>NW_027361712.1:10090000-11393750 GCF_039654945.1 Dendrobates tinctorius | reverse complement strand
ACTCCCTCAAGAAGGGTATAAGCCCCGACAGGCAGTGTCAGCACTGCTTGTCCCGGCAGCAAAACCCAATTGATCGAAGCAGGAGCAATTACTTTCCCTAGTGTCTTTCTGCTGCTTGAACTCTCCTGGGCTTGGGATGCCTGAATTAGCTGCTGGAAGACCCTCCTCTGAGGTGTGTGAGGGCTCCACTATTTCAGGAACATATCCAGGGACTCGTTAATGAGAAGACTTCCGAATTCTTTCAACATGTTCATGTCTAGCGTTATGGTGTGTTCGCTACCCGCCTCTCCAGCTGTCAGCACCACTCCTTTTCATCCTAGATCTTTACCACGGACCGCTATGTTCATCCAGACCACCCCTGCGACCGGGATGGGCAAGTGATTGGTAGGTGTTAGCTTGATCCCTGGGCCCCATTCAGGCCGTACCACCTTGGTAAAGTGTCGGCGGAAGTATGCTTCAGTCATCGTTGTCACTTGTGAGCCCGTATTGACCAGACAGCGTACAGCTTGACCATCCATTTCAGCCAAGATGAGAGGACACATAGAAAAAATATTTGTGGGACTTCTAGTACTCCTTCTTGGCTGTTCAGGCTTGGGGCGGCGTCCCCCAGGCTCGGAGTTTAACGGATGGCGTTGTAGAGGCCTACTCCGTCGTGCACACCCCCTAGCCATATGTCTGGTTTCTCCACAATTGTAACATGTGGGAGGCCCTTCTCGGTGGGTCATTCTCGTCTCATGGCGTGGCACCAACTCACTTCTACTTACAGGCGGACTTGCAATGGCTACGGGTACCTTTTTTAAAACTGCCACCTCTTTGCATATCTGCTGAATCTCCTTCCGCAATTCTTCCACCCATTGGGGTGTAGTGGTCATGGTTGCAGATACCTCCCCGCTCTGGACCTTCCCTGCCGGGATTGTCACCCCCTGCTCTCTCTCGCGCATGCACGCTTCACTCCCCACTTCGGAAAAAGTAATGTGTGGATTTATGCACAAGCGCTCCCACAAAGCCTGCTTTAACAGTACACCTCTCAAGCCTGTCACCAACTGGTCCCGCAACACTATGTCAGTAGACCCTACACCTATGCTGTCTTTTCTGATAATGGCAGTATGGATCTCTCTCTTTGAACCCAGCAAAACCGACGCATGCGTAACTCCCTTATGTCCGTGGGGTCTCCATGCGTCTCCTCAAGTATCTGCAGTACTTTGTCTAAGATGTCTCGTGCCCGGGGGGGTCGAAGCATGACTGAGTACCTAGCTTCCCCATCTAAAGCCTTCATGGCAACCTCCGCCTCCAATGCAGGGGTCATGGGGTGCATCCTCATCATACCCCTTATCCATTCAGTCCAGCTCCAGAGCATGGCATTATTCCCAATGAACTTCAAGAGGTTATTTAATATAGCCCCAAGGGATATACTGGACCTAAGGCCCCCCCAACTGCTTGATCTGCCTCCTCCATACTGTTGAACGACATCCTACTGACTATGCCAAATATGAGACCACAGGAATCCAGATGTCATCACGGACAGGAGGCAGATCAAGAGTTAGCAAATTTATTAACAGATATATACTCCTCGCAGGGAGAAAGAGGTTATGAGGGGTAAGGTGTGGAGCAATGTTCAAGAGAAAATAAACATATCAGTCTGTTGGCTTCTTGATTGCAGCTCCTCGGTCTCCAACGGTGGTACCGACAACAGCGGCACGTGTAGTCTCGGAGTCGTCCGGTGTAGACAGAG
The DNA here is from genome assembly GCF_039654945.1 of Dendrobates tinctorius. Classification (NCBI taxonomy): domain Eukaryota; kingdom Metazoa; phylum Chordata; class Amphibia; order Anura; family Dendrobatidae; genus Dendrobates; species Dendrobates tinctorius. The sequence continues at coordinate 11,392,018 of NW_027361712.1, read as the reverse complement.
TTGCGGTATCTAATGCAGATGAGGGGTCTTTGCTGGGTCAGTTGGGTTTCTGTTCCCACAGCTTCTACTTAGTGTGCTCAGTTCGTTGTTAGATACCGCCGGAGCGAAGCTCTGCTCCGCGGTGTACGCGGGTGAGGGGTCAGGAGGCTCTGGCTCAGTCACCTGGTCCCGGCTGGGCTGCTCACACGAAACAGTCACTGGTCTCACATATCAGTTACCTCCCGGCATGGGCAACAACTGGCGTTTTTCAGTCTGGTGTCCACGAGTGTTGTGAGTTCATTTTCCCCTTCACTACTGAGGCCCGAGGAACTCTCTCTTCTGGTGAAGAAAGGTAGTGAGCCTGATTGTCAAACACCTGGGGCTGATGATGATGACTGGCTGAGTGGAGTTAATGACTGGATATAAGGCTGCCGACGCCCTTCTGGCCTGCGGGTGATTTCTCTGTGGACTTCTAGGAAACCAGTCTGATTCCTGCTCATCTAAAGCTAAGATTTCTGCTTTGCCTTTTTGCATTAGTGTTTTGTTTTCCTTGCTTTTCTGGATTCTGCCATTCCCTGCTGGGGTGAGCTGAATCTCCTTTTGCCTGTTGCTCTGTCTTCAGAATATTCCTGAGTACTGACATAGCCTTTTTTGAAGCCTAGCGTATTCAGGGTCTTTTTTACTGTCAGTTTGTTGGCTCTTATTTTCATAGGGTTTTTCACGGATTGCAGGCAGCAGCCTTCCTGTCCTTTCCTATCTAAGCTAGCTTGGGCCCCATCTTTGCACAGTCTATCTTTCTGTCTGTGTTTTGTTCTTTCTTCTTGCTTCACCGTCATTATATGTGGGGGGCTGCCTTTTGCTTTGGGGTCTGCTCTGGGGCAGTTTAGATTTCCCTTTCTGTCTTTAGGCTATGTAGTCCTCCGGCTGTGATCGAGGGGCCTAGGGCATCGTAGGAGCCCCCCACGGCTACTGCCAGTTGTGTTGATAGGTTCAGGGGTCTGCAATCCGATAGCTGCCAACTTCTCTGGTTTTCTGGACTTAGCTAGCATTTCTATTTTTGCCTCCTACGGTGAGTCAATCATAACACACGAGCTGTGGACATGGTCACGAGGCATGTGCAAGGTGGGTCTGTACTGGTGCTCTACTGCTAAGGCCGTCACCTCAACCTGCTGTGCGCTCGCTCTTCCCGCCAGAAACTCCCTCTATTTCCCGAGCGCAACCCTCTTTATCTCAGGCCTGTCCCCTGCTGACAGGTGCAAAAGTCAGTCCGTGCCAGAATACGGTCCACCGTGCAACAACAGTGACAGTCCCGACAGTTCTGGAACCGGCGGAAGAAAGGTACCCTCCTGTCCGATTCATCTCCTTATAGCTGCCCATTAAATGTCTGTTCACTTGCATGTTACCAGAAACCAAGCAGTGGCTCAATCCTGATGTTACGCACTGCTCCTGTCATGTTTAGAGCCCCACTGTGAACCCCCCGACCCCAACCAGCAGATGCATGCATGCTCAACAGATAGACAGGGTGGGATGAATCCTGATACATTGTGGACTTCTACTAGGGGTACAGAGACGACCACTGCTTCTTTTTCCCCCTGTTGGTGTTGCTGCCTGGAGCAATTGTCCCGAATCAGCCAAGTGAATTGGTGTCTGTGTACCATCTTCTGTTGTCTCCCCTGTCCTGTTTGGAGTGAGTGCTGTGTCCACAATGTTTGGGACCCCCACAAATGTGTGTAGAGGACAAGGGTTGGGGATGTGGTTAGCTAGTAATTTGTTGACTTATGGGAATTACTGTTTCAAAGGGGCAGGGTGTTAGGGACATTGCAAGTTCAGCTATTCCCTTAATATGTGGGTAAATATTAGAGACCTGTAATCATGTGCAGGTGACAGCAGTGGAATCCAATGCAAATAGGACCAAGAGTGCTTTTGGGTGTTCCATAGACCTGAAAACTGACAAGTTGGAGGTGTTAGTCTGTTTCTTTAATCTAAATGTGCTTTTTAGGTCATTTCCTAATACCATCACTTATGTTCTTCTATTTTGAGGTCCACACTGTCAGACTTCTACAGCCCCTTTCCTGCACGTGGCGGTGATGTACAATCTATGGGCAAACCCCACCAGTTCATGGATCATATTGCAAGTTATCTCTGCATTTTCCATCAGAAGCTGGTTCCTTCTATCATCTGATTGCATTCGATAGTATTTTGTATCTGTACTTATACAAATAATGATGATAGCTGGTACGTACAGATATATGAATGCCCCTAATTATTATTATCATAATGACTTCTGGACTATATACAATAAGTACATTTGTCTCACTCTTATTTCCTCATATATTGTAAGCTTGTGAGCAAGGTCCTCACTCTTCTTTGTGTTGATGAATTGTGTTACTTAATAATGTCTTATATTGTCCCTACATGTTCCCCTGATTTGTATAGTGCTGCGGAATGTGTTGGTGTCTTTGAAATAAAATTATTAATAATATGATGCTGTGAGGAGACTAGGTCGACGCCTGAGGGAACATTTGAAGCAAGAAACTAAGAAAATAATTTGTAAGGATGAGTATGGGGTATCTCAGCCAGGGTTTGGCTGCAGCCATTTTTAGGGGGAGATAAGGACATGGCTTCCAGATACTTGGCCAATCAAAGGCCAGGTTGCTGCTGGCAGTTTAGAAATTGACAGTCTTGCTTTGGGTCTTTGCTCCATTTTAAAGTGTTTCAACAGCACCAGTAACGGTGCCCAAGCAAAGTGTTTTAGATGACAATAAGGTTATCCTGGCAAAGTTGACCAGAAAGGGATTACTCCGATAAGGATTGAAGAGGCTCGGTTTCAGCCACGCTCTCTATACACAGATTGTTAACTGGAAGCCGAAACGCTGGTGTAATAAAGTATTTCGATCTGGTAGTGGGGCTATCATTGCCAATGCTGCATAGTGTGAGGATGCAGATATTGGGGTAATCTGCAGATAAATAGCATTATTTTACATGATAGGTGTCACGTCGTGCTCACCTGGGGGCGGGACCTTGGTCCCGACGTCATCTCTTCCGGAGGCGCAGTCGCTCCGGGGGTCCCGCCGGGTGCGCACGCGCGCCTCTCGTACCTAGGTTCCTGTCTCCTCCATGTTATGTGTGCGCTTGCATGCTCCTCTCAGTTAGGCCTCCAGGTCCGTCCTCTCTATAGTACTGGAGGACTTGACCCGGAAGCCCTAGCAATCATGTGCTATATCAGGCTACCTCTTCCTAGGGGAGGTGCCTGATTATTGTTGTGCTTCCTGGCTTGGTCTGCCGTGTCCCTGCCTGGCTGTGCGCTGTATTCGGGTCCTCTGCCTTGCACTCTGTTGTGCCTCCTGGCACATGCTCTGACCCTGTACTCTGTCTCATACTCAGTTGTGCCTCCTGGCACACACTCTGATCCTGTGCTCTGTCTTACACTCAGCTGTGGCTCCTAGCACATACTCTGATTCTGTGCTCTGTCTTATACTCAGTTGTGCCTCCTGGCACACACTCTGATCCTGTGCTCTGTCTTACACTCAGCTGTGCCTCCTGGCACATACTCTGATCCTGTGCTCCGTCTTATGCTCAGTTGTGCCTCCTGGCACACATTCTGATCCTGTGCTCTGTCTTACACTCAGCTGTGCCTCCTGGCACATACTCTGATCCTGTGCTCCGTCTTATGCTCAGTTGTGCCTCCTGGCACACATTCTGATCCTGTGCTCTGTCTTATACTCAGTTGTGTCTCCTGGCACACACTCGGATCCTGTAACTTGTCTCATACTCAGTTGTGCCTCCTGGCACTTGCCCTGTTTTCGTACTCTGTGTCTTACTCAATGGTGCCTCCTGGCACACGTTCCAATCCTGTACTCTGTCTTATGCTCAGTTGTGCCCTCTGGCACACACCCTGCACACCTGCTGCCTGACATGCTCCTTTTCACGCATCCTGCTTTGCTGACACCTGGACGTACTAAGTCGCTGCACGCCATATGTGCTCTCGTGTACACGCCTTGTATTCCCGAGTACACCCAGTACCGTCCTGTATACCACGTGTTCCTGTGCCCACGCTTTACACGTTCCTGCAGACACACTCACTCGTGTCTCCTGTGAGCCGGCCGCATACACACACAACCCCCGGCAGCCTGCACAGACCCCCGGCAGGCCCGCACAGACCCCTGGCAGCCCGCACAGACCCCCGGCAGGCCCGCACAGACCCCCGGCAGGCCATACAGACCCCCGGCTGCCCGCACAGACCCCCAGCATGCCCGCACAGACCCCCGGCAGCCCGCACAGACCCCTGGCAGGCCCGTACAGACCCATGGCAGGCCCGCACAGACCCCCGGCAGGCCCGCACAGACTGCGCATCATGATGACATAATTTCAGCAGCCAATCACAGCCATGCCATTAGTTAACATGGCTTACACAACTGGCTCATTGCGTTATGGGAACTTCCGATTCTGGTATTCGATATTGTAAAAATATCGGAACTCGGTATCGGAACTCCGATGCAGCGAATATCTGCCGATACCCGATATTTGCAGTATCGGACTGCTCAACACTACCCCTGGGGCTTGCCCCTGACATTTCCTGTATAGGGGGTGGTCTTCACTAGGTCAGCTCGCCCTGGGAGGGTTGGTGCCATGACCTAGAGGGTCCACTCCAGGAGTCTTCACAGTAGGTTTCCTTTAATAAGAAGTTGGAACTTTTTGGAGCCTCTGTAAGCTGTGTTCAGTGACATACTGTGCATTTCTTTTGATAGTGTGTTTGATTGGTTGCATAGGTGCAAGTACAGAGTCCTTGTGACCACGTTGGACACAGATGCTGCTTTTTGTAGGGGAGATCAGATCCCCTCATCTGCTCCACCACCTTTTCTTGAGCACTGCAGTCCTACATCAAAACTTAACGCTAACAGTGGGTTTAAGTATACTGTACATGATGCATTGACTAGACCCCTACTGAAAAATATGGCAAGATAGCACCACATAGCAGGTTATCAGTACATAATAAACAATGGTGCTGTTGTACTCCAATACTATTTTGCTTCCCTGTACTCCACCTTTTTAACAACCTTTATTCTCCTTTATTCTCCTGCAGCCAACTCCATGCAAACCCATTCCTCTGTTCAGTTGTGCACTGTTAACCCTAGAATGCATACCTGGGGCCTCGCAGGCCCGCCCTGTTAATTGTTTTCTATTTTCTGTAAGATTACTTTAGTTAGAATTTTGAAACTCTAGGTATTCCTCAGGTATATGGTTGTTTGTCATTTATTTTTACGTTACAGGCATTTCGGTATAACAATTCTTTTTTGTGAATACCCCATATTCACATACCTGGGGCCTTTTAGGCCCGTACTAGGTTTACATGTGATCCTAACTCTTTTTGTCTTCACTGTTGCTGGGGAAGACTTTGACTCAGTCTTTATGACTCTGCTGTTGCTATGAAGAGTGTGAATTCTGCCTGACTACATGGTCATGTGATCTTGGGAAGGAGGCTCCCTCACAACGTCATGCGTCTCTGACATCATCATAGGTCCTGAACACTTTTTATTATGTGCTACTTGCTGAATAGACTTTGGAGGAAGTAGTCAGCTTTCTTGTTTCTTGAAAAAGAAACTTTCTGAGTTCCAAAAATCCAAAAGCTTCTACTGCACCTAAAAGAAAGTGGTGACCTGCTGAAGGTGAGAGGAGGGGTCTGCACTTTACCCTTAGCACACACACTAACAAAGAGTGTACAACCCTGATTGTAATCTTTTTTTTCCATTTTAGTTTACTGACTTCTAAGGTTACAATGGCACAGTCTACATCCAGGGGTTTGACTGACCAAGAAATCGAAGCAATAATTTTTGATAGTGATGAAGACAGTGAACTTTCTTTGTCTGATGAAGAGTACATGCCACCAGCTAATGTCTCTACTTCATCGTCCAGTGATTCTTCAGATGATGAAGAAGTAATGGATCCAGCAGAACGTACAAATAGAACATCCAAAACTAATGTTTTTTGGAACAGTACTGCTGAGGTTCTTGGACGAACCCCATCACATAATATTGTAAGAGTTACTCAAGGAACTGTAGGAATTCCACAATTGTTGTCCAAAAGAGATATGTTCTGCAAATTTTTTTCAGATGATATTGTAGATGAGGTGCTTTTGTGTACTAACTTAGAAGGAAAACGTATCGCTTCAGGAAGGAAAAAAACATGGAAAAATATAACAAAAGAGGAACTGTATGCTTATATTGGCCTTACTCTTCTGGCAGAGAGTACAAAATCATACGATGTTCCTATCAGAGAACTCTTTATGAACCCTTTTTCAGATCCACATTATAAAGCCAAAATGTCAGTCAATAGATTTGAGGATATTTGGAGAAGCCTTCGTTTTGATGACAAAAGAACTCGTCCTGTCAGTTGTTGCGGTCATTAGTAAAGTAGAAAAGGAACCTTTGAAAAGAGATATTCCTGCAGCATGTTTACTGCAACTTTTATATAAAAAACTTTTAGACAAAAAACATTATTATAAAGAGTCATATCGAATGCGTATATTGGGCGTTTTAACCCCGTTCAGTTACTCTTTTGTTTTTTTTTGCACATAGTAATGTTTTGAATTATTCACATCTTAGGCTGTGTTCCCACTGGCGCTGGGGTCTGCCAGGAGGTGATCCGTAATGGATCTGATCTCTTGGTAACTCCAGTTAAGGCTGCTGGAATGCCGGGATTCCGCCAGCCTTAGCTGGGGTCACCAGAAGGTCAGATCCATTACAGATCTCCTCCTGGCAGACACCAGCACTAGTAGGAATGCATCCTTACTTTGCAATTTTCAAATAATCTTTGAAAATTATTTTTGTTTGAGTTATTCCATGTCATTTGCACACGGGCCTAAAAGGCCCCAGGTATGTGAAAGTGTAGATTTTTATGGTCATGCGTTCTAGGGTTAAGCCATCTCTGAAGCATAAATAACTACATAGAGAACACAGTTTTGAAAAGGAACAATGTGTTTTAAAGGGAATACGTCAGCAGGTTTATGCTATGTAATGTGATGATAGCATGAGGTAGGGGTTCAATCACAGAATTTAGCGATAAAATTTGTCACTTAAAAAGCTGTGTGCTGTTATCTACATTCAGAGAAAGTTTTATGACCAGGACATTATCATTGCTGTGACTAGCTGGCACACGAGTACTCGTCCGACTCCCCCTCTCCTCAGGTAACTGTCAATAAACTATATACATAGACAGTTGAGGTGTGGGCAGGGCTAGCTTTCTCAGCTCTTCTTCATGCTAAATCTAAGAACTTTGATTGTATGACAACTGCTGCACCCAGTATACTAAGTGATACATCACTGGAATGTAAGGTATACTTAATTTAAAGGGATTTGCCAGTAATAGAAGAAGCAGTGTAACAAAGATAATGACATTATGAATACATTTTTAAATACCTAAATCACATTTGTATTGTCTAGGGTGGTCATCATTAGAGCACATTAAAATGCCCTCCTCCTTTATATATATATATATATACTGTGCTAGAATATCAATAGTATAGGTGCCTATGACTATTGTGTAGACACAAGCTTTGCTGCTCTGGATTCGAGACAGTATATGGTATAAATACATGCTCGCAGGCAGTATAACAAATGACAATACGCTGACGACAAAGTTTCCCTCTGCTATGACCCCCAGTGTACAGATGTATTCTGTGAGGAAACCTGATCACAAATATTCATTTTCTCTGGAGCTCCTCTGCATGCAAAATTCATTCAAATTCTTTACAAGTTAATGAGTTGTTTGTATAATGTGGACATAAGTAATTCAGAGTGAAAAATATTCAACATGTGTCCAATAGATGAATATCCTAAACAGTGGACCACTTATATTTACTAAAAATTCCCTAATAGACTAAATAAAATGGGTTTTCTAAACTGGACATCCCCTTTAACCCCTTCACTCCGAAGCCTGTTTTCACCTCCTATTTTTACAATTCTGACCACTGTCACTTTATGAGGTCATAACTCTGGAACGCTTCAACGGATCCCGGTTATTATGAGACTGTTTTCTCATGACATATTGAACTTTATGATAATGGTAACATTTATTTGATATGGCTTACTATTTTGAAAAAAAAAATGGAAATTTGCAAAAATGTTGAAAATTTTGCAATTTTCAAACTTAATTTTTATGCCCTTAAATCAGGGAGTCATATCGCACAAAATAGTAAATAAATAGCATTTCTCATATGTCTACTTTACATCAGCACAATTGTGGAAACATAACTTTTCTTTGTTAGGAAGTTATAAGGGTTAAAAGTTGACCATTGATTTCTCATTTTTACAATAAAATTTGCAAAACAATTTTTTTAGGGACCACCTCACATTTGAAGTGATTTTGAGGGGCCTATATGACAGAAAATACTGAAAAATGACATCATTCTTTAAATTTGTTGTACAATTTCTCCTGAGTGCGCAGATATCCAATATGTGGAGGAAAACATCTGTTTGGTTTCACATCAGGGCTTGGAAGGAAAGGAGTGCCATTTGACTTTTTGAATGTAAACTATGCTGGAATAATTATGGAATAATTAGCAGTTATGGAATTATTAGCATTATTATGGAATAATTAGCAGTTGCCATGTCATGTTTGGAGAGCCCCTGATGTGCCTTAACAGTGGAAACCCCACACAAGAAACACCATTTTAGAAGCTAGACCCCTTACGGAACTTATCTAGATGTGTATTGAGCATCTTGATTCCACAGGTGCTTCACAGAAGTTTATAACATAAAGCCGTGGAAATAAAAAAAAAAATCACATTTTTCCAAAATAAAACTTTTTTAGATCCATACTTTGCATTTTCATAAGGGTAACCAGACAAATTGTTCCATACGATTTGTTGTGCAATTTCTCCTGAACATGCCGATACCCTGTATGTGGGGGAATACTACTGTTTGTGTGCACGGCAGAGCTTGGAAGGGAAGGAACGCCATATTACAGAGCACATTTTGCTGCTGTTTGAAGGTGCCATGTTACATTGGGAGAGCCTCTGAGGTGTGGGAACAGCAGAAAACCCCTAAGGGCCCCTTAACATTTAGTGATGCACCAGCGATCCTGACCACGATATGACCCGATCAGGATCGCTGGTGCATCGCTAAATGGTCGCTAGTGAGCTGCCAAACAGGCAGATCTCAGCAGCGATGCAGCAGCGGTCGTTACTTACCTGTCAGACGCGGTGATGAAGGCGTCCTCCGCCCGCGTCCACGCGTCGCTCGTCGGCGCCAGCAGGAAGCCCGGCAGGAGCCGCCGCCGAGAAATGGACCAGGCTGATCTCGCGCGATCACCGATAACCAGCGGGGAAGCCGGTCGGAGGTAAGTATCACATGTAGCGATATCGCTAGCAATATCGCTGCTGTGTCACAAAATCAGTGACGCTTTAGCGATATTGCTAGCGATATCGCTATGTGTAAAGCCCCCTTAAGTGATCCCATTTTACCAATTAAACCTCTCAATGAATTCATCTAGGGGTGCAGTGATCATATTGACACCATAGGTGTGCCACAGACTTTTATACCATTGGGCAATGAAGTAGAAATAATTTACATTTTTGCCACAAAGATGCCTCGGGAAGGATGGAGCGCTATTTGCCTCCTGGAGCGCAGATTTTCCTAGTGTGGGGAAGGTGATCGGACGGACGGACTTGTCAGCAAGACGAAAGGATGGTTTGTGCACTTTAGACAAATGTTAGTTATGACATAAGGGAAACAGCTGGGAAAAGTGTAGATTGAGTGCAGTACCTTGGGTTGACCACAAGATGGCAGGGGAGAGCGTGAGTTCAGGACTTGACAGCAGCTTAGGGCTTTAGAAACCGTTGGTCATGGGGGGCGGAGTTACAGGGAACCGGGAAAGTTATAAATAGGACAGGAGGGTTCCAGTAAGTTCCAGTCCTGGATGGAGCTCTGAGGAGAGGAGTCAGTGAAGGAGTACGTGCTGTGAGGGGAGCTCAACTAGGGGACTGAGGAGAAAGGAAGGCAGGGGGGTGGCCCCGACACGAAGAACCGCAGTAAAGACGAGGCCCCGGGGGAAACATACCAAATTGACGACAACCTCTGACCAGTAAAGTGCTGTTGGTGAACAGGCCTAAGGCGGCCACAGTGACCGAGCTGGGAGGAACATAACTACGCTAAAAGTACGGTGTATGTACCCGGGCCTGGAAACAGAAGGTTGTGGAAGAATTGCGGTGTATTTCTGAGATCGTCAGGCGGGCGACTAAATAAATTTGGACCTGTTGCACCTGAAATCTGCCTCCATCTTGTGTCTGTGACGTCTGTGCGCGGTAAATGAGGGACCACCCCCCAGTCCGGCCTACCCCACTACACTAGACTACTTTGCGGATTCTATGTAAAGAGCTTTTATGTGTTAGAAAGGCAGAATCACCCTCAAATGACCACATTTTGGAAATTATAACCGTTTGCGAATTTATCTACAGATGTAGTGATGATTTTGATTCCATGGGTGTTTTCCAGAAACAAGAAGCAGTGGATGTTGCTGAGTGAAAATCGCAAACAGTTGTTGTAGTGACTAGTACATTATGACCAGTTCATGCTTCTGGAGACACGCACCCCTAAGTTAGTTGGGCTCTCATCACTACAGAAATGCCAAACATGTGGACGCTATATGAGGCTTAGGCACAATGGGGCTCAGAATAGAGGGGGGCATTTGGATTTGGGAGCTGAGAATTTGCTGAATTTCTTTTGGGGGGTGAGGAGCCATTTTGCTTTTCCAGAGCCTTTGTGCTACCAGTAACATGGAAGCCCCCTATAATTCTGTTGACAGATGACAGACCTGAGCCAGGACTTGCTTTTATTGTGGATTGAGTTGAAGCTTTTATTGGGAACATTTTACATAACCTTTGGGATCACATTTATCCGGCGCTCTATGCTGACCTCTTACTTTGAGTTTTCCATCAAAATCTCTGAGTGACGTGATTCAGCTGAAACCCCAAAATATCCGCTCACTATAATGAGGCAGCAGTTACTCTGGACTCTGTCTGGCCTCTGTTTAGTGGTGTCCTTTTCAAAAGTGCAGAAAACTGTGGCCGATGGAACTTTTGTGCAATCTTAAAAAGATGAATCACAGGTCCTATGGCATCCACAGTGTCTCCATTTGCCTCATTATAGAGAATCTTCCGCCGGGGGTTCTTTTTGAATCACGCATTTCAGAGATTTTCACGGAAACCCCGATGCAAGCGCTCAGCGTAGGATAAATGTGTGCCGAAACTTTCTGCTATCTTTGGGAGACTGAAAGAAAAAAATCAACAGTGTGTGAAGAATTGGTTTTATTAATTTTTTACAACATTCCTCGTGCAGTATAAGTGATTAGGCGACTTTATTCTTCGGGTCGGTGCGATTGCAGCAATACCAGATTAATAACGGGTCTTTATGTTTGGCTGCTGTCGCATACTAAAAGACACTCTTTATTGCGAAAAATAATTGTTTTTCCTATAAAATATATTTTATTGTTTGAAAGCGTCAAAACATAAAAGAAGATATAAATGAGGTGTCGCTGTAATCGTACTGACCCGAAGACTAAAGCTGTCTTACAGATTTTACTACACATGGAATGGTATAGAAAACAAAAAAAAAAAAGCAATTCCTGAATTGCTGCTTTTTGTTCTTTCTGTCACCTAAAAATCCGAATAGAAAGCGATCAAAAATGTCATGTACCTGAAAATAGTACCAATAAAAACATCAGCTCGTCCCGCAAAAAAACAAGCTATCACATGACTCTGTTGGCTGAAATATGAGAAAATTATAGCTCTCACAATATGGTGATGCAAAAACTTTTTTTGCATCACTTTAGTCTGAAAGCTATAACTTTTTTTTTTACTTTTCTGCTGATGGAGCTGTGTGGCAGCTTGTTTTTTATTATTGCACATTTTGTTTGGTGGTATGATGATAAAGCATGCTTTTTTGCCTTGTTTTTTATTTTTTTTTTTTTACGGTGTTCACTGAAGGAGTGAGACAGTTTTATAGAGTGGGTTGTTACGGATGTGGCGATACCAAATATGTGAACTTTTATTGTTTTTTTATTTACATAAATAAATGTATTTACTGGAAAAATATTTATTTTTTACTTTATTTAGAGATTTTTAAAAAATATTTTTAAACTTTGTAATATTTTTTTTTTTACTTTTTACATTGTCCCTGGATGGGACATTACTGTGTATCATCAGATTGCTGATCTGACACTGCAGAGTATCAGATCAGGATCTGACAAGCAGAGGAGGAGGCGTCTCAGATCCTGCTCTGAGCAGGCACTGGGAAGCCACCTTCCCTGCAGGACCTGGGAGGACCCCGCAGCCATCTTCATGCCTGGGGTCTCCATAGAGACTATCAGGACAACGCTATCACATAGCGTTGTCCTGATGGAAGTGTGCAGGAAGCCCCCTCCCTGCGTGATGCTCCACTATGTCGCTGTCACTACTGACAACTGCATCAGATGATGTAAATTTCCGCAATCGGTGCTGGAACTAATCATGGGCGTTGCTGCGGCATGTCACCTGTCACATACAGCTGACACCCGCACCCGATCGCCGCGGTATTGGTGAGCCGTACTAGTACTGCTGTTTGCGGGAACGCAATACCCGCAGAGCAGTACTAGTACGACGCATGTCGAGAAGGAGATAAAAGCAGATGATAACACTTTCTCTCAATGGATGTTTGGATGTGGATTATTTTAATTAATTTAAATGGAATGCTTTTCTTGCCAGAAGTATATATCCAATTATCTTTGTAAGATTATATTGGCAGGATTGATCAAGTTGTTTCATCTGCCTTAATGCAGCTGGGACAATAGCGTAGCTACCAGGAGGGTCAGAGGGTGTGGTCACACCAGACCCCATGCTCTGAGGGGTCCACCTGCAGGTACTCTACTTTTTATTGTATTGGTATGAGCAGTTTGCTGATAGAGATAAACTCTGCGGCAGAGCAGGTAGACGCGATCTCCCGACACTGCCACACAGACACTATGGGGCCAGTAATCCCATCTCAAGTTCAACTGTATAGACATCACTGATGCTGATACAGTTGAAAGCAATGATGAGAGAGGAGCATCAGCTGTATTTTTTTATTTTTTAATGGGGAGTGTAATATACTGTATAGAAGCTTATGGGGAGTGCATTATACTATATAGAGGTCTATGAGGAGTGTGTAATATATACAGAGGACTATGAGGAGTGCATTATACTGTATAGAGGCCTATTGAGAGTGCATTATACTATATAGAGGCCTATGGGGGTGCATTATATTATATAGAGGTCTAAGGGGAGTGCAGTATACTATATGATGATGATGGGGTGCATTATACTATAGAGAGGACTATGGGGAGTTCTTTATACTGTATGGAGAAATATAGGAAGTGCATTATGCTATTGTCATGTCGGACGCTATTCACATCATAGCGTCCGGCAGGCAGCGGTAGTTCCTTCTCCATCCACTATAGCCTCAGTGGCGCCGGCTTGATTTTACTCAGGTTATCGGGGGTTAATCTAGCTGGAAATCAGGTGGGATGTTTGGTCACACCCACGGTCTTTAAATAGTCGTGCTGGCCTATGGGCGTCGCCGATTATAGCTTGTGTTTTATGCCAAGTGGTTCCGGTCTGGAGAGGAGGTGTTGGAGAGAGAAATTCGTATCTCGTGGCGTATGATCCGTTGTTACCTTTTCGCCTTCCTATATTTGTGTTTTGTTTTGCCCTGTTCACATTACGGTATTTTCCTGTGTGTATGCGGCGCAGTGCAGTTTAAGTTCTCCCTGTCTGTCATTACTGTATGGGCTTTGGTGGTTTGACGACTCACTGGGTGGAGGGTGGAGGGTTCAGCTTAGGGCTGAGCAGGAGATAAGGAAAGGTTGGAGGCTCAGGCATTTGCACCATTAGCAAAAACCCTGGGTTGAGGGTCAGACAGGGTTTTCCCTAGTTGGAGGGACTCCTCAGGGGCCCCGGGTAATTCAGCCTTCTTTGACCTAAGCCCCACGTAACATTATAATCGGCCCACAATATTTTGGTAGTCCATGGATTCCATGACTTCCATAAACCGCCAGTTGGCCGCGCTGTCCTTACAGGTCACCGAGTTTAAGGGGGCAGTTCAGCAGCAGGGCCTGGTTGTAGCTAATGTGCAAGCGGCTTCTGCAGGTGCAAGTGCAGAGCCGAAGATTCCGCTGCCTGAACGATTTGCTGGGGAACGCAGCAAATTTGTCATCTTTCGGGAGGCCTGCAAGTTATACTTTCGCATGCGCCCTGTCTCCTCAGGTAATGAGGCTCAGCGGGTGGGTCTGATGTTATCATTACTGAGTGGGGACCCCCAAGCATGGGCGTTTTCCTTACCAGCTGACTCTACTACGTTTCATTCGGTTGAGAATGTTTTTTCTGCACTCGGGCTCATTTATGATGATCCCAACAGATTGGCTCTAGCGGAATCTAAAATCCGCGCCCTCCGTCAGGGGGAACGTAAGGCGGAAGACTATTGTACAGAATTTTGCCGTTGGGCAGTAGACACACAGTGGAATGACCCAGCGCTGCGGAGTCAGTTTATTCATGGGGTTTCAGGAAGAGTTAAACAGGCCCTCCTGATGTATGAGACTCCTGCATCGTTAGTATCTGCCATGAGTTTGGTTATTCGTATTGATCGCCGTTTGCGTCAGGGGGCGCAGGAGACGCTGCCCCTGGGGGAAAGCAGGGGTGCAAGTGTGGTTGCTGCAGGTGAGCCCACGGAACCTATGCAAATCGCTGGGGTACCACATGTTAAGCGTCGCGTTCCTGGGTTCAGGAAGCAAGGAGCATGTTTTTACTGTGGTAAAAGAGATCATTATGTAAATGCTTGTCCTGTGCTACCTAAGAAAGTCGCACCGGCGGAAAACTGGTAAGCTCAGAGGGTATGGAGGAGGCCCAACTGAGCGTATGCATATCCTCCATGATGGTATCTCTATGTATGCTCCCTGCCAGGGTTATTATTGCGGGTAGAGAGCTACCAATATCAGTGTTTGTGGATAGCGGTTCCACCACCAATCTCATGGATGAGGAGTTTGCACGCACGGCCGGTTTTAAGATCGAAAAACTCCCTCATCCTATTCACGTGGTTACCATTAATGCCGCTCCCCTCCCACAGGGGGAGATTACTGAGTTTGTAGGTGAGGTTAAACTCCACATTGGGGTCCTACATTCTGAGTGGGTTACATGTAGGGTACTCAATAATCTCCCAGCACAAATGCACAAATGGTCCTGGGTTTCCCGTGGTTGTCCAAGCACAACCCGGTGATTGACTGGAGAACCCAGGACATAGTCCAGTGGAGTGGTTTCTGCCAGGAAAATTGCTTGGCCACATGTGTGTCCGCCGTGAAGTCCAGCCTTCCGGAGGCATTGCTGGATTTTGCGGACGTATTCTCTGAGAGGGGTTGCTCAGAACTACCTCCACATCGAACCTATGACTGTGTGATTAGGTTAAAACCCGGGGCCAAATTGCCAAAGGCTAGGATGTTTAGTATTTCTGGTTCGAAGAGACAAGCTCTTAAAGACTACATCGCAGAGAGTCTAAGTAAAGGGCACATCCGGCCTTCATCCTCGCCTGAAGCAGCGGGGTTTTTCTTCATTAAGAAGAAAGATGAGGGGTTACGCCCGTGTCTGGATTTCCGGGAGTTAAACCAGATTACGGTCCGTGATCCCTACCCGATGCCTCTGATCCCTGATTTGTTCAACCAGGTGGCTGGTGCGAAGTGGTTTTCTAAACTTGACCTCAGGGGGGCGTACAACCTCATAAGGGTCCGTCAGGGGGATGAGTGGAAGATGGCGTTTAATACCCCTAAGGGTCATTTTGAAAGCCTAGTTATGCCATTTGGGTTGACAAACGCGCCTGCTGTTTTCAAACATTTTATAAAGAATGCATTCGCTCATGTGCTGGGGAAATGTGTGATTGTGTACCTGGATGATATCCTCATTTATTCGAGCGACCGGGACACTCATTTAGAGCATGTCAGGCAGGTGTTACAGTTGCTCTGTGAGAATAAGCTCTATGCTAAGCTTCAAAAATGCGTATTTTTTGTTCAGGAGTTGCCTTTTTTGGGATATATTGTGTCCGCCGCAGGGTTTAAAATGGACGCCGCGAAGGTGCAAGCGGTGCTGCGATGGGAACGGCCTGATAATCTAAAAGCGCTCCATTGGTTCCTTGGGTTTGCCAACCATTATAGGAAGTTTATTAAGAATTTTTCTACTATAGCCAAACCGCTCACAGACATGACGAGAAAAGGTACCAATCTCGCTATCTAGTCTGAGGTTGCGGTGCGTGCATTTGAGCTTCTGAAAAAACGTTTTGCTTCAGCCCCCATTCTGGTGCAACCGGACATATCTAAACCTTTTACTGTGGAGGTCGATGCGTCTGAGGTGGGAGTGGGGGCAGTACTGTCGCTGGGCTCGTCCTTGAGCAATATGCGTCCATGCGCCTACTTCTCCAAGAAGCTGTCGCCTGCCGAATGGAATTACGATATCAGCAACAGGGAGTTGTTGGCCATCAAATTGGCTTTTGAGGAATGGCGACACTTCTTGGAGGGGGCGGCCCACCAAGTCACAGCCATCACCGACCATAAAAACCTGCTCTATCTGGAGTCGGCCAAGCGTCTGTCTCCCAGGCAGGCTCGCTGGGCATTTTTTTTACATGATTTAACTTTCTGGTGACTTACCGTCCTGGGGCTAAAAACACCAAGGCGGATGCCTTGTCCAGGTGTTTTCCGGGGGGAGAACCTCGGGAAGATCCGGTACCCATCCTCCAGGAAGGTGTAGTGGTTTCGGCTCTCACGACTGAGGTAGAGGCGGAGATTGCCGAGACCCAGGAGGAGGTACCGCCAGGACTTCCCGCTAACAAGTCATTCGTACCCCTTCATCTTCGTCTTAAGGTGTTGGGGGAACACCACGACTCTGTCCTGGCCAGTCATCCAGGGGTTAGGGGCACCTTGGAGCTGGTATCGCACTGCTTCTGGTGGGCAAAAATCCGGCAGGACGTGGTCTCATACGTGGCAGCTTGCATCACGTGTGCCAGGGCCAAGTCGCCCAGATCCCATCCTGCTGGCACTCTACAGCCTCTGGGGGTACCTAGTAGGCCATGGACAGAAATCTCCATGGACTTTATCACGGACTTGCCTGCCTCGACGGGGAACACGGTCATCCTGGTGGTGGTTGATTGATTTTCGAAGATGGCGCATTTTGTGTCGTTGCCTTCCTTGCCCAACACGAAGACGTTGGCTCAGGTTTTTGTGCAGGAAGTGGTCAGACTACACGGAGTTCCGTCGGACATAGTGTCTGATAGGGGTACCCAGTTTGTGGCGAAGTTTTGGAAAGCTTTTTGCTCACGATTGGGGATCAAGTTGTCTCATTCGTCGGCGTTTCATCCACAGTCAAATGGTCAAACTGAGCGCATGAACCAAAATCTGGAGCAGTATTTGCGATGTTTTGTGTCTGACAACCAAGAGGAGTGGTCGACATTCCTTCCCTTGGCCGAATTCACGTTAAATAATCACCCCCAAGAATCATCGGGAGAGTCTCCGTTCTTTTGTGTTTACGGGCACCATCCTCAATTTTGTACCTTGCGTCAGGGTGGCTCTGGGGGCATCCCAGAGGAGGACCAGCTAGGAGTTCAACTATCATCGGTCTGGAGGAGTGTGAAACAGCGATTGCTGAGCATGAGTGCAAGGTACAAACGAGTGGCTGACGCTAGACGCGTGCCAGGTCCGGACCTGTGTGTGGGTGATTGGGTGTGGTTAGCTACCAAAAACATAAAACTCAAGATTCCATCATTGAAATTGGGTCCAAAGTTTATTGGCCCTTTTAAGATTGCTGCCATCATTAACCCGGTTGCTTATCGGTTGGAACTTCCTGCGGTATACAAGATACACAACGTGTTTCACAGGGCTTTATTGAAAAAGGTGGTAGGCTCTGTGGACACGACGCCGATGCTGCCTCCAGTCATGGTGGATGGCGATTTAGAGTTTGAAGTCTCCAAGGTGGTGGACTCTCGAGTACTGCGCCGTACTCTTCAGTATTTGGTACACTGGTGGGGGTATGGTCCGGAGGATAGGTCTTGGGTACCAGCCACGGACATACATGCGGATCGGCAAGTCAGTTCATTTCACCGCTGTCATCCAGACAAGCTGGGTCCTATGAGTCTTGAGGGCCCTGGGGTCCCTCGTAGAAGACGGGGTACTGTCATGTCGGACGCTATTCACACCACAGCGTTCGGCAGGCAGCGGTAGTTCCATCTCTTTCCACTATAGCCTCAGTGACGCCGGCTTGATTTTACTCAGATTATCGGGGGTTAATCTAGCTGGAAATCAGGTGGGATGTTTGGTCACGCCCACGGTCTTTAAATAGTCGTGCTGGCCTATGGGCGTCGCCGATTATAGCTTGTGTTTTATGCCAAGTGGTTCCGGTCTGGAGAGGAGGTGTTGGAGAGAGAAATTCGTATCTGGTGGCGTATGATCCATTGTTACCTTTTCGCCTTCCTATATTTGTGTTTTGTTTTGCCCTGTTCACATTACGGTATTTTCCTGTGTGTATGCGGTGCGGTTTAAGCTCTCCCTGTCTGTCATTACTGTATGGGCTTTGGTGGTTTGACGACTCACTGGGTAGAGGGTGGAGGGTTCAGCTTAGGGCTGAGCAGGAGATAAGGAAAGGTTGGAGGCTCAGGCATTTGCACCATTAGCAAAAACCCTGGGTTGAGGGTCAGACAGGGTTTTCCCTAGTTGGAGGGACTCCTCAGGGGCCCCGGGTATTTCAGCCTTCTTTGACCTAAGCCCCGCGTAACAGCTATATGGAGGCTATTTAGGGGGCTGTCATACAAGGTGGGGATTATAGTGAGTGTGCCAAGGTAAGGGGACTGAATAATGTTGCTGCTTTTCCTTTCATCCTTAGGTGATCCCGGTATCATATGTTCTAGTGTAATATAAGTTAATGTGTATTAGTTCATTTATTGTGGTACTGCTACATAATACGTATTACCACTTATCAGTAATGGCACTGCTACACTATTACATGTATTGCCATTTCCTGTAAACTGTACATATCAAAGTATGTTCCTTTGAACTATAATGTCTATCTACTGCTGTACCATTGTATACTGTATTCATGTTAATATAGAGAGAGTGTAGTGCCAACTTTTGGCCACTAGATGGGGGGGCATTCTAGTGCCCACAGTTCTTAGATACTGTAAGTTTATGGTTAATAGTAGGAGGGGCTACTGTGTGGTAAGCCAGTGTAGGCTGAGCCAGAAGGAAAGGGACACCCGAACTGTCCACAAGGGCTATAGGCCCCAGACACCGCAGCAGTAATGCAATGTTGAAGAAGTAAAGGCCCAGTCATGCACTACATAAGAACTTTACAGCAGCGAGCAGATACAATTGGAGGGCCAATAGTGGTTCCAGTATGTGGCAACTGATCGCTTGGGCAGATACCCTCAGGGCTGGGGTGAAATGGCAGGAGGAACCCCCAGAAGAAGTGAGTATGGATAGAAAAAATGTGATACAAGAGCAGGGAACAGCACAGAAGGGGAAGGGCACTCTCCAAATGGCTTCTGACTCCAGGAATTAATGTTCTTGCGTCTGGGGCGAATCAGACCAAGGGATGCATATCCGTAGCAGAGCTGTGCAGAGAGAATGCTGAGGAATCGTCAGGGACGGTCCGACCCGGGCCCGCACTCTATGATCATGAGAGTAGCGCAGGGAAAGAAAAGTAACATTATATCAAGAAAAAAGCCAAGAAGCCAGCGCTGCCTATGGTCACGCAATGCATAAAGTGCACATGCACATATTAGTTTCTAAGTGAACTTTAAAATGAGATATTTAGCAAACAATTGATCAATTCTTTGAGCCACCCCCCCATGCCAAGCCATTCTCATATGGGGCAGTCCTACTCTACTTTTTTATATTCGCTGTGCCAATAGACTGCCCCATATGAGAATGGCTTGGCATAGGGAGGTGGCTCAAAGAATTGATCAATTGCTTGCTAAATGTCTCATTTTAAATTACAGTTAGAAACTAATATGTGCATGTGCACTTTATGCATTGTGTGCTGACCAGAGGCAGCTCTGGCTTCTTGGCTTTTTTTACTTGTTATTGGTTGTGGCTGACCACCACTTTTTGCCATACGAGCTTGGTTATGCACGCCATTCTATCTGTCTTTATTGGGATTAATCTAGGCAGCTGTACACACAAACGAAACAAAACCCGACCATAGCGTGAGGTCGGCGACCAGAGCGCCAAAGTCGCGTTTCAAATGATGTTTCCAGCGCCCTTTTTCAGCCAATGATGGAGGACGCACACTGTGGGCAACGCGATGACAAGGACAGCTGTCACCACCATCTTTGAGAAGGGCACACAAGTGATTGGCTTGCTTTGTGTGGCGTCACAGGGGCTATTAAAGGGCGTGCACGCCGACCGCCGTCTTACTTCTGCCGATTTTAGCATAGGGAGTGGTGCTGCTGCTCGTTCTGAATAGGGAGAGTGTTTAAGTGAAGGAAAAAAAAAACTGCTTCAGCTGGTAGCGATTTTCACTGTACAACACAACAGTTTGTGTGCAGTGCAAGGGGAGGATATATTTGTGTGCATCAGCTCTGTTGGTTGTTAGGCTGCCTTATAAGGCTCCCTGATAGCTGCATTGCTGTTTGCACACTGCTGTGCAAACTGCTTTTTTAAAAACAAAAATACTTTTCTTCCTCTTTTTTGCACAGTTACCAAGCGTTCATTTTTCCACACTTTTTTGTGCAGCAGTCCTGCTTATTAGGCTGCCTGCTGCCATACTTGGACTGAGAGCATCATTGTCAGCCTCCTAAAATCTCTAGGGAGATTCAAATTCTCCCCAATACTATATACACCTTGTACTTTGTCATACACCAGCCTATTTCAGCCTGTTAAATTGAGGTGTAATCTATAGTGGGCCTGAGATAATTGCTCAGCCTCCTAAAATATCTAGCGAGATTCAAATTCTCCCCAATACTATATACACCTTGTACCTTGTCATACACCAGCCAATTTCAGCCTGTTAAATTGAGGTGTAATCTATAGTGGGCCTGAGATAATTGTTCAGCCTCCTAAAATCTCTAGGGAGATTCAAATTCTCCCCAATACTATATACACCTTGTACCTTGTCATACACCAGTCAATTTCAGCCTGTTAAATTGAGGTGTAAAGTAATCTATAGTGGGCCTGAGATAATAGTACAGCCTCCTAAAATCTCTAGGGAGATTCAAATTCTCCCCCATACTATATACACCTTGTACCTTGTCATACACCAGCCAATTTCAGCCTGTTAAATTGAGGTGTAATCTATAGTGGGCATGAGATAATTGTTTAGCCTCTTAAAATCTCTAGGGAGATTCAAATTCTCCCCAATACTATATACACCTTGTACCTTGTCATACACCAGCCAATTTCAGCCTGTTAAATTGAGGTGTAATCTATAGTGGGCCTGAGATAATAGTTTAGCCTCCTAAAATCTCTAGGGAGATTCAAATTCTGCCCAATACTATATACACCTTGTACATTGTCATACACCAGCCAGTTTCAGCCTGTTACATTGAGGTGTAATCTCTACTGGGCCTGAGACAATAGTTCAGCGTCCTCAAATCTCTAGTGAGATTCAAATTCTCCCCAATACTATATACACCTTGTACCTTGGTTTACAGTACCATATAGCTGGTGGTATTTTGGGTACATTTTCCCAAAAATGAGGAAGTATGGTGGAAGAGGCCATGGACGTGGGCGGGGGTTGCCATCTGGTACTGATGGTGGTAGTGGTGGTGCATCTGCTGGTAGTGGCAAAAGCACAATAGCACAAGACAGGAGATGTAGAGCCTGCGTCATCGCCTGACTCCACAAGGCCTCGAAGGCTCCCTTTTCTGGGAGTAGGTAAACCGTTTTTTAAGCCGGAGCTTCAGGAACAAGTTTAGGCTTACATTGCTGACACAGCCTCCAGCTCTATCGCCTCCTCTTCTGAAGTTTCAAAAAATAAAAGCACTGAGTCATCAGTGGAGGCTCCTGGTCAGGAACAACACCTTTCCTTGTGTCCTTCACCCCTACCAAAAGAGAAGGATGCGGCAGGTCACACTACAGATTACTCCATGGAGCTCTTTTCACATACCATGCCTGGGTTATCAAGTCAAATCGTGAATTCCCCAGTCCAAGATGAATCTGACATGGAGTGCACTGATGCACAGCCACTGCTAGATTTTTCTGCTGGTACATTCACTCAGAGCACTACATTGTCCTTGCAGTGTACTGAGCCAGAATCTGACCCTGATGAAACTCAGGTGCCACTTCCCGCATACTATACCACCTTACAAGGTGACACAGAGGAAGGTGCACATGAAATTGAAGAGGAGGGGAATGATGACCCAGTTGTTGACCCAGATTGGCATCCATTGGGGAAGAGGGTGCTGCTGCCAATAGCTCAGAAGAGGAGGAGGAGGATCCGCAGCAGGCATCGACATCGCAACAGCTGTTATCTGGCAGGACCGTAGCAGTCCAAAAGCGGGTTACAAAAACCAAAAGAGTTGCAGGACAGCTTGGTCAGACGGTCAAATTAGCACAGCGTGCAAGGCCTCAAAATGTCTTCCATAGTAGGAAGAGTGCAGTGTGGCACTTTTTTGAACAAAATCCTAATAATCAGGCAAAGGTTATCTGTAAGAAGTGCGCAAAGACCTTTAGCCGAGGGAAAAATCTGAGAAATTTAAATACCAGTTGCATGCTTAGACATTTAACCACCATGCTCTTGCAAGCGTGGACGGACTACCAAACCTCACGTACCACATGTGCACCTGCTCCGAATGAAGGTAGTCAGCAATGCTACATGGCTTCCCCCACTGTAAGCCCACCGGTTAGCACACCACCAGCAGTAAATATTGAGGTGTCGTCGCAAGGCCAAAGCAGTCAGGGATTCAGAAAGTTATTGCTACAAAAGACTGAATCTACGCCATCAGCAAGACCACCAACACCACCACCATCACCAACCCTCTCTCAGTCTGCCATGTCCACCGCTAGTTCCACCATGTGCAGCTCTCAAGTCCAGCTCACCCTACCAGAGACTCTGAGTAGGACAAGAAAGTACTCATCCTCTCATCCGCATACACTGTGTTTGAACGCCCACATTGCCAAACTAATCTCGTTAGAGATGATGCCCTACCGGTTGGGTGAAAGCTAAGCTTTCCGCAAGCTCAAGGCCTACGCAGTACCACGCTATGACCTACCCAGTTGGCACTTCTTTTCTCGAAAAGCCATTGCCGCCCTCCACCTGCATGTGAAAGACCGTATTGTCCATGCACTCAATCAATCAGTGAGTGGAAAGGTCCACCTCACAACAGACGGATGGTCCAGTAGGCATGGCCAGGGCCGTTACGTGTCCATCACTGCGCACTGGGTTAATGTGGTGGATGCAGGGTCCACAGGGGACAGCAGTGGTGGGACAGAGCTGCCTAGCCCACGGTATAGGAAACAGTTGGCTGTAGGTGTTCGACCCTCCTCCAGAAGCGAAAGCTCGTTCACAGAGCGCAGTCGCACGAGCACTCCATCCGCAGCTGCCAGTGTTGCACACGAGGTGTCCCACTATCGAACAGCTAGTGGTAAGCGTCAGCAGGCTGTGTTGAAGATGATGTGTTTGGGCAACAACAGACTGGTTGACTACTTGCAGCGACAAACTGAGTCACGGCTGGGCAGTCTACATCTTGAGGCAGGCAAGGTAGTTAGTGATAATGGCCAGAATTTTGTGGCAGCCATAGCCCTTTCAGAACTCAGACACATACCTTGCCTGGCTCACACCTTGAACCTGGTGGTGCAGTGCTTCCTCAATAATTATCTGGAGTTAACAGCCCTGCTCCGTAACGTGCGAAGACTGTGCTCGCACATCCGCCGGTTGCCCGTACACTCCAGTCGTATGCAGAAGCTGCAGCGATTGCTCCACCTTCCCAAGCACCGCCTAATTATCGACGTTGCAACAAGGTGGAACTACACCCTACACATGGTTGAGAGGCTGTGTGAACAGAGGCAGACTGTAATGCATTTGTGGGAGGATACACAGGCAGGCAGTTTGAGGGCAGACATCAAGTTGTCGGGTGTGCAGAGGTCGAAGCTGAAAGACCTCTGTAAAGTCCTTCAGTGTTTTGAGGAATGCACACGGCTGGTAAGCGCAGACGACGCCATCATAAGCATGAGCATCCCACTCATGCATTTGCTCATGCAAACTTTGACGCACAGGCGTCTGCAGCCAAGGAGGAAGAGGAAGAGGAGGAGGGAAGCCTTGATGACAGTCAGCCATTGTCTGCTCAGGGAACTCTCCTGGATGAGGAGGTGGAGGAAGAAGAGGAAGAGGAGGAGGGGGAGGATGATGGGGATGATTATTTAGGGGAGGAGGATGCTTCTCAGGGGGCAAGAGAAAATGTTGGCGTGGCAAGGTCAGGTACAGGGTTTGTGCTTGACTGGAGGGATGTGGATTTGCCAGAAAGTGCTCCTCCACCCAGCACTCGCAGTGCATCATTGGCACCTGGAACATTGGCCCACATGTGTGATTATGCCTTGCAGATCCTAAAAAGGGACCCCCGCATTGCCAAAATGATGAACGATGATGACTACTGGTTGGCCAGCATCCTGGATCCACGCTATAAAGGCAAATTCCAAACATCATGCCACAGGAGAACCTAGAGCTAATATTGGCTAACAAACAAGCAACTCTGGTAAACCGTTTAAGGCATTCCCAGCACACAGCAGCAGTGATGGTTCTCCCACGAGCCGTAGGGGGCAACATTTAAGAGGTGTTCATGGTGCACACATCCGAAGTGGCGTTGGAGACAGGGGTTTCATGACCATGTTATGGACTGATTTTTCAAGTACCGCTCACACGACTCGTAATACTGCAACGATTGAAAGTGACAGGATACAGCAGTTGTCAACTATGGTTACAAACTACTTCTCCTCCCATATCGATATTCTCCCTCACAGGTCATTCCTCTTTGACTATTGGGTCTGTAAACTGGACACCTGGCCTGAATTGGCACAATATGCCTTACAGGAGCTCGCTTGCCTTGCTGCTAGTGTGCTATCCGAAAGAGTCTTCAGTGCTGCTGGATCAATCCTGACAGAAAAAAGGACCCGTCTGTCCAACCAAAATGTTTTAATATCTAACCTTCATTAAAATGAACCATGCATGGGCTTCAAAGGATTTTGTCCCACCTTCCCCTGCTGACACATAGGTTGCCAGTAAAATGGCTTGCTTTTGTCCTCCTCTTTCTCGGAATTCTCCAATTCCTCCATTTGCAGCTGCTGAATGTCCAACATCAACATATGCCATTTTTTCAATCTCCCTAACAGGGCTGCCTCCCCCCCAGGGCCGCGGTCACCACCTGGTGCACGCACCCGTGCGAGTGCCGTTGCCCTGGACAGGTGGGTGGGCCCACTCTTGGGCGACGGCACTGGCACAGGGTCCCTCATAGTACAATCAAGTGTCTCTGATGGTGGGGGTGCACACCCGCTGTCAGAAACACTGGCGTACTATGAGGGGCCCTGTGCCAGTACCGCAGCCCACGAGTGGGCCCCCCCTGCTTGCTCATGTCATGATCCATGCTGGATCATGACAGATAAAAAGCACTAGTAACCTTTTTTTCCTTAAGCTGTGTGCTTAATGATAGTTTTGCCCTCGGTAGCCATTAGGGTCATTGCACTGTGGTGTTTTCAGTTCTAGTTTTGCCCCCGGTGGCCATTAGGGTCATTGCACTTGATGTTTTCTTTGCTTTGCCTTTTGCCCCCGGTGGTCAGTGGGGTTTTTGCCCCTGATCATTTGACCTTCCCCTTTTCCTATATAGGGTCACATGGTCTATGAGCAGGTGTTGGTGATATTGCTGTTTTCCAACCAAGTCAGGTGGAGAAAGGAACTACAGAGAATCGTTCCTGGCAGCTCAGGGGAGCTCTGGTGTATAGCTTCTGGTGGAAGCTGAAATCAGGTGTCGAGCTTCAGGGGAAAGCTGCATTCTGGTGGTGGACTCTCTCTGTTGCTGCAGCAATAGCAACAGAGCAAAGCTAAGTGGTGTTTCCCTGTTTGTATTTTTCCCTGGCATGTATTAGTACAGCGGTGGGGCCAGTGCCTGCACCACCCAGCTCCCTAGCAAGGGATAGGTATAGGGTGTGCTAGGGTGACAGGTATCCTGATCGGCGCCCGGTGCAGAACCGGCCTAGGGAATGTTAGGAGTGTGAGGGACACTGACTCAGGGGAGTGTAGGAGGTCTCCACGTCCCCGTTCCCTATCGCAGGGCCCACCGTTGTAACTGTTTCCCTTCCCCTTGTCTTGTTGTTTTAGTTACCGGCCAGCGGGTCGTGTCACAAAGGACAGTTACACGTGCCGTCTCTTGATGTTTTAGTTACCGGCCTGCGGGTCGTGTCACACAGGATGGGTCCATGTGACAGCTCAGGATCACAGCACTTGCAAAGTTGAAATACTTACCTCTCCCTGCTCCACCGCCGTGACGTCTTCCACGTTTCCTGACAGTGACATTCTGGTCAGAGAGAGCGATGACATCACGTCTGTACGCCCTCTGCCTAAACAGTCCAAGTGCAGAGAGATGGAAGATGGGGACAATGAGGCGTCCAGAGTACAGGGATTCTCTAGCGAGGAGACTTATTTAATTGTTTTAAAGGTTGGGAGCAATTTTTGGGGAGCACTATACTCTGGAGAATGATATATGGGGCCCACCATACACTGAAGCATTTCAAAGGTGGACATCAGACACTGGAGCAGCATTTACAGGGCCCATTATACACTGTAGCATTAGAAATGGGGCCCATTATATATGGAGCATTATTTGGGCCTTAAGACACTGGAGCATCATCCATGGGGCCCATCATATACTGGAGCATTGTAAATGTGGCAAATTATATATGGAGCATTATTTGGACCAATCGTACACTAGAGCATCATCCGTGAGGCCCATCATATGCTTGAGCTTTCCAAATGGGGGACATCAGGCACTGGAGCAGCATTTGCAGGGCCCATTATACACTGGAGCATTAGAAATGGGGCCCATTATATATGGAGCATTATTTGGGCCCATAAGACAGTGGAGCTTCATCCATGGGGACCAACATATACTGTAGCATTATGTGGAGCTCATCACATACTGTATCAAACATTATATGGAACCAATGATTCTGTATGGAGAAATATATGGGCCTCATTACTCTGTATGGCGCACTATGCGGTGGCCAAAATAATATATGGAGTAATATACTGTCCGTTTTTGGAGCTATTGGAGAATTTAAAATGGATATCAGTCATGTGATGTAAGAAGTGAAGTATTTTTCATTGTACTATACCGCTATTTCTCTGCTGTATCAGAGGATCATGAATTGTGGCATGTGTTAAAGGAGCCCAGAGACACTCTTTGCCCCTGGGCCCACGAAAATCTGGAGCCAGCTCTACCTCCCCCACAACTTTAGCCAAATAACCCCAGTTTTCAATGCCTAACTATTATTATAAAGTAAATTAAGGTTGACAAGCTTAAGTAATAAGAATTTATGTTTTTGGCATTAAAATGGACACTGTAAGTGTGTTTCCTGTCCTCCACACACTGCCGACTTTTCTTCCCCATTGACTTGCATTGGGTTTCGTGTTTCAGTCGGCCTTCGACTTTTCACGATAATCGACCGATTGCGTTCGATTCGACTTTTGCGAAAGTCGGGTGGTCCGAACCCGACTCGACCCGAAAAAAGGGAAAGTCGCTCATCTCTAATAGAGATACCAAATTTAAATTTTTGGTGAAGAATCAACAAGTGGGACGCAATTGTGAAGTTGAACGAAGTTTATTGGTTATTTTAAATTTTTGTGCAAATTCAAAAACTGAAAAGTGAGGCGTGCAATATTATTCGGTCCCTTTACTTTCAGTGCAGCAAACTCACTCCAGAAGTTCATTGTAGATCTCTGAATGATCCAATGTTGTCCTAATGACTAATGATGATAAATATAATTCACCTGTGTGTAATCAAGTCTCCTTATTAATGCACCTGCTCTGTGATAGTCTCAGGGTTCTGTTTGAAGCACAGAGAGCATCATGAAGACCAAGGAACACACCAGACAGGTCCGTGATACTGTTGTGGTGAAGTTTGAAGCCAGATTTGGATACAAAATGATTTTCAAAACTTTAAACATCCCAAGGAGCACTGTGCAAGTGATCATTTTGAAATGGAAGGAGTATTATACCACTCCAAATCTACCAAGACCCGGCCGTCTCTCTAAACTTTTATCTCAAACAAGGAGAAGACCGATCAGATATGCAGACAAGAGTCCCATGATCACTCTGGATGAACTGCAGAGATCTACAGCTGAGGTGGGGCAGTCTGTCCATTGGACAACAATCAGTCGTACACTGCACAAATCTGGCCTTTAAGAGTGGCAAGAAGAAAGCCATTTCTCAAAGATATCCATAAAAAGTGTCATTTAAAGTTTGCAATAAGCCACCTTGGAGACACACCAAACATGTGCAAGAAGGTGCTCTGGTCAGATGAAACCAAAATCGAACTTTTTGGCAACAATGCTTGGCGTAAAGGCTACAAAGGTCATCACCCTGAACACACCATCCCCACTGTCAAACATGGTGGTGGCATCATGGTTTGGGCCTGCTTTTCTTCAGCAGGGATGGGGAATATGGTTAAAATTGATAGAAGATGGATGGAGCCAAATACAGGACCATTCTTGAAGAAAACCTTTTGGAGTCTGCAAAAGACCTGAGACTGGGATGGAGATTTGTCTTCCAACAAGATAATGATCTCAAACATAAAGCAAAATCTACAATGAAATGGTTCACAAATAAATGTATCCATGTGTTAGAATAGCCAAGTCAAAGTCCAGACCTGAATCCAATCGAGAATCTGTGGAAAGAGCTGAAAACTGCTGTTCACAAACGATCTCCATCCAACCTCACTGAGCTCGAGCTGTTTGCCAAGGAAGAATGGGCAAGAATTTCAGTCTCTCGATGTAGAAAACTGATAGAGACATACCCCAAGCGACTTGCAGCTTTAACCCCTTAACGACCAGGGGTATTTTTGGTTTTACATTTTCATTTTTCCCTCCCCTTCTTTCCAGAGCCATAACTTTTTTAATTTTCTGTTTATATGGCCATGTGAGGGCTTATTTTTTGCGGGACGAGTTGTACTTTTAAATGACATCATTGGTTTTACCATATCGTGTACTCGAAAACGGGAAAAAAATTCCAAGTGCAGTGAAATTGCAAAAAAAGTGCAATCCCACACTTGTTTTTTGCTTGGCTTTTTTGTTAGGTTCACTAGATGCTAAATCTGACCTACCATTATGATTCTCCAGGTCATTACGAGTTCATAGACACCAAACATGTCTATGTCCTCTTTTATCTAAGTGGTGAAAAAAAATTCCAAAGTTTGCTAAAAAAGAAAAAAAAAAAAAAAAAATTTGCGCAATTTTCCGAGACCCGTAGCGTCTCCATTTTTCATGATCTGGGGTCGGGTGAGGGCTTATTTTTTCCGTGCCAGACTGACGTTTTTAATGACACCATGTTTGTGCAGATACGTCCTTTTTTAACGCCCGTTATTGCATTTTAATGCAATGTGTTGGTGACCAAAAAAACGTAATTCTGGCATTTTGAATTTTTTTCTCGCTACACCGTTTAGCGATCGGGTTAATGCTTTTTTTTTATTGATAGATCGGGCGATTCTGAACGCGGCGATACCTAATATGTGTATGTGGGATTTTTTTTTTACTGTTTTATTTTGATTGGGGCGAAAGGGGGGTGATTTGAACTTTTAGGTTTTTTTAATTTTTTTTTATTTTTAAACATTTTTTTTTTTTACTTTTGGCATGCTTCAATAGCCTTCATAGGAGGCTAGAAGCATGCGCAACCCGATTGGCTCTGCTACATATGGGCGATGAGCAGATCGCCCATATGTAGCAGATTTACTGCTGTGCTTTCAGCGCCGACCACCGGGTGGCGCTGAAAGCCTTATGCCTGGAACAACCATAGAGGTCTCATAGAGACCTCTGGTTGTCCAGGCAACGTGACGCCGACCCCCGATCACGTGACGGGGGTCGGCGATGACGTCATTTCCGGCCTGGCGGCCGGAAATTCTATTTAAATGCCCGCTGTCAGCTTTGACAGCGGGCATTTAACTAGCTAATAGGCGCGGGCGGACGGCGATTCCGCTCGCGCCTATTGCGGGCACATGTCAGCTGTTCATAACAGCTGACATGTCCCTGCTTTGATGCGGGCTCAGTGCTGGAGCCCTCATCAAAGCAGGGGAAATGTCTGATGATGGACTGTGTCCGTCATTAGACATTAAGGGGTTAATCGCAGCAGAATGTGACGCAACAAAGTATTAAGTTAAAGGGGCCGAATAATATTGCAC
This sequence comes from Dendrobates tinctorius, assembly GCF_039654945.1. Taxonomy (NCBI): domain Eukaryota; kingdom Metazoa; phylum Chordata; class Amphibia; order Anura; family Dendrobatidae; genus Dendrobates; species Dendrobates tinctorius. The sequence goes on along the minus strand of NW_027361712.1, from coordinate 11,361,631 downwards.
GCCTCACTTTTCAGTTTTTGAATTTCCACAAAAATTTAAAATAACCAGTAAATGTCATTCAACTTCACAATTGTGTCCCACTTGTTGTTGATTCTTCAACAAAAATTTACATTTGGCATCTTTATGTTTGAAGCATGATATGTGGGAAAAGGTTGAAAAGCTCCAGGGAGGCGAATACTTTCACAAGGCACTGTGTATTATATATATATATATATATATATATATATATATATATATGCACTGCTCAAAAAATAAAGGGAACCCTGGACACTCTTACTGAGCAGACACATGGATGTTAGTGACCTTCCTATCATTTCTAACTGTTGTTTATTCCATTTGCACAACAGCAGGAGAAATTGAATCACAATCAGTGTTGATTTAACAGAAGTGTGACTGACTTGGAGTTACATTTTGTTGCGTAAGTGTTCCCTTTATTTTTTTGAGCAATATACAGTGCTGTGCAAATTAATTAGGACAAAGCATTTCTTTAAGTAAAATCGTGAGTTGGTTACCAGTCAGTCATTCAAACCAGTTTTAACTCCTTTGAACAGGCACTCACACCTGCTTAAAGCAGTTAAAACTTGCTTGAATCACTGACTGGTAACCAACTTATGATTTTACTTAAAAAAATGCTTTGTCCCAATTAATTTGCATAGCACTGTATATATATATATATATATATATATATGTCAGTGACACACATATATATATATATCTTTATATTTCATAGAGCGAAAGAAGAATAGCCGGTAATTCATTTCTCGGCTTCTGTAAAATCAATGCAGGAGCTGACAGGTTAGGAAAGATGGATTACATACAGAAAATCCATATAAAATAGGTAGATATATACATGTCAGTAACAAGTACAATTAGTATAGTGTGTGTGCAAAATTCTGGACATGTATTTAATGAATAAAAGATTCTTTTACGGAAAAAAATGGCGTGGGGACCCCCTATAATTAATAGACAGCAATGGCTATGCAGACAGCTGAGGGCTTTCACACGTACCGGAGACACGTACACAAGTGCACCTCAGTGTGTTTCCACAGTCCGTGTGTCCATGGGCAAAACACGCTGACATGTCCGTTTTTTGACGTCATCACGGACGGCAAAATGTCCCATACATGTGCACACGATACCGGAAATATACGGATGTGTGAAAGGGGCCTTAGCAAGCATTGAAACAGTCCACTAATCCCTCTCATCCTTAAATAGCCAGCGGACAGATCAGATAGATTTTTATTGTGAAGCATAATTTGTGACCTCTCAGAAAAAATGCAAAATGTTTGATTCACTACAGAATAGAAGTATAGAAAAAAAGATTTGCATGTGATGGTTACGTTAATTGAGAAGGCTTGAGCAGCTTGCTGCCAGAAGCCTTTTAACTTGCAAGAATAAACACATAAATGGAAGGCACTTTTATTCTGAGTAGCAGGAAAAAAGAACATAAACCATCTGTTGTGCAATGAAATGACTATGTAGTTTTTTGATGCTGTCACTACTTGCATATGATTGGCTCGGAACAATATGTATTCCGTTATCCGTCCACTGTCCCCTCAAGACATTCAATGAATGACTTAATCCCTTGGACAAGCACAAAGCACACATTGTACTGTGCATTTCTGTATATTCATATATACTCTACATTGAGTGCTGTCTAAAAATAAACTTAGAAACATATTTACTGCATGTGCATGTTTAGGGGTAAAACCATAGGGGATGTAGAGGTCATGTTCAGGCCCTGTAAGGGAGGGACAGGACTGTAGTCATGACCTGTATTCCGGTGGCAGCTGTGTCCAGTCCTCCCCCTACATGAAACAATACTATTCTCCTCGGCACACCTGCATCTCCAGATTCAGCTTCACCCGAGCACTTCCCAGGCCATAACGGTCCCTCTTCTAGGCGACCCCCTTCAATGGAGACACAGTCTGAGACAACTTTAACACTCTCTTTACTTAATATTTCATACGTTACATCCACAGTTGGTACATTATAACATTTGCTTGCTTCCTAATCTTTCCCTTGCTTGTTGTCACTTCTGTTCAGTACACGCCCAGAGCAGACGTACTAGACTGCTTCCCAGTTCCTTCCAGGCTTGACCTCACTATAATGACATTTCCTTCAGCCTGTTTCACCCCAGACACTAATCCATGAATCACCACGTTTGGTGACCCCTGATGAAGCACCTGGCCCGTCTGTACCGATCTTGTCAAAGCTCCAACTCCTTTCATTTCCTTAGTCCAGCCAACTTCTGCCCTAAAAGCATTGGCCCAGGTGGTAAGATGCCACATCTTCCTTATCCTGTTCTGACCCACTGCTAAGACATGCAGTGGCCATGGGTAACGTGGGCTATAACGACTTAATGTTACGTGAATGCCGAGCTGTCCGGGCCTATAGCCCATGTGGACACTTGGGCGCCCTGGCCCCATCTGACTAAACCTCTCTTCATCACTAACCTTAAAGGGAAGGTGCCGCAATTTTATATAATTTGCAAAAAAAGAGTAAGTAACAAAACATGTTGTTAAAGCAAATGTTGTACTAACTAGGATTTATGGTTTGTTTGTAATAATGTTTTAATGTAGCCACTGGGCGCTGCCATCTTGATTTGCAGATCTGTGGAGGACTCATACAGTCTGCAAATATGGCCGTCCCTGGACATAGGAGACTGCGGACGGCTCCCGACCCCACCATGCAGCCTCATTAGCAGTGAACTGGGCACGCCCCTGTGGGCTGCACCATTCACTGCTGTAGGTGTGGCTGGGCGCCATTTTACTGTAGCCCAGTGCTATCTGCTGAGCTTCACTTTCTGCACCATGCTTCCTGCTCCAGCTCCACTGTCCTCCTGCTCTGTCTCCGACTCCTCACTCACACTCAGCCCCAGTGATCTCCGGTAATCTGACACCTTTGCTTTTATGGCTGTCTGAGGAGGACAGTGACATATACAGCCCATAGTCTAGTGTATAATTGGGGGGAGGCTGGAAGTTTCACCAGTGTGGGCATATCTGTAATACTGTCTCCTGTGATACTGCCTGCTGAGCTGTGTATCTAATCCTCTCCTGTGTGATACTGACTGCTGAGCCGTGTATCTAATCCTCTCCTGTGATACTGCCTGCTGAGCCGTGTATCTAATCCTATCCTGTGTGATACTGTCTGCTGAGCCGTGTATCTAATCCTCTCCTGTGTGATACTGACTGCTGAGCCGTGTATCTAATCCACTCCTGTGATACTGCCTGCTGAGCCGTGTATCTAATCCTCTCCTGTGTGATACTGCCTGCTGAGCCATGTATCTAATCCTCTCCTGTGTGATACTGACTGCTGAACCGTGTATCTAATCCTCTCCTGTGTGATACTGTCTGCTGAGCCGTGTATCTATTCCTATCCTGTGTGATACTGTGCTGAGCCGTGTATCTAATCCTCTCCTGTGTGATACTGACTGCTGAACCGTGTATCTAATCCTATCCTGTGTGATACTGTCTGCTGAGCCGTGTATCTAATCCTATCCTGTGTGATACTGCCTGCTGAGCCGTGTATCTAATCCTCTCCTGTGTGATACTGACTGCTGAACCGTGTATCTAATCCTCTCCTGTGTGATACTGACTGCTGAGCCGTGTATCTATTCCTCTCCTGTGTGATACTGTCTGCTGAGCCGTGTATCTAATCCTCTCCTGTGTGATACTGTCTGCTGAGCCGTGTATCTAATCCTCTCCTGTGTGATACAGTCTGCTGAGCCGTGTATCTAATCCTCTCCTGTGTGATACTGACTGCTGAGCCGTGTATCTAATCCTATCCTGTGTGATACTGACTGCTGAGCCGTGTATCTAATCCTCTCCTGTGTGATACTGTCTGCTGAGCCGTGTATCTAATCCTATCCTGTGTGATACTGCCTGCTGAGCCGCGTATCTAATCCTCTCCTGTGTGATACTGACTGCTGAACCGTGTATCTAATCCTCTCCTGTGTGATACTTTCTGCTGAGCCGTGTATCTAATCCTCTCCTGTGTGATACTGTCTGCTGAGCCGTGTATCTAATCCTCTCCTGTGTGATACTGTCTGCTGAGCCGTGTATCTAATCCTATCCTGTGTGATACTGACTGCTGAGCCGTGTATCTAATCCTATCCTGTGTGATACAGTCTGCTGAGCCGTGTATCTAATCCTCTCCTGTGTGATACAGTCTGCTGAGCCGTGTATCTAATCCTCTCCTGTGTGTTACTGTCTGCTGAGCCGTGTATCTAATCCTCTCCTGTGTGATACTGTCTGCTGAGCCGTGTATCTAATCCTATCCTGTGTGATACTGACTGCTGAGCCGTGTATCTAATCCTCTCCTGTGTGATACTGAATGCTGAACCGTGTATCTAATCCTCTCCTGTGTGATACTGTCTGCTGAGCCGTGTATCTAATCCTCTCCTGTGTGATACTGTCTGCTGAGCCGTGTATCTAATCCTCTCCTGTGTGATACTGTCTGCTGAGCCGTGTATCTAATCCTCTCCTGTGTGATACTGTCTCCTGAGCCATGTACCTAATCCTCTCCTGTGTGATACTGACTGCTGAACCGTGTATCTCATCCTCTCCTGTGTGATACTGTCTGCTGAGCCGTGTATCTATTCCTATCCTGTGTGATACTGTCTGCTGAGCCGTGTATCTAATCGTCTCCTGAGTGATACTGTCTGCTGAGCCGTGTATCTAATTCTCTGCCGTGTGATACTGCTCTCCTGAAATACTCTGTGCTGCTGTCACCCTGCTGGTTTTATGTGTGATCTACATGGTGGTATTGTGTATGATCTATATGGCGGCATTGTGTGTGAAGTATGTGGCGGTATTATTTGTGATCTGCTAAAAAGGGACCGATTCTAGGGTGGTTCTGGCTGAGCACCTGCACACGGGTCAGGGGTAATAGGTGCTGTCAGGGGAGGGCTGGGGAGGCAGCTGAAGAGAGGGGTCTCATTTTTATCGTTACTGTATGGCTCCATTCCCCCCCAGCCTGCTTCCCAGCGTCACCCCGGACTGCGCCTGTCGCTTCGCTGTCACACATCGCCAGGATAGGATCTGAGGAGGAGAATGTGTCTTTGCATGCAAAGTCTGGATCAGAACAGGCCATCAATCAGCAGAAATGTTTCCTGGATTTCTGTGCTGCTGTCTCCCTGCTCCTCACCCATATATCTCCCTCTGTGCCCCCCATAGACCAGCGCACTGCTCTCCTGAAATACTCTGTGCTGCTGTCACCCTGCTCCTCCCCCATATATCTCCCTCTGTGCCCCCCATAGACCAGCACACTGCTCTCCTGAAATACTCTGTGCTGCTGTCACTCTGCTCCCTCTACCATATATCTCTGTGTGCCCCCCATATACCAGCACACTGCTCTCCTGAAATACTCTGTGCTGCTGTCACCCTGCTCCCTCTACCATATATCTCTCTGTGTGCCCCCCCCATAGACCAGCACACTGCTCTCCTGAAATACTCTGTGCTGCTGTCACCCTGCTCCTCCCCATATATCTCCCTCTGTGACCCCCCCCATAGACCAGCACACTGCTCTCCTGAAATACTCTGTGCTGCTGTCACCCTGCTCCTCCCCATATATCTCCCTCTGTGACCCCCCCCATAGACCAGCACACTGCTCTCCTGAAATACTCTGTGCTGCTGTCACCCTGCTCCCTCCACCATATATCTCTCTCTGTGCCCCCCATAGACCAGCACACTGCTCTCCTGAAATACTCTGTGCTGCTGTCACCCTGCTCCCAGAATCCTTGCTGCCTGCCATCCTCGGTGACCGAAGACCCCATTCCTCTCCTCAGATCCTGTCCTGGCAATGTGTGAAAGTGAGGCGACAGGGGCCTGATATATGGAGGAAGGAGCAGGGTGACAGCAGCACAGAGTATTTCAGGAGAGCAGTGTGCTGGTCTATGGGGGGGTCACAGAGGGAGATGTATGGGGGAAGGAGCAGGGTGACAGCAGCACAGAGTATTTCAGGAGAGCAGTGTGCTGGTCTGTGGGGGGCACCCTGTTCGGTGCCAGGGATTGTACATAGAGCGCTGTGTTTTATACACATGGATGAACCATCTGCTTGTCTGCTCCACAGAAATCCAGGAAACATTTGCAGGCCCCATCAAAATGGCTGCTCACTGTGTTCCTAGATGTCATCCTCTCTTTTCCCTTAGCAAACACCCAGTAGGGGAGGAGAGGAGTGACACCACACCCATGTCAGCAGATTCCGCCCATACAGTGTCCATTTTAGGGCATGATCATATATCAAAATCAAACATCATGGACACTGTACTGTAGGTTTTTGTGCCAAACTTCGGTAGCTGCTCCCCCTAGTGTTAGCAAGTGGAAATGCCAAACTTTTTAAAATTATTTTTCATATTTTACAAAATTAAAAACAAATGATAATATTTTTTAAGAAAATGTAAGCATTAATTCTTTACATTTTTTCAATTGCTGAAAAATTTTTTTTGGGATGGCACCTTTCCTTTAACTCTCAGCAACCCCTCCTACAATTAACACTCTATGAACCTCCTATCAGGCCCCATTAGTATGCCCCCATCTAGTGTCCCGCAACCTAATTACAACTACCCGGTCTATGGGGGGAACTATGTACTAAGAGTGCCCTCCTCTAATGTCCCAAGAAGGATACACTAACTTTCCCTGACTGTACATATACAAAGAACACATAATATATATGCAATATTATAATACAGGCAATATATTACAGTTTTCTACATAATGGTAACACATTCAAGTAGCAATACCATAAGCAACGAGCGGTAATTAGTGTTGAGCATTCCGATACCGCAAGTATCGGGTATCGGACGATACTTGCTGTATCGGAATTCGGATACCGACATCCGATATTTTTTCAATATCGGGCATCGGAATCGGAAGTTCAAAGTTGATTGACAGCCGAAATGACGTCATCATGATGCGCGGTGTGTGCGCATCATGATGCGCCGTCATTTCGGGCCTTCCGGGGGTCTCTGCCGGCCTGCCAGGGGGCTGTGCCGGCCTTCCGGGGGGCTGTGTGGACTGCCCGGGGTCTGTACCGGCCTGCCGGGGGGCTGTGCCGGCCTGCCGGTGGTCTGTGCACCCTGTGGGGGTCTGTACCGGCCTGCCGGGGGGCTGTGCCGGCCTGCCGGGGGGCTGTGCAGGCTCCGGTGGTCTGTGCAGGCTCCGGGAGGCTGTGCAGGCATCGTCCGATGGGACTACAAGTCCCATCGGGCGATGCCTCCTACCATGACAGTGATTGACACATTAGCCAATGATGGGACAGTAGTAGTCCCATCATCCGGCTAATGTGTTAAATGTAAAAAAAAAAAAAAAAAAAAGAATACTACATACATACATACTACATGCATGCTACATACATACTACATGCTACATACATAGTACATATATACTACATGCATGCTACATACATACTACATGCTACATACATACTACATACATACTACATGCATGCAACATGCTACATATATACTACATACATACTACATATATACTACATGCATGCTACATACATACTACATGCTGCATACATACTACATGCTACATACATACTACTTACATACTACATATATACTACATGCATGCTACATACATACTACATGCTACATACATACTACATGCATGCTACATACATACTACATGCTACATATATACTACATACATACTACATGCATGCTACATACACATACTACATGCATGCTACATACATACTACATCCTACATACATACTACATGCTACATACATACTACATGCTACATACATACTACATACATGCTACATGCATGCTACATACAATACATTCATACAATACATACATAGACATACAGTACATATAACATAGAGTAACATACTTACCAATACTTGTCACATTGTTCCCCGAAGCCATTGTCTTTTACGGAATAAATATTAACATAACAAACCAGAAAAATACTCACCCATGATCCGAAGCAGTCAACGAGTGTGTCCCACGACGATCTTGGGTAGAGAACTGCAGCATCAGCTGATGCTGCCGCTCTCTACGGGCTGCAGGAATCCAATGACGGAAGGTAGGTATCCTTCCGCACTGTATTCCTCCGCCACTTGAAAAAAAAAGTCCCTAGTCTCACTTTATGGTAAAAGCTGTGTGGGAAATTTCGTCAAACGACGCTCCTTCCCTTACGTGCTCAAACAGTGGTTTACCCCCACATATGGGGTATCTGCATACTCAAGAAAAATTGCACAACTTTTGGGGTCCAATTTTTCCCGTTACCCTTGGGAAAATAAAGAATTGGAGGCAAAATGATCATTTTTGTGGAAAAAATATGATTTTTTATTTTCATGGCTCTACATTATTAACTTCTGTGAAGCATTTGGGGGTTCAAAGTGCTCACTACACAGCCAGATAAGTTCCTTGGGGGGTCTAGTTTCCAAAATGGGGTCACTTATGGGGAGTTTCCACTGTTTAGGTACATCAGGGGCTCTCCAAACATGACATGGTGTCCACTGTCAGTTCCATCCAATTTTACATTCAAGACCTCAAACGGCGCTCCTTCTCTTCCGAGCCCTGCCGTGTGCCTAAAGAGTGGTCTTCCTACACACATGGGGTATCGGTGTACTCAGGAGAAATTTCACAACAAATATTGTGGTTCATTTTCTCCTGCTACCCTTGACAAAATAAAAATAATTGTGTCCGAAGTAAAATTTTTGTGAAAAAAGTTAAATGTTCATTTTTTCCTTCCATATTGCCTCAATTCTATTGAAGTACATGAAGGGTTAATAAACTTTTCGAATGTGGTTTTGAGCACCTTTGGGGTGCAGTTTTTAGAATGGTGTCACTTTTGGGTATTTTTTGCCATATTGACTCCTAAAAGTGACTTCAAATGTGAGGTGGTCCCTAAAAAAATGGTTTTGCAAATTTTATTGAAAAAATGATAAATCGCTAGTCAAATTTTAATCCTTATAACTTCCTAAGAAAAAATTTTTTTCAAAAATTGTGCTGATGTAAAATAGACATATGTGAAATGTTATTTATTAAGTACTTTGTGTGACATATCTCACTGATTTAACTGCATAAATATTAAAAGTTTGAAAATTGCAAAATATTAGAAATTTTCACCATATTTCCCTTTTTCATAAATAAAGCAAGCTATATCAAATAAATTTTACCACTAACATGTAGTACAATATGTCACGAAAAAACTTTCTCAGAATAAGTAGGATCCGTTGAAGCATTCCAGAGTTCTAACAACTAGAGTTGAGCGAAACGGGTCGAAAAAATTCAAAAGTCGCCGACTTTTGGCAAAGTCGGGTTTCATGAAACGAAACCCGACCCTAGGATGAGGTCGGCCACGAGGTCGGCGACTTACGCGCCAAAGTCGCGTTTCAAAAGTTTGTTTTGCGCTCTTTTTCAGCCAATCAGGATCCACGGACACTGTGGGCAACGTGATGACCTAGGCACGGGTCACCACCATCTTTCAGAAGGGCATGCAAGTGATTGGCTTGCTTTGGTGGGCGTCACAGGGGGTATAAAAGGGCGTGCACGCCGACCGCCATCTTACTTCTGCCGATCTTAGTATAGGGAGAGGTTGCTGCTGATTCTGTAGGGAGAGCGTTAGGCAGGGAAGAAGACAAAAAAACTGCTTCTGCTGCTAGCGATTTGGCCTGCACAACACACAAGTCACTGTGTGTGCAGTGCAAGGGGAGGCTATATAGTGATGTATCAGTGGTGTTGGTTGTTGGGCTGCCTTCTAAGGCTTCCTGACAGGCTGGCATTGCTGTTTACCCACTGCTCCGCAAACTGCTTTTCTAAAAGCAATCCAATCTCCCTTATCCTCTAGTCACTTTTGTCACAGCTGTGCCATCGAGCCTGTCACATAGCGCTCAGATATCAGTGGGCCTCACACAATCCACAAGTGTCCAGTGTCCAAAAGTGTGCGCAGAGATTCAAAATCTCCATTATCCTCTCGTCACTTTTGTCACAGGCAGCTGTGCCATCGAGCCTGTGACATAGCGCTCAGATATCAGTGGGCCTCACACAATCCACAAGTGTCCAGTGTCCAAAAGTGTGCGCAGAGATTCAAAATCTCCATTATCCTCTCGTCACTTTTGTCACAGGCAGCTGTGCCATCGAGCCTGTCACATAGCGCTCAGGTATCAGTGGGCCTCACACAATCCACAAGTGTCCAGTGTCCAAAAGTGTGCGCAGAGATTCAAAATCTCCATTATCCTCTCGTCACTTTTGTCACAGGCAGCTGTGCCATCGAACCTGTCACATAGCGCTCAGATATCAGTGGGCCTCAAACAATCCACAAGTGTCCAGTGTCCAAAAGTGAGCGCAGAGATTCAAAATCTCCATTATCCTCTTGTCACTTTTGTCACAGGCAGCTGTGCCATCGAGCCTGTCACATAGCGCTCAGATATCAGTGGGCCTCACACAATCCAAAAGTGTCCAGTGTCCAAAAGTGTGCGCAGAGATTCAAAATCTCCATTATCCTCTCGTCACTTTTGTCACAGGCAGCTGTGCCATCGAGCCTGTCACATAGCGCTCAGATATCAGTGGGCCTCACACAATCCACAAGTGTCCAGTGTCCAAAAGTGTGCGCAGAGATTCAAAATCTCCCTTATCCTCTCGTCACTTTTGTCACAGGCAGCTGTGCCATCGAGCCTGTCACATAGCGCTCAGATATCAGTGGGCCTCACACAATCCAAAAGTGTCCACTGTCCACAAGTGTGTGCAGAAATTCTAAATCTCCCCTGTCCTATAGACACCTTGTACCTTGTTTTACATTACTATATAGTTTGTTGGATTTTGTCTACATTTCTACCAAAAATGAGGAAGGCTGATGGAAGAGGCCGAGGAATTGGGCGGGGGTTGGAAGCTGGTAATGATGGTGTTGGTGGTGGATCTGATGGTAGTGGCAACAGCAAAATAGGACCGAATGCAGGAGGTGCTGACCCTGCGTCATCGTCTGGCTACATAAGGCCTCGAACGCTTAGTTTTCTAGGAGTTGGCAAACCGCTTTTAAAGCCAGAGCATCAGGAAAAAGTTTTGTCTTACATTGCTGACTCAGCCTCCAGCTCTATCGCCTCCTCTTCTTCAGTTGTAAAAAGTAAAAGCACTGAGTCGTCATTGGAGGCTCATGTTCATGAACCACACCTTTCCTTGTGTCCTTCACCCCAACCAAGATTGAAGGATGACGCAGGCCATACTACTGATTACTCCATGGAGCTGTTTTCACATACCATGCCTGGATTATCAAGTGAAATGGTGAATTACCCAGGCCAAGATGAATCTGACATGGAGTGCACTGATGCACAGCCGCTGATGGATGATTCTGCGGGTACATTCACTCAGAGCACTACATTGTCCTCGCAGTGTACAGAGCCAGATTCTGACCCTGATGAGACTCAGGTGCCCCTTCCCGCACACTATACCACCATACACGGTGACACAGAGGAAGGTGCACATGACATAGAAGAGGAGGTGATGGATGACCCAGTTGTTGACCCAGATTGGCATCCATTGGGGGAAGAGGGTGCTGCTTCCAATAGCTCAGATGAGGAGCATCCACAGCAGACATCGAAATCGCAACAGCTGTTATCTGGCAGGCCTGGAGCACTCCAAAGACAGGTTCCAAACATCAAAAGAGTTGCTGGACAGCTTGTCCAGAGGGTCAAAAGATCACAGCGTGCTAGGCCGCAAAATGTCTGCCAAAGTAGGAAGAGTGCAGTGTGGCACTTTTTTGAACAAAATCCTCTTGATCAGGCCAAGGTTATCTGTAAGAAGTGCGCAAAGACCTTTAGCCGAGGGAAAAATCTGAAAAATTTGAATACCAGTTGCATGCTTAGACATTTAACCAGCATGCACTTGCAAGCATGGACACAACGCCAAACCTCAAGTGCCACATGTGCAACTGATCACAACGAAGGTAGTCAGCAACGCTACATTGTTTCCCCCACTGTAAGCCCACCGGTTAGCACAGCAGCAAATGTTGAGGTGTCATTGCAAGACCACAGCAGTCAGGGAATCCCACTGTTATATCAACGAAAGACTGATTCTAGGCCATCAGAAAGAACACCAACTCCATCACCATCATCAACCCTCTCTCAGTCCGCCCTGTCCACCGCTACTTCCACCATATGCAGCTCTCAAGTCCAGCTCACCCTCCCAGACACTATGAGTAGGTCAAGAAAGTACTCAGTCTCTCATCCGCGTACACTGGGTTTGAACGCCCACATTGCCAAACTAATCTCGTTTGAGATGATGCCCTTTCGGTTGGTGGAAAGCACAGCTTTCCGCGAACTCATGGCCTATGCAGTACCACGCTATGACCTACCCAGTCGCCACTTCTTCTCTCGCAAAGCCATCCCAGCCCTCCACCATCATGTGAAAGACCGCATTGTCCATGCACTCAAGCAGTCAGTGAGCGGAAAGGTGCACCTCACAACTGATGCATGGTCCAGTCGGCATGGCCAGGGCCATTACGTGTCCATCACTGTGCACTGGGTTAATGTGGTGGATGCAGGGTCCACAGGGGACAGCAGTGGTGGGACAGTGCTGCCTAGCCCACGGTATAGGAAACAGTTGGCTGTAGGCGTTCGACCCTCCTCCTCCTCCTCCAGAAGTGAAAGCTCGTCCACAGAGCGCAGTCGTACGAGCACTCCATCTGCAGCTGCCACTGTTGCACACGATGTGTCCCCCTATCGAGCAGCTAGTGGAAAGCGTCAGCAGGCTGTGTTGCAGATGATGTGTTTGGGCGACAGACACACCGCCGAGGTGCTGGCCGAGTACTTGAAGCGACAAACTGAGTCATGGCTGGGCAGTGTACATCTTGAGGCAGGCAAGGTAGTTAGTGATAACGGCCGTAATTTTGTGGCAGCCATAGCCCTTTCAAAACTCAGCCACATACCTTGCTTGGCTCACACCTTGAACCTGGTGGTGCAGTGCTTCCTCAAAAATTATCCGGAGTTAACAGCCCTGCTCCAGAAGGTGCGAAGACTGTGCGCGCACATCCGCCGGTCGCCTGTACACTCCGTTCGTATGCAGAAGCTGCAGCGATTGCTCCACTTTCCCAACCACCGCCTCATTATCGACATTGCAACAAGGTGGAACTCCACCCTGCACATGGTGGAGCGGCTGTGCGAGCAGAGGCAGGCCATAATGCATTTGTGGGAGGATACATGGCCAGGCACTTTGAGAGCAGACATGGAGTTGACAGGCGTGCAGTGGTCGAAGCTGAAAGACCTTTGTAAAGTCCTTCAGTGTTTTGAGGAATGCACACGGCTGGTAAGCGCAGACGACGCCATCCTAAGCATGAGCATCCCACTTATGCGTCTGCTCATGCAAACTTTGACGCACCTTAAGGAGCAGGCGTCTGCAGCCAATGTTGATGAGGAGGAAGAGGAGGAGGGAATCCTTGATGACATTCAGCCATTGTCTGCTCAGGGACCTCTCCTGGACAAGGTGGAGGAAGAAGAGGAGGAGGAGGAGGATGATGGGGATGATTACTTAGGGGAGGAGGATGCATCTCGTGGGGCAAGTGAAAATGTTGGCGTGGCAAGGTCTGGTACAGGGTTTGTGCGTGACTGGAGGGATGTGGATTTGCCAGAAAGTGCTCCTCCACCCAGCACTCGCAGTGCATCATTGACACCGGGAACATTGGCCCACATGTCAGATTATGCCTTGCGGATCCTAAAAAGGGACCCCCGCATTGCCAAAATGATGAACGATGACGACTACTGGTTGGCCAGCATCCTGGATCCACGCTATAAAGGCAAATTACAAAACATCATGCCACAGGAGAACCTTGACCTAATATTGGCTAATAAACAAGCAACTCTGGTAAATCGGTTGCTTGAGGCATTCCCAGCACACAGCAGCGGTGATGGTTCTCACACGAGCCGTACGGGCCGGGGGCAGCTTGGCAGAGGTGTTCGTGGTGCACACAGCAGAAGTGGCGTTGGAGACAGGGGTTTCATGACAATGTTGTGGACTGATTTTTCAAATACCGCTCACACAACTGGTAATACTGCATCGATGGAAAGTGACAGGAGACAGCAGTTGTCAACTATGGTTACAAACTACTTTTCCTCCCATATCGATGTTCTCCCACACAGGTCATTCCCCTTTGACTATTGGGCCGCTAAACTGGACACCTGGCCTGAATTGGCCCAATATGCCTTACAGGAGCTCGCTTGCCCAGCTGCAAGTGTGCTATCGGAAAGAGTCTTCAGTGCAGCTGGATCAATCCTGACAGAAAAAAGGACCCGTCTGTCAACCCAAAATGTGGATGATCTAACCTTCATTAAAATGAACCACGCATGGGTTTCCAAGGATTTTGTCCCACCTTCCCCTGATGACACATAGGGTGACAGAAAAATGGCTTGCTTTGGTCCACCTCTTCCTGGTACTTCACTTATTTCGCCTTTTGCATCAGCTGAATGTCCAACATCAACATATGCCACTTTCTAAAACTCCCTAACTGTGCTGCCTCCCCCCCCGTGGCCGGGGTCAACACCTAGCGCACGACACCGTGCGAGTGCCGTTGCCCTGGACAGGTGGGTAGGCCGACTCTTGGGCGCGGGCACTGGCACAGGGTCCCTCATAGTGCAATCAAGTGTCTCTGACGGTGGTGGTGCACACCCGCCGTCAGACACACCGCTGTACTATGAGGGGCCCAGTGCCAGTACCGACGCCCACGAGTGGGCCCCCCTTGCTTGGGCAGGGCCCCAGCATTTGCAATCTTTACCTCTCCCTGCTCCTCCGCTGTGTAATCTGGGCCGTCAAATCCATACTGGGCCTAACACCATCTGAGCCTGCCTCCTGAGACATATATTTTGAATGTGTACGCTATCCATACATGTTATCCAGGGATACGGTACCCTTTCTAACCTTTGTGCAATCACGTGCAATCCATACTGGGCCTAACACCGTCTGAGCCTGCCTCATGCTGTATAGACATATATTTTGAATGTGTACGCTATCCATACATGTTATCCAGGGATACGGTACCCTTTCTAACCTTTGTGCAATCACGTGCAATCCATACTGGGCCTAACACCGTCTGAGCCTGCCTCATGCTGTATAGACATATATTTTGAATGTGTACGCTATCCATACATGTTATCCAGGGATACGGTACCCTTTCTAACATTTGTGCAATCACGTGCAATCCATACTGGGCCTAACACCGTCTGAGCCTGCCTCATGCTGTATAGACATATATTTTGAATGTGTACGCTATCCATACATGTTATCCAGGGATACGGTACCCTTTCTAACCTTTGTGCAATCACGTGCAATCCATACTGGGCCTAACACTGTCTGAGCCTGCCTCCTGAGACATATATTTTGAATGTGTACGCTATCCATACATGTTATCCAGGGATACGGTACCCTTTCTAACCTTTGTGCAATCACGTGCAATCCATACTGGGCCTAACACCGCCTGAGCCTGTCTCATGCTGTATAGACATATATTTTGAATGTGTACGCTATCCATACATGTTATCCAGGGATACGGTACCCTTTCTAACATTTGTGCAATCACGTGCAATCCATACTGGGCCTAACACCGTCTGAGCCTGCCTCATGCTGTATAGACATATATTTTGAATGTGTACGCTATCCATACATGTTATCCAGGGATACGGTACCCTTTCTAACCTTTGTGCAATCACGTGCAATCCATACTGGGCCTAACACTGTCTGAGCCTGCCTCCTGAGACATATATTTTGAATGTGTACGCTATCCATACATGTTATCCAGGGATACGGTACCCTTTCTAACCTTTGTGCAATCACGTGCAATCCATACTGGGCCTAACACCGCCTGAGCCTGCCTCATGCTGTATAGACATATATTTTGAATGTGTACGCTATCCATACATGTTATCCAGGGATACGGTACCCTTTCTAACCTTTGTGCAATCACGTGCAATCCATACTGGGCCTAACACCGTATGAGCCTGCCTCCTGAGACATATATTTTGAATGTGTACGCTATCCATACATGTTATCCAGGGATACGGTACCCTTTCTAACCTTTGTGCAAACACGTGCAATCCATACTGGGCCTAACACCGTCTGAGCCTGCCTCATGCTGTATAGACATATATTTTGAATGTGTACGCTATCCATACATGTTATCCAGGGATACGGTACCCTTTCTAACCTTTGTGCAATCACGTGCAATCCATACTGGGCCTAACACCGTCTGAGCCTGCCTCCTGAGACATATATTTTGAATGTGTACGCTATCCATACATGTTATCCAGGGATACGGTACCCTTTCTAACCTTTGTGCAATCACGTGCAATCCATACTGGGCGTGAGAACGGCTGGCGAGCTGTTAAGCAAGCTACAGCACCTGTCCAGACAAGTACAGGGATTCCCTAGCGAGGAGACTTATTTGATTGTTTTCAATGTTGGGACAGCAATTTTTGGGGAGCACTATACTCTGGAGAATGATAGATGGGGCCCACCATACACTGGAACATTCCAAAGGTGGACATCAGACACTGGAGCAGCATTTACAGGGCCCATTATACACTAGAGCATTAGAAATGGGGCCCATTATGTTTGGAGCATTATTTGGGCCCATAAGACAGTGGAGCTTCATCCATGGGGACCAACATATACTGTAGCATTATGTGGAGCTCATCATATACTGTTTCAAACATTATATGGGACCAATGATTCTGTATGGAGAAATAGATGGGCCTCGTCATGAGATGTAAAAAGTGAGGTATTTTTCATTGTACTATACCGCTATTTATCTGCCGTATCGGAGCATGATGAGTTGTGGTATGTGTTAAAGGGGCGCTCTTTCGACCAGGGCACATGAAAACCTGCAGCCAGCCCTCCCCCCCCACAACTTTAGCCAAATAACCCCCATTTTTCAGTGCGTAACTTGTATTATGAAGTTAATTAAGGTTGACAAGCTTAAGTAAGAAGAATTGATGCTTTTGGCATTCAAATGGGCACTGTAGGTGTGTTTCCTGTCCTCCTCTCACTGCCGACTTTTATTCCCCATTGACTTACATTGGGTTTCGTGTTTCGGGACGACCCCGACTTTTCCCTATAATCGGACGATCTTGCTCGACCCGACTTTTGGAAAAGTCGGGTTTCACGAAACGAAACGCGACCCTAAAAAACCAAAAGTCGCTCAACTCTAATAACAACATAAAGTGACAGTGGTCAGATTTCAAAATTAAGGCCTGGTCATTAACCTACAAAGTGTCTTGGTCCTTAAGGGTTTAATCACCTTAACAGCACACTAGACAAAAACACTATATACACAATGGTTATACACATACAATGGTTCGATTTTCAAATACAGGTAATAGTGCATAAGTATAAGCAGATGAAACATGTCAGTTACCAGTTTGATGTTTGACTGTGTGCTCGGTTGCCAGCTGGTTTCAGTTTCTTCAAGCATGTTACTCGATGTGACCCCCCCTTTTGAAGTGCACAACAAACATGACAAAGAGAGAGAGCACATGGCATTACACAAGCCTTTATCCTCTTGGTTGGTCACACCCTTTTCTGCCCTGGGATGGTCTTTATCCCCTCCTCTGTGGGTTTGTAGCAAAATCTCCCAAAACCTAGGAAAGATCATACTTCCCAACAGGAAGTCGTAGGGCAGTGATTTTGGTGGTATCTGATCTGGCTGGGCCCCCCTTACGCCTGGAGACCAAACAAAGTTTTGCTATTTGGCTTCTACTAGCCGTTCTGCGTATCGAGACACTGTGATAGGCGTTTGTCCTGTTCCAGAGATCTTGAAAATGTAATTAGGGTGTGGCTATGACATAGCTTCATATTCTCCTTAAATCTCCTTATGACGTCCTATCTGACTGGAGGAAATTTGAATGAAGTAGTCACAGAGCATGGGCGCCATAGGTGGTCATCCTGTATGAGCCTGGATACTAACTGATGGGGTTGGACCACCTGCTGAGCCAGGTGTCCTATTACAGCTACACAAGCTGAAGGAGGATTCTAAGCTGCCATTAAATCCCCTCATATTCTTCACAGAAGGGTTAAGGTTTCCTCTATGTTCTACATTTTGTTTAGTATTACCTATCCGTATAGTCTCATATTCAATGTTTCATACTTGATCTAAAATTTTCTTATTACATTTGCAATGTTTTGAGGTTATGTAAAAGCTGTGTTATGGGAATAGGATAAATAAAAGTTATCATGACCTGTATACAAAGGGAGGCGGTGGGTGGAGATGCCTAAATGAGTATTACGTTGTCTGTAAATGGTATAAGATGAAGTATTCACAGAATAATAAGCATAATTGTTTTGCTTACAACAAGTGTGCATTATTTTCGCCATGCGGTCACTATTTTGGTGGACCTGGTCTCTCAATTCGGCCTCACTGCTGATTCCGTAGTCAGACATTGTGTAAGGTTTCCGATGTTCCATGGAGACTGTTTTGCCCTCATCCAAGATGGAGTCTGCTACTTCGCCCTGTCCTTGAACTTCTTGTCAGTTCTGTAATTTAAGTCCAGGTTGGGAAACTCTCCTTGCCTGAATATTTTGTTGCAGTTGGCTTCTGAGCTTCCTCCTGGCTTGCATCTGGAGTTCCTGCTGCTGCTCATTTACTCGGTGCTCTTCCTCATCACTTTCAGCTGCCTTCAGCTGTGCTGTTTTCTGATCCTGGTGGTGGTTACCTTTTGTCTATGAGGAGCTATACATTTTTGGTTCTACGGTGGTCTGTAAAAATTTCTGACATTATTATTACCTGAGTATTACTTGCAGGACTTGAGCGGGACTTTTCAGCCCAAAAAGAAGTACACTGAAAAACTTTCTCCTTGCTGACACCACCTGCATATTTCATGAAAGGTGTCGGCTCCACTGTCTGCATATTTCTGAACTATTATTCGTAATTTTTCTGAGATAGTTCGGCCTATCACTCAGCTAAGAAGGAAATGCTTTCTTGTGGTCTACACATCCTCAAGAGGCTTTTGATTGTCTTAAGTCCCATTTCACTTCTGCATCAGTTGATTCATCCTAATCTAGCACATCCTTTCATTGTGGAAGTGGATGCTTCGGATTGTGCTCTGGGGATCATCCTCTCGCAAAGAACAGTGGAGAAAGGTCTGTTACATCCATGTGCCTTTTTCTCTCGTAGACTTTCTGCTGCAGAGAAGAATTATGATGTGGGAGATAAAGAGCTTCTAGCTATTATCACTGCATTTAAGGAATGGAGGCACCATGTGCAGGGGGCAGCACAACAAGTCATTGTGCTCACAGATCATCGCAAACTGTAATTTCTTAGATCTGCTTAATGTCTTTCTCCATGTTAGTCTCGTTGGAGTTTATTTTTGAATCAATTTAATTTTGTCATTTCGCAGCGCCCAGGTTCACGTAATGGGAAAGTGGATGCCTTGTCCCAAATCCATATCACAGATTTCATACCTGGGGCCCCGTCCAAGACTATTTTGTCAGATGCCAACTTTGTCGGAGTCATCCAGAAAAAAAAGACTTATGGAAAACTATTAAGGAGGCCTACGACGCTGACCCATTTCTCACTAACCCTACTGACGATGTGGATTTGGTTATCGACATTTATATGTTCTGGAGGTCGTAAGGCTGTAGGTCCTCAAGTTTGTCCATGACTCCAAGTTGGCTGGTCATCGGGGGCTACAGAAGACACAGGAGTTCTTGAGCCATTTCTTTTGGCAGCCTACCTGTCTGAGGGACGTGAAGAGCTATGTTCTCTTTTGAAAGGTATGTGCACGCTTTAAGACTCCTTGTGTATCACCTACTGAATTGTTCAACCACTACACGTTCCTTCTGGCCCTTGGGGGTCTATCTCTATGAACTTTATAGTGAAATTGCCTACCTCTGGGGTAAGAACTGTATCCTGGTTGTAGTAGATCGCCTTACTAAAGCTGCCCACTTCATTCCTTGTACTGGTCTTCTCTCAGAATGTGTTCCGACTGCATGGAGTTCCAGATGAAATCATCTCTGATCAGAGAGTGCAGTTTACATCCAGATTCTGGAAGGGTTTCTGTTCTGTGCTTGGTGTTAATGTCTGTCTGTCCAGTATATCATCCTCCTGGCTTGCTTCTGGAGTTCCTGCTGCTGCTCGTTTACTCGGTGCTCTGCCTCACCACTTCCAGCAGCCTTCAGTCCTCTGTGCTGCTTCCTGATCCTGACAGTGGTTACCTTTTGTCCAAACTTCTAAAGTGAGGAGATATACATTTTTGTTTCTGCTGTAGTCTGTAAGAATTTCTGACATTATAATTACCTGAGTATTACCTCTAGGACTGTGTTTGTGCAGGCTGCAATGCTGGACTTGAGCGGGACTTTTCAGCCCAAAAAGAAGTACACTGAAAAACCTTCTCCTTGCTGACACCACCTGCATATTTCTGGACTACCACGCATAAGTGCTGGTCGCACTCTTGCTTCATATAATTGCTGGACTTTTCCGCTATCATAGTTGCTGGACATTTCTGTTTCGTGCTATGCACTTCGCTGTAATTTCAGGATTGACTCTGTTAGTTTATGTTATACTCTTTGTTTTGTCAAATACAGTTTATTTGCCTCAACTTTGGTCTCAGATTTGTTATATCCTATGCACTCAGATTCCATAGTATCTTCATAATTATTACACTTTTGGGTCAGAACAAAATTAGCTACAACACACCCATCTTCCAAAATAGTCTGCCCTCAACCCCCTCATTTACAGCTTCCCTGTATACTGTATGATGGCCCTTAGAGAAATCCTCATATAATAAAATGCACCCAAATCCTACTCTACATAGAATAATGTAACCCAAACTGTATTATGCCCTCATAGCTTCCTATTGCCGTATAATATCCCCCACTCTCTATGATTGTCACTACATTAGTCCTTCCTTTGTATAATGCCCCCCAAAGCCCCTATACACAGTATGATGCCGCCATAGCTCCTGTATGCATAGTATAATGCACTCAGCACTCAATGGTGGCACCCACAGTAGTTCTCACACAGTATAATGACCCCATAGCACCCTTATACACAGTGTAATGCCTCTCACAATGTAAGATCGCCCTTAGTACTTACACAATATAAAACCTACCACATTGTATGATGCCCCAGCTTCTTATAAACAATATTATGTCCCCCTCGCTGTATGATAGCCACTAGAGTTGAGCGAAACGAGTCGAAAAAATTCAAAAGTCGCCGACTTTTGGCAAAGTCGGGTTTCATGAAACGAAAACCGACCCTAGGATGAGGTCGGCCACGAGGTCGGCGACTTACGCGCCAAAGTCGCGTTTCAAAAGTTTGTTTTGCGCTCTTTTTCAGCCAATCAGGATCCACGGACACTGTGGGCAACGTGATGACATAGGCACGGGTCACCACCATCTTTCAGAAGGGCATGCAAGTGATTGGCTTGCTTTGGTGGGCGTCACAGGGGGTAAAAAAGGGCGTGCACGCCGACCGCCATCTTACTTCTGCCGATCTTAGTATAGGGAGAGGTTGCTGCTGATTCTGTAGGGAGAGCGTTAGGCAGGGAAGAAGACAAAAAAACTGCTTCTGCTGCTAGCGATTTGGCCTGCACAACACACCAGTCACTGTGTGTGCAGTGCAAGGGGAGGCTATATAGTGGTGTATCAGTGGTGTTGGTTGTTGGGCTGCCTTCTAAGGCTTCCTGACATTCCTGCATTGCTGTTTACCCACTGCTCCGCAAACTGCTTTTTTAAAAGCAATCCCAATTTTTTTTTTTGTCCTGCTGAGAAGACAAAAAACTGCTTCTGCTGCTAGCAATTTGGCCTGCACAACACACCAGTCACTGTGTGTGCAGTGCAAGGGGAGGCTATATAGTGGTGTATCAGTGGTGTTGGTTGTTGGGCTGCCTTCTAAGGCTTCCTGACATTCCTGCATTGCTGTTTACCCACTGCTCCGCAAACTGCTTTTTTAAAAGCAATCCAATCTCCCTTATCCTCTAGTCACTTTTGTCACAGCTGTGCCATCGAGCCTGTCACATAGCGCTCTGATATTCATTGGGCCTCACACAATCCAAAAGTGTCCAGTGTCCAAAAGTGTGTGCAGAGATTCAAAATCTCCCTTATCCTCTAGTCACTTTAGTCACAGCTGTGCCATCGAGCCTGTCACATAGCGCTCAGATATCAGTGGGCCTCACACAATCCAAAAGTGTCCATCCAGTGTCCAAAAGTGTGTGCAGAGATTCAAAATCTCCCTTATCCTCTAGTCACTTTGGTCACAGCTGTGCCATCGAGCCTGTCACATAGCGCTCAGATATCAGTGGGCCTCACACAATCCAAAAGTGTCCATCCAGTGTCCAAAAGTGTGTGCAGAGATTCAAAATCTCCCTTATCCTCTAGTCACTTTGGTCACAGCTGTGCCATCGAGCCTGTCACATAGCGCTCAGATATCAGTGGGCCTCACAAAATCCAAAAGTGTCCATCCAGTGTCCAAAAGTGTGTGCAGAGATTCAAAATCTCCCTTATCCTCTAGTCACTTTGGTCACAGCTGTGCCATCGAGCCTGTCACATAGCGCTCAGATATCAGTGGGCCTCACACAATCCAAAAGTGTCCAGTGTCCAAAAGTGTGTGCAGAAATTCAAAATCTCCCTTATCCTCTAGTCACTTTGGTCACAGCTGTGCCATCGAGCCTGTCACATAGCGCTCAGATATCAGTGGGCCTCACACAATCCAAAAGTGTCCAGTGTCCACAAGTGTCTGCAGAAATTCTAAAACTCCCCTGTCCTATAGACACCTTGTACCTTGTTTTACATTACTATATAGTTTGTTGGATTTTGTCTACATTTCTACCAAAAATGAGGAAGGCTGGTGGAAGAGGCCGTGGAATTGGGCGGGGGTTGGCAGCTGGTAATGATGGTGTTGGTGGTGGATCTGATGGTAGTGGCAAGAGCAAAATAGGACCGAATGCAGGAGGTGCTGACCCTTCGTCATCGTCTGGCTACATAAGGCCTCGAACGCTTAGTTTTCTAGGAGTTGGCAAACCGCTTTTAAAGCCAGAGCATCAGGAAAAAGTTTTGTCTTACATTGCTGACTCAGCCTCCAGCTCTATCGCCTCCTCTTCTTCAGTTGTAAAAAGTAAAAGCACTGAGTCGTCATTGGAGGCTCATGTTCATGAACCACACCTTTCCTTGTGTCCTTCACCCCAACCAAGATTGAAGGATGACGCAGGCCATACTACTGATTACTCCATGGAGCTGTTTTCACATACCATGCCTGGATTATCAAGTGAAATGGTGAATTACCCAGGCCAAGATGAATCTGACATGGAGTGCACTGATGCACAGCCGCTGATGGATGATTCTGCTGGTACATTCACTCAGAGCACTACATTGTCCTCGCAGTGTACAGAGCCAGATGTACAGAGCCAGATTCTGACCCTGATGAGACTCAGGTGCCCCTTCCCGCACACTATACCACCATACACGGTGACACAGAGGAAGGTGCACATGACATAGAAGAGGAGGTGATGGATGACCCAGTTGTTGACCCAGATTGGCATCCATTGGGGGAAGAGGGTGCTGCTTCCAATAGCTCAGATGAGGAGCATCCACAGCAGACATCGACATTGCAACAGCTGTTATCTGGCAGGCCCGGAGCACTCCAAAGACAGGTTCCAAACATCAAAAGAGTTGCTGGACAGCTTGTCCAGAGGGTCAAAAGATCACAGCGTGCTAGGCCACAAAATGTCTGCCAAAGTAGGAAGAGTGCACTGTGGCACTTTTTTGACCAAAATCCTCATGATCAGGCCAAGGTTATCTGTAAGAAGTGCGCAAAGACCTTTAGCCGAGGGAAAAATCTGAAAAATTTGAATACCAGTTGCATGCTTAGACATTTAACCAGCATGCACTTGCAAGCGTGGACACAACACCAAACCTCAAGTGCCACATGTGCAACTGATCACAACGAAGGTAGTCAGCAACGCTACATTGTTTCCCCCACTGTAAGCCCACCGGTTAGCACAGCAGCAAATGTTGAGGTGTCGTTGCAAGACCACAGCAGTCAGGGAATCCCACTGTTATATCAACGAAAGACTGATTCTAGGCCATCAGAAAGAACACCAACTCCATCACCATCATCAACCCTCTCTCAGTCCGCCCTGTCCACCGCTACTTCCACCATATGCAGCTCTCAAGTCCAGCTCACCCTCCCAGACACTATGAGTAGGTCAAGAAAGTACTCAGTCTCTCATCCGCGTACACTGGGTTTGAACGCCCACATTGCCAAACTAATCTCGTTTGAGATGATGCCCTTTCGGTTGGTGGAAAGCACAGCTTTCCGCGAACTCATGGCCTATGCAGTACCACGCTATGACCTACCCAGTCGCCACTTCTTCTCTCGCAAAGCCATCCCAGCCCTCCACCATCATGTGAAAGACCGCATTGTCCATGCACTCAAGCAGTCAGTGAGCGGAAAGGTGCACCTCACAACTGATGCATGGTCCAGTCGGCATGGCCAGGGCCGTTACGTGTCCATCACTGCGCACTGGGTTAATGTGGTGGATGCAGGGTCCACAGGGGACAGCGGTGGTGGGACAGTGCTGCCTAGCCCACGGTATAGGAAACAGTTGGCTGTAGGCGTTCGACCCTCCTCCTCCTCCTCCTCCTCCAGAAGCGAAAGCTCGTCCACAGAGCGCAGTTGTACGAGCACTCCATCTGCAGCTGCCACTGTTGCACACGATGTGTCCCCCTATCGAGCAGCTAGTGGAAAGCGTCAGCAGGCTGTGTTGCAGATGATGTGTTTGGGCGACAGACACACCGCCGAGGTGCTGGCCGAGTACTTGAAGCGACAAACTGAGTCATGGTTGGGCAGTGTACATCATGAGGCAGGCAAGGTAGTTAGTGATAATGGCCGTAATTTTGTGGCAGCCATAGCCCTTTCAAAACTCAGCCACATACCTTGCTTGGCTCACACCTTGAACCTGGTGGTGCAGTGCTTCCTCAAAAATTATCCGGAGTTAACAGCCCTGCTCCAGAAGGTGCGAAGACTGTGCGCGCACATCCGCCGGTCGCCTGTACACTCCGTTCGTATGCAGAAGCTGCAGCGATTGCTCCACCTTCCCAACCACCGCCTCATTATCGACATTGCAACAAGGTGGAACTCCACCCTGCACATGGTGGAGCGGCTGTGCGAGCAGAGGCAGGCCATAATGCATTTGTGGGAGGATACACGGCCAGGCACTTTCAGAGCAGACATGGAGTTGACAGGTGTGCAGTGGTCGAAGCTGAAAGACCTTTGTAAAGTCCTTCAGTGTTTTGAGGAATGCACACGGCTGGTAAGCGCAGACGACGCCATCCTAAGCATGAGCATCCCACTTATGCGTCTGCTCATGCAAACTTTGACGCACCTTAAGGAGCAGGCGTCTGCAGCCAATGTTGATGAGGAGGAAGAGGAGGAGGGAATCCTTGATGACATTCAGCCATTGTCTGCTCAGGGACCTCTCCTGGACGAGGTGGAGGAAGAAGAGGAGGAGGAGGATGATGATGGGGATGATTACTTAGGGGAGGAGGATGCATCTCGTGGGGCAAGTGAAAATGTTGGCGTGGCAAGGTCTGGTACAGGGTTTGTGCGTGACTGGAGGGATGTGGATTTGCCAGAAAGTGCTCCTCCACCCAGCACTCGCAGTGCATCATTGACACCGGGAACATTGGCCCACATGTCAGATTATGCCTTGCGGATCCTAAAAAGGGACCCCCGCATTGCCAAAATGATGAACGATGACGACTACTGGTTGGCCAGCATCCTGGATCCACGCTATAAAGGCAAATTACAAAACATCATGCCACAGGAGAACCTTGACCTAATATTGGCTAATAAACAAGCAACTCTGGTAAATCGGTTGCTTGAGGCATTCCCAGCACACAGCAGCGGTGATGGTTCTCACACGAGCCGTACGGGCCGGGGGCAGCTTGGCAGAGGTGTTCGTGGTGCACACAGCAGAAGTGGCATTGGAGACAGGGGTTTCATGACAATGTTGTGGACTGATTTTTCAAATACCGCTCACACAACTGGTAATACTGCATCGATGGAAAGTGACAGGAGACAGCAGTTGTCAACTATGGTTACAAACTACTTTTCCTCCCATATCGATGTTCTCCCACACAGGTCATTCCCCTTTGTCTATTGGGCCGCTAAACTGGACACCTGGCCTGAATTGGCCCAATATGCCTTACAGGAGCTCGCTTGCCCAGCTGCAAGTGTGCTATCGGAAAGAGTCTTCAGTGCAGCTGGATCAATCCTGACAGAAAAAAGGACCCGTCTGTCAACCCAAAATGTGGATGATCTAACCTTCATTAAAATGAACCACGCATGGGTTTCCAAGGATTTTGTCCCACCTTCCCCTGATGACACATAGGGTGACAGAAAAATGGCTTGCTTTGGTCCACCTCTTCCTGGTACTTCACTTATTTCGCCTTTTGCATCAGCTGAATGTCCAACATCAACATATGCCACTTTCTAAAACTCCCTAACTGTGCTGCCTCCCCCCCCATGGCCGGGGTCAACACCTAGCGCACGACACCGTGCGAGTGCCGTTGCCCTGGACAGGTGGGTAGGCCGACTCTTGGGCGCGGGCACTGGCACAGGGTCCCTCATAGTGCAATCAAGTGTCTCTGACGGTGGTGGTGCACACCCGCCGTCAGACACACCGCTGTACTATGAGGGGCCCAGTGCCAGTACCGACGCCCACGAGTGGGCCCCCCTTGCTTGGGCAGGGCCCCAGCATTTGCAATCTTTACCTCTCCCTGCTCCTCCGCTGTGTAATCTGGGCCGTCAAATCCATACTGTGCCTGACACCGTCTGAGCCTGCCTCCTGATGTATATACATATATTTTGAATGTGTACGCTATCCATACATGTTATCCGGGGATACGGTACCCTTTCTCACCTTTGTGCAATCACGTGCAATCCATACTGGGCCTAACACCGTCTGAGCCTGCCTCCTGAGACATATATTTTGAATGTGTACGCTATCCATACATGTTATCTGGGGATACGGTACCCTTTCTAACCTTTGTGCAATCACGTGCAATCCATACTGGGCCTAACACCGTCTGAGCCTGCCTCCTGAGACATATATTTTGAATGTGTACGCTATCCATACATGTTATCCGGGGATACGGTACCCTTTCTAACCTTTGTGCAATCACGTGCAATCCATACTGGGCCTAACACCGTCTGAGCCTGCCTCCTGAGACATATATTTTGAATGTGTACGCTATCCATACATGTTATCTGGGGATACGGTACCCTTTCTAACCTTTGTGCAATCACGTGCAATCCATACTGGGCCTAACACCGTCTGAGCCTGCCTCCTGAGACATATATTTTGAATGTGTACGCTATCCATACATGTTATCCGGGGATACGGTACCCTTTCTAACCTTTGTGCAATCACGTGCAATCCATACTGGGCCTAACACCATCTGAGAATGATAGATGGGGCCCACCATAAACTGGAACATTCCAAAGGTGGACATCAGACACTGGAGCAGCATTTACAGGGCCCATTATACACTAGAGCATTAGAAATGGAGCCCATTATGTTTGGAGCATTATTTGGGCCCATAAGACAGTAGAGCTTCATCCATGGGGACCAACATATACTGTAGCATTATGTGGAGCTCATCATATACTGTTTCAAACATTATATGGGACCAATGATTCTGTATGGAGAAATAGATGGGCCTCGTCATGAGATGTAAAAAGTGAGGTATTTTTCATTGTACTATACCGCTATTTCTCTGCCGTATCGGAGCATGATGAGTTGTGGTATGTGTTAAAGGGGCGCTCTTTCGCCCAGGGCACATGAAAACCTGGAGCCAGCCTTCCCCCCCCACAGTCTGTAGCCAAATAACCCCCATTTTTCAGTGCGTAATTTGTATTATGAAGTTAATTAAGGTTGACAAGCTTAAGTAAGAAGAATTGATGCTTTTGGCATTCAAATGGGCACTGTTGGTGTGTTTCCTGTCCTCCTCTCACTGCCGACTTTTATTCCCTATTGACTTACATTGGGTTTCGTGTTTCCGGACGACCCCGACTTTTCCCTATAATCGGACGATCTTGCTCGACCCGACTTTTGGAAAAGTCGGGTTTCACGAAACGAAACGCGACCCTAAAAAAACAAAAGTCGCTCAACTCTAATAGCCACCTGAACTAGTCCTTACACAATAGTATGCCCCAAAGTGCCCTATGCATAGTATATTACCTCCATAGTGCCCCTATACAGAGTAATGCCCACATAGTATAATTCCCCACACTGTACGATGACCCCCACAGTTGTTCTTACACAATAT
This sequence comes from Dendrobates tinctorius, assembly GCF_039654945.1. Taxonomy (NCBI): domain Eukaryota; kingdom Metazoa; phylum Chordata; class Amphibia; order Anura; family Dendrobatidae; genus Dendrobates; species Dendrobates tinctorius. The sequence goes on along the minus strand of NW_027361712.1, from coordinate 11,333,364 downwards.
AATACACTCTAAGCCCATTATAATCAATTTAATGCCCCTAAGTACCATGTACCAAATATTAAGCCCAATCATTCAATGTATGATGCCACCTAAGTTCTCTAATGCACAGTGTAATGCCTCCCATGCTATATGATAGCCACCTAACCTAGTCCTCACACAGTTTAATGACCCCAAAGCACCCTATACACAGTATGATGCCTGTAAAGCCTACACAGTACAATGTCCCTTATGCAGAGTATGATGCCCTCATAGGTCCCCTACAGGCCCAGAGTGCTCACAGCAGCTCACATGAGCGCTCACAGCAGCTCTTTCCTCAGTAGTTCTCAGCCTTGACGGTTGAATCTTGGCACTGTCCAGGTAGAAAACTGTTTATCCCCAGACATGGATTGCGGCGTGGGACAGAACGACGGACAAGTGAGGGATATTATTGTTTTTTTATTTTTGCTTTATTACAGGAGACCATGGCTTCAGTGGAATGGATGATGATGTGAGTATGGTTTAATTTAGATTCATTAAAGGAGTCTGTGTCATTCTTTCAATTGAAGGATCTTTTTCTGGCTGTGTGTTTATTTAAAAAATAGCTACAGGATTAGTAATGGATAGGCACCTTATAGATGCCTCTCTATTACTTAGCCATTCGTTTGATGTCACTGAACAATGCAAAGGTGACATGAACTTCACTTGCCACCACCACAGGGAAAGTGGATAGAGCCGGGCAAAGTACCTGAATTGGCACATCTAATAGATGCACCTTTTCTGGGCAGTCTGTGGGCTGCTATTTTTTGCCTGGGGGTGGCCAATATCCATGGACCCTTACCAGCCTGAGAATACCAGCCCCCAGATATCAGCTTTAATTTCTGGCTGTCAAAAATGGGCGGGACCCCAAACTTTTTTTTTTAAATTACTTATTTAAATAACTAAAAAACAGCATGGGGACCCATCTATTTTTGATAACCAGCCTTGCTAATGCTGACAGATTAGGGTTGCAGCCCTCAGCTGTCAGTTTTCAAAAATACAGGAGAACCCATGTCATTTTTTTAAAATTATTTATTTATAGCGCAATTGATCGGTCAATTGATGCCACTTCTCCTGGTGTCTGCCCCTAATTTTAGCTGTTTTGGCAGCTTTTTGGCTCCCCTGAAGGTGTTGTCTATGTGTTCGGCTTTGCCTCCCATTGAAGTTAACCCCTTAAAGACCGCCCATATGTCTTTTAACAGCGGCAGTTAACGGTACTTACGCCTCAGCGCCACTTTTTAATGGCGCCGAGAAATAAGTGTATGGCACCCCCTAGAGTCAGAATTTCTCCAGGGTCTCAGCTCCTGGGGGGTAGCTGAGACCCCAGAGAACATGATTTGGGTTGGTTTTTACTGACCTCTGTGTTGCGATTGCCATTATTAATGGTATAACGGCAACCACAAAAAGTCAGATATCCTATTTAATTTCTTTCTCCTCTGATGGGATCGCACATCAGAGGAGAGAGAAATGGGGTCCCTTCTCCCCCCATTACCTTCGGAATCCCTGCAACCCCCTGTGAAGTCCCCTGGTCCACCAGAGTATTATTCCGGGAGAAAATGTCAAGCACATGCGCAGTGTGCCCTCCGAGATCTATTGGTTCCTTTTGATCACTGTGATAGACCCTATCACAGTGATCAAAATATAAAAATAGTAAATCAAACTCCCTTTTATTACCCCCTTAGTTAGGTAAAATTAATAAAATTAAAAAAAATATATTAATTTCCATTTTTCCCTTAGGGTTAGAGTTGGGTTAAATGAGTTGGGTTAAATGAGTTGGGCTATAAGAGTTAGGCTAAAGTTAGAGTTGGGCTAAAGTTATGGTTGGGCTAAAGTCAGGGTTGAGCTAGGGTTATGGTTGTGGTTAGCGTTAGGATTACGGTTAGGGCTGGGATTAGGGTTAGGGGTGTGTTAGTGTTAGGTTTGTGGTTAGGGTTATGGTTAAGGTTGGGAATAGGGTTAGGTGTGTGTTGGGGTTGTGGTTAGGTTATGGTTAGGGTTAGAATTGGGGGGTTCCACTGTTTAGGTACATCGGGGGGTATCTAAACGCGACATTGGGCTACCATTGATTCCAGACAATTTTGCGTTCAAACCGTCAAACGGTGCTCCCTCCATTCTGTTCTCTGCCATGTGCCCAAAGAGTGGCTTTCCCCCATATACTCGGTATTGGTGTACTCAAGAGAAATTGCACAACTAATTTTATGGTCCACTTTCTTCTAATACCCTTGTGAAAATAAAAATCATGGTTCCAAAGTAATTTTTTTGTGAAAAAAGTAATATCTCCATTTTTTCCTTCCACATTGCTTTATTTCTCGTGAAGCACCTGAAGGGTTAATGAACTTCTTGAATGTGGTTTTGCATACCTTGAGGAGTGTAGTTTATAGAATGGCATCACTTTTGGGTATTTTCTGCTATATTGACCCCACAAACTCACTTCGAATGTGAGGTGGTCCCTAAAAAAAATGGTTTCATAAATTTTGTTCGAAAAATGGAAAATCGCTGGTCAACTTTTAACCCTTATAACGGCCTAACAAAAAAATTATGTTTCCAAAATTGTGCTGATGTAATGTAGACATGTGGGAAATGTTATTTATTAACTATTTTGTGTGACAACGCTCTCTGATTTAAGTGTACAAAAATTAAAATTTGAAAATTGCTAAATTTTCAAAATTTTTGCCAAATTTCTGTTTTTTTTTCATAAATGAGCACAAGTTATATTGAAGAAATTTTACCACTATCATGAAGTACAATATGTTCTGAAAAAACATTCTCGGAATCAGTGGTATACCTTGAAGCGTTCCAGAGCTATAACCTCATAAATTGACAGTGGTCAGAATTGTAAAAATTGGCTTGGTCATTAAGTACTTAATTGGCTCTGTCACTAAAGGTTTAATGGGGTTCGGGTATGTTCGTCAAACTGTTCGGGATCAGAACCGAATTGAATCTTGAAAAGTGTATATACCACCATACTCATTATTAATAGGAACCACTATGCTAGGACTAATATTACCACCATATAGTGACCATATGCTGATGATAGTTTTGCATCAGTGTTCTGCAAATGCAGATTGCTGACAGTAGCACAAGGAACTTGCAGCCTGGTGTTGTCATTTCGTAAAATGGCTCCTGGAACGCTTAGGAGAAATGTCTGCAGTACTGATTTCATGGCCAAATCAATGTTAAGATGAGCGGTTAGTGTACTTGGAATGAAGACTAGAGGTTATTATGCCACACCATAATTCCGGAAGTAGGACTGGTGTGATGTTCCCTTGTGAAGGTTTCTTCATTATGTTGCCCATGTGATCTATCATTGCCTCTGAGAGGTGAGGTCAATGGAGCACCTGAATTTCTACATCTGTCTCATAGCCCAATGTTATGTATACCCCTTCTGATAGCTTGTGTAGACAGTGCTTGATGCCTTAAAGGGAATCTGTCACCCCTTTTTTCAAATGTGAGCTGCCGGCACCACCATCAGGGGCTTATCTACAGCATTCTGTAATGCTGTAGATAAGCCCCTGATGTACCCTGAAAGATAAGAAAAATGAGTTAGGGTACCATTACACTAAGCGATGCACCAGCGATCCCGACAACGATATGGATCGCTGGTGCATCGCTAAGTGTGGTTGCTAGTGAGCTGCCACACAGGCAGATCTCACCAGCGACATAGCAGCGGTCGGGGGTCACTACTTACCTGTCAGAAGCGGCGATCCTGACGTCCTCCGCCCACGTCCACGCGTCGCTCGTCGGCGCCACAGGAAGCCCAGCAGGAAGCACCTGACGAGAGATGGTCCAGGACGTTCTCTCGCGATCAGTGACAGACAGCGGGGGAGCCGGTCAGAGGTAAGTATCACATGTAGCGTTATCGCTAGCAATATCGCTGCTATGTCACAAAACCAGTGACGTTACAGCGATATTGCTAGCGATATCGCTATGTGTAACGGGCCCTTTATATTATACTCACCCCGGCGTTCGGTCCAGTCTGATGGGTGTTGCCATCCGGCACCTCCCTTCTTCATACGATGCCGTCCGCTTCTTTCCTTCCTGTCGTGGCTTCTGTGCAGGCGCACTGCTCTGCCCTGTTGAGGGCAGAGCAGAGTCCTGCAATGCGCAGGCGCCAGGAGAGATTTGGATTGAAATCAGGGCTTTGTGATGGCTGCTCCAAAATATTGGCTTTGTTTTCCTTAAGCCACTTTGTTACTATTTTTGCAGTGTGCTTTGGCTCATTGACCATTTGTAAGACCCATTTCCGCCCAAGCTTTAACTTCCTGGCTGATGTCTTGAGATGTTGCTTCAGCATTGCCACACAATCTTTTTTTCTCATGATGGCATCTATTTTGTGAAGTGTACCAAACCCTAATGCAGCAAAAAAAAACCACAAGATGATGCTGCCAACCCCTTGTTTCACAGTTGGGATGGTGTTCTTACGCTTCTAAGCTTTTCCCTCTTTCCTCCAAAGCAGCGATGTTCATTATGCCCAAAAAGTTCAATTTTAGTTTTATCAGACCACAGGACATGTCTCCAAAAATTAAGGTATTTGTTCTTGTGTGCATTTGCACAAAAATAATCTGGGGTTTTTATGTTTCTTTTGGAGTAATAGCTTCTTCCTGGCAGAGTGGCCTTTCAGACCATGTTGATACAGTACTCGTTTCACTGTGGATATTGACACAATCTTACCAGCTTCCGCCATCATCTTCACAAGGTCTTTTGCTTTTGTCCTTGTTCACATGTAGGACCAAAGCATTTTTATCTCTGGGACACAGAACCCATCTCCTTCCTGAGCGGTATGATGGCTGGATATTTCCATTTTGTTTGTACTTGCGTATAATTGTATGTACACTTGCAGTAGGCACCTTAAGGTATCTTGAAATTGTATCCAAGGATGAGCCAGACTTGTGCAAGTCCACAATTTTCTTCCTGATATCTTGGCTGATTTCTTGAGACTTTCGCATGATGCTATATAAATAAGCAGTGTGTTTCAGGTGTGAATTAAGATACATCCACAGGTGTGTCTCTAATTAACAAACATGGGAGTGAGATGCAGTCTTCAAAACAGTTAATCATAGGAGATTAATGAAATAAATACCATTAATGCATTTTTTACAAACTGGTAGTGAGATGCAGGCTTCAAAAGGGTTAATTACAGGAGATGAATGAAATATATATACTGTGTTTAACTGGCATGAAAATTATGGCACTTGGATAAATCTGCACAAATGTCCCCTGCACAGAACCTCAATTTCCAAAAAGTTAGGAGGATGCTGTGTCAAATGTAAAGAAAATAATAGTACAATTATTTAAAAATATCTTCAGGAGTTGAAAGTTAGAAATGTTCCCATTCAATTTGATAGAATTATCTCATTTAGAAATTGATGGTAGCAATTCATTTAAAAAAAGTTGGGACAAGACTAATATGAAGCTGGAAAGTACAGTGGGTCGGAAAGTATTCAGACCTCTTTAAATTTTTCTCTCTTTTTTCATTGCATTCATTTGGTAAATTCAAAAATGTTCATTTTTTTCTCATTAACGTACACTCTGCACCCCATCTTCACTGAAAAAAAACAGAAATGTAGAATTTTTTGCAAATTTGTTAAAAAAGAAAAACTGAAATATCACATGGTCATAAATATTCAGACCCTTTGCTAAGTATTGAGTAGAAGCACCCTTTTGAGCTAGTATAGCCATGTAAGAGGTAATATTGAAAACTAGGTGGACGGTCAAGTCATATGGCTGCGTATAAAAAGAACATATTAAAGAGGCAGACTCTCCAAGAAGCAAAGAAGGTCAGAGTATTACCAATCTGTGATCAAACGCATCTGAAAATTGTTGAATAATGTCAGAAAAAATGTTTCTCAACATTAAATTGGAAAGATTTTGAATATCCCACCATCTACTGTACAAATTATCATTAAAAGATTCAGAGATTCTTGAGAAATCCTTGTGCCCAAGGGACAATGCTGACAAGCAATATTAGATGCTTGTGATCTTTGGGTCCTCATGCAGCACTGAATTAATAACAGGCATTATTTGCTTGTGCGGATCTCTGCATGGGCTCAGGAATACTTCCAGAAATTATTTTCTGGGAAAACAGTTTGTTGCGCAATCCAAAAATGGTCACTTCAAGTAATAAGAACTCTGGAATGCGTCAATGGATCCCACTGATGAGACTATTTTTTGAGACATATTGTACTTTGTGTTAGCGGTAAATTTTGGTCACATTGATTGAACGCTTATTTATGAAAAATTCAGAAATTTGGCAAAAATTTTGAAAATTTAGCAATTTTCAAACTTTTCATTTATATGTCCTTAAATCAGATAGTCCTTTCACCCAAAATAGCACATAAATAACATTTCCTACATGACAACTTTACATCATCACAATTTTTGAAGCAAAATTTTTTTTGATAGGAAGTTATAAGGGTTAAGAGTTGACTAGCGATTTCTAATTTTTACAACAAAATTTATAAAACCATTTTTTAAGGGACTACATCACATTTCAAGTGACTTGGATGGGCCTTTATGACAGAAAATGCAAAAAATTGACAACATTCTAAAAACTTCACTTTTCATGGTGCTCAAAACCACATTCCAGAAGTTTATTAACCCTTCAGGTGCTTCACAGGAATTAATGGAATGTGGAAGAAAAAAATAAACACTAAACTTTTTTCACAAAAATGTTCTTTTAGACCCAATTATTTTTACTTTCACAAGCATAACAGGAAAACATGACCATACAATTTGTTGTGCAATTTATCCTGAGTTTTACTTAACCCCATATGTGGGGGAAAACCACTTATTGGGCACATGGTAGGGCTGGCAAGTGACACCATTTTGGAAACTAAACCCCTCAGGGAACTTATCTAGATGTGTGATGAGCACTTTGAAACCCACAGGTGCTTCAGAGAAGTTTACGTTGAGCCATGAACATAAAAAAAATCACATTTTTCCCACAAAAAAGTTTTTTTTGCTCCAAATGTTCAATTTTTGTAAGGGTTACTAGAATGGTATATTATTGTTTTTTTATTTTACTTTTAATACAAGAGAATGAGGGCTTCGCTGGGATTAGGCATTTAAATAAAAATGGAAAACTGTGTTTAGTCTTATTTGAAATAAAAGACTTTATTCTGGCTGTGTCTTTATTTACAAACAATACAACTATAGGATTAGCAATGAATGGGTGTCTTATAGATGCCTCTCCATTACTAAGCTGTGGGGTTGATGTCACTGGATAATACAAAGGTGACATCAACCCCACAATTATTACCCCTCTTGCCACCACTACAGGGCAAGTGGAAAGAGCCAGGTAAAGCACCAGAATTGGCACATCTAATAGATGTGCCTTTTCTGGGCAGTTGCAGACTGCTGTTTTTAGATTGGGGGGAGCAATAACCATGTCCCCTTACCAGCCTGAGAATACCAGCCTACAGCTGTCTGCTTTAGCAAGGTTGGTTGTCAAAAATGGGGGGACCCCACACCTTTTTAATTATTTATTTGAATAATTAGAAAAACAGCATGGGGACCCCTCTATTCTTGCTAACTAGCCTTGCTGAAGCTGACAGCTGAGGGTTGCAGCCCCCAGCTGTGAGTTTTGTCTGGCTGGTTAGCAAAAATACACCAGTTATTTTTTTATTTATTTTCAGCGCAGGAGTAGCAGATGAAAACTCCCATCCACCGCTCCTACTCTCACTGTAATTAGTGGTAGCAGGTGTCAGATGATGGGAGCTGTAGTCCCATCAGCTGACATCAGTGACCGAAGGTAAAGTTTATACCTCCGATCACAGCTGAGCACTCCTGCTATCTTTTGACAGCGTGGGAACTGTGGTTCTCTGACAGGCGGGGATGATTTCCCCGTCGATCAGAAGCTGTGTTTGCTGCGCTGTCATGCACATGACAGCACGACAAACACCTGGTGTTCGGACAGCTGAACCCGAACAGTAACACGGAATTCCTGGTGAAGTTCGTGTTGGATGTCCGTGCCCGAACAGTAGGTGTTCAGTATGGGCACCAAACTTTAGTGTTTGGGTTCACCTATCGCTAATGGAGAGACTGGGAATGGACAGAGGGCTACTTGCATCCTGGGGCCCAGATTTTCCTATAATAGTTTGTGGACTTCATGTACAGAGCCCCTAAGTGCTAGAAAAGCAGAATCCCCATCAAGTGACCCTATTTTGGAAATTATACCACTTTGGGAATTTATCTACAGGTGTAGTGATGATTTTGACTCCATGGGTGTTTTCCAGAAACAAGCAAAAGTGGATGTTGCTGAGTGAAAATTGCAAACTGCCATTGCAGTGACCAGTATGTTGAGGTGACTAGTGTTCTGTACTGACAAGTATGTTATAGTGACCAGTACATTATGCCTAGCTCAAGCACCCATAAATTAGGCAGGCTCTCATTACTACAGAAATGCCAAACATGTGGGCGCTATATGTGGTATAGACACATGGGGAAGTGTAGAATTTGCTGAATTTTTTTGAGGAATGTGGAGTCATTTCGCTTTTCCAGAGCCTTTGTGCAACAAGTCATGTGGAAGCCCCCTATATTTCTATTAACACATGATAGACCCGAGTGGGGACTTTTTTTGTGGATTGAGTTGAAGCTTTTATTGAGAATATTTTTCATAAGTTAGGATCACAGTTACCCTGTGCTCTACACTGAGCACTTACTTTGGTGTTTCCATCTAAGTCTCCAAGTGCCATGATTCAGGTGAATCCTCCGAGGAATCCATACACTATAATGAAGCAGCAGAGTTACTCTGGACTCCTTCTCGCTTCTGTTCAGCATTATTCTTCTTTTCAGAAGTGCACAAAACTGTGGCGGACCGCACATGCCTAAAAAGACGAACACAGCCAGATCACAGGTCCTATGGTGCCTCTATCTGCCTCATTATAGGGAATCTTCCACCGGGGGTTCCATCGGAATCAAGTATTTCAAAAATTTACATGGAATCCACCATTGTAAGCACTCAGCGCAGAGCGCAGGATAAATATGCGCCAAGCCTTATTGCGATATTTGGGAGGCAGAATGGAAAAAAATCAACAGCAGGTGAAGAATTGGTTTTATTTTTTTTACGCTGTTCCTCATGTGGTATAAGTGATATGGCGACTTTATTCTTCGAGTCAATGCGATTACAGAGATACCAGATATATATTGGGTTTTTATGTGACACACTAAGCCTCACTTTTTATTGCGAGAACTAGATTTTGCATCCCCATATTTTGAGAGCTAAAATTTTTCTATATTTCAGCTGACAGTCATGGGATGGCTTGTTTTTTTGCGGGATGAGTTGATGTTTTTATTAGTACCATTTTCGGACACATAACAATTTTTGATTGCTTTCTAGTCCCATTTTTTGGAGGTAGAATGACCATTTAACAACAATTCAGGATTTGTTTTTTGGGAGGTGTTTATACCATTCCAAGAGTGGTAAAATTGACAAAGCTGCTTTATTCTTCAGGTCAGTTCGATTACAGCAATATCACATTTATGTTTTGGCACTTTCACACAATAAAAACTTTATTCTGAGTGCTCTAACTTTTCTAGTTTAAATTTGTGTTTTTGATTGCTTTTTATTGCACTTTTTGTTCGGCAGTATGATGGCAAAGCATTGTTTTTTGCCTCATTTTTTTATGGTGTTCACTGAAGGGCTTAACTAGTGGCACAGTTTTACATGTATGGTCGTTGCAGATGCTGGGATACCAAATATGTGTACATTTTTTTTCAACATAAATAAATGTATTTATTGAAGTCATATTTTTTCTTTTTTTTGTTCTTTATTTGGGATCTTTTTTTTACACTTCTTAATAACTATTTTTACTTTTTCACATTGTCCCAGGATGGGATATCTATATATATAAAGCTGAGAGTATGTACTGTATGTGTATGTGTATATATATATATATATATATATATATATATATATATCAAGCCACACCCACAACACTTAGCCACGTCCACTGGCGGCTGGAGTGCGGGGTTGCAGATGGAAAGTGTGGTACTTGGGTGGAGAGCAGAGCTGGGAGGTAGAGAGTGGGACATGGATGGAGAGTGGGGCTGCGGTGGATAGAGCAGGACAGCACATGGAGAGCGGGACTGTGGAGGGAGAGAATGGGGCTGTGGAGGGAGAGCAGGACAAGGATAGAGAGCAGGGCTGTGGACTGATAGAGTGAGATGGCACATGGAGAGCAGCGCTGTGGAGCGAGATAGTGGGGCTGTGGAGGTAGAGAGCGGAGATGTAGAGGGAGAGCAGGACACAGATGGAGAGTGGGGTTGTGGAGGGATAGAATGGGACGGCGGATGGAGAGTGGGGCTGTAAGAATCTGAACTGTGTACCTGTTTTGCCCTTAGTTCTGCCGGACTTTGCCTTTATCTAAGATGGAGTTAGTGGCTTCACGGGGGCCATCTTGTTTCCTGTCTGATATGCCTTGTTTCTTGTCTGCTGCATATATAAAGGGACTCTGCACACTATACCTTGCTTGTGTATCTCATACTTCATCTGCTGCCAAGCTGGAAGGACTTGCATCTCGTTTGTTCCTTCTGTCCTTCGGGTTACCCCACCTGTTACCAGCCTGCCTTTCATCCAAGGACTCTACTTTGCCGGATCTGCTTTACATCCACCTCCGCGGTGGCCTGCTCTCTGCTAGGAGCCCAGTCTGGGCCCTGGGCCTCAGGATCCTGCAATCCCAGGCTTGAACGTTCATCTGTGGTCTGTACTGCCAACACCCTTGTATTACTGAGCCTGCATTATCTGCTGCATTGATTCTTGAGCCTCTGTTTACGTTTCCCTTGTTAACTGAAGCCTGACTGCATACAATATACTTATTAAGTTTTGATATACCGTGTTGCTTCCTTCATTCTGACCCACGTCACCGGTCTCCATAGGACATTAGAATAATCGTATGACAGGATACACAAGCCTTAAAAATGGAGATCGCTGGGTCAGATTCTATGGAGGTGCATGTGAAAAAACTATGCTCATAGATCTCAGGACTTCACAGAGATCTTCAGGCGATTAAAACAAAGTTGGGGGCATTAGAGACTCAAACAATCCATAATGCGAATGTGGCCGATACAGCTATTCAGGCCATAGCTGCTCGCCTCTCAAATCTAGAGACTACAGCCGCAGCTTTCGCTCCAGTTCCAGTTCCAACTCCGGCCCCAGTTTCAACACCAGATCCGGGTCCGGTCTTTCATAAACGCCCACCATTCAGGTTTGGTGGTGAAAGAAAAAAATTCCGTTGGTTCTTAAATCAGTGCCAGTTATACTTTACAGCACGTGCAGCCCAGTTTCCAACTGAGCGGGACAAGGTGTTAACCATGATAATGTTGTTAACAAATAAGGCTCTAGCCTGGGCAAACCCCTTGATTGAAACCAATCATGCATGTTTAAATTCTCTAAATTACTTTGTTGCCACAATGTGTCAGATGTTCGACGATCCCAACCGAAACGTCACGGCAGAAACCGCATTACTGACGCTCTGTCAAGGGAAACGTCCTGTTGTAGAATATGCAATGGAATTTCGGAGGTGGGTGCTGGATACTACATGGTGCGACTCAGCAAAATACGCAATGTTCAGAAGGGGTTTATCTGTTACAATTAAGGATGAATTGGCTCCAGGCAAATCACCTACTAACCTGGCAGACTTCATAAATCATTGTATTCGGATATATATTCGTCTCACAGAATTCCGTCAAGAAAGGTGGGCAGATGCCAATCATAACAACCCTATACCTTTTCCATCTTCCTCCAGGGAAGCTCAGAGCAAGTCGTCACCCCAGGCAGAGGCAGAACCTATGCAGGTTGCTGCAATTCGGAAAAGCTCCCTCGACACACACAAGGAACATTGTTTCAGAAAAAATTTATGATTCTACTGCGAAAAATGGGGACACTACATATCTGCTTGTCTCAGTAAAAATCGTAAGACCACGGCTGCGGTAACAGAGTGTGACTTCTCAGATGTATCCTCAGTAATTTCTCATTCAATCTCTCACAGGGAAGAAATGTTCTACGGAAATCAAGACTTTTCCGACTGTACTTCAGAAGCACCGTCACCTGTGAATGTAGTTGTGTTTTCAGTAAGTTCCACTACTCTGGCTTCGGGCGGGTCAAGGAAGGATTCACACTGTTATATCCCCAATAAGATATGGGTGCAATCCTGTTGGATTACTAGTTCCGCTATGGTTGACTCTGGAGCCAGTGGTAATTTCATGGACATTACATTTGCTAAAAAACACGGTATACAATCTCAGAGGAAAATTTCACCGATGTTAATGGAGACTGTGGATGGGTTCCTATTGGTATCTGGGCTGGTAGATCTTGAAACAACACCGTTGAAAGTCCGTATGGGGGCGGATTATTCAGAAAGACTGTCGTTTTTGTGGATTTCTTCCCCTCACTACCCTATAATCCTAGGACTACCATGGTTGCAACTGCAAAATCCTATCAACTGGGAGACGAGAGATTTACAGTTTCCAAGTAAACAGTTACTATCAGGCGAAGTAGCTTCAGTCAGCTCAGTAGGCACAATTGATCTAAAACTACCAGCAGAATATCAAGATTTTGTAGATGTATCTGACAAGAAAAACGCGGACAAATTGCCACCACATCGGCTGCACGATTGTCCTGTAAAACTACTACCTGGTGCCACGATTCCGTTTGGGAATATTTATCCTTTGTCTGGGCCAGAATTGAAAGCTCTCAAGGAGTATATCGATGAGAATCTAGCTAAGGGATTTATACGACCATCTTCCTTCCCAGCAGGTTCTCCAACCTTCTTTGTCAAAAACAAAGACGGCTCACTCCGACCGTGTATCGATTACCGAGAACTTAACAAAGTTACGATTAGAAACTCCTATCCACTCCCATTAATTTCCGAACTACTTGAGAGGGTACTCCACCCTAAAATCTTTGCAAAGTTAGATCTTCGTGGGGCATAAAATTTAGTACTGATCCGCCCTGGTGATGAGTGAAAAACAGCTTTTCGGTCACATTATGGACATTTTGAATACTTTATTATGCCTTTTGGTCTTCGTAATGCACCTGCTACGTTTCAACACTTTTTCAGAGATATACTTGATACTTTCGCTGTGATTTATTTGCATATATAAAGGGACTCTGCACACTATACCTTCCTTGTGTATCTCATACTTCACCTGCTACCAAGCTGGAAGGACTTGCATCTCGTTTGTTCCTTCTGTTCATTGGGTTACCCCACCTGCTACCAGTCTGCCTTTCATCCAAGGACTCTACTTTCCCGGATCTGCTTTACACCCACCTCTGTGGCGGCCTGCTCTCCGCTAGGAGCCCAGTCCAGGCCCTGGACCTCTGGATCCTGCATTCCAAGGCTTGAACATTCTGTGGTCAGTACTGCCAACACCCTTGTATTACTGAGCCTGAATTATCTGCTGCATTGATTCTTGAGCCTCTGTTTACGTTTCCCTTGTTAACTGAAGCCTGCCTGCATACAATATACTTATTAAGTCTATGTTGTTACCTTCATTCTGACCCACATCACCGGTCTCCATAGGTCATTAGAATAATCATATGACAGGGGCTGCAAAGGGATAGAATGGGACAGAGCATGGAGAGCGGGGCTGCAGAGGGAGAGAGCAGGACAGCAGGTGGAGAGCAGGGCTGCAGAAGGAGAGAGCGTGATGGTTGGTGGAGAGCGGGGCTGTTAAGGGAGAGAGCAGGACGTGGGTGGAGAGCTGGGCTGCTGAGGGAGAGAGTGGGATGGCCCATAAAGAGCGGGGCTGTGAAGGGAGAAAGTGGTGAGAGCAGGACTGTGGAGGGAGAACTGGACATGGATGAAGTGTGGGGCTGTGGAGGGATAGAACGGGATGGCACGTGGAGAGCGAGGTTGTGGAGGGAGAGAGCAGGGCTGTGGAGGGAGAGCGGGACACGGATGGAGAGCAGGGCTGCAGAGGGAAAGAACGGGACAGCGCATAGAGAGCGGGGCTGCAGAGGGAGAGAACAGGACGGCGGGTGGAGAGCAGGGCTGCCAAAGGAGAGAGCATGATGGCAGGTGGAGAGAGCTGACACCCGGCACAATGTGTCAGGGGCGGTCACGGACCGCCCCCGACACGTTAACCCCTTGCACACCGCGATCAAACACGATCGCAGTGTACTGGGGTTAAAAAGGGAAGCATCGGCAGGGAGGGGGCTCCCTCCGTGCTTCCCTGAGCCCCCCACAGCAGCGCAATGTGCAGCGCTGCTGCCGGGGGCTCCATCCCTGCAGGTCCCCGAATCCAAGATGGCGATGGGGACCTTCGGGGGCTTGCAGGGAGCTGGCTTCCTCAGTGCCTGCACAGTGGAGGCACGAGGAAGCCAAGTGCAGTGCCTGTGACAGATCGCTGATCTGTCACAGTGATCTGTGATGTGACATATCAGCAATCTGTCACATGTCAGTTATGTCCCCCCTGGGTCAATGTAATAAAGTTAAAAAAAAAAAAAGTGTAAATATAATTTTTTTAAAAAAATAGCTAAATAAATTAAAGTAAAAAAAAAAATATTCCCTAATAAATTCATTTTTTTGAAAAACAAACAAACAATAAAAGTACACATATTTGGGATCGCCGCGTCTGTAACGACCCGCCCTATAAAACTGTCCCATTAGTTAACCCCTTTAGCGAACCCCTTAAAAAATAAAAATAAAAAATGAAGCAAAAAGACGCATATAAATATCCATGGTCCGCTGAAAACGTCATCTTGTCCCACAAAAAATGAGCTGCCATACAGCAGCAGTTATAGCTCGCAAAATAAAGCGATGCAAAAATAATTATTTTTTATATAAAATTGTTTTCATTGCATAAAAGCGCCAAAACATAAAAAAAGACCTAAATGAGGTATCGCTGTAACCGTACCGACCCGAAGAATAAAACCGTCTTATCAATTTCACCACACGCGGAACGGTGTAAACGCATCCCCAAAAGAAATTCATGAAACGCTGGTTTTTGTTCATTCTGCATCCCAAAAATCGAAATAAAAAGCAATCAAAAGATGTCACGTGCCCGAATATGATACCAATAAAAACATCAACTCGTCGTGCAAAAAATAAGACCTCACATGACTCAGTGGGTCAAAATATAGAAAAATTATAGCTCTCAATATGTGGTAATGCAAAAACTATTTTTACAATAAATCGTCTTTTAGCGTGTGACTGCTGCCAAACATAATAACCCGCCATAAATAGTACATCACTGTGTAAAATGAGGATAATTGACCTCATGGAGATCAACATCCAACACTGCGGAGACACCATCACGTGTTTCTCAACGCAGTGATTCTAGAGCACTGCCCCCATCCCTTGTGGGAAATATGCAAAATATGCAAAACAGGAGCCGCGGAGACACCATCACATGTTTCTCAATGCAAGCAATGACTAGTCAGGTCTTTCACCGGGAAGGAATAACCACGGGAAGGGCAGTATCCAATGAAGGAAACCACCTATGCCAAAACATGGTATCCATTCACAGACAGCTGTTTCGGGGTATTTGCCCCTCATCAGTGTGGAGTAGGAAACTGGCTAGTAGGAGCAATGCCTAGTAGAAGACTGTGTAAAATGAGGATGATTGACCTCATGGAGATCAACATCCAACACTGCGGAGACACCATCACGTGTTTCTCAACGCAGTGATTCTAGAGCACTGCCCCCATCCCTTGTGGGAAATATGCAAAATATGCAAAACAGAAGCCGCGGAGACACCATCACATGTTTCTCAATGCAAGCAATGACTAGCCAGGTCTTTCCCCGGGAAGGAATAACCACGGGAAGGGCAGTATCCAATGAAGGAAACCACCTATGCCAAAACATGGTATCCATCCCCAGACAGCTGTTTCGGGGTATTTTCCCCTCATCAGTGTGGAGTAGGAAACTGGCTAGTAGGAGCAATGCCTAGTAGAAGACTGTGTAAAATGAGGATGATTGACCTCATGGAGATCAACATCCAACACTGCGGAGACACCATCACGTGTTTCTCAACGCAGTGATTCTAGAGCACTGCCCCATCCCTTGTGGGAAATATGCAAAATATGCAAAACAGAAGCCGCAGAGACACCATCACATGTTTCTCAATGCAAGCAATGACGGGTAATACCCCGAAACAGCTGTCTGTGGATGGATACCATGTTTTGGCATAGGTGGTTTCCTTCATTGGAGACTGCCCTTCCCGTGGTTATTCCTTCCCGGGGAAAGACCTGGCTAGTCATTGCTTGCATTGAGAAACATGTGATGGTGTCTCCGCGGCTATGTTTTGCATAAATAGTAAATCAAACCCCCCCGGTATCACCCCCTTAGTTAGGGAAAAATAATAAAATTAAAAGAAAATGTATTTATTTCCATTTTCCCATTAGGTCTAGGGTTAAGGTTAGGGCTAGGGTTAGGGCTAGAGTTAGGGCTGAGATTAGGGTTAGGGGTGTGTTGGGGTTAGGGTTGGAGTTATAATTGGGGGGTTTCCACTGTTTGGGCACATCAGGTGCTCTACAAATGCAACATGGCATCTGATCTCAATTCCAGCCAATTCTGCGTTGAAAAAGTCAAATGGTGCTCCTTCCCTTACAAGCTCTGCCATGCGCCCAAACAGTGTTTTACCCCCACATATGGGGTATCAACCTACTCAGGACAAATTGCAAAACAACTTTTGGGGTCCAATTTCTCCTGTTACCTGTAGGAAAATAAAAAATTGGGGGAAAAATATCATTTTTGCAGAAAAAAATGATTTTTTTTTATTTTCACGCCCGGGCGCTATAAACTTCTGTGAAGCACTTGGGGGTTCAAAGTGCTCACCACACATCTAGATAAGTTCCTTTGGGGGTCTAGTTTCCAAAATGGGGTCACTTGTGGGGAGTTTCAATAGTTTAGGTACATCAGGGGCTCTCCAAACACACATGACACCCGCAGACCATTCCATCAAAGTCTGCATTCCAAAACATCACTACTTCCCTTCCGAGCCCCGACGTGTTCTCATACAGTAGTTTTCTCCCTCATATGAGGTATCAGCGTACTCAGGACAAATTGGACAAAAACTTTTGGGGTCCATTTTCTCCTGATACCCTTGGGAAAATAAAAAAATTGGGGACCAATCTATCATGTTTGTGGAAAAAATACGATTTTTTTATTTTCACGCCCGGGCGTTATAAACTTCTGTGAAGCATTGGGGGGGTTCAAAGTGCTCACCACACATCTAGATAAGTTCCTTGGGGGGGTCTAGTTTCCAAAATCGGGTCACTTGTGGGGGGTTTCCACTGTTTAGGTACATCAGGGGCTCTCCAAAAGCAACATGACACCCGCAGACCATTCCATCAAAGTCTGCATTCCAAAACATCACTACTTCCCTTCCGAGCCCTGACGTGTGCCCATACAGTAGTTTTCTCCCACATACGGGGTATCAGCGTACTCAGGACAAATTGGACAACAAATTTTGGGGTCCAATTTCTCCTGGTACCCTTGGGAAAATAAAAAAATTGGTGACTAAATGATCATGTTTGTGGAAAAAATACCATTTTTTTATTTTCACGCCCGGGCGTTATAAACTTCTGTGAAGCACTGGGGGGGGTTCAAAGTGCTCACCACACATCTAGATAAGTTCCTTCCGGGGTCTAGTTTCCAAAATGGTGTCATTTGTGGGGGGTTTTCACTGTTTAGGTACATCAGGGGCTTTCCAAACACGACATGGTGTCTGAACTCAATTCCAGCCAAAAACGTCAAATGGCGCTGCTCCCCTTCCGAGCTCTGCCATGCGCCCAAATAGTGGTTTACTCCCACATGTGGGGTATCAGCGTACTCAGGACAAATTGCACAATAACTTTTAGGGTCCTGTTACCCTTGGAAAAATAAGAATTGAGGGTGAAAAGATAATTTTTGTGGAAAATATATGATTTTTTAATTGTACGGCTGTACGTTATAAACTTGTGTGAAGCCCTTGGGGGTTCAAAGTGCTCACCAAACATCTAGATAAGTTCCTTTGGGGGTCTAGTTTCCAAAATGGTGTCATTTGTGCGGGGTTTCCACTATTTTGGTACATCAGGGGTTTTCCAATCGCGACATGGTGTCCGATCTCAATTCCAGCCAAAAAAGTCAAATGGCGCTGCTTCCCTTCTGATCTCTGCCATGCGCCCAAATAGTCATTTACACCCACATATGGGGTAGCAGCGTACTCAGGACAAATTGCACAATAACTTTTAGGGTCATTTTACCCTTGGGAAAATAAAACTTGGGGGTGAAAATACCTTTTTTAGGAAAAAATATGATTTTTTAATTCTACCGCTGTACGTTATAAACTTCTGTGAAGCCCTTGTGGGTTCAAAGTTCTCACCACATAACTAGAAAAGTTCCTTGTGGGGTCTAGTTTCCAAAATAGGGTCACTTGTGGGGGGTTTCCACTGTTTAGGTACATCAGGGCTCTCCAAACGTGACATGGCGTCCGATCTGAATTCCAGCCAATTTTGCATTGAAAAAGTCAAACGGCGCTCCTTCCCTTCTGAGCTCTGCCATGCGCCGAAACAGTGGTTCCCCCCACATATCAGGTATCAGCATACGCAGGACAAATTGCATAATAACTTTTGCAGTCCAATTTCTCCTGTTACCCTTGGTAAAATGAAAAAAAAATTGAACCTGGAGTATTTTTTTGTGAAAAAAGTTAAATGTTCATTTTTTTTAAATATTCAAAAAATTCCTGTGACACACCTGAAGGGTTAATAAATGTGACGACTCCTGGAGTGGACCCTCTGGGTCGTGACACCAACCCTCCCAGGGCGAGCTGACCTAGTGAAGACCACCCCCTATACAGGGAGTGTCAGGGGCAAGCCCCAGGGGGTGAGGCACCACGACTGCTGGCACCAGGTGGCCGGCTCACAGGAGACACGAGTGGGTGAGAGTGTCTGCAGGAACGTGTAAAGTGTGGACACGGGAACACGTGGTATACAGAGACTTCGTTCGTCCGGGTGTGAGTGAAGCAGGAAGCGTGCAAGGAGCACGTCAGAGCACTGAGTCAGGCAGCAGGTGTGCCAGGAGGTGTAACAGAGTAAGAGACTGAGTACAGGATCAGAGTGTGTGCCCGGAGGCACAACTGAGTATAAGACAGAGCACGGAATCAGAGTGCGTGCCAGGAGGCACGACTGAGTATAAGACAGAGTACAGGGTAAGAGCGTGTGCCAGGAGGCACAACCAAGTATGAGACAGAGTACAGTGTCAGAGCATGTGCCAGGAGGCACAACCGAATACGAGACAGAACACAAGGTCAGAGCGTGTAAGTACAAAGCAGAGTGCAGATTCAGAGCGTGTGCCAAGAGGCACAACAGAGTGCAAGGCAGAGGACCTGAGTACAGCGCACAGCCAGGCAGGGACACGGCAGACCAAGCCAGGAGCACAACAATAATCAGGCACCTCCCCTAGGGGGAGTTCGTCTGATATAGCACATGACTACTACTGGTTCCGGGTCAGGACCTAGCCAGAAAGCACATGACCACTACAGGTTCTGGGTCAGGTCCTCCATTACCATAGAGAGGACCGAGCCCTATACAGCACTGACAGGAGCGCGCAAGCGCAAACGTGACATGTAGGAGGAGGCCCGGGGACGGGAGCTGCGCGTGCGCACCCTACGGGACCCCCCGGAGTGACCGCAGCTCCGGAAGAGATGACGTCGGGACCGAGGTCCCGCCCCCAGGTGAGCACGGCGTGACAGTACCCCCCCTTTACGCCCCCTCTTTCTAAAACTGGAGAGGAACTTAGACAAAATCTGGGGTGCGTGGATATTCTCCCTGGGTTCCCATGACCTCTCCTCGGGGCCAAAACCCTTCCAATCGACCAGGAACATGGTTCTCCCTCTTACCTTCTTCATGGCCAAAATGTCATTCACCTCAAACTCATCCCCCAAGCCAACAGGCTGGGGTGTGTGGCCTGGAGAAGGATGAAATCGGTTAAGAACCACAGGTTTTAGGAGAGACACATGGAAGGAATTGGGAATACGGAGTGAAGGAGGCAGCTTCAATTTGTAAGCAACATCATTAATCCGCCTGAGGACCTCAAAAGGACCAATGTAACGGGGACCCAGTTTGTAAGATGGTACCTTAAGGCGGACGTATTTGGTGGAGAGCCACACCTTGTCACCAGGGAGAAATGGAGGAACGTCCAGGCGCCTCTTGTCAGCGTGTAATTTCATTCTGTCCCGTGCTTTCTCGAGAGCGGTTTTGGTCTCCTGCCATACCCTGGAGAACTCCACAGACTGAGAATCGGCAGCAGGTACCCCCGAGACAGGAAGTACCGGTAGAGGCACATTGAGATACTGTCCAAAGACGATGAAGAAAGGAGACTTGGTAGACGATTCACTGGAGTGATTATTGTAGGCGAACTCAGCCCAAGGAAGTAGACCGACCCAGTCATTCTGATGAGCATTAGAAAAATGCCGGAGATAGGATGTAAGGATCTGGTTGGTACGTTCCACCTGCCCATTGGTTTGGGGGTGATAGGCGGAAGAGAAATCCAATGACACTTTCATGAGTCCGCATAGAGCTCTCCAGAACCGGGAGGTGAATTGGACCCCTCTATCCGACACGATGTGCTGGGGGAAGCCGTGAATCCTGAAGATATGGGAAATGGAGATCTTCGCCAAGTCAGGAGCAGAGGGTAGTCCGGGAAGAGGAATGAAGTGAGCCATCTTTGAAAATCGGTCTACAACCACCAAGACCACAGTACAACCGGAAGAACAAGGCAGATCAGTAATGAAATCCATGGCTATGTGCTGCCATGGAGCCGACGGAATGGGAAGCGGGAACAGAAGCCCGGAGGGTGGTTGTCTGGGTATCTTGTTCTGGGCACAGGACGGGCAAGATGCTACAAAGTCTTTAACATCCTGGGAGAGTGAAGGCCACCAATAATGGCGAGAGATTAAGTCCCAAGTCTTTTTGACACCAACGTGGCCGGCAATCTTGGACGAATGTCCCCAATTTAGCACTCGTTTTCGGTTATTCTCAGCCACAAAGGTTCTTCCCGGAGGTAACGTGGTTAACTTGACAGGAGCCACAGTAATTACTTTGGATAAATCAATGATATGAGAGGGTTCTTCCTCTGCATCAGACGACAGGAATGATCTTGACAACGCATCCGCTCTAACGTTCTTATCGCCGGGCCGAAAATGTAGCTCAAAGTCAAAGCGGGCGAAGAATAGGGACCACCTGGCTTGCCGAGGATTGAGCCTCTGTGCCGACTGGATGTACGCCAGGTTCTTATGGTCTGTGAAGATCTTGAATGGATGTATGGCACCTTCCAGTAAGTACCTCCACTCCTCCAAGGCCAACTTAATGGCCAATAGCTCTTTGTCGCCAATGGAGTAGTTCTGCTCAGTGGAGGAAAATACTTTAGAAAAGAAGCCACTGGTGACAAAACGTCCAGAAGAGGATTTCTGCAGAAGGACTGCGCCAGCCCCAGTAGAGGATGCGTCTACCTCGAGAGTGAAAGGTCTACTAACCTCAGGTCGGTGAAGCACCGGAGCAGCGGCGAAGGCTTGTTTCAACGACTGGAAGGCCTCTTCAGCCTCAGAGGGCCAAGCCTTTGGGTTAGCTCCCTTGCAGATAAGGGACGAGATGGGGCGAACCAACGAGGAAAAATGAGGAACGAACTGTCGGTAGTAGTTCGCAAAACCAAGGAAGCGTTGGATTGCCTTCACCCCATGGGGCTGTGGCCAATCGAGGACGGCGGACACTTTTGCCGGATCCATGCATAGACCTGATTCTGAGATAATGTACCCCAAGAATGGCAGGGACGTTTGCTCGAAGGCACATTTCTCGAGCTTGGCATAAAGGCGGTTCTCCCTCAGGCGCTGGAGGACTTGACGCACGTTCTTTCTGTGGGCGGAGAGGTCTGGAGAAAAAACGAGGATGTCATCCAGATAGACTACCACGCAGGAGTACAGCATATCCCGGAAGACGTCATTCACGAACTCCTGGAAAACCGCTGGGGCATTGCAGAGGCCGAAGGGCATGACCAAGTACTCGTAGTGACCGTCTCTGGTGTTAAAGGCGGTCTTCCACTCATCCCCGGAACGAATGCGGATCAAGTTGTAGGCCCCACGAAGATCCAGTTTGGTGAAAATTCGAGCTCCTCTAAGTCGGTCAAAGAGCTCCGGGATCAATGGCAATGGGTACTTGTTCTTGACCGTGATATTGTTCAGGCCTCGGTAGTCTATGCAAGGACAGAGGGAGCCGTCCTTCTTTTTTACAAAGAAAAATCCCACTCCCGCGGGCGAGGAGGACTTACGGATGAAACCTCTAGCAAGGTTCTCCTGGATATAGTCAGACATAGCTTGGGTCTCAGCAGGGGATAGCGGGTATATCCTACCCCTGGGTGGCATAGAACCAGGAATGAGGTCAATCGGACAGTCATATGGCCGATGGGGGGGCAGAGTCTCGGCCTCCTTCTTGTCGAAAACATCTGCAAAGGACCAGTAAGCCGACGGCAGACCTGTAGGTGCCGGGGATGGACCGGCAGAGTTCATCAGACGGACGGGCAACAGGCACTTCTCCTGACAGAACGGTCCCCACCGGAGTATCTCGCCCGACCGCCAGTCCAGGGTTGGCTCATGAGTCCGTAGCCAAGGAAGGCCTAGAAGAAGTGCGTGAGACATGGTGGACAAGACGAGGAAGGAGATCTTCTCCAGGTGCAGGGCTCCGATCTGCAGCTCGATCTCTTCGGTGGCCTGGGTAACGGACTCCAGCACGGACGTACCATTGACCGAAACAATCGACCGAGGAGTCTCCAGGGATCTGACAGGAATCCGGTATTTTTTAACCGCCTCGAGTGTGATAAAATTCCCCTCCGCGCCAGAATCCAGGAAAGCCTCCTCAGAATAACGCTTGGCACCGAGATTCAATAATACGGACACGAGCAGGGGAGGAGAGGAATCACGTACACCTAGGGAGGCCTCTCCTATCAACCCTAGGCGGAGAAGTTTCCCGGCTTCTTGGAGCAGGAACGGAGGAGGGGAGAGGAGCTCCTCTCTCTGGCTAATTCACGGGCACGTTCCTGAAACCGCAGGTCGATGCGTGTCGCCAGTGAGATCAGATCCTCTAAAGAGGTGGGAGTATCCCGACCTGCCAGTACGTCTTTGATCCGACTGGACAGGCCACGCCAAAAGATCCCTACGAGAGCCTCGTTGTTCCAACCGAGTTCGGAGGCCAAGGTACGAAAACGGATGGCATACTGTCCTACCGGTAGCGTACCCTGATGGAGGTTAAAGAGGGACTCGGTGATAGAGGCCAGCCGACCCGGCTCGTCGAACACCTTGCGGAAGGTGTCCAAAAAGGTGGAAAGCCGAGAGACGAGTGGGTCATTGCGCTCCCAGAGGGGGTTCACCCATGCTAATGCCTCCCCCTCTAAGTGTGAAACAATAAAGGCAATTTGGGCGCGCTCAGTGGGATAGTGCTGCGGCAAAAGCTCAAAATGTAACCGGCATTGGTTCAGAAATCCTCGACAAAACTTAGGGTCCCCGCTATATCGGGGTGGCTTGCCGAGGCGCGGTATCGGGTGCGGGGCCGAGGACTGGGCAGAAACGGATTGTATGGCCGACAAACGAGACTCCATGGATTTGAAAAAGACCATAATCCTGGTCTGACTCTCCCGTAGGAACACCAGTTCCTTTTGGATGGAGGTGGTGGCACCAGCGGGGTCCATGGCCTGATTATACTGTGACGACTCCTGGAGTGGACCCTCTGGGTCGTGACACCAACCCTCCCAGGGCGAGCTGACCTAGTGAAGACCACCCCCTATACAGGGAGTGTCAGGGGCAAGCCCCAGGGGTTGAGGCACCACGACTGCTGGCACCAGGCGGCCGGCTCACAGGAGACACGAGTGGGTGAGAGTGTCTGCAGGAACGTGTAAAGTGTGGACACGGGAACACGTGGTATACAGAGACTTCGTTCGTCCGGGTGTGAGTGAAGCAGGAAGCGTGCAAGGAGCACGTCAGAGCACTGAGTCAGGCAGCAGGTGTGCCAGGAGGTGTAACAGAGTAAGAGATTGAGTACAGGATCAGAGTGTGTGCCCGGAGGCACAACTGAGTATAAGACAGAGCACGGAATCAGAGTGTGTGCCAGGAGGCACGACTGAGTATAAGACAGAGTACAGGGTAAGAGCGTGTGCCAGGAGGCACAACCGAGTATGAGACAGAGTACAGTGTCAGAGCATGTGCCAGGAGGCACAACCGAGTACGAGACAGAACACAAGGTCAGAGCGTGTGCCAGGAGGCACAACCAAGTACAAAGCAGAGTGCAGATTCAGAGCGTGTGCCAAGAGGCACAACAGAGTGCAAGGCAGAGGACCTGAGTACAGCGCACAGCCAGGAAGGGACACGGCAGACCAAGCCAGGAGCACAACAATAATCAGGCACCTCCCCTAGGGGGAGGTCGTCTGATATAGCACATGACAACTACTGGTTCCGGGTCAGGACCTAGCCAGAAAGCACATGACCACTACAGGTTCCGGGTAAGGTCCTCCATTACCATATAGAGGACCGAGCCCTATACAGCACTGACAGGAGCGCGCAAGCGCAAACGTGACATGTAGGAGGAGGCCCGGGGACGGGAGCTGCGCGTGCGCACCCTACGGGACCCCCCGGAGTGACCGCAGCTCCGGAAGAGATGACGTCGGGACCGAGGTCCCGCCCCCAGGTGAGCATGGCGTGACAGTAAACTTCTTGAATGTGGTTTTGAGCACCTTAAGGGGTGCAGTTTTTAGAATGGTGTCACTTTTGGGTATTTTCCATCATATAGACCCCTCAAAGTGGCTTCAAATGTG
Organism: Dendrobates tinctorius; assembly: GCF_039654945.1. Taxonomy (NCBI): domain Eukaryota; kingdom Metazoa; phylum Chordata; class Amphibia; order Anura; family Dendrobatidae; genus Dendrobates; species Dendrobates tinctorius. The sequence continues at coordinate 11,308,573 of NW_027361712.1, read as the reverse complement.
ATGTGGTCCGTAAAAATAAAATGGTGTTGCAAAAATGAGAAATCGCTGGTCAACTTTTAACCCTTATAGCTTCCTAACAAAAAAAAATTTTGGTTCCAAAATTGTGCTGATGTAAAGTAAACACGTGGGAAATGTTACTTTTTAAGTTTTTTTATGTGCCATATCTCTGTGATTTAAGGGCATAACAATTCAAAGTTGGAAAATTGTGAAATTTTCAAAATTTTCACCATATTTCCATTTTTTTCACAAATAAATGCAAGTTATTTGAAAGAAATTTTACCACTAACATGAAGTACAATATCTCACGAGAAAACATTGTCAGAATCACCGGGATCCATGGAAACGTTTCAGAGATATTACCTCATAAAGGACAGTGGTCAGAATTGTAAAATTTGGCCCGGTCATGAACGTGCAAACCACCCTTGGGGGGTGAAGGGGTTAAGGAAGCCCTTCCTTTCTTCCAATGACTTTTTTCTGAAAGTTCTGCACTTAAGTAAGGAATGTGGCTTCTTGTGTAAGGGACACTGCCTGCTTGGGTCCTTGGATTTATCTTCTCCTTGACCGGAGCTGAACTCTTTGCGAACTGAACTTGTGGAAGAAATGTTAGTTTTGTGGACCTCTACAGTTGTTCTACGAGGTTTACTAACAGAGTTATTGGCACATGACAGCATGAAATCAAAGTTAGGATCATTTATAATTTTTGCTTGTTCTGAGACAAAATCTACAAACACATTGAATGGAGGAAATGGTACATTGTAAGTCTGTTTATACCTAGAACCATATGTAACTCATTTGTCTTGCAGGTTATATGGGAGTTTTTGAACTATGGAGTTCACACCTCTAGCAGTGTCGAGATATGTCAACCGCACAAGATCTCCTTCTGCTTTTGCTACACACAACTCCATTAACAAGTCAGTTAATTCTCTGAGCTTTGAATAATCCTTGTTCGCTATTCTAGGAAAGTCCTCTATTCTTTTAAACAAGGCACTTTCTATAACCTCTACTGAGCCATAGCATTCATCAAGTATATTACAAAAACTTTTGAGGCCGACATCTGGATAATATACATTAATGTCTCTGATTCTCTTTGTGTGTTCGGGAGATTCACTTCCTAGCCATTTTACCAAGAGATCCACTTCACTACATGATAGACCTATGTCTCTTATGGTATTTTTGAAGGAGGCTCACCAAGGCCTGTAGTTTTCAGCACGATCGCTGAACTTTACAAGTCCCTTAGTGACCAACTCACATCGAGCAAGGAACTTGGCAAAGTCCATCGTGGCTTGATTGGCACTGATGCCAGCTGATGGAGTGTTGTCAGAGTACATGTGTGCTGTGCGATCATACCTGTTAGATGTCTCTGGTTTGGTCCAACTGCTGTAGAACCTTTCTGAAGCAAATGGATTCTCTTTAAGCAGGGACAGATTCCGGATCTTCTGTTCTGGAGAAAGATTATTGTAGTCAGTATCATCCCAATGTGTATTTCCTTGCTTTTGGTAGGGAAACTGATAGTTGGCTTTCTGGGGGTCCGAATTATCTGGCTGGCTTGACTTGTTGACAAAATGCTCTGTCTTCGCCTGTGGGTCTGGATCGTCATTTGATTTGGAATGCTGATGGACGTATTCTGCAGTACGCTGCAATGGATCGTGAGTAACATGTTGTAGACCTAGCACACTGCTCCATCTGCTGTGTTTGTCGTCAGAATATACGGCAGCTTCTAAGGCTTCTGCTTCTGCTATGGCAGCTGCTGTTTCTTTCTCAATAGCAAGTTTCTGCAATATTGCTTCAAGGCGCGCTTTCTCTGCATCCAGGCATGCTTGTTGTAGTTTCAATTCTATCTCTTGCTCAGCAAAGGTGCTTCTTGCTTTTGCCGCTTCAGCTTTTGCGCGGGCAATAGCGGCGGCATTGCTGACGGATGATGTCTTGGAGGAACCAACTCGTGATCTTGTCTTGAAAGAGGATGCTCGTCCTTGAGACATGATTCAACAGTTAGGCGACCGCTGTGATATCCCTTTGTCGGCTCTGCATGGATAATGGCGTGCTCCGTATGGTCCGATTATTCGGTCCGACCATTAGGAGGTTGCTGCAATATCCGTATGCAATAACCATATGCTTGGATAATTGCGAGCTCTGTTACGTCAGATCTTCTGAGCTTGTTCTCAGCAGTTGTTTCACTATACTGTCCTCATACACGTTAGCAGGGTGTGCAATAAGACATGTAGCTAAACCCCCTGTCTTCTTTAAGAAAAGAGGCTGTAAAATTGTAACCTTCTTTTATTGATTGCAGATGTGACAGGAAAGGGTGAAACTATAGAATGCAATAACAGGAGCATTTCAGAATATATAACTGCACAGAGCATGAAACACAAATAGTCTGCAATACACAGGAAACATGAGGTAATATACAAACTGATGATCACCTACTTAGTACAACAAACGTATTGATAAACACAGGATTATAACACCTATCTAGTGCTTACCAACTATGCTTAGAGCAGGCTGTTTAAGGAGCATGAAGAACATGAACGGTGTAGTTTCTCCTAAGGCTACTTTCACACATCAGGTTTTCGGCGTCAGGCGCGATCCGGCGTCGTGCCGGAATGCCGGATCCGGCAAATGTTTTGTAAAACCTGAAGTGCCGGATCCGGTTTTCTGCCGGATCCGTCTTGTTCTTGACAGACAAAACCGGATCCGTCTCATCCGGTTCATCCGTTTTTCTATCCGTTTTTCTATCCGTTTTTCGACGGATTACGCCGGATCCGGTTTTTAAAATTGACCCTTGTGGCCTTCCGAACGGGATTGGCTACTGGAAAACTAGATATAGCATGTTCCTACAGCCCTTCTTTGACAGGTTGTAGAGAAGAAAGTGCAGGTTGGAGAGAAGAGCAAGTTACTGGCGAAGATGGATGTTGTCATTGGAAATATTACCACTAGAAGTTCTGTGACGGTTTCAGTAATGAGGGACAATTTTGCACTATACTTTATGTCACCTCAAGGCAGAGTACACTGGCAGGATGACAGAGTGTGAAAGATTTGTGCCCTAACCAAACTTGTGTACCTTCTGGACCAACAGTATATACCTTTGCCAACCAAAGTTGGCTATCTTGTCATGGTCTTACTATTTTTACCTTTAGGCCACAGGTGTGTACCTGGTTGTGTTTTATGCAAAGTATTTCACCTTTTAACAAAAGTTGTGTACATTGGTAGGAAATCACCAACAATAAACACAACTTTTTAGGTGAAATACTTTGCTTCAAACACAACCAGGAACACAACTGTGGCAAAAAGCTAAAATTTACCCACAGTTATATACCTGGTTTTGAATACCTTTTTACCTTTGAAATACCCTGTATTTAACCTTTTTTTAAAAGATAGTTCGCCGCAGAAAGAAATGACAGACAACCATTGTGAAACGATAATTTAACTTTTATTTAAATTTTTTTTTTTTTTTGTAAAATGTTTTTAAAGTGCAAAAAACTTTTTTAATAAAGGTTTTAAACCCAATGGGCATTTTTATTACAAAAAACACACATTACAAATCTGTGTACTGTGGGGTGGAAATACTGCTAGAGGGGCTGCGGGACACTTCGACACTGGGTGTGTGGAGAGAGGACTGGGATCGTGGTGGGGAAGGAACAGTTAGAGGTGAAGGTGTGGAAAAAGCTACAGAATGGGTGGACATGTGGGAGGCAGAAGAGATGGTGGGCGGTGGAGTGGAGGGTTGGGCAGGGACTGTAGGAGCAGATGATGTTGATGGAAAGTTGTATGGGGAAGGAGTTTGGTACGGGGAAGGAGTTTGGTACGGGGAAGGAGTTTGGTACGGGGGAGATGTCTGGTACTGGGGAGGTTGCTGGTACTGGTGAGGTTGCTGGTATGTAATAGGAGGGGGAGGATGGAAAGTGGCTGGAGGGGGTGCAGATGTAATAGGAGGGGGAGGATGGAAAGTGGCTGGAGGGGGTGCAGATGTAATAGGAGGGGGAGGATGGAAAGTGGCTGGAGGGGGTGCAGGTGGAGGAACTACAGTGGTGGGAGGTGGAGGTTGGGAGGTAACCTGCTGTAGAGCACCGTGGCACGAATGCATTACATGCATCTGCTGGGTAGGAGATAGTGTTGCCATGCGCTCCACAACAGACCTGAAAAAGGTGTGGTTTTGCGAAGATCTTGCTTCTGAATGCATGGTTTGCAGAAGTGTCTTCACCTCCAGAATGCTGGAGTTGATCTGCTGAAAGCCTGCGGAGATTTGCTCTGACAAGACTTTGAGACAGTTCTGGAAAGATGCATTCAGATGCAAGAACTCTTGCGCATAACTCTTTTCCTGACCCCTCTGCCGCTGCCGCCCAGTACCCGCAGGTGTACTAGAGGTGGCAGGGGCAGAAGGGTGGGGTAAAGGGAAAGCGATCTCCTCACCAGCAGCTTCATGTAATGTAGGCGGCCACGATGCTCCTGTGCTGGTGGATGGGACAGATGGGTCGAATGTGTGGGAAGGCTGGGAAGGTGCAGATGTACCGGGGCGGTCGAAGTGTCCCTCGGTGCCGGTCTCCTCAGGGATCGCCTCAGAAGGGTCCAATCGTGCAGGCTCCCGAGTGCTGCTCACCGTGCTGTGGAATAAAGAGAAAAAAAAACAATTAAAATACTGACATGGTATGGCCCTGGCTGAAAAAAAAAAGTTACATCTAACATTTTTTTCACATGTGGTGTGTAATATTTACCTTCTGGTGAGCATTGTTTCCCGGAGGAACGACAGGGCTTGTGCGTACTTGTACTTGCTCCTGCGTCCTCTAGATCCACTCGGGGCCCGCATCTCTTTATTGAACTCCTTCTTGAAACGATCCCTCACAGACCGCCACCGATTCACAATTCTGTTCCCTGAAACGAGAAAGGAGTGGTTAGTATACAACATCAGTGTTTCACAAACTCCAGTCCTCATGGTCCCCAGGGGTCATGTTTTCAGGATTTCCATAGTAAATAGAAATCCTGAACACATGATCCGTGGGGACCACGAGGACTGGAGTTCGGGAAACACTGGTTTACATCAAGCAACCGGTACTGTATATACTTACGCTCTTTAATCTGGGCCCGAGCTTCGAGGTCCTCCCAGCGGCCCACAAGGAGAGAACAGATTTCCTCCCAGAGTCGTCGGGTAACGATCAGGTCAGCGTGGCGGCGGTCAGCCATATTCCAGAGCGGCTCCCTTTCTCTGACGAGATCGATGAGGCGGTCCACATCAATCCCTCCATCCTCACCGTCAGAGTCGGGAGCACGCTGTGAAGGCTGTTAAAGAAAAAGACAAAAATAACATAATTAGCCTCCACAAAAGAAATGAAATAAAAAGTGCAAAAAAACAAAGCAAAAATATTTATACTTACACGCTGGTGACCGCCGTGTTGCTGTCGCCGACGACCCTGGGAGGCACTGCGAGGACCTCTTGGCCGAGCACCAGATTGGGAAGACTAGAGAAGAAAACAAAAAATGTTATGTCTTTGGATGTAGGCATTTGTTTGCTGTGTGTGGTCTGCAGAACATTGTTTTCTATGTGTTGTGTGTAGTGTGATGTTGTGTTTCTGCGTTTGATGCAAAAAACTTACCAATTGTGAGCCCACTCCAGGTGTCTGTCCACCCCTTCCTTCTTCTTCTGGGAGCTCCTCTTCATCTTGTGATTCCTGTTTTGAAATAAAAGTCAATGAATAGACATATATTACAGAGATGATGGATTTTGGAAATAAAAACTTACCGTCAAACGCTGACGATGCGAGGGAGGGCTCCCAGAAGAAGATGTGCTGTCCTGTTGATGGCCAGACTCCATGGCTGTGGGTATTGCTGCTGCCAGTGATGCCATTTCTGCTGCTGCTGCATCTCTTTGGCGGCTGTTGAATAAAGAGAAACAAAGGGCCAATGAATATCTTGATATTCCATGGCCCTAGTTTGGAGGAATGGGGGATTTGATAATTACCGTCTCTCATCTGCTGCTGGACTCCCCTCCTCAGCATGTTCCATTTGCTGCTCCATTTGGGGTGGTGCTGATGGTGCTGATGCTGCAGATGTCTGCTGCCTTCTCCTGCTCCTGGTTCTTGGCTTGGGTGGCATGTTGGGTGTGGCTGAGGGTCCCATTGTCTTGCTTTTATATATCTCCTGTGGGCAGAGCTACTGAGCATGCTCAGACCAAAAAAACGGATCCGGCCGCCGGATCCGGCTTTCGCCGGATCAGGCGCATTGCGGCGCTCATAGGCTTTCATTGTGTGAAAAAGCCGGACGCGCAGGATCCGGCGTGTCCGGCTTTTTCGCCGGAGACAAAAAACGTTACATTAGACATTTTTTCCAGACGCCGGATCGCGACACATTGCCGGATCCGGCGAAAACCGGATGAAATGCATGGCCATCCGGCGCGATCCGGCGCAAATGCAAGTCAATGGGGGGAAACCGGATCCGGCATTGCATTTCGCCGGATCCGGTTTCTGTCAAAAGCGCCGGATCGCGTCTGACGGCGAAAACCTGATGTGTGAAAGAGGCCTAAGACACATGGAGGAATAATGGCTGCTGTTCCCTTCACAGTGTCATAAATAAGACCATGATGCAACAGGAACAATCCCACAATGCCCTAGGAACTTCCCACAAGACATTGCAAATTAAACTAGAATCTATGCATTAAATGGCCAGCAGGTGGTGCTGTTGCCTTACAATATGAAATATATGAAGGATTAATACACACGAAAATACAATGTCTGTAATAATCGGAGACATAAAAAAAAATGACTAGACTTTCTAGACAGCAATTATATGGCTGGACAGAACACTCGCGCTACACATTGCAGGAGTGATTAGTCACATTAGTGACTTCTTTCAAAGTCATCGGGATCATCGCGGCACATTATGGATTATTATCTTCTCGGCAGACAGGTGAGGAATATTTTTGTTTATTATTTTAACTCTGTGACAGGTGAAGATGTAAGTATGGTTTAATTTAGATTCAATAAAGGAGCCTGTGTCATTATTTCAAATAAAGGACTTTATGAGTGTGTGTGTTTTTATAATATCACTATGGGATTAGTAATGGGAGAGTCTTATAAATGCCTCTCAATTATTAACCTCTGGGCTTGATGTTATCTGACAATACAAAGGTGACATCAACACCCCCAACTATCACGCCACTTGCCATCACCACAGGGCAAGTGGGAAGAGCGAGGATAAGTGCCAGAATTGGCACATCTTATGGATGCGCCATTTCTGGGGCAGCTGAGAGCTGATGTTTTTAGTCTTGGAGGGTGTCAATAACCATGGCCTTTTCCGAGGCTATTAATATCATCCCGCAGCTGTCTGCCTAGCATGTGTTGGTTAGATTTTATAGGGGGATACTACGTCAATTTTTTCCGGGGTCCCCCTGTAAACTAGCCAGTAAAGGCTAAACAAATAGCTATGAGCTAATATTAATAGCCTGGGAACCTTTATGGCTATTGGCTCCTTCCCAGAATACTAACATCAGCCCTCAGCCATCGGCTTTCTCTCTGCTGGTTATGAAAATTACACGGGAGCCCACATAATTTTTTTTTTCATTATTGTAAACAGTTGGGTGTGTGGCTGACACCTCTTCATTACTAAACCTAGGGCTTGATATCAGCGACAGCTGCTGACACCAAGCCCTAAACCCATGAAATTGGTGCTTCTGCATCAGAATGAAAAAGAAGATGTTGAACAGAGAAATTAAATCAGAAAACTTTTTTATATTTTTATTTAGCTCTAAATAGCATTCATTGCTGTACAAAAAGCATCTGGCATTAGTCGAGCATCTCTTCGGCAGATATAAGCTACTCACTAGAGTTGAGCGACTTTTGCTTTTTTAGGGTCGCGTTTCGTTTCGTGAAACCCGACTTTTCCAAAAGTCGGGTCGAGCAAGATCGTCCGATTATAGGGAAAAGTCGGGGTCGTCCCGAAACACGAAACCCAATGTAAGTCAATGGGGAATAAAAGTCGGCAGTGAGAGGAGGACAGGAAACACACCTACAGTGCCCATTTGAATGCCAAAAGCATCAATTCTTCTTACTTAAGCTTGTCAACCTTAATTAACTTCATAATACAAGTTACGCACTGAAAAATGGGGGTTATTTGGCTAAATTTGTGGGGGGGGAGGGCTGGCTGCAGGTTTTCATGTGCCCTGGGCGAAAGAGCGCCCCTTTAACACATACCACAACTCATCATGCTCCGATACGGCAGAGAAATAGCGGTATAGTACAATGAAAAATACCTCACTTTTTACATCTCATGACGAGGCCCATCTATTTCTCCATACAAAATCATTGGTCCCATATAATGTTTGAAACAGTATATGATGAGCTCCACATAATGCTACAGTATATGTTGGTCCCCATGGATGAAGCTCCACTGTCTTATGGGCCCAAATAATGCTCCAAACATAATGGGCCCCATTTCTACTGCTCTAGTGTATAATGGGCCCTGTAAATGCTGCTCCAGTGTCTGATGTCCACCTTTGGAATGTTCCAGTGTATGGTGGGCCCCATCTATCATTCTCCAGAGTATAGTGCTCCCCAAAAATTGCTGTCTCAACATAGAAAACAATCAAATAAGTCTCCTCGCTAGGGAATCCTTGTACTTGTCTGGACAGGTGCTGTAGCTTGCTTAACAGCTCGCCAGCCGTTCTCACGCCCAGTATGGATTGCACGTGATTGCACAAAGGTTAGAAAGGGTACCGTATCCCTGGATAACATGTATGGATAGCGTACACATTCAAAATATATGTCTATACAGCTTGAGGCAGGCTCAGATGGTGTTAGGCCCAGTATGGATTGCACGTCATTGCACAAAGGTTAGAAGGGGTACCGTATCCCCGGATAACATGTATGGATAGCATACACATTCAAAATATATGTCTATACAGCATGAGGCAGGCTCAGACGGTGTTAGGCCCAGTATGGATTGCACGTCATTGCACAAAGGTTAGAAGGGGTACCGTATCCCCGGATAACATGTATGGATAGCATACACATTCAAAATATATGTCTATACAGCATGAGGCAGGCTCAGACGGTGTTAGGCCCAGTATGGATTGCACGTCATTGCACAAAGGTTAGAAGGGGTACCGTATCCCCGGATAACATGTATAGATAGCGTACACATTCAAAATATATGTCTATACAGCATGAGGCAGGCTCAGACGGTGTTAGGCCCAGTATGGATTGCACGTCATTGCACAAAGGTTAGAAGGGGTACCGTATCCCCGGATAACATGTATGGATAGCGTACACATTCAAAATATATGTCTATACAGCATGAGGCAGGCTCAGACGGTGTTAGGCCCAGTATGGATTGCACGTCATTGCACAAAGGTTAGAAAGGGTACCGTATCCCCGGATAACATGTATGGATAGCGTACACATTCAAAATATGTGTCTCAGGAGGCAGGCTCAGACGGTGTCAGGCACAGTATGGATTTGACGGCCCAGATTACACAGCGGAGGAGCAGGGAGAGGTAAAGATTGCAAATGCTGGGGCCCTGGCCAAGCAAGGGGGGCCCACTCGTGGGCGTCGGTACTGGCACTGGGCCCCTCATAGTACAGCGGTGTGTCTGACGGCGGGTGTGCACCACCACCGTCAGAGACACTTGATTGCACTATGAGGGACCCTGTGCCAGTGCCCGCGCCCAAGAGTCGGCCTATCCACCTGTCCAGGGCAACGGCACTCGCACGGTGTCGTGCGCTAGGTGGTGACCCCGGCCATGGGGGGGGAGGCAGCACAGTTAGGGAGTTTTAGAAAGTGGCATATGTTGATGTTGGACATTCAACTGATGCAAAAGGCGAAATAGGTGAAGTACCAGGAAGAGGTGGACCAAAGCAAGCCATTTTTCTGTCACCCTATGTGTCATCAGGGGAAGGTGGGACAAAATCCTTGGAAACCCATGCGTGGTTCATTTTAATGAAGGTTAGATCATCCACATTTTGGGTCTGTCAGGATTGATCCAGCTGCACTGAAGACTCTTTCCGATAGCACACTTGCAGCTGGGCAAGCGAGCTCCTGTAAGGCATATTGTGCCAATTCAGGCCAGGTGTCCAGTTTAGCGGCCCAATAGTCAAAGGGGAATGACCTGTGTGGGAGAACATCGATATGGGAGGAAAAGTAGTTTGTAACCATAGTTGACAACTGCTGTCTCCTGTCACTTTCCATCGATGCAGTATTACCAGTTGTGTGAGCGGTATTTGAAAAATCAGTCCACAACATTGTCATGAAACCCCTGTCTCCAATGCCACTTCTGCTGTGTGCACCACGAACACCTCTTCCAAGCTGCCCCCGGCCCGTACGGCTCGTGTGAGAACCATCACCGCTGCTGTGTGCTGGGAATGCCTCAAGCAACCGATTTACCAGAGTTGCTTGTTTATTAGCCAATATTAGGTCAAGGTTCTCCTGTGGCATGATATTTTGTAATTTGCCTTTATAGCGTGGATCCAGGATGCTGGCCAACCAGTAGTCGTCATCGTTCATCATTTTGGCAATGCGGGGGTCCCTTTTTAGGATCCGCAAGGCATAATCTGACATGTGGGCCAATGTTCCCGGTGTCAATGATGCACTGCGAGTGCTGGGTGGAGGAGCACTTTCTGGCAAATCCACATCCCTCCAGTCACGCACAAACCCTGTACCAGACCTTGCCACGCCAACATTTTCACTTGCCCCACGAGATGCATCCTCCTCCCCTAAGTAATCATCCCCATCATCCTCCTCCTCCTCCTCTTCTTCCTCCACCTTGTCCAGGAGAGGTCCCTGAGCAGACAATGGCTGAATGTCATCAAGGATTCCCTCCTCCTCTTCCTCCTCATCAACATTGGCTGCAGACGCCTGCTCCTTAAGGTGCGTCAAAGTTTGCATGAGCAGACGCATAAGTGGGATGCTCATGCTTAGGATGGCGTCGTCTGCGCTTACCAGCCGTGTGCATTCCTCAAAACACTGAAGGACTTTACAAAGGTCTTTCAGCTTCGACCACTGCACGCCTGTCAACTCCATGTCTGCTCTCAAAGTGCCTGGCCGTGTATCCTCCCACAAATGCATTATGGCCTGCCTCTGCTCGCACAGCCGCTCCACCATGTGCAGGGTGGAGTTCCACCTTGTTGCAATGTCGATAATGAGGCGGTGGTTGGGAAGGTGGAGCAATCGCTGCAGCTTCTGCATACGAACGGAGTGTACAGGCGACCGGCGGATGTGCGCGCACAGTCTTCGCACCTTCTGGAGCAGGGCTGTTAACTCCGGATAATTTTTGAGGAAGCACTGCACCACCAGGTTCAAGGTGTGAGCCAAGCAAGGTATGTGGCTGAGTTTTGAAAGGGCTATGGTTGCCACAAAATTACGGCCGTTATCACTAACTACCTTGCCTGCCTCAAGATGTACACTGCCCAGCCATGACTCAGTTTGTCGCTTCAAGTACTCGGCCAGCACCTCGGCGGTGTGTCTGTCGCCCAAACACATCATCTGCAACACAGCCTGCTGACGCTTTCCACTAGCTGCTCGATAGGGGGACACATCGTGTGCAACAGTGGCAGCTGCAGATGGAGTGCTCGTACGACTGCGCTCTGTGGACGAGCTGTCGCTTCTGGAGGAGGAGGAGGAGGGTCGAACGCCTACAGCCAACTGTTTCCTATACCGTGGGCTAGGCAGCACTGTCCCACCACCGCTGTCCCCTGTGGACCCTGCATCCACCACATTAACCCAGTGCGCAGTGATGGACACGTAACGGCCCTGGCCATGCCGACTGGACCATGCATCAGTTGTGAGATGCACCTTTCCGCTCACTGACTGCTTGAGTGCATGGACAATGCGGTCTTTCACATGATGGTGGAGGGCTGGGATGGCTTTGCGAGAGAAGAAGTGGCGACTGGGTAGGTCATAGCGTGGTACTGCATAGGCCATGAGTTCGCGGAAAGCTGTGCTTTCCACCAACCGAAAGGGCATCATCTCAAACGAGATTAGTTTGGCAATGTGGGCGTTCAAACCCAGTGTACGCGGATGAGAGACTGAGTACTTTCTTGACCTACTCATAGTGTCTGGGAGGGTGAGCTGGACTTGAGAGCTGCATATGGTGGAAGTAGCGGTGGACAGGGCGGACTGATGATGGTGATGGAGTTGGTGTTCTTTCTGATGGCCTAGAATCAGTCTTTCGTTGATATAACAGTGGGATTCCCTGACTGCTGTGGCCTTGCAACGACACCTCAACATTTGCTGCTGTGCTAACCGGTGGGCTTACAGTGGGGGAAACAATGTAGCGTTGCTGACTACCTTCGTTGTGATCAGTTGCACATGTGGCACTTGAGGTTTGGTGTTGTGTCCACGCTTGCAAGTGCATGCTGGTTAAATGTCTAAGCATGCAACTGGTATTCAAATTTTTCAGATTTTTCCCTCGGCTAAAGGTCTTTGCGCACTTCTTACAGATAACCTTGGCCTGATCATGAGGATTTTGTTCAAAAAAGTGCCACACTGCACTCTTCCTACTTTGGCAGACATTTTGCGGCCTAGCACGCTGTGATCTTTTGACCCTCTGGACAAGCTGTCCAGCAACTCTTTTGATGTTTGGAACCTGTCTTTGGAGTGCTCCGGGCCTGCCAGATAACAGCTGTTGCGATGTCGATGTCTGCTGTGGATGCTCCTCATCTGAGCTATTGGAAGCAGCACCCTCTTCCCCCAATGGATGTCAATCTGGGTCAACAACTGGGTCATCCATCACCTCCTCTTCTATGTCATGTGCACCTTTCTCTGTGTCACCGTGTATGGTGGTATAGTGTGCGGGAAGGGGCACCTGAGTCTCATCAGGGTCAAAATCTGGCTCTGTACACTGCGAGGACAATGTAGTGCTCTGAGTGAATGTACCAGCAGAATCATCCATCAGCGGCTGTGCATCAGTGCACTCCATGTCAGATTCATCTTGGCCTGGGTAATTCACCATTTGACTTGATAATCCAGGCATGGTATGTGAAAACAGCTCCATGGAGTAATCAGTAGTATGGCCTGCGTCATCCTTCAATCTTGGTTGGGGTGAAGGACACAAGGAAAGGTGTGGTTCATGAACATGAGCCTCCAATGACGACTCAGTGCTTTTACTTTTTACAACTGAAGAAGAGGAGGCGATAGAGCTGGAGGCTGAGTCAGCAATGTAAGACAAAACTTTTTCCTGATGCTCTGCCTTTAAAAGCGGTTTGCCAACTCCTAGAAAACTAAGCGTTCGAGTCCTTATGTAGCCAGACGATGACGCAGGGTCAGCACCTCCTGCATTCGGTCCTATTTTGCTCTTGCCACTACCATCAGATCCACCACCAACACCATCATTACCAGCTGCCAACCCCCGCCCAATTCCACGGCCTCTTCCACCAGCCTTCCTCATTTTTGGTAGAAATGTAGACAAAATCCAACAAACTATATAGTAATGTAAAACAAGGTACAAGGTGTCTATAGGACAGGGGAGTTTTAGAATTTCTGCACACACTTGTGGACAGTGGACACTTGTGGATTGTGTGCGGCCCACTGATATCTGAGCGCTATGTGACACGCTCGATGGCACAGCTGCCTGTGACCAAAGTGACGAGAGGATAATGGAGATTTTGAATCTCTGCGTACACTTTTGGACACTGGACACTTGTGGATTGTGTGCGGCCCACTGATATCTGAGCGCTATGTGACACGCTCGATGGCACAGCTGCCTGTGACCAAAGTGACGAGAGGATAATGGAGATTTTGAATCTCTGCATACACTTTTGGACACTGGACACTTGTGGATTGTGTGCGGCCCACTGATATCTGAGCGCTATGTGACACGCTCGATGGCACAGCTGCCTGTGACCAAAGTGACGAGAGGATAATGGAGATTTTGAATCTCTGCGTACACTTTTGGACACTGGACACTTGTGGATTGTGTGCGGCCCACTGATATCTGAGCGCTATGTGACACGCTCGATGGCACAGCTGCCTGTGACCAAAGTGGCGAGAGGATAATGGAGATTTTGAATCTCTGCGTACACTTGTGGACACTGGACACTTGTGGATTGTGTGCGGCCCACTGATATCTGAGCGCTATGTGACACGTTCGATGGCACAGCTGCCTGTGACCAAAGTGACGAGAGGATAATGGAGATTTTGAATCTCTGCGTACACTTTTGGACACTGGACACTTGTGGATTGTGTGCAGCCCACTGATATCTGAGTGCTATGTGACACGCTCGATGGCACAGCTGCCTGTGACCAAAGTGACGAGAGGATAATAGAGATTTTGAATCTCTGCGTACACTTTTGGACAGTGGACACTTGTGGATTGTGTGCGGCCCACTGATATCTGAGCGCTATGTGACACGCTCGATGGCACAGCTGCCTGTGACCAAAGTGACGAGAGGATAATGGAGATTTTGAATCTCTGCGTACACTTGTGGACAGTGGACACTTGTGGATTGTGTGCGGCCCACTGATATCTGAGCGCTATGTGACACGCTCGATGACACAGCTGCCTGTGACCAAAGTGACGAGAGGATAATGGAGATTTTGAATCTCTGCGTACACTTGTGGACAGTGGACACTTGTGGATTGTGTGCGGCCCACTGATATCTGAGCGCTATGTGACACGCTCGATGGCACAGCTGCCTGTGACCAAAGTGACGAGAGGATAATGGAGATTTTGAATCTCTGCGTACACTTGTGGACAGTGGACACTTGTGGATTGTGTGCGGCCCACTGATATCTGAGCGCTATGTGACACGCTCGATGGCACAGCTGCCTGTGACCAAAGTGACGAGAGGATAATGGAGATTTTGAATCTCTGCGTACACTTGTAGACAGTGGACACTTGTGGATTTTGTGCGGCCCACTGATATCTGAGCGCTATGTGACACGCTCGATGGCACAGCTGCCTGTGACCAAAGTGACGAGAGGATAATGGAGATTTTGAATCTCTGCGTACACTTTTGGACACTGGACACTTGTGGATTGTGTGCTGCCCACTGATATCTGAGCGCTATGTGACACGCTCGATGGCACAGCTGCCTGTGACCAAAGTGACGAGAGGATAATGGAGATTTTGAATCTCTGCGTACACTTGTGGACAGTGGACACTTGTGGATTGTGTGCGGCCCACTGATATCTGAGCGCTATGTGACATGCTCGATGGCACAGCTGCCTGTGACCAAAGTGACGAGAGGATAAGGGAGATTGGATTGCTTTTAAAAAAGCAGTTTGCGGAGCAGTGGGTAAACAGCAATGCCAGCGTGTCAGGAAGCCTTAAAAGGCAGCCCAACAACCAACACCACTGATACACCACAATATAGCCTCCCCTTGCACTGCAGACACAGTGACTTGTGTGTTGTGCAGGCCAAATCGCTAGCAGCAGAAGCAGTTTTTTTGTCTTCTTCCCTGCCTAACGCTCTCCCTACAGAATAAGCAGAAACCTCTCCCTATACTAAGATCGGCAGAAGATGGCGGTCGGCGTGCACGCCCTTTTATACCCCCTGTGACGCCCACCAAAGCAAGCCAATCAATTACATGCCCTTCTGAAAGATGGTGGTGACCCGTGCCTATGTCATCACGTTGCCAACAGTGTCCGTGGATCCTGATTGGCTGAAAAAGAGTGCAAAACAAACTTTTGAAACGCGACTTTGGCGCGTAAGTCGCCGACCTCGTGGCCGACCTCATCCTAGGGTCGGGTTTCGTTTCATGAAACCCGACTTTGCCAAAAGTCAGCGACTTTTGAATTTTTTCGACCCGTTTCGCTCAACTCTACTACTCACAAAGAGCACCCTTACAAAATCCAGCTGCTGCAGCATCTCAACGAGGATGACCCAGATCGGTGCACTGAATTTGCAGAATGGGTCAAACAACCATTGGAACAGGACCCTCAGTTTACACAGAACATTATGTTCAGTGATGAGGCAAACTTTTTTGGGTGGGACATTTATATGGATACACCTAAATAAAATGGGAATGGTGACAGTTTTCTTGCGTAGGATGTCTTGCATTGAAATCTGCTGCAATGACCCGGGTACTGCATTCACCAGACATCAACACAATTTCTATCCGCTCCTCACGTGTTAACCTCTTGTCAATGGCTGTAAACAAAGAGAAACTTGTAAATAACTCATAAAAGAATAAAGTTATGTTAAAACCAAACACATCATTGTTTTTCTTGTGAAATTATCAATAAGTTTGATGTGTCACATGACCCTCTTCCAATTGAAAAAAGTAAAGTTGGATCCAAAATGGCCGCCATGGTCACCACCCATCTTGAAAAGTTTTCTCCCTCCCATATACTGATGTGCCACAAACAGGAAGTTGATATCGCCAATCATTCCCATTTTGTTTAGGTGTATCCATATACTTGGATACACTGCCCACCCTGTATATATATATATATATTGTGGGAATATATAGCTCAGCTGGCATCTTTGCTTTGGCACAAGCATGTGGCTATGGAGTCACTACAGCAGACTAGCAAGTTCCACATGGATATGGACACGGCATATTTATTGTGCACACTTGTTATTCAATGTTACGCATGCCAAACATGAAATAAAACATCTAAGGCCATCTGGCCACTAACTAACAATAGCAGGCTAACTACAAAATAAACCTATATAACAGCAAAGAAGTCCATGTAATCTTACTGTGTCAGCTCCCAGCTCAGCAGACAAGATAGACTGAGAGATCCCAGCTCCTCCTGATTATATCAGCTGGACCAGTCAGGAAACCAAAACCTGGATTGAATTAGTGGAGGGGGAACTACCAATCCTTTCCATGCTGATCACTAAGGAAACCAGGACTGGATTACAATGAAATAAACTGGCTTCATCATCAGTACAGGGAGACATATGAAATGAAACGGGGAGAAATATACCTGTTTTCTAGTACCTCTCCCCTTGGCACCTCACACACCCCCCTCCTCTGTTCGAGCCCGTGGGGTCGGACACGACGAGTCACCAAGCAGTGCGTTCTAGACAACGCATCTGCATTTCTGTGCGCTGTGCCCACCCTGTGCTCAACCGAAAATTTAAACCCTTGTAATGCTAAGAACCAGCGTGTCACCCGCACATTGCCCTCTTTTGCCCGGGACATCCACGTTAGGGGCGAATGGTCCGTCACTAGCCTAAACTGGCGACCTAGTAAATAATGGCGCAAGGTGCACAGGGCCCATTTCACAGCCAGGGCTTCTCGCTCAACTACACTGTAGTTCTTTTCTGCTCTCGTAAGCTTTCTGCTTAGATAGGTCACTGGGTGTTCCTCGCCATTTACTTCTTGAGACAAAACCGCGCCGAGGCCCACCCCAGAGGCGTCCGTTTGGACAATAAACTCCCGTGTAAAGTCTGGTGCAACCAACACTGGTTGGTCACAGAGGACTGTTTTCAATCGTTGAAAGGCCTCCTCTGCTTCTGTGTTCCACTTTATTGTGACAGATTTCAACCCCTTAGTAAGATCTGTGAGAGGAGCTGCGATGGTCGCAAAATGTTTGATGAACCGCCTATAATAACCAACGATCCCTAAAAAAGCTCCAACCTGTTTTTTGGTTACCGGTCGTGGCCAATTTTGAATAGCGTCCACTTTATTGGCTTGAGGCTTCACGACGCCTCTCCCTATGCTATATCCCAGATAGCGAGCCTCTTCCAATCCCAACGTACATTTCTTGGGATTGGCGGTCAACCCAGCTGTTTTTAGGGAGTCTAAGACGGCTTGTACTTTTGACAAATGCGTGTCCCAGTCTTCGCTAAAGATAATGATGTCGTCCAAGTATGCGGACGCATACTGGCCATGGGGTTTTAGGACAATATCCATTAGACGTTGGAAGGTGGCTGCGGCACCATGCAACCCAAATGGCATATCTCAGTACTGGAATAATCCCTGGGGCGTAACAAAGGCAGTTTTCTCTTTGGCTGATTCCGTGAGGGGAATCTGCCAATAACCTTTTGTTAAGTCAATAGTGGATATGTACCTGGCCGAACCCAGTCTCTCTATCAGTTCATCGACTCTTGGCATCGGGTAGGCATCGAATTTCAATACTTCATTTACTTTCCGAAAATCATTACAAAATCGGATAGTCCCATCGGGTTTGGGCACCAGTACGATAGGGCTAGCCTAATCACTCCGGGACTCCTCAATGACCCCGAGCTCTAACATCTTCTTCACTTCCTGGGCAATGGCTTGTCTCCGAGCCTCCGGAATTCGATATGGTTTTAGCCGTACCCGCGCCTGTGGATCAGTAACAATGTCATGTTTAATTAGGTGTGTCCGGCCAGGAAGTTCCAAGAAAACATCTGCGTTCCTCAGTATGAACTCCCTGGTCTCTCGTTTTTGGCTTTCAGATAGCGTGTCTGCAATACCCACTTCTGGCGGAGCTACCTGGGGGTCCTTTACCTTAGAAGGTGGTGCCCCTCGAGGCCCATCCTCAAGGGCAGCTCCTGCCACCAGACTCTCCCTGTCCGCCAGGCCTTAAGCAAGTTTATGTGGTATATTTGTTCGGGCTTTCTCTTGTCTGGTTGGTGTATCTTATAATTTACTTCACCTATTCGTTCCAGCACTTCGTATGGTCCCTGCCATTTCGCAAGAAATTTATTTTCTACGGTAGGTACCAATACCAACACCCTGTCTCCGGGTTGAAAGACTCGTGTTTTAGCCGCTCGGTTGTATACCGTGCTTTGGGCATGTTGTGCGCGCTCTAAACACTCTTTAACTATTGGCATAACTGATGCAATTCGGTCCTGCATAAGTGTTATGTGTTCAATTACACTGCGATAAGGAGTCACCTCTTGTTCCCAAGTCTCCTTGGCAATATCTAACAGGCCTCTAGGACACCGCCCATAAACCAACTCAAAAGGTGAAAAGCCTGTGGAGGATTGGGGTACCTCACGTATAGCGAACAGGAGGTATGGTAGTAGGGCATCCCAATCTCTCCCATCCTTATCCACCACCCTTTTCAACATTCCCTTTAGGGTTTTGTTAAAGCGCTCCACCAAACCGTCAGTCTGAGGGTGATATACTGAGGTACGCAAATGGGAGATGTTTAGTAGTTTACATAAATCCTTAAGTGTATGAGACATAAAGGGGGTCCCTTGATCCGTAAGTATCTCTTTCGGAATGCCGTTGCGGGAAAACATATTAACCAGCTCCTTTGAAATTGATTTCGCATTGGCATTCCGCAAGGGCACTGCTTCGGGATAACGCGTGGCATAATCCAATACTACCAAAATGTACTGATGACCCCTGGCAGATTTAACTAACGGACCAACTATATCCATTGCTATCCTCTCGAAGGGCACCTCTATTATTGGTAAGGGCACTAAGGGGCTTCTAAAATGTGACATAGGTGCGGTCAATTGACACGTAGGACATGACCGACAGTACTGGGTCACGTCTCCCACTAGACCTGGCCAAAAGAAACGTTGCAGAATATGGTGTTTTGTCTTTTCTACCGCCAGGTGTCCTCCCAAGGGATGTTTATGTGCCAACTCCAAAACTACCTGGCGAAAGGACTTAGGTACCACTAGTTGTTCTACCACCACTCCTCGCACCTTGTCTATGTGATACAGCATATCCTGCTGCACCGCCATGTGTGGGAACTCGTTTTGAGCCCCTGTGTACAATGGTCTTCCCTCGGAGACCTTTACGTTTTCCCACGCCCTTGCTAGAGTAGGATCCTGGTGCTGAGCGGTCCCGAACTTACCACGGGCCACCTCAAGATCAGGCATTTCTAAAACATCCTCTAGCTGGTCTGCCTCGCCTGCATACACAGCCAGAGGAGAGTCCACAGATTCTAATACTTCCTCTGAGATGGGTTCTCCGTCGTCTTGCTGCAATGGTTCAGGGGCTAGCTCCGGAGTACCGTCTTCAACTAGAGGGTTCATGCCACTTTTGAAGTTCCACAAGTCCCAAAATAAGAGAAAAAGAACAAAGTAAGGAGAGACAGCGAAATTACCCTATATTTAGATAATAATATGAATAAACAATAATATATCGCTGGCAGGTATTGGACTATTTATAGGACAGTCGTGTTGAAAACAACCAAACTTACAAAAACAAAAACGACCATAAGTCCCAAGAAAATATTATTTATTGAGTCATTATAAAAAATTATTAAAAAGACATTCCATTAAAATAAATGTATAATACATACTGTATACTGAACAAAAAAAGGGGGTCATGCTACCCAGATATGAGGCATACCATATATGTGACAAAATGTGTAAAAATAAGTGATGATTAAACAAACCATAAGTGTTATTATTTATAATAAAAATAATAATAAGCAATATGCAGTGCACAAACAAACATAAATATAAAGCAACAACAGTGTGTAACCATAAACATTAGTGTAAACCGCTACCACAGTAAGCCTGTATATATCACAATATGCCAATATAGTGCATATGTATAGTAGCACAAAGAAGAAAACACAATATATGTCACCGTGAAATTAAAATATCTACCGACCAGGAAAGAGAACCAATGTGAAAGAATAATAAATATATGTGATAATACCATACAACCTCTCCTGGGATAGCAGCCCGGTCCCGACGTGCGTTTCGGCGCTAAGCCTTCAGCCTGAAGAAGGCTTAGCGCCGAAACGCTCGTCGGGACCGGGCTGCTATCCCAGGAGAGGTTGTATGGTATTATCACATATATTTATTATTCTTTCACATTGGTTCTCTTTCCTGGTCAGTAGATATTTTCATTTCACGGTGACAAATATTGTGTTTTCTTCTTTGTGCTACTATACATATGCACTATATTGGTATATTGTGATATATACAGGCTTACTGTGGTAGCGGTTTACACTTATGTTTATGGTTACACACCGTTGTTGCTTTATATTTATGTTTGTTTGTGCATTGCATATTGTTATTATTTTTATTATAAATAATAACACTTATGGTTTGTTTAATCATCACTTATTTTTCCACATTTTGTCACATATATTGTATGCCTCATATCTGGGTAGCATGACCCCCTTTTCTTGTTCAGTATATGTATTATACATTTATTTTAATGGAATGTCTTTTTAATAATTTTTTATAATGACTCAATAAATAATATTTTCTTGGGACTCATGGTCGTTTTTGTTTTTGTAAGTTTGGTTAAGTCCCAAAATAAGGGAAAGTCTCTCCCCAGGATTACACTGTGTCCCATAGACTTTATGACTGCCGCCTGATATCTTTTGGTCCCTACTGGCGTGGCAAGAGTAACCCAGGCAGTGGGGTAGTTCTTAGTATCCCCATGGATGCAACTAATGCCCACGGTTAAGTTCGTTAGGGCGCTAGAGTCCACCAAACTGGCATGTACCAAAGTTACTTGACTGCCGGAATCCAAGACGGCATTCACACTATAACCGTCAACCTCGACGTAGCACACGTGTTGTTCATTTCCCGTGAGGGTCTCCGCCACACAGACTGACGGCACATATAGCGAAAGACACCTCATAGCGTTACAGTAAATTGGCTCTGTAGTCATTGGGCAGTTAGCTGCTACATGGCCAAGCCCGCGACATCGCCAACATTGTATAGGCCCTTGCCTCCTCGATGGAGATCCCAGACGAGGTCTGCTGGCTTGCTGTGAGCCCGTACCACCTCCATAGTCCTTTGTAGGTCTGCTACCCTTCATTGTGACGTTCTCTTCTTTTGAAGATGAAGTAGGTTTCGCAGGACTCTCCAGCGATTTCTTGGGGAGCCAGTGGGGTGCTAACGTCCCTTGGAGTAGGCTTTCAGAAGCATTGTAGCGTTCGACCATATTCACCAACTGGTCAGCGGTAGTTGGGTCACCCTGTCCAACCCACCTCTGGATCTTAGCGGGTAAGGACCGCAGGTACTTGTCTAGAACAACACGCTCCACCATCTGTGCGGACGTCAAATCCTCTTGTTGCAGCCATTTTTTTACTAGATGGATGAGATCATGCATTTGTGAGCGGGCTGGCTGATGCTCCACAAAAGTCCATAAATATACCCTCTGTGCCCGTACATACGTGTTTACTCCCAGCCTTGCCAGGATTTCGCCTTTGAGTTTGATATAGTCCATAGCATCCGCTCCACTCAGATCGTAATAGGCCTTTTGTGGATCTCCGCTCAGAAATGGATCAACTACCTCAGTCCATCTGTCCAGCGGTAAGTGCTCACGTTCTGCAATACGTTCGAACACGGTGAGGTATGCTTCCACATCATCGTCTGCGGTAATTTTAAGCAAAGTTTTCTGTACGGCTTTCTGCGCACTAGCAGCGCTTTGTGCACGGTCTCCCTCATCTCGGGGATGCCGAACCAAGGCCTGTTTTATTGCCTCCAACTGCTCTTGCTGCATCTGGTGTTGCTGCTCCAGAGCCTTCTGGAAGCAAGTATTAGTCTGCTATTGTTGCACATTTGCTTGCAATAATTGCTTCACTAGTTCCTCCATATTACTGGACTCTTGGCTCTTCAAAAGCGCAGAATCTTTCATCCAGGACATACACAGCGTTTTCCCAGCAGTCACAGTCCAGCAGCCACAGTTGCCCGCATTCGAAACACCATTTGTGGGAATATATAGCTCAGCTGGGATCTTTGCTTTGGCACAAGCGTGTGGCTATGGAGTCACTACAGCAGACTAGCAAGTTCCACATTGATATGGGCACGGCATATTTATTGTGCACACTTGTTATTCAATGTTACACATGCCAAACATGAAATAAAGCATCTAAGGCCGTCTGGCCACTAACTAACAATAGCAGGCTAACTACAAAATAAACCTATATAACAACAAAGAAGTCC
Organism: Dendrobates tinctorius; assembly: GCF_039654945.1. Taxonomy (NCBI): domain Eukaryota; kingdom Metazoa; phylum Chordata; class Amphibia; order Anura; family Dendrobatidae; genus Dendrobates; species Dendrobates tinctorius. The sequence goes on along the minus strand of NW_027361712.1, from coordinate 11,285,837 downwards.
ATGTAATCTTACTGTGTCAGCTCCCGGCTCAGCAGATGAGATAGACTGAGAGATCGCAGCTCCTCCTGATTATATCAGCTGGACCATTCAGGAAACCAAAACCTGGATTGAATTAGTGGAGGGGGAACTACCAATCCTTTCCATGCTGATCACTAAGGAAACCAGGACTGGATTACAGTGAAATAAACTGGCTTCATCATCAGTACAGGGAGACATATGAAATGAAACGGGGAGAAATATACCTGTTTTCTAGTACCTCTCCCCTTGGCACCTCACAATATATATATATATATATATATATATATATATATACCTACCGTTCAAAAGTTTGGGGTCACCCAGACAATTTTGTGTTTTCCATGAAAACTCATACTTGTATAAATCAAATGAGTTGCCAAATGAATTTAAAATCTAGTCCAGACATTGACAAGGTTCAAAATTTTTATTTGAAATAATAATTTTCTCCTTCAAATTTTGCTTTCGTCAAAGAATGCTCCCTTTGCAGCAATTAAAGCATTGCAGACCTTTGGCATTCTAGCAGTTAATTTGCTGAGGTAATCTGAAGCAATTTCATCCAATGCTTCCAGAAGCCTCTCCCACAAGTTGGTTTGGCTTGATGGGCACTTTTTGAGCATCATATGGTCAAGCTGCTCCCACAACAGCTCAATGGGGTTGAGATCTGGTGACTGCGCTGGCCACTCCATTACAGATAGAATACAAGCTGCCTGCTTCTTCCCTAAATAGTCCTTACATAATTTGGAGGTGTGCTTTGGGTCATTGTCCTGTTGTAGGGTGAAATTGTTGCCAATCAAGCGCTGTCCACAGGGTATGGAATGGCGTTGCAAAATGGAGTGATAGCCTTCCTTATTCAAAATCCCTTTTACCTTGCACAAATCTCCCACTTTACCAGCACCAAAGCAACCCCAGACCATCACATTACCTCCACCATGCTTGACAGATGGCGTCAGGCACTCTTCCAGCATCTATTCAGTTGTCCTGCGTCTCACAAATGTTCTTCTGTGTGATCCAAACACCTCAAACTTGGATTCATCTGTCCATAACACTTTTTTCCAATCTTCCTCTGTCCAATGTGTGTGTTCTTTTGCCCATATTCATCTTTTCCTTTTATTAGTCAGTCTCAGATATGGCTTTTTTTTGCCACTCTACCCTGAAGGCCAGCATTCCATAGTCGCCTCTTCACTGTAGACGTTGACACTGGCGTTTTGCGTGCACTATTTAATAAAGCTGCCAGTTGAGGACCTGTGAGGTGTCGATTTCTCAAACTACAAACTCTAATGTACTTGTCTTGTTGCTCAGTTATGCAGCGGGGTCTCCTTCTTTTCTTTCTACTCTGGTTAGAGCCTCTTTGTGCTCTCCTCTGAAAGGAGTAGTACACACCATTGTAAGAAATCTTCAGTTTCTTGGCAATTTCTTGCATGGAATAGCCTTCATTTCTAAGAACAAGAACAGACTGTCGAGTTTCAAATGAAAGTTCTTTTTTTCTGGCCATTCTGAGAGTTTAATGGATCCAACAAATGTAATGCTCCAGATTCTCAACTAGCTCAAAGGAAGGTCAGGTGTATAGCTTCTCTAATCAGCCAAACTGTTTTCAGCTGTGCTAACACAACCATCCATTAGCCTTCTTACACAGTTAGCAAACACCAAGTACCATAAGAACACTGGAGTGATGGTTGTTGGAAATGGGCCTCTATACACCTATGAAGATATTGCATTACAAACCAGACATTTGCAGCTAGAATAGTCATTTAACACATTAACAATATATAGAGTGCATTTCTGAATCATTTAATGTTAGCTTCATTGTAAAAATCTGTGCTTTTCTTTCAAAAATAAGTAAATTTCTAAGTGACCCTAAACTTTTGAATGGTAGTGTGTATGTATATATATATATATATATATATATATATATATATATATATATATATACACACATACATCTCTGGCATTAATTAAGAGACCACTGTACAGTTTTATAAAAATCAGCTTCTCTATATGTCTGACAGCCATTCCATTCTAGAGTCAGTTGAATTACAACTAGAGTACACCTCATTCTACTGAATGTACTTCTGATTAGGTGATCACATGAGCCAAATCTTATTTAATAAATATATATGTATAAACTAAAACTACTAAAGCTACAAATCATCTTGCATAAAACAAGCCCTCATACAGCTATTTCAATGGAGTAATAGAAAAGTTATAGCTATTGGAAGAAGGAAAAAATGAAAGCGCAAAAGCATAAATTGACTGCAAAGGAATGGGTTAAGAGAACCTGACAGCAATTTAGGTTCTCTATAATAATATTGTTCAGGCAAAGTTAATCTCCCTATCCTTTTATATATGAGGTTGCTGTGTACTGCAGATCAGCTTCTGCTATTTAAGCAGCGTTGATCTGATGTACCCTAAAACAGGCAGTAAACAGTGTGCTGGAGCTCCAGTGTTCCAGTGTTTAGATCCTGCCACTGCTGAAACTGGTGAAGGAATGGGCGGGGGACCACCACAATGCAGGGAGACTACGGTACACAAGATGAGGCAAGGAATGCAGTGTTTAGGAAAATGCAGAAACAGGGGTATGCACTCGCTCGATTACTTTGTAAGGCTGTATTTCCTATTTCTCATTTAGCTTACCCCTGGGGCGTTTTTGACTAATACTCGGTCCCCAGGACAGAGCGGTATCACCTGAATCGGTTTACAGCTCGTATGTTCTTTCTCCTGTAGCTGCTGACGCACCAACATCCTTATTGTTTGCAATAGTTGCCGATGTTCTTTCACCCATGAAGTGACGGTTCGCTCCATCAACTCTTCTGGCTGTTCTAACTTCAACTCAATGATCTCTCGCTCAGCTCTTCCATACAGCAGCATATATGGGGTGTATCTCGTGGTAGAATGGACCTGATTGTTGTAGGTTCAGACCAACTCTGGCAGGTAGTCTGGCCAGCATGCCTTCTTGTCCTCTTCCAACGTCCTCAGCATTTGCAGCAAGGTTCGGTTGAATCGTTCACATGCTCCATTGCCTTGAGGGTGGTAAGGGGTGGTACGGGACTGCTCGATGCCGTACAAATGATACAGTTCTTCCATCACCTTGCCTTGGAAACATGCACCTTGGTCAGAGTGGATGCGCTTTGGGCACCCATACACTCGGGTGAAGTTTTGACAAATGGCCCGCGCCGCCGTCTCGGCAGTCTGATCTCTATTCGGGGTGACTACCGCGAACTTGGAGAATTGGTCGGTCATCATCAAACAGTACTGTGGACCCTGGGCTGAGTGTCCCACAAGGAGATAGTCAATCATTAAGACTTCCAGTGGTTCCTTAGTGCGTATGGTTTGGATGGGTGCACTTTGTTCAGTACTATTAACGAGGTCACATACCCGACACTGTCGGCAGACTTCTTCTACCACGGACTCCAACCGGGGGCAGTACACATACCGCTGTAACCACTGGTAGGTCTTTGTGGTCCCGAAGTGGGCTCCGAATTTGTGGGCTTCTTTTGCCACTTTCTGGGCCATTCCTCCTGGCATGACCACCTGCCACCTTACTTCAGTGTCTTTCGGCTGTTGTCTCTTGCGATATAGCACCGATTCTCGCACCTCCAGCCTATCCCACTGGTGTAAGACACTCTTCATCTCAGCATCCAGACTATCCCTCTTGTTTGCCTGGCTTTTGCTTCTGCGCTACCCAGCATTTCATCTGTCTCAGCCCTTCATCTTCGTCTTGAACACATCCCCATTCTTCATTGGTTCTCCCCAAAGATCGGGGTAGCGTGCAGGCCTCCCTACTTGACTGGGCAGCAACCACTGGGGTCCTGAACTTAAGGAAGTCTATGGTTTCTTTCTCTTCGAGTTGTTCATCAAGATCCCCCACTAGTGTTTCCAACACTCGTGACAGGCCATCGGCCTTTGCATTTTCAGTGGCAGAGCGATAACGGAGGGTAAAGTCAAACTTGGCCAGGCGAGCTACCCACCGTTGTTCCAAGGCCCCCAATTTAGCATTCTCAAGGTGGGCCAGGGGGTTATTGTCTGTTCTAACTTGAATCTTGGTCCCTGCCAGGAAGCCTGCAAACTTCTCTGTCATGGCCCACACCAGGGCCAGGAGCTCTAACCGGAAAGAGTTGTAATTGTGGGGGTTTCTTTCGCTGTCTTGCAGGGACCTGCTAGCATACCCAATGATTCTCTCATGTTCATCCTATATTTGGGAAAGTACTGCACCGAGTCCATGAAGGCTACCGTCTGTTTACAACAGGAATGGTTGATCGAAATCTGTGTAAGCCAAAATCGGGGCTGAAGTAAGAGCATTCTTTATAGCAAGGAAGGCCTCATCTCGCCTCTAGTCCCAAGGGATGCACTGTGTCTTCGGCAATCCAGCAGTCCCACTCAGCAGCTCATTCAGGGGACCCGCCACCTTTGCAAAATCTTTGACAAACCGTCAGTAGTACCCGGCGAGCCCAAGGAAGGCCTGGAGCACTCTCACTGTTAGAGGGACTGGCCAGTTCTGGATAGCAGCCACTTTTTCCGGTGAGGGTAGAACCCCATCTTGTGACACTATGTGTTATGATTGGGTCACCGAGGAGGAAAAGAAAACCAAGCTAAGTCACAGAAAACCAGAGAGGTTGGTAACTACGCGGATTGCAGACCCCTGATCCTAACCACACAACTAACAGCAGCCGTGGAGCATACCTACGATGATTCTAGATGCCTCATCACAGCCGGAGGACTAAATAAGCCTAAAGCAAGAAAAGGGGAAATCTAAACTGCCCCAGAGCAGACCCCAAAGGAATAGAACGCCCCCACACATGTATTGACGGTGAAACAAGATGAAAGCACATACACAGGTAGGAAAATAGGCTGAGCAAATGATGGGGCCCCCACTAACTAGAAAGGACAGGAAAGGAAAGATACTGTCTGCAATCACGCCAAAAAACCCTGCAAAAAATGTCCAACACTTCTGATAGCAAAAAAAACCCTGAAGTCACTAGACTTCACCCACTATATCAGCACTCTGGCATATTCTGAGAACAGAGCAAAAAGAGGCCAATCTAATAAGGGACAAAAAGCAAACTGGCACATACAGTAACATAAGAGTGGAAATTCAGCACAGCCCAAGCCGGGGCTGGCTGACCACACAAAAACTAAATAGACAAAACCAAATCAAATGTGAACATTAGCAGAGAAAACTTAGCTTGAGAAGACAGGCACTGATCTGGAAACCAAGAGCTCAGAAGGCAGGAAAAAATCACCAGCACGGGAATAGGGAGTCGGCTGTCTTAAATCCAGTCTGAGACTCCAGATGTCCAATCGTCATCCTCATTATCAGGTGGCAGGTCTCTGTTAATTAGATCAGCTTCATTACCTCCTGCCACCACCAGAGGGAGTCCAGAAAGAGAACTCATGACTCCTCTGTCAGCACAAACAGTTCCCTCACCAGAAACCAGATGCTGACCAGAAAATGAGTTCACAACACTATGTGGCCCAGGTACTCGATCTCTCTATTGAAGAGGTGGCATTTCTTTGGCTTCACCTACAGATTATGAGCCCGCAGTCTACCAAATACCTGTCCAAGCTGGGCAAGATGGTCTTCGAATGAGGCAGAGAACACAATGATGTCATCCAGGTAGATCAAGGTAGCCTCAAAGTTTAAGTCTCCCAAATACTTTTCCATCAGCCATTGAAATGTGCCCGGAGCATTGGAGAGCCCGAAGGGCATCCGGATAAACTCAAACAAACCCATACGGAGGATGAAGGCGTTTTTTTCCTTGTCTTTTTCTGCCACGGCTACTTGCCAGTATCTGCTTGCTAGGTCCAAGGTGCAGAAGTCCTTGGCCTTCCCCAACGCTGTCAAGGATTTCTCGATGCGGTGTAATGGGTATGAGTCTCCCACAGTGCAAGCATTGAGTTTCCTGTAATCGACACAGAACCGGATGGTCCCATCCTTGTTCTTGACGAGCACCACCGGGGCCGCCCAGGGGCTCTTACGACTCTGCACTACTCCTGAATCCAGCATCCCAGCATCTGGCCAAGTAATGTTTTTACCTCTTGATACGTCTTGGATAGGATTTGCCGGTATCGTTCTCGACTTGGACGAGCGTCCCCGGTTGGTATCTCGTATGTGATCGCTTTGGTACAGCCAAAATCTTCGGCGTAATGAGCGAATGAGGCCTGATTTTCCCACAGCATAGCTTCTTTCGCTTGCACATGCTCAGAGCCTAGGGCCTTCACATCCACTTCTATTTGATCCAGGATGACCCGCCCATTCCACTCCGGGGTTGGAGTCTCTTCGGGCCCTGCCGCGACTGCCAGAATCCACCCCGTACCTTCTATCGGCAATAAAGTCATCCCCTTCTGACTCACCACTTTGCCCTTGTGTAGGTACACCCAGGCCAGATCTGTCCCTCGCGGCAAGGTGACCTCCCCAGGGCCCACGTTCAAAGCTCTTATGGGCACGTGCCCTTGCTGGACCACCGCTATCGTACGAGCTATCATGACTTCTTGGTCCACTCCTCCGCCTACCACAGGCTGAAGAATCTTTTATTTTTTTTTATATAGCACTTACATATTCCGCAGCGCTTTACAGTTTGCACACATTATCAACAATCACCTCCAGCCCATCAAGTTTGCGATGAGTCCCCACTTGAAGGTGTAATATATTTTCACGCTCGGGAGGCAGGATTACAGGCTCTTTCCCTGGGGCCCTGATAAACCCTACCATCTGATAAGTCGGCACACTCTTCTGCATCCCACAGACGCAGATCAATCGCTGAAGGACTTCTTGCGTAGGCTTGTGTGTAGCAGTCTTCTTCCAATAACTGGGTCCACGTTTGGTAAACATTATCTGATCGAGTTCTCGTAGGATATTCATTCCCAGTACTACAGGCACATCTTCTTCGATGGGCACAGGGACTAGCAGGATCCCTTTCTTGTCCAGATTCGAATATTCATCCACACGACCCCTGTGAATGGGATCGGTTGTTGATCGGCAGTAAACAACCGGATCAATGTCTCCTTCTCTGGCTTGGCCAGGGCCTGAAAATGCTGCTTGAAATATGATTCTGGCATCGTTGTCACTTGTGACCCAATATCTATCAAGCAATCCACTGGAACACCCTCAAAGTTGGCATGCAGGCTAGGACTCCCAGCAATCAAATGTTCATTATGATAAGGAGCAGCTTCTCTTCTTGCCTCCCCCACAGAGTGTCGCGTTACTGTGATGGTTGGTAGTTTAACGGTAGCTGTGGCTGACTTTGAGCATAATTCCAGCAATCTCTGGCAAGGTGCCCCTGTCGTCCACATTCCCAGCATTGGATGCCTCCTCTCTGCCGAGGGGCACCCCAAGCCTGTCTTCGTGCCTCCGATGTCTGACGGGAGGGGACCTACACCCACTGATCACTTATGGGTCGGGCCAAAGAGTGGTTATATGAGTACGATGGGTCAGACTGTTGTTCTCTTTCTTTGCTCCATCCGGGTTAATTTGTCTTGCATACTGACAAAAGACCGCTGCAAGTCGTGCACTACTTGGACCAGCGCCTCCTGATGATTTGGGTCCTCTCAGGTATTGGCACCCTGGACACGCATCACTCCAGAAGCGCAGCTGTCTTCCTTGCTTTGGGACACTGCTTCTGCCAGGATTTAACGGAATGAAAGAGCCGGATCTGCACGGACCCGTTCTGACAGTGCTCTCCTCAAGGATGTGTTGTGCAGTCCCAGAATTAATTGTTCCCAGAGTATCTGGTCTTTGGAGCCCATGCCACCGAGCCCATCTGTCTTTCCTCTGCACTTCTGCCAACAATTCTTGCAGTGCTGTGGCAAACTGGGAGATCCCTTCCTCTTCCCGCTGCAGTCTAGAGAAAAATTTGTCACAAAGGTGTCCCGCGCTAGCAGTCTCACCGTAGATCTCTTCCAAGAATTTCACTAACTCCTTCAGGGTACTTCGGGTGAGTTCCGGCTGTAGATAGATGGTTTTATGGGCCTCTTCCTCCAAGGCAGTCAACGCAATGTCCACATCAAGGTCTGTGCTGATGTTATAAATCTTCTGGGTTCTTTGCAGCCGGGACACCCAATCAGACAGGGGTATATTATTGCCGTCAAATTTTGGAAGCACACTAAATATGATGCCCATAGGGAGTGTCCTTGCAGGTGTTCCACAGATGCCCACAGCATCCCCACTAACACTAGCACTCTCGCCATTGCTGCCTGTATCTTGGTGACAGTAACCCTGCTCTCAGCGCCACTTGAAGCGATGGCCGGGGGACCACCGCAATGCAGGGAGACTACGGTACACAAGATGAGGTGCAAACAACAAAGGGTTCATTTATTTACAGGAAAGTAATGTAATGTTTAGGAAAATGCAGATACAGGGGTATGCAATGAAAACAGACAATTTATATGGATAATATTCTCTAGCTGAGCCATCAAACAGCATGGAGAGCCTACTATAACAGCTCAGTGCATTTATCCAACTGGTAAGACAACACAGTAAAGTAATGTATGATGCTACACTAACTATAACCTATCTGGCCTTTGCTAACCTGGCCACACGGCTGCCGTGCTCTATCTATTGCAGCCTACCCTAAGCCCTAGCATATCCCCAGAAGAGGTTATCACTCACAGTAGCGTTGGTATCTCAGTCCATTCCCGGGGGCCCCTGCAGCTTTACAAGATGGTGTACACTTCTTCCTGGAAGCTCTGTGCAACGTGTTCTTTTTATTGTGTGCAGGTACAGTGATGGTGGATTTCTACTCTGGATTCCTTTCTTGTCTTTTCCTCGTGGCTCCTCACGGCAACATAGGAAAGCCACCTTGTTATCCCCAGAATAGTTTACATAGTCTTTCCTTCACAGCTCAGGCACATCTCATTCCTGCAGAAATCTCGGCTCTCCCTTCTCACACAGAATATCAGCCCCTCCCCTCTTCAGTACTGGCAGAAGAGACCAAAACAGTCTTTACAGCAGGGATACGCAGAATGTCCCACTGCTCTAACCAAGGGGGTGCTGTCTCTTAATGTGGCAGCTTGTCTCTACGGTCCATAGCAATGCCACCCCCTTACCTTGGTAATTGCTGATGTGTGGGAATGCCTAGTGTCAGACCACCGCCGATTTGATATTGATGGCTTATACCTAGGATAGCAATTCAATATTCTAATAGGGGAAACTCCTTTTACAATTTTTTTTTGTTACAAAGCTTATTTGGTTATCACTAGAGATGAGAGACTTTGCCTTTTTTGCGGGTCGAGTCGGGTTTCATGAAACCCGACTTTCGCAAAAGTCGGGTCGAACGCAATAGGCCAATTATGGTGAAAAGTCGAAGACCATCTGAAACATGAAACCCATTGCAAGTCAATGGGGAAGGAAAGTCGGAGTGGAGGACAGGAAACACACATACAGTGCCCATTTTAATGCCAAAAACATCAATTCTTATTACTTAAGCTTGGCAACCTTAATTTACTTTATAATAATAGTTAGGCATTGAAAACTGGGGGTTATTTGGCTAAAGTTGTGGGGGGGTAGGGCTGGCTTCAGATTTTCATGGGCCCAGGGCCAAAGAGTGTCATTGGGCTCCTTTAACACATGCCACAATTCATGATCCTCTGAACATGTCACATGTGTACATTTTTTTGCACAAAAAAGTATGGACTAAATACCCTGCATTTGTTATCCAGCACTTGCTGATTACTGCCATTTTTTATTGCAGAATATTTTTGCAAATCTGTCATTCTGTGTTTTCTTGTTGTATCTCAGTTAGTGGGTGATGTGAGCATTGTCTGATCGACGTGTTCACAATTGTGCATGTCACATGTGTGTTTTTAATCCGTTTTTTTCCTTGCTTAGCATGGTTTGGGAGACCCCACCCCTCTCTTGTGTGACGTGCACATAAGAGCTGTCTCAGACCACAAGCCCATACAAGGGAGCGGCCTGTCTGAATCCTGTTCATATTAGACACTGTTCACATGTTCAGGTTTTTAATACATTAGATAGGGACTGCTTCGATAGGGGTTACCTTGACGTGGTGGAGCAGCTTGATGTGCATTTTTTTTTCGCAAAAAACATATCGACTAAATACCCTGTATTTGTTATCCAGTACTTGCTGATTACTGCCATTTTTTATTGCAGAGTATTTTTGCAAATCTGTCATTCTGTGTTTTCTTGTTGTATCTCAGTTAGTGGGTGGTGTGAGCATTGTCTGATCGACGTGTTCACAATTGTGCATGTCACATGTGTGTTTTTAATACGGCAGAGAAATTATATTTATCATCATTAGTCATTTGGACAACATTGGATCATTCAGAGATCTACAATGAACTTCTGGAGTGAGTTTGCTGCACTGAAAGTAAAGGGACCGAATAATATTGCACGCCTCACTTTTCAGTTTTTGAATTTGCACAAAAATTTAAAATAACCAATAAACTTCGTTCAACTTCACAATTGCATCCCACTTGTTGATTCTTCACCAAAAATTTACATTTGGTATCTCTATTAGAGATGAGCGACTTTCCCTTTTTTCGGGTTGAGTCGGGTTCGGACCACCCGACTTTCGCAAAAGTCGAATCGAACGCAATCGGTCGATTATCGTGAAAAGTCGAAGGCCAACTGAAACACGAAACCCAATGCAAGTCAATGGGGAAGAAAAGTCGGCAGTGTGTGGAGGACAGGAAACACACCTACAGTGCCCATTTTAATGCCAAAAACATAAATTCTTATTACTTAAGCTTGTCAACCTTAATTTACTTTATAATAATAGTTAGGCATTGAAAACTGGGGGTTATTTGGCTAAAGTTGTGGGGGAGGTAGAGCTGGCTCCAGATTTTCGTGGGCCCAGGGCCAAAGAGTGTCACTGGGCTCCTTTAACACATGCCACAATTCATGATCCTCTGATACGGCAGAGAAATAGCGGTATAGTACAATGAAAAATATTTCACTTCTTACATCACATGACTGATATCCATTTTAAATTCTCCAATAGCTCCAAAAACGGACAGTATACAGTATTACTCCATACAGTATTATGGCCACCGCATAGTGCGCCCTACAGAGTAATGAGGCCCATATATTTCTCCATACAGAATCATTGGTCCCATATAATGTTCGATACAGTATATGATGAGCTCCACATAATGCTAAAGTATATGTTGGTCCCCATGGATGAAGCTCCATTGTCTTATGGGCCCAAATAATGCTCCATATATAATGGGCCCCATTTCTAATGCTCCAGTATATAATGGGCCCTGTAAATGCTTCTCCAGTGTCTGATGTCCACCTTTGGAATGCTCCAGTGTATGGTGGGCCCCATATATCATTCTCCAGAGTATAGTGCTCCCCAAAAATTGCTCCCAACCTTTAAAACAATTAAATAAGTCTCCTCGCTAGGGAATCCCTGTACTCTGGACTCCTCCTCGTCCCCATCTTCCATCTCTCTGCACTTGGACTGTTTAGGCAGAGGGCGTACAGATGTGATGTCTTCTCGCTATCTGACCAGAATGTGACTGTCAGGAAACGCAGAAGACATCACGGCGGTGGATCAGGGAGAGGTAAGTATTTCAACTTTGCAAGTGCTGTGATCCTGAGCAAGCAGGGGGGGCCCACTCGTTGGCGACGGCACTGGTACAGGGCCCCTCATAGTACGGCGGTGTGTCTGACGGCGGCCCCTCCCACAGGCAGAGACACTTTTGCATACAATGAGGGGCCCTGTGCCAGTGCCGTTGCCCATGAGTATGCCCTCCCCACCTGATCAAGGAACCTGCACTTTCATCTGCACCTTCCTCTTTGTCACCGTGTAAGGTGGTATAGTATGAGGGAAGGGGACCTGAGTTTCATCAGGGTCATATTCTGGCTGTGTAGAGTGAGAGGGGAATGTAGTGGTCTGGGTCAATGTGCCAGCAGAATCATCTAGCAGTGGCTTGGCATCAGTGCACTTGTGGCGCCCCCAGGAGTACGGTCTCCACAGTGGCATTACCTTCCTCCTAGGGAGTATGATGTCATGCTTGGGAACAACGAAGGATCTCTCTAGCAGTTCAACCAACACACAACACAGTTCCAACTCCAGGCCAGCAGGGAGAGCTGCTCTCTGTGATTGGGAGGAGGGAAGTTAGGGCAGTCTGTGAATGGAAGGGGAAGTGTGTGGACGTGAGAAGGGGAGCTGGAGGATTAGTAGAGTTAAGGCTCACTCCTAGCTGGAGCGCATGGTCCAGATTCCGCTCTCCGAGTTTCTAGGGACACTGACGGTCCTGCAGCAGAAACCGGAGGAAGTAGCAGCTGTAAATGCTCTGTTCCCAAATAAGGCTCGGAGGCCCAAGCAGCGACGTGTGTTAGCCAGAAGGAAAAGGCTACGGCTGCCTGCCATATGAGAAAGTTCCAAAAGAGAGTCAACAGGGGGTACTTCAGTGAACTCAGTACTGTGAGTACCTCAGATAAGCGCTCGAACAGAGGCCACACTACTTATCTGCAGAGAGAGAATTCCTAATTTGCTTCCAGGATGACCAACTCCTCCATCTGTACTCTGGGTCCTGGATGGCACTTACAAAGTACAGGTAAAGGAACTGCACAACTGTGTCTGTCATCTTTCTCCTGCACCTGGCGCACGGCTCTGCTACATCCTGCACTGCACACCATCTACCAATTCTTTCATCTGCCCTGCCACTACGACCCTACCTGTGCAGGGCTTCTACATCTTAGCTGCATCACAACATCTGTCCCAGAGAAGCGACACTGCCGCACTGGTCAATCTGATCAGAAACCACAGGTGGCATCACGTATCGTTCACCTATAAACGTTATTCACCCCTTTGCATGGACGCCCATGCCCATGGACCGGGTCACCACCACCGTGACACATCCCTCTGAGACACCGGCCCGGTACCGGTTAACCCCACTGCCCTTGCTGGCGACCCACACTCCATGTCAGATTCATCTTGGATTGGGGAATTCACGATTTGACTTGATAACCCAGGCATGGTATGTGAGAAAGAGATACATGGACTAATGTGAAGTGTGGCCTGCTGGGGGTGAAGGACACAAGGAAAGGGGTTCTTCCTGACCAGGAGCCAGCACTTGACGACTCAGTGCTTGCATTTTTTGAAACTTCAGAAGAGGAGGGCATATTAACTGGAGTTTGTTTCGGCAATGTAAGTTCCTGATGCTCTGGCTTTAAAAGCGATTAACCTACTCCCAGAAAGGGTAGTCTTCCAGGCCTTCCAGAGCCAGACCATGATGTAAGGCTCAACACCTCCTGCCATAGCTGCTATTGTGCTTTTGCCACTACCAGCAGATGCACCACCACCATCAGTACCAGCTGGCCCCCCCACGCCTACGTCCGCGGCCTCTTCCACCATACTTCCAAATTTTGGAGAAATTGTACCCAAAATAACAATAGATATATGGTACTGTATCAGAAGCGTAAGGCTGTATACAGTCAAAGGATAATTGTAAATCTCCGTATATATTTCATGAGTCACACAGAGACGCTCACAGGCTCAGTATAGATTAGACAAGAATATAAAAAGTAGAAAAAGGGTACAGTATCATCACATAGCAGGTATATATAGTATAGTTTGAACATTCTAAATCTCCATATATATTTCAGGAGGCAGACACAGACGCTCTCAGGCTCAGTATGGATTACAACACAATATAAAAAGCCGTAAAACAGTAATGGATCTGAAACGTACAGCTGTATACAGTCTAGGGGTCATTGTCAATCTCAGTATTTATTTCCAGAGTCAGAAACAGACTCTCACTTGGTCAGTTTGGATTAGACCAGAATATAAAAAGCAGTAAATGGTTAATGTATAACAAGCGTAGAGCTGTATACAGTGTTGGGGTAATTTTTAAATCTACATATAAATTGCAGGAGTAACCCACAGACTCTCACACGCTCAGGATGGATCACACCACAGTATAAAAAGAAGATCCTCAAGAAATAATCACACATGTGGGCCAATGTTCCAGGTGTCAATGATACATTTAGAGTGGTTGGTGGAGGAGGACTTTCTGTCAGAAAGGGTACAGTATCACCAGATGCCAGGTATATATAGCATAGTTTAAACATTAAAAATGTACGTCTATATATCAGGAGTAGTGTTGAGCCACCCCGCTAGTGTTTGAGTTCGGTTCGTCGAACAGGCGGCAAGTTCGTCGAACCCCATTGAAAACAATGGCAGGCAAATACAAACACATACAAACACATAGAAAACACATACAAAATACCTTAAAATGTGTCCCAAAGCAGACAAAATGCTCAAAAGACACAAATAACATATGGAAAAGGGCAACTACATATAGAAAAGAGGTGGAGGAGTAAAAGGAGGAGGAGGAGACACAGATATAGGCATGTCATGCCCTTATAAAGTCAAGAAAGGCTGGAATAAAAATCTAAAATGCAAAAAAATTTCTAAAATTCTAAAATCGAAGACGATCATATACCGTCGGACTTCCCACCATAGATTATGCCAACTGCCGATCGGGCAGCGTTATTCCCACGACCCTCCGAACTGCGTCAATGAAGGCAAAGTGTTTGGTTTCCAGGGGCAGTATGGTTGCAAAGCTGAACCTTAAAGGAATGTCCAGAAGGGCACCACCATAAGGAGTGGAGCCTGCGGCTTAATTGGACTCCACATGGGAAACCTCAACCATGCCAGCCACGGAAAGGATGGACAGATTGCAAGCTTTCTCGATTCTGTGGGTGGTGGTGCATGGCCGTTTTTAGTTGTGCTATCAATTTGTCAGCTTAATTCCGTTAATGAACGGGACTCCGGCATGCCCCCGTGGTCCGCGTCCAGCTTACTAGAGTGACACGCGAGGCTCTGGCGCGCGAGATCGAGCAATAACAGGTCTGTTATGCCCTTACATGTCCGCGGCTGCACACGCGCTGCACTGAAAGGACCAGCGTGTGTCGCTTACAGGTGCGGATAACCCGCTGAACCCTGTTAGTGATGGGGATCTGGGATTCCAATTCTTCCCCGTGAACGAGGATTTCCCAGTAAGTGCAGTTAAACCGGAATTCCGGAATTAGGCCTAACCGGCATTCCAGAAAGAATGTGCAAAAATTAAGTGTCCAAACCACAGGTGCTCTAGCTTGCTTAACAGCTGGGCTCCTCTGCTGAGTAGTACATAGTTCTTACATAAACAGGCGGCATAGCTTGGCTCACGGGTGTGCAACTCTGCTGAGTAACAGACAGTGCTTACATAAACAGGCGGCACAGCTTGGTTCTCGGGTGGGCTCCTCTGCTGAGTAGCAGACACAGTTACTAGGCCCAAAAGGATTTTCTGGACAAGATGCGGTAAAAAAATTATTAGAAACACACACAGTGTAGCTCCTTGACAGGTGTACTACACCGCTGGCTACCAGACACCGCTACTATGCTATGAAACTGTCTATTAACATTGAAAACCATTATTAATGTGAAAATAAAGATACACTTTTGGTGAGCGAACCATTCTCGAACGGAACCTCGAACAGCCAAATTTTAAGCAAAGTGTTCGAGTTCGACGAACGGCTTGAACACCGCCCAAAACAGCTTGAATTTGAAGTTGGCGAACAGTTCGACTCAAACACTGCTCAACGCTAATCAGGAGGCAGACTCAGACGGTCTCAGGCCCAGTATGGATGCGACAAGATTGTAGAAAGTTGAGAAAGGGTACAGTATCACCGGATAACAGGTAAATATAGCATAGTTTAAACATTAAAAATCTCTGCATATTTCCGGAGTCCGACAAAGACACTCACAGCCTCAGTATGGATTAGACAAGAATCTAAAAAGTAGAAAAAGGGTAATGTATTCGAAGCGTACACCAGTATACACTGTTGGGGTATTTGTAAATCTTCATATATATTTCAGTTTCAGTAAGACAGTCCAGACTCTCCACAAGAGGAAACGAGATGGATACAAGTACAGATGGAAAGTCGAGTGATTGCAGAAATTTTGGAATTACTAATCACGGGAAAAACTCCCAGGAGAATTCTCAGAGGCGATGCTGACCCTCAATTACTTTGTCTGTGGAGACAGCGAAAACAGTTCTTTGTGAAGAAAGGGTTACTATATCGCAGTACAGTGGATCCCATCACCTTTACTCATCTCCATCAAATTGTGATCACAGGGAGAGATGTAGACATGGTCCTCCCTGCCTATTATGATCTGTCAGGTAACTTTGGAGTGCAAAAGACAGAAGCCACAGGCCGTAGGCGATTCTATTGGATTGGCATGAGAGGACACATTTAAAAATGTTTGCAGGAATGTCACACGTCTGTGAGTAGGAAAACTGTGAAAGCTGATGATAAACCACCACTGCATCTCATTGTGAGTCGATGTCCATAACAAATGGAAGCCATTGATCATCTGAAGATAGAGCCCAGCAGGACAGGGCATACTGTAGCTTCGTCTTAACCATCATCTATCAGTTCACCAAATTTGTAGTGGCAGTCCCAGTGAAGGATTTAACAGCCCAGACTACACAGCAGTGGAGCAGGGAGAGGTAAGTATTGCAAGTACTGGGGCCCTGAGCAAGCAGGGGGGGCCCACTCATGGGCGGCAGTACTGGCACAGGGCCCCTCATAGTACGCCGGTGTGTCTGACGGCGGGTGTGCACCCCCACCGTCAGAGACACTTGATTGTACTTTGAGGGACCCTGTGCCAGTGCCTTCGCCCAAGAGTGGGCCCACCCACCTGTCCAGGGCAACGGCACTCGCACGGGTGCGTGCGCCAGATGGTGACTCTGGCCCTGGGGGGAGGCAGCTCAGTTAGTGAGGTTGAAAAAATGGCATATGTTGATGTTGGACATTCAGCTGCTGCAAATGGAGGAATTGGAGAAGTCCGAGGAAGAGGAGGACAAAAGCAAGCCATTTTTCTGGCAACCTATGAGTCAGCAGGGGAAGGCGGGACAAAATCCTTTGAAACTCATGCATGGTTCATTTTAATGAAGGTTAGATCATCAACATTTTGGGTCGACAGACGGGTCCTTTTTTCTGTCAGGACAGATCCAGCAGCACTGAAGACTCTTTCGGATAGCACACTAGCAGCAAGGCAAGCGAGCTCCTGTAAGGCATATTGTGCCAATTCAGGCCAGGTGTCCAATTTACTGGCCCAATAGTCAAAGGGGAATGACCTGTGAGGGAGAACATCTATATGGGAGAAGTAGTTTGTAACCATAGTTGACAACTGCTGTCTCCTGTCACTTTCAATCGATGCAGTATTATCAGTCTTGTGAGCGGTACTTGAAAAATCAGTCCACAACATGGTCATGAAACCCCTGTCTCCAACGCCACTTCGGATGTGTGCACTACGAACACCTCTTCCATGTTGCCCCCTACGGCTCGTGTGAGAACCATCACCACTGCTGTGTGCTGGGAATGCCTCAAACAAACGGTTTACCAGAGTTGCTTGTTTGTTAGCCAATATTAGCTCTAGGTTCTCCTGTGGCATGATGTTTTGGAATTTGCCTTTATAGCGTGGATCCAGGATGCTGGCCAACCAGTAGTCATCATTTTGGCAATGCAGGGGTCCCTTTTTAGGATCTGCAAGGCATAATCACACATGTGGGCCAAAGTTCCAGGTGTCAATGATGCACTGCGAGTGCTGGGTGGAGGAGCACTTTCTGGCAAATCCACATCCCTCCAGTCACACACAAACCCTGTACCTGACCTTGCCACGCCAACATTTTCTCTTGCCCCCTGAGAAGCATCCTCCTCCCCTAAATAATCATCCCCATCATCCTCCTCCTCTTCCTCTTCTTCCTCCACCTCCTCATCCAGGAGAGTTCCCTGAGCAGACAATGGCTGACTGTCATCAAGGCTTCCCTCCTCCTCTTCCTCTTCCTCCTCGGCTGTAGACACCTGCTCCTTAATGTGCATCAAAGTTTGCATGAGCAGAGGCATAAGTGGGATGCTCATGCTTATGATGGCGTCATCTGCGCTTACCAGCTGTGTGCATTCCTCAAAACACTGAAGGACATTACAGAGGTCTTTCAGCGTCGACCACTGCACACCAGACAACTCCATGTCTGCCCTCAAACTGCCTGCCCATGTATCCTCCCACAAATGCATTACAGCCTGCCTCTGATTGCACAGCCTTTCAACCATGTGCAGGGTGGAGTTCCACCTTGTTGCAATGTCGATAATTAGGCGGCGCTTGGGAAGGTGGAGCAATCGCTGCAGCTTCTGCATATGACTGGAGTGTACGGGAGACCGGCGGATGTGCGAGCACAGTCTTCACACCTTATTGAGCAGGGCTGTTAACTCCGGATAACTATTGAGGAAGCACTGTACCACCAGGTTCAATGTGTGAGCCAGGCAAGGTATGTGTCTGAGTTTTCAAAAAGGGCTATGTGTTATGAAGGGGTCATCGAGGAGAAAAAAGCAAAACAAGCTAAGTCACAGAAAACCTGAAAGGTTGGTAACTATGCAGATTGCAGATCCCTGATCCTACCACACAACTAGCAGCAGCCATGGAGCGTACCTACAATGTTCCTAGATGCTTCATCACAGCCGGAGGACTAAATAAGCCTGAAGCTTGAAAAGGGGAAAACTAACTGCCCCAGAGCAGACCCCAAAGGAATAGATAGCCCCCACACATGTATTGACAGTGAAACAAGATGAAAGCACAAACACAGGCAGGAAAATAGGCTGAGAAAACGATGGGGCCCAAACTAACTAGAAAGGAAAGGGAAAGACACTGTCTGCAACCTGCAAAAAACCCTACAAAAATAATGTCCAACACTTCTGATAGCAAAATTAACCCTGAAGTCACTAGACTTCTCCCACTATATCAGCACTCTGAAATATTCTGAGACAGAGCAAAAAGAGACCAATCTAATAAGGGACAAAAAGCAAATAGGCAAAATACTGATAAATAAGAGTGGAAATTCAGCACAGCCCCCAGCTGGGGCTGGCTGACCACACAAAAAGCTGAATAGACCAACAAAACCAATTTTGAACATTAGCAGAAAAACTTAGCTTTAGATGACTGGAACAGAGCTGAAAACCAAGAGCTGACAAGCCAGAAGGAATCACCAGCAACTGAATAGGGCATCGGCTGTCTTAAATCTAATCTGAGACTCCTGAGGTCCAATCGTCATCCTCATTCTCAGGTGGCAGATCTCCACCGATCAAATCAGCCTCACTACCTCCTGTTACCGCCAGAGGGTGTCTGGAAGGAGAACTCACAACTGGTGAACCAGAGAATGATCTCACAACAGCCATGGCTGCCACAAAATTCCGGACGTTATCACTAACTACCTTGCCTGCCTCAAGATGTAGACTGCCCAGCCATGACTCAGTTTGTCGCTGCAAGTAGTCGGCCAGTACCTCCGCGGTGTGTCTGTTGTTGCCCAAACACATCATCTTCAACACAGCCTGCTGACACTTACCACTAGCTGTTCGATAGTGGGACACCTCGTGTGCAACACTGGCAGCTGCGGATGGAGTGCTCGTGCAACTGCGCTCTGTGGATGAGCTTTCGCTTCTGGAGGAGGAGGAGGGTCGAACGCCTACAGCCTACTGTTTCCTATACCGTGGGCTAGGCAGCACTGTCCCACCACCGCTGTCCCCTGTGGACCCTGCATCTACCACATTAACCCAGTGCGCAGTGATGGACACGTAACGGCCCTGGCCATGCCTATTGGACCATACATCTGTTGTGAGGTGCACCTTTCCACTGACTGATTGCTTGAGCTTGAGTGCATGGACAATGCGATCTTTCACATACAGGTGGAGGGCTGAGATGGCTTTTCGAGAAAAGAAGTGCCGACTGGGTAGGTCATAGCGTGGTACTGCCTAGGCCATGAGCTCATGGAAAGCTTCGCTTTCAACCAACCGATAGGGCATCATCTCTAATGAGATTAGTTTGGCAATGTGGGCGTTCAAACACTGTGTACGCGGATGAGAGGATGAGTACTTTCTTGTCCTACTCAGAGTCTCTGGTAGGGTGAGCTGGACTTGAGAGCTGCATATGGTGGAACTAGCGGTGGACATGGCGGACTGAGAGAGGGTTGGTGATGGTGTTGGTGGTCTTGCTGATGGCCTAGATTCAGTCTTTCGTAGCAATAACATTGTGATTCCCTGACTGCTTTGGCCTCACGACGACACCTCAACATTTGCTGCTGGTGGTGTGCTAAACGGTGGGCTTACAGTGGCGGAAGCGATGTAGCGTTGCTGACTACCTTCATTCGGAGCAGGTGCACATGTGGTACGTGAGGTTTGGTAGTCCGTCCACGCTTGCAAGTGCATGGTGGTTAAATGTCATGCAAATGGTATTCAAATTTCTCAGATTTTTCCCTCGGCTAAAGGTCTTTGCGCACTTCTTACAGATAACTTTTGCCTGATCATTAGGATTTTGTTTCTGGCCAAGTTGTCCTGCAACTCTTTTGGCTTTTGCAACCCATTTTTGGACTGCTACGGGCCTGCCAGATAACAGCTGTTGCGATGTCGATGCCTGCTGCGGATCCTCCTCCTCCTCTTCTGAGCTATTGGCAGCGGCACCCTCTTCCCCAAATGGATGCCAATCTGGGTCAACAACTGGGTCATCTATCACCTCTTCTTCAATGTCATGTGCACCTTCCTCTGTGTCACAGTGTAAGGTGGTATAGTATGCGGGAAGGGGCACCTGAATTTCATCAGGGTCAGATTCGGGCTCAGTACACTGCGAGGACAATGTAGTGCTCTGAGTGAATGTACCAGCAGAAAAATCTAGCAGTGGCTGTGCATCAGTGCACTCCATGTCAGATTCATCTTGGACTGGGAAATTCACGATTTGACTTGATAACCCAGGCATGGTATGCGAAAAGAGCTCCATGGAGTAATCTGTAGTGTGGCCTGCCGCATCCTTCACTTTTGGTAGGGGTGAAGGACACAAGGAATGGTGTTGTTCCTGACCAGGAGCCTCCACTGACGACTCAGTGCTTTTATTGGTTGAAACTTCAGAAGAGGAGGCGATAGAGCTGGAGGCTGTGTCAGCAATGTAAGCCAAAACTTGTTCCTGAAGCTCCGGCTTTAAAAGCGGTTTACCTACTTCCAGAAAAGGGAGCCTTCAAGGCCTTGTGGAGCCAGACCATGACGCAGGCTCAACAACTCCTGCCTTAAGTGCTATTGTGCTTTTGCCACTACCAGCAGATGCACTACCATCAGTACCAGCTGGCAACCCCCGCTCATGTCCACAGCCTCTTCCACCATACTTCCTCATTTCCTCATTTTTGGGAAAATGTACCCAAAATTGTTGTGAGTTCATTTTCCCCTTCACCATTGAGGTCTGATGAACTCCCTCTTCTGGTGAAGGAAGGTAGTGAGGCTGATTACCAAGCACCTGGGTATGATGATCATGACTGGGTGACGGGAATTGCTGACTGGATATAAGGCAGCCGATGCCCTTCTGCCTTGCTGGTGATCTCTCTGAGGGATTCTAGGAGACCAGTCTGATTCCTGCTCCTCCAAAGCTAAGTTTTCTGCACTGCTTTTTGCATTTGTGTTTTATTTTGTTTTGCCTTATTTTTCTGAATTTTTGCCATTCCCTGCTGGGGTGAGTTGAATTCCTTTTTGCTCTGTCTTCAGAAAATACCTGAGTGCTGATATAGTCTTTTTGAAGCCTAGCGTCTTCTGGGCCTTTTTCCCTATCAGCCTGTTGGCCCTTGTTTTGATAGGGTTTTTGGCGGATTGCAGACAGCAGCTTTCCTATCCTGTCCTATTTAGTTAGCTTGGGCCCCATCATTTGCTCAGCCTATCTTTCTATCTGTGTGAGTGTTTTTTCATCTTGCTTCACCGTCATTATATGTTGGGGGCTGCCTATTGCTTTGGGGTCTGCTCTGGGGCAATTTAGATTTCCCTTTCTGTCTTTAGGCTATGTAGTTCTCCGGCTGTGATCGAGGGGTCTAGGGCACCGTAAGAACCCCCCACGGCTACTGCTAGTTGTTGTTGATAGGTTCAGGGGTCTGCAATCCGATAGCTGCCAGCTTCTCTGGTTTTCTGGACTTAGCTAGTATTTCTGTTTTTGCCTCCTACGGTGACTCATTCATAACACAAAATACCACCAGCTATATGGTACTGTAAAACAAGGTACAAGGTGTATATAGTATTGGGAGAATTTCAATCTCCCTGGACATTTTAGGAGGCTGAACAATTATCTCAGGCCCACTATAGATTACACCTCAATTTAACAGGCTGAAATAGGCTGGTGTATGACAAGGTACAAGGTGTAAATAGTATTGGGGAGAATTTGAATCTCCCTAGAGATTTTAGGAGGCTGAACAATTATCTCAGGCCCACTATAGATTACACCTCAATTTAACAGGCTGAAATAGGCTGGTGTATGACAAGGTACAAGGGGTATAAAGTATTGTGGAGAATTTGAATCTCCCTAGAGCTTTTAGGAGACTGAACTATTATCTCAGGCCCACTATAGATTATACCTCAATTTAACAGGCTGAAATTGGCTGGTGTATGAAAAAGTACAAGGTGTATATAGCATTGGGGAGAATTTGAATCTCCCTAGAGATTTTAGGAGGCTGATCTATTATCTCAGGTCCACTGTTATGAATGGGTCACCGAGGATAAAAAAGCAAAACAAGCTAAGTCACAGAAAACCAGAGAGGTTGGTATCTATGCAGATTGCAGATCCCTAATCCTACCACACAACTAGCAGCAGCCGTGGAGCGTACCTATGATGATCCTAGACGCCTCGTCAAGGCCGGAGGACTAAATAAGCCTAAAGCAAGAAAAGGGGAAAACTAACTGCCCCAGAGCAGACCCCAAAGGAAAGACAGCCCCCACACATGTATTGATGGTGAAACAAGATGAAAGCTCAAACACAGGCAGGAAAATAGGCTGAGCAAATGATGGGGCCCAAACTAACTAGAAAGGAAAGGGAAAGACACTGTCTGCAACCTGCAAAAAACCCTACAAAAATAATGTCCAACACTTCTGATAGCAAAATTAACCCTGAAGACACTAGACTTCTCCCACTATATCAGCACTCTGAAATATTCTGAGACAGAGCAAGAAGAGGCCAAACTAGTAAGGGACAAAAAGCAAATTGGCAAATACAGATAAATAAGAGTGGAAATTCAGCACAGCCCCCCAGCCGGGGCTGGCTGACCACACAAAAAAATTAATAGACCAACAAAATCAAGTGCGAACATTAGCAGAAAAACTTAGCTTTAGATGACTGGAACAGAGCTGAAAACCAAGAGCTGACAAGCCAGAAGGAATCGCCAGCAACTGAATAGGGCGTCGGCTGCCTTAAATCCAATCTGAGATTCCTGAGGTCCAATCGTCATCCTCATTCTCAGGTGGCAGATTTCCACCGATCAAATCAGCCTCACTACCTCCTGTTACCACCAGAGGGACTCTGGAAGGAGAACTCACAACTGGTGAACCAGAGAATGAACTCACAACAGTACCCCCCTCTTGAGGAGGGGTCACCGAACCCTCATCCACGCCACCAGGCCGATCAGGATGGGCCCGGTGAAAAGCACGAATCTATTGGCATGAATATCAGAGGCAGAGACCCAAGAATTATCCTCCTGACCATAACCCTTCCATTTGACTAAATACTGGAGTCTCCGTCTAACCAAACGAGAATCCAATATTTTCTCTACGTCATATTCCACATTGCCTTCAACCAACACAGGGTCAGGAGGTGCTGCCATAGGAACCACTGTCTCAACAAACCTCTTCAACAGAGATTTGTGAAATACGTTATGGTTCTTGAACATAACTGGAAGAGCCAATCGAAACGAAACAGGATTAAGAATTTCCAAAATCTTTTAAGGACCAATAAATCTTAGCTTAAATTTAGAAGATGCAACCTTCATAGGAATATTCTTAGACGACAACCAAACCATATCACCTACTTTAAACCGGGGACCAATGGTCCTATGCCGGTTGGAAAATCGCTGGGCCTTTTCCTGAGAGAGTGACAACTTATCCACCACTTGGTCCCATATCTGCTGCATTCTCTTAACCACAGTGTCCACACCTGGGCAGGATGAAGATTCCACTTGCCCTGAAGAGAATCGAGGATGAAACCCAAAATTACAGAAAAAGAGTGACATCAAAGTGGCAGAACTAGGTCTATTGTTCAGTGCGAATTCGGCCAAGGGCAAAAATGAGACCCAATCATCCTGATCAGCAGAAATAAAACATCTCAAATAAGACTCCAAGGTCTGGTTTGTTCTCTCAGTCTGTCCATTGGTCTGGGGATGAAACGCAGAGGAGAAGGATAACTGAATTCCCAGATTGAAACAAAAGACTTTCCAGAATCTGGAAACAAACTGGACTCCTTTGTCGGACACAATGTTCTCAGGAATCCCATGTAACCGAACCACCTGTTGTAAAAACATTGGCACCAACTCAGCGGAGGATGGCAACTTTGGGAGTGGTACAAGATGGATCATCTTCGAAAATCTATCACAAATCACCCAGATAACAGTCATTCTCTGAGAGACAGGAAGATCAGAAATAAAATCCATTGAGATATGGGTCCATGGCCTCTTGGGCACCGGCAAGGGCATCAGCAACCCACTAGAATGAGAACAGGGTTTAGACCGAGAACAAGTCCCACAGGACTGTACAAAATTCCTGACGTCACGAGATAAGGCAGGCCACCAAAAGGACTGACTCACCAAATCTCTGGTACCAAAAATACCTGGATGACCAGCCAATGCGGAGCAATGAATTTCAGATATCACTCTCTTCCTCCACTGGTAAGGAACATACAATTTTCCCATAGGGCAACGCTCAGGTTTATCCTCCTGAAATTCCTCCAGGGCGCATCTCAAATCGGGCAAAATGGCAGAAAGAACTACTCCTTCACCTAGGATGGTAGTAGGCTCGGTCACACTAAGAGTATCAGCAAAGAAACTCCTAGAAAGGGCGTCTGCCTTAACATTCTTAGTGCCCGGAAGAAAAGAGACCACAAAATTAAAACGCGTGAAAATCAAGGCCCATCTAGCCTGTCTAGGATTCAAGCATTTGGCTGACTCCAGATAAATCAAATTCTTGTGATTGGTGAGGACCACAACTTGATGTCTAGCTCCCTCCAACCAATGTCTCCACTCCTTAAATGCCCATTTCATGGCCAACAATTCCCGATTCCCCACGTCATAGTTGCGTTCAGATGGGGAGAACTTTCGAGAAAAGAAGGCACAGGGATTCATCTTAGAAGTCACAGGGTCTTTTTGGGACAAAACAGCTCCTGCACCAATCTCAGAAGCATCTACCTCCACCTGAAATGGAAGTGAGACATCTGGTTGCTGTAAAACTGGAGCTGAAGTAAATCTCTGCTTAAGCTCCTGAAATGCTGAGATAGCCTCAGGAGACCAATTCAGCACATCAGCGCTCTTCTTGGTGAGATCAGTCAGTGGTTTGATAATACCAGAAAAATTACCTATAAATTTACGATAGAAATTAGCAAAACCCAAAAACTTCTGGAGGGCCTTCAAAGAAGTAGGCTGAACCCAATCATAAATGGCCTGTACCTTGGCCGGGTCCATTTCAATAGTCAATGGAGATAAGATAAATCCCAACAATGAAATCCTCTGTACACCAAAAAGGCATTTCGATCCCTTAACAAACAAGGAATTCTCCCTCAAAATCCGGAACACAGTCAGGACGTGTTCCACATGAGAATTCCAATCACTAGAAAAGATCAAAATATCATCCAGATAGATGATCAAAAACTTATCCACAAAGTCTTGGAAAATATCATTGATAAAGGATTGCAAGACAGAAGGGGCATAAGAGAGCCCAAAAGGCATCACCAGGTACTCAAAATGTCCCTCCGGAGTATTAAACGCCATCTTCCATTCATCCCGTGCTTGAGGCGAATAAGATTATACGCCCCCCTGAGGTCAAGCTTAGTAAACCAGCAGGCACTCTAAACTCTGGAGATTAAATCAGACATCAGAGGTAACGGGTACTGATATTTAACCGCCATCTTGTTAAGGGAACGATAATCAATACATGGTCATAATGAACCATCTTTCTTGGCCACAAAAAAAAAAACAGCACCTAAAGGTGACGAGGATGCTCTAATATGACCCTTCTCCAATGACTCCTTAATATAGGATCGCATAGCATCATGTTCGGGTACTGATAAGTTGAAAAGCCGACCCTTGGGAAATTTACACCCAGGCATCAACTCAATTGCACAGTCATAACTCCTATGAGGAGGCAAAGACGCAGACTTGCTCTCACTAAATACATCAGAAAAATCGGCTAGATAATCAGGAATATCATGAGACTGAGGAGAGGTGGAGAAAACAGGAGAGTCCCTAAGAACACACTGACAACCCCACTCACCACAGACCCAGATTTCCAATCCAAAACTGGATTATGAGTTTGCAACCAAGGAAAACCCAGAACAATACTGTAGTATCATGCAAATTATGCAGCACTAAAAATTTACATTTTTCGTGGTGGTCTGGGGCAACTCGCATTGTCACCTGGGTCCAAAACTGAGGTTTATTCTCCGCCAAAGGAGTAGCATCAATACCCCTCAAAGGAATAGGCGTCCGCAGAGACGTCATGGAAAAACCATAACGCTTAGCAAAGTCCAAATCCATCAGATTCAACGCTGCTCCTGAATCCACAAAAGCCTTCGTGGAAAACGTGGATAAGGAGCAGATCAGAGTATTTGCCAGAAGAAACTTAGGTTGTACACTGCCCACAGCAAATGTGTGTGCAAAACGTTTCTCTCGTTTAGGGAAGACAGAAATAGTATGAGAGACGTCTCCACAAAAAAAACACAGCTTATTACGCCTTCTAAACTCCTGACGTTGCGCCGTAGACAAAACCCCATCACATTGCATAGGTTCAGACGTTTGTTCAAAAGGTGGCAGCGCCTCCCATGTAGTTTTACGTTCAAGTAAACTCCGATCAACTTGAATGGCTAATGACATAGAATCATCCAGACCAGAGGGAACAGGAAATCCCACCATAACATCTTTTACGATCTCTGATAAACCCTTCCGAAAGAGAGCTGCCAATGCACTAACATTCCATGTAGTAAGGACCGCCCACTTTTGGAATTTTTGACAGTATAACTCTGCAGAATCCTGACCCTGGTTTAATGCCAAAGGGTTCTCTCAGCTTGATCAACAGCATTAGGTTCATCATACAACAACCCCAAGGCTTGAAAAAATGCATCCACATTAGTCAGAATAGGATTTTCAGGTGTCAGAGAAAAAGCCCAATCCTGGGGATAGCCACGCAGCAAGGAGATGACAATTTTAACCTGCTGCACAGAGCTCCCTGATGAGTTAGGCTTCAAGGCCAGAAATAATTTACAATTATTCTTAAAATTCAGAAATTTAGACCAATCCCCAGAAAACACATCAGGAGTAGGGATCTTAGGTTCAGCAGCATGTGACTGAATGAGGTAGGTGGAAATTCCCTGCACTTCAGCAGCAAGCTGCTCCACACGATCAGACAACTGCTTAATCTCCATTAGGAGATGCATAAAGGTAATAATAATAATAATAATAATAATAATAATAATAATAATAATAATAATAAGGGTATTTAGTAAACATAATTTTGATCAAAATAATGTACAAGCCATCCCGCCACGTCACGGCAACCCTTGTTGTATTTTGATCAAAATTATGTTTACTAAATACCATTATTATTATTATTATTATTATTATTATTATTATTATTACCTTTATGCATTATTTGCAGTATATTTTTTACTTTTAGTTCAGGATGTTTGTGTTTTTTTCTTTCTGTTTTCTCTGGTTAATGGTCATGTGTTAATGTGCACTTACATTGTGCATACACATTAACTTACTTGTCTCAGTTCAGATTTGTTTTTTATTCATTTCATTGTGCATTCAGTGCATATAGGGGTGTGACCGCCCTCTTTCTGAGCTGGGAAAGCCATCCAGTCTGGCCTAAGCTGTTACAAGTGGTTCAGCCGCTCGACCCTTATTCACATTCACGCCACTTGGCAAGTGATAAGGTTTTAAATACTAGAGTAGGGACTGTCCCACAAGGGTTGCCGTGACGTGGCGGGATGGCTTGTACATTATTTTGATCAAAATTATGTTTACTAAATACCCTTATTATTATTATTATTATTATTATTATTACCTTTATGCATTATTTGCAGTATATTTTTTACTTTTAGTTCAGGATGTTTGTGTTTTTTGCTTTCTGTTTTCTCTGGTTAATGGTCATGTGTTAATGTGCACTTACATTGTGCATACACATTAACTTACTTGTCTCAGTTCAGATTTGTTTTTTATTCATTTCATTGTGCATTCAGTGCATATAGGGGTGTGACCGCCCTCTTTCTGAGCTGGGAAAGCCATCCAGTCTGGCCTAAGCTGTTACAAGTGGTTCAGCCGCTCGACCCTTATTCACATTCACGCCACTTGGCAAGTGATAAGGTTTTAAATACTAGAGTAGGGACTGTCCCACAAGGGTTGCCGTGACGTGGCGGGATGGCTTGTACATTATTTTGATCAAAATTATGTTTACTAAATACCCTTATTATTATTATTATTATTATTATTATTATTATTATTACCTTTATGCATTATTTGCAGTATATTTTTTACTTTTAGTTCAGGATGTTTGTGTTTTTTGCTTTCTGTTTTCTCTGGTTAATGGTCATGTGTTAATATGCACTTACATTGTGCATACACATTAACTTACTTGTCTCAGTTCAGATTTGTTTTTTATTCATTTCATTGTGCATTCAGTGCATATAGGGGTGTGACCGCCCTCTTTCTGAGCTGGGAAAGCCATCCAGTCTGGCCTAAGCTGTTACAAGTGGTTCAGCCGCTCGACCCTTATTCACATTCACGCCACTTGGCAAGTGATAAGGTTTTAAATACTAGAGTAGGGACTGTCCCACAAGGGTTGCCGTGATGTGGCGGGATGGCTTGTACATTATTTTGATCAAAATTATGTTTACTAAATACCCTTATTATTATTATTATTATTATTATTATTATTATTATTATTACCTTTATGCATTATTTGCAGTATATTTTTTACTTTTAGTTCAGGATGTTTGTGTTTTTTGCTTTCTGTTTTCTCTGGTTAATGGTCATGTGTTAATGTGCACTTACATTGTGCATACACATTAACTTACTTGTCTCAGTTCAGATTTGTTTTTTATTTTTTTATTTTTTTTTTTTTTGGCCTAATAAGCAGGCCTGCTGCACACAAAAGTGTGGAAAACTGAATGCTTGGTATCTGTGCAGAAAAGAGGAAGAAAGGTATTTTTGCTTTAAAAAAAAAGCAGTTTGTACAGCAGTGTGCAAACAGCAATGCAGCTATCAGGGAGCCTTACAAGTCAGCCTAATAACCAACAAAGCTGATGCACAAAAATATAGCCTCCCCTGTCACTGCACACAAACTGTTGTGTTGTACAGTGAAAATTGCTACCAGCAGAAGCAGTTTTTTTGTTCTTCTTCCCTGCCTAACGCTCTCACTTATTCAGAATCAGCAGCAACCTCTACCTAATGCTAAGATTGGCAGAAGTAAGATGGCGTTCGGCGTGCATGCCCTTCTATGGCCCCTGTGATGCCACACAAAGCAAGCCAATCACGTGCATGTCCTTATCAAAGATGGTGGTGACCGCTGCCCATGTGATCGCGTTGCCCACAGTGTGCGTCCTCCATCATTGGCTGAAAAAGGGCGCTGGAAGCATCATTTGAAACGTGACTTTGGCGCTCTGGTCTCGAACCTCGTGGCCGACCTCACGCTATGGTCGGGTTTCGTTTCATGAAACCCGACTTCAGCGAAAGTCGGCGACTTATGAATTTGACCTACCCTTTTCGCTCAACTCTACTCCCTAGAGATTTTAGGAGGCTGAACTATTATCTCAGACCCACTATAGTTTACACCTCTATTTAACAGCGTGAAATAGGCAAGTGTACGACAAGGTACATGGTGTATATAGTATTGAGGAGAATTTGAATCTCCCTAGAGATTTTAGGAGGCTGATCAATTATCTCAGGCCCACTATAGATTACACCTCAATTTAACAGGCTGAAATAGGCTGGTGTATGACAAGGTACAAGGGGTATATAATATTGTGGAGAATTTGAATCTCCCTAGATATTTTACGAGGCTGACAATGATGCTCTCAGTCCAAATATGGCAGCAGGCAGCCTAATAAGCAGGACTGCTGCACACAAAAGTGTGGAAAAATGAACGCTTGGTAACTGTGCAGAAAAGAGGAAGAATGGTATTTTTGCTTTTAAAAAAGCAGTTTGCACAGCAGTGTGCAAACAGCAATGCAGCTGTCAGGGAACCTTGTAAGGCAGCCTAATAACCAACAGAGCTGATGCACAAAAATATAGGGTCCCCTGTAACTGCACACAAACTGTTGTGTTGTACAGTACAATGAAAATCGCTACCAGCAGAAGCTTTTTTTTTTCTTCTTCTTCCCTGCCTAACACTCTCCCTTATTCAGAGTGAGCAGCAGCAAAATCTATCTAATGCTAAGATCGGCAGAAGTAAGATGGTTGTTGGCGTGCATGCCCTTCTATAGCCCCTGTGACGTCACACAAAGCAAGCCAATCACTTGCATGCCCTTCTCAAAGAAGGTGGTGACTGCTGCCCATGTCATCGCGTTGCCCACAGTGTGCGTCCTCCATCATTGGCTGAAAAAGGGTGCTGGAAGCATCATTTGAAATGCGACTTTGGCGCTCTGGTCTCCGACCTCGTGGCCAACCTCACGCTATGGTCGGGTTTCGTTTCATGAAACCCGACTTCAGCGAAAGTCAGCGACTTATGAAATTGACCGACCCGTTTCGCTCAGCTCTACTCCCTAGAGATTTTAGGAGGCTGAACTATTATCTCAGGCCCACTATAGATTACACCTCTATTTAACAGGCTGAAATAGGCTGGTGTATGATAAGGTACATGGTGTATATAGTATTGGGGAGAATTTGAATCTCCCTAGAGGTTTTAGGAGGCTGAACAATTATCTCAGGCCCACTATAGATTACACCTCAATTTAACAGGCTGAAATAGGCTGGTGTATGACAAGGTACGAGGTCTATATAGTATTGTGGAGAATTTGAATCTCCCTAGAGATTTTAGGAGGCTGACAATGATGCTCTCAGTCCAAGTATGGCAGCAGGCAGCCTAATAAGCAGGACTGCTGCACACAAAAGTGTGGAAAAATGAACGCTTGGTAACTGTGCAGAAAAGAGGAAGAAAAGTATTTTTGCTTTTAAAAAAGCAGTTTGCACAGCAGTGTGCAAACAGCAATGCAGCTATCAGGGAACCTTATAAGGCAGCCTAATAACCAACAGAGCTGATGCACAAAAATATATCCTCCCCTGTCACTGCACACTATACTGTTGTGTTGTACAGTGAAAATCGCTACCAGCAGAAGCAGTTTTTTTGTTCTTCTTCCCTGCCTAACGCTCTCCCTTATTCAGAATCATCAGCAGCAGCTCTCCCTATGCTAAGATCGGCAGAAGTAAGATGGCTGTTGGCGTGCACGCCCTTTTATAGCCCCTGTGACGCCACACAAAGCAAGCCAATCACTTGCATGCCCTTCTCAAAGATGGTGGTGACCGATGCCTATGTCATCGCGTTGCCCACAGTGTGTGTCCTCCATCATTGGCTGAAAAAGCGCGCTGGAAGCATCATTTGAAACGCGACTTTGGCGCTCTGGTCGCCGACCTTGTGGCCGACCTCACGCTATGGTCGGGTTTCATTTCATGAAACCCGACTTCAGCGAAAGTCGGCGACTTATGAAATTGACCAACCCGTTTCGCTCAACTCTAGTTATCACTACATTATTGCGTAATGTAGTATGTATTAGATATTTACAATTAAACACTATGCCGCTTCTGTAAAGGATATTTTTATTAGTATTATTATTATTGATGACTAAATAAGAAAAGCTCCTATTACAGGAAAGAACAGATCTGAGTAATTATGAGTGGTATAACATGTGCTTCTGGTGACATCATGGTTCAAAAAAGCAAAATACACCAACACTGCAAATATATTCAGTTAAGGGTAATTAATTAAAGCATACTAGTGCCAGAATCTTGACATTTCCAAATGCGGAGGAACATTCCTCAGGGAAGCCTGGAGACAGATATGAACTGTAGCTTTCCCTATGTGGCATTGCAATTCTGGTAAATCTTATTCACTGCTTATTTGACTTATACTGCTTCTGTAGACCAAAGACAATACTTGCAACTTATTTTACAGCTAATATACTGAAAATACAGGAAATGTATATAAAAAATAGATACATTTTGTAGAGTATGTTGATCTGTTTTTACAAATCATTCATTACAACTTTCCTTTCCATTACAATTTTTTCCTTGATTATTGTAGCGATGCTGAAAAAAATTACAGTGCCAGTACTAGCGCCATGATTGCTGTTATCTAGCAAGCAGGGCTGGACTGGCCATCAGGCAATTCTGGCAAATACCATGGGCATCATCAATTGCGACTCTATTAACAGTATCAGCATTTTAATAGCTCCTTGCTCTTTCACTTACTCCGGCAGGCTACAGGTTGCTGTGTTGTGCGGCCTGCTGAAGGCTGGCACAATACGGGTGATGTAGTGAGGTGAGATGACATCACTGAAGTGTGCAGCTGGGAAGGGAAGATGGAGGTTGTGGTTATGTGAAAACTGCATTAGGTGAGTATTAGATTTTTTTTATGGGCTATGGTGCAAATAATACTGTGTGGGAGGACTATCATACTATATAGGGGTCTGTGGGGGGACCATCATGCTATATAGTAACCTGTGGGGGTCCATCATACTATAAGGTTGGCTCTGAGGGGACCATCATACCATATAGAAAACCACAGGGGGACTATCATAGTATATGGGTGGCTATGGGGGGACCATTATACTATATCAGGCTGTGGGTGACCCTCAAACTATTTAAGGGCCAATAGGGGGTCATCCTTTCATATAGTGGTGGCTGTGGGGGGGACCGACAAATTGTATTAATGCTGTGGGGGATGATCATATTGTGTTGGGTGGCCATCATACTATATGGATGTCTGTGGGGGGTACCATCATATGGTATATGGATGTAGGGGATCATTATACTGTCCTACAAGGGCAGCACGGTGGCTCAGTGGTTAGCACTGTTGCTTTGCAGCACTGAGGTCCTGAGTTCAAGTTTCACCAAGGAAAACATCTGCAAGGAGTTTGTATGTTCTCCTCATGTTTGTAGGTTTCCTCTGGAAGGGAATTTAGCTTGTGAGTCCCAATGGGAACAGCGATGACACTGTATGTAAAGCTCTGCGGAATATGATGTCACTATATAAGCAAAGCATAATAAATAATAAAAATAATGGGGGACCATTATACTATATGGAAGGCTGTCGGGAACCATCATACTATATAAGGGCCTGTGGAGGCATTAGCATACTGTATGGAAAGCTGTGAGTGCCATCATACTATGGGGAGAGTTTCATGTTATATGTAAGGCTGTGTGGGGACCATCATACTGTATTGAGGTTGTGGGGGACCACCACCATACTATATGAGGTCTGTGGGGGGGATCAACATACTGTATAGGGACCAGTGGGGGGACATTCAAAGTATATGGGGGACCATCCTACTGTATTGGGGCTGTGGAGGACCATCATGCTATGTGAAGGGCTGTGGGAGAACCGTTATACTATGTTGGGGACTATATCACCATATGGAGCTCTGTGGGAGGACCTTGATACTGTGTGGAAGGCTGGGGTGACTATCATACTGTGTGTGGGGCTGAAGTGACATTCATACTGTGTAGGGGGAACATCATTCTGTGTGGAGGCATGTTTTTGGGTATCTTTCTCTATGGGGGCCAAGGAAGGGTTGTTATAGTAGGTGAGAACAATGAGGGGCTTTAGTAGAGGCAAAATAATTGTGTAAAGGCCCCTTTCACATATCAGTTTTTTGCCATCAGTCGCAATCCATCAAATTTTGAAAAAAACGGATCCGTTGACTAATGCCGCCGGATCCACTTTTTTCTCATAGACTTGTATTAGCGATGGATTGCGACAAATGGCCTCACATTTCATCCGTAGTTCGCCGGATCAGTAGGAAATTCTCTGTCCGGCGACCGGAGACGACACACAAAGGAACGTGCTTTGTCTCCGTCGAAAAGTCGGACAGCGACGGATCCGTCGCCGTCCGTCGTCTGCTAGAATGTATGCCTATGGTCAACGGATCCGTCATAGTCCTCACATGACGGAATCCGGTGACAGATTCCATTTTTTTAACTGAGCATGCTCAGTTTACCTCTGGTCACTCGTGTCAGCTGATGGGACAACTGATCCCATCATCCGACACCTACTACCACGAATTGAAGTGAAAGCAGAAGTGGCAGATGGGAGTATTCATCTGCCACTCTTGCTCTGAATATAAATAATAAATAAAAAAATGGCGTGTGTCTCCCCCTACTTTTGATAACCAGCCAGATAAAACTCAC
Organism: Dendrobates tinctorius; assembly: GCF_039654945.1. Lineage (NCBI taxonomy): Eukaryota > Metazoa > Chordata > Amphibia > Anura > Dendrobatidae > Dendrobates > Dendrobates tinctorius. The sequence continues at coordinate 11,251,427 of NW_027361712.1, read as the reverse complement.
AGCTGGGGGCTGCAACCCTCAGCTGCCAGCTTCAGCAAGACTTTTTATCAAGAATAGAGGGGTTCCCATGCTTTTTTTTAAATTATTTAAATAATTTTAAAATTGGCATGGGGTCCCCCCCAGTTTTGACAACCAGCCTTGCTAAAGCAGACAGCTGGGGGCTGATATTCTCAGGCTGGTAAGGGGCCATTGTTCTTGGCCCCCCACAGCCTAAAGATAGCAGCCCACAGCTGCCCAGAAAAGGCACATCCATTAGATGCACCAATTCTGGTGCTTTGCCTGGCTCTTCCCACTTGCCCTGTAGCAGTGGCAAGTGGGGTAATAAGGGGTTAATGTCACCTTGCTATTGAAAGGTGACATTAAGCCTAGTTAATAATGGAGAGGCGTTAATAAGACAGCTATCCATTATTAATCCTATAGTAGTAAAGGGTTAAAAAAGACACACAGACATTAATCAAAAATTATTTTAAAGAGAATCTGTCACCCCATTTTCGGCCTGTAAACTGCAGCCACTGCCATCAGGGGCTTATCTACAGCATTCTGTAATGCTTTAGATAAGCTCCTGATGTAACCTGAAAGAGAAAAAAACAAGTTAGATTATACTCACCTTGGGGCAGGGGCGGGGCGGTGGGTGTCACAGTCCGGTCCAGCGCCTCCCATCTTCTAGCAATGGCGTCCTCCTTCTTCAGGCGCCGGTAAAGGTCAGAGAGGTCCGGCACCTGCGCACTGCAGTACTTTACTCTGCCCTCTACATTTACACAAGTCGCTTGCATCAAGTGTCACGTATGCGACAGCATTAGAAGGGAAGAGTCCAAGCCAGGTAGGCCCTCTGGGGTTCTTCGCTGGCACTGACTCACTGGCTGATATAAGGGCAGATGCCCAGATTTTGTGTGATTTAACTGCCCTGGAGTTTGCCCACTCCATAGACGATGAGTTTCTAAAACCTTTTACAGGGGGTGTGCCATCCACGTTTTTTGCCCCAAGTGGCCCCTGGGAATGTAATTGATTTATTTGAGACACAGATATTGAAGGATGTGGAATCTATTATATATCCGATTGCTCCGCCTAACCTCACAACTTTAGAGAAACGTGCTCTCTTTGAAATCAGAGAATGGTCTGATGTGGTTGTGAGGAATGCAGACAAGGGCGGTAATGTAGTCTTACTACCAAAAGAGCAGTATTTGGCGGAGGCCATGAGACAGTTATCTGATACGTCTACTTATTTAAGATTGACACAAGATCCTACAACCAGGTTCAAGAATGAATTACGGACCTTTTTACGTAAAAATGTGGAATTGGGTGTTTTGTACAGAAAAAAGGCTGAGAAATTGCTGCCGGAGTTCCCACGCCGCCCTCATTGGTATTATATTCCAAAGGTCCATAAGTCTCTCACTACCCCGCCAGGATGCCCCATTGTATCAGGGATTGGATCCCTTACGGAGCCATTGTCTCAGTATATGGATTGGTTGTTGCGCCCTTTGTCGCATGACATTCCCTCCTATATTAATGATACTGATGAGTTTCTAGGGGTCCTCAGAGGTATTACTTGGCAAGCAGGCTTTTGTTTGGTTTCTAAAAAGTCTGTACACAAGGATCCCCCAGGATTTGGGTGTAGCAGTTTTGAGGAAAATTTTGGGGTCACTAAAAAGAAGTGATAGCTTTGTCAATTTTGTATGTGAGGGCATGGAGTTCATATTAAAATGCAATGCGTTCAAATTTGTGGATTCCGGGTTTTTACAATGTACTGGGACCGCGATGGGAACTCCGGTAGCTTGTACTTTTGCGAACCTGTTTTTGGCTTTGTTGGAGGTGGATTATGTGTACAATGTTAGAAATAATTTTTTGAGACACATCAGCCTTTATGTACGCTATGTGGACGACATTTTCATGATATGGGACGGACCTCGTGAATCATTTGATGATTTTGTCCAGGATCTCAATGAGTCTAACCGAATGAATATGTCGTTCACATCGAGATATGGAGGTCTTGATCTGGATTTCTTAGACGTACAAATTAATATTGTAGATGGTGCGATTTGTACCAAAGTGTTTCGAAAATCACCTGCCACGAACTCTGTCCTACATTTTGACAGTTTTCATCCGGATCACGTAAAACGCTCTCTCCCCTATAGCCAATTATTAAGATTGAAGAGGATTAATAATACTCAGGAGAGCTGCACTCAGCAGGCGGAAGAGGTGTGTGACAGGTTCCACTGTAGAGGTTATCCTAATGAACTTTTGAATGAGGCTAATAATAGGGTCAATCAGGTAGGAGACCATAATCATGGTTCTGTCTACAAACGTGACAAGAGATTTGTTTTTTTGTTTTAAATTTGGCCCTATGGATGGTATTATACGGTCCGCTATTCGCAGGAATTGCCACATTCTAGAGCGCAACAAAGATATTGTGGAGGTGGCAGCAAGGGGTCCCATTATTTCTAATAGATGCAGTACTACTCTGGGTGATATAATAGTGAAAAAACGAATGGTGAAGCAACAAAGCAATTGGTTAAGTAAAGGTGTTCCGCATGGTAATTTTAAGTGTGGACATTGTCCTTTCTGTAATTACCATGATGTAAGTCAAACACTTTGTATTGGAGGAGTGTCCCATGTTGTTAAAGATTTCATCACGTGTAAAACGACCCATGTGGTTTATGTGGTTATATGTCGTTGTAAGTCTTTTTATATCGGCAAGACTATTCTCCCCCTGTACGTGAGGTTTAGAGAGCATTACAACTCGATTGGTTCAGGTAAGGGTGTTCCATGTTTGATTAAACATGTTAGGGAATTCCATGGAGGAAACCCAGAGGTGCTTTCTTTTGCTGGCCTAGAAAGGGTGTCTCTTCCAACACAAGGAGGAGATCTGCATAAGCTTCTATTAAAAAGATAGGCCATATGGATTATGCGCACTCGAGCGCAAGAATCCGCTGGTTTGAATGAAAGAATGGACATGTCTATTTTTTTGTAATAAGCCGGTTTTATTGTATTTGTGTATTGTTTTCATTTGTTTTTTAAATGCGTTTTAATTGTCATGGATAGCTGCTGCACATGTGTTTAAGCATTGGTGGTGGGGTTTAGCTACCTCCCTCTGTTAAGAGGTGAGGTTAGTCCCACTCACCTGTGTGACCAGTAGAAGCGCTACTGCAGCGCGAAACGGCTGTCATCCTTTCCACTCCTGCTCCCATCCTCCCTATGCCGATGTTTTAAAGTATTGGAATAAAGAAGTTCTTAACCCGGTGAGTGCCAACCGTTTTTTTCTTTTTGTATTCATTGAAGATAAGGTATGCCTGCTGTGGCAGAAGTAAGAAGGAGAACGTCATCTCTAGAAGATGGGAGGCGGGGAACTGGACCATGACACCCATCGGACCGGATCCCCGGGTGAGTATAATCTAACTCGTTTTTCTTATCTTTCAGGTTACATCAGGGGCTTATCTAGAGCATTACAGAATGCTGTAGATAAGCCCCAGATGGCTGTGGCCACATCTTATAGGCCAAAAATGGGGTTACAGATTCCCTTTAATGATATAATTACACAAAATTTTGACCAAATTTATTATGCTGCTAATACAACAGAATCCCTTGTTCTCATGTAATGAAAAAAGACAAAAAAAAAAAACAATATCCATACCTCTCCGCAGTTCAGTCAGGTCCCCCGCTGCAATCCATCACAAGGGGTTAACTAGTTTACAATCGTGACCCTGCCAGGCCAGAGATGAACTGATTAGAGTGGGAAAGTGTATGAACTTTTTTCCACGCTGTCAGTTCACCGTGGGTCAGGTGGGGAGTCTGTGCAGCCTCAGTGACTACTGCTGCGCAGACTCCCCGCCTGACCTGAAGTGAACTCAGGAGCATGGGAAAAAGTTCAGAAACTTTCCCACGCTAATCAGTTCATCTACGATCAGCCGGGAAGCCTGCACAGATATGATTTCATTCATTCTGCAGTGGTTTACAGTGGGGCCGGTAGCATTAGCAACGGTCCCTGTTGTAAACTAGTTAACCCCTTGAGATGGATTGCAGCAGGGGACCTGACTGAACTGGGAAGAGGTATGGATATTGGTTTTTTTGTGTGTAATTATTTCATTAAAATAATTTTTAATTAATGTGTGTGTATTTTTTTAACCCTTTACTACTATAGGATTAATAATGGATAGGTGTCTTATTGACACCTCTTCATTATTAACCTGGCATAATGTCACCTTTCAACAGCAAGGTGACATTAACCCCTTATTAACCCATGAGTCACCACTAGAGTTGAGCGATACCGTCCGATACTTCAAAGTATCGTATCGGATGGTATCGGCCGATCTTTAAAAAAAGTATCGGTATCGCCGATTCCGATACCGGAAGTCCCATTCAAGTCTATGGGACTTCCGGTATCGGAATAAGAAAAACCCTTTCCTGCCCTTGTACAGCCTCTCTGGGGTCTGTACGGGCCTTTCGGGGGGCTGTGCCGGCCTGCCAGGGGGTCTGTGCAGGCTCCGGTGGTCTGTGCCGGCCTGCCGGTGGTCTGTGCAGGCTCCGGGGGGCTGTGCCGGCCTGCCGGGGGGCTGTGCCGGCCTGCCGGGGGGCTGTGCCGGCCTGCCGGTGGTCTGTGCAGGCTCCGGGGGTCTGTGCAGGCATCGTCCGATGGGACTACAAGTCCCATCGGGCGATGCCTGCTACCATGACAGTGATTGACACATTAGCCAATGATGGGACAGTAGTAGTCCCATCATCCGGCTAATGTGTTAAATGTAAAAAAAAAAAAAAAAAATTACATGCTACATACATACAACATGCATACTACATACATGCTACATTCATACTACATACATGCTACATTCATACTACATAAATACTACATGCATGCTACATACATACTGCATGCTACATACATACCACATATATACTACATACATACTACATGCATGCTACATGCTACATACATAACACATATATACTACATGCATGCTACATACATACTACATGCTACATATATACTACATGCATGCTACATACATACTACATGCTACATACATACTACATATATACTACATGCATGCTACATACTACATGCTACATATATACTACATGCATGCTACATACATACTACATGCTACATACATACCACATATATACTACATACATACTACATGCATGCTACATACATAACACATATATACTACATGCATGCTACATACATACTACATACTACATATATACTACATGCATGCTACATACATACTGCATGCTACATGCATGCTACATACATACTACATACATACTACATATATACTACATGCATGCTACATACATACTACATGCTACATACATACTACATATATACTACATGCATGCTACATACTACATGCTACATATATACTACATGCATGCTACATACATACTACATACATACTACATGCTACATACATACCACATATATACTACATACATACAATACATTCATACAATACATACATAGACATACAGTACATATAACATAGAGTAACATACTTACCAATACTTGTCACATTGTTCCCCGAAGCCATTGTCTTTTCCGGGATAAATATTAACATAACAAACCACAAAAATACTCACCCACGATCCGAAGCAGTCCACGAGTGTGTCCCACGACGATCTTGGGTAGAGAACTGCAGCATCAGATGATGCTGCCGTTCTCTACGGGCTGCAGGAATCCAATGACGGAAGGTAGGTATCCTTCCGCACTGTATTCCTCCGCCACTTAAAAAAAAAAAGTCCCTAGTCTCACTTTATGCCATTGCTGTGTGGGAAATTCCCACACAGCAATGGCATAAAGTGAGACTAGGGACTTTTTTTTTTTAAGTGGCGGAGGAATACAGTGCGGAAGGATACCTACCTTCCGTCATTGGATTCCTGCAGCCCGTAGAGAACGGCAGCATCATCTGATGCTGCAGTTCTCTACCCAAGATCGTCGTGGGACACACTCGTGGACTGCTTCGGATCGTGGGTGAGTATTTTTGTGGTTTGTTATGTTAATATTTATCCCGGAAAAGACAATGGCTTCGGGGAACAATGTGACAAGTATTGGTAAGTATGTTACTCTATGTTATATGTACTGTATGTCTATGTATGTATTGTATGAATGTATTGTATGTATGTAGTATATATGTGGTATGTATGTAGCATGTAGTATGTATGTAGCATGCATGTAGCATGCATGTAGTATGTAGCATGCATGTAGTATGTATGTAGCATGCATGTAGTATGTATGTAGCATGCATGTAGTATGTATGTAGCATGCATGTAGTATGTATGTAGCATGCATGTAGTATGTATGTAGTATGTATGTAGCATGTATGTAGTATGTATGTAGTATATATGTAGTATGTATGTAGCATGTAGTATGTATGTAGCATGCATGTAGTATGTATGTAGTATGTATGTAGCATGCATGTAGTATATATGTAGTATGTATGTAGCATGTATGTAGTATGTATGTAGTATGTATGTAGTATGTATGTAGCATGCAGTATGTATGTAGTATGTATGTAGTATGTATGTAGCATGTATGTAGTATGTATGTAGTATATATGTAGTATGTATGTAGCATGCATGTAGTATGTATGTAGTATGTATGTAGCATGCAGTATGCATGTAGTATATATGTAGTATGTATGTAGCATGTATGTAGTATGTATGTAGTATATATGTAGTATGTATGTAGCATGCATGTAGTATGTATGTAGTATGTATGTAGCATGCAGTATGTATGTAGTATGTATGTAGTATGTATGTAGCATGCATGTAGTATGTATGTAGCATGCATGTAGCATGCATGTAGTATGTATGTAGCATGCATGTAGTATGTATGTAGTATTTTTTTTTTTTTTTTTTTTTTTAACATTTAACACATTAGCCGGATGATGGGACTACTACTGTCCCATCATTGGCTAATGTGTCAATCACTGTCATGGTAGCAGGCATCGCCCGATGGGACTTGTAGTCCCATCGGACGATGCTTGCACAGACCCCCGGACATCAGCACAGCCCCCCGGCAGGCCGGCACAGCCCCCCGGCAGGCCGGTACAGACCCCGGGCAGTCCACACAGCCCCCCGGCAGGCCGGCACAGCCCCCCGGCAGGCCGGCAGAGACCCCCGGAAGGCCCGAAATGACGGCGCATCATGATGCGCACACACCGCGCATCATGATGACGTCAGGCCGTCAATCAACTGAACTTCCGATTCCGATGCCGAATTCCGATATTGAAAAAATATCGGAAGTCGGTATCGGAATTCCGATACAGCAAGTATCGGCCGATACCCGATACTTGCGGTATCGGAATGCTCAACACTAGTCACCACTAAAGGCAATGGGAATAGAGAGGCTAAGTGCCGGAATTGGCACATCTTATCTGGGGTGGCTGGGGGCAGATTTGTTTAGCTAGGTGGGGCCCAAAAACAATGGTCCCTCTCTAGGCTATTAATATCTGCCCTCACTCACTGGCTTTCCCTCTCTGGCAGAGAAAATTGAGCAGGAGCCCACACAATTTTTTTCCAAGATTATAGCCTTAAATTTAACCCCTAGAGTTCCAAATTTTTCCTAACGCAAACTAATCAATTTAGTAAACTCCAACATATATAAATCATTTTGATATAACATGGATTACTATATGTAATGTATATGTATATGTCATGTACTGTAATGATTTACAGAGGCCGGCAATTGATTTAGTGGCTTTTATGCTATGTAGATTTCTATGAAATATAAATATATATATATATATATATATTCAATGTGTATATATCTATCCTTTCTATTCTTTATTAAACATGTCAGTGTGATTTCACTGTATCGTGCACTGAATTGCCAGCTTTTGTAAAGGACGCCGGTTCGTATTTCTCACAAGTCACACGTATGCTCCGTGTGTAATCCGTTTTTTCTCGCATTGGTGAGTCTCGGGCGCAATACGGTGCAAATTGCAGCATGCTGTGATTTCCTCCGTACGTATAATATGGGCGAAAAAAAAATCGAATGATGTAAGCTGCCCCATAGATTAACATTGGGACAAGTGCTATGCGATTTTTTCTCTCATAGCACTCATCTGTATTTCTTGCTAGTGTAACTCCAGCCTTACCCAAAGTATTTTATCTTACCCAAAGTATTGTACCTTATCATTAAATAAATGAAAGACAATAAAGCTTTTTATAAAAAATTTTTTTTTTATTTATTAAGGAATTATAAATTAAGATAGTTTGGGGTGGAGATAGTAATCGGAGCATGCTCAGTTAAAAAAAACAGAATCCGTCTTCGGATTCCGTCATTTGATGGATTACGATGGATCCTGCTGCCATAGGCTTCCATTCTAGCAAACGACGGACGACGATGGATCCGTCGCTGTCCGATTTTTCATCGTAGACAAAAATCGTTGCCTTGTCCGTCATCTCTGGCCGACGGACAAAGAATTTTCGACAGCTGAACCATGAGGCCATCCGTCGCTAATAGAAGTCTATGAGAAAAAGACTATGCCCCCATATGCTGCCCCATAGACTATGCCCCCATATGCTGCCCCATAGATTATGCCCCCGTATGCTGCTCAATAGGATATGCCCCCCATATGCAGCCACATCGTATATGCCCCATATGCTGCTCCATAGACTATGCCCCCATATGCTGCCCCATAGAATATGCCCCCATATGCTGCTCCACAGAATATGCCCTCATATGCTGTTCCATAGAATATGCCCTCTTATGCTGCTCCATAGAATATGCCCCCATATGCTGCCCCCATAAGATGCTCCATATATTATGCCCCCATATGCTGCTGCTGCAAAAAAAAGCCATACTCACCTCTCCTGCTCAGGACCCGGCACCTGAGATATTCACCTGTCCGGGGTCCATCGCTGCTCACTGCTGTCTGCTGCTTCCTGTGTCAGTGACTGTTCATCCAGCAGAGGGCACAGCATGCACTAACCACGTCATCGCGCCCTCTGCTGCCTAAACCTCACAGACAGAGGACGCAGCATACAGTGGTGAGCAGCGATGGACCCCGGACAGGTGAATATCACTATACTTACCCCCTCCTGGCGCGGTCTCTGCAGCCTCGCTTCTCCACGGTCTCCCTTCCTGCCTTCAGCGGTCACTTGGTACCGCTCATTACACTCATGAATATATGCATTTTCATTAGTCTAATGAGCGGTACCACGTGACCGCTGAAGTCAGGAAGGGAGACCGTGGAGAAGCAAGAGGACTGCACAGACCGTGCCAGGGTGGGTAAGTATGATCTCTGACACCCCCGCTCCCCCGCCGACCCCCAGGTATATGACTCGTGTATAAGCCGAGAGGGGGACTTTCAGCCCAAAAAATGGGCTGAAAATCTCGGCTTATACACGAGTATATACGGTACATTTGGTATCGCTGCATCCATGAAAACTCACCCCATAAAATTGTCCCACTAGTTAACCCCTTGAGTGAACACAGTAAAAGGCTAAAACGGGGGGACCATGCTTTTTCATCATATCAGAAAAAGTGGAATAAAATGTGATCAAAAAGATTAATGTAAATACAAATGCTCTCTGAAAATGCGATATTGTCCCGCAACAAACAAGCCAGCATACTGCTCCATCAGTGGAAAAATACAAAAATTCATAGCTCTTAGAATATAGCGATGCTAAAATAATTATGATTTTTTATAAAATAGTTTTTACTGAGTAAAAGCGCCAAAACATGAAAAAAATTATATAAATGTGGTATCGATGTAATCGTACTGACCCGAAGAATAAAGGTGCCTTATCAATTTTACCACATGCAACAAAAAACAATTCCTGAATTGCTGGTTTTTGTTCATTCCGTCTCCCAAAAATGAGAATAGAAAGCGATCAAAATACGTTACGTGAGCAAAAATGGTACAAGTAAAAACGTCAACTCATCCCGCAAAAACCAAGCCATCAAATTATTCTGTCGGACAAAGTATGGGAAAATTTTAACTTTCAAAATATGACGATGCACTAGTTTTTACAATAAAAAACATCTTTTAGTGTGTGATAGAAGACAAACATAAAAAAAATTTAAATGTATCACTGTAATCGCACCAACCCGAAGAATAAGTAATCTAATCACTTCCACCACTGGCGTGCATAAAGACGCGGTTCGCCACAGTTTTGTGCACCTCTAAAAAGCAGGACACTGCTGAACAGAGGCCAGACGGAGTCCAGAGTAACTCTGCTGCCTTATTATAGTGAGTAGCTCTCTTGGAGGTTTCATCTGAAACATGTCACTCAGAGATTTAACTGGAAACCCAAAAGTAAGTGCTCAGTGTAGAGTGCTAAATGTGATCCCAAGCTTTATGTAAAATATTTCCAATAAAAGCATCAACTAAATCCTCAAAAAATAGCAAGTCTCCATTCAGGTCTGTCTACTGTCAATGTAATTATAGGGGCCTTCCATTTACTGGTAGCACAATGGCTTTGGAAAAGCGCCATGGCTCCTCGCACAACAACAGAAATCCAGCAAATCCAAATGCCCCCTCCCTTCTGAGCCCCACATTGTGCCTAAACCACATTTAGCGTCCTTATGTTTGGAATTTCTGTAGCGATGACAGCTCGCCTAATTTACAGGTGCGGGTCTACAGAAGCATGAGCTGGGCACCACAACATGCTGGTCACTATGACGTACTGGTCACTACAGCATACTGGCCACTACAATGGCAGTTTGCAATATACTTAGTAACATCCAATGCTGCTTGTTTCTGGAAAACACCCAACGATTAAAAATAGTCACTGCACCATTAGATAAATTCCCAAAGGGGTATAATTTCCAGAATGGTGTCACTTGAGGGGGTAGTCTGCTCTCCTAGCACTTAGGGGCTCTGTATATGGAGTCCACAAACTATTCTAGTGAAATCAGCACTCCAGGAGGTAAATAGCGCTCTGTCCCTCCCGAGTCTCTCCATAAGTAGTACTGTACAGCCACATATGGTGTATTTTTACACTCAGCTGAAATTATGGGACAAATTTTAATGCTATTTTTATCCATTTCTCTTTGTGAAAATGTAAAATCTGGGGCTAAAACTATTTTTTTGTGATAAAAATGTGATTATTTTTTTCATTACAGTCCAATAGTATAAAATTCTGTGACACACCTGTGGTATCAATATGATCACTGCAACCCTAGATTAATTAAAGAGGAGTAGTATGTAAAATGGGGTCACACATGAGGAGCTCTGCTGTTCTGACACCTGAGGTGCTATCCCAGTGGTCATGACACCTGTAAACCATAACAGTAAAATCTGCACTATTATATGGCGCCCCTTCCTTTCTGAGCTTTGCACTGTGCCTGAAATGTATGTTCTGATTACATGTAGGGAAGTTGTGCACTCAGGAGAAATTTTTAAAACAAACTAAGATCCACTTTTTCCTATTAGCCCTTAAAACTTGGGGTTAAAACAACATTTTAGTGGTAAAAATGTAATTCTTTCTTCACTGCCCAATAGCATAAAAATCTTCATGGCACTTGTGGTATCAATATGATCACTGCCCCTAGATGAATTAATTGGGGAGTGTAGTTTGTAAAATTAGGTCATATATGGGGGTTTCTGCTGTTCTCAGGGGCTCAGGGGCTCTGCCACTATGACATGGCACCCTCAAACCATTCCAGCAAAATCTGAGCAATTATACTCAGGAAAAATTGTACAACAAACTTTGAGGTCCATTTTCTCCTGCTATCCTTGTGAAAATGAAAAAAAATGGGGCTAAAGCAGGATTTTTTTTTCATTTCCATAGATCATCGTTGTTAAATTCTGTGACGCACCTGGGGGTTAAAGGTGCTCACCACACATCTAATTAAATTCCTTGAGGGGTCTAGTTTTCAAAACGGGGTCACTTATGGGGTTTATCCCCTGCTTAGGTACACCAGGGACTCTCCAAACAGGACATGACACACGCACACAATTCCATCAAAGTCTGCATACCAAAATGTTACTTTTTCCTTTCTGAGCCCTGCCGTGCAGCCAAACAGTAGTTTTCCCCCACATATCGGCGTACTCAGGAGAAATTTCACAACAAACTGTATGTCGCAATTTCTCCTGTTACCCTTGTGAACACACAAAATTTGGGGGTAAAAAACATTTTTGTGGAAAAATTTGATTTTTTTTATATTCACAGCTTAGTGTTCTGAGAAGCACCTGGGGGTTCAAGGTGCTCATTACACAGCTATACAAGTTCCTGGAGGAGTCTAGTTTCATAAATGGTGTCACTGGTGGCAGGTTTCCACTGTTTAGGCATATCAGGGGCTCTCCAAACACGACATAGCATCCGCTATTTATGCCAGCAAATTTTGTATTTGAAAAGTCAAATGGCGCTCCTTTGCTTCCAAGTCATGTGCCCAAACAGTGGCTTTCTCCCACATATGGGGTATCATTATGCTCAAGAGAAATTGCATAACAATTTTCGGGGTCCATTTTTTCTGCTATCCTTGTAAAAATTGTAGAAAAAATTGTGTCTAAAGTGAAATTTTAAGAAAAAAGTGAAATGTTAATTTTTTTCCTCCCATATTCCAAAAACTTCTGTGAAGCACCTGAAGGGTTAATCAACTTTTTTAATGTGTCTAGAGCATCTTGAGCAGTGCAGTTTTTAGAATGGTGTCACTTTGGGGTATTTTCATATAGGCCCCTTAATGTCACTACAAATGTGATGTGGTCTCTAAAAAAAGGTTTTGTAAATTTTATTGAAAAAATGAGAAATTGCTGGTCAACTTTTAACCCTTAGAAAGTCTTAACACAAAAAAAAGTTTCAAATATTGTGCTGATGTAAAGTAGACATTTGGCAAATGTTAGTTATTAACTATTTTGTGTCACATAACTTTCTTATTAAAGGCATACAAATTAAAAGTTTGAAAATTGCTACATTTTCAAAATTTTCGTTAATTTTGCAGTTTAAAAAAAAAACCACGCAAGTCATAATGAAGAAATTTTAACACTGTCATGGAGTATGTCTCCTTATCTGAACCTAACCGAAACACCTATGGGGAATTTTGAAGAGACTCTCCATCAAGCATCCATGTTCTAAAAGAGCTAATTCTTGAAGAATGGAAAAAAATACTGTAGATGTTGCAATATGTAGCCAACTTGTTCATTCCATGCCTAGATGGCTTAGTGTTATCCTTAAAAATCATGGAGGTCAAATAAAATAGTAGATGTACTAGTTTTTGATGTGGGGTGTATTTCATTTTGCATCAACTAATTTGAGTAAACTTCATATTATGTACCTTAGGGCTCATAGTCACTGGAGTGAAAATCGGATGAGTGCAATCCGATTGAAAATCGGATTGCACTCTGTCTAGTGTTGAGCGATACCATCCGATACCCTAAAATATCGGATCGGATGGTATCGGCCCGATACGAAAAAAGTATCGGGTATCGCCGATTCCGATACCGGAAGTTCCATTCAAGTCTATGGGTCTTCCGGTATCGGAATAAGAAAAACCCTTTTCTGTCCTTGTACAGCCTCTCGGGGGGGGGGGTGTACGGACCTTCCAGGGGTCTGTGCCGACTGCCCGGGGGTCTGTGCGGACTGCCGGCGGTCTGTACCGGCCTGCCGGGGGGCTGTGCCGGCCTGCCGGTGGTCTGTACCGACTGTCCGGGGCTCTGTGCAGGCTGCGGGGGGCTGTGCCGGCCTGCCGGTGGTCTGTACCGACTGTCCGGGGGTCTGTGCAGGCTGCGGGGGTCTGTACCGGCCTGCCGGGGGGCTGTGCCAGCCTGCCGGTGGTCTGTACCTACTGTCCGGGGGTCTGTGCAGGCTGCGGGGGTCTGTGCAGGTTCGTCAGATGGGACTGATGCCTGCTACCATGACGGTGATTGAAACATTAGCAAATGATGGGACAGTAGTAGTCCCATTATCCAGCTAATGTGTTGAATGTACAAAAAAAAAAAAAAAACATACTACATACATGCTACATACATACTACATACATGCTAAATACATGCAACATACATACTACATACATGCTACATATATACTGCATGCATGCAACATACATACTACATATATACCACATGCATGCAACATGCATACTACATATATATACTACATGCAACATGCATACTACATATATACTACATGCATGCAACATACATACATACAACATATATACTACATGCATATATACAACATATATACTACATGCAACATAAATACTACATATATACTACATGCATGTAACATACATATATACTACATATATACTACTTGCAACATACATACTACATATATACTACATGCAACATACATACTACATACTGTATATACTACATATATACCACATTCATGCAACATATATATATATATATATATATATATATATACAACATATATACTACATGCATGCAACATGCATACTACATATATACCACATATATACTGCATGCATGCAACATACATATATACTACATGCAACATGCATACTACATATATACTGCATGCATGCAATATACATACATACTACATATATACCACATGCATGCAACAGGCATACTACATATATACCACATACATACTACATGCATGAAACATACATATATACTACATGCATGCTACATACTACATATCTATCACATATATACTACATGCATACTACCGTGGACCGTGAGGAAGGCACATAGTGCTGAAACATGTAGTCCCTTGCTGGAATGCTACTAATTGATTGGAGTTCCTCATACTTTTTATGATATAATGGATTAATAAAGAAGAAGTTTTTACAAATCTGGTGAACTTTCATCGTTTTGCTGGATCCCAATTTCCTCATATTTCTACATGCATACTACATATACAGTGGGGCAAAAAAGTATTTAGTCAGTCAGCAATAGTGCAAGTTCCACCACTTAAAAAGATGAGAGGCGTCTGTAATTTACATCATAGGTAGACCTCAACTATGGGAGACAAACTGAGAAAAAAAAATCCAGAAAATCACATTGTCTGTTTTTTTTCATTTTATTTGCATATTATGGTGGAAAATAAGTATTTGGTCAGAAACAAAATTTCATCTCAATACTTTGTGATATATCCTTTGTTGGCAATGACAGAGGTCAAACGTTTTCTGTAAGTCTTCACAAGGTTGCCACACACTGTTGTTGGTATGTTGGCCCATTCCTCCATGCAGATCTCCTCTAGAGCAGTGATGTTTTTGGCTTTTCGCTTGGCAACACGGACTTTCAACTCCCTCCAAAGGTTTTTTATAGGGTTGAGATCTGGAGACTGGCTAGGCCACTCCAGGACCTTGAAATGCTTCTTACGAAGCCACTCCTTCATTGCCCTGGCGGTGTGCTTTGGATCATTGTCATGTTGAAAGAACCAGCCACGTTTCATCTTCAATGCCCTTGCTGATGGAAGGAGGTTTGCACTCAAAATCTCACGATACATGGCCCCATTCATTCTTTCATGTACCCGGATCAGTCGTCCTGGCCCCTTTGCAGAGAAACAGCCCCAAAGCATGATGTTTCCACCACCATGCTTTACAGTAGGTATGGTGTTTGATGGATGCAACTCAGTATTCTTTTTCCTCCAAACACGACAAGTTGTGTTTCTACCAAACAGTTCCAGTTTGGTTTCATCAGACCATAGGACATTCTCCCAAAACTCCTCTGGATCATCCAAATGCTCTCTAGCAAACTTCAGATGGGCCCGGACACGTACAGGCTTAAGCAGTGGGACACGTCTGGCACTGCAGGATCTGAGTCCATGGTGGAGTAGTGTGTTACTTATGGTAGGCCTTGTTACATTGGTCCCAGCTCTCTGCAGTTCATTCACTAGGTCCCCCCGCGTGGTTCTGGGATTTTTGCTCACCGTTCTTGTGATCATTCTGACCCCACGGGGTGGGATTTTGCGTGGAGCACCAGATCGAGGGAGATTATCAGTGGTCTTGTATGTCTTCCATTTTCTAATTATTGCTCCCACAGTTGATTTCTTCACTCCAAGCTGGTTGGCTATTGCAGATTCAGTCTTCCCAGCCTGGTGCAGGGCTACAGTTTTGTTTCTGGTGTCCTTTGACAGCTCTTTGGTCTTCACCATAGTGGAGTTTGGAGTCAGACTGTTTGAGGGTGTGCACAGGTGTCTTTTTATACTGATAACAAGTTTAAACAGGTGCCATTACTACAGGTAATGAGTGGAGGAAAGAGGAGACTCTTAAAGAAGAAGTTATAGGTCTGTGAGAGCCAGAAATCTTGATTGCTTGTTTCTGACCAAATACTTATTTTCCACCATAATATGCAAATAAAATGAAAAAAAAACAGACAATGTGATTTTCTGGATTTTTTTTTCTCAGTTTGTCTCCCATAGTTGAGGTCTACCTATGATGTAAATTACAGACGCCTCTCATCTTTTTAAGTGGTAGAACTTGCACTATTGCTGACTGACTAAATACTTTTTTGCTCTCCCTCGATCTGGTGCTCCACGCAAAATCCCACCCCGTGGGGTCAGAATGATCACAAGAACGGTGAGCAAAAATCCCAGAACCACGCGGGGGGACCTAGTGAATGAACTGCAGAGAGCTGGGACCAATGTAACAAGGCCTACCATAAGTAACACACTACGCCACCATGGACTCAGATCCTGCAGTGCCAGACGTGTCCCACTGCTTAAGCCTGTACATGTCCGGGCCCGTCTGAAATTTGCTAGAGAGCATTTGGATGATCCAGAGGAGTTTTGGGAGAATGTCCTATGGTCTGATGAAACCAAACTGGAACTGTTTGGTAGAAACACAACTTGTCGTGTTTGGAGGAAAAAGAATACTGAGTTGCATCCATCAAACACCATACCTACTGTAAAGCATGGTGGTGGAAACATCATGCTTTGGGGCTGTTTCTCTGCAAAGGGGCCAGGACGACTGATCCGGGTACATGAAAGAATGAATGGGGCCATGTATCGTGAGATTTTGAGTGCAAACCTCCTTCCATCAGCAAGGGCATTGAAGATGAAACGTGGCTGGGTCTTTCAACATGACAATAATCCAAAGCACACCGCCAGGGCAACGAAGGTTTGGCTTCGTAAGAAGCATTTCAAGGTCCTGGAGTGGCCTAGCCAGTCTCCAGATCTCAACCCTATAGAAAACCTTTGGAGGGAGTTGAAAGTCCGTGTTGCCAAGCGAAAAGCCAAAAACATCACTGCTCTAGAGGAGATCTGCATGGAGGAATGGGCCAACATACCAACAACAGTGTGTGGCAACCTTGTGAAGACTTACAGAAAACGTTTGACCTCTGTCATTGCCAACAAAGGATATATCACAAAGTATTGAGATGAAATTTTGTTTCTGACCAAATACTTATTTTCCACCATAATATGCAAATAAAATGAAAAAAAAACAGACAATGTGATTCTCTGGATTTTTTTTTCTCAGTTTGTCTCCCATAGTTGAGGTCTACCTATGATGTAAATTACAGACGCCTCTCATCTTTTTAAGTGGTGGAACTTGCACTATTGCTGACTGACTAAATACTTTTTTGCCCCACTGTATATACCACATGCATGCAACATGCATACTACATATATACCACATATATACTACATGCATGCAACATACATATATACTACATATATACTACATGCAACATATATACTACATGCATGCAACATACATACATACTACATATATACCACATGCATGCAACATGCATACTACATATATACCACAAATATACTACATGCATGCAACATACATACTACATACTGTATATACCACATATATACTACATGCATACTACATATATACCACATGCATGCAACATGCATACTACATATATACAACATATATACTACATGCATGCAACATACATACTACATACTGTATATACCACATATATACTACATGCATACTACATATATACCACATGCATGCAACATACATATATACTACATGCATGCAACATACATATATACTACATATATACTACATGCAACATGCATACTACATATATACTACATGCATGCAACATATATACTACATATACACCACATATATACTACATGCATACTACATATATACCACATGCATGCAACATACATATATACAACATATATACTACATATATACCACATATATACTACATGCATGCAACATATATATATATATATATATATATATATACTACATATATATTACATGCAACATGCATACTACATATATACTACATGCATGCAACATACATGTATACAACATATATACTACAGGCATGCAACATGCATACTACATATATACCACATATATACTACATGCATGCAACATACATACATACAACATATATACTACATGCATGCAACATACATACTACATATATACTACATGCATGCATCATACATATATACAACATATATACTACAGGCATGCAACATGCATACTACATATATACCACATATATACTACATGCATACATACAACATATATACTACATGCATGCAGCATGCATACTACATATATACCACATATATACTACTTGCATGCAACATAAATATTTACTACATGCAACATGCATACTACATGCAACATACATACATACATACTACATATATACCACATGCATGCAACATGCATACTACATATATACCACATATATACTACATGCATGCAGCATACATACAACATATATACTACATGCATGCAACATACATATACAACATATATACTACATGCAACATACATACTACATATATACTACATGCATGCAACATACATATATACTACATATATATTACATGCAACATACATACTACATATATACTACATGCATGCAACATACATACATACTACATACATACTACATATATACTACATGCATACTACATATATACCACATGTATGCAACATACATATATACAACATATATACTACATGCATGCAACATGCATACTACATATATACCACATATATATTACATGCATGTAACATACATATATACTACATATATACCACATGCAACATACATACTACATATATACTACATGAATGCAACATGAATACTACATATATACTACATGCATGCAACATACATACATACTACATATATACCACATATATACTACATGCATACTACATATATACCACATCCATGCAACATATATACAACATATATACTACATGCATGCAACATGCATACTACATATATACCACATATATAATACATGCATGCAACATACATATATACTACATATATACCACATATATACTACATGCATGCAACATACTGTACATATATAATACATATATACTATATGCAACATACATACTACATACATACTACATATATACCACATGCATGCAACATGCATACTACATATATACTACATGCATGCAACATGCATACTACATATATATACTACATACATGCATGCAACATACATATATACTACATGCATGCAACATACATACATACTACATATATACCACATGCATGCAACATGCATACTACATATATACTACATACATACATATATACTACATACAATACATTCATACAATACATACATATAGACATACAGTACATATAAAACATAGAGTACATACTCACCATCACTTGTCACTTTGATCCCCAAAGCCATTGTCATCTATGGAATAAATATTAAAATAACAATCCACCAATATACTTACCCCTGATCCACAGAAGTTCACGAGTGCCCCATGATGATCTTGCGTGGAGAACAGCAGCATCAGCTGATGCTACCGTTCTCTACGGGCTCCAAGAAACCAGTGTTGGGAGGTAGGTATCCTTGCGCCCTGTATTCCTCCGCCACTGTAAAAAAAAGTCCCTAGTCTCATTTTATGGCATTGCTGTGTGAGAAATTTTCCATGCAGCTTTTGCCATAAAGTGAGACTAGGGACTTTTTTTTTACAGTGGTGGAGGAATACAGTGTAGTTTGCATGTTGCATGCATGTGGTATATATGTAGTATGCATATATGTTGCATGCATGTAGTATGCATGTTGCATGTAGTATATATGTCTGTTGCATGCATGAAGTATACATGTAGTATGCATGTTGCATGCAGGTAGTATATATGTTGTATGTATGTTGCATGCATGTAGTATATATGTTGTATGTATGTTGCATGCATGTAGTATATATGTGGTATATATGTAGCATGTATGTTGCATGCATGCAGTATATATATAGTATGCATGTTGCATGCATGTGGTATATATGTAGTATGTATGTATGTTGCATGCATGTTGTATATATGTAGTATGCATGTAGTAGATGTGTATGTTGCATTCATGTAGTATGCATGTTGCATGCATGTAGTATATATGTTGTATGTATGAATGTTGCATGCATGTAGTATATATGTAATATGTATGTTGCATGTAGTATATATGTTGTATATGTGTATGTTGCATGCATGTGGTATATATGTAGTATGCATGTTGTATATATGTGGTATATATGTAGTTTGCATGTTGCATGCATGTGGTATATATGTAGTATGTATGTTGCATGCATGTAGTATGAATGTTGCATGTAGTATTATGCATATGTTGCATGCATGTAGTATATATGTAATATGCATGTTGCATGCATGTAGTATATATGTTGTATGTATGTAGTATGCATGTGGTATATATGTAGTATGTATGTATGTTGCATGCATGTAGTATGTATGTAGCATGTAGCATGTATGTAGTATGTATGTAGCATGTAGTATGTAGGTAGTATGTATTTTTTTTTTTACATTCAACACTTAGGCCGGATGATGGGACTACTACTGTCCCATCATTGGCTAATGTGTCAATCACCGTCATGGTAGCAGGCATCGCCCGATGGGACTTGTAGGCCGGTACAGACCCCTGCAGCCTGCACAGACCCCCGGACAGTCGGGACAGACCACCGGCAGGCCGGCACAGCCCCCCGGCAGGCCGGTACAGACCCCCGGCAGTCCTCACAGACCCCCGGGCAGTCGGCACAGACCCCCGGGCAGTCGGCACAGACCCCCGGCAGGCCGGTACAGACCCCCGGGCAGTCGGCACAGACCCCCCGGAAGGCCCGAACTGACGGCGCATCATGATGCGCTCAGACCGCGCATCATGATGACGTCATTTCGGCAGCCAATCAGAGCCACAGTAGTGGCTCTTTGCATTATGGGAACTTCCGATTCCGATATTGAAAAAATATCGGTACTCGGTATCGGAATTCCGATACAGCGAATATCGGCCGATACCCGATATTTCCAGTATCGGAATGCTCAACACTAACTCTGACCAATGTTTTTCAATGGGTCACATCTCATTTGCGATTTTTTTTCTCAGCCGAAATCGGACTGAGAAAAAATCACAGCACACATGCTGCAAGTCAATGGGTGCGATAAAAAAATCTGACAGCACTCGGACCATGCGAGTGCTGTCCGATTTATATGCACGGGTGTCCTTTGAAAAAAAGCCGACAATTTATATGCGGCTACTGTACAATCACACTGACATGTTAGAATAGAATAGATAGTATAGATATATACACATAGAATACAGATATGTGTGTGTCACTGACATGTATATATCTATGTATTCTAAGTGTATATATCTATTATAAGATGTCAGTGTGATTGTACAGTAGCCGCATATGAATTACCGTCTTATCTATCTATCGATCTATCTAATATAAATACATATATATGTGTGTGTCACTGACATGTATATACAGTTAGGTCCATATATATTTGGACAGAGACAACATTTTTCTAATTTTGGTTCTAGACATTACCACAATGAATTTTAAACCAAACAATTCAGATGCAGTTGAAGTTCAGACTTTCAGCTTTCATTTGAGGGTATCCACATTCAAATTGGATGAAGGGTTTAGGAGTTTCAGCTCCTTAACATGTGCCACCCTGTTTTTAAAGGGACCAAAAGCAATTGGACAATTGACTCCAAGGCTATTTCATGGACAGGTGTGGGCAATCCCTTCGTTATGTCATTCTCAATTAAGCATATAAAAGGACTGGAGTTGATTTGTGGTGTGGTGCTTGCATTTGGAAGGTTTTGCTCTGAAGGAAACATGAGGTCAAAGGAGCTCTCCATGCAGGTGAAACAAGCCATCCTTAAGCTGCAAAAACAGAAATAACCCATCCGAGAAATTGCTACAACATTAGGAGTGGCAAAATCTACAGTTTGGTACATCCTGAGAAAGAAAGAAAGCACTGGTGAACTCATCAATGCAAAATGACCTGGGCGACCACGGCAGACAACAGTGGTGGATGATCGCAGAATAGTCTCCATGGTGAAGAGAAACCCCTTCACAACAGCCAACCACGTAAACAACACTCTCGAGGAGGTAGGCGTATCAATATCCAAATCTACCATAAAGAGGAGACTGCATGAAAGTAAATACAGAGGGTTCACTGCACGGTGCAAGCCACTCATAAGCATCAAGAATCAAAAGGCTAGACTGGATTTTGCTAAAAAACATCTAAAAAAGCCAGCACAGTTCTGGAAGAACATTCTTTGGACAGATGAAACCAAGATCAACGTCTACCAGAATGATGGAAAGAGAAAAGTATGGCGAAGGTGTGGTACAGCTCATGATCCAAAGCATACCACATCATCTGTAAAACACGGCGGAGGCAGTGTGATGGCTTGGGCATGCATGGCTG
This sequence comes from Dendrobates tinctorius, assembly GCF_039654945.1. Lineage (NCBI taxonomy): Eukaryota > Metazoa > Chordata > Amphibia > Anura > Dendrobatidae > Dendrobates > Dendrobates tinctorius. The sequence continues at coordinate 11,228,850 of NW_027361712.1, read as the reverse complement.
CCAGTGGCACTGGGTCACTAGTGTTTATTGATGATGTGACACAGGACAGAAGCAGTTTATTTACAATTATTTAATCTGTCCAATTACTTTTGGCCCCTTTAAAAACAGGGTGGCACATGTTAAGGAGCTGAAACTCCTAGACCCTTCATCCAATTTGAATGTGGATACCCTCAAATGAAAGCTGAAAGTCTGAACTTCAACTGCATCTGAATTGTTTGGTTTAAAATTCATTGTGGTAATGTCTAGAACCAAAATTAGAAAATTAGAAAAATGTTGTCTCTGTCCATATATATATGGACCTAACTGTATGTATTTATATTAGATAGATAGAGTAGATAAGGCCTCTTTCACACATCAGGTTTTCGCCGTCAGGCGCAATCCAGGCTCTTTTGACAAAAACCGGATCCGGTGAAATGCAATGCCGGATCCGGTTCCCCCCCCATTGACTTGCATTTGCGCCAGATCGTGCCGGATGGCCATGCGTTTCATCTGGTTTTCACCGGATCCGGCAATGTGTCGCAATCCGGCGTTTGGAAAAAATGGCTACTGTAATGTTTTTTGTCTCCGGCGAAAAAGCCGGACCCGCCGGATCGGCGCGTCCGGCTTTTTCACACAATGAAAGTCTATGAGCGCTGCAATGCGCCGGAACCGGCGAAAGACGGATCCGGTGGCCGGATCCGGTTTTTTGGGTCTGAGCATGCTCAGTAGCTCTGCCCACAGCACACATATATAAAAGCATGACAGTGGGACCCTCAGCCACACCCAACATGCCACCCAAGACAGGAACCAGGTGCAGGAGAAGGCAGGAGACCACTGCATCACCATCAACACCACCACCACCCCAAATGGAGCAGCAAAGGGAACATGCTGAACAACGGGAGGGGAGTCCAGCAGCAGATGAGAGACGGTAATTATCAAATCCCCCATTCCTCAAAACTAGGGCCAAGGAATATCAAGATATTCATTGGCCCTTTGTTTCTCTTTATTCAACAGCCGCCCAAGAGATGCAGCAGCAGCAGCAGCACTGGCAGCAGCAGCAACAGCACCACCCACAGCCATGGAGTCTGGCCAGCAACAGGACAGCACATCTTCTTCTGGGAGCCCTCCCTCACATTGTCAGCGTTTGACGGTAAGTTTTTATTTCCAAAATCCATAATCTCTGTAATATATGTCTATTCATTGGCTTTTATTTCAAAACAGGAATCACAAGCTGAAGAGGAGCTCCCAGAAGAAGAAGGAAGGGGTGGACAGACACCTGGAGTGGGCTCACAATTGGTAAGTTTTTTGCATCAAACGCAGAAACACAACATCACACTACACACAACACATAGATAACAATGTACTGCAGACATCACACAGCAAACAAATATGCCAACATCCAAACACATAAATTTTTTTCTTTTCTTCTCTAGTCTTCCCAATCTGGTGCTCAGCCAAGAGGTCCTCGCGGTGCCTCCCAGGGTCGTCGGCGACAGCAACGCGGCGGTCACCAGCGTGTAAGTATAATATTTAAGTTAAATTTTGGTACACTTTTTATTTCATGTCTTAAAGTGTGGTGACTAATTTTGCTATTTTTCTATTTTACTTTAACAGCCTTCACAGCGTGCTCCCGACTCTGACGGTGAGGATGGAGGAATTGATGTGGACCACCTCATCGATCTTGTCAGAGAAAGGGAGCTGCTATGGAATATGGCTGACCGCCGCCATGCTGACCTGATTGTTACCCGAAGGCTCTGGGAGGAAATCTGTTCGCTCCTTGTGGGCCGCTGGGAGGACCTCGATGCTCGGGCCCAGATTAAAGAGCGTAAGTTTATACAGTACCGGTGGCTTGATGTAAACCAGTGTTTCCCAAACTCCAGTCCTCATGGTCCCCACGGATCATGTGTTCAGGATTTCTATTTACTATGGAAATCCTGAAAACATGACCCCTGGGGACCATGAGGACTGGAGTTTGGGAAACACTGATGTTGTATACTAAACACTTTGTCCTTTCTCGTTTCAGGGGACAGAATTGTGAAGCGGTGGCGGTCTGTGAGGGATCGTTTCAAGAAGGAGTTCAATAAAGAGAGGCGGGCCCCGATTGGATCTGGAGGACGCAGGAGCAAGTACAAGTACGCACGAGCCCTGTCGTTCCTCCAGGATACAATGGTCACCAGAAGGTAAATATTACACACCACGTGTGAAAAAAAAAATGTTTAGATGTAACAATTTTTTTTCAGCCAGGGCCATGCCATGTCACTATTTTAATTGTTTTTTTTTCTCTTTATTCCACAGCATGGTGAGCAGCACTCGGGAGCCTGCACGATTGGACCCTTCTGAGGCGATCCCTGAGGAGACCGGCACCGAGGGACACTTCGACCGCCCCGGTACATCTGCACCTTCCCAGCCTTCCCACACATTCGACCCATCTGTCCCATCCACCAGCACAGGAGCATTGTGGCCGCCTACATTACATGAAGCTGCTGGTGAGGAGATCACTTTCCCTTTACCCCACCCTTCTGCCCCTGTCACCTCTAGTACACCTGCGGGTACTGGGCGGCAGCGGCAGAGGGGTCAGGAAAAGACTTATGCGCCAGAGTTCTTGCATCTGAATGCATCTTTCCAGAACTGTCTAAAAGTCTTGTCAGAGCAAATCTCCACAGGCTTTCAGCAGATCAACTCCAGCATTCTGGAGGTGAAGACACTTCTGCAAACCATGCATTCAGAAGCAAGATCTTCGCCAAACCACACCTTTTTCAGGTCTGTTGTGGAGCGCATGGAAACGCTCTCTCCTAGCCAGCAGATGCATGTAATGCAATTCATGCCACGATGCTCTCCAGCAAGTTACCTCCCAACCTCCTCCTCCCACCCCAGTAGTTCCTCCACCTGCACCCCCTCCAGCCACTTTCCATCCTCCCCTTCCTATTACATACCAGCCACCTCCTCAGTACCAGCAACCTCCCCAGTACCAGCCTCCCCAGTACCAGCAACCTCCCCAGTACCAGACATCTCCCCACTTCCAGCAACCTGCCCCGTACCAAACTCCTTCCCCGTACCAAACTCCTTCCCCATACAACTTTCCATCAACATCATCTGCTCCTACAGTCCTTGCCCAACCCTCCACTCCACCGCCCACCACCTCTCCTGCCTTCCACATGTCCACTCATTCTGTAGCTTTTTCCACACCTTCACCTCTAACTGTTCCTTCCCCACCACGATCCCAGTCCTCTCTCCACACTCCCAGTGTCGAAGTGTCTTGCAGCCCCTCCAGCAGTATTTCCACCCCACACTACACCAATTTATAATGTGTGTTTTGTAATAAAAATGCCCAGTTGGTTTCAAACCTTTATTAAAAAAGTTTTTTTAACTTTAAAAACAGTTTACAAAAAAAAAAAATTTTAAATAAAAGTTAAATTATCGTTTACACTGGTTGTCTGCCATTTCTTTCTGCGGCGAAATATGTTTAAAAAAAAGGTTAAATACAGGGTATTTAAAAGGTAAAAAGGTATTCAAAACCAGGTATATAACTGTGGGTAAATTTTAGCTTTTTGCCACAGTTGTGTTCCTGGTTGTGTTTGAAGCAAAGTATTTCACCTAAAAAGTTGTGTTTATTGTTGGTGATTTCCTAACAATGTACACAACTTTTGTTAAAAGGTGAAATACTTTGCATAAAACACAACCAGGTACACACCTGTGGCCTAAAGGTAAAAATAGTAAGACCATGACAAGATAGCCAACTTTGGTTGGCAAAGGTATATACTGTTGGTCCAGAAGGTACACAAGTTTAGGGCACAAATCTTTCACACTCTGTCATCCCAGTGTACTCTGCCTTGAGGTGACATAAAGTATAGTGCAAAATTGTCCCTCATTACTGAAACCGTCACAGAACTTCTAGTGGTAATGTCATGGTAATCTTGCAAGGTGGTTTCTTCAGAGGTGTCCTCAATGGAAATGGGTTCCTTGCAGATAACAAAATTGTGGAGTACCACGCAAGCTTTGATCACCTCGTCCACAGTTTCTGTCTTGAGGTTGATCGCAGTCAATAGGACCCGCCATTTGGCTGTCAGAATACCAAAGGTACATTCAACCATTCTTCTTGCTCTTGTGAGGCGGTAATTAAAAATGCGTTTTGTTCTTGACAATCCTCTGCTACCGTACGGTTTCAAAAGGTGTTCTGACAGCTGGAAGGCTTCATCCCCTACACAGACAAATGGCATAGGTGGACCAGATGTTTGGGAACTGGAAGGTGTTTCCATACAGTTTACGCCCCATGGCAGACAGTTTGAAAACTTGAGAGTCATTGAAGTGGCCATAGGCTCCAATATCAACAGCAATAAATTTGTATTCCGCGTCAGCGATAGCCATGAGGACAATTGAAAAATATTTCTTGTAATTGAAATATTCCGATCCCGATCCGGCTGGCTTTACAATGCGGATACGTTTCACGTCCACAGCGCCCAAGCAGTTCGGAAACTGACATATCTGTTGAAACTTTTCTGAAATTTCAATCCACCTCTCTGTTGTGGGCTCTGGTAAAAACTCTTCAGCTAAGGAGTCCCACAGTGCACGGCATGTGTGCTTCACTATTCCAGATATGGTGGAAATCCCGAGTCTGTACTGGAAATGCAGTGACGAAAGGGATTCTCCAGTTGCAAGAAATCTGTGGGGAATTAAAAAACAATCAATTACTTTAAAATCACAGCATTACATACCAAAACTCAGCTATAACACTTGGAGATACAAATTACCGCCAACAAGATTGCAGTGAAAGTGTGCTCTGATGCGAGGCATATCCAATAAATGTGGCTTACCTTAAAATCACCATCAGACGCTCTGCTGGTGAAACAGAGAAGCTGCAATAGGTGTCCGATTTTCTTATGAGGTGTGCAATGCGCTCCACCAAGTAATCAAAATTCTCCATTTTCATCCGAACATATCCAAAAAATTTATCTGGGTTTCGTCTAAGGTCCATGCAGAGTGTAGAATAGACCCCACGCGTCATTCTCTTGGCTGTGATGGGGTGGATCCACAAACTACGTCTACGATGCCTGATGCGCTGCTGTCTCGCTCTCTCCTTCTCCAGAACAATCACCCTCAAACGATTCGCCTCCGCTGTAAAATCCGCCAAATTCTTCAAAATATTTCCAATCACAACATCCATCTTCGCCAGTCACTTGCTCTTCTCTCCAACCTGCACTTTCTCCTCTACAACCTGTCAAAGAAGGGCTGTAGGAACATGGTATATATAGTTTTTCAGTAGCCAATCCCGTTCGGACGGCCACAAGGGGCCTTTTTAAAAACCGGATCCGGCGTAATCCGTCGAAAAACGGATCGAAAACCGGATGAACCGGATCCGTCACATCCGGTTTTACAAAACATTTGCCGGATCCGGCGCTCCGGCACAACGCCAGAACGCGCCTGACGCCGAAAACCTGATGTGTGAAAGTAGCCTAAGCCGGCAAATCATATGTGGCTAAACAGTAAAATCACACTGACATGTTATAATACAAAAGATATACTACATGTATACACATAGAATAGGTGAATATATATATATATATATATATATATATATATATATATATATGTCAGTGACAAATACAATTACCGTAGTATAGTGTTGGTGTCTATAAATAATAGGGGGACCCCCACACCATTTTGTTCCTTGAAATAATCATTTATTAAATAAATACATGTGTGTGTGTGTGTCACTGACTTGTGTGTGTATATATATATATATATATATATATATATGTACTCTATGTGTATATATGTACATATAAAAAAATAAATGAAATAAAATGGTTTACTATATGTAATCCATGTCTCCTATCATGTTGGCTTTTGCAATTATTTTACAAAAGCCGACAAATGAATTAACGGCTATTCTGTATCTATGTCTCTCTCAAATATATATATATATATATATCAGGCCCGGATTGGCAATATAACCAACCGGGCATTTTCCCGCTGGGCCGCTGTCACGTGGGCCGCGGGCGGCAGCGCCCGATCATCTGGCCGCTTGCCAGCTGCTGCGGCCACTGTTGCTCCTGCCGCCGGCCCTCTGCGGGCATGGCGGCGATAGATTCAAGTTCCTCCCACACTCCAGGGAGATAAGCCCCCATCCCCCCGCAGCCACTCACAGCGTCGCACCCGCTTGCCTGCTCGCTCTGTTCGCAGGACCTGTGATGAGATCACAGGAGGGGAGGAGTCAGGGGGTCACATGATCAGGAGCCTTTGTCCAGACCCCCAATCATGTCACCCCTGACTCTGCCCCTCCTGTGACCTCATCACAGGTCCTGTGCGCTCAGCCTTGCCTCTACCGTCTGCAAGACTCTGCATTGCTGTTGTCATGGTGCTGGTTGAGGTAAGTATGTGTGGGGTCAGGATTTACAGTGTGGATGTAGCAGAGCTGTGTGTGTATGAGGTGTACGGAGCGGAGCCGTGTGTGTACGAGGTGTAGGGAGCGGAGCCGTGTGTGTATGAGGTGTACGGAGCGGAGCCATGTGTATGAGGTGTACGGAGCAGAGCGGAGCCGTGTGTGTACGAGGTGTACGAAGCGGAGATGTGTGTGTACGAGGTGTACGGAGCAGAGCCGTGTGTACGAGGTGTACGGAGCAGAGCGGAGCCGTGGGTGTACGAGGTGTACGGAGAGGAGCCGCGTGTGTACGAGGTGTACGAAGCGGAGATGTGTGTGTACGAGGTGTACGGAGCAGAGCCGTGTGTACGAGGTGTACAGAGCAGAGCGGAGCCGTGTGTGTATGAGGTGTACGGAGCGGAGCCGTGTGTGTACGAGGTGTACGAAGCGGAGATGTGTGTGTACGAGGTGTACGGAGCAGAGCCGTGTGTACGAGGTGTACAGAGCAGAGCGGAGCCGTGGGTGTACGAGGTGTACGGAGAGGAGCCGCGTGTGTACGAGGTGTACGGAGCGGAGCCGTGTGTGTACGAGGTGTACGGAGCAGAGCCGTGTGTACGAGGTGTACAGAGCAGAGCGGAGCCGTGGGTGTACGAGGTGTACGGAGAGGAGCCGCGTGTGTACGAGGTGTACGGAGCGGAGCCGTGTGTGTACGAGGTGTACGGAGCGGAGCCGTGTGTGTACGAGGTGTACGGAGCGGAGCGGAGCCGCGTGTGTACGAGGTGTACGGAGCGGAGCCGTGTGTACGAGGTGTACGGAGCGGAGCCGTGTGTACGAGGTGTACGGAGTGGAGCGGAGCCGTGGGTGTACGAGGTGTACGGAGAGGAGCCGCGTGTGTACGAGGTGTACGGAGCGGAGCCGTGTGTGTACGAGGTGTACAGAGCGGAGCCGTGTGTACGAGGTGTACGGAGCGGAGCCGCGTGTGTACGAGGTGTACGGAGCGGAGCCGTGTGTGTACGAGGTGTATGGAGCGGAGCCGTGTGTACGAGGTGTACGGAGCGGAGCCGAGTGTGTACGAGGTGTACGGAGCGGAGCGGAGCCGCGTGTGTACGAGGTGTACGGAGCGGAGCCGTGTGTGTACAAGGTGTACGGAGCGGAGCCGTGTGTACGAGGTGTACGGAGCGGAGCCGTGTGTGTACGAGGTGTACGGAGCGGAGCCGTGTGTGTACAAGGTGTACGGAGCGGAGCCGTGTGTACGAGGTGTACGGAGCGGAGCCGTGTGTGTACGAGGTGTACGGAGCGGAGCCGTGTGTGTACGAGGTGTACGGAGCGGAGCCGTGTGTGTACGAGGTGTACGGAGATGAGCCGCGTGTGTACGAGGTGTACGGAGCGGAGCGGAGCCGTGGGTGTACAATGTGTACGGAGAGGAGCCGTGTGTGTACGAGGTGTACGGAGCGGAGCCGTGTGTGTACTAGGTGTACGGAGCGGAGCCGTGTGTACGAGGTGTACGGAGCGGAGCCGAGTGTGTACGAGGTGTACGGAGAGGAGCCGCGTGTACGAGGTGTACGGAGCGGAGCCGCGTGTGTACGAGGTGTACGGAGAGGAGCCGCGTGTGTACGAGGTGTACGGAGCGGAGCGGAGCCGTGGGTGTACGAGGTGTACGGAGAGGAGCCATATGTGTACGAGGTGTACGGAGCGGAGCCGTGTGTACGAGGTGTACGGAGCGGAGCCGAGTGTGTACGAGGTGTACGGAGCGGAGCCGTGGGTGTACGAGGTGTACGGAGAGGAGCCGCGTGTGTACGAGGTGTACGGAGCGGAGCCGTGTGTGTACGAGGTGTACGGAGCGGAGCCGTGTGTACGAGGTGTACGGAGCGGAGCCGTGTGTGTACGAGGTGTACGGAGCGGAGCCGTGTGTACGAGGTGTACGGAGCGGAGCTGAGTGTGTACGAGGTGTACGGAGCGGAGCGGAGCCGTGGGTGTACAAGGTGTACGGAGAGGAGCCGCGTGTGTACGAGGTGTACGGAGCGGAGCCGTGTGTGTACGAGGTGTACGGAGCGGAGCCGTGTGTACGAGGTGTACGGAGCGGAGCCGAGTGTGTACGAGGTGTACGGAGAGGAGCCGCGTGTACGAGGTGTACGGAGCGGAGCCGCGTGTGTACGAGGTGTACGGAGAGGAGCCGCGTGTGTACGAGGTGTACGGAGCGGAGCCGTGGGTGTACGAGGTGTACGGAGAGGAGCCGTGTGTGTACGAGGTGTACGGAGCGGAGCCGTGTGTACGAGGTGTACGGAGCGGAGCCGAGTGTGTACGAGGTGTACGGAGCGGAGCGGAGCCGTGGGTGTACGAGGTGTACGGAGAGGAGCCGCGTGTGTACGAGGTGTACGGAGCGGAGCCGTGTGTACGAGGTGTACGGAGCGGAGCCGAGTGTGTACGAGGTGTACGGAGCGGAGCGGAGCCGTGGGTGTACGAGGTGTACGGAGAGGAGCCGCGTGTGTACGAGGTGTACGGAGCGGAGCCGTGTGTGTACGAGGTGTACGGAGCGGAGCCGTGTGTGTACGAGGTGTACGGAGCGGAGCCGTGTGTACGAGGTGTACGGAGCGGAGCCGAGTGTGTACGAGGTGTACGGACGGGAGCGGAGCCGTGGGTGTACGAGGTGTACGGAGAGGAGCCGCGTGTGTACGAGGTGTACGGAGCGGAGCCGTGTGTGTACGAGGTGTACGGAGCGGAGCCGTGTGTACGAGGTGTACGGAGCGGAGCCGTGTGTGTACGAGGTGTATGGAGCGGAGCCGTGTGTACGAGGTGTACGGAGCGGAGCCGAGTGTTTACGACGTGTACGGAGCGGAGCGGAGCCGTGGGTGTACGAGGTGTACGGAGAGGAGCCGCGTGTGTACGAGGTGTACGGAGCGGAGCCGCGTGTGTACGAGGTGTACGGAGCGGAGCCGTGTGTACGAGGTGTACGGAGCGGAGCCGAGTGTGTACGAGGTGTACGGAGAGGAGCCGCGTGTACGAGGTGTACGGAGCGGAGCCGCGTGTGTACGAGGTGTACGGAGAGGAGCCGCGTGTATACGAGGTGTACGGAGCGGAGCGGAGCCGTGGGTGTACGAGGTGTACGAGGTGTACGGAGCGGAGCCGTGTGTACGAGGTGTACGGAGCGGAGCCGAATGTGTACGAGGTGTACGGAGCGGAGCGGAGCCGTGGGTGTACGAGGTGTACGGAGAGGAGCCGCGTGTGTACGAGGTGTACGGAGCGGAGCCGTGTGTGTACGAGGTGTACGGAGCGGAGCCGTGTGTACGAGGTGTACGGAGCGGAGCCGTGTGTGTACGAGGTGTACGGAGCGGAGCCGTGTGTACGAGGTGTACGGAGCAGAGCCGAGTGTGTACGAGGTGTACGGAGCGGAGCGGAGCCGTGGGTGTACGAGGTGTACGGAGAGGAGCCGCGTGTGTACGAGGTGTACGGAGCGGAGCCGTGTGTGTACGAGGTGTACGGAGCGGAGCCGTGTGTGTACGAGGTGTACGGAGCGGAGCCGAGTGTGTACGAGGTGTACGGAGCGGAGCGGAGCCGTGGGTGTACGAGGTGTACGGAGAGGAGCCGCGTGTGTACGAGGTGTACGGAGCGGAGCCGTGTGTGTACGAGGTGTACGGAGCGGAGCCGTGTGTATGAGGTGTACGGAGCGGAGCCGAGTGTGTACGAGATGTACGGAGAGGAGCCGCGTGTACGAGGTGTACGGAGCGGAGCCACGTGTGTACGAGGTGTACGGAGAGGAGCCGCATGTGTACGAGGTGTACGGAGCGGAGCGGAGCCGTGGGTGTACGAGGTGTACGGAGAGGAGCCGTGTGTGTACGAGGTGTACGGAGCGGAGCCGTGTGTACGAGGTGTACGGAGCGGAGCCGAGTGTGTACGAGGTGTACGGAGCGGAGCGGAGCCGTGGGTGTACGAGGTGTACGGAGAGGAGCCGCGTGTGTACGAGGTGTACGGAGCGGAGCCGTGTGTGTACGAGGTGTACGGAGCGGAGCCGTGTGTACGAGGTGTACGGAGCGGAGCCGTGTGTGTACGAGGTGTACGGAGCGGAGCCGTGTGTACGAGGTGTACGGAGCGGAGCCGAGTGTGTACGAGGTGTACGGAGCGGAGCGGAGCCGTGGGTGTACGAGGTGTACGGAGAGGAGCCGCGTGTGTACGAGGTGTACGGAGCGGAGCCGTGTGTGTATGAGGTGTACGGAGCGGAGCCGTGTGTACGAGGTGTACGGAGCGGAGCTGTGTGTGTACGAGGTGTACGGAGCGGAGCCGTGTGTGAACGAGGTGTACGGAGCGGAGCCGCGTGTGTACGAGGTGTACGGAGAGGAGCCGCGTGTGTACGAGGTGTACGGAGAGGAGCCGCGTGTGTACGAGGTGTACGGAGAGGAGCCGCGTGTGTACGAGGTGTACGGAGAGGAGCCGCGTGTGTACGAGGTGTACGGAGAGGAGCCGCGTGTGTACGAGGTGTACGGAGAGGAGCCGCGTGTGTACGAGGTGTACGGAGAGGAGCCGCGCGTCTACGAGGTGTACGGAGAGGAGCCGTGTGTGTACGAGGTGTACGGAGAGGAGCCGCGCGTCTACGAGGTGTACGGAGAGAAGCCGCGCGTGTACGAGGTGTACGGAGAGGAGCCACGCGTGTACAAGGTGGACGGAGTGGAACCGTGTATGTACGGAGCGGAGCCAAGTGTGTACAAAGCATACAAAGCGGGCTTTTCCCACGGACACAGGAGTACACGGCGGAGCCCCGAGGAGCATTTTAAAACACACACATGACGTTCCACCTGAAGTGATGTGCTGTAAGCTGACCGGAAATGAGATAATTTCTTGAGGAGATTGTGACGGAACCAGGAATGCTTCAGATCCATCACCGTGTCCTCCTCAGACAGCGCAGACAGCAGGATCGCCTTGGAATCGGGGATGCCGGCCATGTGAGCGGATCATGATAGGTCCTGCATCGGGAGGCTCAGGTGGGCACTACAATGGGAGCCGGGCTGCTATAGTATCTTTGTAGAATCTTTCTTTATTTCTTTCTCTATTTTTCTTTCTTTCTCTGTTCTTTCTTTCTCTCTCTGTTCTTTCTGTCTCTCTCTGTTCTTTCTTTCTCTCTCTGTTCTTTCTGTCTCTCTCTGTTCTTTCTCTGTCTCTCTCTGTTCTTTCTCTGTCTCTCTGTTCTTTCTTTCTTTCCCCTTTCTTTCTCGCTCTCTGTTTTCTTTTTTCTCTCTCTCTCTGTTTTCTCTCTTCCTTAGTGCCAGTCAGTGTGCCCATAATGCCAGACACTGTGCCCTCAGTACCAGTCAGTGTGATCAGCAGTGCTAAATGGGTGCGATTAGGTGTGGACATGAGTGTGACTAGTTGTGAAATGGGTGTGGTTGGGCGTGGCCAAAATTTACAGCGGCGCGCTGCGCGCGCCGCAGTCTTTGTCCGTCTTTCCCTTCTTCAAAAGTTGGGAGGTATGATAGGGGCGGCTATGACCAGGGGGTCTGGTTGCCCAATAGAGAGCTGTTCTGCCAGGAATTCTGTAATCATGCATACAAAAGGGGACAGAGCTTTGGGAGGAGTACTGTACCTAAAAGCAATAAATAGGACTGAGCTGAAATACTGGGCACAGCTGTGACTACATGTTATATAGTCGTGTTAATCTCCTCTCACTTCTTGTAAACTACAAGTGTACAAAGATATTATATAGTCACCATGTGACTAGTGGGCCTGTGTAACTTCAAATGCCAGGGCTGAATTTTAGTCCCAGTCCGGCCCTGATATATATATATGTGTGTGTGTGTGTGTTTGTGTGTGTGTGTGTTTTGAAGATTCTTTTGTTTTAAAACGATGTGTAGTTTGTTTTTTACAATGCTATTTTAACATGAGTTTTTACATGGAGAGAACTGCTCTACGTAAAAACCTCATGTTTAAATCGCATTGCATACGGATGTCATATGGAAAAATCGCACTGAAATCGCATAACACTCGCAAAGAATCGATCTGTTTTTCCATCCAGAAAATGGACTTTTTTTTCTCGCAAATGGGGATGAGCCCTTACTTTCAAGTTATGGGTTAAAAAATGTTTTATAAAACTCAGTCTTGTGAAAATTTTAGAAATTGTTCTTGTATTCAGTGAGATATTGAATAAAATCTAACTTTTCAAAGAGGGTGTATTCATTTATGCTGGGTCCTGTCCACTTTTTCTATTTCCATTTCTTGGAAATCATTACAAGCTATAAGAATGTCAACATCATCGGGGATTGAATAAAGGGAAAGACGAAAATTACTCTTTGTGTCGCTTCTATTTCTTCATGGAGTGTAAACTCTTGTGAGCACAGATCTTACTTTTAATTATATGCTTGTTAAAACATTTTTATATAGAAATCGGCACGTAAATTAATTTTAAAGTCTGACATGCAACTGCAAATGTAAATAAAATTATGAACAAATATCTAAGAACAAACAAATTACCACATAGTTGGCTGACACCTCACAGAGATTTTACCACTGATCCAGTTCCAATTATCCTAATTAATTTTCCAGATAGATGTCCAAATACCTCCTCTGCAGTTTCTGTTTTTCTTGTCTTACTGGTTTTTTTTTCTTATCACAATAAGTAAAAGAAAATACAATTTTTGTTAAGTTGTTTAATGAAGAATTACATAGGAGTGAAAATCACACAAGAAACAACTTTCACAAACTTTTTGTTAAGATTTTCTGTAGACAAATATGTAATCTGGATACAGGATATACTGTACAATGTAAATGAATAAATCTGGGAGAAGACATTTTAGCTCCAATGATTATATAGTTAGGTTAAAAATGATGCCATAATGGACAATGTTATTGATATATCGTATCACATTACAGCCATACAGGGCTGGAATGGCCATCTGGCTATTCTGGCAAATGACAGATGGGACAGTCTGGCCATGTGCCACTTCAATTGGGACTCAATTAACAGTATCAGAATTCTCAAGACGTTGATACTGTTAACAGCCACCACTATGTGCTCTGTCACTTACTCCAGCAAGCAGCAGGACACTTCCAGGCTGCGGACTGCTGGAGGCTGGAGCCATGGAGGTGACTTTGGTTTGCAAGATGACATTACAAGCATCATTGTCTTGCAAAGATAGCAACAAGTTATAAGAGGCAAAGATTAGCCATTCAAAAATATCAAAAATCAACATTTAAGACTCATAGCAATATGTGTATGGTTCTTGACCAACTGAAGAACAAAAAAATTCAAACGTCAACATATAGATAACAGTCTATTCTTCCTGGCTTACTGAAAATAGACATCTGGTTAATTAAGATAAATTGCTGTGTTGTCACAGAAGTAAAATTGGTTCTAGTACTGTGGTTTTGGTCAAAGATGCACTCCCGTCTATATTTTTTCATTAAATGTGTATATATGTTACTTTAGTGTAGTAGGAATGTATTAATATGCTCACCACTGTTCTGTTCCTCTTCTCAGTGATGCCACCACAATCCCAACTAGCCAGCTCAGTCTATGCACTATGCTATAACCAAAAGTCTTTTACAATATAAATCTATGGAGCTTATCGCTTTTAAAGAATTACTCAGGTCACCTAACACGCAGTGTGACCAGGACAGGCTGCAGAGCCGTGACATCACTCAGAAGAGGTGCAGAATGGCAATGGACACCAGAGAGAGCAGCGGTGAGTATATACAGTAAACGCACTCACTTGCATAAACAAATACACAAAATTAATTAAAAAAAATATATAGTTTGGAGTGCTTATTTAATAATCAGTATGGTGGTATTATCACTACTGTATATGCTGATGTTATTTGTCTATTATATTGCTATATTAATATTATTATTAAATCTTATATAGCAGTATTATTGGAAATATAGGTAGTAGTAAATCTTGATTTCCTGCAGACAAGATAATTTAATAGAGACCCTAATCTCGGGAAGGGGATGGAGCTGACATGGGCCTGTGGGCATTTTCAAATGCCAGTTCTGAATTTTAGTCCCAGTCCGTCACTGCAGCCAATTAGTATGGAGACATGTTAGTGTCTGACCACCATGGTAGCTCCCACCAGAATTAGGGATAATCAGGGCCTGAGCAGTAGCATAAAAGTACCTCTGTCTACAAGCTTAACTGAGGAACTTTGTATTTGATTAGACCCTCATGGTAACTCAGTAGTTTGCAGATTTACCAATCACCTCCATCTCTATATCTTCTAAGTTCCAATACAAAAGAAGTGGCACCATTTTACCATTCACCTCTGACAGCAAAAATGCTAGAATCACAGCTTTGAAGAGCATATGATCTCTTCCCAGACCATAATTTCAGCATCATTTACAGGTATGGTATACTCTGTCAAAACATTATCTATTATTTTACCTCATTTGTGACATCACTACCTGGTCTGCGGCCTGAAGTGGATATTTCAGTCACTCTGATTTAGTTAATCAATCCTATGAAGTCATCAACTCTCTAATTTCATTACATGCACTGATGTCCTTCACAGGACCTACCAAACCTGTGTCTCGTGATTCCTATTCTACCTATTAGGGCAAAAGACGAGGCTAAATTAATGTCACCACTTTAATGAGCTGTAATACTCTGTTAGTGAAGTCTAATGTGGCAATATCACCGTCTTTGGATGTTTAATTGTATTACAAGTTGTTTTTCTGTAAAGCTGTCAATTACATTGTGGAAAAAAACAACAGTGCACTGTGGGTAAGAACGTCCCGGTGAAGCAGTCATTTTGTAAGAAGCAGTCTAACAGAATATTAGTGTAAATCTCCTGCATTATGTTACTAAACTGCCATTATCCTGGATAATGTATATCTGGTAAGAGAATACTCTCTGTTCTGTGGTATTGTATATTCAGAACTGTTGTTAAATCAGATGGTGATTGTTACTAATTCATGAGTACACATGTTTTCACGTTCTTCAGTAAGGAAGGGGGGCTTCAAACGGTGCCTGGAACTAGGACCCTAACTATCCCTGTTCAAGGGGTACTTTCGAAGGTAGAAAGGCCTGAGTCTCCAACCTCACTAGGCTTCTGTTAATGTCCTAAGCTGTCTCCTCCCCCAGGAGGCCTGGGACAGATATGTTAGTGTATAAACACGTAAGACAAACAGGGATAACAAAAAACTATTTACATACAAAAACACTCACCAAGGGTAGGGGGGTATTTAGAAAAGGATAGGAATGCACAAACCAAATGGGAATAGGAATAAAGAGGAAGGCATACACCCAAAACGGCAAACAACAATCTCCAGTAGCAACACAATTTCCAATACAGCACAGCCTCTCCAAGGAGCAAGAGAGCAAAGCTTTCACTGGCAAGACAGGGTCTGGCCAGGTTTTATAGGAGGACTTAACAACCAGATCAGAATTGTCACGTGCCCCGTCCTGTGTGACACGGCCAGCAGGCCGGTAACTAATACAACAGGACACGGCACGTGTAATTGTCCAGTGTGACGCGACCCGCAGGCCGGTAACTAATACAACAAGACAAAGGGGGATAGGGAAACATTTACAATGGAGGGCCCTGCAATAGGGAACGGGGAATGTGGAGACTCCTGCACTCCCCTGAGTCAGTGTCCCTAATGCTCCTAATGTTCCCTATGCTGGTTGCGCATCGGGCACCACTCAGGAAGCAGTAGCCCTGGCACACCCTACACCTATCCCTTGCTAGGGAGCTGGGTGGCGCAGGCACTGGCACCACCGCTGCACTAACACCAACATGAGGAAAAGTGACAAACAGGGAAACACTTAGCTTTGCTCTGATGCACTTGCTCCTGGCAATACCAACACCTGAGTGCATCTTCCTCCACCGTGTCCAACACCTCGGTGCAGCTTTACAGCAACAGCGTCCAGTACTGAGTGCCGCCTTGGAGCAACAGAGTCCAGCACCTGAGTGCAGCTGTCCAGCAACCGAGTCCAGCAAACTGAGTGCAGCTCTCAGTAACAGAGTCCAACAAACTGAGTGCAGCTCTACACCATAGCTGCCACTCCACCAAGCTTTGCAGGAATTCGTCACTGACACCATAGCTGCCACTCCACCATGCTTTACACGAACTCCTCGCTGACACTATGGCTGCCATTCCAGGAGTCTGAATGAGCCACCCTGGACTCTCCTCCAGATCCCCATCCAGCTCCTTCCTTCACCCAGGATGGTTGGAAAGCCCAACAATAATAATAATATCACCAACGTCAGTGAGCACTACTGACACACCTTTATAGAGCAAACACACCTGTTAGTGATTCCTGTGCAATTACTCTAACCACCACCAGGGGCAAACTATCTCTAAAAACACCAGTGCAATGACCATACTGGCCACCGGGGTAAAGCTATTTCTAAGCACAAGTGCAATGACCATACTGGCCAATGGGGACAAAACCAACAATGAGCAAAACAGCTTACAGGAAAAAAAAGGTTACTTGTGCATTTAATCTGTCAGATCCACCCTGGATCATGATAAGAATCAGCTGAAATGGAGCTAGATGATTCTGACTAGCATAGAATGGGTCGTTAATCTTGTCAGCACTAAAGGAAACCAGCTTCATTTAATTTGGGACCCAAACAAACACACATGCTAAATGCAAGATCTGCAATTCACAGTATGCAGTGATCTTCTATGCCCAGATCTCCCAGGCTGACATTACATACTCGTGACAGTACTCCCCTTCTAGGAGGGGCCCCATGACCCTCGGGGCTGGGTTTACCTGGATAGGCCAAATGAAAGGACCGTATCAACCAACCGGCATTAACCTCAGATGCCGGCATCCACAGCCTCTCCTCCAAACCATATTCTTGCCAATGTACCAGGTAGTGAACAGAGCCTCGAATCATATGGGAATCAATGATTTTCGCTACCTGTATTTCAAAATTGCCATCAACAATAACCGGTGGCAAACATTTTGGATCTAGAGAGTCGGCTGAAACTTATAAGGACCACAAAACCTAGGCCCTAATTTTCCAAGAAGAAACATTCAGTTTAATATTTTTGATGGATAGCCATACTAATTCATTCACCCCCAGGACCGGATGTGAAAATATATTTTTATCAGCCTTACGTTTGTATTTTTCTCCCATGATCTTTAAATTATTCTGAACCCCTTCCCACACAGATGAAATTGAATACAGTTGTTCCTCCCCAGGAACCCCTGAAGACTCATCTTCACTGAAGGTGAAATGAAGTCCATGGTCGTCTTAATACCTGGTTGACCAGCCAGAGCTGAGGTATGATGTGCCTTCAAAATTTTAAAACGCAGATGAACAGGTACAAACAATTTCCCTAAAGGACCAACAGGGCCCCCCCCTGAGCCTTTAATATATAAAAAAGAAAAGCTACAGCTCACCCCGTTATGTCCCGGTTCCTTGGCTGATCACTGCGCACGGAAAAGTCCTTGTCCCAGCAGTATGGAAATCCAATGTGCAAGAAAAGTTGTCTCCAGCGACCACAGGAAATAGGATTCTTAAAACTTGACGTTTATTTGATCATCAAATTAAAAAGCACAGATATGCAGATAGGGGCAATCTCAGTGCAAGGAAATTCCTACATGTTTTGACCCACATGGTCTTAATCATGGATTACATCTTAAAAGTCAAAGGGAGTAGTAAGACAAGTTGATTAGTTCAGATTATCTTGTCAGTGCCCTGACTCAATCCTCCTTGGACATCTGAAAATAAGTAGTATACACATAAAAACAATGTATCATTAAAAAATATACATCAGGATAAGCCAGAAATGTTACACTAATTATTGCCAGTCGCATGGTATGAACATTGTACCTTAACAAAATTAAATAGAAAGAGACTTGGTCAGAGAACATTAATTGTATTGCAGGATGAGATCTTGCCTAATGTTCAGACCTAATGGGAGCCTTGAGCACAATTTAAAGATCCAAAATGACTCTCGGTTTAACAAATTGCATTGGAAATTACGATCCCATGCTGATTTCTTCACCCTTTCGATACCCAAAAATTTGAAATATTTTGAATCTCGGTTATGACAGGTGATAAAATGTTTAGAAACAGAAGAGACATTTATTGCCTCCGGGTTCACGGTATCAGATAAATGTCTCCTTATATGTTTCTTCAGTGGTCCTACAGTACAGCCTACATATTGAATATTTCAAGCCACACACTCTATTAAGTAAATAACGCCTGGGGTATTGTAATTGATAAAACCCTTAATTGAAAAACTTTTTTCTGTTACTACGGAGGAAAATTTTTTTTTAATTGCGTGGCTGTAAGAAACACATTGTGTATGGCCACAACCAAAGAAACCACTGCAAGAGAACCAAGTTAGAGAAGGATTGGAGTCAGCATTGGCAATGTTACTGGGAGACAGAATACTAGCCAAAGTGGGGGGGGGTTTGCCACAAATCTGATGTTATTGTGGAGCATGATGTCATACAGTTTTTTATCTTTATATAGTAAGGGGACATATTTTTTTAACCTTTGTTATTTCGTTAAATTGGTGTGAAAAATCCATGGAAAAAGTAATATTCCCTTTTTTCATTGACCTGGAATACTATTTAGGTGACATCAAGATAATTAATGTCAGTTTTTTTATGACAAAAAGTAAATTTTAAGTTGAAAGAATTTTGAGTTAAATATTCTACAAAAAAGAATGGCATCTTTTTGTCACCTTGCCAGATAAATATCAGGTCTTCAATTTAGCGTCCGTAAAATGTGATTTTATTTTGAAAAACATTATTTTCGTGAAAAATGTATTGCTCCTGAAACACAGCCAACACCAAATTTGCTAGGGAGGGAGAGAATTTACCTCCCATGCTCACTCCATACCTCTGCAGAAAAAACTTTTTATCAAAAGAAAAATAATTGTGTATCAAAAGAAAATTGATGGCAGAAGTGAGGAATGATCTTAGATTATCAGGATAGGAGCTGTACCTGAGGAGAAAATATTGCATTGTTTCAATCGCTACATGATGTGGAATGGAAGGATACAAGCTTACAATGTCACAGGTCAGCCAAGAAAAACGATCTTTCCAGACAAAATCAGTAAGATCAGAAATTAGCGCCTTAGGCCGGAGTCACACTAGAGAGAAATACGGACGAGTGAGAGGCGCAAAAACAACGCATTGTACTCAGACCAATGTTTCTCTACGGGGCAGCTCCCATCAGCCGTATATTTTTCTAGGCTATATTTTACGGGCTGAGAAAATCGCAGCATGCTGAGATTGTCAGGATATTCCTCCGAAAACATGCCCATGCAAGTCTATGGGGGCGAGAAAAATACAGATTACACACGGACGACACATGTGACTTGCGAGAAATGTGCAAGATTTCTCCAAGTGACAGGAGATGGGCTCAGCCATTATCAGGAAGCTTTGACATGCTAATTCGCTCAGAAAGTACTCCACACATCCCGGAAGAACGCCTCCACAGAGTCCACCATCATGTCCACATATATCAACGTGGAAATGCTTATTGCTCTGGTCCAAGAGAGGCCAGAACTGTGGGACCAGAGGGATGCACATTATTCTGACCGGGCCAGAAAAGAGGTGGCATGGAGGTGCATCTGTGTCCAAATGTTTCCAGATTTTGAGGACCATCCACATGAGGGCAAGCAACAAATTAGTAAGTTCTATCATTTCTTCAAAATCATAATAAATGCACAAAATAACACTTTTTCCCATTAGCCCCTAAAATAATATTACAACCCCTGGCAAAAATTATGGAATCACTGGACTTGGAGGATGTTCATTCAGTTGTTTAACTTTGTAGAAAAAAAGCAGATCACAGACATGGCACAAAACTAAAGTTAATTCAAATGGCAACTTTCTGGCTTTAAGAAACACTAAAAGAAATCAAGAACAAAAAATGTGGCAGTCAGTAATGGTTACTTTTTTAAACCAAGCATAGGGGAAAAATTATGGAATCACTCAATTCTGAGGGAAAAAATTATGGAATCACCCTGCAAAATTTCATTCCCAAAACTAACACCTGCATCAAATTAGATCTGCTCGTTAGTCTGCATCTAAAAAGGAGTGATCACACTTTGGAGAGCTGTTGCACCAAGTGGACTGACATGAATCATGGCTCCAACATGAGAGATGACAACTGAAACAAAGGAGAGGATTATCAAACTCTTAAAAGAGGGTAAATCATCACGCAATGTTGCAAAAGATGTTGGTTGTTCACAGTCAGCTGTGTCTAAAATCTGGACCAAACACAGACAACATGACAAGTTTGTTAAAGGCAAACATACTGGTAGACCAAGGAAGACATCAAAGCATCAAGACCGGAAACTTAAAGCAATATGTCTCCAAAACAGGAAATGCACAACAAAACAAATGAGGAACGAATGAGAGGAAACTGGAGTCAACAACTGTGACGGCCTAAAGGAAAAGGGATTTGTGGTGCACCTGCGGGTCCAGTTGCCACAGAGGTACTGCATCTCATCCAGAGGTGTGGTATCTCATGACCGGGTAAGATGGGGGCACATCACCATGCTTAACACTGCACTCAACACACACACTAGCTAGTAAGGGCACCTGGGTATACCCTTCGGGAGGATGGCCTCATCCCAGACTGGCTAGGAAAGGGTGTTGGGAGCTAGTGGGGAAAGTAGGAAAAGGGGAGGAGCTTAGAAAGTGGAGTGATGTAGAGCAGCCAATGGGAACAGCGAGTGGGCGGAACTTAGAGAAAGAGTGTAAGATTTGAAGTGAGGAGTGAGAAGTTCCCTCAGGGGAGAGCAGGTGGAAGGATGTGCTTGGAGCAGCTCCTGTCAGGAGGAGCTGCCGGATAGATTGGCTTGGAGGAAAGAGTGAATTTCTAAAGGCCCACGCTGATTGCTATCAGGTGGGGGAAGAAATTAGGCAGCAGAAGTGTCTCAGCCCCTAGCCTAGCGAAGTGAACAGCGAACTTAACTAGCAAGCTGACAGCTGTGGTTGCTGTATGGGCCACGGCGAATCCCACAGTTACCTTCCAAGAAAGGAAGCCACATAGGATCCTGAAGCCGCCTGAGTGACGAATTCTGACAGGATCTGCGACAGCTGGCCTGGGACACTGACTGTGAAGGTGCTGGAAAGGGAGGAAGGAGAGTGGAAACCAGCACAGTGAGATGGCCTAGGAAGGAACATACTGAAAGGGAGGGTTGGGGGGGTGTACTCATCTACCCGGAAGTTTACGGGACCCCTAACCTGGAGGACTCTGCACCAAAGCTGGCATCTGTACTGCAGAACAGAAATGTGAGTAAAGCCCTTTGGAACTGCATTCAAATGAGTTCTTGTCTCCTTTCTACAACCAGCACTCAGCACTGCTACATCCTTCTGTCTGCTTGTCACCATCACCCCTGAAATCACACTAAACAGCCCTGGGACTATTGCTCTACCTGTGGAGAGCCATTGTCACCTCAGCTGCATCACACCAAGGGTCCCAGGAGAACAACACCGCAGCGCTGGTCACCTCTGACCAGAATACCACAGGTGGCAGCACGTATTTAATCATCTATAAACTTTATTCTTCATCTTTACCAACATCAAACATCACACAACTTTGGCCCCCCATTTTATTTAATGGACGCCCCAGGGCCACAGACCGGGTCACCGCCGCCGTGACACCGTCCCCCATTGAAGTCAACGAGCCCGGTACCGAGTACCCCACGGCCCTGCGCGGGGAGCTCCAGATTTACACACAGAAAAGCTAAACAAAAGCAGTCATTAACACCTAAACAGAAAAAAACAAGGTTACAATGGGCTAAGGAAAAGCAATCGTGGACTGTGGATGACTGGATGAAAGTCATATTCAGTGATGAATCGCGAATCTGCATTGGGCAAGGTGATGATGCTGGAACTTTTGTTTGGTGCCGTTCCAATGAGATTTTTAAAGATGACTGCCTGAAGAGAACATGCAAATTTCCACAGTCATTGATGATATGGGGCTGCATGTCAGGTAAAGGCACTGGGGAGATGGCTGTCATTACATCTTCAATAAATGCACAAGTTTTTGTTGATATTTTTTACACTTTTCTTATCCCATCAATTCAAAGGATATTTGGGGATGATGAAATCATTTTTCAAGATAATAATGCATCCTACCATAGAGGAAAAACTGTGAAAACTTTCCTTGAAAAAAGACACATAAGGTCAATGTCATGGCCTGCAAATAGTCCGGATCTCAATCCTATTGAAAATCTTTGGTGGAAGTTGAAGAAAATGGTCCATGATAAGACTCCAACCTGCAAAGCTGATTTGGCAACAGCAATCAGAGAAAGATGCAGCCAGATTGATGGTACATTACTGTTATGACACTCATTAAGTCAATGCCTCATAGACTGCAAGCTGTTATAAAAGCCAGAGGTGGTGCAACAAAATACTAGTGATTAGTGTTGAGCAATACCGTTCGATACCCAAAAATATCGTATCGGATGGTATCGCCCGATACGAAAAAAATATCGGGTATCGCCGATTCCGATACCGGAAGTCCCATTCAAGTCAATGGGACTTCCGGTATCGGAATTAAAAAAAGGCCTTTATTTCCTTGTTGGCTAATTCTACATAATTGAAAACAAATAAGAATCATGTAGAATGTATTGTGGGAGGTGGAGGAGACATTAAAAGCATAGTGGTTTATTCAAATCACATGGCATAGCATTAATTCCAATTTTTTTTTTCAAGACGTTCGGAGTTAAAAAGATATTGACTATGTTAACTTTTTTATATTTAGTCAGATATGTATGTTTCACAACTTCCATGCTCTTCACCTTATTTTGTACTTCTCCCACACTTTCTCCTTCATGATCCGCAGCAGTAGCATTTTTTTCATCAACTTTTTCTTCACCTTATTCATCTTCTTCTTCTTCACCTTCTTCCCATTAATTTTTTTTTTCCATTCTTCATATTCTTCTTATTCAGCTATTATTAATTTTCATATGCTATTTCTTCATCTTCTTCCTATTCTTCTTTTTCTTCATTTTCTTATGGTGACAGGCATTCCTGTAGTACTTATCTATAAAAGTTATAAGATTACACCTTTCGTTCTGCCTGTCTCAAAAGATTTACAACAGGATTTGTCCGCGTTCAGTTTGGCCTGCAGCAGCAGGCATTTTCCAGGGGCACCACGAGGAGGAACGGACTCACCCCCATTTACTGCTTAGTCTTCTTCTGCTTATAATTTTGATTTCTTCTATGCTGATTTTTTGTCTTATGCTTAATGTTCTTCTGCTTTCTGTTCTTCTGCTTTTGCTTCTTCTGCTTCTTGTTCTTCTGTCTTTTGTTCTGTATCTTGGTGGTTGCCTTCATGTTCTTTGTCCTCTTGGTCTTATTATTTAGGGTCATATTTCTGGTCTTCTTTGGTGTGGTCTTCAGGGTCGTCATCATCAGGGTCATCGTCATGGAGATCAATAAGGATTACCAAAGACAATTTCAAAAAGCTTGATCTTGGAAATGTAGCAGAAGGTACAAGAAGGCTGAGAAACTGGCGAGAACCAGCAGACAGTGCTGGCAACCGGATGGGTAGTAGAAGGAACAAGAGCCAATGGCACTACCGAGGACCAACTGACGGTGCTGGACCACGGTTACTAAGCAGAAGGTACCTGTGCTAAAAAGCACTACCAAGGACCAGCTGACGGTGCTGGACCTCGGATACCGAGATGGAGGCACCTAGGCCAAAGGCTGTGGCGAGAACCAGCAGACAGTGCTGGCACCCGGATGGGTAGCCGAAGGAACAAGAGCCAATGGCACTACCGAGGACCAACTGACGGTGCTGGACCACGGTTACTAAGCAGAAGGTACCTGTGCTAAAAAGCACTACCAAGGACCAGCTGACGGTGCTGGACCTCGGATATCGAGATGGAGGCACCTAGGCCAAAGGCTCTGGCGAGAACCAGCAGACAGTGCTGGAACCCGGGTGGGTAGCAGAAGGTACCCATTGAAAGCAAAGTAGCCAGGCCGCAAGCCGGCCGCAGTTACCGAAACCCACAGTCCTACAGGGGGTCCCTGTCCCATTGGCACTACGGATCCAGCCTTCAGTGCCAGTTCCCGCAGCCCACATAGGAGTCACCTAAACTGCAGGCACAGTAGAGTCGGCTAACCCAGCCGCAAGACGACAGGACAACGGATTGGTGGCATAGTGACCTTGACACTACCCGGAAACAGCAGGCATGCTGGAACCAGGCTGGGCAACAGGGAGTCCCCGTGCCAAAGACACTGCCGAGAACCAGCTGACGGTGCTGGAACCCAGATGGGTATCAAAAGCTACAAGAGCCAATGGCACTACTGAGGAATAGCTGACGGTGCTGGACCACGGTTACTAGGCAGGAGGTACCTGTGCTAGAAAGCACTACCAAGGACCAGCTAACGGTGCTGGACCTCGGATACCGAGATGGAGGCACCTAGGCCAAAGGCTCTGGCGAGAACCAGCAGACAGTGCTGGAACCCGGGTGGGTAGCAGAAGGTACCCATTGAAAGCAAAGTAGCCAGGCCGCAAGCCAGCCGCAGTTACCGAAACCCACAGTCCTACAGGGGGTCCCTGTCCCATTGGCACTACGGATCCAGCCTTCAGTGCCAGTTCCCGCAGCCCACATAGGAGTCACCTAAACTGCAGGCACCGTAGAGTCGGCTAACCCGGCCGCAAGACGACGGATTGGTGGCATAGTGACCTTGACACTACCCGGAAACAGCAGGCGTGCTGGAACTAGGCTGGGCAACAGGGAGTCCCTGTGCCAAAGACACTGCCGAGAACCAGCTGACGGTGCTGGAACCCAGATGTGTATCAAAAGCTACAAGAGCCAATGGCACTACCGAGGAACAGCTGACGGTGCTGGACCACGGTTACTAGGCAGGAGGTACCTGTGCTAGAAAGCACTACCAAGGACCAGCTGACGGTGCTGGACCTCGGATACCGAGATGGAGGCACCTATGCCAAAGGCTCTGGCGAGAACCAGCAGACGGTGCTGGAACCCGGGTGGGTAGCAGAAGGTACCCATTGAAAGCAAAGTAGCCAGGCCGCAAGCCGGCCGCAGTTACCGAAACCCACAGTCCAACAGGGGGTCCTTGTCCCATTGGCACTACGGATCCAGCCTTCAGTGCCAGTTCCCGCAGCCCACATAGGAGTCACCTAAACTGCAGGCACCGTAGAGTCGGCTAACCCGGCCACAAGATGACAGGACAACGGATTGGTGGCATAGTGACCTAGACACTACTCGGAAACAGCAGGCGTGCTGGAACCAGGCTGGGCAACAGGGAGTCCCCGTGCCAAAGACACTGCCGAGAACCAGCTGACGGTCCTGGAACCCAGATGGGTATCAAAAGCTACAAGAGCCAATGGCACTACCGAGGAACAGCTGACGGTGCTGGACCACGGTTACTAGGCAGGAGGTACCTGTGCTAGAAAGCACTACCAAGGACCAGCTAATGGTGCTGGACCTCGGATACCGAGATGGAGGCACCTATGCCAAAGGCTCTGGCGAGAACCAGCAGACAGTGCTGGAACCCGGGTGGGTAGCAGAAGGTACCCATTGAAAGCAAAGTAGCCAGGCCGCAAGCCGGCCGCAGTTACCAAAACCCACAGTCCAACAGGGGGTCCCTGTCCCATTGGCACTACGGATCCAGCCTTCAGTGCCAGTTCCCGCAGGCCACATAGGAGTCACCTAAACTGCAGGCACCGTAGAGTCGGCTAACCCGGCCACAAGACGACAGGACAACGGATTGGTGGCATAGTGACCTAGACACTACCCGGAAACAGCAGGCGTGCTGGAACCAGGCTGGGCAACAGGGAGTCCCCGTGCCAAAGACACTGCCGAGAACCAGCTGACGGTCCTGGAACCCAGATGGGTATCAAAAGCTACAAGAGCCAATGGCACTACCGAGGAACAGCTGACGGTGCTGGACCACGGTTACTAGGCAGGAGGTACCTGTGCTAGAAAGCACTACCAAGGACCAGCTAATGGTGCTGGACCTCGGATACCAAGATGGAGTCACCTAGGCCAAAGGCTCTGGCGAGAACCAGCAGACAGTGCTGGAACCCGGGTGGGTACCAGAAGGTACCCATTGAAAGCAAAGTAGCCAGGCCGCAAGCCGGCCGCAGTTACCGAAACCCACAGTCCTACAGGGGGTCCATGTCCCATTGGCACTACGGATCCAGCCTTCAGTGCCAGTTCCCGCAGCCCACATAGGAGTCACCTAAACTGCAGGCACCGTAGAGTCGGCTAACCAGGCCGCAAGACGACAGGACAACGGATTGGTGGCATAGTGACCTTGACATTACCCGGAAACAGCAGGCGTGCTGGAACCAGGCTGGGCAACAGGGAGTCCCCGTGCCAAAGACACTGCCGAGCACCAACTGGCGTTGTTGGAGCCCAGGGACAATCATGGTGTAGGCCGAGGCCTACTTGGTGGTAGTTTTAGATTGTTTGTAGGCTACAACAGACTGTCAACGTGCTCCAATTAGGCATCTGTCTCCACTCTGTTTCCAGGATTTCACGTGACCACCAACACCGCCAGTTTATGCGTACAGTAGCCGTCTGCCCAATCCACACGTGTTGCTGTGTTACTGGGATTCTGCAATGTCAGCAGATCCCCTGATGTGTGTCTGCCACTGTCTCCTGCTCTGTCCACCTTCCCACCGCTTGCAGTGGGAAGGTGGACAGCGCAGGAGACAGTGGCGGACACATATTGGGGGATCTGCTGATGTTACAGAACCCCAGTAACACAGGAACACGTGTGGAATGCGTGGACGGCTACTGTGAGCAGGAACTGGCGGTGTTGGAGGTCAGGGGAAATACTAGAGACAGAGTGGAGACAGAGGCCAAATCAGAGAATGTTTAAATCTTAAGTAGTTACAATTTGGAGGCAGCAGCAGTTTGCCCTCCACACAGCAGGGGATCAGCTGACGTTACTGACCCCCACTTTCACATGAACGAGTGTGTTTTTCTGTGTGGACAGCACTTCTGAGCACCAACTAGCGTTGTTGGAACCCAGGGACAATCATGGTGCAAGCCGAGGCCTACTAGGAGCGAGGTGTAAAGCAGAGGTATTTTGACTTTGGAGGGAGCAGGACACTTTGCCCTCCACACAGCAGGTGATCAGCAGACGTTACTGACCCCCACTTTCACATGAACAAGTGTGTTTTTCTGTATGGATGGCACTTCCGAGCAACAACTGACGATGTTGGAGCCCAGGGATAGTCATTTTGTAGGCTGAGGCCTACTTGGAGGCAGTTTAAGATAAGACGTTGTTTGAATTTGGAGGCAGTAGCAGTTTGCCCTCCACACAGCAGGGGATCAGCTGACGTTACCGAACCCCACTTTCACATGAACGAGTGTGTTTTTCTGTGTGGACAGCACTTCCGAGCACCAACTAGCGTTGTTGGAGCCCAGGGAGAACCAGGGTGCAGGCCGAGGCCTACTAGGAGCCAGGTGTAAAGCTGAGGTATTTTGACTTTGGAGGGAGCAGGACACTTTGCCCTCCACACAGCAGGGGATCAGCTGACGTTACTGACCCCCACGTTCACATGAACGAGTGTGTTTTTCTGTGTGGACAGCACTTCTGAGCACCAACTAGCGTTGTTGGAGCCCAGGGAGAACCAGGGTGCAGGCCGAGGCCTACTTGGTGGCAGTTTTACGGTGTTTGTAGGCTACAACAGACTGTCAACGTGCTCTAATTAGGCATCTGTCTCCACTCTGTTTCCAGGATTTCACGTGACTACCAACACCGCCAGTTTATGCGTACAGTAGCCGTCTGCCCAATCCACACGTGTTGCTGTGTTACTGGGATTCTGCAATGTCAGCAGATCCCCTGATGTGTGTCTGCCACTGTCTCCTGCTCTGTCCACCTTCCCACCGCTTGCAGTGGGAAGGTGGACAGCGCAGGAGACAGTGGCGGACACATATTGGGGGATCTGCTGATGTTACAGAACCCCAGTAACACAGGAACACGTGTGGAATGCGTGGACGGCTACTGTGAGCAGGAACTGGCGGTGTTGGAGGTCAGGGGAAATACTAGAGACAGAGTGGAGACAGAGGCCAAATCAGAGAATGTTTAAATCTTAAGTAGTTACAATTTGGAGGCAGCAGCAGTTTGCCCTCCACACAGCAGGGGATCAGCTGACGTTACTGACCCCCACTTTCACATGAACGAGTGTGTTTTTCTGTGTGGACAGCACTTCTGAGCACCAACTAGCGTTGTTGGAACCCAGGGACAATCATGGTGCAAGCCGAGGCCTACTCGGAGCGAGGTGTAAAGCAGAGGTATTTTGACTTTGGAGGGAGCAGGACACTTTGCCCTCCACACAGCAGGGGATCAGCTGACGTTACCGAACCCCACTTACACATGAGCGAGTGTTTTGTCTGTGCGGACAGCACTTCCGAGCACCAACTGGCGTTGTCGGAGCCCAGGGAAAATGAGGTAGTAGGCCGAGGCCTACTTGGAGCCAGGTGTAAATCTGAGGTTGTTTGACTTTGGAGGGAGCAGGACACTTTGCCATATACACAGCAGGGGATCAGCTGACGTTACCGAACCCCACTTACACATGAGCGAGTGTTTTGTCTGTGTGGACAGCACTTCTGAGCACCAACTGGCGTTGTCGGAGCCCAGGGAAAATCAGGTAGTAGGCCGAGGCCTACTTGGTGGCAGTTTGCGATTGTTTCTAGACTACTACTAACTGTCAACGTACTCCAATTAGGCCTCTGTCTTCACTCTGTTTCGAGTATTTCCGCTGGCTTCCAACCACGCCAGTTGCTGCTCTGAAATGCCGTCTGCACAACCCACACTTGTTCCTGTGTTACTGGGGTTCTGTAACAGCAGCTTCTCCCTAGAGGTGAGTCAGGCAATGTCTCCTGCTCTGTCCACATTTCCACTACAAGTAGTGGGAATGTAGACAAAGCAGGAGACATTGCCGTGCTCAACTCTGGAGATGAGCAGATGTTACAGGACCCAGGTACCACAGGATCAAGTGTGGATTGTGCAGACGGCACTTGAGAGCAGAAACAGGCGGTGTTGTAGGCCGGAGGAAATACTCAAAACAGAGTGGAGACAGAGGGCAAATCAGAGAACATATTAAATCAGAGGTAGTCAGAAGTTGTAGGCAGCAGTAGAGTTTGCCGTACACATAGCAGGGGATCAGCTGACGTTACCGAACCCCACTTACACATGAGCGAGTGTTTTGTCTGTGCGGACAGCACTTCTGAGCAACAACGGGCGTTGCTGTAGCCCAGGAAATAAAGTTCAGGTCATAGAAACATGAACACAACAGGAGACCTGGATCCTGTTGCCAGCCAATTATTTATTCTGGAAGAGGACTGGCAAATTCAGGTGAGATCCAGGCCTTGTTCATTTTCACAAAAGTAACATTATCGGCGGATAGTCGCGTGCGACGGTCTGTTACCACACCACCTGCAGCACTAAAGACACGTTCCGATAATACACTGGCAGCAGGGCAAGCCAGCACCTCCAATGCATACTGGCTAAGCTCTGGCCATGTATCCAGCTTAGAGACCCAATACTTGAATGGGGAAGAGCCGTCTGGGAGAACACTAACAGGGCACGACAAGTAGTCTGTCACCATCTGACGGAAACGTTGCCTCCTGCTGACTGGAGCTGTCTGTGATGGTGTAGCCTTTTGTGGCGGTCCCACAAAACTTTTCCACATTTGGGCCATACTGGCCTTGCCTTGTCCTGCGGCACTGCCTCTGCTACCTCTTTGTGCAGAGCTTCCTCCACTGCCTCTACCCACATGGCTGCTTTGAAAAGCACTACCAGCAACACTTGTGGGGGGAATGGAGAACATGATGGCCTGCACAAGTGTTTCTTGGTACTCCCGCATTTTTCGCTCCCGGTTCAACTGTGGTATGAGGCTTTGTAAGTTGTCCCGGTAGCGAGGATCTAGGAGGGTGTACACCCAATAATCAGCCGTGTGGAGAATGTTGGCGATGCGGCGGTCATTTAACAAGCACTGCAAAATGAAATCGACCATGTGCTGCAGACTGACAACTGGACCGGAAACGCTGTCCCCAGCTTGAGGCAGCATCTCTGCCTGCTCAGCATCACCCCACCCTCGCTGTACACACTGACTACTAGAGCCTTGTGTACCTCCCTCCTCTGGAGAGATGTGTTCCTCCTCCATTGACTCCTCGTCATCCTCCTCACTAAGTGTCCCCTGCCTGGGCCTTTGTGTGGAAGCACGTTGCGCAGACTTGCCAGAAGCAGATGGCATTTCTGACTGCTCATCCTCGACCTCTTCAAAAACCTCCTCACTTAGTGCTTGTAAGGTTTTTTGAAGCAGACAGATGAGGGGGACAGTCATGCTGACTAGTGCATCATCTGCACTGGCCATCCGCGTGGAGTCATCGAAGGCACGCAAAACTTGGCTGATGTCCCTCATAGTGGCCCACTCAGTGGTGGTGAAGTGTGTCCGGCGCACAGTGAGACTTGTTTGCGCCTGATGCAGCTGGTACTCCATGACTGCTGCCTGCTGCTCACACAACCGCTCCAACATATGTAACGTTGAATTCCACCTGGTGTGGAGGTCACATATGATGCGATGTTCTGGCAGGCGGAATCGGCGTTTTAGAGATGCAATGCGCGATCTTGCCATGCTGGAACGCCGCAAGTGAGCACACTCTAGGTGAACCTTGTGCAGCAGTGCATCAAGATCCGGATAGTCCCTCAGAAAGCTCTGCACGACCAAATTGAGCACGTGTGCCAGACATGGTATGTGAGTGAGGTTGCCTAGGCCCAGAGCTGCCACTAGATTTCGGCCATTGTCACTCACTACCAAACCTGGCTGGAGATTCGCTGGCACAAACCACACATCGCTCTCCTGCTTGATGGCATTCCAGAGCTCCTGTGCTGTGTGGCTCCGATTCCCCAAAGAAATTAATTTAAGGACGGCCTGTTGATGTTTGGCCACACCTGTGCTCATATCTGGCCTAACAGGCTCACGCAGTGCTGATTCCGAGGAACTAGAGTAGGAGGAGGACTCAATATGTACAGACTGCATTCCTGCAATCCTTGGAGTTGGCAGAATACGTACAGAGCCACTCTCCAGATCTGTACCCGGCTCCACAACATTGACCCAATGGGCAATGAGGGAAAGGTATCGTCCCTGTCCATGGCTACTGGTCCACGCATCGGTGGTCAGGTGGACCTTGCTACTGACGGCATTTAGTAGCGCATTTTTAATTTTTCCCTCCACATGCTTTTGCAGGGCAGGGACAGCTTGCCTGCTGAAATAAAAGCGGCTGGGCACATTGTATTGTGGAACTGCCAATGACATAAAGTTCCGGAATGTGTCAGTCTCCACCAGCCTGAATGACAGCATCTCAAGGGCCAGTAGTTTGGCAATGCCGGCATTCAGAGCCAGTGCTCGGGGATGGTTTGCCGAGTATGGCCGCTTTTTCTCCCATGCCTGTGCTACCGATTGCTGGTGAGTGGCCTGGGAGGGTGCTGATGACTGCGAACGTGGTTCAGTGGGTGGAATTTCACTGGGTCTCTGGACAACAGTGGCAGTGGTTCTTCCATGGCGTTCCAGTGAGGAAGCTGAACCAGCTGTGTGTGAGCTGGAGGAAGAGGCCCCAACACGAGCTGAAGAGGTGGTAGGTGCTGCTGAAGGTTGGCCTACATCTTCAGTGTGTCTGTGTAACTCCACCTCGTGCTTGGTACGCACATGTTTCCACATATTTGTGGTATTGAGGTTGCTCACATTTTTCCCTCGTTTCACTTTCTGATGACACAGCTTGCATTTGACAAAGCAAATGTCATCTGCAACTGTGTCAAAAAAAGACCACGCACTGCAAGTCCTGGGAGCGCCCGTTTTGTGTTTTGGAAGAGGATTGCTCCTCACGGGTGCCAAAGTGGAGGCTACAGGCAACCAAGTCTGCCCCCGCCCTCTCCCTCCTCTTTTGGCCGTTCGGGGAATCTCTTCCTCAGAGCTGCTCCCACCACCTTCCTGTGGCTGACGCCATGATGGGTCAAGGACCTCATCATCTCCACTCTCCTCTTCAAGCACCGGCTGGTCCTGGGTTGTCTCGCCAGCACCGTACGCACCAGAAATTGGCAACTGAGTCTCATCATCATCTGATGCATACTGAGGTGTGCTGACCATAGGCACTGGCCCACCCGCCTCTTCAGATTCAGAGGGACAAAGCAGTTGCGCATCACTGCATACTCCCTCTTCTTCACGCTCTAGAATGCTGCTTGGCTGGCCACCTCTTTCCAAGCCAACAGATTCTGAGAACAGAAGTAAAGATTGAGATGGCTCCTGTCCAGGGCTCTCAGACTGCCTGGGCAATTTGGCAGGTGGTGAAGAGACAGATGGTTGCTCTTCAGTGCTCTGGCCTTGGGAGGATGCGGAAGTCATTGAAGTGGATGCGTTAGCTGCCATCCATCCGACAACGGCTTCAATTTGTTCGTCACGCAGCAGTGGGGTACGGCGAGGTCCTACAAAGCTGCGCATGAAGGACTGTTGCCTGGTAAAAGTGGGGGATGCCGGGTCACTGGTGGCTGCAGCAGATACCGAATCCCCACGTCCTCTCCCTGCTTAATCCCCCCGTCCTCTCCCTGCTGAAACTCCACGGCCACAACCACGTGCCTTACTCCCTGCCTTCTTCATCTTGGTAGACTGATAAAGATAGGCAGAAAAGTAAAAAAGGGGTGGCTTAGTGTTCTTATTCCTGAACACCTGCTAACCAGTATAAGAAACACTAATTTGGCTAAGAGTGTGTGTACTACACTTTAATATGATCTAATGTGGCCTAGACAACTGTAAAGTGGAGTGTTTGGTGAACTTTATTTCCTTTTTTTTTTTGGGTGGGGGGAAAGAAAGGAAAGGATGTGACCAAAGTTTGAAAGCTATAGTATCACAAACTCTTTGGAGCGATTACAATGCAGGAAGCTAACCTACAATGCAATTGATGAGGCTCCAAAAAATAGGGTGATACTAGCCTGGCTGGCCCTGAAGGGCACAAGCCAGCAAAAAGGCTCCTCTATCTAATCCTATATAGTGTTTGCAACCAACCAATGACAATGGATGCGGTTGGAAGCACACAAATATAGGAGCAAAAATCTGGCTAAATTTGCTGCAAAAAAAGGACTATGTATGAGGCAGTGACGCACGCTGACTACAACGAGCGGTGGCTGTAGAACACACAGCAACGTGAGCTGCACTCACACACAGAGAGACCTATCAGACAGCCAAAAACAGTGCAGAGAAATGGGCTATAGCACTGAAAGGCTGCTGAAAGGCTCCACTGTCCACTCCTTTAGTGTTTGCAACCAACGTATATGGATACGTATGGAAGCACACTATACAGGAGAAAAAAAAAGCAGCAATAAAAGAAAAATGTGTATGAGGCAGAGACACACGCTGGCCGGCCTACAAGCAGACGTGCCTGCAGGACACACTACACAGCGTGGGTCTGCACTCACACAGCCCTTGCAGACAGCTGTGAAAACAGCGCTGCTAGGGAAAAGCAAGCTACAGTGGTGGTTTATGTAGCCTGGGTTAAGCACTATATGTTTTGTGGAATCGCTATTTCTAACTGTCCCTCACAGTCTTCAACAGCAGCCTGTCCCTAACTGAATTCACAGCAGAGTGACCAGAAATGGCGGCTGCAGCGCTTTTTATAGTGCATCATGACTTCATTTCAGCAGCCAATCACAGTCATGCCAGTAGTTAACATGCCTACATGCCTAACAGGTTATGCCCACACTTCTGAGGATCCCCATTGGCTGAATCAAATCGAGCGGGCTCCTAGCATTATGGGAACTTCCGATTCCGGTATTCGATATGAAAAAAGTATCGGAACTAAGTATCGGAATTCCGATACAGCTAATATCGGCCGATACCCGATACTTGCGGTATCGGAATGCTCAACACTACTAGTGATATGTTGGAGTGTTTTTTGTTGGTTTGTTTTGCATGATTCCATAATTTTTTTCCTCAGAATTGAATGATTCCATAATTTTTCCCCTATGCTTGGTTTAAAAAAAGTAACCATTACTGATTACCACACTTTTTGTTCTTGATTTCTTTTAGTGTTTCTTAAAGCAAGAAAGTTGCCATTTGAATTGACATTGTTTTGTGCCATGTCTGTGATCTGCTTTTTTCTACAAAATTAAACAACTGAATGAACATCCTCCATAATTTTTGCCAGGGGTTGTATGTGTAGGTTTTGCTCATTCAGTATAATCGAGCTTTTGTTTAACTGACACCTTACTAGACCACATGACTATTAAATTTATATAAAAGTGTTGGTCAAATTGGGCAATGTTCTAATAAATTCTTGTGTGACTTTGCAGTGGAAGATGTCATGAGACGCTAGCACAGCATCCGCGACCAATATAGGTGGGAACGTCAGCAGCGGATCAGGAGTGGGAATGCAGCACCGAGCAAGAGAAAATATATATATTACGACCGGCTGTCATGTCTGGCTCCCATTCTGGATCTCAGACCGAAAGTACATACATCACATTCTCCACCAGCACAACCATCAGCACTAGCACCAGCACCCGACAACCTTGAGGACCAGGGAAACAGCAGCAGCCGTACTGTGCATCTTGAGGCATCACCCCAGCCTGCCGTCATACCCCGCCGTGGCCGAAGAAAGTGAGACATCCCTACCTCTGACACCAGGAGGCATGTCAACACAGAGGTGCTAAATTACCTGTCCAGGGCTGCCAAGGATGAGGGTGAGGAGTCATATTCCCGCAGCCTGGCCCGGTACCTCTGTCCCCTACCCCGTGCGGTGAGGCTACGTGCGCGAGGATCCATTCAGATCCTCTTTGATGCCTGCACACCCCCCAATACCCCATATGAGGTATTTGAGTTTTTGGAGTGGTGGCAGCTGTCACCCCATAACCTGCTATGAGTTTCCCCAAACCCAGAAGTGTATGCTCAATCTGGATCTGAGGCACTTCCTCCATGGGTGCCTACACCACACCCCATTCCACATCCAACCCAACCTTGGCCTCCACTTGCACGAATGGCAGCCTATTATCCACCTGCCCAATATGGCCACTTGTTCAGACCCAGTGTTGAAGTTTGGTCCCAACCTGGCTTTGGACGACATGGCCATATTGGGGGGGTATGACTCACGTGGCTACCAGAATCCCTAGGAATATCATCTCTAATCTCCATCTGGCCACTTTCCTAATCAGCACCATGATCTGGGACACATCACACATCATGGCCAAGAATATGCACCCACACAGGGTGAAGGAAAAATTGGCCACCAAACCCAGCACTAAAGTGAGGCTGGACTCCCACCATCACCACCACCAACCTACCAAAAATTGTAAATAGTTATTTCTGTTATTTTAATTCCTCAAATTTCTTGTTATTTCAAAATATTTGGTTTCACAAATATGCCAAAAAATCTTTGCCCAAATTTGTATGGGCACAAAAGCCATATGAATGTAATATGGTTTTATGTATCCAAAGTTATATTTTGGCTGGATAAAAAGTTCAAAATTGCTAAATTTGGTGTCTTATTGAATTCAGAACTTGTTCCTCAAAATTAGAAAATATTTCACATAAGGTAAATGAAAACACACATAAAGTTAAAGAACAAAATGTTTTTTATATACTCAAAAATTTTAACATTACAAAATAGATATAGCATGCTCTTTCCATGGAGTAGCACCCTGGGGTGTTACAAAATAATTTGTGAAATCATCACTTTCTGTCCAGAGAGCGAACAACGGTGAGGGATCACATGTGGAATATGCCTACCCACATTACCCGACACAACTTCAGCACCATCAGATGAGGAGCAATCATGTATTCGGGTGAAGTTATGTAGGAAGACACATGCTTTAATGACCTCATTAACGTTAGCGTCACTCAGCAGAATGGCTGACTGGAGGACCCGCCATTTGGCACCAAGAATGCCAAAGGCGCACTCCACCAGTCGTCGTGCACATGATAGGCGCAAGTTAAAGATTCTGCGCCGGTGGTCCAGGTTTCAACTGGGATATGGCCTCATTACATGACGAGTAGTGTTGTGCTTTCGAATACCGCAAGTATCGGGTATTGGCCGATATTAGCTGTATCGGAATTCCGATACTGACTTCCGATACTTTTTTCATATCGGATACCGGAATCGGAAGTTCCCATAATGCTATCAGCCCGCTCGCTTTGATTCAGCCAATGGGAATCCTCAGAAGTGTGGGCACATCCTGTTAGGCATGTAGGCATGTAAACTATTGGCATGGCTGTGATTGGCTGCTGAAATGATGTCATGATGCACTATAAAAGCCACCGCCGCCGCCATTTCTGGTCACTCTGCTGTGAATTCAGTTAGGGACAGGCTGCTGTTGAAGACTGTGAGGGACAGTTAGAAATAGCGATTCTCAAAACAATATTGTGCTTTACCCAGGCTACATAAACCACCACTGTAGCTTTCTTTTCCCTAGCAGCAGTGTTCACAGCTGTCTGCAAGGGCTGTGTGAGTGCAGCTCACGCTGTGGAGTGGGTCCTTCAGTGCCTCACTGCTGCCTCATACATATTTTTCTTTTTGAGCTGCTTATTTTTAAAAAATTCTATCCAGTGTGCTTCCATCCGTATCCATATACGTTGGTTGCAAACACTAGTAGTAGACAGCGGAGCCTTTCTGCAGCCTTTCAGTGCTAGTGCCCACTTAGCTGCACTGTTCACGGCTGTCTGAGAGGTCTCTGGCTGTGTGAGTGCAGCTCACGCTGAGTTGTGTGTCCTGCAGCTACGTCTGGTTGTAGGCCGCTCAGCGTGTCACTGCCTCACACATTTTTCTTTTATTGCAGCTCATTTTTTCTCCTATTAGTGTGCATTCATCCGCATCCATATACGGTGGTTGCAAACACTCTAGGAGTACACAGTGGAGCCTTTCTGCAGCCTGTCAGTGCTAGTGCCCACTTAGCTGCACTGTTCACGGCTGTCTGAGAGGTCTCTGACTGTGTGTGAGTGCAGCTCACACTGAGTAGTGTGTCCTGCAGCTACATCTGGTTGTAGGCCGCTCAGCGTGCTTCACTGCCTCACACATATTTTTCTTTAATTACAGCTCATTTTTTCTTCTCCTACTAGTGTGCATCCATCCATATCCATCTACATTGGTTGGTTGCAAACACTATATAGGAGTAGATAGAGGAGCCTTTTTTCTGGCTTGTGCCCTTCAGCTGCAGCCAGATTAGTATAACCCAATTTTTTTGGAGCCTCATCTTTTGCATTGTAGGTTACCTGCCTGCATTGCAATAGCTCCAGAAAGTTGGTGATACTCTGACTTTCAAATCTTTGGTCACATCCTTTTAGTTTTTTTCCCCCCAAAAAAAACAACAAAGTTTACCAAACACTACATTTGAAAGTTGTGTAGGCCACATTAGCTCCCATTAAAGTGTAGTCGACACACACACTTCATAAAATTAGTGTTTCTTATACCTGTAACCAGCTGTTCAGGAATAAGCACACTAAGGCCCCCCTTTGTACTTTTCTGCCTATCTTTCTCAGTCTAGCAAGATGAAGAAGGCAGGGAGTAAGGCATGTGGCCGTGGGCGTGGAGTTTCAGCAGGGAGAGGACGTGGGGATTCTGCAGGGAGAGGACGTGGGGATTCTGCAGGGAGAGGACGTGGGGATTCTGTGCCTGCTGTTGGCACCAGTGAGTCAGCATCCCCCAGTTTTAGCAGGCAACAGTAGTTTATGCGCAGCTTTGTGGGACCTCACCGTATCCCACTGCTGCGGGAGGAACAAATTGAAGCCATTGTCAGATGGATGGCAGCTAACGCATCGACTTCAATTACTTCCACATCCTCTCAGGGCCAGAGCACCGAAGAGCAACCATCTGTCTCTTCACCACCTGCCAAAGTGCCCAGGCAGTCAGAGAGCCCTGGACAGGAGCCATCACAGTCTCTATTTCTGTTCTCGGAATCTGTTGGTTTGGAAAGAGGGGGCCAGCCAAGCAGCATTCCAGAATGTGAAGAAGAGGGAGTATGCAGTGATGCGCAACTTCTTTGTCCCTCTGAATCTGAAGAGGCGGGTGGGCCAGTGCCTATGGTCAGCACACCTCAGTACGCATCAGATGATGACGAGACTCAGTTACCACTTTCTGGTGCGTACGGTGCTGGCGAGACAACCCAGGAGAAGCAGGTGTTTGAAGAGGGGAGTGTAGATGATGAGGTCCTTGACACATCAGGCGTGAGGAACAGGAAGGTGGTGGGAGCAGCTCTGAGGAAGAGATTCCCCGAACGGCCAAAACCGGAGGGAGAGGGAGGGGGCAGACTTGGTTGCCTGTAGCCTCCACTTCGGCACCCGTTAAGAGCATTCCACTTTCAAAAAGGCAAAACGGGCGCTCCCAAGACTTGCAGTGCGTGGTCCTTTTTTGACACAGTTGTAGATGACATTTGCTTTGTCAAATGCAAGCTGTGTCATCAGAGAGTCAAAAGAGGGAAAAATGTCAGCAACCTCCATACCACTAATATGTGGAAACATGTGCGGACCAAGCACGTGGTGGAGTTACAAAGACACACTGAAGACATAGGACAACCTACAGCACCACCTACCACCTCTTAAGCTCGTGTTGTAGCCTCTTCCTCCAGCTCACACACAGCTGGTTCGGCTTCCTCACAGGATCGCCATGGAAGAACCTCTGGCACTGTTGTACAGAGACCCAGTGTATTTACACCCACAGCACCATGTTCCCTGTCATCCTCACACTCCCAGGCCACTCTACAGCCATCAGTAGCACAGGCATGGCAGAAAAGGCGGCCATACTTGGCAAACCATCCCCGAGCACAGGCTCTGAATGCTGGCATTGCAAAACTACTGGCCCTTGAAATGCTCTCATTCAGGCTGGTGGAGACGGACACCTTCCATAACTTCATGGCATTGGCAGTCCCACAATACAATATGCCCAGCCTTTTTTATTTCAGCAGGCAAGCCTTCCCTGCCCTGCAAAAGCATGTGGAGGGAAAAATTAAACATGCGCTACGAAACGCAGTCAGTAGCAAGGTCCACCTAACCACCTATGCGTGGACCAGTAACCATGGACAGGGACGATACCTTTCCCTCACTTCCCATTGGGTCAATGATGTGGAGCCGGGTACAGATCTTGAGAGTGGCGCTGTACGTGTTCTGCCAACTCCAAGCATTGCAGGAATCCAGTCTGTACACATTGACTCCTCCTCATACTCCAGTTCCTCAGAATCAGCGCTGCAGAAGCCTGTTACGACCGATATGAGCACAGCCGTGGCCAAACGTCAACAGGCCGTACTGAAATTAATTTCTTTGGGGAATCAAAGCCACACAGCGCAGGAGCTCTGGAATGCCATCAAGCAGGAGAGTGACGTGTGGTTTGTGCCAGCGAATCTCCAGCCGGGCTTGGTAGTGTGTGACAATGGCCGAAATCTGGTGGCAGCTCTTGGCCTAGGCAACCTCACTCACATCCCATGTCTGGCACATGTGCTCAAATTGGTCATGCAGAGCTTTCTGAGGGACTATCCGGATCTTGATGCACTGCTGCACAAGGTCCACATAGAGTGCGCTTACTTGCGTCGTTCCAGCACGGCAAGATCGCGCCTTGCTGCTCTGCAGCGCCGATTACGCCTTCCGGAACATCGCATCATATGTGACCTACCCACCAGATGGAATTCAACGTTACATATGTTGGAGCGGTTGTGTGAGCAGCAGGCAGCAGTCATGGAGTACCAGCTGCATCAGGCGCAAACAAGTCGCAATGTGCGCCGGTCACAGTTCAGCACCACTGAGTGGGCCTCTATGAAGGATATCTGCCTCGTTTTGCGTGCCTTCGATGATTCCACGCGGATGGCGAGTGCAGATGATGCACTAGTCAGCATGACTGTCCCCCTTAGCTGCCTGCTTCAAAAAACACTGCAAGCACTAAGGGATGAGGTTTTGGAAGAGGTGGAGGATGAGGAGTCCCAAATGTCATCTGCTTCTGGACAGTCTGCGCTACGTGCTTCCTCACAAAGGCCTAGGCAGGGGACACTTTGTGAGGAGGATGAGAAGGAGTCGATGGAGGAAGAAGACATCTCTCCACAGAAAGCTCTAGTCAGTATGTACAGCGAGGGTGGGGTGATGCAGAGCAGGCAGAGATCACGCCTCAAGCAGGGGACAGCGGTTCTTTGGCAGTTGGGAGTCTGCAGCACATGCTTGATTTCATGCTGCAGTGCCTGAGAAACGACCGCCGCATCGCCCACATTCTCTACACGGCTGATTATTGGGTGTACACCCTCCTAGATCCTCACTACCGGGACAACTTGCAAACCCTCATACCAACATTGAACCGGGAGCGTAAACTGCGGGAGTACCAAGACACACTGGTGCAGTCCATCATGTTTTCCATTCCAACCGACAGCAGTGGTGCTAGTGCTTTACAAAGAACCTCTGTGCATCGAGCCAGTGGAGGAAACTCGGCACAAAGAGGGAGCAGAGGCAGCGCCTCAGCACAAGGCAAGACCACTATGGCCCAAATGTGGCAAAGTTTTGTGTGTCCGCCACAATTGTCTTCACCATCACTGACGGCTCCAGTCAGCAGGAGGCAACGTTTCCGTCAGATGGTGACAGACTATATGTCTTGCCCTGTGACTGTACTCCCAGATGGCTCTTCCCCCTTCAAGTTTTGGGTCTCTAAGCTGGATACATGGCCAGAGCTTAGCCAGTATGCATTGGAGGTGCTGGCTTGCCCTGCTGCCAGTGTATTATCGGAACGCGTCTTTAGTGCTGCAGGTGGTGTACTAACAGACCTTCGCACGCAACTTTCTTCCGATAATGTCGACCGGCTTACTTTTTTGAAAATGAACAAGGCCTGGATCTCCTCAGAATTTTCCAGTCCTCTTCCCGACTAAATAATTGGTTGGCAACTGTATCCAGGTCTCCTGTTGTGTTTATGTTTCTACCACCTGAACTATAATCCCTGGGCTTCAACATAGCCAGTTGTCGCTCAGATGTGTCGTCTGCACAGAGAAAAACACTAGCTCCTGTGTTAGTGGGGTTCAGTAACGCCTGCTGCTCCCCTGCTGTGTGGACTGCAAAGTCTCCTGCTCCATCCACATTCAAACTACTACTGATTTTTATCCATGCTCCACTTAGGCCTCTGGCTCCACTGTCTCTAGTATTTCCCCTGGCCTCCAACTCCACCAGTGACAGCTCTTAAGTGGCGTCTGCATAATCCACACTTGTTCCAGTGTTACTTGGCCTCAGTCACGTCAGTTGATCCCCTGATGTGTGTCCGGCAAGGTCTCCTGCTCTGTCCACATTCCCATTACTAGTAGTGTGAATGAGGACAGAGCAGGAGACCTTGCCGGTCACACATCAGGGGATCAACTGACGGGACTGAGCCCAAGTAACACAGGAACAAGTGTGGATTGTGCTGACGCCACTTCAGAGCTGTCACTGGCGGGGTTGGAGGCCAGGGGAAATACTAGAGACAGTGGAGCCGGAGGCCATAGTGGAGCAGGGTTAAAAATCAGTAGTAGTCTACAACCTCTATAAAACGTGCTGCAAGTTGGCCTCAGCCAACTCCATGCCTCATCCTGGGCTCCAACAACGCCAGTTGGTGTTCAGAAGTGCCGTCTTCACAGAGAAAAACAAACTCGCTACTGTGTCTGTGGGGTTCAGTAATGCCAGCTGTTCCCCTGCTGTGTAGATGGAAAAGTCTCCTGCTGCCTCCACATGCCAACCCTATCAGGCCTCAGCCTGCTCCATGCCTCATCCTGGGCTCCAACAACGCCAGTTGGTGTTCAGAAGTGCCGTCTTCACAGAGAAACACACACTAGCTCCTGTGTTAGTGGGGTTCATTAATGCCAGCTGTTCCCCTGCTGTGTAGATGGCAATGTCTCCTGCTGCCTCCACATGCCAACCCTGTCAGGCCTCAGCCTGCTCCATGCCTCATCCTTGGCTCCAACAATGCCAGTTGGTGTTCAGAAGTGCCGTCTTAACAGAGAAACACACACTAGCTCCTGTGTTAGTGGGGTTCAGTAATGCCAGCTGTTCCCCTGCTGTGTAGATGGCAAAGTCTCCTGCTGCCTCCACATGCCAACCCTATCAGGCCTCAGCCTGCTCCATGCCTCATCCTGGTCTCCAACAATGCCAGTTGGTGTTCAGAAGTGCCGTCTTCACAGAGAAACACACACTAGCTCCTGTGTTAGTGGGGTTCAGTAATGCCAGCTGTTCCCCTGCTGTGTAGATGGCAAAGTCTCCTGCTGCCTCCACATGCCAACCCTATCAGGCCTCAGCCTGCTCCATGCCTCATCCTGGGCTCCAACAATGCCAGTTGGTGTTCAGAAGTGCCGTCTTCACAGATAAACACACACTAGCTCCTGTGTTAGTGGGGTTCAGTAATGCCAGCTGTTCCCCTGCTGTGCGGATGGCAAAGTCTCCTGCTGCCTCCAACATCACACTACATGTTATTTTCCACTTGCTCAATGTAGGCCTCAGCCTGCTCGGAGCATTGATCCTGGGCTTCAACACAGCCACTCGTAGCTTGGAAGTGCCGTCCGCACAGATAGAAACACTCACTCCTGTGTCTGTGGGGTTCAGTAACGCCAGCTGTTCCCCTGCTGTGCGGATAGCAAAGTCTACTGCTGCCTCCAACATCACACTACTACTGACTTTTAACCGTGGTCCACTTAGGCCTCTGGCTGTACTGTCTCTAGTATTTCCCCTGGCCTCCAACCCCGCCATTCGCTGCTCTGATGTGCCGTCTGCACAATCCACACTTGTTCCTGTGTTACTGGGGCTCAGTCAAGTCAGTTGATCCCATGATGTGTGTCCGGCAATTTCTCCTGCTCTGTCCCCATTCCCATTAATAGTTGTGGGAATGTGGACAGAGCAGGACACCTTGCCGGACACACATCAGGGGATCAACTGACGTGACTGAGCCCCAGTAACTCAGGAACAAGTGTGGATTGTGCAGACAACACTGCACAGCAGCAACTGGCGTGGTTGAATGCCAGGGGAAATACTAGAGACAGTAGATCCAGAGGCCAAAGTGGAGCACGGTTACAATCAGTAGTTGTGTACAACCAATATAAAACTCGCTCCAAGTTAGCCTCAGCCTGCTGCATGATTGACCCCTGGGCTTCAACATCGCATGTTGCTGCTCAGATGTGTGTTTGCCATGGGTACTCCCTCCTGCCCAGTCGGGTTCCAGCACCGTCAGCTGTTTCTCGGCAGAGCCTTTGGCCTAGGTACCTCCTTCTTGGTATCCGAGTTCCAGCAACGTCTGCTGGTCCTTGGTAGTGCTTTTTAGCACAGGTAACTCCTGCTTAGAAACCGTGTTCCAGCACCGTCAGCTGGTCCACGGTTGTGCCATTCGCTCTTGTTCCTTATGCTGCCCCTCCGGGTTCCAGCACCGTCAGCTGGTTCTCGGCAGTGTCTTTGGCACGGGTACTCCCTCCTGCCCAGCCTGGTTACAGCACGCCTGCTGTTTCCGGGTAGTTTCAACGTCACTTTGCCACTGATACGTTGTCCTGTCGTGTTGCGGTCGGGTTAGCCGAGTCTTTGGTGCCTGCAGTTTCAGTGCTTCCTATGTGGGCTGCGGGTTCTGGTAAAA
Organism: Dendrobates tinctorius; assembly: GCF_039654945.1. NCBI lineage: Eukaryota > Metazoa > Chordata > Amphibia > Anura > Dendrobatidae > Dendrobates > Dendrobates tinctorius. Next base: position 11,185,030 of record NW_027361712.1, on the reverse strand, counting down.
AAAGGCTGGTTCCATAGTGCCAATAGGACAAGCACCCCCTGTAGGACTGTGGGTTTCGGTAACTGCGGCCGGCTCACGGCCTTGCAACTTTGTTTTTCATGGGTACCTTCTGCTACCCATCCGGGTTCCAGCACCGTCAGCTGGTTCTCGGCAGTGCCTTTGGCTGAGGTGCCTCCTTGTCGGTATCCGAGTTTATGCAACGTCTGCTGGTTCTTGGTAGTGCCATGGGCTCTTGTTCCTTCTGCTGCCCCTCTGGGTTCCACCACCGTCAGCTGGTTCTCGTCAGTGTCTTTGGCACGGGTACTCCCTCCTGCCCAGCCTGGTTACAGCACGCCTGCTGTTTCCGGGTAGTGTCAACGTCACTTTGCCACTGATACGTTGTCCTGTCGTGTTGCGGTCGGGTTAGTCGAGTCTATGGTGCCTGCAGTTTCAGTGCTTCCTATGTGGGCTGCGGGTTCTGGTAAAAAAGGCTGGTTCTATAGTGCCAATAGGACAAGCACCCCCTGTAGGACTGTGGGTTTCGGTAACTGCGGCCGGCTCGCGGCCTTGCAACTTTGTTTTTCATGGGTACCTTCTGCTACCCATCCGGGTTCCAGCACCGTCAGCTGGTTCTCAGCAGTGCCTTTGGCTGAGGTGCCTCCTTGTCGGTATCCGAGTTCAAGCAACGTCTGCTGGTCCTTGGTAGTGCTTTTTAGCACAGGTACCTCCTGCTTAGTAACCATGTTCCAGCACCGTCAGCTGTTCCACGGTTGTCCCATTGGCTCTTGTTCCTTCTGCTGCCACTCTGGGTTCCAGCACCGTCAGCTGGTTCTCGGTAGTTCCATTTAGTATTGTAGCTTCTGCTACCCATCCGGGTTCCTGCACCATCAGCTGGTTCTCGGCAGTGCCTTTGGCCTAGATGCCTCCTTGTCGGTATCCGAGTTCCACCAACGTCTGCTGGTCCTTGGTAGTGCTTTGGAGCACAGGTACCTCCTGCTTAGTAACCGTGTTCCAGCACCGTCAGCTGGCCCACGGTTGTGCCATTGGCTCTTGTTCTTTCTGCTGCCCCTCCGGGTTCCAGCACCATCAGCTGGTTCTCAGCAGTGTCTTTGGCACGGGTACTCCCTCCTGCCCAGCCTGGTTACAGCACGCCTGCTGTTTCCGGGTGGTGTCAACGTCACTTTGCCACTGATACGTTGTCCTGTCATGTTGCGGTTGGGTTAGCCGAGTCTATGGTGCCTGCAGATTCAGTGCTTCCTATGTGGACTGCGGCTTCTGGTAACAAAGGCTGGTTCCATAGTGCCAATAGGAAAAGCACCCCCTGTAGGACTGTGGGTTTCGGTAACTGCGGCCTGCTCGCAGACGCGACACTTTGTTACTCATGGGTAACTTCTGCTACCCATCTGGGTTCCAGCAACGTCAACTGGTTCCCGGCAGAGCCTTTGGCCTAGGTGCCTCCTTGTCGGTATCCGAGTTCCACCAACGTCTGCTGGTCCTTGGTAGTGCTTTGGAGCACAGGTACCTCCTGCTTAGTAACCGTGTTCCAGCACTGTCAGCTGTTCCACGGTTGTCCCATTGGCTCTTGTTCCTTCTGCTGCCCCTCTGGGTTCCAGCACCGTCAGCTGGTCCTCGCTAGTTTCATTTGCTCTTGTAGCTTCTGCTACACATCCGGGTTCCTGCACCATCAGCTGGCTCTCGGCAGTGCCTTTGGCCTAGGTGCCTCCTTGTCGGTATCCGAGTTCCACCAATGTCTGCTGGTCTTTGGTAGTGCTTTGGATCACAGGTACCTCCTGCTTAGTAACCGTGTTCCAGCACCGTCAACTGGTCCACGGTTGTGCCATTGGCTCTTGTTCATTCTGCTGCCACTCCAGGCTCCAGTACCATCAGCTGGTTCTCGCCAGTTCCTCAGCCTTCTTGTAACTTCTGCTACATTTCAAAGTTCAAGCTTGTGGAATTGGTTTTTGATTCTCAATATGGATCTCCCTGACAATGACCCTGAAGACAACGACCCTGAAGACCACACAGAAGAATACCTAAAAGATGACCCTGAAGAATATGACCAAAAGCAGAAGGACATTAAGCATAAGACTAAAAATCTGAGCAAATGAGATTATCAAATTTATAAGCAGAAGAAGACTAAGCAGTGTATGGGGGTGAGTCCGTTCCTTCTCGTGGTGCCCCTGGAAAAGGCCTGCTGCAGGCCAAACTGAACACAGACAAATCCTGTTGTAAATCTATTGTGACAGGCTGAACGGAAGGTGTAATCTTCAAACTTTTATAGATAACAACTACAGGAATGCCTGACACAAATAAGAATATGATGAAGAAGAATAGGAAGAAGATGAAGAAGTAGAATATGAAGAAGAAGAAGTAGAATATGAAGAAGAATAGAAGAAGAAGAAGAAGAAGAAGAAGAAGAAGAAGAAGAAGAAGATACTGCTGCTGCTGAAGATGATGAAGGAAAAAGTGTGGGAGAAGTAAAAAAGAAGGTGAAGAGCATGGAAGTAGTGAAACATACATATCTGACAAAAAATTAAAGACTTTAACATAGTCAATATCTTTGTAACTACGAACGTATTTAAAAAAAAAAATTCCTGCTATTCCATTTGATTGGGCTAAAACTCTATGGCTTTAATGTCTCCTACACCTCCCACAATACATTCTACATTATTATTAGTTGTTTTTCTTCATGTAGAATTAACTGACAGGGAAAGAAAGGTTTTTTTTTAATTCCGATATTTCTGTTCCATTGACTTGAATGGGACTTCCGGGATCGGAATCGGCGATACCCGATACTTTTTTTTAGATCGGCCGATCCATTCCGATCCGATATTTTTCAGTATCGGGTGGTATTGCTCAACACTAATGACGAGTTAATTGAAAGGCCTCATCTGCAACAAGGACATAAGGCACAGATTCAAGATTGGAGCCTGGAAGCTGACGTGGTGGTGGTAGGTCCAGCTGGTTATTGCACAGCTGCCGACCCATAATGGAAGAATTGAAGACTCTAGAGTCTCCAGTTCTTCCACCAGAAGGCCCCAATATCTACAATTATAAACCTGTAGTGACTGTCGACCAGAGCCAACAAAACTACAGAAAAATATTGTTTATAATTATAGAATTGGGACCCTGAGTTTGGCGGCTTACGCATACGGATGTGCTTCCCATCCAGGGCTCCAATACAAATGGGAAAGTGGCAGTGCTCCTCAAATTCCCAGGAAATCCGCAACCAGTCTTCCATCTTGGGCTCAGGCATGACCACTTGATGAAGTCGTGACCAGATTTCGGAACAGGTATTCCTGATATTGTTGATTTCCCTATCAAAAATTCATGTTGTAGTGCCGCATATGACAGACCAGTTGTGAGGAAGCTGAAAGAAAACAAATTAGAAAAAAATAAAAACATGTTCAAGGTTTTAAAAAAATCATATTGATCAAAATAACAGTGTGTAACTAACAAGCCATGCATTAACAACATTAAAATAGTTCCAATGGCTATGTGATTTTTTTACAAAAATAACATATTAATATTAATAAGAGTTTAGACTTAGGACATATTTAGAAGAAAACAACCGAAATTGGTTAACAGAACTAGATACTACATTTCCAAACATCATCAACATAGAGTATGAGGTGGTGGAATACATACCATAACGTAAGGAGAAGGCGCTCCTCAGCAGAAATACATTTGCGCATCCTGGTGACCTGAAAGGTAATCCCAGGGCGCTCTGTCTCCAACAAAATAACAAAGGTAGCAAGGCTCATGCAACAATATTGGTAAAACTTGTCGAGATGGGTCCGCAGAGATGCATAGAGACGTGGAAATGGCCTTTAGTGAGCGTTGCCTCAAAAGTAGATGGACCCACATTCGTCTCCTCCTCCTTGGATCCACAATCACTGGGTATGGCTGACCAAAGTGGCGTGACAAAACCCAGTTGTTTAGCATCCGCTCAGTTGGGGTGAACCTAAGTCTGTCTGACATTTTGCCAACAAATCACAAATACACCAACACAAGCACAGCAACAAAATCGCCAGATTGGAGGCTGCCACCTGTTGCAGAGGCAATAAATAGAGTTGCTGATGATTTAAATTATTTTCAGGCCTCAAAACCGTTAAATGTCCATTTTGCAAGGTTGTGATAAAAAACGCTATACAGATGCCATACGGATGTCCTACGGATGCTTACATGTGCAAAAAATGCAGCAACGCCTTGCCAACAGATTACATATGGATCACTGTTCAGAAATACATTTCTGTGCATTATGACCATAAAATACGGTCCGTATTTTTATACCTTGTGTCTAACTCCGGCCTTAGTGTCCCTCACAAATCCAGGTAATTGTTTGACAAGTGGCTGCAAAAAAATGATCAACCCAGACACCCAATTTTTCGTTCAGCGATCCAATGCCAGAAATAATGTGTCTGAATGAGGAGGGAAAGTAGTTATTGTGTATTTTTGGAAGTATGTGATAGGTGGGAACCACTGGAAATTCCACCATTCAAATTATCAAAAAATGTTTGTGTAATAACCAGACCTTCCTGCAGTAGGCTAGTAAGTTTTTGTTTGTAAAACACAGTAGGATGGCCGTCCAGAGAAATGCAAATATCTGGGACCTGTAACATTATTAAATTCTCCCTGAAATAGAGCGATGGATTTACACAACAATCCCACCTTCCTTATCTGCAGAGCGAATAATCAGATCCTTGTTTTGTTGTAATTCCTCTGTAGCTTTTATCTCCTTGTTTGTTAGATTACATTTAGTCGATCCACAATTTTGATGTAAAGCTATAAGGTCTTTATCAATTCTCTCTTTTGAAATGTGTCTATGACACTGGGACAAGACTGGATTGGGTAAATGTCATGGTTAAGACATGGTTAATGTCCTGTTCTCACAGGGTTAACTTTTGCCGGCCTCTCTTTGGATCTGGGAGGGTTATTTATACTCACTCCAGACTAGAATTCTCTGTCAGCTATACTGTTATTCTGGCTGTGTGTCTGAGCGACCCCCCTGGTGTGCGTGTACTGCATTGCTTGTTTGATTCCCGTATATGACCCGGCCTGTCCCCTCACTCTGAACTCCGTCTCAGGTTTTAGGTACTATTGTCTTCTCTGGTTCTGACCTCCTGGCATGGCAATTGTTACTCCGCTACTGTTTGTCCCTATTATACCGTCTATTGCCCGTTCAGGTTTTCTGATCTATTAATAATAATAATAATAATAATAATAATAATAATAATAATCTTTAATAATAATCTTTATTTTTATATAGCGCTAACATATTCCGCAGTGCTTTACAGTTTGCACACATTTTCATCATTGTCCCCGATGGGGCTCACAATCTAAATTCCCTATCAGTATGTCTTTGGATCTATTGATACGTCCTGACTATCCACTCTGTCTAACCCTTTGGTACTGTCCTGCTATCTCGTGCATTGACCCCGGCTTGATCTGGTTTCCGCCCCTGTCTATGCCCCTTGGTAACTTGTCCCATAGTTACCTTTCTAGGAGTTTCCCTGCAGCTCCTAGCTCTGTGGAGTTTAGGCCACGCCCCCAGCAGTCACGTGCTTCAGGTCCTGATAGTTTGAAGCACGCATTGTCACCTCTGCTGCCCTGCTCCACAGGTATCTTTGTGCACAGTTTTGTACTCAGGACATGCGCACTGGCTCAGTGAGCGAGTGTAGTGCGATGTTCCTGACAGTAAATATAGGGTAACTGGTGATAAACGTATTAATGGGAAACTGATCATTCAGTCTAGATTCAGCCTCTAAATGTCTTAGTTCAACTATGCCCAGCAAGTTCTGGAAGGTATTTTCATTATTGGATCTGCTGTATCCTGTGTTGAGCCTTTAATACCTCACCCTAAAGTTGAAAATATACTGCAGAAGCAACCACCCCTTCTTGTAAAATAGGGACAGTATTGTCAATATTCCCACCTCCCAGGAAACTCCGAGACAAAGCATACAATTTGATGTTCTTAATCTCAGCACAGTCATGCACATGATGGAGAGACAGTTCATTCCACTGGGTGTTAGTGACCCATCTATGGAAATCTGAACAAAATTCCTCTGCCGGTTGGTTTCCCTGCTGGTTCTTATGAAGTTTAGACTTTGCCAGCGAGACACGTTCTAGGATATCATAAATGAGGGCAAGAGCCGCTAAAAAATCCATTCCCCGACTGGAGTAACAATGAGTTGGATGAGAGTAAGAAGCCCGGGGATTGACAGTCTCCTTGAAGAAGGGAGACAACAATCCCCACCTTCTGTATCACACTCCCAGATGACTAAGGATGACGCGTGAAATAGCTTACAGGCTTCCCGAAATGCAAGAAATTTATCCCGAATCCTAGAAAACCTATCAGGGAGCACGACTTTAGATTCTGGTTCAGCTACCTGTTGCGTCGTGACCTTAGACTGTAGGGAGGATACCCCAATAAACAGACCCAGAAGCTGTCTCACAAGGTTAGCGATGGTATCCATGTCAAGATCCTGAAAAATGCAGGGCCAGTGAAAATGTGACACTGTGGCAGTATTTGGTAAGGAATGGGGGCCTCAAACTGTCCCTAGAACTGGAACCCCAACTCTCCTTGTCCCAGGGGTACTCTTATAAGTAGAGAGGCCTGAGTCTCCAACCTTACTATGCTTCAGTTATTGTCCTTAGCTATCCACTTCCCCTTGGCCATGAGGTCTGGGACAGATATGTTAGTGTATAAACATGTAAGACAAAGAGATAACATAATGCAACTTACATACAAAACACTCACCAAGGGTATGGAGGTATATAGTAAAGGATAGGAATTTACAAACCAAATGGGAATAGGAATAAAGAGGAAGGCATACATCCAATTCTGCAGACAACAATCTCTAGTAGCAAGAACAAACTCCTATTCAGCACAGCCTCTCTCCAAGGAGCAAGGAAGCAGAGCTTTCACTGGCAAGACAGAGAGGGTCTGGCCAGGTTTTATAGAGTTAATGACCAGATCAGAAGCAGCTGAAATGGAGCTGCATGTTTCTGACCAACATAGAAAGGGTCGCTAATCTCTTCAGCACTAAAGGAAACCAAATTCATTTAACATGGAATCCAAACAGACAAGCTAAATTGAAGATCTGCAATTCACAATACACAGTGATCTTCTATCCCCAAATCTCCCAGGTTGACATGACACATTCATGGCACATATATAATCTCCATCTTACTATGTGCTTTCACTGTTAATTGTAACTGTCATAGTTATGTGATAGTTGAAGCTCAATGTTTAAACCTGTTATTTATATTATTGTAGTTTTAACACATCCATATATATTTTGACTCATATACATCTACCTGTTGACCAATAAACAAGTTAGACTACAGAGAACAGTCTGCTTATTTTGGAAGTCAGAGAAGGTTTATGCTGTATGTCACATTGCACATCGTGAGAATGTGGAAGAAGACAGAACAATCCATACTAATGTTGTAATCAGCAGCGATGTCAACTTTTGTCATATCATGATAGCTGCAAAATGTGCAGTAGCATATTAAAAGGAATATATTATGCCTGTCCAGTAACTATGGGACTTAGTGCTCAATTCACTTAACAGGGCTATTTTTTCTTGAAATAAAATTACCATATATACTCGAATATAAGCCGAGATTTTCAATCCATTTTTTGGGGCTGAAAGTCCCCCTCTCGGCTTATATTCGAGTCATATACACCAGGGGGTCGGAGGGGGGGCGGGGGTGTCAGGTCATACTTACCCAGACCAGGCACGGATGCTGCAGCCCCCAGCTTCTCCGCGATCTCCCTTCCTTCCTTCAGCGGTCACATGGTACCGCTCATTACACTCATGAATATGAGCATATTCATGAGTGTAATGAGCGGTACCACATGACCGCTGAAGGCAGGAAGGGAGATTGCGGAGAAGCTGGGGGCTGCAGAGACCGTGCCAGGATGGGTAAGTATAGCGATACTCACCTGTCCGGGGTCCATCACTGCTTGCTGATGTCTGGCACGTCATCTGTCAGTGACGTTCAGACAGCAGAGGGCACAGTGACGTGGTTAGTGCGCGCCGCGCCCTCTGCAGTCTGAATGTCACTGACAGATGACATGCCAGACAGCAGCAAGCAGAGATGGACTGGGCGACAGGTGAATATCTCAGGTGCCAGCAGTGACACCGGTACCAGGCCCCAGTGACGGAGAGGTGAGTATGTCATTTTTTCTATTTTTAAATACAGCAGCGGCAGCACATGGGGGCATAATATATGGAGCATCTTATGGAGGCAGCATATAGGGGTATAATCTATGGAGCATCTTATAAGGGCAGCATATGGAGGCATAATCTATGGAGCATCGTATGGGGGCAGCATATAGAGGTATAATCTATGGAGCATCTTATAGGGGCAGCATATAAGGGTATAATCTATGGAGCATCTTATAGGGGCAGCATATGGGGAATAATCTATGGAGCATCTTATGGGGGCAGCTTATGGGGGAATAATTTATGGAGCATCTTATAGGGGCAGCATATGGGGGCATAATCTATGGAGCATCTTATGGGGACAGCATACTGGGGCATAATCTATGGAGCATCTTATGGGGGCAGCATATGGGGACATAATCTATGGAGCATCTTATGGGGGCAGCATATGGGGGCATAATCTATGGAGCATATTATGGGGCCATAATCTTTATGGAGCAGCATATGGGGCATATTATTCTAAGTAGCATCTTATGGGGCTATCATGAACTGTATGGAGCATTATGTGGGGCTCCTGATTAAATATGGATATTCAAAAACATTTAACCTACTGATGTCTCAATTAATTTTACTTTTATTGGTATCTATTTTTATTTTTTAAATTTACCAGTAGCAGCTGCATTGTCCACCATAGGCTTATACTCGAGTCATTAAGTTTTCCCAGTTTTTTGTGGCAAAATTAGGGGGGTCGGCTTATACTCCTGGCAATTTCTATAAGATCACATTTGTGGCTTCTTCTATCGCTATGCTTCCATTATGCTTATCCATAGTGTGATGTAGTAATGGCGCGAGTCTCTATGACAGTACTGCTCTGAGGGAAACCAATATGACACTATGACAGCATGTAAAAATCTAGTCCCAATAACAAATTACATTGCTAGGCACCGAGGTATAGTGGACATTCACCGTCTGTGAAATAGATCCCATTTTCTCCTGTCACAGCCAAAATCACACACTCACAGATTATATATAATGTGTATGACTCTCTTAGCATATTAACACAAACTGGGACATAGGTGTACCCAGGATCAAAACTAGGGGGGGAGCAAGCCATGGTCGTTCAGGTTGTAAAAATTTAGAACGAAAAAGGTGAATTAAATGAAAATTTTAAGAAAATTATATGTAATTATAGCAGTGCTTTATTAGTTATTACAATTATTTGCTTGCAAAAAAATTTAGATTTTTATTCTAATTACATGTCTTATACTAATATCAATTTTCTTGGGTTTGAAGAAAACTTGTTCAAAATGGGTGCGCTCACAAGCTGCGTATTTAATGGGAGCCCCATGGGGGGCTGTAAATTATATGGGAGCTCTATGATATGTATATGATATGGAAGTGCATCTCATATACAGCCCCCCATAGAGCTCCCATATACAGCCAATAGGTGCAGAAACGTTGTAAATTCGCAAAAAGAATTGACATGCTGCGGAAAATAAAGCGCTGCAAATTCACATGTTTTTTTCCAAAGCATGTGCACACCAATTTTCAATTTCCCAAAGACTAACATTGGTGGTGCACTACACTGCGGATTTGATGGAAATCCGTGCGGCCAAAAACACTGCGGATTTGCATCTAAATCCGCAACGTGTGCACAAACCCTTATAGTGCTGTTGTCTGGACTTTGCAATCAATAATTACAAATACAATTAATATAGACAAAAAAGGACAATTGACCCTGGTAAAAAAGCATGGGTCTCCAGGCATAAATGTCATTACAATTAAGTCAGCACATCACATTATTTGTTATTATTGATTAATAAAGTATTTTTTTTACCTAATTGCATATAACTCCATTTTTTTTTGTTAATGGACGTGGACACCACTTACCGCAGGGTGCAGGCACTGGAGAATGGGAGTCTCAGTCTGGGATTCAGACTGGCCTGTGGGTTTCGGGCCTGTGGGTTTCGGGCCAGTGGCACACTGTAATGGCGGCCGCTGCCTGTCTTCTCAGCCTCTGCCTCAGATCCGGAGGGTTCAGACAGGGTTCAGAAGCATGCTTATATAGCATGCTGTACATGATACACCTCTGAACCCTGTCTGAACCCCGGCCAGATCCAAATCCAGCAAGCCGCCGGGTGCCATACCAACACCAAGTGGTCTCAGCCTGCTCTGCAGTGAGTCCCGCCCACCCCGCTGTCAGCTGTGTCTGGCCGTCTGGTTGGCTGCTCTCCACTACCGCGGCCAGAAGGTTTTCTTTGATTGTGCGCCCCTTCTGCTGCCCCCCCGCCCCTCGGTGGGTATGCCCATGAACTGGGAATGAGGCACTAGCTATATTTTTGCCCAATGTCTTCCATCAACCTGTAATGGTAATGTAAAATATGACTTAAGATTCCCCTGATAATCACAAGCTGTTGATTCGACCCCCCCTTCCTTTCCCTCTGCCTGCATCTGCATTCACACGCTCACTGTAAGGCTATGTACACACATAGTGGAACTCTCGCGGAAATTACCACAAGAATTCCAGATTCCATTTCGCGGGAAAATCGCATTTAAATTCCCGTGATTTTCCCACGGAAAAACTAGCATTTTGCAAGCGTAATTAGCTTGCAGAATGCTAGCGTTTTCCAAGCGATCTGTAGCACCGCTTGGAGAACTGATTGACAGGTTGGTCACACTCTTCAAACATAGTGTTTGACGAGTGTGACCAACATTTTACTATTGAGGCTGCATATGCAGCATCAGTAGTAAAAGATAGGATGTAAAAAATAATTAAAAAAATAAAAAATATTGTTATTCTTACCTTCCGGCGTCCCGCGCAGCCTTCCCGCCTCTCTCCACGCTCCCGGTCCCAGTAATCCTTTGCGCGAATGACGGCAAGACTTCGCGCTCCTGCGACGTCATCGCAAATGACCGTCATCGCGGTCATTCTCGCAAAGGATTACTGGGACCGGGAGCATGGAGAGAGGCGGGAAGGCTGTGCGGGACGCCGGAAGGTAAAAATAACAATATTTTTTATTTTAATTCTATTTTTTACAGGGATATGGTACCCACAGCCCTGAGGAGAGTCTCCCCTCCTCCGTATCGTGGGTACCAACCGCAAATATTCTGCTTACTTTTCGCATGGTGTGCACAGCCACATGCGGAAAGTAAGCAGAACAATGCATTCCTATGGGTGCGGGATTGCCGCGATTCCGCTAAATTAATGAGCATGCTGCGTTTTTTACCGCGAAGCGATTCCGCCGTGGAAAAAAACGCAGCATTAGCAAAGCATTGCGGAATCCCATTGGAATGCATGGGATGCTTATTTTTTGTGTTTTCGCGGCAAAATCGCGCATTTAAAACCACCGCAAAAATGCGAAAAAAACGTGGTGTGAACATAGCCTAACACTACACTAGCTCTTTCCTGTCCCCCCCTCCTCATTGCAAGGGAATATTAATTAGCCAGGAGAGAATTTTTCTTTGTCTGAGCCCATGTGCGTGGATATAAGTGTGGGAAATATTAAAGAGGCCATAACTTGGACCCAATCAGTGACTGAAAAATGAAAATTACATTTCTGCGACGTGCACCATCTCAGCTTCCTAGCCCATGTTTTTCATGGTTTCAGCACCAACAGAACCAGAGAAATGGATTTCTCCTGAACGGTGTGAAATAACTTGTTCGAGTTTGGTTTTGGATGAATGCCAGCGACAGGCTGGAAAAGATGATACTATGTGCTTTTCTATATGAGGTACCCTCTGCGAGTGATGGTTATGATAAGTTTTTCAGCAAGAATGTAACTGTGAGAGCAAGGGGAGGACTGTCACCAGACAGCTCCTTCGGTGATGTTACAAGCCCATACTTATAAGTCTGCAACAGAGCCCCCCCAAGTTAGTTGCTGCTTGGGAACCGTTGCCACAAGACCTCATCCATGAATTATGATGTCTGGCTCCTCCTCCCTGCATGATTCTGCATGAAATGATGTAAGCAATATGTAACTTTCTCTGTTTTTTATAATTCCTTTAATTTGTAGTTGCATTGTACATACTATTATTGTCTTATTTTGGAAAGTCTTTTTATCATCTGTAAACACTGCCCATCTTTTGGGAATAAACTATAACATTTATTAGTTCTGCCTCCTTGCTCTGTGACGAATTCATACGTGCCTATAAGCTAATTACGCTACTGATTTGGGTTTGCTTTGAACCCCTCTATTAATTTTAAATATTTATACGAGGAATCTGAAGCTGGTGGCAGCAAAGTGTGCTCTGGCTAGTCGGGTAGCACTGGCAGTGACTGAGCGGGTTTTATAAGCTGATTGTGTGGCTGCGGCCAAAGCATTTATAACTCCCTCACTGCAAGTGGGCCTAATAGCCACTGCACAACAAGTAGCCCGTCCGGTGACTAATTATCCTAGGTGTAGTTCCCTGACTGACCTGAGGGTAAGGGGGGCGCCGGAGAGCTGCAAGTTCCAAAGTGGAACTGGAAAGTGGTATATGCATAAATCCCAACAGCTTGTAACATATTGTGGCAGTGGTGAGATAACTAAAATAAACCCCCCTGCGATAAATTGTTAGGGCAAGACTAGCTTGCTGTTTTTTATCACATGGTGCCAGCGGTGGGATAACTAAGATAAGCCCCCTGTGCCTGTGATAGCCGTGTGCGGCCAAAAGTCACATCCCCTGATCGTGACACAACCTTCATCAGATCCCAACCCTTTGGGCGTATTAATGGCTTTTTATTAAAGAAATTCACTGCTCAAAAAAATAAAAGGAACACTAAAATACCACATCCTAGATATCTCTTAATGAATTATTCCAGTTGCAAATTTGTATTCATTGCATAGTAGAATGTGTTCAGAACAATAAAACATAACAATTATCAATGTAAATCAAAATGAATATTCCATGGAGGTCTTGATTTTGAAGGATACTAAAAATCAAAGTGGAAAATCAAATTACAGGCTGATCCAACTTCAGTGGAAATGCCTCATGACAAGGAAAAGGATGCTCAGTATTGTGTGTGGCCTCCATGTGCCTGTATGACCTCCCTACTGTACAACGCCTGGGCATGCTCCTGATGAGGCGATGGATGGTCTCCTGAGGGATCTCCTCCCAGACCTGGACTAAAGCATCTGCCAACTCCTGGACTGTCTGTGGTGCAACGTGATGTTGGTGGATCTAGCGAGACATGAAGTCCCAGATGTGCTCAATTGGATTCAGGTCTGAGGAACGGGCGGGCCAGTCCATAGCTTCAATGCCTTCATCTTGCAGGAACTGCTGACACACTCCAGCCACATGAGGTCTGGCATTGTCCTGCATTAGGAGGAGCTCAGGGCCAACCGCACCAGCATATGGTCTCACAAGCGGTCTGAGGATCTCATCTCCGTACCTAATGGCAGTCAGGCTACCTCTGCTGAGCACATGAAAGGCTGTGTGGCCCTCCAAAGAAATGCCACCCCTAAACATTACTGACCCACTGCCAAACCAATCATGCTGAAGGATGTTGCAGGCAGCAGATCACTCTCCACGGCGACTCCAGACTCTATCACATATATCACATGTGCTCTGTGCGAACCTGCTTTCTTCTGTGAAGAACACAGGACGCCAGTGGCAAATTTGCCAATCCAGGTGTTCTGTGGCAAATGCCAAGTGTCCTGTATGGTGTTGGGCTGTGAGCACAGCCCCCATCTGTGGACGTCGGGCCCTTAGACAATCCTCATGGAGTCGGTTTCTAACCATTTGTGCAGACACACACATTTGTGGCCTGCTGAAGGTCATTTTGCAGGGCTCTGGCAGTGCTCCTCCTGTTCCTCCTTGCACAAAGGCGGAGGTAGCGGTCCTGCTGCTGGGTTGTTGCCCTCCTAAGGCGGCCCTCCACATCTCCTGGTAGCCCCTCCAGCCTTTGAACACTACGCTGACAGACACAGCAAACCTTCTTGCCACAGCTCGCATTGATGTGCCATCCTGGATGACCTGCACTACCTGAGCCACTTGTGTAGGTTGTAGCGTCTGTCTCATGCTACCACGAGTGTGAAAGCACAACCAACATTCAAAAGTGACCAAAACATCAGCCAGAAAGCATTGGTACTGAGATGTGGTCTGTGGTCCCCACCTGCAGAACCACTCCTTTATTGAGGGTGTCTTGATAATTGCCAATAATTTCCATCTGTTGTCTATTCCATTTGCACAACAGCATGTGAAATTGATTGTCAATCAGTGTTGCTTCCTAAGTGGACAGTGAATATAACTTGGAGTTATATTCTGTTGTTTTAAGGGGGCTCCATTTGCACAACAGCATGCAAAATTGATTGTCAATCAGTGTTGCTTCCTAAGTGGACAGTTTGATTTCACAGAAGTTTGATTTACTTGGAGTTATATTCTGTTGTTTAAGTGTTCCCTTTATTTTTTTGAGCAGTGTATAAAAGGGAAGTTCTTTTTTTCCTGTAGGCCGAAGCATGGAATATATCTCTAGATTGCTATTTAATACACAGAATTGCATTATTAAAGATGCTGAAAAAGAGGTACAGGCTTGCCTTCCACTTTTACGTAGACAGTGGTAAACCAGGTTAATAGTTAAATATGAGCTGCACACAAGTACCATCATTTCTGATACATGTGTAATTTTATACACATTGAGATGCAGGATCATTTATTTATATATTTCTTACTTTACAAAAATACTTTACTTTTATTGAAATTTTATAATACAAAAAAGAAATAGAGAAAATACCGTAACGGATTCAAGAACAAAGTAAAAGCCCAGTGGAAGTAACATTGAATTGAACCATGAGGTTATTTTTTTATTATAACAATAGGGAATTATAAGTAATTTAATATGTGTGTTATATAGAATTGTAATTTTTTTTCTATCCATTAGATTCCGTGCATCATACACGCAGCGTTTTTTACGATAGTTATATTTTTGTGACCTGATACCTAGAAATATGCAATGCATCAGGAAAAAAAAAGGAGTGTTCACATGAACATTCAGTAGGTGGCACTTGCTCTATCCACTTTGCAGTCGCCATTAGAGGAGCAGGAGTAGGAGCTGGAGCCAGTCCATCCCTGAGCTGGCACTGTAGCCAAGGTACTGAGGCAAAAGCAACAGCCCAGGCCAAGGCAGAAAGAGCCAGAAGGGGGAGGGAGACACAACCAGTGAGTGCAGCAAGGAGCAGGCAGCAAATGCAAGCAGCACAAGGCAGCAATCACAGTGCAGCAGACTGAGCACTTCCAAAAGGGACAGCTCCTTCTTCCCACCAGCTCTGGTTATATTATGACAGCAAAACTCTGAAGATCTTCCCTGTCTATTCTTCATCATCAGGTATTTATCCTACTATTTACCACCATGCAATGTCTGAGGGTTCCCACTCCACTGCTGATGGCACATTGCTGGATGCTAGAATCCAGGTCAGCAGCATCCCCTTCATCTGCACAGTATGATATACTAATGTGATATAATGCTAGGCACTATTTCCTACTGATTATACTAGGACTATGTTCTGATGCTTCTACCTAGGATATAAGGATATTTCCCTGCCATATCTGTGCATTGGAGCCCTGCTTCTGCCCATATGACTGTATGGAGATGCTCAGCAGGGCAGCAAAATTAAAAGGCAAATCCATGTCGGTTGTGCAGAGGATATTTTCAGTTAATGTTCTATAATCCTGATTTAGAATCAATACTTTGCACAAGGGAAGCAATTAGACATCCCCGTTCTGTTTTCTCAACTTTCCAGAACAGCCACCGAGCTGCTATGGCTGGGATGTTGAGGGGAGGAAATCTGGCCTTTGATGATGGGACTCCTGTTAATCATAAGCATTGATTTTCTTCCCCCCCCTCCGCAAGTGCTTCAGGAAAGAGATTCTGGAACACAACAGCCTTTAAATCAGCTTAGCTCCCTCAATCTCAGCAAAAGGCAGGGAATGGTAGCAGAAAAGACACAGATTAAAAAGAGGGGTCAGCAAGGTTCCCGGACACAATTTATATTGCATTGAAACACAATGTTACATATTTAAAGGTTTGGGGTATTTTGTTGGATTTTTTTTTTCTAATTTTCTTTTTATTATTTAATAATCCATCAGGAAATAAATTAGTCTTATTCATTCAAAACTGTCAGACACTGCAACATTGCATATTTCTAAACATACTGATTTGCAGAGTAATAGACCGTATTTTTTGGACTATAAGACGCACCGGACTATAAGACGCACCCCAAATTTTCAGAAGGAAAAAAGGGGAAAAAAATGAATGCGTCAAATGGGGGTCCGTCTTACAGTCCGAATTCAGCTTAATGGGGAAAATCAGTAGTGCTGGTGGAGTGTGGTCACAGGGGATGATCGGTGGTCCGGCAATGACATGACTCCCATCCCAGACTAATGTGGCACATTCTGCGGTGCTCGTGGTACGGCGGCTTCGCCGACATTTTGTGAAAGCTCAGAGCCCCGCACATCCCCACTGCTGTGATGCGGTGGCCTCCGGGAAAATGGCCGCTGGGTGAGATCTGGGTGAGATCTCAGTCTGTGCATTTGCCGCTTCCGGCAGCCATTTTCCTGGAGGCCACCCATCACAGCAATGGAAGTGCGGGAGCCTCCAGGCTTTCAGAAAATGTCAGCGGAGCTGCCCACCACCGAATACTGCCGCATCAGCCTGGGAAGGGAGTGTGGTCATCGCCCTGCAGCATTGGACCGCCGCAGAATGGCCCGACTCCTGCTGCCGCCACACTAGTTGTAAGTATATTCCAACTAGAAGACGCACCCCCATTTTCCTAAAAAAAATTTGCAAGTAGTTTTAGGTTGAGGATATATTACTATCCTTTTCCCAATTAGTCATATATATTGAGTATTGACTATGTTGCTATTTGGCATGTAATACTGTACTATGCGAGTGTGCCCCTTTGGTGGCCATTACTTTGGGTAGGGGGAGAGACTTTACCCCTTTATTTGGTACTAGGCAATTGGGATTGAGTCTCTTTCTACTAATAACTATGAGACATCAAGTGATTTGCACTGCATCATTTGGGTCTCTCTTTCTTTAGGTTTATTTAATTTCATGTACATGAATTCTGATGAATAAATCTCGGTCACCTCAGTTACATGTTTTGCTATTGTATTGCAACCCTGCACATAGCACTTTTTGCTTAGAGACCAATTTAGGTCTTGAGTATTTTTCTTATGTGTAAGGGGTTACTACTTTTTGTCCCCACCAGGTGTCAAACCGAAATCCCTGTATGATCAGGGCAATTCTTATGATATTTACTCTGTATTGTTATACAAGGCTGTATATATATATATATATATATATATGTATATATAGTTGTTTTTTGGTCTGCGGGGCAGAACCCACCTTTGGTGGGCATCCTGTTTTTCAATGTTTTTAAATATCTGTTTTTTGTACACTCAAATAAAATATTGAATTACTGTTTGGTGATCCCTGGCGTTTGACATGTTGCTTTTCTTTTTCATATATCCCTTCTATATTCCAACTATAAGACACACCCCCATTTTCCTCAAAAATTTTTTTGAAAAAAGCGCGTCTTATAGTCCGAAAAATAAGGTATTTATAAGGTATTTAATACATTATAGCTTTTTTATCATAATTTGAATATTCCCTTCTTATGAAACAGGATGTAAAAATGATTCTTACATACAGAATATAAATGTTGTGAGTTATGGTAATTATGTGCATGGCAATGTGGCAGAGTTGAGTTTTTTTATGTGCCATGCTGTAATACTGTATCACAATGTGTAATTTATGGCCCCCAGGAAGCCCACCACGTTAGCTTAATGTAAGGTGCAAAATGGGGTCCTTAAGAATTGATATATTCAGCTCTGCTCCATCTGTAAAATGATCATCTATCCTCTGGCACCTGTTTTTACAGCTGATTTGCAGTAAATATACCCTGCTCTGATTTTTACTCCCTTATGATGTTGCTTTGGCTGCCATCTAAAGTTAGATAATCAGATCATCTCGGATGCATATATGCTATAATACACAGTCAATCAGTTGGTTTCCGCAGGCATTAGATTTGCAACTGAAGGTTAGTGTGTGCGTGTGTGCGTGTGTGCGTGTGTGTGTGTGTGTGTGTGTGCATTTTATATAGTCTCTATATTACATACAAGTTTGATTCGTTAAGGACAATTAATCAGATTTCAGCCTTTTTTAAAAAGTGGATGACAGCCCCTAAAGGACGCTGCACTAATTGGTATTAATGGTTGTCACCAAAGATCTGAAGGACCCAACTAACTCCCAATCATTCCAGTAGGCGTTATACAAAAGTGCAGCAAAGTGCATTTAAAAATGAATTTCTTATCTCTGTACTAAGATCTCTTGCCGTGATATCATCATGTAAGCCAATCCCTGCCTTAAGTGGTAACTTCACTTTGGCGTCACCGCTACAGAAACTGATTGGCTAAATACATTACAATTTTTTTAATGTAGTTAGAACTAGTTTGTCAATATTTTTGCTGAGCAAAAAACCTCTGTAATACCAGGCACATTTTTTTATTGTTATATAAGGAAATCTACAAAGCTCTCCACGGTTTTGCACCCCCCTACATCTCTTCCCTAGCTTCTTCTCACTTGGATCCAATGTTTACACTCAGCAGCATGGTCATCTAATTCTCACCCCTTACCCCTCTAGACCAAACATTGTTATCCTATGGGCACGGTCCATTCTCTCATTGTAATGATCTACGACTAAGATCCTCTATAATCCAAACCTCACAAACCCATCTCCAAGGCTTCTCTCATGCTGCCCCAATTCTCTGGAATGCACTACCCCAAACACTCTGGTTAATTCTCAGTATGCACAGTTTTAAGTGTTTTCTAAAAACTCATTTCATTAGACAGTCCTATCAACTCATTAATCTAACTACTCCCTGTTCTACATTCCTAACTTTTTCCCAGAATCTGGTCCCTTCTGCTATCAGGTCTCACCCCTCACATGCACTGGATAACAGTTTGTATCTGGACATACATAGACACTGGCTGATTATTTATTATAATCATGGCTGGACCATACATGACCAGCACTTTTTTAACCTTTTGTGCCACCCTATCTCCTAACAGATTGTAGGATTTTGAGCAGGACCCTCACTCCTCTTGTTTGAATTGTTACATTGCTGTGTAAAGTCTTATAGCTGTGCAATATGTTGGCGCTATAGAAATAAAATGATCATTATTAAGGAAATGCTATGATATGTATCCTTATGTCTCTAGATGGCAAAACAGCCCTGACATAAAATGATACAAATCAAACTATACATTACACAGATCACTCAACATCTGTTACATAAATAGATCACTAATAACACCAAATGAAGAAAAACCTGGATGCAGTAAAGGCTGACTGAGAGCAAATGTGTAGCAAACCATAATATGTAATCTGTAATTCAATTTCACCTACTCTATACAATAATGTAATTACTGCCTAACATGAAGGCATCCAGAAGGATGTACCATGCAGAAATCAGCTCATTTCTATACATAAACCATGTATGTGCATGTCATTTCCCTTATTTTATTTTTAGGCTAAACACATACATTTCCTGTATAGCACTTCTGAGTCTGCTATAGCCATATCAATTATGGATAATTAACCTAATTCAGACATCTGCAATACTTATAAAGCTATCACAGTAATCTGCATAACATATGTACTTCCAGGAATGGTAGAATTAAGTCCTGCGACTACCCACAGAAATAACCTAATATTTCGTGCTGGCCAGTTAAATTAACTTTGGAACTATTGTTTTTAGGAGTCGTGAACACAACTGTTTAAATCGAATTGCTATGCACATGTCCGATTTAATCCTCAGACCGAGTGGTCCAAGGAAAATAAATCAGTGTCATGCTCGGCTTTGATCTGAGTGCGGATCAATCTTGGCAACGCAAGTCTGTGGGTCCATGGAAAACATTAGACTGCATTTGGATGACATAGGAGTGCAGTTTGATTTTCATGGACTGAATGGAAAAGGTGAAGAAACGTTTTTTTTTATCACTACCTCTGAGAAAAACGGATTCTCTTCTGATCAAACTCTGATTAGCATAATCGGATCATTTTTCTCTGATGGAGAAAAAATGATCACGTGATCCTACCCTTAAATGGAATCTATCGCACACTTTGTACCCACAAACAGAATACAGGATTCCATTTTGAATGCATATACAATTGTGTTCAAAAGTTTACATATCCCAGCAGAATTTTTGCTTTCTTGGCCTTTTTTTTCAGAGAATATGAATGATAACACCTAAACTTTTTCTCCACTCATGGTTAGTGGTTGAGTGAAGCCATTTTGGTGTTATCATTCATCTTTTCTGAAAAAAGGCCAAGAAAGCAAAAATTCTATGTATGTATGTAAACTTTTGAGCACAACTGTACTAATTAGGCTGGAAGTGCATTGGGTTTGAACCAGTTTTCCTTATTTTTCCCCTTCTTCTGATGCCACACTCCTCTCCCTGACTACTCTGTGTCTGCTGTCTTTAGCTGGCATAAAGTTGAACTGACAACCAACAGGTAATGAAGAAAACTGATGCACTCCCCATTCACCGGGCACACCCCAATGCACTTCCAGCCTCATGAAAATATTTGTTCAGAATAATATTTCTCACTGCCAGAGCAGTATTTTTGGGGTCACACAAGCGCTTGTGTGTTACCTTATATTTTCAAGACTTGCAAGGCCACATATTCTACTGGGGGTTATAACGATGATGAATGATTACATTACATTACAAGAATTTTGGGCTGTTTTACCTTGGAAGTGGCTTATAAGTTGACTTCCTAACAGAATGCTAAATCACAAGTTTTCTTCTTACTCTTATGTCTAGTATTATGAATGGGTATAATTTGTATATTTTGTTTACTAGGAAATAGTTTATTCCAGAGTTACAAGACAGATGTCCGAAATGACTGTGGACTGGTTTATCCTGGAAGTATGTCATGAGCTAAGACACCTCAAACTGCTGGAACAGTTTTTTTTTTAATTTATCTTTACAGTCATGGCCAAAAGTTTTGAGAATGACACAAATATTATATTTTCACATGATCTGCTGCCCTCTGGTTTTTATGTGTGTTTGTCAGATGTTTTTATCACATACAGAAATATAATTGCAATCATATTATGAGTAACAAAAGGTTATATTGACAGTTAGAATGAGTTAATGCAGCAAGTCAATATTTGCAGTGTTGACCCTTCTTCTTCAGGACCTCAGCAATTCTCCCTGGCATGCTCTCAATCAACTTCTGGATCAAATCCTGACTGATAGAGTCCATTCTTGCAAAATCAATGCTTTTATTTTGTCTGAATTTGAAGGTTTTTGTTTGTCCACCCGTCTCTTGATGATTGACCACAAGTTCTCAATGGGATTAAGATCTGGGGAGTTTCCAGGCCATGGTCCCAAAATCTCTATGTTTTGTTCCCTGAGCCATTTAGTTATCACCTTTGCTTTATGGCAAGGTGCTCCATCATGTTGAAAAAGGCATCGTTGATTGCCAAACTGCTCTTGGACGGTTGGGAGAAGTTGCTCTTGGAGAACATTCTGGTACCATTCTTTATTCATGGCTGTATTTTTAGGCAAGACTGAGAGAGAGCCCATTCCCTTGGCTGAGAAGCAACCCCACATATGAATGGTTTCAGGATGCTTGACAGTTGGCATGAGACAAGACTGGTAGTAGCGCTCACCTGGTCTTCTCCGAATAAGCCGTTTTCCAGATGTCCCAAACAATCGAAAAGGGGATTCATCAGAGAAAATGACTTTACCCCAGTCCTCAGCAGTCCACTCCCTGTACCTCTTGCAGAATATCAGTCTGTCCATGATGTTTTTCCTGGAGAGAAGTGGCTTCTTTGCTGCCCTCCTTGAGACCAGGCCTTGCTCCAAGAGTCTCCGCCTCACAGTGCGTGCAGATGCACTCACACCTGCCTGCTGCCATTCCTGAGCAAGCTCTGCACTGCTGGTAGCCCGATCCCGCAGCTGAAACACTTTTAAGAGACGGTCCTGGCGCTTGCTGGTCTTTCTTGGGCGCCCTGGAGCCTTTTTGGCAACAAGGGAACCTCTCTCCTTGAAGTTCTTGATGATGTGATAGATTGTTGACTGAGGTGCAATCTTTCTAGCTGCGATACTCTTCCCTGTTAGGCCATTTTTGTGCAGTGCAATGATGACTGCACGTGTTTCTTTAGGGATAACCATGGTTAACAGAAGAGAAACAATGATGCCAAGCACCAGCCTCCTTTTAAAGTGTCCAGTGGTGTCATTCTTACTTAATCATGACAGATTGATCTTCAGCCCTGCCCTCATCAACACCCACACCTGTGTTAATGGAGCAATCACTAAAACGATGTTAGCTGGTCCATTTAAGGCAGGTCTGCAATGATGTTGAAATGTGTTTTGGGGGATAAAGTTCATTTTCTAGGCAAATATTGACTTTGCAAGTAATTGCTGTTAAGCTGATCACTCTTTATAACATTCTGGAGTATATGCAAATTGCCATTAGAAAAAATGAAGCAGTAGACTTTGTAAAAATTAATATTTGTGTCATTCTCAAAACTTTTGGCCATGACTGTAGGTTTAATAATATAAACAGTTAGAACTTACATATCCCTCAGAAATAGTTTGTTCCAGAGTTCAAAACTAATTTGTCTGCACATAAGGGGGATTTCTGATCTAAGACATTTACACTAACGCATGTCCTTTCTGGAGAACAGAACAACCGTAACCCCTTATCTGGAAGTCGACTCAGCCCATGGCCACCTTATCCAGGCAAACACTGTATGGACTATGTTACACAAATAGACTAAAAAGCTGAACCAGCTTATGTATTTTTGTGGATGTGTCATATTCCACCTTTAAAGGGAATCTGTCACCCCATTTTAGCCCTATAGGCTGCACCCACCGCCATCAGGAGCTTATCTACTGCATTACAGATGCGATGAAACCTGAAAGATAAGAAAAACACGTAAGATTATACTCACCGGGGGGCGGTTGCGGTGGGTGTCGCAGTCCGGTCTGGCGGCTCCCATCTTCATACGATGATGTCATCCTCCTTGCTTCTCCCTCGGCTCCTGTGCAGGCATACTTTATCTGCCCTCTTGAGGGCAGAGTAAAGTACTGCAGTGCGCAGGCGCCAGGAAAGGTCAGAGAGGTCCGGCGCCTGCGCACTGCAGTACTTTACTTTGCCCTCAACAGGGCAGATAAAGTATGCCTGCACAGGAGCCGAGGGAGAAGCAAGGAGGAAGACATCATCGCTAGAAGATGGGAGGCCCCGGACCGGACGGCGACACCCATCAGACCGGACCGAACGACAGGGTGAGTATAATCTAACTCTTTTTTCTTATCTTTCAGGTTACAGAATGCTGTAGATAAACCCCTGATGGCTGTGGCTGCAGCTTTTAGGCCAAAAATGGGGTGACAGACTCCCTTTAATAGTCACTTGTATACATGGTTTTAATTTGTAGGTGCTCAAAAAAAAAATCAAGAGTTCACAGCTTCCAAATCTTCACTTCCTTCCTTTAGCTCTGTATTTCACATTGAACTCAGTAACTGGTTTTGACTTACAAAATGTGAAATTTTTTAATATTTGAAATCAATGAGCAAAAACAACATAAATATAAATGGCTCAGACAAGCTGCAGGATTAAGAGAAAGATAAGAAAGACATGAATCACTAGCAAAAGCCACTGACTTATTTATATTGATATTTCTCACATATTCCCTGGTAAAAAGCATTTGTATGTAGCGGAGCAATGTCAATGTCATTTATTGAATGCTTCAATATTTCCCAAAGCAAGCCAGATCAATGGTTATTCTATAGCATCATGGGTTATTCTATTGCTTTATGTTCACAGCTGTACAACCTGAAATTGTTATTTTTTTTAATAGTCAAACCATTTTCTAGATGACTAAAACATTATGTATGTACAGATAAAGCTTGTTATGAGTACTTTATTGCCGTGCCTCCGTGATTTAGAGATTTCCCCACAAATTAGATATTCCGATGGCGAAAGAAGAGACAAAATTCTGTCTGTGGTGCGCTGCCTGTCGGCGCTCATATGGACCTGCGCTCAAGGACTGCCTCTCAAGCAGTGTGATGTCACCTGCTACAGGAACTCCCGTGAGCAAAACATCGACATGAATTTTGATTTTTGACTCTCGAGAGTTCCCATAGCATGTGATGTCACATTGCTTGAGCGGCAGTCCTTGAGTGCAGGTCCATGAGAGCGCCGGCAGGCAGGGCACCACAGACGGAATTTTGTCTCTTCTTTCGCCATCGGATCATCTAACTTGTCGGGTAATCTCTTAACCACAGAGGTGCCACACGTACCCAGGATACAAGAAAAGGGGAAGGACACCACTGCAATGAGCGCACACTGAACCAAATAGAATTTAATTTTATTGATGCAAAAGGTTATACATTAAAAATATGATAAAACATGGTAAGCAACCCACAATATATATAAAGTCACACATGACATATACAACATATCAGACCTGACACGATAATCCATATATAGTCCATATGTAGTTCAACCCCACTATAATAACCGTAACCAATACCCTATAGTTGGGCTCATGGAGACCAGGGGCAATTGTTGCACAATAATAACATGCAATAATCAATGCAACAAACCCTGCATACTACCTAATAGTAAATGTACGCCACAAGCGGCCACAGAACAAGGTGGCCCAATTAATAACCAACACTCAATGACGAATAACCAACTCCCCTGACGAAGCCACACGGGTTGTGGCGATACGCGTGGGGTATGGTCCTGGGTTAGCACCCGCTTTCTATATTTCTTGTTGCAACCTCATTTTCCCTTAGCGGTACCTTGACTGTTTGATGGGGCACAATTGAGTGTTGGTTATTAATTGGGCCACCTTCTTACTCCATTACAGTGCTGTTCAAGACAGGCCAATCCTAGTAAATGTCCCTTTTATTGTTTTACGTAAAAAAAAAAAATTCAAAACCAAATGCCATTATTGGTGTCTTGTTATTCGGAAACTTGGTGATGAACATTTTGAAGATTTTTGATTTATAGTACTCAAAAACATGATTAATGACAACAATATATATATTTTTTTCTTTAAAAAAACAAACAAAACAAGACATCAAAACATGATTCTCCATTGTTTTCTTCTAATGGAATGACTCAATAGAAACTCACCAATGATTTAACATCCCACCCCTCGCGACAATATAATATGCACTTAGCAGGTTAATAGCTAAGTTGGAGATTTTGAATGCTAAGGAGTTCTGTGCCTAATGATTGATAGAGGTCCATCAAGTAAAATGAAACCCTACGTTAAAAGTGTAGCTTCACCTTAGATGAACTTGCACCAGATATTTGTGATCTCTACTAATATTTTGTTTTCGTATCAGAGCAATCTGATAATAATGCGGAGAAGAGGGAATGGAATAAAAATCCTACCTGGAATCCTTAAGGTACATCTGCACAATGCTAAATTCAAAAATTTTACTGTATCACTTGTCAAGTTTTTTTTTCACCATAAATATCCAAATAGTTAGAGCTGCCTACTTCCCGTGTAAGAAGTGGCTCCATTAATGTAAATGCACCATTTCGGTTCCGTTTTTCCCGGAATAATGACCAGGCACTCCAGTTCTCAGTTTGGGGTCCCAGTTGTCAGACCTACATCTGTTTCATTTTTATGATATGCTCTAGTTAATATTCAATAAAGTAATTTCCTTTAATGTACTGTATGCACATGCTATTTATTACAAGGTTATAGAAAATAGAGACCCACTCCTCTCTAATCACATTGTTCTCTGTAGAAAACAATCTTCAAAGCGTTGCAGTCACAAAGCTCTTTGATCTCTGTGGTTGATAAATGAAAATTCTGCAAAAAGCCACTCTATGATGATGAACAATTGAAAAATGTATAGGGCTTTACTGTTCCAGTGACGGCTAGAAACATCAATACATGTGGAGTGCAGAAAACGGAGTTTGCTTTATCTGTTATGAAAAATCAAATGACAGTCACAGGTATGCATTCTATTGGCAGATATTGCAACCTTCTGTTTAGGTTTCTCATATATATATATATATATATATATATATATAGAAATATGTACAATTTGTACATTCTAAGTTTTAGAATTTTTATTTTTTGTGCAGCACTAAGGAAGAGTCTTGTAGTTTTTTGGCTAAAAACGCAAGTAGCCCACGTGCCCTGAAAAAAAACATGTAGAACACTCTAAGGTTTCCTAGGTCTGTATCCAGCTTAGTTTTTGTTCAGTAATGCAAGCACTGCCTTAGTAATGTCAAAGTGACCCAACATATATGGCTGTGGGTAAATGGATGGAAGTTGTTCTTTACTTCTCTTCTGATATACACACTATCTGTAATGTTTATTCACTGTTTTATGGCTTTCTGTCCCTATGTCTAAGGTAAATCGTGAGCTGCAGCTTCCTCTCACTATCCAGATTCATCCCAAAATGGCTGCTCCATTTCCTGCCTCGCCTTTTATATAGGCTATATTAGTCGATTATGATTGGCTGTGCTAGGCCACTCAGGTCTCTTCATCAGGCTAGAATTCAGATTATTAGTCTAGCCTGATCCCTGATGAAGAGACCTGAGTAGTCTTGAAAGCTTGCAACTTGTTTCCAACTTCTCAGTTAGCCATTATAAGGTATCAACCACTGAGGACTCTCAATGCTAAATATTCTTCTGTCTAAATTTCCATCACGTGACTTAGTAGAGGATTGGAACGACACTGGATACTGCAGAAAACAGCGATTGCTGACATTTACATAGGTTTAGGGAAAAATGTTAATGGAAGGGCTTCTTTAAATAGTGTTGTAGAAACCTGATCTTCCCAAATATTGTTTTATTGAGTCATTGCCTGGAACTATTTTATACTAGAATCTTATTTCATTGGAACTAGCTTGGCCCGTGCAAAATTTTCGCAAATTGGTTGTCGGGGCGCAGGCAATTTCAGAAAAAGCAGGCTGGTCAAATGTAAATGTATTTCATGAGCTGATGAACACAGACAGGTATTTATATATGTAGATTGGTAATACAATAAATTGGTTTGATAAGTAGAGGCCAAAAAATGTCTTCCGGTTGAGGTGCCACCTGCAGGTCATTGTGTCTTTCTGCAGGTTTTGTAAAATGAATGTTTAAACTGTATTTAGTGATAAAATTGTGAATGTGTGGTTTGTTTGGCTCTTCTCTTGCTGAAGGGAGCAAGTTTACCTTTCAAATGGTGCATCATTTGTGTGTGCAGGGCAAAGTAATCAGCAAAAAAGCAGTGCATGTTTACAAATGTGTTTGCCTATGTGACTCACCATTTGTGTGGGTCGAAGTAATCACCGAAAAAGCAGTGCATGCTTACAAATGTGTTTGTATATGTGACTCACCTGCAGTGAAGTGTGCAATCCTCCAATGTGCCTGAAATAGGCTGGGCAAGCACTTGAGCAAGCTGGAAAGATCCCAAGGCAAATGTTTGGATTTGTTTGTGATGTCTGTAAGCAGCTTTGTGGTAGTGTGCTTTGGGGTAGTGTGCTGCCACCTGTAGGTAATTTGACCTTTCAAATGGTGTATCATTTGTTTGCGTGGGTGGAGTATGAATGGAGCAAGTGTGCAATTCAATAGGCAGTGCATATTTACAAATGTGTTTGAATATGTGCATCACCTGCAGTGAAGTGTGCAATCCTCCAATTTGGCTAAAAATAAGCTAAGCAAGTAGTTCGACAAGCTGGAAAGCCCTCAAGGCAAATGTTTGGATTTGTTTGTGATGTCTGTAAGCTGTCACGTTGTCGTCAGACTCGGGGCCTGCTGTCCCGGCCTCGGCCACTAGGAGGCGCCGGAATGTCACGTCACCATCAGACTCGGTGCCTGCTGTCCCAGCCTCAGCCACTAGGAGGTGCTGTACTGTCACATCGCCGTCAGACTCGGGGTTTGCTGCCCCGGCCTCGGCCACTAAGAGGCGCCGGACTGTCACGTCGCCGTCAGACTCGGGGCCTGCTGTTCCTGCCTCGGCCACTAGGAGGCACCATGGTTCACCCCCGAGTGATGGCGGCGACAGAGAAGGGGCTCCTGCGCAGGCATCTGATGGACGCAGGCTCCGGTCCTCTGTCAATCATGAAGGGGTTGGTGCATCACCATCTGGCCTGGTCCTGGGGGCGGTGCTGATGACATCATCAGTCCGGGAGCCTGTGAGGGATGACCTGATCCCTCAAATACCTTGGGACTGGTCTTGCAAGCCGCCGGATATATTCTTGGTTCCCCTATGTGTTACTGTGTGATTTGCTATTGTTTGACTCTGACCTCAGCCTGGATTTCTGACCTCTCTACTGCCTGACAATTTTGTACCTCTGCCATTCTCCCAGTTTGTGACCTTGGCCTGGATATACGACTCTGCTACTGCCTGCCGTTTTTGTACCTTGCCGCTCTCCCATTTTGTGACCTTGGCCTGGACTGTCGACTCTGCCACTGCCTGCCGTTTCTGTACCTCCGCTGCTCTCCTGGTTTCTGACTACGTTTTTGGTTCCCCGCCTTCTTCCCTATTGGCGACTGTCCTGCTCTGGCGCACTGCTCCACCAGACAGCCACCCCCTGGGCCTTGCTACAATTCCAGATCCCTGTATAAGGGGTTAAGGGTCTCTGGGTTTCCCGGGGTGCTGTCCCTACTGCAGTCCAGATCCGCGGACGGACATCACATAAGCAGCTTTGTGGTAGTGTGCTTTGGGGTACTGTGGTGCCACCTGCAGGTCACTTTTCCTTTCTGCAGGTTTATGAAAATTAATGTTTTAACTGTATTTTGTGATCAAATTGTGGATGTGGGCTTTGTTTGGCTATTTTCTTGCTGAAGGGGGCAAGTTTACCTTGGGTGCAGTATGAACGGAGATACAAAGTAATCATCGAAAAACAGTGTTTAGAAATAATAGGAAAGATTTTTCTGATTACAAAAATAGTTTTATTTGAAAGCCTATACTACTGATTGTAAACAGCAAGATGGTGTTATAAAGACACTGAACTAGAAGGAAGTGTTGTAAAATGTGAAGTCAGGCCTATGCAAAATATTTCCAATTCAATAAGCACTAAGGGGGTTTTCCAGGATACAGCTACATTTTTCCAGTCACTTTACTTTATATGACTGCAGATTGCTGAATCCTGACAGCATTATATTTGCACACTTCTCGGATACTGTTCTGGTGCCTGCTTGAGTGGTTGTCCTCAACTATGCAATTTGGATACTGCTGGTCATGTGCCAACTACCATCTATACTGATTCATTGCTCTATTAAGAAGAGCAGATGGGAAGTTATTGGGCAAATTACAGGAAGAATGCAGTCCCATACGTGTGATTAAGTGACAACCACTTGAAGAGGCAGCAAAGCGAAATCCTGACAATGTGCACAAAGTGAATGTAGAAATTTAGTTATAGCCCAGAAATCACCCCAGTGCAAACTATACAGCCCTATAAAATCAACTTTTGGAGAAGACCATCCTTACTGTAGACTAGATTTTTCTGTGATGGATTTACAAGTACCTTACAGCCTATATATGATGTCTAAAAGACTACTACAATGTTCTTGGATTTTCTAAAAAGAGGTTTCAAGACGTAAACTGCAATATTAGACTCTAAACTAAAAACATTCTTTCCAATATTTAAAAACATATGTCACCATTATAAATATTGATTATGGTATTCACCATACTTGCTCAAAAAAATATTATTGGAGCAGTATTCAATAAAAAGCAATAGGAATAAGTTCAGACCATTTATTCCCAAGATATGTCATTACTAGACATTAACACTGCTATATTTCTGTACTGCTGGGATAATCTTGTGATGTGACCACAAAAAAATTGGATGTGCATATTAATTCAAGAGCTGTAATTAAATGTTATGAAACAATAAATTATACATATATCAGATCACTAGGTGTATAGCCAAGTTATCTAATTTTCATAGTCATGCTAGTAATCTATAAACTCTCTCTCTATAACTGCAATCACAATTATTCAACTCACTTTGCAAATTAGGTTTATTACCAAAATTTAAAGGGAATCTGTCACCACATGTGACATATCTAAACTATTAATATGGGCACACAGGCTATAGAATGCTGAAAACAGTCCTCCGTGTGTGTCATATTAGCTGTGTTGTTCCTGAGAAATCTTCTTTTATCACTTTATGTAAGTGACCTCTTTCAGGCTCTGGGGCGGATGGTGCCTGGAGATAACTCTGCCTCTAGAGATTATTTTACAAAAAGGAGGTGTTCCCAGTGTGAAACAAGTAGCCAATACAGAACAGGAGAAATTAGAATTTGTCTTCTTGCAAACACATTTTTGCTTCTCTCTCAGCTCTACTGTATTGTAACAATATTGCCCCAATATTGCAGATGTGTCAGTTATCAGGAGAGCAGATTATACATCACACTGGTAACACTGGTAAGTATAACGAAAAAAGTGGTTTGGTACCGTGTTAGCCAGTAGAAAAAAATATATAAAGTGCTCTCAGTGAGAGAAACAAAATAGGAATCTTGTGGGTATGATACCTTTTAATGGCTATCAAATAATAGTGGTAAGTATGTCACATCACACTGGCAACTCCACCTTATATTTAACCCCTTAACGACCGCCGATACGCCTTTTAACGGCGGTAATTAAGGGTACTAAAACCATAGCGCCGTTAATTCACGACGCTGTGATTTAAGTGAATAGCGCCCCCCAGTGTCGGATTTTCTCCGGGGTCTCGGCTGCCAGGGGTAGCCGAGACCCCAGAGAACATGAATCGGTCGGTTTTTACCGACCCCCGCTTTTGCAATCGCCGTTATTAACCCTATAACGGCGACCGCAAAAAAAAAGCCGCGATTTTACATTTAATTTCTCTCTCCTCTGATGTGATCGCACATCAGAGGAGAGAGAAATAGGGTCCCCGATCCCCCCCTGTTACCTCTCCGTGGCCCTCCGTCCCCTCCCGGTGGTCCCACGTCCCGCCGGCATCCTCCGATGGGCGCCGCCATCTTGAAAATGGCGGGCGCATGCGCAGTGCGCCCGCCGGGAATCTGCCGGCTCCGGCTGGCAGATTTCATTCATTATTTTGATCACTATGATAAACGATCATAGTGATCAAAATAAAAAAATAGTACATAACCCCCCCGTTTATCACTCCCTTAGATAGGCCAATATAATGAAATAAAGAAAATATTTTTTTTTTCAGTTTTCCATTAGGGTTAGGGTTAGGGTTGGGCTAGGGTTAGGGTTAGGGTAGGGTTAGGGTTAGGGCTAGGGTTAGGGTAGGGTTAGGGCTAGGGTTAGGGTTATGGTAGGGTTAGGGTTAGGGTTAGGGTTGGGCTAGGGTTAGGGTTAGGGTTGGGCTAGGGTTAGGGTTGGGCTAGGGTTAGGGTTGGGCTAGGGTTAGGGCTAGGGTTAGGCTAGGGTTAGGGTTGTGCTAGGGCTAGGGTTAGGGCTCGGGTCACGACTAGGGTTAGAATTAGGGTTAGGGCAAACTAGAATTAGGGTTAGAATTAGGATTAGGGATTAGGGTTGGGATTAGGGTTAGGGTTGGGATTAGGGTTAGGGGTGTGTTGGGGTTAGGGTTGGAGCAAGAATTGAGGGGATTCCACTATTTGCCAACTTTGGGGGTCTAAAAATTGGGGTCTAAAAAATCACTTTTGTGGGAATAAAAAAAGACTTTTTATTTTCACGGCTCTGTGTTTATAAACTTTTGTGAAGCGCTTGGGGGTTCAAAGTGCTCACCACACATCTAGATAAGTTCCTTAGGGGGTCTAATTTCCAAAATGGGGTCACTTGTGGGGGGTTTCCACTGTTTAGGCCCATCAGGGGCTCTGCAAGCGCAACATGATGTCCGCAGACCATTCCATCAAAGTCTGCATTCCAAAATGGCACTCCTTCCCTTCCGAGCTCTCCCAATGCGCCCAAACAGTGGTCCCCCCCCACATATGGGGTATCAGCGTACTCAGGACAAATGGCATAACAACTGTGCGGGTATGATTTCTCCTGTTACCCTTGTAAAAAAATAAAAATTTAGGGGCGAAAAGATCATCTTTGTGGAAAAAAATAGATTTCTTATTTTCACGGCTCTACGTTATAAACTTCTGTGAAGCCCTTGGGGGTTCAAAGTGCTCACCACACATCTAGATAAGTTTCTTAATGGGTCTAGTTTCCAAAATGGGGTCACTTGTTGGAGGTTTCCACTGTTTAGGCACATTAAGGGCTCTCCGAACGCAACATGGCATCCGATCTCAATTCCAGCCAATTCTGCGTTGAAAAAGTCAAACGGCGCTCCATCCCTTGCGAGCTCTGCCGTGTGCTGAAATAGTGGTTTACCCCCACATTTAGGGTATCGGCGTATTCAGGAGAAATTGTACAACAAATTTTGTGGTTGATTTTCTCTTTTAACACTTGTGAAAATAAAAAAAATTGGTTCTGAAGTAAATTTTTTGCAAAAAAAAAGTTAAATATTAATTTTTTCCTTCCACATTGCTTTAGTTCCTGTGAAGCACTTAAAGGGTTAATAAACTTCTTGAATGTGGTTTTGAGCACCTTGAGGGGTCTAGTGTTTAGAATGGTGCCACTTTTGGGTATTTTCTGTCATGTACACCCCTCAAAATGACTTTAAATATGATGTGGTCCCTAAAAAAATGGTTTTGTAAATTTTATTGTAAAAATGAGAAATCGCTGGTCAACTTTTAACCCTTATAACTTCCTAACAAAAAAAATTTTGCTTCCAAAATTGTGCTGATGTAA
This sequence comes from Dendrobates tinctorius, assembly GCF_039654945.1. Classification (NCBI taxonomy): domain Eukaryota; kingdom Metazoa; phylum Chordata; class Amphibia; order Anura; family Dendrobatidae; genus Dendrobates; species Dendrobates tinctorius. The sequence continues at coordinate 11,152,163 of NW_027361712.1, read as the reverse complement.
AGTAAACATGTGGGAAATGTTATTTATTAAGAAATTTGTGTGACACATCTCTCTGATTTGAGAGCATAAAAATTTAAAGTTTTAAAATTGCAAAATTTTCAAAATTTTCGCCATATTTCCATTTTTTTCATAAATAAACACAAGACTTATCGATGAAATTTTACCACTAATATGAAGTACAATATGTCACGAAAAAACAGTCTTAGAATCAGCGGGATCCATTAAAGCGTTCCAGAGTTATAACCTCATAAAGGGACAGTGGTCAGAATTGTAAAAATTGGCCTGGTCATTAAGCTGCAAACGGGCTCTGTCGCTAAGGGGTTAAAATAATCTCTGGAGGCAGAGTTATCTCCAGGCACCATCCGTACCAGAGCCTGGAAGAGGTCACTTACAGAACGTGATAAAAGATGATTTCTCAGCAACATCACAGCTGATATGAGACACACAGGTAGGACTGTTTCCAGCATTCTATAGCCTATATGACCATATTAATAGTTTAGATAGGTAAAATGTGACAGATTCCCTTTAAAAGCTTTCTGCTATTGACAATAAACCAATCAAACCAAAAATGTCACTTTAATGACTTCTGCAGTCTTAGTAGTAATCAACCCCTTCATGACAAGCATCTTTATTATTTCATAGAACACCTTTCACTTACATATAGGGCCAATTCTAGCTTATCTGCTGCGTGAGGAAATAATTGAAATGGTGCTCTCTCACCAGACAAAATCATAAGTTAGATTTTATTTTTGTGTGAATTTCTAACTTCTTTAGTTTCAATTTAAAGGGGTTGTAATGAGAGTAAAAAGAGGGTACATTGATGCAGTGGCAGACACAGGCAGGAAAGCGCCCAGGGTTACCAACTTGACTTTTTTTTTTTTCTGGACAGCTTCTCAAAAAAATCACTTACAATATTTTTTACGGACACATTGGAAAATTATAACAAACCATTAAGATTATCAGTGATACATGTCTACAGCTCATAATTTTGGTAATAAGACAAAATTATTACCAAATTATTGCTGCATTTACTGTAAACTGTAAAATTATAATTACTGCCAAAATAGTCTGTACAAGTTTCTTCAACTTCAAAAAAATCATGGATGCCTCAAATGTTTTTTATGGACAGGGCAAAAAAGTGCCCTATTTTTACAGACTGTCAACAAATTTCTTGATGGTTGGAAACCCAGAAAGGGCCCTTGTGCAAGAACAGTATTTCGGCCTTTTGCAGTTCAACAGTCCTGTATATGAGAGTAGGTATTTATTGATTTGGAGGTGCTAGTGGTCCCCCTTACCTCCTGTATATACATACACATATACATACAGTATATTACATTTTGTACAACTTACCGTATATGGAACATTATCATGCTGTGCAGATGTGGGCCCCAGGAGGAGAAACTAACAGGAAGGTTTGAGTATATTACAGACTTGATCCTTAACAGCAGAGCAGGCATCCTCCCCCTTCCTGACTGCAGACCTTGATTACCGTAATCAAGGAAGTGCTGACGCAGCACAGAATAGTGAAAAAAAGCTCAAGATGGGTGGGATGGGGGATGAAAGAAAGCCCTGGATACTTTAAGGCAGAAACACTTCTAACATTTTAACAACTAAGTGCAAATCAGCAGCTCTTAGTATTGTTGCCCCTTTCTAAGCTTCTACATTCTGGCATCTGAGGCAGTATGCCGAACTTGCCTCATAGAAGATGTGATCATGTAAACGTTATACATATACAGACACCAGCTCATGGCTATGTTCATAAAGAATGGAATCCAGTTGACTAACATTCTTGGGTTAGCATGATTTAGCTGCCAGATTCTTTATTTCTGTACAAAGATTTATACAGACTTCAAGTCAGATGACTCCAGAATGTCCAGGACTTCTTCTGCAACCAGGCTTTGGTGGGTTTTAAGATATGATTGGCATTATTGTCCTATTGGAAGGTCCTATGATGCCCACACGTCACGTTTCTAATTGAAGACATATTGTTTTCACCTATTATTTCCTAATACGTCATTGAATCTATTCTGCCATTCACACACTGCAGGTTTCCAATGCCAGAGGAAGCAAAGCAGCTCTGCAACATCACTGAGCAACTTGCCATCTTTCACTGTAGGCAGGCTGCTCTTTATAGCGCATGCATCATTCTTTCTCGTCCAGACATATTGCTGATCCTTAGGCTCCAAAGTTCCAGTTTTGTTTCATCACTCACATAACAGAATCCAAAACTCCTTATTTACTTGGTATTCAGCACATTATAGCTGACTTTTCTTCTGCTTTTTGATCAGCAGTGAATCTTGAAATTATTGCATGGAGACCTTCAGCATTGAGTATCTACCTTATTATGTGCAAATTGCCTCTTCAGAGAGGAAGAGGACTTGAGCTCTATAGTGCCACCTGTTGGTAGTAGCGATCCTACAAGTCATAATCAACCTTTTAACGAGTCTTGTAATATGACTTGGGATAAAAGCCAAATCAGAATCTCGGTGTTTCGGGCTATTGGCCCTTGTCAATGCAAAGTATGAGAACTGATTTGGCTAGGTGAGAGGCTCTGGACTGAGGTCTAAGGGGTAAGGTTTCTCCTTGTGGTGAGTGACATACCAGCTCTGGCTCGTCAAGGTAAGGAGGCTTATTCGCCGTGCAGTGCTCCTCTGGGAAAATAATATGCAAATTGCCTCTTCAGAGAAGAAGATGACTTGAACTCTATAGCGCCATCTGTTGGTAGTAGCAATCTTGCAAGTCACAATCTACCCCTTAATGCTATAGAGTTCAAATCCTCTTCCTCTCTGAAGAGGCAATTTGCGTATTATTTTCCCAGAGGAGCACTGCACGGCGAATAAGCCTCCTTACCTTGACAAGCCAGAGCTGCTCTGTCTATCACCACAAGGAGAAACCTTACCTTATTATGCAAACTGGAACCTCAGCTCCAGGTTTTTTGCAGTCACTCATTGGTTTTGAACACTCTCCTCTGGAATCTGGGGGCAGTCGAGGATAACTTCCCTTTTCTGCTACATCCAAATAGTGTGGTCAGTGTTCCTTTTGATTTATAAACTAGGCTTCCATTTGTATCCCTAGGAACATTCGCTTGCAATGTATTACCATCTTTTCAGTTAGCCATTAAAAGGTATCAACTACTGAGGACTCTCAATCCTGAATATTTTTAGGAACATTCAATGCCTTTGTTATAATAAGCTGCAATCAAAATTATTGGCCTCCAAGTTAAATATCCCTTTATCTCATATTATAAAAGGTTGCAGCGAGATAATTATTATCTATCTTTCTGTCTATCTATTATCTATCTATCCATCTCCTGTATGTCTATCTATCTATCTATCTATCTATCTGTCTAGCAATCCATCTCTCTATTTGTAGTATGATATAGGCAAATTGTTGGAGAAAATATAGTCCTACCATTTTCATTAAAGTCAAAATAAAATACTGAAGGAAGAAAGAAAGAGCAAAAGAGGTTGATATCACACAATTATATTGTGTAATCTTTTCATTCCCAAACTGATAGATATTTGTTACTTAGCACCTGCTGGTGGTCGTGGCTGATCATGGTTCTTTACAGTCACCCTTTCCAGTACTATGGTAACATTTACTTTTGTTAGCTGTCTGGTATGTGCTATTGTTATCCTATATGTCAGTCATGTCTTAAGGCTATTTTCAAAGAAGGCGGTGGAGATAAAAATCAAGGTGTTTATAGATAAAGCATTATTGCACCCTCTGGTGTGTTACCTTCTGAAGCTCTCATGTGTTACAGAGTGCAAAAAATGATTGCAGGCAATGAACCAGATCCATATGGTATCACACCACTTTGCCAACAATATAATAATCAGGTCAACATATGTCCAGATGTAATCGGGGCACTGCACAAATAATGCAACTACTAATCCTATATATAATGCATATTGGACGAGGAAGAGATCCCACAAATATATTAAAACTAATATATTTATTAATCACTATTAAAAGAAATATCATAAAAGAACAAAATGCCGTTATTGGGGACGCCGAGCACAATACTAGGGAAATAACATGCAATAAAGATTGTGCAATAGAGATACTGTATACCGAAGTAATAACTGTAGTTTTGACTTATAATTTGGAAAATACAAAAATATATATCAGTAATATTACTGCTCCACTGTTTAATTATGCTAGATATGAACTCAAAATACCGGTGAACACATATCGATATAAAAAACAATTGCTACCAAATAAATCCCTCTGAAGCAAGATACAACTCCATGATGCACAAAATGTGCTTTCAGATTGGATTTAACAAAGATCACAATGGTAATATTAATATACCCATGAATGTGGTAACACAGGAGCAAACAAGACAGGTTAGAACAGGCTAAATCAAGGCCTCTGCACAGAACCCAGTGGGCCAACCTATCTACATATAAAGGAGTTATATATCATGAAGAAGGTAATTACCTATAAAAAGTAGTGCTCGTGGCATCCCCTCACCCCGACGCACGTTTTGCCGCCAGCTTCTATTTTTATTCTATATTGTGGGATCTCTTCCTTGTTCCATATGCATTATATATAGGATTAGTTGTAACAATATAATAACTATAATGATCTGAGACATTTTACAATATGGTTATCTTTTATTTGCAAGCAGACTGATACTGTTCTCTTTTGTTTGCCTGTATATTTTGGAAAATGTTGACCTTAATCATTATAATAATGATCTCTGCCTCTATTTCATGCTGATTTCTGATGAGCTGCAAAAACATGGTGACTGACGCACTTTAAATAGTACAAGTATTTTGTGCCTTTTTCCCATTGAGTTAAATAGAATCTATTATCCAGTTTTTGCTATCTTATCTGAGAGAAGAATGATGAAGGAACAGAAACCCTAATTCCAGCGATTTATCACTTACGGGGCTGCTTGCTGCAGTTTTGATAAAATCTCTGCTTTAGATCTACCAGTTCTCTGGATTCTGAGCTCTGTATATCCCCGCCCACATGATGCTGAGCTCTGTATAGCCCACATCACTGATTAGCAGATTTCTACGTGCACTGTCTATATACAGAAAGTTGGTAATCATGATGAGGGCATACGAGAGTGGTTGGGCTACATGGCAGCAGGTTTACTAGTCTTCCAGAGATAATTGCCTGCTGATAAAACAGTGATTTTATCACAACTAATGCACGCAGCCCAGTAAGTAAAGGCCCCGTCACACACAGCGATCTCACTAGCGAGATCGCTGATTTTGTGATGCCACAGGGCCACAGGGATCAGTGACCGGCCCCCCCGCCGGGTATCGCTGATCATGCTCTATCGGCCTGGGCCATTTTTTCATCGTTGCTCTCCCGTTGGCCAGCGCGCATCGCTGCGTGCAGCAGCGGGAGCCAACGATCAGCGAGGCTCCCAGCGCTCTAAGCAGGCCCTGGGAGCTGGTATCTAAGGTAAATATCGAGTTACTAAGCGGCGCGCAGCACTTAGTTACCCGATGTGTACCTTAGAAACCTACGTGCTGGCAGCTCCCGGCGCGAGCATGCAAGTTTCTAAGGTACACATTGGGTAACTAAGTGACACAAAAAAATTAACTATATTTCCCCAGCATGCTACCAGATAAATACATATTTGAACTTAATCAAATCAGAAGACATAGCTATTCTACGCAAATATATATCAGAAATAAGAAAAAAGGCGTATGCTGAACATACCAAAATTTTATTAGCATATAAAACAACATTAACGACAATCTTTAAAAAGTATCATAAGTGCATGATTATGAGCCCACAAGACTGAAAAATAAGCGGCACCACAAAGGAGCAGGTAAAAAATTCATAAATTTGCAGACATCGTTGTTCATGGAGATGATGTAACAATAAATAGTATTTCAAAAAATAATTACCCCACTATTTACATCATCACATAGCAACAAACTTAGTTACATATCATTCCCATATATATAAGGGTTACTTAGGAAGTGAGCCACTAGATAAGAAACCGCAAAAAAATATATCCATAGTTGTTACCTATCAAAACTCCAGTGACGGTGCCGTTTCCCCAACGTGCGTTTCGGCGGCATGCCTTCGGCAGGGGGAGTGGCATCATGACCTCACCATGCTCCTTTAAAACCCCCTTCATCCAATCACATTCAACCATGATTAAAAGTATCTAAGTAACTAAGTGACGCGCGCCGCTTAGTAACCCAATATTTACCTTAGAGACCAGCGTCCTCGCTAGTTCTGATCACCGGTGAAGCTGCCTGTTTGGCAGCTCACCAGCGATCATGTAGTGATGCACCAGCGATCCTGACAAGGTCGTATCGTTGTCGGGATCGCTGGTGCATCTTTATGTGTGACGGGGCCTTAAGACATTGGTAGAATCAGGGTCTCTGTCTCTACATTATGCTACTCTCAGACAAAAACCTGGTGACATACTCAATTTAAATGGGAAAACAAGGCAAAATAAGTAATTAAAAAGAACTCATGCATTCCAGTCAAACCAGCAGAAAACTGCTAGCAGCTTAAGGCTATGTGCCCACGTATGCAGAAAATTCCTGACTAAAAACAGGACTCCTTCCCAGGAAAAACGCATTTTTTTCGCGTTTTTTGCATGTTTTTTACGTGTTTTTTTTCCGGAGCATCCACATTCTAGAATATAGTTGGAAATGCATTTTTTTCCATAAAATTGATGAACATGCTGCGTTCCGCAATGTGTTTTTTTTTGCGGAAAAAAACGCATCATGTGCACAAAAATTGCGGAACGCATTATAAGAATGGGATGCTTAATGTATGCGTTTTTTAAGTGTTTTTGCAGGAAAAAATGTTTAACAAATGCGAAAAAAGCGCTTATGTGGGCACACAGCCTTAAACATCCACTATGCTGGTTAAAAGGCGTAACATACATTTAGACATACAAAATCATGCACATACACCAATAAATTATTATCATTTCAATTTCTTATACAGTCTGCTGCTGAATAAAGTTTAAATTTCACATGATAAACAGTGCTTAGGATCACAAATTGTAGGTGTTAGTAGGAGTTGTTTTTGTATAGAAAAAGGATTTGATCTTAAAGCGAATCAATCACAAGATTTTTCTACCACATCTGAGCTTAGCATGGATTCAGAAGCGAAGACCCTGACCGCAATAATGTATTACATATTTGGCTGCATTTTGTGCTTTGACAAAATTTTTTCTACTGATGATCTACCAACCTCCACCCATGCCACTGATAACCTCTAATGATAATCTCCTGCTAATAAAACATTGATTTTATTACAACTATAGCAAACAGCGTACAAATGGCACATCGCTGTAACCTGAATCTCTAAATCATAGAGAAGATTGAACCTTTTGAAATTAGAATTTGCCAACTCTTCTGAATCTTTCTAAAAAAAACTGATTTGGGGCTAAGAAATTAGCTGCGAGCCATAATACTGTAAAGCCTCTAATTGTCATTAGTATTGGCGCATACCGCTTAGCGGTCTCTTAGGACTATATTTAACCCATTTTGAGCTTTTTAAAATGTACATAAGCTTATGGATGTCCAAATGATCGTAACATATCTAAATAGGGAAAAAGAGATACTAATTGTTTGCAACCATCATTTTTTTAACAAGACACTGCAGTATCAGACTTTTTAGGCTATTTAAATTATAAAACAGTCTCAAAAAATTATCCCTTCCTTTTTAAGGCAGCTGCCTGCCCTACTGGTGTTTTTGCACAGGCTGTTTAAATGAAAAAGCCATAGCTATTTACATAGGTTGGTACAAAAATTATCCCTGTTTAGGGAGAATTAAGAGCTATTTTCTTTGCTAAATGAAGAAGTAAAAGCTTTTCCACAAAATGTCAAAAAATTATCCCTTTAGAGTGCAAAAAAAAATAAATATCTCTTTTTTGGGATTCACAAAAGGTTTGCTATTGTCTGAGTAAAGGATTACAAAGACTTTTTATCAAGAGTTTTATAAAAGTACACCTTTTCTTTCATATTAAATAACTTGCGACAATATTGTGTACAAAAATACTTGGCACTCAAAAATGAAGAAGCAGTATATTCTTTATTTAGCATCCAGACAAAAATAGACTCATATCGTATGAACGTTATCGGTCCAACAACGGACCTTCATCAGAAAGGTTTTTTGGTTTCTTTTGGTAGAAACTGCAAAACATACAGATAGGGTAATAGATATCCTTAGGTGGTAGCAAAGTCTATGCTGCTGGTATTATATAGAGGCTGGAGCACGAGTCTATCTGGTTGGAGTTAGATTAATGTGACTGGATAAAGCAGGGCTACAGGAATGGGTTAACAGCGCTAGGAGTGCAGGCTCTGCAAACAGATACAGAGCTTAGTGCCTGCAGGAGGAATCCAGGGTGCTGCCGTGTAAGGAGGACTCCTCCTACCCATTCCTGTAGTCCTGCTTTATCCAGTCACATTAATCTAACTCCAACCAGATAAACTCGTGCTCCAGCCTCTATATAATACCAGCAGCATAGACTTTGCTACCATTTAAGGATATCTATTACCCTATCGGTATCTTTTGCAGTTTTCTACCAAAAGAAACCAAAAAACCTTTCTGATGAAGGTCCGTTGTTGGACCGATAACGTTCATACAATATGAGTCTATTTTTGTCTGGATGCTAAATAAAGAATATACTGCTTCTTCATTTTTGAGTGCCAAGTAATTTTGTACTTATTTATGGGTTGGAAACCTTACTTGAGCACCGAACAACCTTCCTTTTTCTCTGGAGTGCCGTGTTCTTTTGCCTACTTGCGACAATATTGTGTCAAGTACAGCTGTCAAATTTCAGTAATTATAAAACTTTAAAGCGTAACCATCATAAATCAATAGTAGACATGAAAAGTAATATTGCAACATTGTAATATCTTATTAGATAAATCTTTCTCCTCCTGGAATGATCTGTATTCAGTGAAGATGGATTTCTAAATTACCAAAATAGAATCTTATCAGTAGCAACTGTCATCTCCTTTGTAAAGGGTAGGAGGAGGGAGAAACTAGAAGCAGAGCTCCTGTCTCCTCTTCCACCCTCTTATCAGTGGTAACTGTCATCTCCTATCTCAGTTATGTAAAAATCTGTCTTCAGTGAATACAGATTTTACCTGTGAATTGAGAATTGAAGTGAAATATCAGTCCCGGAAGAGAAAGAAGCAGATTGCTCTGATAAGATATATTACAAAGCTGATAATTTTCACTTGTACTATTGATTAATGAAATAAAAATTACAATGATGGTTACACTTTAACTTTTTTTGAATACATATATTGTATTTATTGATATTTTTAAGTTATCATCTTCTTGCCAAATAATACAACATGAAATATAACCCTAAAATGCTGTGTTACTAGGTAGGAACAAGCACACAAAGTAATTGGTGTCAACAGCCACTAACATTACTTTGGCACTTGCGATCAAATTTCAAATTGATCACGGTGGCTTAGCGAATAGCATCGTTGCTTTACAGGCTGGGGTCCTTGGTTCAGATCCCACCAAGGATAGTTTCTGCAAGGAGTTTTGTATGTTTTACCCATGTTTGCGAAGGTTTTTTCTGGGTACTGCGGTTTCCTCCCACACTTCAAACACATACTGATAGTGAATTTAGATTGAGAGCTCCAATGGGGACAGTGATGATAATGTATGTAAATCATTGCATAAAATGATAGCACAATTTAAGTAATAAATAATATTAATATTGTGGATCGATCTAATCATCTCTATATTATGCTTCTCTCAGACTAGGTGTCAAAAACCTGGTGATAGATTCCCTTTAAGCTGTTGACTTGTGTATGGATGAGGTTAATTGAAAGCCTTGTATTTTATTTCCTGATTTCTCTGTTACAAACTCTTCAGCCAAGTACTAATTTGAGGCATATAATAGGTGGTGAGGGTTATAACGTTGGTATGCAGATTGGATTGTGTTTCTGGCTTTGATGCCTTCTTAAAGCCGTTATACCTTGTGTGAACCACATGTCAATAGAGACTTTATTTAATGAACGTTACATATTCAGTAATGCCATGTACCCACACACAGTACTTCATACGCAGTTGTGGTCAATTACAGTCTCGCTGCATAGTTACAGTGCACATGGGCTCTGCACTAGATTTGTGACAACAGTATATTTACAGTTTGCTTCCTCACGCGAAGGCATTTATATAGTTATAAAAAGCAACCAGTGACTGTGATAACAGTAATTTCGCATGAAGGTATTGGCATCTGTTGTAAATTCAGCCTTAAAACATTATGTCACTTTCAAACCATTTCATTTGATTAAAATGAGGAAGATTGTATGCTTAGTTTTCTCAGTATCCATGTACCCCCTGTTTTCTAAGTCTAGTTTACCCTTGTTGACCATATTTCCTGTACCTGATCATAGGGACAAAAAACAGTGATTTGGTTTTGAGCCTGATATCATTGGGTCCTGACCTTAGATAAAGTACTTCCTAAGAGAGAGTGTAGCAAAAGAATGAAACCCCAGCAGTAGACTTAGCTGAATTGCCTAGGTACTCTGAATCAGGACTAGAAATCCAAGCAGAATCCACTAAAGACTATCACCAGCAGAGAAGACCAGCATGTGTGACACCCCAGAGTCCGGTTGTCACAGTGACATTGCCTCCCTCTAAGGGGTAAAGTCATGCCTGGAGGCAGGAGGGGGGTCCCCATGCCAGGTAACACAGATTACATGACAATTCCTGTTGCGGGTCAGAAAGGGGAGCTTTCCTTATAAATTCTGGCCAGCAGATGGGGTTAGTGAGTCAGCAAGAAGTCAGCTGAGAGAGTAAACAAGGGAGTTGTCTTGGAAACGAGAGCAGCTTGAGCTGATGACAAGACAGTCAGTTGAGGAGGGGGAGTTGATCTGTGAAGAGGGAAAGGACAGGAGCGGAGACAAGAGGCTCTGGGGGAACTAAAATTGCGTATAGGAGACCCCAGAGCAAAGCGCTGATATAAATAGAGGACACCAGAGTCCTAGGCTGAACAGGAGCTGTATGCCCTGACCGCTGAATCTGGAAGTACAGGGGACTGCAAGCTCCTGGGTGACATTGAACACCTGAAGGCACAGCAGCAGATCAAGAGCCCGGGCCTGACGGTGAAAAGGATAGTACCCGTGATATAGGCTCACGCTGTCAGCCATACAGGTTAGAAACCATCATGCAAGAGAGGGTCGCAGCTTACATACAAACAGCAGGGACCCGAAAACAGCGCAGAAGGAAGGTCCCAAACCCCACCTGGCAGGGTGGATCCCCTGAATGCCTCCAGGCGAGCCGGACTCAATCCATCTTCTGTATGTGGTACCCCGGATTGCAACCACTTGCAAGTAAAGAAAACTGCACCTCTCTGTGTCCTTCTCTTATTTCTCTGCACCCTAACATTCACCGCCATCTGATCAATCAATCAAATATCTTTGCCATGGGGCCCCTGCTCTACCCGTGGGGAGCTGAGCCATCTTTGCTGCATCACCATCAGCCCCAGAGGACCAAAACCGCACCATCGGCCACTCATTGTCGAACACCACGGGTGGCGTCACACTTAAACATCACACAACTTTCCTCTATTTAATTACTGGACACCCAGGGCCACGGACCGGGTCACTGCCACCATGACATACCCTTCTAAGAGCCTGACTGGCCCGGTACCGAGTAACCTAAGTCCCTGCGGGGTGCTCCACATGGGGGCAGATTTAAATAGTATCACCTGCAATATGATAGGACAGGTTAGATAGCAAATGAAAAACACCTGCTGTCCAAAAAGAATGGACAAAGGCAATAGGTAATCAGCACCCGGACAGCCACAGAACTTGCTATGTCTCAGTGGACAGAGATGCAGATAGACAAGCACAGGACTGCCGTATCAAATCCAGAGGCATAATAGTGCCACCCCTCCACAAGGGATTACTGGACCCACCAAGATCGCCATCCCCGGACATCACTGCCAGAATTCTTTTATACTTTTATGAGATGATCCGCATGCAGATCTTTTACATTAACTCAGGAGTTGTCTTTCTGGCTGTAACGGTTCCACTTAGCCAAATACTGCAACCGGTGTCTGACACATCAGGAACCCAAAACTCAGTCTACTTCAATGTCCTGATCCTCATCTAAATCAGTCTCAATAGTGTCCCAAGCACTAAGCATCCTCTCAAACCTTTTAAGCAGAGTGTTTATATTTCTTATGTAACAGATAGGAAAGAGTTTTTTCTTATGTCAGTTAATATCTTTTGAATATTTTTGACCATTTCATAATACGCAGCAGCTGACATTTTTATGGGTCAATCCACAGTACACAACAAGGTCTCTTCTATTACCTGATGCTTCAGACTAAAAAGCCCGGATGCTGTTTTATGAGTCAGTTACAGCAAGACTGTTGCTAAGTAGCTAAAGGTCTTAATACATCTCCCATAGAGTGAACAGGTGTGCTTGGCCAAGCAGAGTGCTTCAGATCATGGAGTAATAAGGAGAGACCAAACCCAAGATAGAAACAAAATGAGCATTTAAATAGTAATAGTACATGTAAATAACATAGAGTACTTAGTTAACACCATTGTGATAAAAAAAAAGTGCAAAAGCCATTCCTCCACAACAAGGTGTACCCAATTGGGAAGGTCCAATCTTCTAGTATTAAAACCTCACCTTGTGTCAGCTGAACTCAATATCAATGTCGTCAGTACAGGACTGAAGATTAACTTTTCAGACAACCCATGGGAAGCTAAATAGATGAAATACCCAGCTCAAAAAGGGTGAGCCATGCCATTGTTTGTGCAAAGTGCAAGAAACTATAGCAAAACCATAGAAACAAGCCGAAACATAATTTGGAATATGTGCACTTTGAAGGAGCACGTTCACACTGTGGCCATTTAACAGACTAAACAACCCAAGATAAAAACAAAATGATCATATATCCTGTAGTAAGTAAATAGTAATAAGACTTGAAAATAAAATAGGCCACTTAGTTAACACTATTTTGATCAAAAAACACAAAAGCCATTCAACCGTGACAAGGTGTACCCAATCAGTATGATCCTATCTTCTGGTGTTAAAACCTCACCTTGTGTCAGCCGCCCTGAATGATAAATGGCCACAGTGTGATCGTACTCCTACAAATGGTAATTCATCCATCAGCTATCTAAAGTATATGGGAGACCTTAAATGTTTCTCAGATATAGTAATATACGTAGTACACTCAACAGATCATGTTCTCAGGATTGTCAGCTGGCATATATGATTATTGTCAGTGCATAATGAAATGCCCCTAGTGTTTTACCTTCTAGATATGCTCAAATCAGGAACCATTAGGCTTATGTTAGGACTGAATTTGAGAACCAGTGGCCTTCTAAACTACTAGATCAAACTGCTCTTCTACAGGGCTACCCAGTAGATGCAAGTAGACTGCTGTTATTGGTCTTTGTGCAGACTATTCTTGCAGAATGCTGTATTACAGTGCTACACAGAATAAACCAAGGAGTATTGATATATAGTTATCCTAAACAGAAAAAAATACTTAAATGATTATGTAAATGAGTAAAGATGTTTTCTGAATGTTTAATCCATTTATTTCACAGTTGAGATTAGTAGTCAAGGTTAGCTCTTCCGGGGGTAGACCTGATCTTTAGGCTTGAGCGGACCAGTGGAAGTCGGGTTCTGGTACACAACCAAAACTTTATTCCAAAGTTTGGTTCGGGTACCAGAACTGTACCGAAACTTGAACTGGAACCCAAACCTCATGGAAAACAATGCAGACTTTTCAGCTGGAAAATTTTTCTCTCTCTCTGCATCAGACTTTTTCCAGAACTCCGAACATTGCAACGGACTTCCAGGAGAAGTCTGTGTTCGGCAATTAACACCGGTAAGCTCTCCAAACTTTTACATTCGAGTTCATCTCTACTGTTCATGCAGAGTTCCCTAACAGCCTGGTGCAGAGTGCCGTAACAGCCTGGTGTAGAGTGCCATAGCAGCCTGGTGTAGAGTGCCATAATAGCCTGGTGCAGAGTGCCATAGCAGCCTAGTGTAGAGTGCCATAAAAGCCTGGTGCAGAGTTACCCTATCAACCTGGTACAGAGTGTCAGAACAGCCTGTTGCAGAGTGCAATAACAGTCTGGTGCAGATTGCCATAACAGGCTAGTGCATACTGCCCTTACAGCCTGGTGCAGAGTGTCATAACATCCTAACGCACAGTACCCTATTAGAGTGGACATTTTCTCTTCTCTTCTTTGCACTTTTTTTGGGGTTTAGACCAAAAAACTGGGAGATGGTTTATGAAACTGGGAAATAAAATACATCTATATATAATCAAATAAATAGATAAATAATTATACAGACAGGGAAATTTCACTAATTAAAATATTCCTTTATTAGAAGTATTGGCAAAAAAAGAAGTGCTATAAAAAGGTGCACCACACATATGACATAAAAATACATAGAACATAAAAAATGGATAAAATGTAATATTAAAAAATAATTAATATTAAATCTAAGGTGCAAAAATATTTACTAATACCAATTTAATTATAAATAAATTGTATCACCCTAGATAGAAAATACATACTTTAAATAATTAAAGTTATAAATTAAGCCAGAATAAAATCTATAATATATATTGATGAGCCATAAAAAATGTATAAATAGAAATAAATACAATGCATGCATATACTGTATACAGTATATTTACTTTATATATATATATATATATATATATATATATATAATTTTAACAAATCCAAAAGTACAGCAATTAATATAGGGAGATGATTAATAAAATAAATATTAGTGAGATAACCCAAAAATAAAACCTATAACACAAAATCCTCTCCAAGTTGAATATCGCCAAATGGCATGGGATTAAAAATAGCCAACATCAGTAGGAACTATATTGGAATATATCTGGAACTGGAAGTATATAGCATGGAAAGAGTCACCTGAATATAATGGTCCCGGGAGAGGTGCGTATATACAGCTCTGGCAAAAAATAAGAAACCACTGCACAGTTTTATAAAAATCAGCTTCTCTACATGTCTGACAGCCATTCCATTCCAGTGTCAGTTGAATTCCAACCAGAGTACACCTCTTTCTACTGTGATTCTACTTTCTAATGTGATTCTGATTAGGTGATCACCTGAACCAAATCTTATTTAATGAAGGAAAGTGTAAAAAATCCTGCTGTGTTGTTCACAATCCTCTTGCAATAGGACAAGCTGGGTGGCAAAACAAGTGCTAGTAATATGCCAAAAGTAATAGGAATAAAAAAAAAACATTTAACCATTCCAAAGGAGTTGAAAAGAAAAGTCTTGAGTGATGAAAAGAAGGGCTCAATTCTGGCTTTACTAGTAGAGGGATGCAGTTGCCTCCATCCTTAAAATTTCTAAGATGGCAGTTCATTACAAGGTCAAGCAGCAGACATAGGGGACAAGAAAGCTACAGACCGTTATAGGGTGAAAACGACTCTCCACTGACCGCGATGACTGTCATCTTATTCGAATGTCACTCAGCAACCGCAGGATGACATCAAGTGACCTACAAAAGGAACTTCAAAAAAAAGATTTTTCCAGCTTAAAAAGTGCACAAACCACTACTATCTACTGTAAAAACAACTATTCCTTATCACTTTATTGAACTTACAGGAAAGGATTTTTCCTGCCCTAACTAAATACAGCATGATGTAGAATCAGAGACAGTGTTTCCAGCAATGTATCACTTACTGAACTGTTTCGTAGTTTTAAGGTTGAAGGTAGACTTAAGTCCATTAGGTTCAACCTGTAGCTTAAAATGAAAATCCAGAGGAAGGCAAAAACTTATGGGGAAAACATTAATATCTCCATATTATGGTGAAAATTCCTTCTCAACTCCATATGGCAATCAAACTAGTTTCTTGGATCAACGCCCCATCACAATGTCTATTGCACGTAACCTGTAACACTATATCAAGAAAGGCATCCAGACACTTCTAGAATTTTAGTAGTGAATCAGCAATTAAGATATCATACGGAGGAGAGTTCCATAGTCTCACTTCTCCTAGTAAAGAATCTGCGTTTGCGATTATGATTACATTTTCTTTCCTGTAGACATAGAGGATGCCCCTTGTTCATGTCGCAGGCCTAAAGGCCCCTTTACATTTAGCGATGCACCAGTGATCCTGACCAGGGATATGACCCGGTCAGGATCGCTGGTGCATCGCTAAATGATCGCTAGTGAGCTTCCACACAGGAAGCTCTCACAGCGATGCAGCAGCGATCTAGCAGACGATACTTACCTTTCAGACGCGGCGATCCTGACGTCCTCCGTCCGCGTCTGCGCGTCGCTCGTTGGCGCCAGCAGGAAGTGCACGACGAGAAATGGAGCTGCGCGATCTTACACGATCAACGATGGACAGCGGGAGAGCCGGTCGGAGGTATGTATCACACATAGCGATATCACTAGCGATATCGCTGCTGAGTCACCAAATCGGTAATGCTTTAGCGATATTGTTAGTGATATCGCTATGTGTAAAACCCCCTTAAGTGTAAGAAGGTCATTAGAAATATCTCTATACTGTCCCTTGTACATTGTAGTAAGATTTTCCCTAAACCTTCATTTTTACAAACTGAATAACCCCAAGTTTAATAACTTATCATGATATTGCTGTCCACCCATTCTCTTAAAAACCTGGGTTGCTCTTTGCTCCAACTCTAGTTCGACTATGTCCTTCTTATACACTGGAAATTATACATAATATTCTAAGTGAGGATTTACTATTGAATTGTATAGAGTCAAAACTATGTTCCCCTCATGAACATCTATACCTCTTTTAATTCCTCACATTATTTTATTTGCCTTGGCAGCAGTTCCCTGACACTGATCACTAAAGTGGAGTTTGCCGTCCACCTATACAGCCAAGTCTTTTTCAGCTACAGTTTTACTCAGTGTTTTACAATTTAGTAATAAATAATTATAAATTTCACTTACTCTTCTCAAATGCATAACCTTACATTTATCTACATTAAATTTCAATTGCTATTTTTAAGCTCAAGCCTCAAGCTTACATAAATCCTTCTGTATTATTAAATTATCCTCCTCTGTGTTGATTATCCTGCAGAGGTTAGTATCACCTGCAAATATTGTAATCTTACTTTCTATGCCTCCTTGACAAAGTCATTAATAAATATGCTAAAAAGAAGAGGGCCCAATACTGACCTCTGTGGTACCCTACTGTTAACTGTGACCCAATTCTAGTGTGTTCCACTAATAATCACCCTTTTTTCCTGTGCAAATTGCCTCTTCAGACAGAAAGAGGACTTGAACTCTACAACGCCACATGTTGGAAGCAGCGATCCTACCACTTAGCCAGTTGTTAACCCAGTTACACAAATTTTCCCCTGGTTCCATTTTTCTCATTGTATATACCAACCTTTTGTGGCACAAATGCCTTTGAAAAGTCCATATAGACAGCATCCACTGCATTTCATTTCCCTAGTTCAGTCTGGAACTTAGCTCCTCGTAGAAGCTGATTGTGTCCACTTTTTAAATATTGGTACAATTGCTTTGCCCCAGTCATGTGGTAGAGACCTTGTTGTTATGGAATCTGTGAATATTAAAAATAGCAGTCTGTCCATCACTATACTTAATTCCTACAGTACTCAGGAGTGTATGCCATCCGGGCCCAGAAATTTGTCTACTTTAGTGATTTTGAGACATACTTCCTGCCGAGTTAAGCAAGTGACATTTAGTGGAAAGTTTCTAGTATCCCTGATCACGTCATCTGTCATATGATTTTCTTGTATAAATATTGAATAGAAAAAGAAGTTTAGCAGATTGACCTTTCCCTCAGCCTCTCCTACCGTTTAACACAGACTATTTTGAAGGGGCCAACAGTATCACGTTTCAGTTTCTTATAGCGTTAAAGCATATCTTTGCATTATTTTACGTTCTTGGCAATGAGTCTCGCTGTTTCAATCTTTGCTGCCTCTATTTGATTTTTGCACAATTTATTTTTTTCTATAATTATTTAACACCTTATCATTACCCTCTTTAATTCTCTAAACTCTTTCCTTTTGTCATTTATTGCACCCCTTTACACCTCTATTTAGCCATAATGGTTCCCTCCTATTTCTAGCTTATGTATTCTCATAGGGTATATATTGTACAAAGGTTCTATTCAGGAGGCTTATAAAAGTGTCCCATTTGCTTTCTATAATTTTATTTCTCAGGACATTGTCCCAGCTTATGGCATGAAAATCATCTCTCAACCGTTGGAAATTTGTCTTTCTGAAGTTCTTCTTGCAGTAGTTTTGCTAAAATCACTGTTCTATCTGCTGCAGATCTACCAGTTCTCTGAATGCTGAGTTCTGTGGAACACACTAATGATTAGCAGCTTTCTGGGTACAATGTGCATAGGCATAAATCTGCTGATCAGTTGTGGGGGCGGGTTAGACAGCTGATAAATATGGAGGACTGCATGGGAACAGATAAAAAAAAGTCCTCTAGTGATATTCTGCTCACAAAACTGTGATTTTATTAATACTACAGCAAGCAGTCACATTGCTGGAATTAAGTTCTCTACATATTGGTGCTCTCAGATAAGGAGGCAAAAGCCTAGTGATTCCCTTTAAGGAATCTCTCATTTTCTTATATTTTTCTGACTACACTTTTCTAAAATATTCGGTTGGGTTTACTGTTATATTTTCTTTATTGTCTGTTCACAGATCCAGAAGGACAAGCTATCTATCAGCAGATTTGGCTTTCAGCAGTATCATTATTCTGATGACACCCAATTATATACAGTTAGGTCCATATATATTTGGACAGACAACATTTTTCTAATTTTGGTTCTAGACATTACCACAATGAATTTTAAGCAAAACAATTCAGATGCAGTTGAAGCTCAGACTTTCAGCTTTCATTTGAGGGTAGCCACATTAAAATTGGATGAAGGGTTTAGGAGTTTCAGCTCCTTAACATGTGCCATCCTGTATTTAAAGGGACCAAAAGTAATTGGACAGATTAAATAATTGTAAATAAAATGTTCATTTCTAGTACTTGGTTGAAAACCCTTTGTTGGAAATGACTGTCTGAAGTCTTGAACTCATGGACATCACCAGACGCTGTGTTTCCTCCTTTTTGATGCTCTGCCAGGCCTTCACTGCAGTGGTTTTCAGTTGCTGTTTGTTTGTGGGCCTTTCTGTCTGAAATTTAGTCTTTAACAAGTGAAATGAATGCTCAATTGGGTTGAGATCAGGTGACTGACTTGGCCATTCAAGAATATTCCACTTCTTTGCTTTAATAAACTCCTGGGTTGCTTTGGCTTTATGTTTTGGGTCATTGTCCATCTGTAGTATGAAATGACGACCAATCAGTTTGGTTGCATTTGGCTGGATCTGAGCACACAGTATGGCTCTGAATACCTCTGAATTCATTTGGCTGCTTCTGTCCTGTGTCACATCATCATTAAACACTAGTGACCCAGTGCCACTGGCAGCCATGCATGCCCAAGCCATCACACCGCCTCCGCCGTGTTCTACAGATGATGTGGTATGCTTTGGATTATGAGCTGTACCACGCCTTTGCCATACTTTTCTCTTTCCATCATTCTGGTAGAGGTTGATCTTGGTTTCATCTGTCCAAAGAATGTTCTTCCAGAACTGTGCTGGCTTTTTTAGATATTTTTTTGCGAAGTCCAGTCTAGCCTTTTGATTCTTGATGCTTATGAGTGGCTTGCACCGTGCAGTGAACCCTCTGTATTTACTTTCATGCAGTCTTCTCTTTATTGTAGATTTGGATATTGATACGCCTACCTCCTGGAGAGTGTTGTACACTTGGTTGGCTGTTGTGAAGGGGTTTCTATTCACCATGGAGGTTATTCTGTGATCATCCACCACTGTTGTCTTCCATGGGCGCCCAGGTCTTTTTGCATTGATGAGCTCACCAGTGCTTTCTTTCTTTCTCAGGATGTACTAAACTGTAGATTTTGCCACTCCTAATGTTGTAGCAATTTATCGGAGGGGTTCTTTCTGTTTTTGCAGCTTAAGGATGGCTTGTTTCACCTGCATGGAGAGCTCCTTTGACCGCATGTTTCCTTCAGAGCAAAATCTTCCAAATGCAAGCACCACACCTCAAATCAACTCCAGGCCTTTTATCTGCTTAATTGAGAATGACATAACAAAGGAATTGCCCACACCTGTCCATGAAATAGCCTTGGAGTCAATTGTCCAATTACTTTTGGTCCCTTTAAAGCTGAAACTCCTAAACCCTTCATCCAATTTTAGTGTGGATACCCTCAAATGAAAGCTGAAATTCTGAACTTCAACTGCATCTGAATTGTTTTGTTTAAAATTCATTGTGGTAATGTCTAGAACCAAAATTAGAAAAAATTTGTCTCTGTCCAAATATATATGGACCTAACTGTAGGTCTACCTACACATTATTATAAAACCCATTCTGATTTTTAATTTAAACACAAGACATTAGGAGAAAACTACAAGAGGAAACAAAAGTTTTACTTAGTTCAAATAGATCCAGAACTCTATGATTTCATTTCTTAATATATCTTTCTAGCGGTCGGTGCTCAATGTTTCTGAAACAGAGCTTTAATCCTCTGCAAAGGCGTAGAGTTAAAAGATAAAATTCTGGCTGCCTACAGCTGCCACTCGAAGAATCTTAGAAGCTTACTGCATACTGTTTTTACATTGAACTTTATAACTATGGCTTAACAGCAAATTTGGAAAAATGTTACATTACGTATTTCTTTCTTTTTTATACTCCATGAAAGGTCTTAATCTATGAATTTTTATAGTCTATAAAAGGTCTTAATCTAAAGAAGATTAAGACCTTTTTATAGTGAATCTACGGTATACTTAAAATAAATTCATTGCTTGTAAATGGGATTTTTTTTCCAAGTGTGTATTAGTTTGGCATTATTGAAATGTTTTCACTTTGATTTCGTTATATTCTACATTTTATATTAAGTTTAATTATTCTTTTAAATGAATAGTGAGATAATTTTGATGATGATGATGATGATAGATGATAATAACAACCACCTAACAAACCGTTTTGTTGTATTTATCTCCTTTAGGTGTTTCGTGAAGAAAAGCATCTGAATTATTTGTGAAAATGCCTGAGCAAAGTAATGATTACAGAGTAGTAGTGTTTGGAGCTGGAGGTGTGGGTAAAAGCTCCCTAGTTCTACGTTTTGTAAAGGGTACATTTCGAGAAAGTTATATACCTACTATTGAAGACACCTACAGACAAGTGATCAGCTGTGACAAAAGTATATGCACTTTGCAAATTACTGACACCACCGGAAGCCACCAATTTCCAGCTATGCAGCGCCTGTCTATATCAAAGGGACATGCCTTCATTTTGGTTTACTCCGTCACCAGTAGGCAGTCCCTGGAAGAACTGAAGCCAATCTATGAACAGATTTGCCAGATTAAAGGAGACGTAGAGAGCATCCCAATTATGTTGGTTGGCAATAAAAGTGATGAAAGCCAAAACAGAGAAGTGGACAACTCAGATGGAGAAGCAATAGCAAAAAAATGGAAATGTGCCTTTATGGAGACATCTGCCAAGATGAACCACAATGTCAAGGAGCTGTTCCAAGAGCTTCTAAACCTTGAGAAACGCAGAACTGTGAGCCTTCAGATAGATGGAAAGAAGAGCAAGCAGCAGAAAAGAAAAGAAAAACTGAAAGGCAAATGTGTTGTCATGTAAAAGCCTATGTCGTGCTCCTCTAGCCTTGCGGCGCTGGATATGATAGGGAAACTGCATGCACAACACTTGACAATGCACTATTTTATCATCTGGAAATAAATGGTACATATTTTACCTGTTTTACCTCAAATAATGGATTGAGGTACAATTGACTAGACTTGAAAATAATTTAGTGTCAATTTCATCTTGTTCAATATCATTTAATAGGACTAAATTGTCATTTCGAGCATGCAATTTGCTAGAAATGCTTAAGAAGAAAAATTTAGTTTTTTTTTTATATATATAGAGACTGAAAATATAAAATTGCATGTGATAACCATGCATATAGAAATAATAATAATAGGATGAGATAACATTAAACTTTCCTGTGTATAGCAATATCACAGGATTTTGGCTTTCACAACACGTATATTTGGGGTTTATACCTGAGGAAATATTAAGCGCAAATGATTATGTACCTTTTTTGCATGATCGGACATATCCATGCTACTACTGTATTCACTTTAGAGCGTATTTTATAAAAAAAAATATATATGACACATAGCCAGACATATTTTATTTGTGTATTTTTTTTTATTGTTGATTGCCTTAAAGAAATTCTTCTCCTTCAAATTGCTTTTTAAAGGGACTGGACAATGTATGGATGTAAAACCAGCATTTTCACCAATTAATGCATTCCACATTGATCAGATCTAAGTGTACGTTCACCTGTGAAGATCATGTTACTGTTTTTTTTGTCTTGATTCCTAGTCAAATCATTTTGCAGAACTGGTTGCTACTTTGAAGATATCAGTAATTTGCTGCCTGACCCAATTGCTATTTTAGTACTATAGCTTTGCAATGAGTTTTTCTCATCCTATACTGGCCTTCCCAGAATAGAAATGAGAAAAGCAAGCATTGTGTAGACATTGATTAAGCTGGTTACATATAAGGTGAGATCTAAGGGGAAGCCAGCACAATTGTAAATCAGGACGTGGAGCAGAGCGGAGACGTCTTAACTCAGATTCCGAAAAAGATAAGTAAAGCAAAGTACTTCCAAAATTACATGTATACTATATGTAAATGTCAACTGTAAAATGATCTTCAAAGGTCAACCTAAATATTAAGTAAGTGAGATTAAGTAATTAGATTTCATGTGATGGATTAGTTGGTGCGCACATCAACTGTATACTCACATGAATACACTGAGCCCACCAATAATTCAGTCTTGGCACCCAAATATTAATCTTAGTATCTAGTTTGGCATCTTAAGTTTGGAGTGAAATTAGAAGGTACCAATTTAGACCTTTCAGCTAAGTAGATAGCTGCTGTCCAAAATAACTTCTGCCTATTACTGCACACAAAGGCCATTAGCAGTCATCTTCCAGCACTAGTCATTAACACTAAGATGAGTACTCACATGGTATTTTGCAATATAAGACCATCCTCTATATTCCGAGACATGAAAGTGAAAAGAAAACAAAACCACATAAGTATAGCAGTGTATTTCAACACAATACAAGATTGTGACATGAATGCCAATGTAGAAAACATTTTCACTGTGAACAGTAAAATGTTATTTTGCCATTTTCCTGGAAGTTTCACATTTGTATTTGTGTTAAACAACAATGATCATGGTAATACAAAACAATATATTAATCATATTAGAGTGAACCTGTCACCAGACTTTTCCTATATAAGCTAATTCCAACACCTATAAGTTGTCTTCAACAGCACCAACCTGTTTATAATTGTTCAGATCCCCACATATCTCAAAAAATACCTTTCATAATCCTCCCAAGTGGTATGCTAATCAATTCCGTCTGGTCCAATGGATGTTGCTGGCGCCTCCTCTACCTGCTACGCTCGCCGGACCTCCTGCCTTAATTTCGTGGCTGACATCTTCTACGTCATCCACAGAGTCTATTGTACCAGTGCATCTGTTATTCTCTAACATGGGTGTACAAGAGTTGAACAGACTGGATGAGGTCAGCCACGTTAATCAAGGCAAGAGGCCCAGAGAATGAGTTAATTTATTTATTTTATGTAAATATAGAGTTTTTATATATGGACAAACCATTAGATGCAGGAGTTATTTAATGTGTTTGATTTCATTTGTTATTAACCTGTTTGTTGCATTACCTTGATCTTTGTAGCTTAAGACATATGCTAGTATAGGAGGTTCAGAAAGGTTCTGCCAGTTAGCCATTTGCTGTTCTTACAATACTGGTCAGATGTCGACACAGGAAACTCTTTAGTTTCAAGGACAACCCGAAAGAGAAGTTCTTGACACCCAGGACCAGTGCCGAGATCTTTTGATCCGAACACCTTTCTTAATTCAGCTCCGTTAGTAAGTTGTGTATGTTTTTATTTTAAATATATCTCAATATTTTTAATTCAAGATGGAAATTCTCTTTACTTCATTTTTGGCAGGAAAGGAGATACAAGTACCAATCATATATTTACAATATAAGAAGGTTTTGATCATTCAGATCTCTACTAGGTAAGGAAAAATCTATATTGCATGTAAGAGACATGTGAATCAACCATAGTTGCCCATCTATAGGACCACAACCTTCCAATTCTGTACCCCATTGTTTTCCCTGCAAGGAATATTAATTTATTTATGTAAGGCTGGGTAGTAGGGCAGTAAATTCCTGTAAACCTAGTGAGAACTATTATAAAGGCTATGTCATACAGTTCAGTTCAGCTTCTAAAAATTTTAAAATGATTGAGGATTGTAGCCCTACACCAATTTTGTGAACTCTTGCCAAATTTGACGTTACTTCCCAATGACCATGCAGTGTTCATTTTACCGTTACAATATCATTATTCACAGCATTCTTGTGAATATGAACATTTTTTTGTACAGTGACCTATTATGAGTTACCATGTTCTTGCCTATCAGCCCTAAACCATTCGGATGCTGGCAGGCTAAGTACCATAAACTATCATATGGACATACTCTTCAAAACAAAATCTAGACCTCTTGTTTCTAGCATAGCTAAATACTGGTGATATTATTTCTTCCTTTGACACAATACTTAACTATGGTCACATAAGAACATGGGGCTATTGCCACTAGCTGCGATGCTGTGTTTGCCAATTAAATTCCTTTGTCAAACCACCAACAACAATAATATTCACCCTCTTTATTGTGTTTCTTTTTCATAAGATATGTCCTTCAGTAAAGTAAGTACTTTTTCCTTAATATGTAGTGATTTAATATAAACCATGGGTAAGAAATTGGCATGAAAGACATCATTATATATTTTGTGTTTCCAAATAGCTAGGTAGCAGCAATAAAAAATTGCTTTTCCTTGACTTAAAATAGCACCATGTGAATAATAAATATTTCAGATGCACACGCAGTATACCGAGGTGGCAGCTACCCATTGAGCCTAATTGGGGTGGACAAAAGGCACCATGTTAATCACTGCATGTTTGAAAGCACAAAATGTGTGTACATGAATATAAGATGCTAGATGTCTTGTTCTGTTATCTACTGGTTAGAAATACAAGAGCGCCCTTTCCTGCAACACTAATCAGATCCATTAAATTAATTGCTCATATTATAATTGGGATGTAATTTTTCTGCCATTATTTACAATTAAACCTTGAATGAGATGCTAAACTCTAAGAACCGAAATGTTTTTTAATTGACTTGATCACTATGATTAGCATTGCATGACATTATACTGTGCTTACTATACTATCTAAGCTACTATTAAAAACTGATAATTAGCTTTAGTCATTAGTGCTATATTTCTTGAATCTAAATGTTTGCTTTTGAACTATGAACAACACCAAAGTCTACAATTAGAGGGGAAAGTCTAGAGATACATATTCAGGACACCAGTTGCTGTAAGTGGTGCAGAGGTTGGCACTTGTGTTAACAAGTAATGGACATACAATATTTTTTGGCAGAAAAATATTCAGAATTGAGAGTCCTCAGTGGTTGATATCTTTTAATGGCTAACTGAATGGCTAACACATTGCAAGCTTTCGAGACTACTCAGGTCTCTTCATCAGGCATTGACTAATGCAAAATCTGAAGAGTCACATATTTATGCACAACACAAAACAGATTTTGTATTAGCCAATGCCTGCTGAAGAGACCTGAGTAGTCTTGAGAGCTTGCAATGTGTTACCATCTTTCCAGTTAGCCATCAAAAGGTATCAACCACTGAGGACTCTCAATTCTGAATATTTTTCTATCTACTGGCTAACAGGGTACAAAGATATACATCTTTCCTGTATATTTTTTGGCAGTAATTTGACTTTGACTTCAAGTCGAGAAAAGAAATGTAACCACCCAACTGTAGTAGACGTTCTCTGATCTACAAAACCCTTAATACATTTAACGTGCAAGATTTTGTATGAAATACTTTGTGTGGAAAGTCCAGTAAGGCAACTAGTTGTACAACCCTTTCTTAAATGCCTGAGTCCACCAAGTAAAAGAAAAAGCTTATACTCACCTCCATGGAAGGTGCGTGTATGAATTACTCTGTGTGGAAAGTCCAACCTTGCCATTACTTGTAGAACTTTTTCTTAAATGCCCAAGTCCCATAACTAAAATAAAATGTTATACTGTCCTCCAGTGTGGAATGTGCGTGTTTTCTTATTTTTCTCATGGAACTAAAGCATTTCAGAAGGGATGAACCAAGTAGTTGACAACCCATTTTATTCTTTGCCTTGGGAAAATCCAAGCTTCGTCTTTGAACATGAACATGGTTGTAATGATGGTACTGAAGGCACAATATACTAACAACTACAAATATTAAAAACATCCAACACTATAGATAAGCACAATTGGGATATTTAATACAATGCCCCCAAAATTGTTGTGTTCCATATCTGTATAGCTATGTGATAATACAGTGCTACATAAATCATGACTTTAGAGAGCAAATATGGCACAGTATTATAGAGCACAAAAGGTGGCTTCAAGTCTGAGCCTATAGGTGCATTATGTATAGTTTTCTGGCGTTAAAAATTTGATACTTGCAATTACAATTTCTGTTCCATCACAACTAAAGAAAAAAAACACATTGGAGTACCAGGATCAGCACTTAGGCTGAAAACTCTACCATATTATAGCTTTGCATCCATTAGGTATTCCGCATTGATAGAATAGATACATTCTTAAAGCTGAGATATTGTCTTAAGACGTTTAGCCAAAGGAAACAGATGGCTTTGGACGGCTAAACCTACAGTTAAGCCACCTGTTTAACAGTCTAGCATGCAATAATAGGTTAATCTTCATATGCCAATATCATGACTTTAGTAGTCATCACTTGGTAAACATACCAAGCCATGAGTGTTGTGGAGTCCTTGAATTCAATTTGTAAATACTTGATGCCACTTCTCAATTTTACTTTGACATTTTTTTAAGCACTGCACCCAGAACATATAACAATTGCAGAACGCAATGATTTCACTATATTTATCTTGACGTTATCTAATTATAGGCTGGCATGAAAATATATTTTCTTGTCTATTTATTGTGATATTTTTGTGTTTTGATGGAAAAACTATTAGCATTTGCTGTCAGTTGACTGGTAGTATTGTTTCCATATAGCAAAAAAACTGCGTTTACATGATTACTGTATGTATTATCTGCATAGATTTAAGGCTTTAAAGCACTGAATATGTAAATAGAAAAATGAGAAAAGATGAAGAGCAGAACTTCAAAAGCAAAAAATCATCAAAGCATTAAAGCAAAAAAGTCTCACAATGATTTTCTATATTTTTATACATGTATTTATTATTTTGCAATGTAATTTCTTTCTTTTTACATTTTTATTAATTCACAATCTCCAAATTGTTAAAGCCATGATATATGTTAAAGTCTTGCATGGATTCAAGCAAGGCCAGTAAGCAATATTAGATTTGAACCGGTAATTGTTTTTAAATTTTTTAACCCTTAGCTCTTGAGTATTGTACTTTTTCAGTACTTTTTGCATAGAGTATGCTGGTTTCAATGATTGTTATGCTATAATTGGTACAAAATGCTTATTTTAGTAGTAAAAACAATAAATTGTAGAATATATAAAATAATAAACAGCTTTAATACATTTTCTTTTTGTTTCTTAAATGTAACAATTTGTTTGATATATACATTGGATATATGGAACATGTACAATGAATGGCTACTTTTAACTCAACAGCATGATATTTATTATATGACACAGTGTAGCACTCAGGCTGTATTTCTTGTTGAACTGTCATCTACTTTACTCAATATACAAATACAGAAATCATCTGTGCCTACATGTTTCTGTTTCCAGTGCTGTTATGACTATAAAGAATCATAAGAAAATAAAGTTTTAAGTATGAAGTACTGCTTGGAGAATATTTTTTTAAACATTAGATTATACACATCTACATTTAGAAGCAAAACCTGATAACAAGTCAGGAGCGGGTGTACAGAGCGGGCTTAAAAGGTGAGCCTGCGGCCTGCCCCATACCTGTCAGATAATAGCTGTGACACACAATGAGGATCTGCATCTAACAGTCATGGATGGAGCAGCAGATAGAAGGTAAATATTAGATCTAGGTAGATTGAATCAGTAATCAGAGGAAAAATTCATTGGCTAAGTTCTCTTTAGTCTACTAAAAGTCACATAAACCCCAAGAGAAAGCTGTGGTAGTAAAGAGCAACATCAAAAGGCTTTCAGTTGCTCCAGCCAAACTGAGCAATCGTGGGAGAAGAGCCTTTGTAAGAGAGGTAAAGAAGATCACTGTGGCTGAGCTCCACAGATGCAGCAGGGAGATGGGAGAAAGTTCCACAATGTCAACTATCACTTCAGCCCTGCACCAGTCCGGCCTTTATGGCAGAGTCGCCTGACAGAAGCCTCTCCTCAGTGTCAGACATATGAAAGCCCACATATAGTTTGCTAAAAAACACATGAAGGACTCCCAGACAATGAGACATAAGATTCTCTGGTCTGATGAGATAAAGATGGAACTTTTTGATGATAATTCTAAGCGGTTTGTGTGGAGAAAACCCAGGCACTTCTCATCACATATCCAATACAATCCCAGCAGTGAAATGTGTTGGCAGCATCATGCTATGGGGTTTTTTTCTGCTGCAGGGACAGGACAACTGGTTGCAGTTGATGGAAACATGAATGCGGACAAGTACAGAGGTATCCTGGATGAAAACCTCTTCCAGAGTGCTCCGGACCTCAGACTTGGCCGAAGGTTCACCTTCCAACAAGACAATGACCCTAAGCACACAGCTAAAATAACAAAGGAGTAGCTTCAGAACAACTCTGTGACCATTCTCGACTGGCCTAGCCAGAGCCCTGACCTAAACCCAATTGAGCATCTCTGGAGAGACCTGAAAATGGCTGTCCACCAATGTTCACCATCCAACCTGTCGGAACTGGAGAGGATCTGCAAGGAACAATGGCAGAGGATCCCCAAATCCAGGTGTGAATAACTTGTTGCATCATTTCCAAGAAGACTCATGGCTTTACTAGATCAAAATGAAGGGACTTTTACAGACAATAGACATTAAGCATAACAATAAACACGTAGATCAACATACCAAAAGGAATGAGGGCCCTGCTCGCAAGCTTACAATCTATGAGGATATAGGGGAGACATGAAAGGTGGATGGTAATGATTGCTTTCGCTGTTCGAACAAGCCATAATGTAAGAAATCAGGTGTTCATGTAATGCTGCATGAACCGGTTATCAGCCAAAATGTGTAAAAGTACAGATACAGAGGGCTATTAAATGCATAAAGTGTATGAGAACATGATACAATGAACCTGGTTATGGTAAAATTTTTCAATGGGCAACACAGGGATAGTTAGATTAATGTGTTAAGGCAGAAGGCCAGTCTGAAGAAATGCGTTTTTAGTGCACGCTTAAAACTGAATATTGAGAATTAATCGAATTAACCTTGGTAATGCATTCCAAAAAATTGGCAGAGCAAGTGAAAAGTCTTGGAGATGGGAGTGGGAAGTTCTGATTATTGAGGATGTTAACCTCAGGTCATTAGCAGAACGGAAGGCACTGGTAGGGTGGCAGACATTTGCAAAAATATCTACATTTCTGGGTTTTTTTCAGTCAAGATGGGGTGCAGAGTATACAATAATGAAAAAAAGTGAACTTTTTTGAATTTACCAAATGGCTGCAATGAAACAAAGAGTGAAAAATTTAAAGGGGTCTGAAAACTTTCCGTACCCACTGTATGAGAATAGTCAATTTTGGATCTTATTTTAAACCAAAGAAAATTTACTCAAACCAATTTGTAGAGTATGTGACACTACTCGATTTTTGGAACAAAAATATTTTAACTGAACCAGAACAAGCGGTTTGTAAAAATTTTAATCTATGAATGACTAACTGAAGCAGGAAAAAAAATTGTAATTTTTTCACAGTGTTATATACCACAGAAATGTACCCAAAAGCACGAAATACGATATGATAGGAGATATAATACAAATACATTTTTAACAAGTTTTTTGAGGGTTATATAGCAATGAAATGTACCAAAGAAGACGTAATACCCTATGCATGAGCAATATATTTTGAGAGTTATACTAAAGAAAATTATCCAAGAACATGTAATACTCTATGAGTGAGCAATATAATACAAATAAATTTATTAATAAGTTTTTTGATGGTTATATAGCAACGAAATGTACCCAAGAATTTGTAAAACTCTATGGATGAGCAATATAATACTGGTACATTTATTAACAAGTGTTTTTAGGGTTATATACCAACACAATTTACCCAAGATCACATTATACTGTATGGATTGGCAATATAATGCAGATAAATTTTTAAAGTTTGAGGCCTATTTACCACCAAAATCTACCCAAGAATATGTGAAACTCTATGATTGAGCAATATAAAACCAATTCATTTTTTACAAGCTTTTTTGAGGCCAATTTAACACTGAAATCTACGCAAGAATATGTGAAACTCTATGGATGAGCAATATAAAACCAATACATTTTTTAACAAGTTTTTTTATGGTTATATACCAACGAAATGTACCCAAGAACACGTAGTATTGTACTGGTGAGCAAAATAATACAGATACTTTTTAACAAGTCTTTTGAGGTTTATATAGCAATGAAATGTACCCAAGAACACGATATACTGTACAGGTAAGCAATATAATACCGATACATTTTTTAACACTTCTTTTATGGATTGTATGCGACCCAAGTCTACCCATGAATATGTAAAACTCTATGGATGAGCTACATAATACCGATACATTTTTTACAAGTTTTTTGAGGGTTATATTTCAATGAAATGTACCCAAGAGTTTTTTGAGGGTTATATATCAATGAAATGTACCCAAAAATATATTATATTGTATGGATGAGCAATATAAAACTGATACATTACTTAACACGTTTTTTGTGGATTATATAGCACCGAAGTTTACCATGAATATGTAAAACTCTATGGATGAACAATATATTACCAATCAATTGTTTAACAAGTATTTTGAGGCTTATACACCACTGAAATCTACCCAAGAATATGCAAAACTCTATGGATAAGCAATATAATACCGATAAAATGTTTAATATGCTTTTTGTGGGTTACATACAACACAATTTACCTCAAAACACCTTATACTGTATTGATAAGCAATATAATACCAATACATTTTTTAAACAAGTTTTTTTAAGCCTATTTACCACCGAAATCTACCCAAGAATATGTAAAACTCTATGGATGAGCTACATAATACCGATACATTTTTTTACAAGTTTTTTGAGGGTTATATATCAATGAAATGTACCCAAGAGTTTTTTGGGGGTTATATCTCAATGAAATGTACCCAAGAATATATTATATTGTATGGATGAGCAATATAAAACTGATACATTACGTAACACGTTTTTTGTGGATTATATAGCACCGAAGTCTACCATGAATATGTAAAACTCTATGGATGAGCAATATATTACCAATCAATTGTTTAACAAGTATTTTGAGGCTTATACACCACTGAAATCTACCCAAGAATATGCGAAACTCTATGGATAAGCAATATAATACCGATAAAAAATTTAATATGTTTTTTGTGGGTTACATACAACTAAATTTACCTCAAAACACGTTATACTGTATTGATAAGCAATATAATACCGATACATTTTTCAAACAAGTTTTTTTAAGCCTATTTACCACTGAAATCTACCCAAGAATATGTAAAACTCTATGGATGAGCTACATAATACCGATACATTTTTTTACAAGTTTTTTGAGGGTTATATATCAATGAAATGTACCCAAGAGTTTTTTGGGGGTTATATCTCAATGAAATGTACCCAAGAATATATTATATTGTATGGATGAGCAATATAAAACTGATACATTACGTAACACGTTTTTTGTGGATTATATAGCACCGAAGTCTACCATGAATATGTAAAACTCTATGGATGAGCAATATATTACCAATCAATTGTTTAACAAGTATTTTGAGGCTTATACACCACTGAAATCTACCCAAGAATATGCGAAACTCTATGGATAAGCAATATAATACCGATAAAAAATTTAATATGTTTTTTGTGGGTTACATACAACTAAATTTACCTCAAAACACGTTATACTGTATTGATAAGCAATATAATACCGATACATTTTTCAAACAAGTTTTTTTTAAGCCTATTTACCACTGAAATCTACCCAAGAATATTTAAAACTCTATAGATGGGCAGTGTACTACAGATAAATTTTTAAACAAGCTTTATGAGGGTTATATACTAACAAAAAGTATCCGAAAATATGTAATACCATATAGGTGAGCAATATAATACCGATACATTTTTAACAATTTTCTTGAAGTTTATATAACACCAAAATGTACAAAAGAACACATAATACCATGTGGCTGATTAATATAATACCAATACATTTTTTCTATAATTTTTGGGAGGGTTAGATACCAACAATATGTACCCCAGAACACATTATACTCTAAGGATGACTAATTCAATCCAGATACATTTCTGAACTTTTTTTGGAGAGGTACATATTACAGAAATTTACCCCAGACCATGGAATAGTGTATGGGTGAGAAATTTAACCCAGCAAAGTTTTTCAACTCTTTTTCGAGCTTTACATACTATCCACAGAGAATCAGAAATGAGGCTGGGCTGGGTAGAATCTCTATGTGCTGTGTCTTCCTCAATCTCCACCTGGTACGCATGCAAATCTTAATGTTTAATTGTGAGCAGCGACTGTTTACTAGGGACCGAAGTGGGATTGTTGTGCTGATTATGGCGTCATCACCGCTCACCATATTTGTGGAGTCCGCAAAGTTTTGGAAAACTGCACAAATGTCAGACATCCATGAGCATTCTTTAGTTGTTATGTGCGGAGGCTGACCAGAATACCAATGGGAATGTTGGAGCTAGTACTCAACAACTGGCCTCTGCTGCTCACAAAGCATTGCCAGCGTATGCCGTGTGGAGTTCCAGCGCATTGTCACCCTGTACACCAGACAGATGGTACTTGCATGTGCTGCTGCAGTACCGCCAGAGAGGTGGCAGCTATAGCTGACTTGTGGAAATGGGCGCTGGCATGGCATACCTTGACCAGGAGCTCTGACAAATCTGGATAGGTTTTTAGAAAGTGCTGAATTACTAAGTTGAGCACATGTGCCAAGCATGGTATGTGTGTGATCTTGTCAAGCTTCATAGCAGCTGCCACCAGGTTATGCCCATTATCCCACACGACCAATCCTAGTTGGAGGTTCCATGGCAAAAAACTATAGATCTGTCTGGTATGTTATTCCTTTAAGCAGCTCCTAGACAAATTTGCTTTCGCAGAGCCTATTGCCGCTTCGCGGAGGCAGTGCTGCTGAGCTTCTAGCTGATGTGGACAACGTGCTCTGCAATAGCGCATCAGAGATGGAGGGTGAGTAGAAGCAGGGGGGTTGCAAGAACTGGTGGAGGACCTGTGAGTGGTTCGTGCATATTTTCTCTTTCATTCCAGTGACTGGGGTACAGACAGCTGAATGCTGTGCTGGAACAAGAATTTGGAAGTGCCTGATGATGGTCCATCAGAATGTGCACGGACATGTGCAGAGTGAGAGGCATCTGCGCCAGTGTCATGGACAGGGAATTGGGAAGCACCTAGCACAGGGGAAGAGGCAGTAGTGTCACCCACTGGCACAAAATCTTGACCCAGGTGTTCAGCACACCTAGTCAGGTGCCTAGATGACTTGTGCCTGAGGAACACCTGACTCTTTGATGGAAAAATTCAGCCATGTTGGTGCTCTGTGGAAGTTTCCTGCCTTCTCCCTCTGGTCACCCCACTCCTTCTTCCTGTCTGTTGTGGTGCTGCCGGCTTCCCAGGTTGGATCGATGACTTCGTCATCCACATCTCGTTTTTCACCCCGAACCCTTGTCCTTCTGACTTTGTGACTTAACAACAAAACTTGCTGGCAACTGTGTCTCCTTATTTTCCACCTTAGCCCAAACTTACCATTCCCCACCGTCGTCTTCTTGTGGCCATGACTGCTGTAAGTTTTGTGCATCACTAAACAGCTTGTCCTCCTGTCCCTCTTGGATCATGCAGGTTGGCAGGCCACAATTAAGAAATGTTCTAAAGAGCTCCTGGAGGTGTCATAGTGTGGGATCACTAGTCTCCTGGGACTCAGTGACCCGTCCTTTATTTTACATACTGATTATTATATGTATTGAGAAAAAAATCACATTCAGCAGGCAGGCCGCGGCGAAGCCTGCACTGCAGCATGATCACATCTATAATACTGAGGGACCAGTGACCTTTCATAAGCCATCAGTATGAATATTTAAGCAGAGTACCACATGAAGACCCCACACAGGCCCACCCCAGAGCATTAGAATCTCATTAACTGAAAACTGAAAATAAAGATTAAACAACCACAAGATGGATTTCATCAACCAAGGTATAATTTTAATCAGTATAACGGCGCCAACATGACACTGTCTATAGGTTACTCAGAACAATTCTGCTGACAGATTCCCTTTAATATTGTATGGGTGAGAAATGTAATCCAGCCCATTCTTTTAATGCTTGTCTTGGAGTGTTATATATCCTAGAAATGTATCCCAGAACATGGAATACTGTATGAGTGAGAAAGGCACTCCATGTCATGGAATAGTGTATTTGTGAGAAATGTAATCTAGCCAAATTTTCATTGCTTTTTTGGAGTGTTAGATATCATACAAATGTACCCCAGACCACGGAATACTGTATGGGTGAGAAATGTAGTTCAGCAAAAAAAAGTATACATTTTTTGAGCGTTAAATATCATAGAAATGTACCCTAGACAACTGAATAGTGTATGAATGACAAATGTAATCCAGCAAAATGTTTTAAAGCTTTTTTCAGTTTTATAGATCACAGGAATGTCTCCCTCACCTCGGAATATTATATGAGTGAGAAATTTAACCCTGTTACGTATATAACCCTGTTTGCAGTGTTACATATAAGATAAGATAAGATAAGATAATCCTTTAATCGTCCCACCATGGGGAAATTCAGAATATATATATATATAATCCAGAACAAAGAATAGTGTATGGGTAAGAAATTTAACCTAGAAAAATTTTTCAATGATTTTTAAAAAAGTAACACAAGGCACATAATACTCGATGAATCAAAATATATTCAATTTTTTCAACCCCACCAAAAAAATGCTGCAGCTGTAAATTTTACAACGGACTGCATAGCCCTAATCCCTGTCTGCAGATTGTATTTTCCTTGCTCCTGCAACTCTCTTCCTCCCTACACTAAAAGCAGAATGTATATGACACAAACAGCAAAGCAAACAATTAGCCTTTAGAAGGGCTGTTAGTATGATGGTTCAGCTTCAGCACCAGTATCAACACTACAGGACTCTGGTTTGCTATACTGTGCACACACAGGCCTATACAAGCACTCTCCCTCCAATATGAAATGTCATAGAGCTGTGCAATGGCATCAGTGTGCCGAGCTGGGCGGCGCCTTTGCTTTTATAACCCCTGATAATGTCACTCGGCCAGCCAATCACAGTAATGCCACAATTAAGATGGCTACAGCATTATGCTAATGTGCAGGCAATCACCACATGCTTATTGGCTGTGTAACAGGCACCAAACATGCGGGGCGGGGATTAAAGAGTTTTACATCGAGCACCGCCCAATACTCGCAGAGTACATCTGAGCACCATAATACTCGAGTCCCAGCCGAGTATCACTGAGCACGTTTGCTCATCCCTACACCTGAGCAATGCATGCAATTAGTTTCTCCATAGAGGCGACATCTTCAAGCTCCCATCACCAACAATGTCTTGTGTATATTTCAATAAGCTTGTTCCATATTTTTCCCCATGTCCTTTCTCATGATTACACATAACTTAATTTATGAACTTCTATAGTTTGATTTATTTGCCTGTGTGAATTGGATGGGTTGCTACCGACATCTCATGAGAATTTCATCTCAATAGCACCTTTAGAAATATATTTACATAGAAAATTGGTGATGTGTTCAGTAACTATGTCACCTGCTGTATGTAAGTGAGTCACATTTCTACATGACAATTGCCTCTTCAGAGAGGAAGAGGACTTCGACTCTAATGTAGAATGTAACAGAAGTAGAAATCCTAAAAGTCAATATCAGCCCTTTATTAACTTTTAGGATTGCTACTTCCAATAGGTGGCAGTAGAGTTCAAGTCCTCTTCCTCTCTGAAGCCACAATTTGCATATTTAACTTCCCAGAGGGGCATTGCACAGCTTTAGTGTCCTTACACTGGTATGCCAGGCAGGTCACTCTTCACAAGGAGAAACGTTACCCCTTTTGATCACATTTCTATATTACATGACTATTTCCTATTAATATGCTTGTTTTCAGTTTTTATACTTTTAAATAATCCCTGTAATCTTCTAAGGAATATGTGGCCTACATGGTAACTGCAGGACCTAAGAAAACAATAATAAGAAAGAGACAGGGTCAAAATATGATTCCTGACAAAGAAGTAGGGCTGAATGCACATTAACCAAAAGTGGCATGGGTGCTACCATCAATTCTGCAAATGTCCTAATCCAAATGAGATGTTTCCAGAAAAGCAAATACAGTCATATTTTATATAAGTTATTACAAACTACAACATGGCAATGCAGCAACATTGGTCATGCCCCTCTCCAATTACTACAACTAATTGGCAGATGCTCTCGGCAGGCACAATACACCTATGGTTTTATCTGGCTTTTTACAGAAACCCGTTGTCATCCACTATATTGTCATGAAAGACATCCTTTTGTTATGTCAAATTGTGCCTATAATAACTTAGGCTGCTCTCAACTATATTAAAGACATTGAAAACAGTATATTATTGGATAATTCTAATGTTATTCCCAATTAATGTGTTTCCTAAGTAATAAATATGATACCAAATATCATATAAGACATTGTATGATGTTAGTTGATTGATATACACTTTTAAAATTGATGAACTATGACAAAATTCCTCACCTGGCAACAGTGGTTTCCATAGAGATAATTCTGTGGGTAGGAAAGTGTGTGACTCATTCTATTTTCTATGCTTGGATTCATCATCAGCAAAGAAGAAATAATGTGCGTCTGGCCCAGGATTACCTTTCAGGACTCTGCTATCTCTTTCACTGGCAGTCAGGAAAAATGAGCCGACTGCAGTCATCCTATTAAATTCAAATTTGTTTCAAAGCATAATGGATGTACTGTTTGTTTTCCCTCAAACGCTGCAGGAATAACAAAGGAGAGAATCCAGCATATTGTGCAAATTGCATTAATGTCATGTAGAGAATATAAGCTTTGGTTAGTAATGAACGCATGGCTTAATGTGTTTGCAAATCCATAGACGCTTGTATGACCTTTTTCATTATATAAATATATATATATATATATATATATATATATATACTAGCTGAAGAGCTCGGCGTTGCCTGGGCATAGTAACCAACTGTGGTTAGTTATAACAAATTATAATGATTATATTGCACATAAAAACATTTCACATCATATATTCAACACTACAGATTTGCAACACAAATTAACTAAACGATTACCCAAGTATTGATGGTATTTTATTTTCAACTCATTCAAGAGCCTTTTGATAAACAACATTTTTGGTTTTTCCTTTCGGTGCAAAGATGAACAGATTTTTGGCAGTTCCAACTCTTGAACAGATCATGTAAAGTTGACCATGAGAAAAGCATGGAGATTGCAAATCGATCCCTACTACTTTCAAGGACTGTCCCTGAGCATTGTTAATGGACATTGCAAATAGCAGTTGAACTGGAAACTGGAGGCGTTTAAAATCAAAAAACAAATCAGATGGAATGAGTGGAATTCTTGGAATGAAAATGTCCTCTCCTTTGGCACATCCTGTTTCTGAGCTGTGTATCTAACCCTATCCTGTGTGATAATGTCTGCTGAGCTGTGTACCTAATCCTCTCCTGTGTGATACATTCTGCTCAGCTGTGTATCTAATCCTATCATGTGTTACTGACTGACTGCTCTCTCTCTCTCTCACCGGCCAGCGATTCCTTTAAATTTCTTCTTTTTCAGGATCTGTCTGAAAACGGATCCTGTGCCATCCGTTCACATCAGTTTAGAACGGATCCGCTTGTCCGCCTTTT
Organism: Dendrobates tinctorius; assembly: GCF_039654945.1. Classification (NCBI taxonomy): domain Eukaryota; kingdom Metazoa; phylum Chordata; class Amphibia; order Anura; family Dendrobatidae; genus Dendrobates; species Dendrobates tinctorius. Next base: position 11,113,880 of record NW_027361712.1, on the reverse strand, counting down.
TGGCGGATTATAACTGATGCAAAAAACTGAAGTGTGAAAGAGGTCTTACTGACTGCTCAGCTGTGTATCTAATCCTATCCTGTGTGATACTGACTGCTGAGCCGTGTATCTAATCCTATCCTGTGTGATACTGACTGCTGAGCCGTGTATATAATCCTATCCTGTGTGATACTGTCTGCTGAGCCATGTATCTATTCCTATCCTGTGTGATACTGACAGCTGAGCTGTGTATCTAATCCTATCCTGTGTGATACTGGGCTCCCCCTGCAATCTGTGTCAGAGGGTGGTCTGTGTTGGCACGGTAATAAATTGTGTTATTTCCAGCTTTACAGAAGGACAATAACACCATAGAAATGATAAGAATAAAAGGCCTCAGTTACCACAGCTGTCTACAAAGAAAACTGTTGCTGAAAGCAACCAATCACAGCTCATTTTTCATCTTTTAAACAGCTGTGGGACAGCGTTTCGAGTTTTGAGTGACGACTTTTGTGTTTCGACTTTTATGTGGAAAGGTTGGTGTATGTGTGGTGAAATGTGTGCTGAGGGTGGTATATGTGTTGAAGCACGTGGTAGTGTGTGGCGCATTTTGTGTGTGTTCATATCCCCATGTGTGGTGAGTGTCCCATGTCAGGGCCCCACCTTAGCAACTGTATGGTATATACTCTTTGGCGCCATCGCTCTCATTCTTTAAGTCCCCCTTGTTCACATCTGGCAGCTGTCAATTTGCCTCCAACAGATTTCCTTTCACTTTTTCCCCATTATGTAGATAGGGGCAAAATTGTTTGGTGAATTGGAACGCGTGGGGTTAAAATTTCGCCTCACAACATAGCCTATGGCGCTCTCGGGGTCCAGACGTGTGACTGTGCAAAATTTTGTGGCTGTAGCTACGACGGTGCAGATGGCAATCCCGGACATACACACATACATACATACAAACATACACACACATATTGAGCTTTATATATATACTAGCTGAAGAGCCTGGCGCTGCCCGGGCATAGTAACTAACTGTGGATAGTTATAGAAAATTATAATTATCCTCCATCCCATAGTCCCGTGCCCATATGCCCATCATACATATCCACTATCCCATAGGCCCGTGCCTACATACCCATCATACATATCCTCCATCCCATAGTCGAGTGCCCATATACCCATCACACATCCTCCATCCCATAGTCCCATGCCCATATACCCATAATACATATTCTCCATCCCATAGTCACATGCCCATATAATATACCCATCATACATATTCTCCATCCCATAGTCCCATGCCCATAAACCCATCATACATATTCGCCATCCCATAGTCGAGTGCCCATATACCCATCACACATCCTTCATCTCATAGTCCCATGCCCATATACCCATCATACATATCCTCCATCCCATAGTCCCGTGCCCATATACCCATCATACATATCTGCCATCTCATAGTCCCATGCCCATATACCCATCATACATATCCTCCATCCCATAGTCCAGTGCCCATATACCCACCACACATCCTCCATCCCATAGTCCCATGCCCATATACCCATCATACATATTTGCCATCCCATAGTCGAGTGCCCATATACCCATCACACATCCTCCATCCCATAGTCCCATGCCCATATACCCATCATACATATTCGCCATCCCATAGTCGAGTGCCCATATACCCATCACACATCCTCCATCCCATAGTCCTAAGCCCATATACCCATCATACATATCCTCCATCCCATAGTCCCGTGCCCATATACCTGTCATACATATTCGCCATCCCATAGTCGAGTGCCCATATACCCATCACACATCCTTCATCTCATAGTCCTATGCCCATATACCCATCATACATATCCTCCATCCCATAGTCCCGTGCCCATATACACATCATACATATCTGCCATCTCATAGTCCCGTGCCCATATACCCATCATACATATCCTCCATCCCATAGTCCAGTGCCCATAAACCCATCACACATCCTCCATCCCATAGTCCCATGCCCATATACCCATCATACATATTCGCCATCCCATAGTCGAGTGCCCATATACCCATCACACATCCTCCATCCCATAGTCCCATGCCCATATACCCATCATACATATTCGCCATCCCATAGTCGAGTGCCCATATACCCATCACACATCCTCCATCCCATAGTCCTAAGCCCATATACCCATCATACATATCCGCCATCCCATAGTCCCGTGCCCATATACCCATCATACATATCCTCCATCCCATAGTCCAGTGCCCATATACCCATCACACATCCGCCATCCCATAGTCCCGTGCCCATTTACCCGTCATACATATCCGCCATCCCATAGTCCCATGCCCATATACCCATCACACATCCTTCATCTCATAGTCCCATGCCCATATACCCATCATACATATCCTCCATCCCATAGTCCCGTGCCCATATACCCATCATACATAGCTGCCATCTCATAGTCCTGTGCCCATATACCCATCATACATATCCTTCATCCCATAGTCCAGTGCCCATATACCCATCACACATCCTCCATCCCATAGTCCCATGCCCATATACCCATCATACATATTTGCCATCCCATAGTCGAGTGCCCATATACCCATCACACATCCTCCATCCCATAGTCCCATGCCCATATACCCATCATACATATTTGCCATCCCATAGTCGAGTGCCCATATACCCATCACACATCCTCCATCCCATAGTCCCATGCCCATATACCCATCATACATATTCGCCATCCCATAGTCGAGTGCCCATATACCCATCACACATCATCCCATAGTCCTAAGCCCATATACCCATCATACATATCCTCCATCCCATAGTCCCGTGCCCATATACCCGTCATACATATTCGCCATCCCATAGTCGAGTGCCCATATACCCATCACACATCCTTCATCTCATAGTCCCATGCCCATATACCCATCATACATATCCTCCATCCCATAGTCCCGTGCCCATATACCCATCATACATATCTGCCATCTCATAGTCCCGTGCCCATATACCCATCATACATATCCTCCATCCCATAGTCCAGTGCCCATATACCCATCACACATCCTCCATCCCATAGTCCCGTGCCCATATACCCATCATACATATTCGCCATCCCATAGTCGAGTGCCCATATACCCATCACACATCCTTCATCCCATAGTCCTAAGCCCATATACCCATCATACATATCCACCATCCCATAGTCCCGTGCCCATTTACCCATCATACATATCCGCCATCCCATAGTCACATGCCCATATACCCATCACACATCCTCCATCCCATAGTCAACCATTATGACATCATAATGAGCGGCGGCAGGGCTTGCAACCTATGATGACATCAGCGTCGCCATGGCAACCATTGTGACATCATAATGAGGGGCGGGGCTTGATAAGCACACACTGTTTCCCCAGTATGCAAATAGGGGCATTATGACATCATAATGAGGGGCGGGGCTTGACGCGCACACACTTTTTCCCCAGTATGTAGATAGGGGCAAATTGTTTGGTGAATTGGAACGCACGGGGTTAAAATTTCACCTTACAACATAGCTTAGGACGCTCTCGGGGTCCAGACGTGTGACTGTGCCAAATTTTGTGGCTGCAGCTGCGACGGTGCGGATGCCTATCCCGGCCATACACACACACATACATACATACACACATACATACATACACACTTTGAGCTTTATATATATATATATAAATTAGAGATGAGCGCATATTCAGAAATTTGAATTAGAAAGCTTTGACAAAATGTTTCCGATAAGTTAGATTTGCAGGGAATCAGAAGTACTTGGAAATACAGTATATATATATATATATATATATATACAGTCATGGCCAAAAGTATTGACACCCCTGAAATTCTGTCAGATAATATTCAGTTTCTTCCTGAAAATGATTGCAAACACAAATTCTTTGGTATTATTATCTTCATTTAATTTGTCTTAAATGAAAAAACACAAAAGAGAATGAAGCAAAAAGCAAAACATTGATCATTTCACACAAAACTCCAAAAATGGGCTGGACAAAAGTATTGGCACCCTCAGCCTAATACTTGGTTGCACAACCTTTAGCCAAAATAACTGCCACCAACCGCTTCCAGTAACCATCAATGAGTTTCTTACAATGCTCTGCTGGAATTTTAGACCATTCTTCTTTGGCAAACTACTCCAGGTCCCTGATATTTGAAGGGTGCCTTCTCCAAAGTGCCATTTTTAGATCTCTCCACAGGTGTTCTATGGGATTCAGGTCTGGACTCATTGCTGGCCACCTTAGAAGTCTCCAGTGCTTTCTCTCAAACCATTTTCTAGTGCTTTTTGAAGTGTGTTTTGGGTTATGTCCTGCTGGAAGACCCATGACCTCTGAGGTAGACCCAGCTTTCTCACACTGGGCCCTAAATTATGCTGCAAAATTTGTTGGTAGTCTTCTGACTTCATAATGCCATGCACACGGTCAAGCAGTCCAGTGCCAGAGGCAGCAAAGCAACCCCAAAACATCAGGGAACCTCCGCCATGTTTGACTGTAGGGACCGTGTACTTTTCTTTGAATGCCTCTTTTTTCTCCTGTAAACTCTATGTTGATGCTTTTGCCCTAAAAGCTCTACTTTTGTCTCATCTGACCAAAGAACATTCTTCCAAAATGTTTTAGGCTTTTTTAGGTAAGTTTTGGCAAACTCCAGCCTGGCTTTTTTATGTCTCGGGGTAAGAAGTGGAGTCTTCCTGGGTCTCCTACCATACAGTCCCTTTTCATTCAGATGCCGATGGATAGTACGGGTTGACACCATTGTACCCTCGGACTGCAGGGCAGCTTGAACTTGTTTGGATGTTAGTGGAGGTTCTTTATCCAACATCCGCACAATCTTGCGTTGAAATCTCTTGTCAATTTTTCTTTTCCGTCCACATCTAGGGAGGTTAGCCACAGTGCCATGGGCTTTAAACTTCTTGATGACACTGCGCACGGTAGACACAGGAACATTCAGGTCTTTGGAGATGGACTTGTAGCCTTGAGATTGCTCATGCTTCCTTACAATTTGGTTTCTCAAGTCCTCAGACAGTTCTTTGGTCTTCTTTCTTTTCTCCATGCTCAATGTGGTACACACAAGGACACAGGACAGAGGTTGAGTCAACTTTAATCCATGTCAACTGGCTGCAAGTTTGATTTAGTTATTGCCAACACCTGTTAGGTGCCACAGGTAAGTTACAGGTGCTGTTAATTACACAAATTAGAGAAGCATCACATGATTTTTCGCACAGTGCCAATACTTTTGTCCACCCTCTTTTTTATGTTTGGTGTGGAATTATATCCAATTTGGCTTTAGGACAATTCTTTTTGTGTTTTTTCATTTAAGACAAATTAAATGAAGATAATAATACCAAAGAATTTGTGTTTGCAATCATTTTCAGGAAGAAACTGAGTATTATCTGACAGAATTGCAGGGGTGTCAATACTTTTGGCCATGACTGTATATATATATATATGGACTTTGATTAGGGAACGTGATAGGCTGGCCTAAACAGATGTGTTTTTAGGGAATATCTAAATATGTCTAAGTTGAGAATAGTATTGGTGTTCGATGTGAATTTGAGTTGATGTTAATGTTAATGAAAGCTCAATTGAACAAACATCATCTTGTCCTAACCAAAGACCACTGACAGCATCTGTTACTGGATGGGCTACTCCACTGCCTTTCTTTGGCAGCCGCAGATGAGGCTCAGAAAGCATGTGCTCCAGTACATGGCAAGTGCTGCATCAAGTGGCCTCTGCTCCCTTTACTTCACCTTAACATAACACACAGTACAATCTTCAGAATTGGCACCCCAAGCACTCCCCCCATCACAAATTTCCAAACCCCCAACTGACTGTGGGGAGCCAGAGATGGGCAATTATGTAGAGCTGTTCACACATTCTATTCCTTTGGAGTTCTGCACCAAGGATTTACAGAATCCAGAGGAAGAAAGCATCTGCACCTATGCCCAACATTTTTTCATGTTGGATTCGGGGCCAAACAAAGTAGGGTCCGAGCAGAATCCAGACCATGAAAAGCGCTGCATCCTCATCCCCCACTCTGGCTATAGCCAGCACCGGTTGCGAGTGTACACTTTGCAGGGACGGCAAGTAATTCCTTGTCTGGGCCTTTTATGAGACCGCAAAGGATGACCCAACTCAAGCTATTTTCCAAATTTGCAAAAAAAAAACTCAGTAGAGGCAAAAATTGCAATAATTTTATATCTACATGCATGACCTGGCACTAGTGTTGAGCGATACCTTCCGATATCGTGAAATATCGGGTCGGATTGGATCGGACCGATACCCAAAAAGTATCGGATATCGCTGATTCCGATACAGGAAACCAATGCAAGTCAATGGGACAGAAATATTGGAATTAAAATAAACCCTTCCTTTCCTTGTAGGTTAATTCTACATGAAGAAAAACAACTAAGAATAATGTAGAATGTATTGGGGGAGGTGGAGGAGACATTAAAGGCATAGAGGTTTAGCCCAATCAAATGGAATAGCAGGAATAATTTTTTTGTTTTAAGACGTTCGGAGTTACAAAGATATTGACTATGTTAACCTTTGTTATATTTTGTCAGATATGTATATTTCACTACTTCCATGCTCTTCACCTTCTTTTTTACTCTCCTACACTTTCTCCTTCATGATCCTCAGCAGCTGCAGCATCGTTTTCATCAACTTATTCTTCACCTTATTCATCTTCTTCTTCACCTTCTTCCAATTATTCTTTTTTTTACATTCTTCATATTCTTCTTATTCAACTATTCTTCTTCTTCATATTCTACTTCATCTTCTTCCTATTATTCTTCATCATATTCTTATTTGTGACAGGCATTCCTGTAGTAGTTATCTATAAAAGTTTGTAGATTACACCTTCCAATCTGCCTGTCACAAAAGATTTACAACAGGATTTGTCAGCGTTCAGATGGCCTGCAGCAGCAGGCATTTTCCAGGGGCACCACGAGGAGGAACAGACTCACCTCCATTCACTGCTTAGTCTTCTTCTGCTTATAATTTAGATAATATCTTTTGCTCTGATTTTTAGTCTTAAGCTTAATGTTCTTCTGCTTTTTGTTCTTCTGCTTTTTGTTCTTCTGCTTCTTGGTCTTCTGCCTCTTGTTGTTCTGTATCTTGGTGGTTGTCTTCATGTTCTTTGTCCTCTTGGTCACCTTCTTCAGGGTCATCTTTTTGGTCTTCTTTCGGGTGGTCTTCAGGGTCGTCGTCAGGGAGATCCAGAGTGATTACCAAAAACCATTTCAAAAAGCTTGAACTTGGAAATGTAGCAGAAGGTACAAGAAGGCTCAGGAACTGCCAAGAACCAGCTGATGGTACTGGAACCCGGATGGGTAGCAGAAGCTACAAGAGCTAAGGGAACTACCGAGGACCAGCTGACGATGCTGGAACCTGGATGGGCAGCAGAAGGAACAAGAGCCAATGGCACTACCAAGGACCAGCTGATGGTACTGGAACCCAGTAACTAAGCAGGAGGTACCTGTGCTAGAAAGCACTACCAAGGACCAGCAGATGTTGCTGGAACTCAGATACCGAGATGGAGGCACCTAAGCCAAAGGCACTGCCGAGAACCAGCTGACGGTGCTGGAACCCAGAGGAGCAGCAGAAGGAACAAGAGCCAATGGCACTACCGAGGACCAGCTGACGGTACTGAAACCCGGTTACTAAGCAGGAGGTACCTGTGCTAGAAAGCACTACCAAGGACCAGCAGATGTTGCTGGAACTTGGATACCGAGATGGAGGCACCTAAGCCAAAGGCACTGCCGAGAACCAGCTGACAGTGCTGGAACCCAGAGGGCCAGCAGAAGGAACAAGAGCCAATGGCACTGCCGAGAACCAGCTGACGGTGCTGGAACCCAGATGGGTAGCAGAAAGGATCCCTGAAAAACAACGTTGCAAGGCTGCGAGTCGGCCGCAGTTACCAAAACCCACAGTCCTAAAGGGGGTGCTTGTCCTATTGGCACTATGGAAGCAGCCTTTATTGCCAGATCCCGCAGCCCACATAGGAAGCACCTAAACTGCAGGCACCATAGAGTTGGCTAACCCAACCGCAACATGACAGGACAACGTATTGGTGCCAGAGTGACATTAACACTTCTCGGAAACAGCTGGCGTGCTGGAACCAGGCTGGGCAGGAGGGAGTACCCGTGCCAAAGACACTGCCGAGAACCAGCTGATGGTGCTCGAACCCTGAGGGGCAGCAGAAGGAACAAGAGCCAATGGCAATGCCGAGAACCAGCTGACGGTACTGGAACCCAGTTACTAAGCAGGAGGTACCTGTGCTAGAAAGCACTACCAAGGACCAGCAGACGTTGATGGAACTCGGATACCGAGATGGAGGCACCTAAGCCAAAGGTACTGCCAAGATCCAGCTGACGGTGCTGGAACCCGGAGGGGCAGCAGAAGGAACGAGAGCTAATGGCACTGCCGAGAGCCAGCTGATGGTGCTGGAACCCGGATGGGTAGCAGAAAGTGCACCTGAAAAACAGGGTTGCAAGGCCGCGAGGCGACCGCAGTTATCGAAACCCAGAGTCCTACAGGGGGTGCTTGTCCTATTGGCACTGCGGAACCAGCCTTTATTGCCAGATCCCGCAGCCCACATAGGAAGCACCTAAACTGCAGACACCATAGAGTCGGCTAACCCGACCGCAACACGACAGGACAAAGTTTTGGGGGCAAAGTGACATTGACACTACCTGGAAACAGCTGGCGTGCTGGAACCAGGCTGGGCAGGAGGGAGTACCTGTGCCAAAGACACTGCTGAGAACCAGCTGATGGTGCTGGAACCCGGATGGGTAGCAGAAGCTACAAGAGCCAATGGAACTACTGAGGACCAGCTGACGGTGCTGGAACACGGTTACTAAGCAGGAGGTACCTGTGCCAGAAAGCACTACCAAGGACCAGCAGGCGTTGCTGGAACTCTGATACCGAGAAGGAGGCACCTAAGCCAAAGGCACTGCCGAGAACCAGCTGACGGTACTGGAACCCGGATGGGTAGCAGAAGCTACAAGAGCTAATGTAACTACCGAGGACCAGCTGATGGTGCTGGAACCAGGAGGGGCAGCAGAAGGAACAAGAGCCAATGGCACTACCGAGGACCAGCTGACCATGCTGGAACACGGTTACTAAGCAGGAGGTACCTGTGCCAGAAAGCACTACCAAGGACCAGCAGACGTTGCTGGAACTCGAATACCAAGATGGAGGCACCTAAGCCAAAGGCACTGCCGAGAACCAGCTGTCGGTACTGGAACCCGGATGGGTAGCAGAAGGTACCCATGAAAAACAAAGTTGCAAGGCCGCGAGCAGGCCGCAGTTACCGAAACCCAACAGTCCTACAGGGGGTGCTTGGCCTATTGGCACTACGGAACCTGCCTTTATTGCCAGATCCCGCAGCCCACATAGGAAGCACTTAAACTGCAGGCACCATAGAAGTCGGCTAACCCGACCGCAACATGACAGGACAAAGTTTAGGAGGCAAAGTGACGTTGACACTACCCGGAAACAGCTGGCGTGCTGGAACCAGGCTGGGCAGGAGGGAGTACCCGTGCCAAAGACACTGCCGAGAACCAGCTGACGGTGCTGGAACCCGGATGGGTAGCAGTAGCCAATGGAACTACCGAGGACCAGCTGACGGTGCTGGAACCCGGAGGGGCATCAGAAGGAACAAGAGCCAATGGCACTACTGAGGACCAGCTGACGGTGCTGGAACACGGTTACTAAGCAGGAGGTACCTGTGCCAGAAAGTACTACCAAGGACCAGCAGACATTGCTGGAACTCGGATACCAAGATGGAGGCACCTAAGCCAAAGGCACTGCCGAGAACAGGCTGACGGTACTGGAACCCGGATGGGTAGCAGAAGGTACCCATGAAAAGCAAAGTTGCGAGGCCGCGAGCCGGCCGCAGTTACCGAAACCCAACAGTCCTACCGGGGGTGCTTGTCCTATTGGCACTACGGAACCAGCCTTTATTGCCAGATCCCGCAGCCCACATAGGAAGCACCTAAACTGCAGGCACCATAGAGTCGGCTAACCCGACCGCAACACGACAGGACAAAGTTTTGGAGGCAAAGTGATGTTGACACTACCCGGAAACAGTTGGCGTGCTGGAACCAGGCTGGGCAGGAGGGAGTACCCGTGCCAAAGACACTGACGGGAACCAGCTGGTGGTGCTGGAACCCAGGGTAAATACTACAAGCAGAGTGGAGACAAAGGCCTAATTGGAGCAAGTTTAAAATCTGCAGTTGTGTGAGTGTGGACAGAGCAGGAGAAATTGCCGGACACACAGCTGGGGATCAGCTGACAATACTGAACCCCAATAACACTGGAGCACATGTTGACTGTGCAGACGGCACTTCTGAGCAGCAACTGGCGGTGTTGGAGCCCAGGTTCAATAGTACAAACAGAGTGGAGGCAGAGGCCTATTTGGATCAAGATTAATATCTGTTGTAGACTGCAACTGATTTTAAACTTGCTCCAATTAGGCCTCTGGCTCCACTCTGTTTCTAGTATTTACCCTGGGCTCCAACACCGCCAGTTGCTGCTCAGAAGTGCCGTCTGCACAGTCAACACTTGCTCCTGTGTTAGTGGGTTTCAGTAATGTCAGCTGATCCCCTGCTGTTTGTCCAGCAATTTCTCCTGCTCTGTCCACATGCCGGACACACAGCCGGGGATCAGCTGACGTTACTAAACCCCAGTAACACAGGAGCAAATGTTGATTGTGCAGACGGCACTTCTAAGCAGCAACTGGCAGTGTTGGAGCCCAGGGTAAATGCTAGAGACAGAGTGGAGCCAGAGGCCTAATTGGAGCAAGTTTAATATCTGATGTGTGAATGTGGAGGGAGCAGGAGATGTTGCCATACACACAGGAGGGGAGCAGCTGGCGTTACTGAACCCCACTAACACAGGAGCTAGTGTTTTTCTTTGTGCTGACGGCACTTCTGAGCAACAACTGGCGGTGTTGGAGCACAGGGTCAATCATGGTGTAGGCTGAGGCCTATTAGAAGCAAGTTTAATATCTGATGTTGGGATGAATGTGCAGGGAGCAGGAGATATTGCCATACACACAGCAGGGGAGCAGCTGATGTTACTGAACCCCACTAACACAGGAGCTAGTGTTTTTCTCTGTGCAGACGGCACTTCTGAGCAGCAACTGACGGTGTTGGAGCACAGGGTCAATCATGGTGTAGGCTGAGGCCTGTTTGAAGCAAGTTTAATATCTGATGTTGGGATGAATGTGGAGGGAGCAGGAGATGTTGCCGTACACACAGCAGGGGAGCAGCTGGCGTTACTGAACCCCACTAACACAGGAGCTAGTGTTTTTCTCTGTGCAGACGGCTCTTCTGAGCAGCAACTGGCGGTGTTGTAGCACAGGGTCAATCATGGTGTAGGCTGAGGCCTAATTGGAGCAAGTTTAATATCTGATGTTGTGTGAATGTGGAGGGAGCAGGAGATGTTGCCGGACACAAAGCAGGGGAGCAGCTGGCGTTACTGAACCCCACTAACACAGGAGCTAGTGTTTTTCTCTGTGCAGATGGCACTTCTGAGCAGCAACTGATGGTGTTGGAGCACAGGGTCAATCATGGAGTAGGCTGAGGCCTATTTGGAGCATATTTAATATCTGTAGTTGCGTGAGTGTGGACAGAGCAGGAGAAATTGCCGGACACACAGCTGGGGATCAGCTGACATTACTGAACCCCAATAACACTGGAGCATATGTTGACTGTGCAGACGGCACTTCTGAGCAGCAACTGGCGGTGTTGGAGCCCAAGGTCAATAGTACAAACAGAGTGGAGGCAGAGGCCAATTTGGATCAAGATTAATATCTGTTGTAGACTGCTACTGATTTTAAACTTGCTCCAATTAGGCCTCTGGCTCCACTCTGCTTCTAGTATTTACCCTGGGCTCCAACACCGCTAGTTGCTGCTCAGAAGTGCCGTCTGCAGAGGCCTATTTGGAGCAAGTTTAATATCTGATGTTGTGTGAATGTGGAGGGAGCAGGAGATGTTTCCGGACACACAGCAGGGGAGCAGTTGGCGTTACTGAACCCCACTAACACAGGAGCTAGTGTTTTTCTCTGTGAAGACGGCACTTCTAAACAACTGGCGGTGTTGGAGCACAGGGATTACAGTTCAGGTCATAGAAACATGAACACAACAGGAGACCTGGATACTGTTGCCAACCAATTATTTAATCTGGAAGAGGACTGGCAAATTCCGGTGAGATCTAGGCCTTGTTCATATTCAGAAAAGTAGGCCGGTCCACGTTATCGGAGGATAGTCGCACGCGACGGTCTGTTAGTACACCACCTGCGGCACTAAAGACGCGTTCCGATAATACACTAGCAGCAGGGCAAGCCAGCACCTCCAATGCATACTGGCTAAGCTCTGGCCATGTATCCAGCTTAGAGACCCAAAACTTGAAGGGGGAAGAGCCGTCTGGGAGTACACTGAGAGGGCAAGACATGTAGTTTGTCACCATTTGACGGAAACGTTGCCTTCTACTGACTGGAGCCGTCTGTGATGGTATAGACATTTGTGGCGGGCACACAAAACTTTGCCACATTTGGGCCATAATGGTCTTGCCTTGTGCTGAGGCGCTGCCTCTGCTCCCTCTTTGTGCAGAGGTTCCTCCACTGCCTCGATGCACAGAGCTGCTTTGTAAAGCACTAGCAGCACTGCTCTCGGGTGGAATGGAGAACATGATGGAATGCACCAGTGTTTCTTGGTACTCCTGCATTTTACGCTCCCGGATCAACGGTGTTATGAGGCTTTGTAAGTTGTCCTGGTAGTGAGGATCTAGGAGGGTGTACACCCAATAATCAGCCGTGTTGAGAATGTGGGTGATGCGGCGGTCGTTTCTCAGGCACTGCAGCATGAAATCAACCATGTGTTGTAGACTCCCAACTGGCCAAGAAAAGCTGTCCCCTGCTTGAGGTGTCATCTCTGCCTGCTCTGCATCACCCCACCCTCGCTCTACATACTGACTACTAGAGCATTTTTTACCTCCCTCCTCTGGACAGATGTCTTCCTCCTCCATTGACTCCTCCTCATCCTCCTCACAAAGTGTCCCCTGCCTAGGCCATTTGTGAGGAACCACGTTGCGCAGACTGTCCAGAAGCAGATGGCATTTTTGACTCCTCATCCTCCACCTCTTCCAAAACCTCCTCCCTTAGTGCTTGCAGTGTTTTTTGAAGCAGGCAGATAAGGGGGACAGTCATGCTGACTAGTGCATAATCTGCACTCGCCATCCGCGTGGAATCATCGAAGGCACGTAAAACGTGGCAGATGTCCTTCATAGAGGCCCACTCAGTGGTGGTGAAGTGTGAACGGCGCGCAGTGCGACTTGCTTGCGCCTGATGCAGCTGGTACTCCATTACTGCTGCCTGCTGCTCACACAACCACTCCAACATATGTAACGTTGAATTCCACCTGGTGGGTAGGTCACATATGATGTTATGTTCCGGAAGGCGGAATCGGCGCTCCAGAGCTGCAATGCGCGATCTTGCCATGCTGGAACGCCGCAAGTGAGCGCACTCTATGCGGACCTTGTGCAGCAGTGCATCAAGATCCAGATAGTCCCTCAAAAAACTCTGCACGACCAAGTTGAGCACATGTGCCAGACATGGGATGTGAGTGAGGTTGCCTAGGCGCAGAGCTGCCACCAGATTTTGGCCATTGTCTCACACTACCAAGCCTGGCTGGAGATTCGCTGGCACAAACCACTCGTCGCTCTCCTGCTTGATGGAATTCCAGAGCTCCTGCGCTGTGTGGCTTCGATTCCCCAAAGAAATTAATTTCAGTATGGCCTGTTGACGTTTGGCCACGGCTGTGCTCATATCGGTCGTAACAGGCTCCTGCAGCACTGATTCTGAGGAACTGTAGTATGAGGAGGAGTCAATGTGTATAGACTGGATTCCTGCAATCCTTGGAGTTGGCAGAACACGTACAGCGCCACTCTCAAGATCTGTACCCGGCTCCACAACATTGACCCAATGGGCAGTGAGGGAAAGGTATCGTCCCTGTCCATGGTTACTGGTCCACGCATCGGTGGTCAGGTGGACCTTGCTACTGATGGCGTTTAGTAGCGCATGTTTAATTTTTCCATCCACATGCTTTTGCAGGGCAGGGAAGGCTTGCCTGCTGAAATAAAAGAGGCTGGGCACATTGTATTGTGGGACTGCCAATGCCATGAAGTTACGGAAGATGTCAGTCTCCACCAGCCTGAATGAGAGCATTTCAAGGGCCAGTAGTTTTGCAATGCCAGCATTCAGAGCCTGTGCTCGGGGATGGTTTGCCGAGTATGGCCGCCTTTTCTCCCATGCCTGTGCTACCGATGGCTGTAGAGTGGCCTGGGAGTGTGAGGATGACAGGGAACGTGGTGCTGTGGGTGTAATTACACTGGTCTCTGTACAACAGTGCCAGAGGTTCTTCCATGGCGATCCTGTGGGGAAGCCGAACCAGCTGTGTGTGAGCTGGAGGAAGAGGCTACAACACGAGCTAAAGAGGTGGTAGGTGGTGCTGTAGGTTGGCCTATGTCTTCAGTGTGTCTTTGTAACTCCACCACGTGCTTGGTCCGCACATGTTTCCACATATTTGTGGTATTGAGGTTGCTGACACTTTTCCCTCTTTTGACTTTCTGATTACACAGCTTGCATTTGACAAAGCAACTGTGTCAAAAAAGGACCACGCACTGCAAGTTCTGGGAGTGCCCGTTTTGGGTTTGGGAAGAGGAATGCTCCTAATGGGTGCCGAAGTGGAGGCTACAGGCAACCAAGTCTGCCCCCTCCCTCTCCCTCCTGTCTTGGCCGTTCGGGGAATCTCTACCTCAGAGCTGCTCCCACCAACTTCCTGTTCCTCACGCCATGATGGGTCAAGGACCTCATCATCTACACTACCCTCTTCAAACACTTGCTTCTCCTGGGTAGTCTCGCCAGCACAGTACACACCAGAAAGTGGCACCTGAGTCTCATCATCAGATGCGTACTGAGGTATGCTGACCATAGGCACTGGCCCACCTGCCTCTTCAGATTCAGAGAGACAAAGCTGTTGCGCATCACTGCATACTACCTCTTCTTCACATTCTAGAATGCTGCTTGGCTGGCCCCCTCTTTCCAAGCCAAGAGATTCAGAGAACAGAAGTAGAGAATGAGATGGCTCCTGTCCAGGGCTCTCTGACTGCCTGGGCAATTTGGCAGGTGGTCAAGAGACAGATGGTTGCTCTTCAGTGCTCTGGACCTGAGAGGATGTGGAAGTCATTGAAGTCGATGCATTAGCTGCCATCAATCCGACAACGGCTTCAATTTATTCCTCCTGCAGCAGTGGGGTACGGCGAGCTCCCTCAAAGCTGCGCATAAAGGACTGTTCCCTGTTAAAACTGGGGGATGCTGAGTCACTGGTGCCTGCAGCAGGCACAGAATCCCCACGTCCTCTCCCTGCTGAAACTCCACGCCCACGACCACATGCCTTACTCCCTGCCTTCTTCATCTTGGTAGACTGATAAAGATAGGCAGAAAAGTACTAAGGGCTTAGTGTGCTTATTCCTGAACAGCTGCTAACAGGTATAAGAAACTCTAATTTTATAAAGTGTGTGGACAAGACAT
Organism: Dendrobates tinctorius; assembly: GCF_039654945.1. Classification (NCBI taxonomy): domain Eukaryota; kingdom Metazoa; phylum Chordata; class Amphibia; order Anura; family Dendrobatidae; genus Dendrobates; species Dendrobates tinctorius. The sequence goes on along the minus strand of NW_027361712.1, from coordinate 11,098,240 downwards.
TAATATGAGCTAATGTGGCCTACACAACTGTAAAGAGGAGTGTTTGGTGAACTTTAGTTCGCGTTTTTTTTTTCAAAAAAACAAAAAGGATGTGACCAAAGATGTAAAAGCGACAGTACCACAAACTTTTTGGAGCTATTACAATGCAGGAAGGTAACCTACAATGCAACAGATGAGGCTCCAAAAAATAGGCTAATACTTATCTGGCTGGGGCTGCAGGGCACAAGCCAGCAAAAAGGCTCCTCTATCTACTCCTGTATAGTGTTTGCAACCAATCTAGCTGGATACGGATGGAACCACACTAATAGGAGAAATTCAGGAAAAATAAGCGGCACTACAGCAAAAAAGGACAATGTATGAGGCAGTGACGCACGCTGAGCGGACTACAACCAGAGGTGGCTGCACAACACACTACAGCGTGAGCTGCACTCACACACAGAGACCTCACAGACAGCCATGAACACTATAGTGCAGAGAACTGTGCACTAGCACTGAAAGGCTGCAGACAGGCTCCGCTATCTACTCCTACATAGTGTTTGCAAGCAATGTAGATGGATACAGATGGATGCACACTAATAGGAGAAATCAGTAAAAATGAGCTGCTATAAAAAAAATATATGTATGAGGCAGTGACGCACCTCAACCAGAGGTGATGCAGAACACACTACACCGTGAGCTGCACTCACACACACAGACCTTGCAGACAGCTGTGAACAGCGCTGCAAGGCAAAAGAAAGCTTCACACAGGGGTTGCTACAGTAGCCAGGGTAAAGCACTATATAGCAAATCGCTATCTCTAACTGTCCCTCAGAGTCAGAGCAGCGTCCTGTCCCTAACTGAATTCACAGCAGAGTGAACCCAAAATGGTGGCGGGGGCTTTTATAGTTCATCATGACATCATTTCAGCAGCCAATCAAAGCCATGCCATTAGTTAACATGCCTACATGCCTAACAGGATGTGCCCACACTTCTTAGGATTCCTCATTGGCTGAATCAAATCAAACTGGCTCATAGCATTATGGGAACTTCCGATTCCGGTGTTCGATATGCTAAAAGTATCGGAACTCAGTATCGGAATTCTGATACCGCGAATATCGGCCGATACCCGATATTTGCAGTATCGGAATGCTCAACACTAGCCGGCACATGTTCGATCAACATACTTCATTGTGGGAATCTCTACTAAAATGCCGAATAGTATCCATCCCATTAACCACATCTTCTACTTCTTCCTCCTCCATCACTATACCAAGTCTTCTCACACAGGTCTCCTGCCTCATAAACTACAACTGTTTACCCACAACAATTGGGGAGAGAGAGAGCCCATCAGCTGTTACAGAAGTGGATATGCCTGCTGTTTTTGGGTCACCTAGCACAACACATCTTCCTCAATCCACCATAATCTCCACTTGCACCTCACTCACGGTTCAGCAGGTTATCCTGTTCTCCGTGCTTCTCTCTCAGCACAGCAGTCAGCCATCAGTCCTGCTGTTGTGATCACATAAAAGAATGTTTCCTCCTACACATGCCAAAACTAAGAGGTTGAACTCCACCATCTCCAATCTGTTGGCCATCGAAATGCTGCCTTTCTGCCTGGTGGATGAAGATGGTTTCAGAAAATTGATGGCCATTGCAGTCCCCAAGTAAACGTTGCCCAGTCGCTATCACCTCTCTAAGAAAACGGTGTCTGCACTACACCAGCATGTTGCAGACAACATCACCTGTTTCCTGAAAAAATCTATGTCTCTCAGGGCGCATTTCACCACTGACACCTAGTAGAGCAAACATGGGCAGGGGCATTACATCTCGCTGACAGGGCACTGGGTGACTCTGATGGCTTTGGGGCAGGTGGTCAAGGGGCTGCCTCACAAGACTGTGAATCCCCAAGGCTCGCAGGACAAACCTCTGTATACAGTGGGTACAAAAAGTATTCAGATGCTTTTAAATTTTTCACTCTTTGTTTCATTGCAGCCATTTGGAAAATTCAAAAAAGTTCCTTTTTTATCATTAACGTACACTCTGCACCCCATCTGGACTGAAAAAAAAACAAATATAGACATTTTTGCAAATTTATTAAAAAAAAGAAAACCTGAAATATCACATGGTCATAAGTATTCAGAACCTTTGCTCAGACACTCATATTTAAGTCACATGCTGTCAACTTCCTTGTGATTCTCCTTGAGATGGTTCTACTCCTTCATTGGAGTCCAGCTGTGTTTAATTAAACTGATAATTCAGTTTTTCCTGTTTAATAAATTTGCAAAAATTTCTACATTTCTGGGTTTTTTTTAAGTCAAGATGGGGTGCAGAGTGTACATTAATGAGAAAAAAAATGAACTTTTTTGAATTTACCAAATGGTTGCAAGGAAACAAAGAATGAAAAATTTAAAGTGGTCTGAATACTTTCCGTAACCACTGTACTATTTCTATTATGTGGAAATTAATGCCAATTTAGCGACTCAAAATGTCGGTAGTACTAGTGACCTGAAACAACAAATTGCCTATTATGGCGCTATTGTTTCTTACCTGGCATATTGTCACCACTACTGCTTACCGCCACTCTTCTGTTGTTTCAGGTCACTAATACTACCGACATTTTGAGTGTATGTGTCAGATGCACAGTTACTCCCCTTTTCTCTCCCCCCTCCCCGGTTTCTGTCCTGTTAGTCCACTTAGTACTCATACTACAATTCAATCGTTCAGAGAGTTCATCTATTGTTTTTGAGTTTGTGCACTTTATCTGTCAGGCCCACAAAATATTTATGCCATATCTGCCCATTGTGGCTGTACTTTGATATATATGGGATATTACCTGCCAGATTCACCCCGACACCACTAGCTACCAGTATACTGATGTTATGGTCATGTAGGGGTATATTTTAGGTGCACTATCCATCTTTCCTTGTGCATGTCCTGACATTTGTATAATTGTATTATCTTTTTAATAAAACTATGATATTATATGACTAATAAAATTTATATACTTTTTTATATTACAATGAATCCTATACTCTGTTTTTTTCTCCTGGTTTCAGTTCAACTTTGTGGGTACATATATTTGCTATATTAGTCTCTAAAAACTTGTTCCAAATTTATCGGTATCATATTCCCTCAGCGTATCCAGTTCAAATTACTAATACTGACCTACCTGTCTCCCCCATATGTCTCTGAACTAATCTCCCGATACCTTCTCTCACGTAATCTCTGGTTCTCCCAAGACCTCCTTCTCTCCTCCACACTTATTCGCTCCTCATCCAACCTCCTCCAAGACTTCTCCCAAATTTCCCCTGTCCTCTGGAATTCTTTACCCCAACAAGTCCGACTATCAACCACATTTGGATCCTTCAGACGGAACTTGAAAACCCACCTCTTCAAGAAAGCCTACAGCCTGCAATAACCCCACTACCTCCTTCTCTCACCACTACCGGAGATATCACCTCAACCAACACCGGAACTGCTGCAACAGACCTGTCTCCTTCCGCACCATCCTGTAGCATGTAAGCCCGAAATGGCAGGGTCCTCTCCCCTCTGTATCAGTCTGCCATTGTAAGTTTGTTTACTGTAAGTGATATCTGCAATTTGTATGTAACCCCTTCTTATGTACAGCACCATGGAATCAATGGTGCTATATAAATAAATAATAATAATAATAATAATATTGATCACCCATAGGGCATTATATCTTCTTGGGTACATTTCTTTGCTATATAAGCATTCAAAAGCATCTTCGGTATCATATTGTTCACTCATAGGGTATCTTCTTGGGTACATTTACGATAGTTGCCATATAAGCCTCCAAAAACTTGTTCCAAACTTATTGATATCATATTGCTCACTCATAAGGTATTACATCTTCTTGGGTACAATTTGTTGATATTTAACCATAAAAAGACTTGTTAAAAATTTATTGGTATTATATTGCTCATCCGTAAACTACTACATATTCTTGAGTACCTTTTGTTGCTATATAAGCCTAAAAAAACTTGTTCCAAATTTATCGGCATCAACCATAGCATATGACATTTACTTGGGTACATTTTGTTGGCATAAAAGCCTCAAAAAACTTGTTCAAAATGTATCGATATTATATTGCTCATCCATAGAGTATTACATCTTCTTGGGTACAATGTGTTGTAATATAATCCTTAAAAAACTTGTTAAAAAATGTAGGCTTTGTGCACACATTGCAGATTTGGTGTGTTTTTGTCGTGTGTTTTCTGCGTGGATTAGAGGCAAAACCTGAATCAAAACCTCATGCAAGCAAAGTGAATGAGAAACCTGAAGTGTCATACATACATTGAAAAATATTCAGAATTGAGAGTCCTCAGTGGTTGATACCTTTTAATGGCTAACTGAAAAGATGGTAACACATTGCAAGCTTTCGAGACTACTCAGGTCTCTTCATCAGGCATAGACTAATACAAAATCTGAAGAGTCGCATATTTATGCACAATAGAAGCAGAATTATGATTATGGGAGAGGGAGAAACATAAATATTGGACCAGTTCATAGATAAGGAGTCCGGATGTTTTATTGTCCTCTGATTGGGGTCTCCTAATGTGTTGTGATGCCCCCACAAGGTCTTAGGAGCAAATTCCTTAATTGATGTAAAAAGACATAAATCCATGTGACACATTCATTTCAGCATTGAGAGTGTCAAAGGTCATCATAAATTTATACTCACAGACTCTTCTCTCTTTCTGAGATGTGAAGTTACCTTTCAATACCAGTAATTTCATATCCCTGGTGTTGTGGTCCATCATACAAAAATGTTTTGCCACAGGTAGAGCCATTCTTTTTTCTCTTATTGTGTGACGATGAGCATTCATCCTTGTTCTAAGCTTTTGCCCTGTCTCCCCCACATACAGACCCCCTGTTGGACATTTAGTACAAATAATTAAGTACACCACATTAGATGTAATGCAGCTGAAAGTACCTGGGATCTTGTAGTCCTGATGTGAATTGGGGATCTTTATCATGTCCATGGTCATTATAAATGGACAGGTTTTACATTTTTTCTGGTTGCAAGGAAAAAGGGAGCTTCTGACAATGATGCTTCTTGGATTTTGGGGCTGCCTAAAGCACAGTAGTGGGGGGTCTGGAAAAATGGATTGTAATCGGGCATCTTTTTGTAGTAAAGGTTGTAATTTCCGTGCAGCTCCCCTTAGCACTTCCAGATTTGGGTTGTAGGTGACTACTAGAGGCACCCGGTTATTTTCTTCTTTAGCTTTGTAATGTAGCAGGTGATTCCTTGACAATCTGGTGGCTCTTGTAATTTGGTTTTCAATTGTTCTTGGATGGTAGCCCTGATTCAAAAAGGTCTTTTTGAGGTGACCAAGGTGTTTGTCTCTATCCATGGGGTTGGAACATATACGATTGTATCTGATGGCTTGGCTATAGATAATAGAGTTCTTTATGTGTTTTGGATGGAAACTGTCCCATTTAAGATATGTTGGACGGTCGATTGGCTTCTGATACAGGGATGTCTCTATTTCATTGTTTTTTAGCTTAATGATGGTGTCCAAAAAGTTAATCTCAGTGCTGGAGTAGTTGAGTGTTAAATTGATGGTGGGATGAAATTGATTAAACTGTTCGTGGAACATCTTTAGCTGTTGCTCAGACTCCGTCCAGATGAATCATGCATACATTGAGTGTTTTTGACTTGCAAATATTGTGCAGAAAATGATCTGCAGCATTTCAGTTATCTTTGCGTTTTTGTCCTGTGTTTTTTACCATTGACTTCACTCAAATCAATCGCATTTTTGCAGCTGCGTTTTTCTTACCAACATGTGCATAAATCCTTTTCAGTATTATTTTGCTTATCCATGACTATTCCATGGCCTGCAGTACATTTCTTTGGTATATTACCCTCAAAAGTTCTTAGCCTTTATGAGTGTAGGTGTACAAATACATGACAATTTGAACAGATTGTATACGAGGCCCTACTTTATATCTAATACAGGGTGTATCTTATTTTTGGTAGTTCTTGCTTCCTTCATAAATCAAACTGAAATTTCCAATTTTTTAATAAAAAAAAAATCAATTTTGGTTTAACTAAAATATTTTATTACATCCTTATAAAATATTGCTTTGTATACTAGTCATTATATAGGAAAAATGTTAGTTAACTTTTTTTCCTGAAAAGAAAAACAATTTCACTTTGGTTTGGGATATATTATTGTCACTCCTTAAAGTGATGTAAAAGTGTGACACCATTGTTCTCAGCCGCAATCTGGGAGTCAGAGATGATTCCAGTGGTCTTCCCCACAGTGTTTTCATTCCAGTCGGCACTTTTCCTATCCATTTGAACATTTTCACTGCCCCCAGACCTCTTTTTAGGGTCTGCCATTAAACTCGTTACGGCGAGTATTAGGAATTACTGGGTTTGAGCAGCAAGCACTCAAAAATTTTAGTGCTCGCTCATACATACAGTTGACAATTTTTTATTTGTTCCAATAATTGACTACCTTATTTTTCGGACTATAAGAAGAACTTTATTCCTCCAACATGTGGAGGAAATTGGGGGGGTGCATCTTTTAGTCCGCATGTACCAGCTCTGGCTGTGGTGGGGAGGTGGGGGAGCAGCATCGGCAGAGTAGCGGGTCACAGGAAGCCGGAGCCAGCGGCTGCAGCTAACTCCTGTTTCTGCTGCTAAAGAGAAATCAATATTCACTGCATTCCATGCCCATGGATGTGGAGGGCAATGAATATTCATTTCTCTTTAATAATAGTATCTTGGTATGATTGACCCCCACCCCCATCCTGGTATGCATGGCCCCATCAGAAAACATTTTAAAAAACAAACCATTAAACTTACCTTCCTGCGCTCCCTCGCAGCGTCTTGCTCCTGTGCCAGCAACTGCTTTATGCTTGTAAGCAGTGCATGACAGGGACATGTGTATCAGGATGGGGGATATTAAGTACAAAATGGACCACGTTTTTTGCTTCAATTTTTTTCCTAATTACCTCCTCTAAAACCTAGGTAGGTGTGTCGTATAGTCCGAAAAAATATTCATCATCCATACAGTGTAAATTGCTTTTTTTAAATTACGGTGGTTTAAATTTTTTAAAAACCGCTTGTCCTGCTACAGGTGGCCACATTTTTTGTTCCAAATATTGACAATTATCATGTACCGGGTGAGTCATAAAGGACGGATGTATTTGAAGTGGCTATAACTCACCACCAGGTGGAGGTAGAGATGTGCGGGAGGCGGGGTTATGTTTGTGAGGTGAAAGCATTGTTTTTATTTTAGTTTCAGTTTAAGCTATGGTGCCGTGGACGATAGAACATCGCGTTTTTGCGTACGACAGTTTTGTCAAGAATAATGAGTGTATCACAGCCGTTCAGCGTGAGTTTCGGCGTCATTTCAATATTCACAGAAATCAAGCTGTTCCCGCTCGTAACACTATCCTATGTTGGGTTGAAGCACTCCGTACACGAGGTACACTAATGAACAAACGACCACCGGGGGCTCCACGAACGGCACGTACCCCTGAAAATGTGGAACGCGTCAGGCAAGCCATGCTGCGTAGTCCGAGTCGATCTGCTCGGAAACATTCTTTAGAACTTGCCCTCAGTAATCGTACAGTAAGGCGTATTTTGCATTTAGACCTGCATTTCCACCCCTATAAATTGGCCATTGTGCAACAGTTGGAGCGCGGGGATTACGCAGCGCGACTGAAGATCGCACATGAGATGGAAGCAATTATTTAGCAAAACGACAACCTTATTTTATTCATGAGTGATGAAGCTCATTTCCATGTCAATGGCATGGTTAATCAGCAGAACTGCCGTTATTGGGCCTATGAAAATCCGAAAGAATTACATGAACGACCGCTGCACAGCCCTAAGGTAACGGTGTGGTGCGCTATGGGCAAATATGGCGTGATCGGTCCGTACTTTTTCGAAGGCGATAATGGCAATACTGTTACCGTGAACTCACAACGTTATATCGCCATGATAAATAACTTCTTTGTTCCTGAGTTACGACGGCAACATATCCCCATCTCTAGTGTGTGGTTTCAACAAGATGGGGCAACGGCCCACACAGCCGGAGCAACAATGAACGTTCTTCGCCCTCTCTTCCCTGGTCGCATCATTTCCAGGTTTGGCGATATTAATTGGCCTCCTAGGTCCCCAGACCTGTCCATGTGCGATTATTACTTATGGGGTCACCTCAAATCACGTGTATACAAGCTTAAGCCTCGATCATTACAAGAACTGAAGGAAGCTATTCGAGTGGAAGTTGCCCAAATCGACAGAGTTGTGTTGGAACGTGTTGATGCCAACTTCCAAGAACGCCTTTGGAAATGCATCACTGATAATGGCCACCACATGGCAGATGTTGTTTTCCACACTTGAATTTGTCAAATATTTGTCAGTATACGTAACCAAATCAGTGAATACATTTATATTTAATAAATATTTAACGATTTTATGATTAGTTTAAAAACGTCCGTCCTTTATGACTCACCCGGTATATAGTTGAACGTGCTTTGAGAAAAATTGCCATGCTGCAGGTACATTTCCAGGCTGCTTGCCATGGAGATGTTGCCATTTAGGCTTGTAGACATGCAGGATCTCCATCTACTGATGGCGGTAGCTGTCCCTGGGTACTTGATCCCCATTCACCATGTAGAAGTGTTGGATGTAGGGAGCTTGGCACATATGGCAGACTTTATGTACTGATGCCTTTCCACTGACCCTCTCATTACATTTATCTTGGCTAAAAATGAATACTGGTTGTTAACCCTGCTAGACCCACTCTACAAGGCGAGAGGTCTACTAAAATGGTGCTACATGAGAAAGCCATTGTGGAAAATATGTCGAAAAAATTCCCCCAGACAACACTAGTAGCTGAGGGCAAGCTTCCTTGCCCAACAAAGGAGGAGAGGCTAGGAAGACACATACCAGGTGGAGCAGAGGCAAGGGTACAATGTCAAAGGCCTGAGTCAATTTCATCTGTGACCTTCAACTATTGGGTCTCAAAGCTGAACACCTGGCATGTGCTATACCTCTATGCCTTGGAGGTGTTGTGCTGCCCTACCTTCCGCTAGTGTGTTGTCTGAGCCGAGAGTCTTAACAGAAAGGCAGTTATTACCTTTCAACAGAAAATGCTGACACGCTTACTCTGATAAAAATAAGCAAAGCCTGGATTAGCCCCGACTTTACCACACCACCAGATGATAGCAGTTCATTAAGTGTTTTTTATCTTTAATATTTGAATGAGGCCTTCCAGTTGTGACCTTCAATGGTTTGTGAATGACCCTCCTTATAATTTTTTTTCTGGATTTGCACTGTTTGCAGAATCTTAATGAGTGTAGAAGTACCACAAATACACTTAATTTTTTTCTTAGGTATTCCAGTTGGTGCCTTCAAGGATGTATGGATGACCCTCTTCATCCTTTTTTTCTGGCTTAGCACTGTATTCAGAGCCTGAATGAGTGTAAAAGTACCACAACTACACTTTCATAATTTTATTTTATGAGACACCCCAGTCGCTTCATTTAAGGGGATATGGATTTTTGGCAGCCTTTGCACTTATTGCACAGCCTTTATGAGTCTAGGAGTACCACTACATGCCAATTTGAACAAAATATGTCTAATACAGGGTGTGTCTGAGTTCCTTTTCCAATATTTGGCAGTTCTTGCTTTCTTCATAAATTACATTGAAATTTCCAATTTTTTAATAAAAATTTCAATGTTGGTGTAGTCATTGTACAGGAAATAATCTTTCTGAAGAATTTTTTTTCCGTAAATTCCAATTTCTCTTTGATTTTGAATGTTTTATTGTCAGTCCTTAAAGTGGAGTAAAAGTGTTGTTCTAAGGCTGGTTTCACACTAGCGCTCGATCACGCAGCGCATTGTGCGCTATCTGGCACACGCGCAATGTCCCCCTATCTTTAACATGGTGATCGCAGGGTCTTGCGAATGTACGCGCTCTTCAGCATTTAGCGTGCGCTGCGCATTTTACAGGTGTGCGCCCAGACGCACCGTACGCTACATGTTGGATTTTTTTTTTCCGGCGTCATCGTTAAAAAAAATCGCACGTGCATGTGGGCGCTCGATGTGCACACAAAAATAGCATTACAGTCTATGTGGTCGCTGACGAGCGCTTAGCACTGCACACGTCAGCGCCTTGTGCGTGCACGCGATTTGAGTAAACAATGTCTAGACACTTGTCTAGAACTCCCCCTAAACAAGCAACATTGTTTTGGAGGAGTGTACATAAAAGAAGGTGACTTCAGGGTCAGACAATTACTCTACATACAGCCTTGCAGAGACCAGACAAGCACCTCCAAGAGCCTTCCACATGTGAGTATTCTTAAAAATAATATCTGTGTGTCCTGTACAATGTATTTTGTACTAATGTATTTTTTGTTTTCTTTTCAGTATGTCTTCTTCTGGATCGGTCTATTCGCCATCTCGACATGAACTGGCCCAAGCTGATCATGAGGTGAGAATCTTGCTGAATTCTGGTAATTATAGCTTCCTCTAGAAATGTGTTTTAATTTTTTCTTTCTTTACAGACATCGGACACGAGCAGTGAAGATGGAGTGCGAGAGCGGTCTGAGCGGCAGAGGTCTGAGCGGGAGCGGTCTGAGCGGGAGCGGTCTGAGGATTCTGAGCGGGAGCAGCGTAGTCAAGTTGTGGCGAGGAGACGCAATGTGAGTATATATATTTTTTTTTCTGTCTTTCTTTCTTTTGCTTCTTTTCTGTTTCTTTTTGTATCTTTTCCATACTTCTAAACATTCTATATTTTTTTTTCTAGGTTCCACAGCGGGATGATGAAGTCTTGTCACGCGGGGCTTAGGTCAACTAAGGCTGAAATACCCGGGGCCCCTGTGGTGTCCCTTTAACTAGGGGAAACCCTGTCTGACCCTCAACCCAGGGTTTTTGCTGATGGTGCAAATGCCTGAGCCTCCAACCTTTCCTTATCTCCTGCTCAGACCTAAGCTTAACCCTCCACCCTCCACCCAGTGAGGAGACAAACCACCAAAGCCCCACACAATAATGACAGACAGGGAGAACTTAAACTGCACCGCGCCGCATATACACAGGACTATACAGTAATGTGAACAGGGCACAACAAAACACAAATATGGGAAGGTGAAAAGGTAACAACGGATCATACGCCACCAGATCCGAATCTCTCTCTCTCCAACACCTCCACTCCAGACCGGAACCACTTGGTATGAAACACAAGCTATAATCGGCGACGCCCATAGGCCAGCACGACTATTTAAAGACCGTGGGCGTGACCAAACATCCAACCTGATCTCCAGCTAGATTAACCCCCGATAGCCTGAGAAAATCAAGCCGGCGCCACTGAGGCTATAGTGGACGGAGGTGGAACTACCTCTGCCTGCCGGACGCTGTGGTGTGAATAGTGTCCGACATGACAAGTGGACGGAGGTGAAACTACCTCTGCCTGCCGGACGCTGTGGTGTGAATAGCGTCCGACATGACAGTACCCCGTCTTCTACGAGGGACCCCAGGGCCCTCAAGACTCATAGGACCCGGCTTGTCCGGATGACGACGGTGAAAAGAACTGACCAGCCGATCCGCATGTATGTCTGAGGCTGGTACCCAAGACCTCTCCTCCGGACCATACCCCCGCCAGTGTACCAAATACTGAAGAGTACGGCGCAGTACTCGAGAGTCCACTACCTTGGAGACCTCAATCTCTAAATCGCCATCCACCATGACCGGAGGTGGCATCGGCGTCGTGTCCACAGAGCCTACCACCTTTTTCAATAAAGCCCTGTGAAACACGTTGTGTATCTTGTATACCGCAGGAAGTTCCAACCGATAAGCAACTGGGTTAATGATGGCAGCAATCTTAAAAGGCCCAATAAACCTTGGACCCAATTTTAAAGATGGAATTTTGAGTTTTATGTTTTTAGTCGCTAACCACACCCATTCACCCACACACAGGTCCGGACCTGGCACGCGTCTACTGTAAGCCACCCGTTTGTACCTCGCACTCATGCTCAACAATCGCTGTTTCACCCTCCTCCAGACCGATGATAATTGAGCTCTTAGCTGGTCCTCCTCCGGGACGCCCCCCGAGTCACCCTGACGTAAGGTACAAAATTGAGGATGTTGTCCGTAAACACTAAAGAACGGAGACTCTCCCGATGACTCTTGGCGGTGATTATTTAACGCGAACTCGGCCAGAGGAAGGAAAGTAGACCACTCCTCTTGGTTGTCGGACACAAAGCATCCTAAATACTGCTCCAGATTTTGGTTCATGCGCTCAGTTTGACCATTTGACTGTGGATGAAACGCCGATGAATGTGACAACTTGATCCCCAAACGTAAGCAAAAAGCTTTCCAAAACCTCGCCACAAATTGAGTTCCCCTATCAGATGCTATGTCCGACGGAACTCCGTGGAGTCTGACCACCTCCTGCACAAACACCTGAGCCAACGTCTTTGCATTGGGCAAGGAAGGCAACGACACAAAATGCGCCATCTTTGAAAATCGGTCAACCACCACCAGGATGACCGTGTTCCCCGCCGAGGCTGGCAAGTCATTGATAAAATCCATGGAGATTTCTTTCCATGGCCTATTAGGTACCCCCAGAGGCTGTATCGTGCCAGCAGGATGGGCTCGGGGCGACTTGGCCCTAGCGCACGTGATGCAAGCTGCCACGTACGAGACCACGTCCTGCCGGATTTTGGGCCACCAGAAATGACGCGATACCAGCTCTAAGGTGCCCTTAACCCCTGGATGACCAGCCAGTACTGAGTCGTGGTGTTCCCTCAACACCTTAAGATGAAGATGAAGGGGTACAAATGATTTGTTGGTGGGAAGTCCTGGCGGTACCTCATCTTGGGCCTCGGCAATCTCCGCCTCTACCTTTTTCGTGAGAGCCGAGACCACTACACCTTCCTGGAGGATGGGTACCGGCTCTTCCCGAGGTTCTCCCCCCGGAAAACACCTAGACAAGGCATCCGCCTTGGTGTTTTTAGCCCCGGGACGGTAAGTCACCAGAAAATTGAAACGTGTAAAAAACAATGCCAATTCCACAAAAGCCAATTTGATGGCCAACAACTCCCTGTTGCTGATATCATAACTCCGTTCGGCCGGCGACAGCTTCTTGGAGAAGTAGGCGCATGGATGCATATCGCTCAAGGACGAGCCTTGTGACAGTACTGCCCCCACTCCCACCTCAGACGCATTTACCTCCACCACAAAAGGTTTAGACACGTCCGGTTGCACCAGAATGGGGGCTGAAGCAAAACTGTTCTTCAGACGCTCAAATGCACGTATCGCCACCTCAGACCAGCTAGCCAGATCGGTACCTTTTTTTGTCATGTCCGTGAGCGGTTTGGCTATAGTAGAAAAGTGTTTTATAAATTTCCTATAATAATTAGCAAAACCAAGGAACCGCTGGACCGCTTTCAGATTATCAGGCCTTTCCCATTGCAGCACCGCTTGCACCTTCGCGGTGTCCATTTTAAACCCTGAAGCGGACACAATATATCCCAAAAAAGGCAACTCCTGAACAAAAAATAAGCATTTTTCCAGCTTAGCATAGAGCTTATTCTCCCGGAGCAACTGTAACACCTGCCTGACATGCTCTAAATGAGTGTCCCGGTCGCTCGAATAAATGAGGATATCATCCAGGTATACAATCACAAATTTCCCCAGGACATGAGCAAATACATCATTAATAAAATGTTGGAAAACAGCAGGCGCGGTTGTCAACCCAAATGGCATAACCAGGCTCTCAAAATGACCCTCAGGAGTGTTAAACGCCGTCTTCCACTCATCCCCCTGACGGACCCTTATGAGGTTATACGCCCCCCTGAGGTCAAGCTTGGAAAACCACTTCGCCCCCGCCACCTGGTTGAACAAATCAGGGATCAAAGGCATCAGGTAGGGATCACGGATCGTAATCTGGTTTAACTCCCGGAAATCCAGACACGGGCGTAACCCCCCATCTTTCTTCTTAATGAAGAAAAACCCCGCTGCTACAGGCGAGGACGAAGGCCGGATGTGTCCTTTGCTCAGACTCTCCGTGATGTAGTCTTTCAGAGCTTGTCTCTCTGGACCAGAAATATTAAACATCCTGGCCTTAGGTAATTTGGCCCCGGGTTTTAACCTAATCACACAGTCATAGGCTCGATGTGGAGGCAGTTCTGAGCAACCCCTCTCAGAGAATACATGCGCGAAATCCTGCAAAGCCTCCAGAAGGCTGGGCGTCACGGCGGACACACATGTGGCCAAGCAATTGTCCTGGCAGAAACCACTCCATTGGACTATGTCCTGAGTTTTCCAATCAATCACCGGGTTGTGCCTGGACAACCATGGAAAACCCAGGACCATTTGTGCTGGGAGATTACGGAGGACCCTACATGTAACCCACTCAGAATGTAGGACCCCAATGTGGAGTTTCACCTCAGCCACAAACTCCGTAATCTTCCCTTGTGGGAGAGGAGTGGCATTAATGGTAACCACCTGAATGGGATGAGGGAGTTTTTCGATCTTAAACCCGGCAGTGCGTGCAAACTCCTCATCTATGAGATTGGTGGCGGAACCGCTATCCATAAACACTGATATTGGTAGCTCTCTGCCCGCGATAATAACCTTGGCAGGGAGCATACATTGAGATACCATCATGGAGGATATGCATACGCTCAGTTGGGCCTCCTCCATACCCTCTGAGCTTAACAGTTTTCCGCCGGTGTGACCTTCTTCGGTAGCACAGGACAAACATTAACATAATGATTTCTTTTACCACAGTAAAAACATGCTCCGGGCTTCCTGAACCCAGGAACGCGACGATTAACCTGTGACACCCCCGCAATTTGCATAGGTTCAGTGGGCTCACCTGCAGCAACCACACTTGCACCTCTGCTTTCCCCCAGGGGTAGCGTCTCCTGTGCCCCCTGACGCAAACGGAGATCAATACGTATAACCAAACTCATGGCAGACTCCAACGATGCAGGAGTCTCATACATCAGGAGGGCCTGTTTAACTCTTTCTGAAACCCCATGAATAAACTGACTCCGCAGCGCTGGGTCGTTCCACTGTGTGTCTACTGCCCAACGGCGAAATTCCGAACAATAGTCCTCTGCCAAGCGCTCCCCCTGGCGGAGGGCGCGGATTTTAGATTCCGCTAGAGCCAATCTGTCAGGATCATCATAAATGAGCCCGAGTGCAGAAAAAACATTATCGACAGAATGAAATGTAGCAGAGTCAGCTGGTAAGGAAAATGCCCATGCTTGGGGGTCACCACTCAGTAATGATAACACCAGACCCACCCGCTGAGCTTCATTACCTGAGGAGCTGGGGCGCATGCGGAAGTATAACTTGCAGGCCTCCCGAAATATGACAAATTTGCTGCGTTCCCCTGAGAATCGTTCTGGCAGCGGGATCTTCGGCTCTGCACCGATACCTGCAGATGCCGTTTGCACCTTCGCTACTACCAGGCCCTGCTGCTGAACTGCCCCTTTCAACTCAGAGACCTGTAAGGACAGCGCCGCCAACTGGCGGGATATGGAATCCATGGGATCCATGGACTCCTGAAAAATGTAGGCCGATAATAATGTCACGCGGGGCTTAGGTCAACTAAGGCTGAAATACCCGGGGCCCCTGTGGTGTCCCTTTAACTAGGGGAAACCCTGTCTGACCCTCAACCCAGGGTTTTTGCTGATGGTGCAAATGCCTGAGCCTCCAACCTTTCCATATCTCCTGCTCAGCCCTAAACTTAACCCTCCACCCTCCACCCAGTGAGGAGACAAACCACCAAAGCCCCACACAATAATGACAGACAGGGAGAACTTAAACTGCACCGCGCCGCATATAGACAGGACTATACAGTAATGTGAACAGGGCACAACATAACACAAATATGGGAAGGTGAAAAGGTAACAACGGATCATACGCCACCAGATACGAATCTCTCTCTCTCCAACACCTCCACTCCAGACCGGAACCACTTGGTATGAAACACAAGCTATAATCGGCGATGCCCATAGGCCAGCACGACTATTTAAAGACCGTGGGCGTGACCAAACATCCAACCTGATCTCCAGCTAGATTAACCCCTGATAGCCTGAGAAAATCAACCGGTGCCACTGAGGCTATAGTGGACGGAGGTGGAACTCCCTCTGCCTGCCGGACGCTGTGGTGTGAATAGCGTCCGACATGACAAGTGGACGGAGGTGAAACTATCTCTGCCTGCCGGACGCTGTGGTGTGAATAGCGTCCAACATGACAAGTCTACATCGACAACGAGCACCTCATCCACCTCATTGAGGAGCGCATCCCGTTGTGGGACAGCCATGACCACCAGTACGAAGACACAGTGGTGACTCGGCAGCTCTGGAATGAGGTGGCCGCAGCGTTGATGGATGGCTGGGACAGTGCCTCTGCAGCTTCAAAAAGAGCGTTCAGTAAGTATAAAGATGCTCTGTGATACAGCTTTTATTTTTTGACCTGATGGTGCTGATGTGTTTTTTGCAAGATATATTCTTGCATTAAACACACCAATGCCTGGTGGAAAACTGTGATTGATTTGTGTCTTCAACTGCTGCATTGTTTTGTGGACCTGACGGTGGTGGTGTTTTACTGGTGCTGCAACAGTGACTGTTTTCAAAGTTCAATCAGGTGTGTGTGGTGAGAATGACGTTAAAGTAGTGCATTTGTAGTTTTTTTTTTTACCAACAGTGCAAAAAATCCGCACACGTTGGCGCTCGATGAAGGACCGCTTCAACACTGATGTTCGTGCTGAGGGACAGGTTCGGAGTGGTTCTGCGGCAAGGCGCAGAAGAAAGAACCAATACCATCGCGAGCTGGCTTTCCTGAGACCGGTCCTTGCCAGCAGAGCGTAAGTTTTTTTTGGGGGGTTTGATATTACTATGTGCTTTTCTATTCCACAGGTGATGCTTCTTGTACATTCATGACACTCATGTTTTCCCTTTCTTTCCACAGCACTTGGAGCAGCACCCTGCAACCTGACCCTGTCCCGGGAGCGGTTCTTCATCGATTGACCTCGGACTCGTCCCAGCCATCCGACAGCCAGGAAGCATCTTGCAGGTCAGTAACACAGACAGCTGGTGACCAGGAAGCTGGTCCATCAGGTGTTCCCCTGTCCTAGGTCTCTGTCACTGGTTATGTGGACACTACCCGCCAGCGGCAGAGGGCCTTGGACAGGAATGTCATGCCCGAGTTCATGCACTTGAGCGAGGCCTTTAAGGCCAGCCTCAAGGAGCTGGCCGCCAGAACGGAAAGCGGATTTTCCCTGATGGAGCGTGGTTTTAACCACATGGAACGTGGTTTTAACCACATGGAACACTGCTTCCACTCTGTCGACCAGCGCCTTGACCGTCTGGAGGCCGACCTCAACAGACCAGCGCACCATTTTTTCAGTAAAATTGAATAGGGCATGGCGGAACACCTTAGTCCTGAGCAACAGCCTAGTGTGTTATAGGCCTGCAACACTGCTTACTTGCAGGCTATGCAGCAGAATCGGTATGTTCAGCAGTCAGTGGTGTCATTTCCAACAGTTCCACCACTGATTCGCTTAACCACACTACCGACTTCTGCTGCATACCACTGCACGGCCACCTGCATTCCCAGCAAAGCCGGACATCACTACACTACCTCAAGTCTGAGTGCTGCTGGACACTCCTCTGCCACCACCACTATGGCAAGCGCTGCTCCTGTATGGAGCACCACCACCGCCACAGCACCACCAGCTTGGAGCCAAACCACCACAGAAATTGCTTGGGCCACCGACACCACCAGTCAACACCAAAGGAGCACCATCAGCACTCCACAGCAACAGCACCGCCAGCACTCCGCAGCAACAGAGCATCGCAAGCAGTCATCAGCACAGGAGCACCGCCAGCACTACGCAGCAACTGAGCACCGCCAGCACTCCTCAGCAAAGGAGCACTGCCACCACTCCGCAGCAACAGAGCACCACCAGCAGTCCGCAGCAAAGGAGCACCACCACCACTCATCAGCAAAGGAGCACCGCCAGCACTGTGCAGCAAAGGAGCACCACCACCACTCATCAGCAAAGGAGCACCGCCAGCACTCCGCAGCAAAGGAGCACCACCACCACTCCTCATGTCAACATAACCACCACCAATTCTCCTCCTCTGAGTCCCCCAAGAACTTTTGATGAGATCCCAGACAGGCAGCCTCCTGCTCAGAGCACCGACCCAAAATTCTCTCCTTTTAGGAGCACCGCCACTTCTAGCAGCAACGCCACCACAGAGCAGCAAAGGGGTGATCCGCATTCCATATTTAACAGGGCAACGCCACAGTCCACCGTCACCAGGCGGTCAACAAAAATAAGGCGGTCACATCCTGCAAGTCGGTCCGGGCAGAATATTCCTGCGCCAAAGAAGAAGAAAAAAAAAACTTTGTTTGTCCATCCACCGTCTCCTCCTAATGTGTCTCAAGCTGGCTCAATGTCCATTCCAGAGCTCCCTTCCCCCAGTACTTTTGTCGCCCCTTCTCCTAGAACCCCTTCCTCTACCTCCAGTCGTTCCTCGTCTCTCCATACACCCAAAGTCTCCCATTCTTCCCCCAAACGTTATTCCTAATAAAGTTTTTTTTGCTTCTTTTTTGTTACAAAATAAATGTGCACTTGTGCTTTCAAAAAATTTGGAATGGTTACTGTGTCTATCGCCGACTACACACACTGCGCCGTACACTTAGCGTTTTTGCAACAACATATATCTCCATTACTGTTTCTTGTGTAAGACATGTTTATTGTGTCAGAGTTGGAGATATGTGTGATGTCAACAAACCAAATCTACATGACTTGTCTTTTCAACAACAGTCTCTACATTCTAGAATTATTGCACATACTCGATCCAGCAGGGTTCCCCAACTCCAGGCCTCAAGGTCCAACAAAAGATCATGTTGTTTGGAATCCTCTGTTTGAAAAATTTTTAGCAACTATGGATTTCATTACAACATGATCAGTTGTTAAATCTTGTGGAGTGGAGTTGGGGAACCCTGCTGGATCTAGTGTGTTCAATATTACTAGAATGTAGAGACTGCTGTGGAAAAGGCAAGTCATATAGGTATAATATACATGACTTTCCTTTTCCAGAACAGTCTCTACATTCTAGGAATATTGCACAGAGTGCATCCAGCAGGGTTCCCCAACTCCCGGCCTCAAGGACCAACAAAAGATCCTGTTGTATGAAATCCTCTGTTTGAAAATTTTTTAGCAACTATGGATTTCATTACAACATGATCAGTTGTTGAACCTTGTGGAATTTGGTGAAGAATTAGATTGGTTTCGTTGACAAAGCATATCTCCAAGACTGACACAAGAAACATCAGTAATCGAGATATCTGGTGTATTGCAAACTGAATAGAGTTGGTTTCCCTAACTACAGTGTTCAAACCAAACCAACATAGCATGTTTTTAGTAATTACATTGGAGTTCAAAAAAAATTTAAACATGATATGTTGGTTGACATTAGGAGTAAAGTTTCAAAACCCTTGCTATAGAGGATGGTGTTGAGTGCAAGGTATATCTATTGTTCTCATTTAAAAAAGCAAGGAACTATAGATATACCTTGTAAATAACCACATAATCTATATAGTCACCAACTCAGGAGTATTAGTGAAATCATGAGGCACATAACACAGCATCATAAATTCACTGATACACCTGGCTACTTGCTAATGGTATTGGGAGTGTAAAAACAGAGAATGCACTCAGTACAGGTATCAAAACAATTTTTTTTTATTAACATACAAACAACATGCAAGACAAATTTTTTAAACCATTTGCTCTTGCCATTCCACCCGTCCTACATCTGAGTTGAAGTATGCCGCAAATTGGTCCCTCATTTGGCCAACTTCAACAGATGACCTGAGATGGTGCTGTGTAAATTCAGGCAATGGATTAGGATCAACATCATCAAGATCAAAGTTCGGATGCTCTCGAGAAAGTACAAAGTTATGTAGAACAACACAGGCCTTGACCACCTCATCCACTGTTTCCAGTTTCAGATTTATAGCTGTGCCAAGAATGCACCATCTAGATACAAGTATACCGAAGACACACTCTACTGTTCTCCTGGCCCTGGTCAGCCTGTAATTGAAAATTCTTTTTTGTAGGTCCAAGTCCCGGCTGGAGTAGGGTTTGAGGAGGTGTTGGCACATCTGGAACGCTTCATCACCAACCATTACAAATGGCTGTGGCATACCTTCTGTGTTGGGAAGAGGCCGTGGCATGTTGAAATTGAAGTTGTTGCCATACAACCTCCTGCCCATGTGTGATGTCTTAAAAGCCTGGGAGTCATTACCACGGCCAAATGCCCCAATGTCCACTGCAATAAAAGTACAGTCTGCATCCGCAATGGCCATCAGTACAGTTGAAAAGTACTTTTTGTAGTTAAAGAACTCAGAGCCTGTTCTTTTGGGCTTGATAATCCGGATGTGTTTCCCATCCACCGCTCCCAAACAGTTAGGGAAATTGAAGACAGTCCAGAATCTTTCAGCGATTTCCAACCACTTTTCTGCAGTTGGGAGGCATGAATTCTGGACAAAGAACATTCCACAAAGCCCGGCAGGTGTCCGCTACAATTCCAGACAACGTGGAGATTCCAATCCGGTACTGGAAGTGCAGTGAGGAGAGGGTCTCTCCAGTAGCCAGGAATCTGTGAAAGAAAGAAAACAACAAAAATAAATATTTGTGTTTATGTAATTTTTTTACACACGTTACATTAAAACAACCAAAAAAAAAATTCGGCAGCATTTGGTTCAATACATGGCATCCAAAAATTAACACAGCTTGTAGTTACCGACATGGCAGAACTGTAATTCTGCCAGATTTTGAAGAGTACATGTCACAAGCAAGAAAATTCAGCAGACATTGGTTTAGCAAAACTACGTACCTTAATGTAACCAGGAGCCGTTCCTCAGGAGTAATCGCACGCCGGAGCTGCGTGTCCTGTCTCCGGATGACTTCTTTTACTCGAACAAGCAAATAGTTAAATGTTTCTTGGGTCATCTGGGTATAATCCGTAAATTTCTCCAGGTTTGCCTGGAGCTCGCTGTAGAGGGTGTGGTACTCTCCACGGCTCTCCCGGAGTTCCATAATGGGATGTATCCACATACGCCGCTGCTGCCATCTTTGCTGCCTCTCTCTCCCCCTCTCTTCATGGCAAGCAACAGCATAAGCCTGAGCCGTCCTTATATCCAGATCCAAGTCAAAGTAAAAGCTCTTCCAGCGCAGATCCATGTTTCTCAAGTCAAATGCAAGCAAATGTGAAGAATTCAGGTGTAAACTGGGTCTATATAAAGAATTTCCATAGACACACCCACTGGTGTCCCATTGGTGGAGTGTGTTGCAAGAATTTTTCAAGGATTTTTTCTCCAGTTTATTGCGCATAAAAAATGCAAACGGATGAAAAACGCTTACAAACGCATAACAACGCTGCGATTTTTTGTTGTTATGCGCACAATAATGCTACAAAATAACGCAGCGTTTACCAGCATTTGCATGCGCTTTTGACATGCGTTTCATGTGCGCTCCAAACGCAGCGCAAAAAAACGCTAGTGTGAAACAAGCCTTAGCAGTGATCTGTGAGTCAGAGATGCTTTCAGGAGTATTCCCCATGCTCTTCTCTTTCAGCACTTTTTCCACCAATTTCAACATTTTCACTGTCACTTACAACTTCTTGTAGGGTCTGCCAGAAAAAATGCTTGGATTTCCCACTGAATCCCATTATACTCTTTACTTGAAAATGAGCATCCAAGCTTTAGGAATTGCTTGTTTCGAGAAACGAGCATTTTAGTGCTCGCTCATCCATGGTTCTGATACTTCTTGTTGTTATTATTATTATTATTATTTATTGTTATAGCGCCATTTATTCCATGGTGCTTTACATGTGAGGAGGGGTATACATAAAAACAAGTACAATAATCTTAAACAATACAAGTCATAACTGGTACAGGAGGAGAGAGGACCCTGCCCGCGAGGGCTCACAATCTTCAAGGGATGGGTGGTAATACAGTAGGCGAGGGTAGAGCTGGTCATGCAGCGGTTTGGTCGATCGGTGGTTACTGCAGGTTATAGGCTTGTCGGAAGAGGTGGGTCTTCAGGCTCTTTTTGAAGGTTTCGATGGTAGGTGAGAGTCTGATATGTTGTGGTAGAGAGTTCCAGAGTAGGGGTGATGCGCGAGAGAAATCTTGTATGCGATTGTGGGAAGAGGAGATAAGAGGGGAGTAGAGAAGGAGATCTTGTGAGGATCGGAGGTTGCGTGCAGGAAAGTACCGGGAGACGAGGTCACAGATGTATGGAGGAGACAAGTTGTGGATGGCTTTGTATGTCATGGTTAGGGTTTTGTAATGGAGTCTCTGGGCAATTGGGAGCCAGTGAAGGGATTGACAGAGGGGAGAAGCTGGGGAATAGCGGGGGGACAGGTGGATTAGTCGGGCAGCAGAGTTTAGAATAGATTGGAGGGGTGCGAGAGTGTTTGAGGGGAGGCCACAGAGCATGAGGTTGCAGTAGTCAAGGTGAGAGATGATGAGGGCATGGACTAGGGTTTTTGCAGATTCTTGGGTGAGGAATGAACGGATGCGTGAAATATTTTTGAGTTGAAGTCGGCATGAAGTGGAAAGGGTTTGGATATGTGGTTTGAAGGAGAGATCAGCGTCAAGGATTACTCCGAGGCAGCGAGCTTGTGGGACTGGGGAGAGTGGGCAGTCATTTACTGTAATTGATAGGTTCGTAGGGGGGGTCACGTGAGATGGGGGAAAGATGATGAATTCTGTTTTGTCCATGTTGAGTTTCAGATATCTAGTGGAGAAGAAGGATGAAATAGTGGACAGACATTGAGGGATTCTGGTTAGTAGGGAGGTGATATCTGGTCCAGAGATGTAGATCTGTGTGTCATCAGCATAAAGATGATACTGAAAGCCATGAGATTCTATGAGCTGTCCCAGGCCAAAGGTGTAAATAGAGAACAGCAGGGGCCCAAGGACTGAACCTTGTGGGACTCCGACAGATAGGGGGCGAGGTGAGGAGGTGGTGTGTGAGTGGGAGACGCTGAATGTCCGGCAGAGTCCGAATGTTATGGCAGAGATTCCCAAAACTATGTGTTCTAAACAATATGTGCTAGAATTATTTTACCTAATGATACCCCAAATCTCAGTTGTACAAAAGATAAAGGAGACAAAAAAAAGCATGTGACGTATTGTCATTGGCTGCTGGATAGCTTGGTGCACAGCCATATGGACCTGCCAAGATAAGTTTTTGTGCACAACTATGGCTATCTTGAATAAAAATGTGAACTCAATGTACATGAACATCTTCCACAATTCTATGTACAGTTAGCCATTTGTACTTTTCAGCTCTTTGAAAGAGCATTCCTATGAAGCTGCAACATGATAATATGAAAAATCAGGTTCAGCTCAGCATCTTATTAATTTGCAAGATCCATCTAAGAATTGGTGTTGGTCAGTTTTCATAAATAGTGTTAGCCAGTCTTAAATTATAAATAGTACTTTAAGAAGTGCAAGCCAGCACTACCCATATAACCAATGCAATAAAACCTATAAACACTTCTAAATATCATTTTTATCATGATCCCAATCAACCAATGCTCTCCATAAATAAGTTTGACATAGATTTTCCCTCATAAATAGTGACAACAGGAACGCCTCCATAAACAGTGCCAACTTTATAGTATATTTTTGTCTTTTATTCCTGTGATAGCATTAATTTATAGTGCAAGCAGAATGCCAACATATGAGGAACTTTAGAGTTGCTATCACATCTGGTTTGACAGATGGCCACATATAAGGATGCATGTTTTTTTCATAGGCAGGATTACGCCTTCACACTGTCCTTGATTTCATAACCTTGAATGCCTTTATTGACATTCAGTTATAAGCAAAAAAAGAAGCAAAATTCATGAGACATTTGTGCTATATTTTGTGCTATATTTAGGAAACTTATGTAGCATTTTTTTTTATAAATTCTTTATTTAAGAATGTTATTACAGGAATTAACAGAGTACATGTCAATATAATCAACATTCAGTTTTTCATATGGGGCGGGAAATTCAGGGAGGATTGGGTAAAAAGGGAGGGAGGGGAGTAAAAGGAGAGAAGGTAAAATTGGAAGGGAAAAGGGAAGATAGGGATGATAGTCCCGTAAGATAATAGCCTCTATCTATATAGCATAAACAATATATAGTAAGAAAATTATTTGCTTTAAATCTTGATAGTATTTTGGTACACGAACCATTGGTGCCATCTTCTTTGTAGTTTGTCCTGTTTACAGTAAGTCAACCGGATTTTTTCAAGAGAATAAATACTATTGGCTTCTTTTATCCACTACGAGAGGAGAGGTGGGTCAGTATCTTTCCAATGCCTAGCTATAAGAATTTTAACTGCATTAAGCAAATGGGAGCATACAATATAATCACTTATATTTTTATATTGAGGACAAACATTAAGGAGGATTTGTTTGGGTGTCAAAGGAGGCATTGATCGAAAAACATTTTTTATATGTACGTGTATCATTTTCCAAAAAGGGGCAATTTTAGTACATTCATACCAAATATGAGAAGGCGTACCTGGTGAGGAATTACATCTCCAGCAGCAAGATGAGTGAGATTTATCAGACCTATAAAGAGTATCTGGAGTTCTATACCAGCGAGAGATAATCTTACAGTTTAATTCTTGGTATCTTGTTGAAGGAGAGATGGAATAAACCTCTTTCCAGAGCCTAGAGATTTCTACTGATGTCAATGAAATGTTCAATTCCCTCTCCCATTTACTTATGAATAGTGTTGAGCGATACCATCCAATACCCTAAAATATCGGATAGGATGGTATCGGCCCGATACGAAAAAAGTATCAGGTATCGCCGATTCCAATACCGGAAGTCCCATTCAAGTCTATGGGACTTCCGGTATCGGAATAAGAAAAACCCTTTTCTGTCCTTGTACAGCCTCTCGGGTTGTGTATGGACCTTCCTGGGGTCTGTGCCGACTGCCCGGGGGTCTGTGCGGACTGCCGGGGGTCTGTACCGGCCTGCTGGGGGGCTGTGCCAGCCTGCCGGTGGTCTGTACCGACTGTCCAGGGGTCTGTGCAGGCTGTGGGGGTCTGTGCAGGCATCGTCCGATGGGACTACAAGTCCCATCGGGCGATGCCTGCTACCATGACGATGATTGACACATTAGCCAATGATGGGACAGTAGCAGTCCCATCATCCGGCTAATGTGTTTAATGTAAAAAAAAATAAATAAATAAATGATACATACATACTACATACATGCAACATACATACTACATACATGCTACATGCATGCAACATACATATATACAACATATATACTACATGCATGCAACATACATATATACAACATATATACTACATGCAATATACATACTACATATATACTACATATATACTACATGCATGCAGCATATATATACTACATATATACTACATGCAACATACATACTACATATATACTACATGCATGCAACATACATACATACATACTACATACATACTACATATATGCTACATGCATACTACATATATACTACATGCATGCAACATACATATATACAACATATATACAACATGCATGTAACATGCATACTACATATATACCACATATATACTACATGCATACTACATATATACCACATGCATGCAACATGCATACTACATATATACCACATGCATGCAACATGCATACTACATATATACCACATGCATGCAACATGCATACTACATATATACCACATGCATGCAACATGCATACTACATATATACTACATGCATGCAACATACATACTACATATATACTACATGCATGCAACATACATATATACATCAGCTGATGCTACCGTTCTCTACAGGCTCCAGGAATCCAATGACGGGAGGTAGGTATCCTTCCGCACTGTATTCCTCCGCCACTGTAAAAAAAAATCCCTAGTCTCACTTTATGGCATTGCTGTGTGAGAAATTTCCCACGCACAAGGTGACAAGTGATGGTGAGTATGTACTCTATGTTATATGTACTGTATGTCTATATGTATGTATTGTATGAATGTATTGTATGTAGTATATATGTATGTTGCATGCATGTAGTATATATGTAGTATATATGTAGTATGCATGTTGCATGTAGTATATATGTTGTATATATGCATGTTGCATGCATGTAGTATATACACTCACTGGCCACTTTATTAGGTACACCATGCTAGTAAGGGGTTGGACCCCCTTTTGCCTTCAGAACTGCCTCAATTCTTCGTGGCAGAGATTCAACAAGGTGCTGGAAGCATTCCTCAGAGATTTTGGACCATATTGACATGATGGCATCACACAGTTGGCGCAGATTTGTCGGCTGCAC
Organism: Dendrobates tinctorius; assembly: GCF_039654945.1. Lineage (NCBI taxonomy): Eukaryota > Metazoa > Chordata > Amphibia > Anura > Dendrobatidae > Dendrobates > Dendrobates tinctorius. Next base: position 11,071,864 of record NW_027361712.1, on the reverse strand, counting down.
ATCCCTGATGCGAATCTCCCGTTCCACCACATCCCAAAGATGCTCTATTGGATTGAGATCTGGTGACTGAGGAGGCCATTTGAGTACAGTAAACTCATTGTCATGTTCAAGAAACCAATCTGAGATGATTCGAGCTTTATGACATGGCGCATTATCCTGCTGAAAGTAGCCATCAGATGTTGGGTACATTGTGGTCATAAAGGGATGGACATGGTCAGCAACAATACTCAGGTAGGCTGTGGCGTTGCAACGATGCTCAATTGGTACCAAGAGGCCCAAAGAGTGCCCAGAAAAAATTCCCCACACCATGACACCACCACCACCAGCCTGAACCGTTGATACAAGGCAGGATGGATCCATGCTTTCATGTTGTTTACGCCAAATTCTGACCCTACCATCCGAATGTCGCAGCAGAAATCGAGACTCATCAGACCAGGCAACGTTTTTCCAATCTTCTACTGTCCAATTTCGATGAGCTTGTGCAAATTGTAGCCTCAGTTTCCTGTTCTTAGCTGAGAGGAGTGGTACCCAGTGTGGTCTTCTGCTGCTGTAGCCCATCTGCCTCAAAGTTCGACGCACTGTGCGTTCAGAGATGCTCTTCTGCCTACCTTGGTTGTAACGGGTGGCAATTTGAGTCACTGTTGCCTTTCTATCAGCTCGAACCAGTCTGCCCATTCTCCTCTGACCTCTGGCATCAACATGGCATTTCCGGCCACAGAACTGCCGCTCACTGGATTTTTTTTCTTTTTCGGACCATTCTCTGTAAACCCTAGAGATGGTTGTGCGTGAAAATCCCAGTAGATCAGCAGTTTCTGAAATTCTCAGACCAGCCCTTCTGGCACCAACAATCATGCCACGTTCAAAGGCACTCAAATCACCTTTCTTCCCCATACTGATGCTCGGTTTGAACTGCAGGAGATTGTCTTGACCATGTCTACATGCCTAAATGCACTGAGTTGCCGCCATGTGATTGGCTGATTAGAAATTAAGTCTTAACACACAGTTGGACAGGTGTACCTAATAAAGTGGCCAGTGAGTGTATGTTGTATATATATATATATATATATATATATATATATGTTGCATTCATGTGGTATATATGTAATATGCATGTAGTATATATGTGGTATATATGTAGCATGCATGTTGCATGCATGTAGTATATATGTTGTATATATGTATGTTGCATGCATGTAGTATATATGTTGTATATATGTATGTTGCATGCATGTAGCATATATGTAGTATGCATGTTGCATGCATGTAGCATATATGTAGTATATATGTAGTATGTATGTTGCATGTAGTATATATGTTGTATATATGCATGTTGCATGCATGTAGTATATATGTTGTATATATATATATATATATATATATATATATGTTGCATTCATGTGGTATATATGTAATATGCATGTAGTATATATGTGGTATATATGTAGCATGCATGTTGCATGTAGTTTATATGTTGTATGTATGTATGTTGCATGCATGTAGTATATATTTGGTATATATGTAGTATGCATGTTACATGCATGTAGTATATATGTAGTATATATGTATGTTGCATGCATGTAGTATATATGTAGTATATATGTAGTATGTATGTTGCATGTAGTATATGTGTTGTATATATGCATGTTGCATGCATGTAGTATATATGTTGTATATATATGTATATATATGTTGCATTCATGTGGTATATATGTAATATGCATGTAGTATATATGTGGTATATATGTAGCATGCATGTTGCATGTAGTTTATATGTTGTATGTATGTATGTTGCATGCATGTAGTATATATGTGGTATATATGTAGTATGCATGTTACATGCATGTAGTATATATGTTGCATATATGTATGTTGCATGCATGTGGTATATATGTAGTATGCATGTAGTATATATGTAGCATGTATGTTGCATGCATGTAGTATATATGTAGTATGTATATTGCATGTAGTATATATGTATGTTGCATGCATGTAGATATATGTAGTATATATGTAGTATGTATGTTGCATGTAGTATATATGTTGTATATATGTACTGTATGTTGCATGCATGTAGTATATATGTTGTATATATGTATGTTGCATGCATGTGGTATATATGTAGTATGCATGTAGTATATATGTGGTATATATGTAGTATGCATGTTGCATGCATGTAGTATATATGTAGTGTGCATGTTGCATGTAGTATATATGTAGTATATATGTATGTAGCATGCATGTAGTATATATGTTGTATGTATGTTGCATGCATGTAGTATATATGTGGTATATATGTAGTATGCATGTTGCATGCATGTGGTATATATGTAGTATGTATGTATGTTGCATGCATGTAGTATATATGTATTATGCATGTTGCATGCATGTAGCATATATGTAGTATGTATGCAGCATGTAGCATGTATGTAGTATGTATGTTGCATGTATGTAGCATGTATGTAGTGTGTATGTAGCATGTATGTAGTATGTATTTTTTTTTTTTTTTTTTACATTCAACACATTAGCCGGATGATGGGAGTACTACTGTCCCATCATTGGCTAATGTGTCAATCACCGTCATGGTAGTAGGCATCACCCAATGGGACTTGTAGTCCCATCGGACGATGCCTGCACAGACCCCCGCAGCCTGCACAGACCCCCGGAAAGTCGGCACAGACCACCGGCAGGCCGGCACAGCCCCCCGGCAGGCTGGTACAGACCCCTGGCAGTCCGCACAGACCCCTGGGCAGTCGGCACAGACCCCCGGCAGGCCCGAACTGACGGCGCATCATGATGACGTCATTTCGGCAGCCAATCAGAGCCACAACAGTGGCTCATTGCATTATGGGAACTTCCGATTCCGATATCCGATATTGAAAAAATATCTGTACTCGGTATCGTAATTCCGATACAGCGAATATCGGCCGATACCCGATATTTGCAGTATCGGAATGCTCAACACTACTTATGAAGTTAGGAGGTTCCCCTGAATCACAGGGTATTTTGTAAATTTTTGTTATTATTTTTTTATTTGTCTTTAAGTAAAAAAAGATATCCTGTGTTGATTTTTCAATAGAATTGCTGGAGATATTAGGTATGTGAATTCTAACTGTCTCTTTTATAATTTCTAGATCTGTATCTGATATTTTGATGTCGCTAAATATATTCTTGAGTTCGTTAATAGAAATTATATTATTTTTTTGAATAAGGTGGCCTATAGGTATATAAGAGAGGTTTCCTAGGGTTTTGAGTTTGTTTTTAATAGCTCTATATCTGTTCGGGATCAGATGTAGCAGTGGGGTATGCGTACAGATATCTGGAACTAAGTTGTATTTTTTATTATTCCTGTTCCAGAGAGTTATTGATAATTTAGTTAATGGGTTTACAATTTCACAGTATTTAAATTTGTTATATGGTGTTGACCAAAGATAATGGTTAATATTTTTATTTAAAAGATTAAGTTCAATGACGACCCACAGTTTCCTAGGGGGAAAGATTCTTGCCTCCCTGATTCTAGCCATATGTGAAGCAAGTCTATATTTTTCAAAATCCGGCAAGCCCAACCCTCCTTTACATTTTCTTTTTATTAGAGTTGAATGTTTAATCCTACAGCTTTTATTTTGCCAAATAAATTTCGATATCAGGGTTTTGCGTTTTTGAAAGAAGGATTGTGGGTAGTGTGGAGCATTCCGATAGTGTGGAGCATTCCGATACCGCAAGTATCGGGTATCGGCCAATATTAGCTGTATCGGAATTCCGATACTGACTTCCGATACTTTTTTCATATCGGATACCGGAATCGGAAGTTCCCATAATGCTATGAGCCCGCTCGCTTTGATTCAGCCAATGGGAATCCTCAGAAGTGTGGGAACATCCTGTTAGGCATGTAGGCATGTTAACTATTGGCATGGCTGTGATTGGCTGCTTAAATGATGTCATGATGCACTATAAATGCCGCCGCCGCCATTTTTGGTCACTCTGCTGTGAATTCAGTTAGGGACAGGCTGCTGTTGAAGACTGTGAGGGACAGTTAGAAATAGCGATTCTACCAAACATATTGTGCTTTAACCAGGCTACATAAACCACCACTGTAGCTTTCTTTTCCCTAGCAGCAGTGTTCACAGCTGTCTGCAAGGGCTGTGTGAGTGCAGCTCACGCTGTGGAGTGGGTCTTGCAGCCACGTCTGGTTGTAGGCCGCCCAGCATGCCTCACTGCTGCCTCATACATATTTTTCTTTTTGACCTGCTTATTTTTCAAAAATTATATCTAGTGTGCTTCCATCCGTATCCATATACGTTGGTTGCAAACACTAGTAGTAGGCAGCGGAGCCTTTCTGCAGCCTTTCAGTGCTAGTGCCCACTTAGCTGCACTGTTCATGGCTGTCTGAGAGGTCTCTGACTGTGTCTGAGTGCAGCTCACGCTGAGTAGTGTGTCCTGCAGCTATGTCTGGTTGTAGGTCGCTCAGCGCGTCACTGCCTCACACATTTTTCTTTTATTGCAGCTCATTTTTTCTCCTATTAGTGTGCATCTATCCGTATCCATATACGGTGGTTGCAAACACTCTAGGAGTACACAGTGGAGCCTTTCTGCAGCCTGTCAGTGCTAGTTCCCACTTAGCTGCACTGTTCACGGCTGTGTGAGAGGTCTCTGACTGTTTGTGAGTGCAGCTCACGCTGAGTAGTGTGTCCTGCAGCTACGTCTGGTTGTAGGCCGCTCAGCGTGTCACTGCCTCACACATTTTTCATTTATTTCAGCTCATTTTTTCTCCTATTAGTGTGCATCCATCTGTATCCATATACGGTGGTTGCAAACACTCTAGGAGTAGACAGCGGAGCCTTTCTGCAGCCTTTCAGTGCTAGTGCCCACTTAGCTGCACTGTTCACGGCTATCTGAGAGGTCTCTGACTGTGTGTGAGTGCAGCTCACGCTGAGCAGTGTGTCCTGCAGCTATGTCTGGTTGTAGGCCGCTCAGCGTGCGTCACTGCCTCACACATATTTTTCTTTAATTGCAGCTCATTTTTTCTTCTATTAGTGTGCATCCATCCCTATCCATCTACATTGGTTGGTTGCAAACACTATATAGGAGTAGAAAGAGGAGCCTTTTTTCTGGCTTGTGCCCTTCATCTGCAGCCAGATTAGCATTACCCAATTTTTTTGGAGCCTCATCTTTTGCATTGTAGGTTACCTGCCTGCATTGTAATAGCTCCAGAAAGTTGGTGATACTCTGACTTTCAAATCTTTGGTCATATCCTTTTAGTTTTTTTTCACAAAAAAAACAATTAAGTTCACCAAACACTACATTTGAAAGTTGTGTAGGCCACATTATCTCCTATTAAAGTGTAGTCCACACACACACTTCATAAAATTAGTGTTTCTTCTACCTGTAACCAGCTGTTCAGGAATAAGCACACTAAGCCCCCCCTTTGTACTTTTCTGCCTATCTTATCAGTCTAGCAAGATGAAGAAGGCAGGGAGTAAGGCACGTGGTCGTGGGCGTGGAGTTTCAGCAGGGAGAGGACGTGGGGATTCTGCAGGGAGAGGACGTAGGGATTCTGCAGGGAGAGGACGTGGGGATTCTGTGCCTGCTGCGGGCACCAGTGAGTCAGCAGCCCCCAGTTTTAGCAGGCAACAGTCCTTTTTGCACAGCTTTGTAGGACCTCGCTGTACCCCACTGCTGCGGGAGGAACAAATTGAAGCCGTTGTCGGATGGAAGGCAGCTAACGCATCGACTTCAATGACTTCCACATCCTCTCAGGGCCAGAGCACCGAAGAGCAACCATCTGTCTCTTCACCACCTGCCAAAGTGCCCAGGCAGTCAGAGAGCCCTGGACAGGAGCCATCACAGTCTCTACTTCTGTTCTCTGAATATGTTGGCTTGGAAAGAGGGGGCCAGCCAAGCAGCATTCCAGAATGTGAAGAGGGAGTATGCAGTGATGCGCAACTTCTTTGTCCCTCTGAATCTGAAGAGGCGGGTGGGCCAGTGCCTATGGTCAGCACACCTCAGTACGCATCAGATGATGACGAGACTCAGTTACCACTTTCTGGTCCGTACGGTGCTGGCGAGACAACCCAAGAGAAGCAGGTGTTTGAGGAGGGGAGTGTAGATGATGAGGTCCTTGACCCATCATGGCGTGAGAAACAGGAAGGTGGTGGGAGCAGCTCTGAGGAAGAGATTCCCCGAACCGCCAAAACAGGAGGGAGAGGGAGGGGGCAGACTTGGTTGCCTGTAGCCTCCACTTCGGCACCCGGTAGGAGCATTCCTCTTTCAAAAGGCAAAACGGGCGATCACAAGACTTGCAGTGCGCGGTCCTTTTTTGACACAGTTGCAGATGACATTTGCTTTGTCAAATGCAAGCTGTGTCATTAGAGAGTCAAAAGAGGGAAAAATGTCAGCACCCTCAAAACCACTAATATGTGGAAACATGTGCGGACCAAGCACGAGGTGGAGTTACACAGACACACTGAAGACGTAGGCCAACGTACAGCACTACCTACCACCTCTTCAGCTCGTGTTGGGGCCTCTTCCTCCAGCTCACACACAGCTGGTTCGGCTTCCTCACGGGATCGCCAAGGAAGAACCTCTGGCACTGTTGTCCGGAGACCCTGTGACATTCCACCCACAGCACCACGTTCCCAGTCATCCTCACACTCCCAGGCCACTCGACAGCCATCGGTAGCACAGGCATGGGATAAAAGGCGGCCATACTCGGCAAACCATCCCCGAGCACAGGCTCTGAATGCTGGCATTGCCAAACTACTGGCACTTGAAACGCTGTCATTCAGGCTGGTGGAGACTGACACCTTCCGGTACTTCATGGCATTGGCAGTCCCACAATACACCGTGCCCAGCCGCTTTTATTTCAGCAGGTGAGCCATCCCTGCCCTGCAGAAACATGTGGAGGGAAAAATAAAACATGCGCTACTAAACGCCGTTAGTAGCAAGGTCCACCTGACCACCGATGCGTGGACCAGTAACCATGGACAGGGACGATACCTTTCCCTCACTGCCCATTGGGTCAATGTTGTGGAGCCTGGTACAGATCTGGAGAGTGGCGCTGTACGTGTTCTGCCAACTCCACGGACTGCAGGAATCCAGTCTGTACACATAGACTCCTCCTCCTACTCAAGTTCATCAGAAACAGCGCAGCAGGAGCCTGTTACGACCGATATGAGCACAGCCGTGGCCAAACGTCAACAGGCTGTACTCAAATTAATTTCTTTGGGGAATCGAAGCCACACAGCACAGGAGCTCTGGAATGCCATCAAGCAGGAGAGCGACGTGTGGTTTGTGCCAGTGAATCTCCAGCCAGGCTTGGTAGTGTGTGACAATGGCAGAAATCTGGTGGCAGTCCTTGGCCTAGGCAACCTCACTCACATCCCATATCTGGCACATGTGCTGAACTTGGTCGTGCAGAGCTTTCTGAGGGACTATCCGGATCTTGATGCACTGCTGCACAAGGTCCGCATAGAGTCCGCTCACTTGCAGCGTTCCAGCACGGTAAGATCGCGCCTTGCTGCTCTGCAGCGCCAATTACGCCTTCCGGAACATTGCATCAAATGTGACCTACCCACCACGTGGAATTCAACGTTACATATGTTGGAGCGGTTGTGTGAGCAGCAAGCAGCAATCATGGAGTACCAGCTGCATCAGGCGCAAACAAGTCGCACTGTGCGCCGGTCACACTTCAGCACCACTGAGTGGGCCTCTATGAAGGATATCTGCCTCGTTTTGCGTGCCTTCGATGATTCCACGCGGATGGCGAGTGCAGATGATGCACTAGTCAGCATGACTGTCCCCCTTATCTGCCTGCTTCAAAAAACACTGCAAGCTCTAAGGGATGAAGTTTTGGAAGAGGTGGGGGATGAGGAGTCCCAAATGCCATCTGCTTCTGGACAGTCTGCGCTACGTGGTTCCTCACAAAGGCCTAGGCAGGGGACACTTGTGAGGGGGAGTCGATGGAGGAGGAAGACATCTCTCCAGAGGAGAGAGGTACACAAAGCTCTAGTCAGTATGTACAGCGAGGGTGGGGTGATGCAGAGCAGGCAGAGATCACGCCTCAAGCAGGGGACAGTGGGTCTTTTTCAGTTGGGAGTCTGCAGCACATAGTTGATTTCATGCTGCAGTGCCTGAGAAGTGACCGCCGCATCGCCCACATTCTCTACATGGCTGATTATTGGGTGTACACCCTCCTAGATCCTCGCTACCGGGACAACTTACAAAGCCTCATAACACCGTTGAACCGGGAGCGTAAACTGCGGGAGTACCAAGACACACTGGTGCAGTCCATCATGTTTTGCATTCCACCCGACAGCAGTGGTGCTAGTGCTTTAAAAAGCAGCTCTATGTGTCGAGGCAGTGGAGGAAACTCGGCTCAAAGAGGCAGCAGAGGCAGCGCCTCAGCACAAGGCAAGACCACTATGGGCCAAATGTGGCAAAGTTTTGTGTGTCCGCCACAATTGTCTACAGGAGGCAACGTTTCCGTCAGATGGTGACAGACTACATGACTTGCCCTGTCAGTGTACTCCCAGATGGCTCTTCCCTCTTCAAGTTTTGGGTCTCTAAGCTGGATACATGGCCAGAGCTTAGCCAGTATGCATTGGAGGTGCTGGCTTGCCCTGCTGCCAGTGTATTATCGGAACGCGTCTTTAGTGCCGCAGGTGGTGTACTAACAGACCGTCGCACGCGACTATCTTTCGATAACGTCGACTGGCTTACTTTTCTGAAAATGAACAAGGCCTGGATCTCTCCAGAATTTGCCAGTCCTCTTCCCGACTAAATAATTGGTTGGCAACTGTATCCAGGTCTCCTGTTGTGTTCCTGTTTCTACCACCTGAACTATAATCCCTGGGCTTCAACACAGCCAGTTGTCGCTCAGATGTGTCGTCTGCACAGAGAAAAACACACTAGCTCCTGTGTTAGTGGAGTTCAGTAACGCCAGCTGCTCCCCTGCTGTGTGGACGGCAAAATCTCCGGCTCCATCCACATTCAAACTCCTACTGATTTTTAACCGTGGTACATTTAGGCCTATGGCTCCACTGTCTCTAGCATTTCCCCTGGCCTCCAACCCCGCAAGTTGCTGCTCTGAAGTGGCGTCTGCACAATCCACACTTGTTCCTGAATTACTGGGGCTCAGTCACGTCAGTTGATCCCCTGATGTGTGTCCGGCAAGGTCTCCTGCTCTGTCCACATTCCCATTACTAGTAGTGGGAATGTGGACAGAGCAGGAGACCTTGCCGGACACACATCAGGGGATCCACTGACATGACAGAGCCCCTGTAACCCAGGAACAAGTGTGGATTGTGCTGACGCCACTTAAGAGCTGTAACTGGCGGGGTTGGAGGCCAGGGGAAATACTAGAGACAGTGGAGCCAGAGGCCTAAGCTCGGTTACAATCAGTTGTAGTCTACAACCTCTATAAAACCAGCTGCAAGTTGACCTCCGCCTGCTGCATGCCTCATCCTGGGCTCCAACAACGCCGGTTGGTGATCAGAAGTGTCGTCTTCCCAGAGAAAAACACACTAGCTCCTGTGTTACTGAGGTTCAGTAATGCCAGCTGATCCCCTGCTGTGTAGACGGCAAAGTCTCCTGCTCCATCCACATGCCAACAACATCAGGCCTCAGCCTGCTCCATGCCTAACCCGGGCCCCAACAATGCCAGTTGGTGTTCAGAAGTGTCGTCTTCCCAGAGAAAAACACACTAGCTCCTGTGTTAGTGGGGTTCAGAAACGCCAGCTGTTCCCCTGCTGTGTAGACGGCAATGTCTCCTGCTGACTCCACATGCTCAAAACATCAGGCCTCAGCCTGCTCCATGCCTCAATCTGGGCTCCAACAATGCTAGTTGGTGTTCAGAAGTGCCGTCTCCACAGAGAAAAACACACTAGCTCCTGTGTTACTGGGGTTCAGTAATGCCAGCTGATCCCCTGCTGTGTAGACGGCAAAGTCTCCTGCTCCATCCACATGCCAACAACATCAGGCCTCAGCCTGCTCCATGCCTAACCCGGGCCCCAACAACACCAGTTGGTGTTCAGAAGTGTCGTCTTCCCAGAGAAAAACACTCTAGCTCCTGTGTTAGTGGGGTTCAGAAACGCCAGCTGTTCCCCTGCTGTGTAGACGGCAACGTCTCCTGCTGACTCCACATGCCCAAAACATCAGGCCTCAGCCTGCTCCATGCCTCAACCTGGGCTCCAACAACGCCAGTTGGGGTTCAGAAGTGTCATCTTCCCAGAGAAAAACACACTAGCTCCTGTGTTAGTGGGGTTCAGAAACGCCAGCTGTTCCCCTGCTGTGTAGACGGCAACGTCTCCTGCTGACTCCACATGCCCAAAACATCAGGCCTCAGCCTGCTCCATGCCTCAACCTGGGCTCCAACAACGCCAGTTGGTGTTCAGAAGTGTCGTCTTCCCAGAGAAAAACACACTAGCTCCTGTGTTAGTGGGGTTCAGTAACGCCAGCTGTTCCCCTGCTGTGTAGACAGCAATGTCTCCAGCTGACTCCACATGCCCAAAACATCAGGCCTCAGCCTGCTCCATGCCTCAACCTGGGCTCCAACAATGCCAGTTGGTGTTAAGAAGTGTCATCTTCCCAGAGAAAAAAAACACTAGCTCCTGTGTTACTGGGGTTCAGTAATGCCAGCTGATCCCCTGCTGTGTAGACGGCAAAGTCTCCTGCTTCATCCACATGCCAACAACATCAGGCCTCAGCCTGCTCCATGCCTCAACCTGGGCTCCAACAACGCCAGTTGGTGTTCAGAAGTGTCGTCTTCCCAGAGAAAAACACACTAGCTCCTGTGTTAGTGGGGTTCAGTAACGCCAGCTGTTCCCCTGCTGTGTAGATGGCAATGTCTCCTGCTGACTCCACATGCTCAAAACATCAGGCCTCAGGCTGCTCCATGCCTCAACCTGGGCTCCAACAACGCTAGTTGGTGTTCAGAAGTGCTGTCTTCACAGAGAAAAACACACTAGCTCCTGTGTTACTGGGGTTCAGTAATGCCAGCTGATCCCCTGCTGTGTAGACGGCAAAGTCTCCTGCTCCATCCATATTCAAACTCCTACTGATTTTTAACCGTGCTCCACTTAGGCCTCTGGCTCCACTGTCTCTAGTTTTTCCCCTGGCCTCCAACCCCGTCAGTTGCTGCTCAGTAGAGGCGTCTGCACAATCCACACTTGTTCCTGAGTTACTGGGGCTCAGTCACGTCAGTTGATCCCCTGATGTGTGTCCGGCAATGTCTCCTGCTCTGTCCACATTCCCATTACTAGTAGTGTGAATGAGGACTGAGCAGGAAACCTTGTCAGACACACATCAGGGGATCAACTGACGTGACTGAGCCCCTGTAAACCAGGAACAAGTGTGGATTGTGCAAACGCCACTTCAGAGCTGTAACTGGTGGGGTTGGAGGCCAGGGGAAATACTAGAGACAGTGGAGCCGGAGGCCATAGTGGAGCAAGGTTACAATCAGTAGTAGTCTACAACCTCTATAAAACCAGCTGCAAGTCGGCATCCGCCTGCTGCAAGCATTGATCCTGGGCTCCAACACAGCCACTTGTAGCTTGGAAGTGCCATCCGCACAGATAGAAACACTCGCTCCGGTGTCAGTGGGGTTCAGTAACGCCAGCTGTTCCCCTGCTGTGTGGATGGCAAAGTCTCCTGCTGCCTCCAAAATCACGCAACATCTTATTTTCTACTTGCTCCAAATAGGCCTCAGCCTGCTCGGAGCATTGATCCTGGGCTCCAACACAGCCAGTTGTAGCTTGGAAGTGCCGTCCGCACAGATAGAAACACTCGCTCTGGTGTCAGTGGGGTTCAGTAACGCCAGCTGTTCCCCTGCTGTGCAGATGGCAATGTCTCCTGCTGCCTCCAAAATCACGCAACATCTTATTTTCTACTTGCTCCAAGTAGGCCTCAGCCTGCTCGGAGCATTGATCCTGGGCTCCAACACAGCCAGTTGTAGCTTGGAAGTGCCATCCGCACAGATAGAAACACTCGCTCCGGTGTCAGTGGGGTTCAGTAACGCCAGCTGTTCCCCTGCTGTGCGGATGGCAAAGTCTCCTGCTGCCTCCAAAATCACGCAACATATTATTTTCTACTTGCTCCAAGTAGGCCTCAGCCTGCTCGGAGCATTGATCCTGGGCTCCAACACAGCCAGTTGTAGCTTGGAAGTGCAGTCCGCACAGAGAGAAACACTCGCTCCGGTGTCAGTGGGGTTCAGTAACGTCAGCTGCTCCCCTGCTGTGCGCATGGCAAAATCTCCTGCTGCCTACACAGTCACACTACTACTGATTTTTAACCATGCTCCACTTAGGCCTCTGGCTCTACTGTCTCTAGTATTTCCCCTTGGCCTCCAACCCCGCCAGTTGCTGCTCTGAAGTGGCGTCTGCACAATCCACACTTGTTCCTGGGTTACAGGGGCTCTGTCACGTCAGTGGATCCCCTGATGTGTGTCCGGCAATGTCTCCTGCTCTGTCCACAGTCCCATTACTAGTAGTGGGAATGTGGACAGAGCAGGAGACCTTGTCGGACAAACATCAGGGGATCCACTGACGTGACAGAGCCCCTGTAACCCAGGAACAAGTGTGGATTGTGCAGACGCCACTTCAGAGCAGCAACTTGCGGGGTTGGAGGCCAGGGGAAATACTGGAGACAGTAGAGCCAGAGGCCTAAGTGGAGCATGGTTACAATCAGCTGTAGTGTACAAACGAGCTAAAACTTGCTCCAAGAAGGCCTCAGCCTGCTCCGTGATTGATCCTGTGCTCCAACATCGCCAGTTGTAGCTTGGAAGTGCCGTCCGCACAGATAGAAACACTCGCTCCGGTGTCAGTGGGGTTCAGTAACGCCAGCTGTTCCCCTGCTGTGCGGATGGCAAAGTCTCCTGCTGCCTCCAAAATCACGCAACTTCTTATTTTCTACTTGCTCCAAGTAGGCCTCAGCCTGCTCGGAGCATTGATCCTGGGCTCCAACACAGCCAGTTGTAGCTTGGAAGTGCCATCCGCACAGATAGAAACACTCGCTCCGGTGTCAGTGGGGTTCAGTAACGCCAGCTGTTCCCCTGCTGTGCAGATGGCAAAGTCTCCTGCTGCCTCTAAAATCACGCAACTTCTTATTTTCTACTTGCTCCAAGTAGGCCTCAGCCTGCTCGGAGTATTGATCCTGGGCTCCAACACAGCCAGTTGTAGCTTGGAAGTGCCGTCCGCACAGATAGAAACACTCGCTCCAGTGTCAGTGGGGTTCAGTAACGCCAGCAGTTTCCCTGCTGTGCGGATGGCAAAGTCTCCTGCTGCCTCCAAAATCACGCAACTTCTTATTTTCTATTTGCTCCAAGTAGGTCTCAGCCTGCTCGGAGCATTGATCCTGGGCTCCAACACAGCCAGTTGTAGCTTGGAAGTGCCGTCCGCACAGATAGAAACACTTATTCCGTGTCAGTGGGGTTCAGTAACGCCAGCTGTTCCCCTGCTGTGCAGATGGCAAAGTCTCCTGCTGCCTCCAAAATCACATAACTTCTTATTTTCTACTTGCTCCAAGTAGGCCTCAGCCTGCTCGGAGCATTGATCCTGGGCTCCAACACAGCCAGTTGTAGCTTGGAAGTGCCATCCGCACAGATAGAAACACTCGCTCCGGTGTCAGTGGGGTTCAGTAACGCCAGCTGTTCTCCTGCTGTGCGGATGGCAAAGTCTCCTGCTACCTCCAAAATCACGCAACTTCTTATTTTCTACTTGCTCCAAGTAGGCCTCAGCCTGCTCGGAGCATTGATCCTGGGCTCCAACACAGCCAGTTGTAGCTTGGAAGTGCCGTCCGCACAGATAGAAACACTCGCTCCGGTGTCAGTGGGGTTCATTAACGCCAGCTGTTCCCCTGCTGTGCGGATGGCAAAGTCTCCTGCTGCCACACAGTCTCACTACTACTGATTTTTATCTATGCTCCACTTAGGCCTCTGGCTCTACTGTCTCTAGTATTTCCCCTTGGCCTCCAACCCCGCCAGTTGCTGCACTGAAGTGGCGTCTGCACAATCCACACTTGTTCCTGGGTGACAGGGGCTCTGTCACGTCAGTGGATCCCCTGATGTGTGTCCGGCAATGTCTCTTGCTCTGTCCACAGTCCCATTACTAGTAGTGGGATTGTGGACAGAGCAGGAGACCTTGTCGGACAAACATCAGGGGATCCACTGACGTGACAGAGCCCCTGTAACCCAGGAACAAGTGTGGATTGTGCAGACGCCACTTCAGAGCAGCAACTTGCAGGGTTGGAGGCCAGGGGAAATACTGGAGACAGTAGAGCCAGAAGCCTAAGTGGAGCACGGTTACAATCAGTTGTAGTGTACAAATGAGCTAAAACTTGCTCCAAGTAGGCCTCAGCCTGCTCCGTGATTGGTCCTGGGCTCCAACATCGCCAGTTGTAGCTTGGAAGTGCCGTCCGCACAGATAGAAACACTCGCTCCGGTGTCAGTGGGGTTCAGTAACGCCATCTGTTCCCCTGCTGTGCGGATGGCAAAGTCTCCGGCTGCCTTCAAAATCACGCAACTTCTTATTTTCTACTTGCTCCAAGTAGGCCTCAGCCTGCTCGGAGCATTGATCCTGGGCTCCAACACAGCCAGTTGTAGCTTGGAAGTGCCGTCCGCACAGATAGAAACACTCGCTCCGGTGTCAGTGGGGTTCAGTAACGCCATCTGTTCCCCTGCTGTGCGGATGGCAAAGTCTCCTGCTGCCTCCAAAATCACGCAACTTCTTATTTTCTTCTTGCTCCAAGTAGGCCTCAGCCTGCTCGGAGCATTGATCCTGGGCTCCAACACTGCTGAGCAACGAACAAATTGAAGCCGTTGTCGGATGGATGGCAGCTAACGCATCGACTTCAATTATTTCCACATCCTCTCAGGGCCAGAGCACTGAAGAGCACCTATCTGTCTCTTGACCACCTGCCAAATTGCCCAGGCAGTCAGAGAGCCCTGGACAGGAGCCATCTCTACTTCTGTTCTCTGAATCTGTTTGCTTGGAAAGAGGGGGCCAGCCAAGCAGCATTTGAGAATTTGAAGAAGAGGTAGTGTGCAGTGATGCGCAACAGTTTTGTCTCTCTGAATCTGAAGAGGCGGGTGGGCTAGTGCCTATGGTCAGCACACCTCAGTATGCATCTGATTATGAGACTCAGGTGCCACTTTCTGGTGCATACTGTGCTGTCGAGACTACCCAGGAGAAGCAGTCGTTTGAAGAGGGTGGTGCAGATGATGAGGTACTTGACCCATCATGGCGTGAGGTACAGGAAGGTGGTGGGAGCAACTCTGAGGAAGAGATTCCCCGAATGGCCAAAAAAGGAGGGAGGGGGCAGACTCGGTTGCCTGTAGCCTCCACTTCAGCACCCATTAGGAGCATGCCTCTTCCAAAACCCAAAACGGGTGCTCCCAAGACTTGCAGTGCGTGGTCCTTTTTTGACACAGTTGCAGATGACATTTGTTTTGTCAAATGCAAGCTGTGTAATCAGAAAGTCAAAAGAGGGAAAGTGTCAGCAACCTCAATACCACAAATATGTGGAAACATGTGCGGACCAAGCACATGGTGGAGTTACAAAGACACACTGAAGACCTAGGCCAACCTACAGCGCCACCTACCACCTCTTCAGCTTGTGTTGTAGCCTCTTCCTCCAACTCACACACAGCTGGTTCGGCTTCCTCACAGGATCACCCTGGAAGAACCTCTGGCACTGTTGTACAGAGACCCAGTGTAATTACACCCACAGCACCATGTTCCCTGTCATCCTCACACTCCCAGGCCACTCTACAGCCATCGGTAGCACAGGCGTGGGAGAAAAGGCACCCATACTCGGCAAACCACCCCCGAGCACAGGCTCTGAATGCTGGCGTTGCAAAACTACTGTCCCTTGAAATGCTCTCATTCAGGCTGGTGGAGACTGACACCTTCTGTAACTTCATGGCATTGGCAGTCCCACAATACAACATGCCAAGCCGCTTTTATTTCAGCAGGCAAGCCGTCCCTGCCCTGCAAAAGCATGTGGAGGGAAAAATTAAACATGCACTACTAAACGCTGTCAGTAGCAAGGTCCACCTGACCACCGATGCGTAGACCAGTAACCATTGACAGGGATGATATCTTTACCTCACTGCCCATTGGGTAAATGTTGTGGAGCCGGGTACAGATCTTGAGAGTGGCGCTGTACGTGTTCTACCAACTCCAAGGATTGCAGGAATCCAGTCTGTACACATTGACTCCTCCTCATACTCCAGTTCCTCTGAATCAGCGCTGCAGGAGCCATCACAGTCTACCTCCACATGGACCCGTGAACGCTTACCTGTTACGACCGTGGCCAAACGTCAACAGGCCATATTGAATTTAATTTCTTTGGGGAATCGAAGCCACACAGCGCAGGAGCTCTGGAATGCCATCAAGCAGGAGAGCGACGTGTGGTTTGTGCCAGCGAATTTCCAGCCAGGCATGGTAGTGTGTGACAATGGCCGAAATCTGGTGGCAGCTCTGGGCCTAGGCAACCTCACTCACATCCCATGTCTGGCACATGTGCTCAACTTGGTCGTGCAGAGTTTTTTGAGGGACTATCCAGATCTTGATGCACTGCTGCACAAGGTCCGCATAGGGTGGGCTCAATTGCGGCGTTCCAGCATGGCAAGATCGCGCATTGCAGCTCTGCAGCGCCGATTCCGCCTTCCGGAACATCGCATCATATGTGACCTACCCACCAGGTGGAATTCAACGTTACATATGTTGGAGCGGTTGTGTGAGCAGCAGGCAGCAGTAATGGAGTACTAGCTGCGTCAGGCGCAAACAAGTCACACGGCGCGCCGTTCACACTTCACCACCACTGAGTGGGCCTCTATGAAGGACATCTGCCACGTTTTGCGTGCCTTCGATGATTCCATGCGGATGGCGAGTGCAGATGATGCACTAGTCAGCATGACTATCCCCCTTATCTGCCTGCTTGAAAAAACACTGTAAGCACTAAGGGAGGAGGTTGTGAAAGAGATGGAAGATGAGGAGTCACAAATGCCATCTGCTTCTGGACAGTCTGCGCAACTTGGTTCCTCACAAAAGCCTAGGCAGGGGACACTTTATGAGGAGGATGAGGAGGTGTTAATGGAGGAGGAAGACATCTGTCCAGAGGAGGGAGGTACACAATGCTCTAGTAGTCAGTATGTAGAGCGAGGGTGGGGTGATGCAGAGGAGGCAGAGATGACGCCTCAAGCAGGGGACAGCATTTCTTGGCCAGTTGGCAGTCTGCAGCACATGGTTGATTTCATGCTGCAGTGCCTGAGAAATGACCGCCGCATGGCCCACATTCTCAGCACGGCTGATTATTGGGTGTACACCCTCCTAGATCCTCGCTACCGGGACAACTTACAAAGCCTCATAACACCGTTGACCCAGGAGTGTAAAATGCGAGAGTACCAAGACACACTGGTGCATTCCATCATGTTCTCCATTCCACCCGAGAGCAGTGCTGCTAGTGCTTTACAAAGCAGCTCAGTGCGTCGAGGCAGTGGAGGAAGCTCTGCACAAAGAGGGAGCAGAAGCAGCGCCTCAGCACAAGGCAAGACCAGTATGGCCCAAATGTGGCAAAATATTGTGTCCCCGCCACAAATGTCTACACCATCACAGACGGCTCCAGTCAGCAGGAGGCAATGTTTCCATCAGATGGTGACATACTACATGTCTTGCCCTCTCATTGATCTCCCACACGGCTCTTCCCCCTTCAAGTTTTGGGTCTCTAAGGTGGATACATGGCCAGAGCTTAGCCATTATGCATTGGAGGTGTTGGCTTGCCCTGCTGCTAGTGTATTATCGGAACGCATCTTTAGTGCCGCAGGTGGTGCACTAACAGACCGTCGCATGCAACTATCCTCCGATAACGTTGACCGGCTTACTTTTCTGAAAATGAACAAGGCCTGGATCTCGCAGGAATTTGCCAGTCCTCTTCCACATTAAATAATTTGTTGGCAACAGTATGCAGGTCTCCTGTTGTGTTCATGTTTCTACCACCTGAACTGTAATCCCTGGGCTCCAACACCGCCAGTTGCTGCTCAGAAGTGCCACCTGCACAGTCAACACATGCTCCAGTGTTATTGGGGTTCAGTAACGTCAGCTGATCCCCTGCTGTGTGTCTGGCAATTTCTCCTGCTCTGTCCACATTCGCACTACTACAGATATTAAACTTGCTCCAATTAGGACTCTGCCTCCACTCTGTTTCTATTATTTACCCTGGGCTCCAACACCGCCAGTTGCTGCTCAGAAGTGCCATCTGCACAGTCAACACATGCTCCAGTGCTATTGGGGTTCAGTAACATCAGCTGATCCCCTGCTGTGTGTCTGGCAATTTCTCCTGCTCTGTCCACATTCACACTACTACAGATATTAAACTTGCTCCAATTAGGCCTCTGGCTACACTCTGTTTCTACTGTAATCCCTGGGCTCCAACACCGCCAGTTGCTGCTCAGAAGTGTCTTTGGCATGGGTACTCCCTCCTGCCCAGCATGGTTCCAGCACGCCAGCTGTTTCCGGGTAGTGTCAACGTCACTTTGCCTCCAATACATTGTACTGTCGTGTTGCGGTCGGGTTAGCCGACTCTATGGTGCCTGCAGTTTAGGTGCTTCCTATGTGGGCTGCGGGATCTGGCAATGAAGGCTGGTTCCGTAGTGCCAAGAGGACAAGCTCCCCCTGTAGGACTGTGGGTTTCGGTAACTCCGCCCGGCTCGCGGCCTTGCAACTTTTTTTTTCATGTGTACCTTCTGCTGCCTATCTGAGTTCCAGTACCATTAGCTGGCTCTTTGGAAGTCAATCTTGAATATGTCCCCCTGGGTTCCAGTAATGTCAGCTGGTTCCAGGCAGAGCCTTTGGCTTAGGTGCCTCCTTCTCGGTATCCGAGTTCCACCAACATCTGCTGGCCCTTGGTAGTGCTTTCTGGCACAGGTACCTCCTGCTTACTAACCGGGTTCCAGTACCATCAGCTGGTCCTCAGTAGTTCCATTGGCTCTTGCACCTTCGGCTACCCATCCAGGTTCCAGTACCGTCAGCTGGTTCTCAGCAGTTCCTCAGCCTTCTTGTACCTTCTTCTACATTTCCAAGTTCAAGCTTTTTGAAATGGTTTTTGGTAATCACTCTGGATCTCCCTGACGATGATCCTAAAGACTACGACCCTGAAGACCACCCCGAAGAAGACACCGACCCCGAAAACGACGACCCTGGCGACAACGACCCTGAAGACCACCCCGAAGAAGGCCAAGAAGATGACCATGAAAAGGATGATGAAGGAGAAAGTGTGGGAGAAGTAAAAAAGAAGGTGAAGAGCATGGAAGTACTGAAACATAAATATCTGACAAAATATAAAAAAGCTTAACATAGTCAATATCTTTGTAACTCCGAACATCTTAAAAATAAAATTAATTCCTGCTATTCCATTTGATTGGGGTAAACCTCTATGCCTTTAATGTCTACTCCACCTCCCCCAATGCATTCTGCATTATTCTTAGTTGTTTTCCTTCATGTAGAATTAACCTACAAGTAAAGTAAGGGTTTATTTTCATTCCGATATTTGTGTCCCATTGACATGCATTGGTTTCTGGTATCGGAATCGGCGATATCCGATATTTTTGGGGTATCGGTCCGATCCAATCCGATACGATATTTCCCAATATCGGAAGGTATCGCTCAACACTAATTGTGGGATATCAATAGGTAGTACTTGGAGGAAATAAAGTAATTTGGGTAGGGTGATCATCTTTACGATGTTAATTCTGCCAAACTAAGAAACGGGCAACTCCATCCTTGAGGAGAAATTGCGTTCTAGGTTGCGGATTAGAGGTAAAAAGTTAAGGTTATATAAAGAAGAAATGGAGTTATTAATCTTGGTCCCTAGGTATGTAATATGAGAACAGTTATTTTTGAATGGGGATTTTTTGGATAAAATACTCCAGTTTTCTTGATCCACATTAAGGTTTAATATTTCTGATTTAGAAAAATTTATCTTGAAGTTTGATACTGAGCCAAATTCGCGTATTTTTTCAATTAGTGAATTGATAGATTGCCAGGGGTCTTTGGGGTAGAAAAGAACATCGTCCGCAAAGGCGGCTATTTTATGTTCCCTCTCCCCGCAGCTAACACCCCGGATTTTGGGATTTTGTCTAATTCTTTGTAGAAAGGTTTCCATGACTAGAGAAAACAGAAGTGGGGAGAGAGCACCCCTGTCTTGTCCCATTTCCTATCCCAAAGCTAGGAGATAAGTCAATCGAGCCGTTGGGTAGGAATATAGAGCCAGAATTTTTCCAATGAAGGATTCAGGGAAGCCGAATTTCGCCAATGTTTTTTCCATAAATTCCCAATCAATTCGGTCAAAGGCCTTTTCGGCATCAGTTGACAAAAGAGCAGTTTGAATGTTTTTACATTTTACAAAATGGATTATATTCAGGGTTTTAATAGCATTATCTTTGGCCTCCCTACCCCCCACAAAGCCCACCTGGTCAGGATTGATCAAATCCGACAAGAGGTTCTGTACCCTTCCGGCCAAGATCCTTGCATATAACTTAATGTCGTTATTAATCAATGAAATTGGCCTATAGCTACCACAAAGGGTTGGGTCTTTACCCTCTTTTGGGATAAGAGCAATGGGAGCAGAATGTGCCTCTGTTTTGAATGGGTTTACCCTAGATATATTGTTAAAATATTTCAATAGGTATGGAAAGAGTTCTTCTTTGAAAATGTTATAATATTCTGTGGAGTATCCATCTGGGCCTGGGCTTTTCCCTTTAGGGCTTGATTTAATGACAGATTCTAGTTCGTCCATTGTGATTGGGTTATCCAGGGTTTGTATTTGTTGGGGTTACAATTTAAGTAAGTCTGTTGTTTGTAGATAATTATTGATGAGTTCAGATTTCTTTTTTAGGGATGTAGAGTCCTCCCTCGTTTTTAGATTATAAAGATTTGAGTAAAATAAGCTAAAAACGTTTGCTATATCTTCTGTTTTGTGGTGTATTTGGTCTTGTGAGTCTTTAATCTTTTGTATATATGCTGAGTTAATTTTTTTTAACCAAATTCGCCAGATTTTTACCGCATTTATTCGCTTGAGTGTATATTTTAAATCTAGAATACTGCAAATATTTTTCAGAATCTTGTCTCAGCAATTCTCTGAGTTCTGCTCTAAGTCTGAAAAGATCTTTTTCTAACAAAGCTTCCTGGGTTGTTTTATGTTTCTCCTCTAGATTCTTAATTTGAGATAATAAGGAAGCCGTGAGTTTCTCTTTTTCTTTTTTTTCCCTAGAACCCAATTGTATGAAAAAACCTCTGAGCACCGCTTTGTGTGCCTCCCAGATATTACAATCGGAGATATCATCGCTACGGTTTTCTAGGAAAAATTGTTTAATATCCTGTCTTATGAGCTTCTGCGATTCAGCATCATATATTAAATTATTATTTAATTTTCAATTGAAGGCGCACTTTTTTATGTTGTTTAGGGCGATATAGGTAAACAATGGGGCGTAATCGAAGTATACTATGTTATCATAGGTGGTTTTCCTAACCATGCTTATTAGATGGTGTGGTATGAATAGATAGTCCACGAAAAGTTTTATTCACATAATTTCATGATAAAACCATAAAGGGGAAAACAGACCCCCACGCCTGACGCGTTTCGAACCTTACACCAGGTTCAGAGGAGGAAGAACCTGGTGTAAGGTTCGAAACGCGTCAGGCGTGGGGGTCTGTTTTCCCCTTTATGGTTTTATCATGAAATTATGTGAATAAAACTTTTCGTGGATTTTATCAAGTCTCCAGTGCCGGATCTTCCTTTTCTCTTCATGTTTGCAACACATGGTGGTCAGCCATTTGATCCCTAGGCACGACCGGCTTACAGGACTATTTTGGTGAGCACAAATTTCCCTCTCCCCTTCCTAATTTTCTATGAATAGATAGTCGATTCTTGAGTATTTTTTATGTACTGATGAGAAGAATGAATAGTCTTTTTTTAAAAGGTGAATAACTCTCCAGGCATCTATTAAGAGAAGGTCCATCAATGATTTTTTAATATATCTAATTGTTTTATGTGGTGTTTTATTTTTATGTGATGATTGCCCATTGGAGGTATCTAGAGGGGGTTGTAAGGGGATGTTGAAATCGCCTCCTAGTATTGGTGTGCCTTCAATGAAATGATTCAGAAGTCTAAATATTTTTTTAAAAAAGGGAAGATGGTTCGCATTTGGAGCATATATATTTATTAATGTGTACGTTTAAATATAAATCATACATTTCAAAAAGAGATATCTCCCATCTCCATCCAGTAGAACATCTTTAAAAACAAAAGGGAGATTTTTACTAACAATAATAGAAACCCCTTTATTTCTTTTGTTTGGGGAAGTAGAGTTGTACCATCTAGTGAATGTTTTATTCATAGTTATAGGGATATATGTCTTCTTGAAATGAGTTTCTTGGAAAAAGACTACATCAATTTTGTTCTTCTCTACATACTTCAATATTTGTGATCTTTTCTGCGGGATGTTTATGCCTTTAACATTAAAGGTTGCAATTTTTAAGTTGGCCATAAGGACACTTTATACTCGATAATTTTTTAGAAGCGGCATCCAACAGGACCAGAGGGGAAAAACTTACAACTGGGGGTAAGAATTATTAACATCTCTATAGAGAACATGTTTACCAAGTTATTGGGACGGATTCCCGTCCCAATTCAAATTCACAGTTTGCTACTGGTTGGTTGAAAGGTCAGTATGATGTCCAACCAGATGTCACAGCAAATAAAGATCGCCAGATCTATGGGGGCGTGGACCTGCCGATCAAAGGATTAATGAAGAAAAAATAAAAAAATAGACAGGAAAGAATGAGAAGGAGGAGGGGGGAAAAGGGCAATAAAAAGTAGAGGAGACCAAGAAAAGGGAGAAAAGAGAGGTTAAGATTGGCAATCTCCGACTGAGTCTCGCTCAGTAGAGGACTAAAACCAGAGTAGAGCACTTATTAATCTATTCTACTATCTTTTTTTTTCTTTTTTTTATTATCAAGAGTAGTGAACTGTAAGAAAAAAAGGCAGTTAAACACAAAAACATATTATTCAGAGTTAGTGAAGAATCTACGATGCCAAAACCAGATCATTTCTGAATCTCGAATTAACAAAATTCCCTCTTGTTTTGGGGAGACTCAGTCTTCACCTACTTTATTGTTACCAGTTGGTGTTTTGCTAATGTCTGTATTCATTCTTCTAATTTTTTGGGGCTTATTTGGTGTGATATTAGTTGTTTTGGTAGTGGTGAAAGTCTAAGAGGATCCTCAGCTGTTGTCCAATCCGGAAATTGAAGCTGAAGAAGATCCAACTTATTCAGAACGTAGGGTAGATCTTCAGGTGTTTTAACAATTAGAGTTTTATTATCAAAGGAAATGGTGAGTCCAAATGGAAACATCCACCTAGAGGCTATATTCCTGTCTCTAAGGATCCTAGTCAAAGGCTGAATTTGTCTTCTGAGGTCAAGAGTGAACTTTGAAAGGTCCTGGAAAATTTGGAACTCATTATCCTTATATTCAATTTTACCGGCTTGTCTGGATTTATGGTAGATCTCTTCTTTGATTTTAAAGCTTTGTATACAGCAAAGTACGTCCCTGGGTTTGTCCAGGCTTATGTTTTTGGGTCTGTACACTCTATGAGCTCTTTCAATGCATATGGCATTAGAGTCATCTTTACCCAGCAAGTCATTGAATATATTGGTGAGGATTATAGGGATATCTTTATCGAGAATTTTTTCCGGGAGACCTCTAATCCTTAGATTGTTCCTTCTTGACCTGTTCTCCAGGTTGTCTATGTGAATTTTTTGAAGGAAGCTTTCCTTTTGATTGTCAATTGGAATTTCTGTGACGCGTTCAGAATATGTGGATAGCTGTTCACAGGTATCCTCCAAGGTCTGTAATCTTGTGTGTACTTGCTTGACAACCTTTTTAAGGTCTGCCATTTCTTCTTTAATGGTTGGGTAAAGTCTTTAAAGAGGTTTCTTATGCATTCTGTAGTAAGTAGGGTTTTGATATAATCCTTAAGATTTGTTTCTTCATATGTAGAGTCCTCCTCCTCGTTACTGTCAGACCATTGCGCGAGAGAGGAAGAACTCTGTTTATTAACTTGTGATTAGAGTTGAGCGAAACGGGTCGAAAAAATTCAAAAGTCGCCGACTTTTGGCAAAGTCGGGTTTCATGAAACGAAACCCGACCCTAGGATCAGGTCGGCCACGAGGTCGGCGACTTACGCGCCAAAGTCGCGTTTCAAAAGTTTGTTTTGCGCTCTTTTTCAGCCAATCAGGATCCACGGACACTGTGGGCAACGTGATGACATAGGCACGGGTCACCACCATCTTTCAGAAGGGCATGCAAGTGATTGGCTTGCTTTGGGGGGCGTCACAGGGGGTATAAAAGGGCGTGCACGCCGACCGCCATGTTACTCATGCTGATCTCAGAATAGGGAGAGCTGCTGCTGATGATGATTTTGTAGGGAGAGCGTTAGGCAGGGAAGAAGACACCAAAAACTGCTTCTGCTGCTAGCGATTTTGCCTGTACAACACACCAGTCACTGTGCAGTGCAAGGGGAGGCTATATAGTGGTGTATCAGTGGTGTTGGTTGTTGGGCTGCCTTCTAAGGCTTCCTGACATTCCTGCATTGCTGTTTACCCACTGCTCCGCAAACTGCTTTTTTAAAAGCAATCCCAATTTTTTTTTTGTCCTGCTGAGAAGAAAAAAAAACTGCTTCTGCTGCTAGCGATTTTGCCTGTACAACACACCAGTCACTGTGCAGTGCAAGGGGAGGCTATATAGTGGTGTATCAGTGGTGTTGGTTGTTGGGCTGCCTTCTAAGGCTTCCTGACATTCCTGCATTGCTGTTTACCCACTGCTCCGCAAACTGCTTTTTTAAAAGCAATCCCAATTTTTTTTTTTGTCCTGCTGAGAAGAAGAAAAAAAAACTGCTTCTGCTGCTAGCGATTTTGCCTGTACAACACACCAGTCACTGTGCAGTACAAGGGGAGGCTATATAGTGGTGTATCAGTGGTGTTGGTTGTTGGGCTGCCTTCTAAGGCTTCCTGACATTCCTGCATTGCTGTTTACCCACTGCTCCGCAAACTGCTTTTTTAAAAGCAATCACAATTTTTTTTTTTGTCCTGCTGAGGTACTGAGCGTGCATTTTTTCACACAATACAGCGGTGTACGCTCCTCACACAGTACTGTGTAACGGCTGTTATCACAGCCACAGTGAAGCTATCAGTGAGTCACTCTGTGAGAATAAGTCGAGGACATGTTCCGTTCTTACAGACCTGCACTCTAGGGAGATTCCAATTCTGCCCAATTCTACATACACCTTGTAGTTTGTGATACACTAGCCAATTTCTGCCTGTGACAGAGCGCTCAGATACTCAGTGGGCCTCACACAATCCATAAGTGTCCAGTGTCCACAAGTGTGTGCAGAAATTCAAAATCTCCCTTATCCTCTAGTCACTTTGGTCACAGCTCTGCCATCGAGCCTGTGACAGAGCGCTCAGATACTCAGTGGGCCTCACACAATCCATAAGTGTCCAGTGTCCACAAGTGTGTGCAGAAATTCAAAATCTCCCTTATCCTCTAGTCACTTTGGTCACAGCTCTGCCATCGAGCCTGTGACAGAGCGCTCAGATACTCAGTGGGCCTCACACAATCCATAAGTGTCCAGTGTCCACAAGTGTCTGCAGAAATTCAAAATCTCCCTTATCCTCTAGTCACTTTGGTCACAGCTCTGCCATCGAGCCTGTG
Organism: Dendrobates tinctorius; assembly: GCF_039654945.1. Taxonomy (NCBI): domain Eukaryota; kingdom Metazoa; phylum Chordata; class Amphibia; order Anura; family Dendrobatidae; genus Dendrobates; species Dendrobates tinctorius. Next base: position 11,046,104 of record NW_027361712.1, on the reverse strand, counting down.
ACAGAGCGCTCAGATACTCAGTTGGCCTCACACAATCCATAAGTGTCCAGTGTCCACAAGTGTGTGCAGAAATTCAAAATCTCCCTTATCCTCTAGTCACTTTGGTCACAGCTCTGCCATCGAGCCTGTGACAGAGCGCTCAGATACTCAGTGGGCCTCACACAATCCATAAGTGTCCAGTGTCCACAAGTGTCTGCAGAAATTCAAAATCTCCCTTATCCTCTAGTCACTTTGGTCACAGCTCTGCCATCGAGCCTGTGACAGAGTGCTCAGATACTCAGTGGGCCTCACACAATCCATAAGTGTCCAGTGTCCACAAGTGTGTGCAGAAATTCAAAATCTCCCTTATCCTCTAGTCACTTTGGTCACAGTTCTGCCATCGAGCCTGTGACAGAGCGCTCAGATACTCAGTGGGCCTCACACAATCCATAAGTGTCCAGTGTCCACAAGTGTGTGCAGAAATTCAAAATCTCCCTTATCCTCTAGTCACTTTGGTCACAGCTCTGCCATCGAGCCTGTGACAGAGCGCTCAGATACTCAGTGGGCCTCACACAATCCATAAGTGTCCAGTGTCCACAAGTGTGTGCAGAAATTCAAAATCTCCCTTATCCTCTAGTCACTTTGGTCACAGCTCTGCCATCGAGCCTGTGACAGAGCGCTCAGATACTCAGTGGGCCTCACACAATCCATAAGTGTCCAGTGTCCACAAGTGTCTGCAGAAATTCAAAATCTCCCCTGTCCTATAGACAGAATAGAATGACTCAAGGAAAGTGCAATATAAAATCACCTAATAATAAAATTATGCACCATGGAAAGAATAATAAAAAGACAACTCGGGCAAATAAGATAAAACAAACGAAGAAACCGAGAACAATGTCTAATAATGAAATTTTTATTTTATTAAATATCCAAAAATATTGTATGTATATATATATATATATATATATATATATATGTATATTAAAAATACTGGTAAGGGGAGGCCAATGCCAAAATGAAGGCACAACCTGGGGACAGCATTAATCACTTCAATTAAAAGTACCCACAATAGTATCACACAATATAAAGTGAAAACAAAAAAAAATATATATATATAAATGTAATATATACATATATAAAAACACATATAAAAAATGCTGGTGCTGGTGTAAAAAATGTGTATAAACATATAATGCGTGTGAGCAAGAGAAAAAAAAAAAATATATGAAAAAAGAAAAAATGCTAAAATAATTGGCTAAGTATATATTTCCACATAATAAAGTGCAATGTGCCACAAATATAAACAAATAACGTGTGCAAAAGAAAAAGTTTTTTCACATATATGTGAGAGCACAAACGAAGTGCTGAAATAATTTATAATAAATGAGCTGCCACAATTAAAGTGCGATGTGCCCCAATAGTAAAATAAATCAGAGCTTATAACATGTGATAAAATTCCCAAATAATTGTGGACAGTGTAAATACCTTTCAGCTGCTTCTGTCCCCAGGATGTGCCAGCCCCGACGCGCGTTTCGGCGTACCTTCGTCAGGGGGTGGCAACATCCAGACAGGAAGGAGTTTAAATAGGGCAAGATGACCAATGAGAGCGGAGGGAGTGTGTAATGACGCACGTAGTCATCATCGGTAACCAGGCAACCCCACGCCGTCGGCCCACGTGTATCCCCGATCGTTGCAATACAATGATGCGGCGAACAGGGACGCAGGCACGGCGGGTGGGACTCCCGGAACCTGATGGCAGCGTGCGTGCAACACTGACCGCTGTCATTGGACATATAACACATGATACATAGAAATATAAGGCGCTCTGTGATTGGATAAATTGGACACATGACACGTAGGTCCTGAGCGCACATAAAATAAACAAAGAAATCGCATGGTACAAAGGTCCTATTTGATATAAAAAGAACAAAGAAAACTAATACAAATATAATGCTAACATATATAATGTATAATGTATAGTGTATAACAACATATATCAAGCACCAATATATAAATAAAAAGTGACCATATATAATTATAAATAAATATAAATAAAAATAAAATAAAATAATGGTGAATAGTAATAGATAAATAAATAAATAGATAAGAATAATGATAAATAGTAATAAATAAATAAATAAATAAATAAATAAATAAAAAATATGAAAAAATAAATAAAAATAAAGAAAGTAATAATAAATATAAAAGTGATAGTAATGAAAAAATAATATAAAAATACTAAGTGAAAATAATAATAAAGGTGAAAACTAAAATACTTATAAATACAAAAATAATAAGAATAATGGAAATAATAATTAATAATTAATAATATACATTATATACTCATCTTTCATAATAGTACATATTTGAAAAATGATAATAAAATGTTTTTAAAACAAATAAATATTTATAAATGCATATTTAAGCAAATTCATATATAAATTAATGATATGTTTGAAAAAATAAATAAATGGTATATTTGAAAAAATAAATAAATTTATGAAACAAATAAATATTTATGGAGAGATATTAAATGTATGTTTAATCAAATTCATATATAAGTAAATTGATGCAACAGATATTTATTCATTGTCCTTTTTCCTTTCTTTTTTCTTTTTTTCTTATACAGGTATATCAGCAGGAGAATAATAGCATCGGCATCAGTCAACTCAAAGATTCCTCATAATAGATGAATAGCGCAAGGTAATTGCTGATAGAATTAGGAACTAAAAAATGACAAATAAAAATATGTATAAGCATTATATATAATCAATACACAATAGTAAAACCATGTGAATAATCAAATAACAAATAAATCACGTACCCAATAAATAAAAATAAATATAAAAATAAATAATAAAATATAAAAAAAATAAAAGATATATATATATAAAAGATAAAAGATAAAAAGCTGGATGACTAGGTGGTCATAAAAAGGGGACATAACTGATATTCTCATTTAAACCTGAAGGGGATGTAGTTTTAAGAGTCCATATCCATCTTGTTTCCATTTGTGCTAATTTCTGACTAATTTGGCCACCACGTATAGAGATCCTATAGACACCTTGTACCTTGTTTTACATTACTATATAGTTTGTTGGATTTTGTCTACATTTCTACCAAAAATGAGGAAGGCTGGTGGAAGAGGCCGTGGAATTGGGCGGGGGTTGGCAGCTGGTAATGATGGTGTTGGTGGTGGATCTGATGGTAGTGGCAAGAGCAAAATAGGACCGAATGCAGGAGGTGTTGAGCCTGCATCATCTTCTGGCTACATAAGGCCTCGAACTCTTAGTTTTCTAGGAGTTGGCAAACCGCTTTTAAAGCCAGAGCATCAGGAAAAAGATTTGTCTTACATTGCTGACTCAGCCTCCAGCTCTATCGCCTTCTCTTCTTCAGTTGTAAAAAGTAAAAGCACTGAGTCGTCATTGGAGGCTCATGTTCATGAACCACACCTTTCCTTGTGTCCTTCACCCCAACCAAGATTGAAGGATGACGCAGGCCATACTACTGATTACTCCATGGAGCTGTTTTCACATACCATGCCTGGATTATCAAGTGAAATGGTGAATTACCCAGGCCAAGATGAATCTGACATGGAGCGCACTGATGCACAGCCGCTGATGGATGATTCTGCTGGTACATTCACTCAGAGCACTACATTGTCCTCGCAGTGTACAGAGCCAGATTCTGACCCTGATGAGACTCAGGTGCCCCTTCCCGCACACTATACCACCATACACGGTGACACAGAGGAAGGTGCACATGACATAGAAGAGGAGGTGATGGATGACCCAGTTGTTGACCCAGATTGGCATCCATTGGGGGAAGAGGGTGCTGCTTCCAATAGCTCAGATGAGGAGCATCCACAGCAGACATCGACATCGCAACAGCTGTTATCTGGCAGGCCCGGAGCACTCCAAAGACAGGTTCCAAACATCAAAAGAGTTGCTGGACAGCTTGTCCAGAGGGTCAAAAGATCACAGCATGCTAGGCCGCAAAATGTCTGCCAAAGTAGGAAGAGTGCAGTGTGGCACTTTTTTGAACAAAATCCTCATGATCAGGCCAAGGTTATCTGTAAGAAGTGCGCAAAGACCTTTAGCCGAGGGAAAAATCAGAAAAATTTGAATACCAGTTGCATGCTTAGACATCTAACCAGCATGCACTTGCAAGCGTGGACACAACACCAAACCTCAAGTGCCACATGTGCTACTGATCACAACGAAGGTAGTCAGCAACGCTACATTGTTTCCCCCACTGTAAGCCCACCGGTTAGCACAGCAGCAAATGTTGAGGTGTCGTTGCAATGCCACAGCAGTCAGGGAATCCCACTGTTATATCAACGAAAGACTGATTCTAGGCCATCAGAAAGAACAACAACTCCATCACCATCATCAACCCTCTCTCAGTCCGCCCTGTCCACCGCTACTTCCACCATATGCAGCTCTCAAGTCCAGCACACCCTCCCAGACACTATGAGTAGGTCAAGAAAGTACTCAGTCTCTCATCCGCGTACACTGGGTTTGAACGCCCACATTGCCAAACTAATCTCGTTTGAGATGATGCCCTTTCGGTTGGTGGAAAGCGCAGCTTTCCGCGAACTCATGGCCTATGCAGTACCACGCTATGACCTACCCAGTCGCCACTTCTTCTCTCGCAAAGCCATCCCAGTCCTCCACCATCATGTGAAAGACCGCATTGTCCATGCACTCAAGCAGTCAGTGAGCGGAAAGGTGCACCTCACAACTGATGCATGGTCCAGTCGGCATGGCCAGGGCCGTTACGTGTCCATCACTGCGCACTGGGTTAATGTGGTGGATGCAGGGTCCACAGGGGACAGCGGTGGTGGGACAGTGCTGCCTAGCCCACGGTATAGGAAACAGTTGGCTGTAGGCGTTCGACCCTCCTCCTCCTCCTCCAGAAGCGAAAGCTCGTCCACAGAGCGCAGTCGTACGAGCACTCCATCTGCAGCTGCCACTGTTGCACACGATGTGTCCTCCTATCGAGCAGCTAGTGGAAAGTGTCAGCAGGCTGTGTTGCAGATGATGTGTTTGGGCAACAGACACACCGCCGAGGTACTGGCCGAGTACTTGAAGCGACAAACTGAGTCATGGCTGGGCAGTGTACATCTTGAGGCAGGCAAGGTAGTTAGTGATAACGGCCGTAATTTTGTGGCAGCCATAGCCCTTTCAAAACTCAGCCACATACCTTGCTTGGCTCACACCTTGAACCTGGTGGTGCAGTGCTTCCGCAAAAATTATCCGGAGTTAACAGCCCTGCTCCAGAAGGTGCGAAGACTGTGCGCGCACATCCGCCGGTCGCCTGTACACTCCGTTCGTATGCAGAAGCTGCAGCGATTGCTCCACCTTCCCAACCACCGCCTCATTATCGACATTGCAACAAGGTGGAACTCCACCCTGCACATGGTGGAGCGGCTGTGCGAGCAGAGGCAGGCCATAATGCATTTGTGGGAGGATACACGGCCAGGCACTTTGAGAGCAGACATGGAGTTGACAGGTGTGCAGTGGTCGAAGCTGAAAGACCTCTGTAAAGTCCTTCAGTGTTTTGAGGAATGCACACGGCTGGTAAGCGCAGACGACGCCATCCTAAGCATGAGCATCCCACTTATGCGTCTGCTCATGCAAACTTTGACGCACCTTAAGGAGCAGGCGTCTGCAGCCAATGTTGATGAGGAGGAAGAGGAGGAGGGAATCTTTGATGACATTCAGCCATTGTGTGCTCAGGGACCTCTCCTGGACGAGGTGGAGGAAGAAGAGGAGGAGGAGGATGATGATGGGGATGATTACTTAGGGGAGTAGGATGCATCTCGTGGGGCAAGTGAAAATGTTGGCGTGGCAAGGTCTGGTACAGGGTTTGTGCGTGACTGGAGGGATGTGGATTTGCCAGAAAGTGCTCCTCCAACCAGCACTCGCAGTGCATCATTGACACCGGGAACATTGGCCCACATGTCAGATTATGCCTTGCAGATCCTAAAAAGGGACCCCCGCATTGCCAAAATGATGAACGATGACGACTACTGGTTGGCCAGCATCCTGGATCCACGCTATAAAGGCAAATTACAAAACATCATGCCACAGGAGAACCTTGACCTAATATTGGCTAATAAACAAGCAACTCTGGTAAATCGGTTGCTTGAGGCATTCCCAGCACACAGCAGCGGTGATGGTTCTCACACGAGCCGTACGGGCCGGGGGCAGCTTGGCAGAGGTGTTCGTGGTGCACACAGCAGAAGTGGCGTTGGAGACAGGGGTTTCATGACAATGTTGTGGACTGATTTTTCAAATACCGCTCACACAACTGGTAATACTGCATCGATGGAAAGTGACAGGAGACAGCAGTTGTCAACTATGGTTACAAACTACTTTTCCTCCCATATCAATGTTCTCCCACACAGGTCATTCCCCTTTGACTATTGGGCCGCTAAACTGGACACCTGGCCTGAATTGGCCCAATATGCCTTACAGGAGCTCGCTTGCCCAGCTGCAAGTGTGCTATCGGAAAGAGTCTTCAGTGCAGCTGGATCAATCCTGACAGAAAAAAGGACCCATCTGTCAACCCAAAATGTGGATGATCTAACCTTCATTAAAATGAACCATGCATGGGTTTCCAAGGATTTTGTCCCACCTTCCCTGATGACACATAGGGTAACAGAAAAATGGCTTGCTTTGGTCCACCTCTTCCTGGGACTTGACCTATTTCACCTTTTGCATCAGCTGAATGTCCAACATCAACATATGCCACTTTCTAAAACTCCCTAACTGTGCTGCCCCCCCCCATGGCCGGGGTCACCACCTAGCGCACGACACCGTGCGAGTGCCGTTGCCCTGGACAGGTGGGTAGGCCGACTCTTGGGCGCGGGCACTGGCACAGGGTCCCTCATAGTGCAATCAAGTGTCTCTGATGGTGGTGGTGCACACCTGCCGTCAGACACACCGCTGTACTATGAGGGGCCCAGTGCCAGTACCGATGCCCACGAGTGGGCCCCCCTTGCTTGGGCAGGGCCCCAGCATTTGCAATCTTTACCTCTCCCTGCTCCGCCGCTGTGTAATCTGGGCCGTCAAATCCATACTGTGCCTGACACCGTCTGAGCCTGCCTCCTGATGTATAGACATATATTTTGAATGTGTACGCTATCCATACATGTTATCTGGGGATACGGTACCCTTTCTAACCTTTGTGCAATCACGTGCAATCCATACTGGTCCTAACACCGTCTGAGCCTGCCTCCTGATGTATAGACATATATTTTGAATGTGTACACTATGCTATCCATACATGTTATCCGGGGATACGGTACCCTTTCTAACCTTTGTGCAATCACGTGCAATCCATACTGGGCCTAACACCGTCTGAGCCTGCCTCCTGATGTATAGACATATATTTTGAATGTGTACACTATGCTATCCATACATGTTATCCGGGGATACGGTACCCTTTCTAACCTTTGTGCAATCACGTGCAATCCATACTGGGCCTAACATCGTCTGAGCCTGCCTCCTGATGTATAGACATATATTTTGAATGTGTACGCTATCCATACATGTTATCTGGGGATACGGTACCCTTTCTAACCTTTGTGCAATCACGTGCAATCCATACTGGGCCTAACACCGTCTGAGCCTGCCTCCTGATGTATAGACATATATTTTGAATGTGTACGCTATCCATACATGTTATCTGGGGATGCGGTACCCTTTCTCACCTTTGTGCAATCACGTGTAATCCATACTGGGCGTGAGAACGGCTGGCGAGCTGTTAAGCAAGCTACAGCACCTGTGGTTTGCACACGTAAGTTTTTAATTTTTTCAGGAATGACGGTTAGGCCTAATTCCGGAACTGCGGTTGACCTGCACTTACTGGGAAATCATCGTTCGCAGGTAATAATTGTAATCAGTGATCCCCATCACTAACGTTGTTCAGCGGGTTATCTGCACCTGTAAGCGACAAACGCTGGCCTTTTCAGTGTAGCGCACATGCAGCCACGGACAAGTAAGGGCATGACACACCAGTTATTGGCCAATCTCATGTGCCAGAGCCTCACGTGTCCCTCTAGTAAGCCGGACTCGGACCGCGGGGCATGACGGAGTCTCGTTCGTTAACGGAATTAAGCTTGCAATGGGTGCATCTGTTCTGTAGCTGGCATGGTTGAGATTTCCCAGGTGGAGTCGAATTTAACCGTAGGCTCCACTCCTGGTGGTGCCCTTCTGGACATTCCTTTAAAGTTCAGCTTTGCAACCATACTGCCCACGTAAAACAAACACTTTGCCTTCATGAACGCTGTTTGGAGGGTCATGACTCGTGGGAATAATGCCGCCCAATCAGTTAACCTGCTAGAGAGATCCTTCATTGCTCCCAAGCATGACATCACACTCCCTTGGAGGAAGGTAATGCCACTGTGGCGACCGTACTCCTGGGGGCGACACAAGTGCACTGATGCCCAGCCACTGCTCGATGAATCTGCTGGTACATTGACCCAGACCACTACATTCCCCTCGCACGCTACACGGCCTGAATCTGACCCTGATGAAACTCAGGTTACCCTTCCCATATACAGTTCCATCTTACACGGTGACAAAGAGGAAGCTGCAGATGAAAGTGCAGGTTCGGCCCACCCGCCATCAGACACACCACCGTACTATCAGGGGCCCTGTGCCAGTGCCGTCGCCAACGAGTGGGCCCCCCCTGCTTGCTCAGGATCACAGCACTTGCAAGGTTGAAATACTGTGCAGTGAGATGGAAGATGGGGACGACGAGGAGTCCAGACTAGTACAGGGATTCCCTAGCGAGGAGACTTATTTGATTGTTTTCAATGTTGGGACAGCAATTTTTGGGGAGCACTATACTCTGGAGAATGATAGATGGGGCCCACCATACACTGGAACATTCCAAAGGTGGACATCAGACACTGGAGCAGCATTTACAGGGCCCATTATACACTAGAGCATTAGAAATGGGGCCCATTATGTTTGGAGCATTATTTGGGCCCATAAGACAGTGGAGCTTCATCCATGGGGACCAACATATACTGTAGCATTATGTGGAGCTCATCATATACTGTTTCAAACATTATATGGGACCAATGATTCTGTATGGAGAAATAGATGGGCCTTGTCATGAGATGTAAAAAGTGAAGTATTTTTCATTGTACTATACCGCTATTTCTCTGCCGTATCGGAGCATGATGAGTTGTGGTATGTGTTAAAGGGGCGCTCTTTCGCCCAGGGCACATGAAAACCTGGAGCCAGCCCTCCCCCCCCACAACTTTAGCCAAATAACCCCCATTTTTCAGTGCGTAACTTGTATTATGAAGTTAATTAAGGTTGACAAGCTTAAGTAAGAAGAATTGATGCTTTTGGCATTCAAATGGGCACTGTAGGTGTGTTTCCTGTCCTCCTCTCACTGCCGACTTTTATTCCCCATTGACTTACATTGGGTTTCGTGTTTCGGGACGACCCCGACTTTTCCCTATAATCGGACGATCTTGCTCGACCCGACTTTTGGAAAAGTCGGTTTTCACGAAACGAAACTCGACCCTAAAAAACCAAAAGTCGCTCAACTCTACTTGTGATGCATTATTGGATTTACTGGACTGAATATCAAGAGAGAGTTGTTTTCTGGATTTCTCCCTCTCCTGACCCTTCTTGGGGGTTTTTGTGGCTTTGACTACTTCTTCGGTTTGTAATTTAGATTTACCCATTTTTATATCCCGTCTCAATATAACTCAGTCGGGGAGAAATGGCAAAAGCAAGTCATTTAAGTGTTTTTCATAGTTTTATAGACAGCAGTTCCTAGATTCAAAAAGAGGTTGCTATCTATATGTTATTATTCTCTCGTGGGGAGGTGTAAAACTTTCATTTAGTAGTGTATAGGATTGAGGGTTAAACTGAGGTAGAGATTAAATCCTATTTTCCAATCCTTCCCCGCTTGTTCCTCTGTGATGAGAGGAAAGTGCAGTACACAAAGATTGTGCAGTCCCTCTTAATAATAGATTTATATTCCCGCAGCTGTACCTCAGAGAGGAGCCCCCACCGTCTCCTTGTCAGCTCCTCCAGCCGTGCAGCAGGGCGGGAAAATATCCCTTCTCTGGTGTCTCAGACTACCTCAGGACTGTCCCGGCCTCCTCCGTCCTGCAGGAAAAGATCTAAGGGATCCAGGGGGTCACCAGTCCATCCAGACCACAGGAGAGTGGAATGTGGGGAGGAAAAAGGGATTTTTTTCCTTGATTTATTTCCTCTTAGGCAGGAGCTCCTGTGCTGTGCGTCGTCAGCTTGGTCATTCCACTCCCCCTTATGTAGCATTTTACATCTGTCATCTACGTGATAAATTAGGAAAAATAATTTAAAAATGTATTCATAACTAGAGATGAGCGAACCTTTCAAGGTTATGCTCGGATTCACTGAATAGTGAGGTTTGACGAACATACCCGAACCCTATTGGATTCAATGAGCGGTAAAACCAGATGCATAGACAACACCTTAAGGGGTGCAAAAAGCTTCCCAAGCAGCTAAATTTAGGGGCAGACACCATGAAAAGTGGCATCAATTGACCCACAGTAAAATTTGCAAATGAGGTATCAGGGTCTGGCCCAGCAGTTACAGCTTGGAAATGAAGTTTTAATGAGGACCTGGTGGTTAAGGAAGAAGTTTAAGCCTTCTTAGCTGGGGGACTTCACACCTCATGCAACATCTGCGTTTATTTTTTTTCTGTTCCAGCCACACTCAAATGGCATAAACATCATAGTTTCATAGACTACTATGGATAGAAAAATGTAAGAAAAGTAACACAGGTAGTTGACTGAAACAAAGTGCAGGCCTGCCTGTCTGGGAGTCCTACTTACACGAGCAACCCACCAAATGGAGACCCAACTTGGAGTGTCCACATTTCAAAAAATAATTGTCACTCAGCCCTAAAGTGGCATCAATTTCCACAGAGAAGAAACAGTACGACTGGCCTTTGACACACGTTCTACTAAAGGCAATCCACCAGACGGAGACCCAACTTTGAGTCTCTACATTTCAAAAAATAATTGTTACACAGGACTAGAGTGACATTAATTTCCACAAAGTAGAAACAGAATAATTGGACAATGACCCATCTCCAACCACAAGCATCCCACCAGATGGAGACCCAACATATTTGTCATAATCCATGCTGGATCATGACAGATAAAAGCACTGGTAACCTTTTTTTTCTTTGAGCTGTTTGCGCAGGTTTGGTTTTTGCCCCGGTGGCCACAAGTGACATTGCACCTTGATGTTTTCTGTGCTTAGAGATAGTTTTGCCCTGGTGGCCAGTATGGTCATTGCACTGGTGTTTTTAGTTCTAGTTTGCCCCGGTGGTGGTTAGTGCAATTGCACGGGAATCACTAACAGATGTGTTTTCTCAATAAAGGTGTGTCAGTTGTGCTCACTCACGTTGGTGATATTATTATTGTTGGTCTTTTCCAACCATGCTGGGTGAAGAAAGGAGGGAGCTGGAGGAGAGTTCAGGGCGGCTCATTCAGAATCCTGGAGTGGCAGCTATGGTGTCAGCGAGGAGTTCGTGTAAAGCATGGTGGAGTGGCAGCTATGGTGTCAGTGAAGAATTCTTGCAAAGCTTGGTGGAGTGGCAGCTATGGAGTAGAGCTGCACTCAGTTTGCTGGACTCTGTTACTGGAAAGCTGCACTCAGGTGCTGGACTCGGTTGCTGGACAGTTGCATTCAGGTGCTGGACTCTGTTGCTCCAAGGTGGCACTCAGTGCTGGACTCTGTTGCTGTAAAGCTGCACCCAGGTGTTGGACATGGTCGGAGGAAGATGCACTCAGGTGTTGGTCTCTGTTGCCAGGAGCAAGTGCATCAGAGCAAAGCTAAGTGTTTCCCTGTTTGTCTCTTTTCCTCATGTTGGTGTTAGTGCAGCAGTGGGGCCAGTGCCTGCGCCACCCAGCTCCCTAGCAAGGAATAGGTGTAGGGTGTGCCAGGGCTACAGGTTCCTGAGCGGCGCCCGGTGCGGAACCGGTGCAGAACCGGTGCGGAACTGGTCCGTTAGGAGCGTTAGGGACACTGACTCAGGGGAGTGCAGGAGGTCTCCACGTCTCCCGTTCCCTATCGCAGAGCCCACTGTTTTTAACTTTCCCTTTCCCCTGTGTCTTGTTGTATTAGTTACCGGCCTGCGGGCCGTGTCACACAGGACATTTACACGCGCCGCGTCCTGTTGTTTCAGTTACCAGCCTGTGGGCCGTGTCACACAGGACGGAGCACGTGACAATATTTCAATGTTTGATTTGGATTACGATCGCCGATTTAGCAATATTTGCTGATTTATAACTCAACTCCTTTGAAGTCAATGGGATGCAAAAAAAGCATACACAACACATTCAAACATTCCCAAAAGTTGCCAAAACACATCAAATTAGGGGCAGACACCAGGAAAGTGGCCTCAATTCACCCACAGTACAAATTTTAGAACAGCAAGGCAGCAATCAGCCAAGTATGAGGTATCAGGATCTGAGCCAGAAATTGCAGCTTTGATTTGAACTTCAAATTAATACAAGGTGGGTGAGGAATCAGTGTACGCCTGGTTTGCTCTGATACCCTGATAGCACATGCAACAGCTCAACCTGTTTTGATTCTCAGCCACACTCAGGTGGCACAAATATCAGTTTTGTAGACTACTATTTTCAGAAAAATGTAAGGATAGTAACACGGGTAGTTGACTCAAAGGTAGTAGAGGCCAGCTGGTCTCGGAGGCCTACTACTACAGGCAATACACATGAAGGAGACCCAACCAGGAGTCTACACATTTCCATAAATTTGTGGCAGACAACAACAAAGTGGCATCAATTGCAATATAGTAGAACTAGTATAATGGGGACCGACACCTCTTCCACTACAGCAAACCTTAGGAAATGGATTGGGGACCAATTATGAGTCTTCAAATGTAAAAAAAAATTGTGCCTGACACCATCAAAGTTGCATCACTTTAACCAGAGTATAAATAGTGTAATGGGGACCGACGTCTCTTTTCACTACAGGCAACCCAGCAGATATAGACCCAATCAGGAGTGTTTACATTTCCAAATATTGAAGGCAGGCACCAACAAAGTACCATTATTTTCACCAGAGTAGAAATATAATACAAGCAAGAAATGTTGTTGTAAACAGCTCCTCAGAGTGTCCTAGTGTGGGATTACTAGTCTCCTGGGACACAACATGGTGGGAGGAAGAAGGATCATTGTGTGGATTAAGTGATCTAGACTGTAGGCTGGTGAGACTGTACAGTGTGGAAGACTGGTTAGTGCTTCCAAGCCTGCTGGAAGCATTGTCTGTTGTCCTACCGATCACCTGTTTTCACTGTTCTGGCTTCAGAAGTGGTGAACCGTGCCTCCCTGCAAATTGGGACGGGAATCTATGTGTTGTGGATGGGCATGTTTCTTGTGCTCCTGCAACAGGCATAGTCGCACCTACCCTACATCCTCAGCATCTGCGTGCACCATCATCAGCACTTACACTTCCCCGTTCCTTATCACATGTCTAACACATTTTGTAATTGCTAGATATCTTGAAAAGAAGTTTATGTTTAATAAATGCCATAGTAATGTAACAGAAAAAAAGTAAAACTGTATTGATGACTGTGAGGGACGAGGGAGAATCCATTTTAGATTATAAGTTCAGGACATCGCCGTCCACTCCTGGAATGTGCACCCACCCTTGCGGCACCCCAAGCCATAAAAGGCAATGCAATGTTTTGTTTTAATTAAAAGAGCTAGGACAAGCTCTTTGAAGCTTGGTCCCCACCAATTAGGACCAAGGTGTGAGCTCCTGCAGCAACAGGCAAACTGTAGCTACAGGGGCCCACAGAAGAACAGAAGAATCCTCTGTGGGCCCCTGTGCAGGAGTGGGCCACCACGCTCTCATATGAACAGTACTTGGCACAATATACTTGAATCACTATGTACAGACAAAGGCAGCATATTATTAATTTAGCAATTTACTCAGTTCATTGTTATATAAATTTGTGAATGAGGATTATAATTTTTGCATGTAGCTGAAAAGTGGCACCCAGGAGTTGATATAACTTGTGGGCTCTTGGCATCCCAGTCCTACACTGAGTACAGTTATACATTAGATATCTTACAGTTGCTGTTCTTTCTGATGGATTCGTTCACTTTTTCTGTCTTTTCTATCAGGTCCAGACTGACATGGCCAATTCTCCAGCTAGGAGTAGTCTGCAGAGAATACAACAAAGACACATTTGACTTCTCACATTTACAGCACCATTCCAATCTTTGCTCAACCTGCACAAACTCCTCATTCTGCTGATACCTAGATGCTGCTGCTGTGTTATTATTAGTGCACCGGCTGTGTGCTCCAGTAACAGCTCCTCTTAGTGCCCCACATAATAATGCCCACACTGTGCATTACACTTTGCACTTACATAGTAATAATGCCTTATTTTTGCATTCTAGATGGTAAAATTGCACAGAAGAAAATGTATTGCCCTGTGGAAGTGCCTTTTTTCTGCCTTCCTCCATGTATGGTGCTGTGTGGATTTCAGCATACAGCTAAACCCTCGTCCACTTCCCAGTAAACAGACTGTATGGATTCTTAAGTCTATATTTATTGAGATGATTATGTGATTGATAACAGTGGACTATAATGGGTAAAAACTACAAGGAAATAAGTCAATCACAGAAGAACAAGAAAATCAGTATACCATGCCAGTAAAATAAATATTTACTTCATTCAATAATTCAATAATGAAAGATAATATGCAAAAACACTATTTCAAGGCTGCTACAAAGTGTATCATATGAGAAAACAACGCCAAAAGCCTGACCTGCTGAATATGCAAATCAGTGCACATAATGATACACAGACACTACCACAATCTATATTAACCATGTATTGGCTGGCAGTAGAAAGACTTGGGGCGCTTGTGGAGGACCGCATTAGGCTACTTTCACACATCAGGTTTTCGGCGTCAGGCGCGATCCGGTGTCGTGCCGGAATGCCGGATCCGGCAAATGTTTTGTAAAACCTGATGTGCCGGATCCGGTTTTCTGCCGGATCCGTCTTGTTCTTGACAGACAAAACCGGATCCGTCTCATCCGGTTCATCCGTTTTTCTATCCGTTTTTCGACGGATTACGCCGGATCTGGTTTTTAAAATTGACCCTTGTGGCCTTCCGAACGGGATTGGCTACTGGAAAACTATATATAGCATGTTCCTACAGCCCTTCTTTGACAGGTTGTAGAGGAGAAAGTGCAGGTTGGAGAGAAGAGCAAGTTACTGGCGAAGATGGATGTTGTCATTGGAAATATTACCACTAGAAGTTCTGTGACGGTTTCAGTAATGAGGGACAATTTTGCACTATACTTTATGTCACCTCAAGGCAGAGTACACTGGCAGGATGACAGAGTGTGAAAGATTTGTGCCCTAACCAAACTTGTGTACCTTCTGGACTAACAGTATATACCTTTGCCAACCAAAGTTGGCTATCTTGTCATGGTCTTACTATTTTTAGCTTTAGGCCACAGGTGTGTACCTGGTTGTGTTTTATGCAAAGTATTTCACCTTTTAACAAAAGTTGTGTACATTGTTAGGAAATCACCAACAATAAACACAACTTTTCAGGTGAAATACTTTGCTTCAAACACAACCAGGAACACAACTGTGGCAAAAAGCTAAAATTTACCCACAGTTATATACCTGGTTTTGAATACCTTTTTACCTTTTAAATACCCTGTATTTAACCTTTTTTTTAAACATATTTCGCCGCAGAAAGAAATGACAGACAACCAGTGTAAACAATAATTTAACTTTTATTTAAAATATTTTTTTTTGTGTAAACTGTTTTTAAAGTTAAAAAAATTTTTTTAATAAAGGTTTGAAACCAACCAAATGGGCATTTTTATTACAAAAAAAACATTATAACTCGGTGTAGTGTGGGGTGGAAATACTGCTGGAGGGGCTGCGGGACACTTCGACAATGGGAGTGTGGAGAGAGGACTGGGATCGTGGTGGGGAAGGAACAGTTAGAGGTGATGGTGTGGAAAAAGCTACAGAATGGGTGGACATGTGGGAGGCAGAAGAGGTGGTGGGCGGTGGAGTGGAGGATTGGGCAGGGACTGTAGGAGCAGATGATGTTGATGGAAAGTTGTATGGGGAAGGAGTTTCGTACGGGGAAGGAGTTTGGTACGGGGAAGGAGTTTGGTACGGGGCAGGTTGCTGGAAGTGGGGAGATGTCTGGTACTGGGGAGGTTGCTGGTACTGGGAAGGTTGCTGGTACTGGTGAGGTTGCTGGTATGTAATAGGAGGGGAGGATGGAAAGTGGCTGGAGGGGGTGCAGATGTAATAGGAGGGGGAGGATGGAAAGTGGCTGGAGGGGGTGCAGATGTAATAGGAGGGGGAGGATGGAAAGTGGCTGGAGGGGGTGCAGGTGGAGGAACTACAGTGGTGGGAGGTGGAGGTTGGGAGGTAACCTGCTGTAGAGCACCGTGGCACGAATGCATTACATGCATCTGCTGGGTAGGAGATAGTGTTGCCATGCGCTCCACAACAGACCTGAAAAAGGTGTGGTTTGGCGAAGATCTTGCTTCTGAATGCATGGTTTGCAGAAGTGTCTTCACCTCCAGAATGCTGGAGTTGATCTGCTGAAAGCCTGCGGAGATTTGCTCTGACAAGACTTTTAGACAGTTCTGGAAAGATGCATTCAGATGCAAGAACTCTGGCGCATAACTATTTTCCTGACCCCTCTGCCGCTGCCGCCCAGTACCCGCAGGTGTACTAGAGGTGGCAGGGGCAGAAGGGTGGGGTAAAGGGAAAGCGATCTCCTCACCAGCAGCTTCATGTAATGTAGGCGGCCACGATGCTCCTGTGCTGGTGGATGGGACAGATGGGTCGAATGTGTGGGAAGGCTGGGAAGGTGCAGATGTACCGGGGCGGTCGAAGTGTCCCTCGGTGCCGGTCTCCTCAGGGATCGCCTCAGAAGGGTCCAATCGTGCAGGCTCCCGAGTGCTGCTCACCGTGCTGTGGAATAAAGAGAAAAAAAAACAATTAAAATACTGACATGGTATGGCCCTGGCTGAAAAAAAAAAGTTACATCTAACATTTTTTTTCACATGTGGTGTGTAATATTTACCTTCTAGTGACCATTGTTTCCCGGAGGAACGACAGGGCTTGTGCGTACTTGTACTTGCTCCTGCGTCCTCCAGATCCACTCGGGGCCCGCATCTCTTTATTGAACTCCTTCTTGAAACGATCCCTCACAGACCGCCACCGATTCACAATTCTGTTCCCTGAAACGAGAAAGGAGTGGTTAGTATACAACATCAGTGTTTCACAAACTCCAGTCCTCATGGTCCCCAGGGGTCATGTTTTCAGGATTTCCATAGTAAATAGAAATCCTGAACACATGATCCGTGGGGACCACGAGGACTGGAGTTCGGGAAACACTGGTTTACATCAAGCAACCGGTACTGTATATACTTACGCTCTTTAATCTGGGCCCGAACATCGAGGTCCTCCCAGCGGCCCACAAGGAGCGAACAGATTTCCTCCCAGAGTCGTCGGGTAACGATAAGGTCAGCGTGGCGGCGGTCAGCCATATTCCAGAGCGGCTCCCTTTCTCTGACGAGATCGATGAGGTGGTCCACATCGAGTCCTCCATCCTCACCGTCAGAGTCGGGAGCACGCTGTGAAGGCTGTTAAAGAAAAAGACAAAAATAACATAATTAGCCTCCACAAAAGAAATGAAATAAAAAGTGCAAAAAAACAAAGCAAAAATATTTATACTTACACGATGGTGACCGCTGCGTTGCTGTCGCCGACGACCCTGGGAGGCACTGCGAGGACCTCTTGGCCGAGCACCAGATTGGGAAGACTAGAGAAGAAAACAAAAAATGTTATGTGTTTGGATGTAGGCATTTGTTTGCTGTGTGTGGTCTGCAGAACATTGTTTTCTATGTGTTGTGTGTAGTGTGATGTTGTGTTTCTGCGTTTGATGCAAAAAACTTACCAATTGTGAACCCACTCCAAGTGTCTGTCCACCCCTTCCTTCTTCTTCTGGGAGCTCCTCTTCATCTTGTGAATCCTGTTTTGAAATAAAAGGCAATGAATAGACATATATTACAGAGATGATGGATTTTGGAAATAAAAACTTACCGTCAAACGCTGACGATGCGAGGGAGGGCTCCCAGAAGATGATGTGCTGTCTTCCTGGTGGCCACACTCCATGCCTGTGGGTGGTGTTCCAGCTGCTGCCATTGCTGCTGCTGCTGCTGCATCTATTGGGCGGCTGTTGAATAAAGAGAAACAAAGGGCCAATGAATATCTTGATATTCAATAGCCCTAGTTTGGAGGAATGGGGGATTTGATAATTACCGTCTCTCATCTGCTGCTGGCCTCCCCTCCTCAGCATGTTCCATTTGCTGCTCCATTTGGGGTGGTGGTGGTGCTGATGGTGCTGCAGTGGTCTCCTGCCTTCTCCTGCTGCGCTTGGTTGCTTTCTTGGGTGGCATGTTGGGTGTGGCTGTGGGTCCCACTGTCTTGCTTTTATATATGTCTTGTGGGCAGAGCTACTGAGCATGCTCAGACCAAAAAAAACGGATCCGGCCACCGGATCCGGCTTTCGCCGGATCAGGCGCATTGCGGTGCTCATAGGCTTTCATTGTGTGAAAAAGCCGGACGCGCCGGATCCGGCGTGTCCGGCTTTTTCGCCGGAGACAAAAAACGTTACAGTAGCCGTTTTTTCCAGACGCCGGATTGCGACACATTGCCGGATCCGGCGAAAACCGGATGAAATGCATGGCCATCCAGCGCGATCCGGCGCAAATGCAAGTCAATGGGGGGGAAACCGGATCTGGCATTGCATTTCGCCGGATCCGGTTTCTGTCAAAAGCGCCGGATCGCGCCTGATGGCGAAAACCTGATGTGTGAAAGAGGCCTTAGCTGACCACTAGAGTTGAGCGACTTTTGGTTTTTTAGGGTCGCGTTTCGTTTCGTGAAACCCGACTTTTCCAAAAGTCTGGTCGAGCAAGATCGTCCGATTATAGGGAAAAGTCGGGGTCGTACCGAAACGTAGATGACAGATGTAAAATGCTACATAAGGGGGAGTGGCCTGACGAAGCTGAGGAGGAGGCCGGGACAGTCCTGAGGTAGTCTGAGACACCGGAGAAGGGATATTTTCCCGCCCTGCTGCACGGCTGGAGGAGCTGACAAGGAGACGGTGGGGGCTCCTCTCTGAGGTACAGCTGCGGGAATATAAATCTATTATTAAGAGGGACTGCACAATCTTTGTGTACTGCACTTTCCTCTCATCACAGAGGAACAAGCGGGGAAGGATTGGAAAATAGGATTTAATCTCTACCTCAGTTTAACCCTCAATCCTATACACTACTAAATGAAAGTTTTACACCTCCCCACGAGAGAATAATAACATATAGATAGCAACCTCTTTTTGAATCTAGGAACTGCTGTCTATAAAACTATGAAAAACACTTAAATGACTTGCTTTTGCCATTTCTCCCCGACTGAGTTATATTGAGACGGGATATAAAAATGGGTAAATCTAAATTACAAACCGAAGAAGTAGCCAAAGCCACAAAAACCCCCAAGAAGGGTCAGGAGAGGGAGAAATCCAGAAAACAACTCTCTCTTGATATTCAGTCCAGTAAATCCAATAATGCATCACAAGTAGAGTTGAGCGACTTTTGTTTTTTTAGGGTCGAGTTTCGTTTCGTGAAACCCGACTTTTCCAAAAGTCGGGTCGAGCAAGATCGCCCGATTATAAGGAAAAGTCGGGGTTGTCCCGAAACACGAAACCCAATGTAAGTCAATGGGGAATAAAAGTCGGCAGTGAGAGGAGGACAGGAAACACACCTACAGTGCCCATTTGAATGCCAAAAGCATCAATTCTTCTTACTTAAACTTGTCAACCTTAATTAACTTCATAATACAAGTTACGCACTGAAAAATGGGGGTTATTTGGCTAAAGTTGTGGGGGGGAGGGCTGGCTCCAGGTTTTCATGTGCCCTGGGCGAAAGAGCGCCCCTTTAACACATACCACAACTCATCATGCTCCGATACGGCAGAGAAATAGCGGTATAGTACAATGAAAAATACCTCACTTTTTACATCTCATGACGAGGCCCAGTGGCGTAGCGTGGGGGGGGCGGGGGGGGCGGTCCGCCCCAGGCGGCACGTGTGTGGGGGCGGCGCGGCAGCAGAAGCAATTCCTCTCCTCTGTGGGAGAAGCGCGGAGCCTGGACTCACTGACTGTACATTTCGGCCTGCGGGGCTGTGCAGTGAGGGGGTAATGTAATGCAGCCTCTTCCCACCCTTCCTCCATCCTTCTCCTCCGCCTATCGGGAGTCTCTGTACCCCTGCTACCTAGCAGCTTCTCCCTCCTCTTCGCCTGGACCCTCAGTGAGCAGCGCTGCGCTGGGCAGAGGCAGTGCTGACTTCAGCCCCGCTGCACTGGAGGACTGTCATGGTGGGATGGTCGCGACTGCCAGGAATGTGATGCACACAAGGAGCCATGTTAGGAAGAGCCGAGCAGTGAGCTGGTGAGTGCGGGGCTGGGGTAAGGTGGTCTGCGGCTGCCCCCGGCGGCCCTGTGTGCAGGCAGCTGTCATCCTCATCACAGGCTGCGCTGGGTGTGTGTCTGCCTCCATTGTGTGCAGTTATGTGCCACCAACACCGCTGCCTGTGTCTCACCATGTGCAGCAGCGAAAGGATCTGTGCATGCAGCCACACTGTGTGTGTGTGTATGTACACTTATGTGTGTGTGTGTGTATGTACACCTGTGTGTGTGTGTGTGTGTATGTACACCTGTGTGTGTGTGTATGTACACCTGTGTGTGTGTGTGTATGTACACCTGTGTGTGTGTATGTACACCTGTGTGTGTGTGTGTATGTCTGTGTGTGTATGTATACACCTTGTGTGTGTGTACACCTGTGTGTGTATCCACCTATGTGTGTGTACACCTGTGTGTGTGTGTCTGTGTGTGTGTGTGTGTGTGTGTGTGTGTACACCTGTGTGTGTGTATCCACCTATGTGTGTGTACACCTGTATTTGTGTATGCCTGTGTGTCTGTGTGTGTGTGTACGCCTGTGTGTGTGTCTGTGTATATACACCTATGTGTGTGTGTATGCCTGTGTTTGTGTATGCCTGTGTGTGTGTATACACCTGTGTGTGTGTGTGTGTACGCCCGTGTGTGTGTATCCACCTATGTGTGTGTATGTACACCTATGTGTGTGTGTACACCTGTTTGTGTGTATCCACCTATGTGTGTGTATGTACACCTATGTGTGTGTACACCTGTTTGTGTGTATCCACCTATGTGTGTGTATGTACACCTATGTGTGTGTGTGTACACCTGTGTGTGTGTATCCACCTATGTGTGTGTATGTATACACCTGTGTGTGTGTACGCCTGTGTGTGTATCCACCTATGTGTGTGTACACCTGTGTTTGTGTATGCCTGTGTGTGTGTCTGTGTGTGTGTATACACCTGTGTGTGTGTCTGTGTGTGTGTATATACACCTATGTGTGTGTGTGTGTACGCCTGTGTGTGTGTGTGTGTGTGTATACACCTGTGTGTGTGTGTACGCCTGTGTGTGTGTGTCTGTGTATATACACCTATGTGTGTGTATGCCTGTGTGTGTGTGTGTCTGTGTGTGTGTGTATACACCTGTGTGTGTGTACGCCTGTGTGTGTGTGTCTGTGTATATACACATATGTGTGTGTGTATGCCTGTGTTTGTGTATGCCTGTGTTTGTGTATGCCTGTGTGTGTGTGTCTGTGTGTGTGTGTATACACGTGTGTGTGTGTATACACCTGTGTGTGTGTGTGTATATACACCTATGTGTGTGTGTATGCCTGTGTGTGTGTGTCTGTGTGTGTGTATACACCTGTGTGTGTACACTCTGCGCATGTGTCAGCACAGCAGCAGCTCTGCTTTCCTAGGTTTTCTGTCCCGTCCTGGCACCGTAGCAGCTGCAGAGGCTCCGCCCTATTGATGCTCCCGGGAGGAGGAAAGAATATGGCGGTGCTGCTGCCCCGGCTGGGAGCGAGAGGAAAAGGGTAGGACAGTACTGCACGGGGTGAGGTGGGATACTGGGGAGCATGGTATGGGGGCGATTTGTGGGAGAGGCTGCTGGGTGCACCGCGGCCATTACCGGAGAATGCACCACCAACATCTGTACGGGAGAAGCCACAGACAGCTGTCACATGCCACATAGACATCACACCACAGGTGTCCTAATACAATAATCATCCCCCATATAAGTGTTCTCGTACATCCCCCCATATATACGTGTCCTCGTACATCCCCCTATACGTGTCCTCGTACATCCCCCCCATATATACGTGTCCTCGTACATCCCCCATATCCATATATACGTGTCCTCGTACATCTCCCCCTATACGTGTCCTCGTACATCCCCCCATATACGTGTCCTCGTACATCTCCTCCCCATATATTTTCTGTTTTTTTCTGTCACATTATTAAAAATTATTATTAAAAAAAGCCATTAGGTCTTCATCCAGCATCATCAAGCTAATACATACATATATATATAGAGAGAGAACTGCAAGAAGATGAAAGTCTAGAAATGTAGAAATAATAACAGCAGAGTTAGTAGCAGACTAAAAATTAGATCTTTGAGTGTAGTGTGGGCTCTCCTGATGCTTCCGGATTATCATCGACCAAAGGGGCGGCAAATTTTTCGACCGCCCCGGGCGCCACAAACAGTTGCTACGCCACTGACGAGGCCCATCTATTTCTCCATACAAAATCATTGGTCCCATATAATGTTTGAAACAGTATATGATGAGCTCCACATAATGCTACAGTATATGTTGGTCCCCATGGATGAAGCTCCACTGTCTTATGGACCCAAATAATGCTCCAAACATAATGGGCCCCATTTCTAATGCTCTAGTGTATAATGGGCCCTGTAAATGCTGCTCCAGTGTCTGATGTCCACCTTTGGAATGTTCCAGTGTATGGTGGGCCCCATCTATCATTCTCCAGAGTATAGTGCTCCCCAAAAATTGCTGTCCCAACATTGAAAACAATCAAATAAGTCTCCTCGCTAGGGAATCCCTGTACTTGTCTGGACTCCTCGTCGCCCCCATCTTCCATCTCACTGCACAGTATTTCAACTTTGCAAGTGCTGTGATCCTGAGCAAGCAGAGGGGCCCACTCGTTGGCGACGGCACTGGCACAGGGCCCCTGATAGTACGGTGGTGTGTCTGATGGCGGGTGGGCCGAACCTGCACTTTCATCTGCAGCTTCCTCTTTGTCACCGTATAAGATGGAACTGTATATGGGAAGGGTAACCTGAGTTTCATCAGGGTCAGATTCAGGCCGTGTAGCGTGCGAGGGGAATGTAGTGGTCTGGGTCAATGTACCAGCAGATTCATCGAGCAGTGGCTGGGCATCAGTGCACTTGTGTTGCCCCCAGGAGTACGGTCGCCACAGTGGCATTACCTTCTTCCTAGGGAGTGTGATGTCATGCTTGGGAGCAACGAACAATCTCTCTAGCAGGTTAACTGATTGGGCGGCGTTATTCCCACGAGTCATGACCCTCCAAACAGCGTTCATGAAGGCAAAGTGTTTGTTTTACGTGGGCAGTATGGTTGCAAAGCTGAACCTTAAAGGAATGTCCAGAAGGGCACCACCAGGAGTGGAGCCTACGGTTAAATTCGACTCCACCTGGGAAACCTCAACCATGCCAGCTACAGAACAGATGCACCCATTGCAAGCTTAATTCCGTTAACGAACGAGACTCCGTCATGCCCCGCGGTCCGAGTCCGGCTTACTAGAGGGACACGTGAGGCTCTGGCACATGAGATTGGCCAATAACTGGTGTGTCATGCCCTTACATGTCCGTGGCTGCATGTGCGCTACACTGAAAAGGCCAGCGTTTGTCGCTTACAGGTGCAGATAACCCGCTGAACAACGTTAGTGATGGGGATCACTGATTACAATTATTACCCGCGAACAATGATTTCCCAGTAAGTGCAGGTCAACCGCAGTTCCGGAATTAGGCCTAACCGTCATTCCTGAAAAAATGAAAAACTTACATATGCAAACCACAGGTGCTGTAGCTTGCTTAACAGCTCGCCAGCCGTTCTCACGCCCAGTATGGATTACACGTGATTGCACAAAGGTGAGAAAGGGTACCGTATCCCCAGATAACATGTATGGATAGCGTACACATTCAAAATATATGTCTATACATCAGGAGGCAGGCTCAGACTGTGTTAGGCCCAGTATGGATTACACGTGATTGCACAAAGGTTAGAAAGGGTACCGTATCCCCAGATAACATGTATGGATAGCGTACACATTCAAAATATATGTCTATAAATCAGGAGGCAGGCTCAGACGATGTTAGGCCCAGTATGGATTGCACGTGATTGCACAAAGGTTAGAAAAGGTACTGTATCCCCAGATAACATGTATGGATAGCATACACATTCAAAATATGTCTATACATCAGGAGGCAGGCTCAGACGGTGTTAGGCCCAGTATGGATTGCACGTGATTGCACAAAGGTTAGAAAGGGTACCGTATCCCCAGATAACATGTAAGGATAGCGTACACATTCAAAATATATGTCTATACATCAGGAGGCAGGCTCAGACGGTGTTAGGACCAGTATGGATTGCACGTGATTGCACAAAGGTTAGAAAGGGTACCGTATCCCCAGATAACATGTATGGATAGCGTACACATTCAAAATATATGTCTATACATCAGGAGGCAGGCTCAGACGGTGTTAGGCCCAGTATGGATTGCACGTGATTGCACAAAGGTTAGAAAGGGTACCGTATCCCCAGATAACATGTATGGATAGCGTACACATTCAAAATATATGTCTATACATCAGGAGGCAGGCTCAGACGGTTAGGCCCAGTATGGATTGCACGTGATTGCACAAAGGTGAGAAAGGGTACCATATCCCCAGATAACATGTATGGATAGCGTACACATTCAAAATATATGTCTATACATCAGGAGGCAGGCTCAAACGGTGTCAGGCACAGTATGGATTTGACGGCCCAGACTACACAGCGGAGGAGCAGGGAGAGGTAAAGATTGCAAATGCTGGGGCCCTGCCCAAGCAAGGGGGGCCCACTCGTGGGCGTCGGTACTGGCACTGGGCCCCTCATAGTACGGCGGTGTGTCTGACGGCGGGTGTGCACCACCACCGTCAGAGACACTTGATTGCACTATGAGGGACCCTGTGCCAGTGCCCGCGCCCAAGAGTCGGCCTACCCACCTGTCCAGGGCAACGGCACTCGCATGGTGTCGTGCGCTAGGTGGTGACACCGACCATGGGGGGGGAGGCAGCACAGTTAGGGAGTTTTAGAAAGTGGCATATGTTGATGTTGGACATTCAGCTGATGCAAAAGGTGAAATAAGTCAAGTCCCAGGAAGAGGTGGACCAAAGCAAGACATTTTTCTGTCACCCTATGTGTCATCAGGGGAAGGTGGGACAAAATCCTTGGAAACCCATGCGTGGTTCATTTTAATGAAGGTTAGATCATCCACATTTTGGGTTGACAGACGGGTCCTTTTTTCTGTCAGGATTGATCCAGCTGCACTGAATACTCTTTCCGATAGCACACTTGCAGCTGACAGGTGTGGGAGAACATCGATATGGGAGGAAAAGTAGTTTGTAACCATAGTTGACAACTGCTGTCTCCTGTCACTTTCCATCGATGCAGTATTACCAGTTTTGTGAGCGGTACTTGAAAAATCAGTCCACAACATTGTCATGAAACCCCTGTCTCCAACGCCACTTCTGCTGTGTGCACCACGAACACCTCTGCCAAGCTGACACCGGCCCGTACGGCTCGTGTGAGAAGGACTTTACAGAGGTCTTTCAGCTTCGACCACTGCATACCTGTCATCTCCATGTCTGCTCTCAAAGTGCCTGGCCGTGTATCCTCCCACAAATGCATTATGGCCTGCCTCTGCTCGCACAGCCGCTCCACCATGTGCAGGGTGGAGTTCCACCTTGTTGCAATGTCGATAATGAGGCGGTGGTTGGGAAGGTGGAGCAATCGCTGCAGCTTCTGCATACGAACGGAGTGTACAGGCGACCGGCGGATGTGCGCGCACAGTCTTCGCACCTTCTGGAGCAGGGCTGTTATCTCCGGATAATTTTTGCGGAAGCACTGCACCACCAGGTTCAAGGTGTAAGCCAAGCAAGGTATGTGGCTGAGTTTTGAAAGGGCTATGGCTGCCACAAAATTACGGCCGTTATCACTAACTACCTTGCCTGCCTCAAGATGTACACTGCCCAGCCATGACTCAGTTTGTTGCTTCAAGTACTCGGCCAGCACCTCGGCGGTGTGTCTGTCGCCCAAACACATCATCTGCAACACAGCCTGCTGACGCTTTCCACTAGCTGCTCGATAGGGGGACACCTCGTGTGCAACAGTGGCAGCTGCAGATGGAGTGCTCGTACGACTGCGCTCTGTGGACGAGCTTTCTCTTCTGGAGGAGGAGGAGGGTCGAACGCCTACAGCCAACTGTTTCCTATACCGTGGACTAGGCAGCACTGTCCCACCACCACTGACCCCTGTGGACCCTGCATCCACCACATTAACCCAGTGCGCAGTGATGGACACGTAACGGCCCTGGCCATGCCGACTGGACCATGCATTAGTTGTGAGGTGCACCTTTCCGCTCACTGACTGCTTGAGTGCATGGACAATGCGGTCTTTCACATGATGGTGGAGGGCTGGGATGGCTTTGCGAGACAAGAAGTGGCGACTGGGTAGGTCATAGCGTGGGACTGCATAGGCCATGAGTTCGCGGAAAGCTGCGCTTTCCACCAACCGAAAGGGCATCATCTCAAACGAGATTAGTTTGGCAATGTGGGCGTTCAAACCCAGTGTACGCGGATGAGAGACTGAGTACTTTCTTGACCTACTCATAGTGTCTGGGAGGGTGAGCTGGACTTGAGAGCTGCATATGGTGGAAGTAGCGGTGGACAGGGCGGACTGAGAGAGGGTTGATGATGGTGATGGAGTTGTTGTTCTTTCTGATGGCCTAGAATCAGTCTTTCGTTGATATAACAGTGGGATTCCCTGACTGCTGTGGCCTTGCAATGACACCTCAACATTTGCTGCTGTGCTAACCGGTGGGCTTACAGTTGGGGAAACAATGTAGCGTTGCTGACTACCTTCGTTGTGATCAGTTGCACATGTGGCACTTGAGGTTTGGTGTTGTGTCCATGCTTGCAAGTGCATGGTGTTTAAATGTCTAAGCATGCAACTGGTATTCAAATTTTTCAGATTTTTCCCTCGGCTAAAGGTCTTTGCGCATTTCTTACAGATAACCTTGGCCTGATCATGAGGATTTTGTTCAAAAAAGTGCCACACTGCACTCTTCCTACTTTGGCAGACATTTTGCGGCCTAGCACGCTGTGATCTTTTGACCCTCTGGACAAGCTGTCCAGCAACTCTTTTGATTTTTGGAACCTGTCTTTGGAGTGCTCCGGGCCTGCCAGATAACAGCTGTTGCGATGTCGATGTCTGCTGTGGATGCTCCTCATCTGAGCTATTGGAAGCAGCACCCTCTTCCCCCAATGGATGCCAATCTGGGTCAACAACTGGGTCATCCATCACCTCCTCTTCAATGTCATGTGCACCTTCCTCTGTGTCACCGTGTATGGTGGTATAGTGTGCGGGAAGGGGCACCTGAGTCTCATCAGGGTCAGAATCTGGCTCTGTACACTGCGAGGACAATGTAGTGCTCTGAGTGAATGTACCAGCAGAATCATCCATCAGCGGCTGTGCATCAGTGCACTCCATGTCAGATTCATCTTGGCCTGGGTAATTCACCATTTCACTTGATAATCCAGGCATGGTATGTGAAAACAGCTCCATGGAGTAATCAGTAGTATGGCCTGCGTCATCCTTCAATCTTGGTTGGGGTGAAGGACACAAGGAAAGGTGTTGTTCATGAACATGAGCCTCCAATGACGACTCAGTGCTTTTACTTTTTACAACTGAAGAAGAGGAGGCGATAGAGCTGGAGGCTGAGTCAGCAATGTAAGACAAAACTTTTTCCTGATGCTCTGGCTTTAAAAGCGGTTTGCCAACTCCTAGAAAACTAAGCCTTCGAAGCCTTATGGAGCCAGACGATGACGCAGGCTCAACACCTCCTGCATTCGGTCCTATTTTGCTCTTGCCACTACCATCAGATCCACCACCAACACCATCATTACCAGCTGCCAACCCCCGCCCAATTCCACGGCCTCTTCCACCAGCCTTCCTCATTTTTGGTAGAAATGTAGACAAAATCCAACAAACTATATAGTAATGTAAAACAAGGTACAAGGTGTCTATAGGACAGGGGAGATTTTGAATTTCTGCTCACACTAGTGGACACTGGACACTTTTGGATTGTGTGAGGCCCACTGAATATCTGAGCGCTATGTCACAGGCTCGATGGCAGAGCTGTGACCAAAGTGACTAGAGGATAAGTGAGATTTTGAATTTCTGCTCACACGAGTGGACACTGGACACTTTTGGATTGTGTGAGGCCCACTGAATATCTGAGCGCTATGTCACAGGCTCGATGGCACAGCTGTGACCAAAGTGACTAGAGGATAAGTGAGATTTTGAATTTCTGCAGACACTTGTGGACACTGGACACTTTTGGATTGTGTGAGGCCCACTGAATATCTGAGCACTATGTCACAGGCTCGATGGCACAGCTGTGACCAAAGTGACTAGAGGATAAGTGAGATTTTGAATTTCTGCAGACACTTGTGGACACTGGACACTTTTGGATTGTGTGAGGCCCACTGAATATCTGAGCGCTATGTCACAGGCTCGATGGCACAGCTGTGACCAAAGTGACTAGAGGATAAGTGAGATTTTGAATTTCTGCAGACACTTGTGGACACTGGACACTTTTGGATTGTGTGAGGCCCACTGAATATCTGAGCGCTATGTCACAGGCTCGATGGCACAGCTGTGACCAAAGTGACTAGAGGATAAGTGAGATTTTGAATTTCTGCTCACACTAGTGGACACTGGACACTTTTGGATTGTGTGAGGCCCACTGAATATCTGAGCGCTATGTCACAGGCTCGATGGCACAGCTGTGACCAAAGTGACTAGAGGATAAGTGAGATTTTGAATTTCTGCAGACACTTGTGGGCACTGGACACTTTTGGATTGTGTGAGGCCCACTGAATATCTGAGCGCTATGTCACAGGCTCGATGGCACAGCTGTGACCAAAGTGACTAGAGGATAAGTGAGATTTTGAATTTCTGCAGACACTTGTGGACACTGGACACTTTTGGATTGTGTGAGGCCCACTGAATATCTGAGCGCTATGTCACAGGCTCGATGGCACAGCTGTAACTAAAGTGACTAGAGGATAAGTGAGATTTTGAATTTCTGCAGACACTTGTGGACACTGGACACTTTTGGATTGTGTGAGGCCCACTGAATATCTGAGCGCTATGTCACAGGCTCGATGGCACAGCTGTGACCAAAGTGACTAGAGGATAAGTGAGATTTTGAATTTCTGCTCACACTAGTGGACACTGGACACTTTTGGATTGTGTGAGGCCCACTGAATATCTGAGCGCTATGTCACAGGCTCGATGGCACAGCTGTGACCAAAGTGACTAGAGGATAAGTGAGATTTTGAATTTCTGCAGACACTTGTGGGCACTGGACACTTTTGGATTGTGTGAGGCCCACTGAATATCTGAGCGCTATGTCACAGGCTCGATGGCACAGCTGTGACCAAAGTGACTAGAGGATAAGTGAGATTTTGAATTTCTGCAGACACTTGTGGACACTGGACACTTTTGGATTGTGTGAGGCCCACTGAATATCTGAGCGCTATGTCACAGGCTCGATGGCACAGCTGTAACTAAAGTGACTAGAGGATAAGTGAGATTTTGAATTTCTGCAGACACTGGACACTTTTGGATTGTGTGAGGCCCACTGAATATCTGAGCGCTATGTCACAGGCTCGATGGCACAGCTGTGACCAAAGTGACTAGAGGATAAGGGAGATTTTGAATTTCTGCAGACACTTGTGAACACTGGACACTTTTGGATTGTGTGAGGCCCAATGAATATCACAGCGCTATGTCACAGGCAGAAATTGGCTAGTGTATCACAAACTACAAGGTGTATGTAGAATTGGGCAGAGTAGGAATCTCCCTAGAGTGCAGGTCTGTAAGAACGGAACATGTCCTCGACTTATTCTCACAGAGTGACACAGATAGCTTCACTGTGGCTGTGATAACAGCCGTTACACGGTACTGTGTGAGGAGCGTACACCGCTGTATGGTGTGAAAACATGCACGCTCAGTACCTCAGCAGGACAAAAAAAAAAATTGGGATTGCTTTTAAAAAAGCAGTTTGCAGCTTAGTACCTCAGCAGGACAAAAAAAAAAATTGGGATTGCTTTTAAAAAAGCAGTTTGCAGAGCAGTGGGTAAACAGCAATGCAGCTGTCAGGAAGCCTTACAAGGCAGCCCAACAACCAACACCACTGATACACCACAATATAGCCTCCCCTTGCACTGCACACACAGTGACTTGTGTGTTGTGCAGGCCAAATCGCTAGCAGCAGAAGCAGTTTTTTTTTCTTCTTCCCTGCCTAACACTCTCCCTACAGAATCAGCAGCAACCTCTCCCTATGCTAAGATCGGCAGAAGTAAGATGGCGGTCGGCGTGCACGCCCTTTTATACCCCCTGTGACGCCCACCAAAGCAAGCCAATCACTTGCATGCCCTTCTGAAAGATGGTGGTGACCCGTGCCTATGTCATCACGTTACCCACAGTGTCCGTGGATCCTGATTGGCTGAAAAAGAGCGCAAAACAAACTTTTGAAACGCGACTTTGGCGCGTAAGTCGCCGACCTCGTGGCCGACCTCATCCTAGGGTCGGGTTTCGTTTCATGAAACCCGACTTTACCAAAAGTCGGCGACTTTTGAAGTTTTTCGACCTGTTTCGCTCAACTCTACTGACCACATTTACATGTAAGTGCTTTGAATTGATTTTTCTTTTTTGATCACAGCAACCACTACTAGGTAACATAACAGCAGTATTTGTACTGCCAGCCAATACATGGTTAATATAGATTGTGGTCGTGTCTGTGTATCATTTTGTGCACTGATTTGCATATTCAGTAGGTCAGGCTTCTGGCTTTGTTTTCTCCTATGATACACTTTGCAGTAGCCTTGAAATTGTGTTTTTGCATATTATCTTTTATTATTGAATTATTGAATAAAGTAAATATTTATTTTACTGGCATGGTATACTGATTTTCTTGTTCTTCTGTGGTTGATCATTCAAGTGAGTTGTGCCATTTTTACTTCATGGATTTTTGTGCTATACGAGGAAATAACAGTGTATCAGAACTTGGCATATTGTAGCATGATACAGGATGCAATAACATGAATAACAGGGACATTACAGAGATAGCACATAACACAGCATAACACAGAGATACAGTTATTATGGCAATCTAGAGTGAGTTCAGGCTGCCAGCATTGCACTACTTATACAGACATGCATCTATCTGCATACAGAGAAAACAACAATATAATACAAAGCACAACATGCCTAACTACACAGTATGCTACATGGTGGCTGCATAACTGTTATAACACAAACATGTAGATACATTTGACCCTAACCGGAATCTGCTTGTCAGGAACAGAGATTTGTAGGGAGAGAGCCAGGAACATGTGTGTAAGACTCAAAGGTCTGGGGGAAAATGTCTGCAAGACTTCTTGCCTGGGAAACTAAGGGGGTGGTACTATTCAGAACATGCTGCTTAAAGAGAAATGCTCATTTATCCAGCAACAGGGTAATTGGGAAACTAATGACAACTAATGGTTATAACTGGTACTACATTATGAAAATTATTTGCTGCTCATAAATGGGCAGAACACTCCCCGCTTGGAATCAACAGATGCCACTATTTGGTTCTTTTGGGGAAAACAACAACACAAGTTCAGTAACTGGCCTGAGGAACAGTTTGTTCTCCTCAAGGTTGCACACTCTGACCTCTACTTTGCGCACTTTCCCAAACTTGCTGGGAAGGGCTTAGTGACTAGGCCGAGTGGCCACTCATTTTGATGTGACTAACTGTCTTTGATGAGTACAACATCACCAGGTTGGATGTTTGGGTGGTCTTTCTTTTGTACAACACGAAGTATTGTAACCTTGGCTCTTTCCAAGTTGGCTGCAGTAATTGCATGCTTGCAGTGATGCCAACCTTTACAAGGTCTCTGGCTTGCAGGTAGTGCTGACTTGTAGGACTGGGCCACATGAAGTAGACAAACGATGGCTTGAACAAGCGACTTCCAGATTGAGAACCTGCTGAACCTATGAGATTCGAGGTGCTGACTTGAAATCACTGTATGTAGAGCAGACACTCAAGGACGGGCTCTTCATCGGTATCTGGATCAACTAGTTTGAATGTATCAGTCCTGTTGATGTGGGGCATTGAACGGTTCAAAGAGGCAGGGCCTGTGAACCATGTAGTGTCCTTAAGATGAGTTGGTGCAACGGATCTAGTCACATGGTCTGCAGGATTGTAGTGAGTAGGTACGTAGTGTCACTGATTAGGGCAGGTGGATCTTCTTATCTTCAGTACCCGTTTGCTGACGTAGACATAGAATCGTCGCGTCTCGTTGCAGATGAATCCCAGTACCATCTTGCTATCGGTGTAGAATTCTGCATCTTTCACCTCCAGATTCATCCCATCTGAGATAAGTTCAGCCAACTCAACTCCGAGGACAGCAGCGCAGAGTTCCTGTTTGGGGATAGTGTGTTCGCGGAGTGGCGACAATTTTGTACGGCTCATAATGAACCCGATATGGCATTGTTCATTCATGTCTACAGTTTTGAGGTACACTACTGCTGCGATCGCTTTGACTGATGCATCACCGAAGATACAAAGTCTTTTTGTTTTGACTTCTGTGGATGGCACAGGAGCATACGGTCGTTTCACATGAAGGTCAGTCAAGCCTTTGAGAGACTTCCTCCACTCTGCCCACAGGTCAGCTTTTTCTGCCGGAAGTGGATCATCCCAATCAGACGTGTCTTGGGTGAAGTCTCTTAGCATCACTTTTCCTTGGTTGGTTTCTGGAGCTACAAACCCCAGGGGGTCGTATAGACTATTCATGAAAGAAAGAACTCACCTATGTGTGAAGTTTTTCTCATCTTTGCTGATCTGAAAGGTGAAGGCATCCGTCTTCAGATGCCAAAGCAATGCAAGGCTCCGCTGCATGGGAAGGGAGTTGATGCTTAGGTCTAAGTCCTTTAGATCGTTGGAATAGTCTTGAGAGGGAAAGGCTTCTATTAACTCTCAGCTGTTGGAGGAAATCTTGTGTAACCTTAGGCTAGACTGAGCAAGCTTTTCTTCAGCCTTTTTAGTAGACTGATTGCAGCCTCATTTGTCGGTGTGGACTTCAAACAGTCGTCTACGTAGAAGTCTTTTTCTACGAAAGATCTGCTGTCTGACCCGTACTATTCTTTGCCCTCTTTCATGGAATTTTGGAGGCTTTAGATAGCGACTGCCGGGGAAGGGCTGTGATGTATTTGTCCAGGTCGCTGTCGCGGTACCACTCTTATTTGACCTGGCTTCTTAGGATGGTACACGCCGAAGATGGGCAAGTACCAACATTCCTCTGAGTGCCGAAGTGCAGGTGCAATCTCTGCGTGATTGTTCTGGAATATCTTCCCCATGAAGGAAAAGAAACATTCCTTTGTCTCAGGTGACTTCTGAAGCTTGTGTCTGAGGGAGATGAATCGGCTGTAGACCAGTTCCCTGTTGTTGGGTAGGCATCTCCTCTGAGGTTGAAATGGTAGAGGTGCGACCCAACTGTTTGACTTGTCTTTGACTGTCTATCCATGATGTCCAAGACCATTCTGTCTTCGTTAGACATTGCTATCTTGTCGTCTTCCTTTGTCCTGTGGAGGACTGTACATCCTGTGTGATCTTTCACAGGCATGATCCTCGTTGGTAGGAACTAAGAAAGGGCAAGGTAGGGGAGTGCTGTTTGGTAATTCCTTTACCAGCAGACTATTGTGCCATGGCTGGAAGAGAGTCGGAAGTCCATTTTCTAGTGTTCTGGTAAGCATACTGTTGACTGAGGCCGGCTTGTGTGCTCCTCCTAGACAGGCTTCTCCTATAATGACCCATCCAAGGTCAAGCCTCTGTGCATATGGAGCGATCTGGAAGCCGATGATAGATTCTCTAGCCTTGTGGGCTCGTAGTATATCTCTTCCCAGGAGTAAAGCTATTGGGGCTTCTGGATGCAACTCAGGTATGAGGTGGGCAATACTCTTCAGATGGGGGTGATGTGTCACCACCTCAGGTGAAGGTGTCTCGGACCTGTTGTTGGGAATCTGGTTGCACTCCAAGTTGATCGGTAGCGATAGACAGGTCTGGCCATCTATAGACTCCACCATGTATCCGGTTGCTTTCCTCCCTGCCATCTCAACGGCACTTGAACACGTTCTCAAGGAGTAGGGAGAACTGGGGCCTACAATGCAGAAGTTGTCAAAGAAGACGGATTTGGCTAGAGAACTGTTACTTTGGTCATCCAGGATTGCATATATCTTGAGCGCTTTGTCCCTGCTGCCTGCTGGGTTGGCTCAGACAAGGCAGATTTTTTAACAGGATCTTCCTCCTGCGAGTCCCTTACAGATCTTCGTACATTGCGAGGTGACCACAGGGGTGTCTTCGTCAGTGTTCTTCTGCTTCTCATCATGCTCCTCTGCCTGCGACAACACTCGTGGAGGTGGTCCCGGGTGCAAGGCTGTCTTGTGATCTGTGCTGCTGCATTTTGCACATTTCACGCTAGCTTCACTGTTCCTGGCGAGGTGAGAGGTTGTGGCACAGCATTTGAAGCAGATGATGTTTTCCATGAGGAAACCTTTGCAATCCTCCAAAGACTTCTCCCTGAAGGCTCTGCATTTTAGTAGAGGATGTGGCTTCCTTTGTAGAGGATACTGCATACTGACGTCTTGAGCTTTGTTCTCTTCTGGAGGGGGCTTACTCGCATTGTGAAGAGGGCCTGTGGAAACAATATTAGTTTTGTGGACTGCCACAGGTGTCCTACTGGGTTTGACATCGGGGGCAGTGGAACATAACAGAGTGAAGTCAAAACTAGGGTAAATTCTGATCTTAGCTTGTTGGGTGACAAAAACTACTACAGTGAAAAGAGGGAACGGTACATTATGAGTTTGCTTATACCGTGAACCATATGTAACTCACTTTTCTTGTAGATTGTAAGGAAGTTTTTGTACTATCGGATTGACACCCCAAGCGGTGTCTAAGAATGCCAATCGGGGCAAGTGTCCTTCCTCCTGGGCAACCTGTAACTCTATCAATAAATTACTCAATTCTATAAGCTTTTGATAACCTTTGGGTCCTATCTTAGGAAAATCATCAATCCTTTTGTATAAAGAATTCTCTATGACTTCTATGGACCCACAGTATTCATCAAGTCTTTCCCACACTTTACGTAGATCTATGTGTGGATGCCTTATATTAATCTCTTAGTCTTTTGGCATGCTCAACTGACTCACTTCTGAGCCACTTTACTAGGAAATCTTACTCCTCAATACTAGAAAGGTCCAGTCCCTGAATGGCTTTCTGGAACCAGGCTCGTCTTGATCTATAGTTTTCGGCTTTATCAGTGAACTTTACAAAACCTTTTGTAACCAGTTCTCAGCAGGCAAAGAACTTTGAAAAGTCCATGGTGGCTTGGTCAGCGCTGGCACAAGCCAGTGTGTTACAGTCATATCTAGCGTGTGGTGTATCATCATACCTGTAAGACGCTTCTGGCTTTGATTAGTCTGTGCAGTACCTTCTCGGTGGAGGAGGTGTCTCTGTAAGGTGGGATAGGAGCTGTACCTTCTACTTGGTGGAACAGCAGCTGTGATCGACATCTCTGTGCTGGATGTCTCCTTGTTTGCAGTAGCGAAATTCGGGGTTGGATCGCTGGTAATCGGCATAGGCTGGTCGATGTGGTGCGTCAGGGCTGTCATCCATGCTAGAATGTTGATGTACGTACTCTGCGATGCGCTGGATCTTGCTGCTCTAGATTTGTTCCAAGAATGTTGCTGCGTCTCTCATAATCAGGATCCTTATATAGCCTTAGCTACTGCAGCTGCTGTCTCTTTGTTTGCTGCAAGTCTTTCTAGACATGCATTCAGGCGCGCATTCTCCACCTTTCGCTCTGCCTGCAAACGTGCGGTTTCGGCTTGCAGGTGTGCAGTTTCTGCTTGCAGGAGAGCAGTTTCTACATCTTGCTCTGCTTGTCTCAGCTTTCGATGCATCTCTTGTTCGGCGAAGGAGGACATCGCTTTGGCCACTTCGGCATGAGCGACAGCAGCGAGCCCTGCTATTGACAACTTGTTAGAGCCTGTTTGTAACCTCGT
This sequence comes from Dendrobates tinctorius, assembly GCF_039654945.1. Lineage (NCBI taxonomy): Eukaryota > Metazoa > Chordata > Amphibia > Anura > Dendrobatidae > Dendrobates > Dendrobates tinctorius. The sequence continues at coordinate 11,009,668 of NW_027361712.1, read as the reverse complement.
TTTGAGGGAGGATGTGTCGGTTGAAGACTTTGTGCACTTAGCTGTTTACTACAGGGTATTTTGGTGGGAAGCTGAGTCTATGCATGAGCGGGCTTCTGCCTGGTGGGAATGACTAGCACTTCTTGGTGGGCTTTGGCAGTATAGTGGCTGATGTGATACCCGTATGCGGAGCAGTGTGGGTGTTAGAGGTCCAGCACAGTCTGATCAACTACAGCCTGCGACCGGCTATCAGTATCTGTTCTTACTGGGCCTGGACTCTTCTTCCCTGTGGCTGTATGGCGGCTGCTGTAATACCCGTATGACGAGCAGTCTGGGTGGTAGCGCTCCAGTACAGTCTGTGTAATCACCGCGAGCCACTGGCAGTCCGTTTTTACTGTTCTGCCTTCCTCCACGTATGGTGCTGTGTGGATTTCAGCACACGGCTAAACCCTCGTCCACTTGCCAGAAAACAGACTGTATGGATTCTTAAGTCTATATTTATTGAGATGATGATGTGAACGATAACAGTGGACGATAATGGGTAAAAACTACAAGGAAATAACAGTGTATCAGTACTTGGCACATTATAGCATGATACAGGATGCAATAACATGAATAACAAGGACATTACAGAGAAGGCACATAACACAGCCATGATAACTGTATCTCTGTGTTATGCTATCTATAGTGAGTTCAGGCTGGCAGCATTGCACTACTTATACAGACATGCATCTATCTGCATACAGAGAAAACAGAAATATGATACAAAGCACAACATGCCTAACTACACAGTATCCTACATGGTGGCTGCATAACTGTTCTAACACAAACATGTAGGTACATTTGACTCTCACCCGAATCTGCTTGTCAGGAGCAGTGATTTGTAGGGAGAGAGCCAGGAACACGTGTGTAAGACTCAAAGGTCCTGGGGGGAAATGTTTGCAAGCCTTCTTTCCCTGGAAACTAAGGAGGCGATACTAAACAGAACACGCTGCTTAAAGAGAAATGTTCATTTATCCAGGAACAGGATAAATGGGCAACTAATGACATCTAATGGTCATTACTGGTACTATATTATGAAAATTACTTGCTGCTCATAAATGGGCAGAATAGCCTTAGAAAGCAATCGCCACATTTTGCCTCTAAAAGGTAATAATGCCTCCTGTGCACATTTCATTGTACTCTGACTGCCCCTATAACAATAATGCTTCTTAAGTGCTTACTTAACATGTAATAATGTCTCCTGAGTCCCCCAATGTACAGCTCCGCTATATACATTATGATGGGCTTACAGCTCCCCTATACACAGTGTTATGCACCCACAGCTCCTCTCTACACAGTATGATGTTCTCACAACTGCCATCTACACAGTGTAATGGGCTCACAGCTCCCCTATCCACAACATGGTGGGCCTACAGCTCCCCTCTATACAGTATAATGGGTCCACAGCTCCACTACACAGAATGATGGGCCCACAGCATCCCTCCAGATAGTATGATGTTCCCACTGCTCCCCCAAAACACAGTACATTGACTCATATAATAACTCTGTATAATGCATCCTACAATAGCCCCCAATCTGTAAAATGGGCCCCACATTATCTCCCAAACTGCATAAATACCCCATTAGCTCGCAAACTGTAAAATGGCCCCCACATTAGCCCACAAGCTGTATTATGGCCCCTGCATCAGTCCCTAGACTGTATAATGGCCCCTACTTTAATCTACCAGATGTATAAAGACGACTATATTAGTCTACAAGCTGTAAAATGGCCCCTACTTTAGTAGCTAGACTGTATAATGGCCCCTATATTAGTCTACAAGCTGTAAATTGGCCTCCAATATTCCCTAAGGTGTATAATGGCCACTACCCTAGTCTGTAAGCTGTACAATGGCCTTTACATTAGTTCCCATATATATAGTGGCTTCAGCATTAGTCTACAAGCTGTTTAATGGCCCCCACATTAGTCCCTAAGCTGTATAATGGCTCCCACATTAGCACCCACACTGTATAATGCACCCGGCATTAGTTCTCAAGCTATATAAAGACCACTACTTTAGTCCCCAAGTTGTATAATGGCCCCTATATTAGTCCTCAAGCTGAATAATGGCCCTGCATTAGTCTACAAGCTGTAAAATAAACCTCACATTAGTCCCTAAGGTGTATAATGGCCCCTGCACTAGGCCCTAAACTGTATAATGGCCCCCTCATTAGTGCACAAGCTGTATAATGGACATTGCATAAGTCCCCAAGTTGCATAATGGCCCCCACAGTAGTTCACATGCTGTATAATGGCCACCACATTAGTCAGCACCCTTCCAGAGGCTTATCTAGGAGTTCAGCTTTGGGGGAGGCAAAACTTCTGAGTGAGCCCTGGTTACAACTATAGTGGCGCACCCTAATTGTGGGAATAGGTGAACCTCAGCAGATGACCAGGCTGAAAATACTGTACATCTCTATACAAAGACCAGAACTGATAATACCACCATATAGTGGTAGATACCAGTCCTGCAGACAATACAAGGGATTACAGTACAAATCTATATTGGATGACTTAGAGATGATGTTCTTTCTGATGGAGTAGTTCACTTTTTCTTTCTTCTCCATTTGGTCCAGACTGACACAATAACTTCTTCCAGCAAGGACTCATCTGCAGAGATTACATCAAAGAAACATTTGACTTCTCACATTTCCTGCACTGTCCCCATCTATTTCCAACCTGCACAATCCCCTCATCCTGCCAAATGTCACCCTATTACTGCACATGCTGTGTGGTCCAATAACGTTGCTCCTCTTAATACCCAACACTGTGCCCCTTAAAAAGAAAAATGCCTCTTTTGTGTCCTTTAGATGGTAAAATTGCCTCCCTAGAAATTATTAATACCCTGTGTATGTGCCCTGAAAAATAGTTGTCCCCTTTGTGACACTTTGATGGTCACAATGCCCTGAGTGCCCCTATAATAGTAGTGCTACTTAACATTTGATAATGTCCGGAATCCCTCCATCTACAGTAACAATGTACTCTGAGTCCCCCCATGCACAGCTCCTCTAAACACAGTATAATGGGCTAACAGCTCCCCTATACAAAGTATAATGTCCCCACAGCTCCCCTACACACAGTATGATGGGCTCACAGCTCCCACAGCTCCACTATACATAGCATGATGGGTGCACAGCTCCAATATACACAGTATAATGGCCCCACAGCTACCTTATACACAGTATAATGCACCAACAGCTCTCTTATACACAGTATAATGCCTCCACAGCCCTCCTATACACAGCATGTTGGGCCGACAGCTCCCTTATATAGTGTATGGTGGGTCCACAGCTCCTCATACACAGTATGATTTCCTTAATGCTCCCTCAAAATACAGTATAATAACCCTCACAGTAGTCCTTACACTGTATAATGATCCTTAAAGTAGCCCCCAAAATGGTCATTACATTAGCTACCACAGTATATAATGGCTCCAACGTTAGCCTCCACAATGTATGATGGACCCATCAGTGGCCCTTAAACTGTATAATGACCCCACACTGTAAGATGACCCCCATGCTGTTTGATTGCCCCCACAATAGACCCCAATCTGTTTACTGGCCCTCACATTGGCTCCCACACTGTGCAATCATCCTTACACTGTATGATAGACAATTCAGTAGTCCCCACACTTTGATGACCACCCAAAAGAATCCTCACACTTTATAATTCCCCCCACAGTACATCCCACATATTTATATACAAGGCAAGTCTTTATTGTTCAACCACCATAACCCCTTTGTATACCAGACCAATGATCTTCACCCATAACGTCCCTCAACAACATCACTGAAGGGGAGCTTAATTGTCTCCTCTCCAAATCACAACTCACCACTTGTGCACTAGACTCCATCACATCCCACCTCCTTCCCAACCTCACCACCACACTTATCCCATCCCTAACCCATCTCTTCAACCTATCACTAACTTCTGGTACCTTTCCTTCTGCTTTCAAACATGCCACAATTAAGCCTATCCTTAAAAAGCCAACCCTCTACCCAACCGCTATGTCCAGCTATCGCCCAATTTCGCTGCTCCCATTCACTTCCAAACTCCTGGAGCAGCACGTCCAAGCTGAACTTTCCTCCCACCTCTCATCTAACTTGCGCTTTGACAATCTACAGTCTGGTTTCCATCCCCATTATTCAACTGAGACTGCTCTGACCAAAATTACTAACGACCTACTTACAGCCAAAGCTAACGGGCAATACTATATACTTCTCCTTCTAGACCTGTCCTCTGCTTTCGACACAGTTGACCACTGCCTCCTACTAAAGATACTCTCTTCCTTTGGCATTCAAGGCCTCACCCTATCCTGGATCTCTTCATACATTTCCAACCGCACATTCAGCATCTCCCACTCCCACACTGCTTCATCATCCCACCATCTCTCTGTTGGAGTCCCCCAAGGCTCTGTTCTATCACCCCTACTCTTCTTAATCTATACACTTGGCATGGGACAACTCATAAAGTCACATGGATTTCAGTACCACCTTTGTGATGATGACACTCAGATCTACCTCTCTGGCTCAGATGTCACGTTTCTGCTGTCCAGAATCCCGGAGTGTCTATCAGCCACATCCTCCTTCTTCTCCTCTAACTTCCTCAAACTCAATGTGGACAAATCTGAACTCATCATCTTTCCTCCATCTCACAGATTTTTCTTATCTGATCTATCACAATATATGACATCACGCTTTCCCCCCTACCAGAAGACCGCTGCCTCGGAGTAACGCTTGACTCGGCCCTGTCCTTCAAATTGCACATCCAAGCTCTTTCCACCTCCTGTTGCCTCCAGCTTGAAAATATTTCCAGAATCCGTCCTTTCCTCAACCCTCAATATACTGCAAATGCTTGTGCATGCCCTCATCATCTCCCGCCTCGACTACTGAAACATCCTTTTCTGTTGCGTCACTGCTAACACTCTTGCACCTCTCCAGTCCATGTCCAGTCTGGCCATTTTCCCGCAGGCCACCGCATCACTGCAGATTGAGATCTCAGCAACGAGATCTCAGTAGACGAGATCTCAATCTGAGAATTTGCCGCCCCCAGAGACCATTTTCCTGGAGGCCCTCGCATCACTGCAATGGATGTGAGGGGCCTCTGGGCTTTCACAAAATGCCGGTGGAGCCCCCCCGCACCACAGAGCACCACCACTAAACCTGCCGCATCTGCTGCACCAGCTGCACGAGCCTGTGCCTGACTCCTACCGCCACAGTATTTGTAAGTATATTCTGACTGTAAGACGCACCCCCATTTTCCCCAAAAATTTTTGGAAAAAAAGTGCGTCTTATAGTCCCAAAAATACGGTAATCTCCGGTCCTCAAAACCTCCTTCTCTCCTCTACACTTATTCGCTCCTCACCTAATCGCCTCCAAGACTTCTCCCGAACATCCCACATCCTCTGGAATTCTGTGCCCCAAGACGACTGACTATCAACCACATTTGGATCTTTCAGACGGAACCTGAAAACTCACCTCTTCAAGTAAGCTTACAGCCTGCAATGACCCCGCTGCCTCCTCACCACTACCGGAGCTACCGCCTCACTAACACTGGAGCTGCTACAACCCCCCAACCTACTGTCTCCTTCCCCACCATCCTGTAGAATATAAGCCCGCAAGGTTAGGGTCCTCTCCCCTCTGTATCAGTCTGTCATTGTTAGTTTTCTAACTGTAAGTGATATCTGTAATTTCTATGTAACCTGTTCTCGTGCACAGCACCATGGAATCAATGGTGCTATATTAATAAATAGTAATAATTATAATAATAATGAGGGTCCATACACTCTATGAGGGTCCCCCATAGTAGCCCCCAAACTGTATAATGGCTCCCACATTAGCTTTCACACTGCATAATGACCCCCACAGCAGACCCCAAACTGCAAAGCATGTCAGAGGTCCAGCATGGCACAATGTCGTCACCGGACTCCAAGTCCTGCGCATGCGCTGTCGTGCCAGGTGCTGAATCATCCTGCCATTCTGCAGACCGCAGGCTTAAAGTGACCTGAGATTTATAAATTGGAGAGACATAGTGCAGGGGGATCATGTCTACCTGCTATACTACTGCTCTTAACTGTTGCACATGCCAATATTGTTAAGGGTAACGTAGCTTTGGATGGGCACCTCTGAACGTGGGGCCCCGGATGACTGCATCCTCTTCCTCTTCCCCCCAGTAGCTACACTACTGGCGCCAACCATTCACAACTTTTTTACACAGCAAAGATATACAGTAAATAAGTTGCCAATGTTATATAGCCACTCTGTGAAAAAATATTGTCTCATAACAGGGTTGGACTGGATCACCGGATAGCCGGTAGGCCTGGGCTCCCCTTGCCCTGCTCACTTCAGGCACTGCGACACTGTCATGTAGCACAGCTCCTTCTCATTGGCTGTTCCTGCCTTGTGTCGCGATCGCGAGCACTGCCCTGCAGAGAGCAGTGTGCACTTTATTCTACACCAGATTGATCTGCTCATCGGCACAGCACCTGTGATGTGATCATCACATCACCTGCCAACTTCCATGTACCGCTACTCAGAGCAACTGCACTGGGGCTGGAGGTGGAGGGGGGCCCTGCAGGCAAGGGTGAACTGCCAATTGAGGCAGACCATGCAGCCGCTATGAGGCCACTCAGTCAAAATTACAGGTGGGAGTGAGAGGGGCCCGGTGTCATACAGCACCGGGCCCCTCTCACTCTCTCCCATAATCAAGTGGATACACAAAGCCAGGGAGAGAGAGTTCAGGGATACAAAAAATGGGAGTGTCATGCAGGGAGAGATGCCAACCAATGAACGCTTTCCCGACCAGACTGATGAGAGCACTAACTGGCTGCCATCTCTATCCTCCTGTGTGGCGTGTCCCCCTGTTGTCAGGGGGCCCAGGCTGCACAGCAAGCAGGTGACAACAATGGAGGAAGAGCAGGACTTACAGTGGTTCTTCTGATTCCTCTACTGATCCATTCCCAGCAGCATCTCCTCACAGAGAATAGGTTGGGGGAGGAGAGCTGACAGCACAGGACAGGATGGCCACAGCAGGGGCTGATATCAGTCCTCTCTGCTGTGTCCCCTATCCCCCACAGTGGGTTCTGCAGTCTTCTCCAGCTGATCTCTGAACAATGTGGCCGGCCTCCTCCAGAGCTCATTTGATCACCTGTTGTCATAGATTAGTATGCGTGTGTATGTATATGTATATATGTGTGTGTATGGGCGTATGTATGTACAGTGTATGTATATGTGTGTATCTATGTGTGCATATATGTGTGTGCATCTGTGTATGTATGTACAGTGTGAGGCAGTGACCAGTGTTACAGGTAGAGGTCACTGTTTGTTCTCCCCAGGATGCACATGAAGGCATATTGAGGCCATGAGGGGGCATTGCAATCGCAAGCGTAGCTATGATTGCAATGATGAAGCAGTGACCAGTTTCACAGGTAGGGGCACTGTGTAATCTCTCAGGATGTGCAAGAGGCGTATGAAGGCCATAGGAGTGCATGGCAGTCACGGGCATAGCTGTGACTGCAATGCAGACTAAAAATAATAAAAATAAGTGTTATCCTTTGACATGCTGGGTTCCAAGGCAAATGTAGGGAAAACCTGCTCTGGGATGTTGTGTTGTGAACAGATGGATAGTAGTTATGCAGTCCGTTTCACTCCAGTCCCAGGTTTTCCATGTGGCTAAAGGCCACAGGTTCCATTGTTAAAAGCCCTGCAGAAAAGGGTTTGGGTGTGTCAGGTCCGGTGTCAGGGCTAGTTTCAGGTCCAGTATCAGGGCCAGAGTGAGTTCATGCCTGCTACTGTGCAGAGCAGTTGGTGTTGCAGAGAACGGCCTGTGTGAGGCAACACAGGACAGAGCGGAGACAATAGGTCTGGCACCAGCAACGTACACAGCAGTGCTGCCATCCATGGTAACGGGTCTCAGAGGTGGATGTCCGGTGCCCGAAGGAGGACTAGCATCTTTAACGGCTGCAAACAGGAGGATATGGTGCCGGTTGTAAACCGGAGGTTATCAAGGACTGTGTATGGCTGTGTGAGTGAAAAGACATTGACACAGCGGTGAGGTCACCCACGGTAACTGGTCAGAGGAGGACTGGCGTGTGTAGTGATTGCAATCTAAACGAGTAAAGCTGTGAGTAAAGAGACTTTAATACGGCGCTGCAGTCGCACATGGTTACTCGACAAAGGGAGGTTCAGCATGTTTAGGGACTGCAATCTAAAGCCGTGTAGTATGTAGTGCTATGAAATGGACATTCACTTTATATACACTTGTATGTGAAATGGACATTTAGTGTGTGAAGTAACACATTAAAGAGACTTTATGTTTGAACTTTGTGGGTCACTGCCTCTTCACTGCATAAGTGTGCTACTGCTGCACTACAACAGTATATATATAAATGTGTGCATCTATGTGGGAATGTATGTATGTGTGCATATGTTTATGTATGTACAGTATGTATGTGTATCTGAGTGTTTCTATCTATGTGTGTGTATCTGTGTATGTATGTGTATGTATGCATGGTATATGTGTATGTCTGTGTGTATGCATGTACAGTATATGCATGTACGGTATATGTGTGTGTGTATGTGTGGTATATTGATATATATACAGTATATATATATGGTATATGTGTATGTCTATGTGCATGAATGTACAGTATATTTGTATTTATGTGTGTGTATGTACACTATATGTGTACGGTATGTGTATATAAGTGTGTGTGTATGTGTGGTATATGTGTATACTGTATGTATGGTGTATGTGTATCTGTGTGCATGTACAATGCATGTGTGTATGTACTGTATGTACGGCATGTGTGTGTATGTACGGCATATGTGTGTAGGTATGCACGGTATATGTATATGTGTGTGTATGTACGGTATATGTGTGTATGTAAGGTATATGTATGTATGTTGTATGGTATATGTATGTACGGTGCATGACCCTGGAAGGTCAATTTCCCATGACTTCCCATTCTCCCCCCCCGATCACCCCCACTCACCGAACAAATAATAAGCCACAACCACTGTTTTGGATTATAACAGCCACAGCAGCCAATTTTGTTAATTAGTTAAAGACATTTGGTGAGGTCCTCGAAGTTAACAAAATCTTGTGATTTACCATGGCCTTGCCCCTTCCCCCCCAGTCTTACTCCCGGCTGCATTTTTTATTTGGCTCAGAAGCACCATAAACTGAGGGGTTTACCTCGTCCACAAACGTGCACCCAGCTTCCACCACCGGGCGCCCCATTTCTCACACTGTTAACGTGCACCCGGCTTCCGTCGCTGTGTGCCCCCCAATCTCATCGCCAAGTGATACCGACTTCCATGGTCGGGTATCCCCAATATTTTTTCACCAGACCATCACCAAGACCAACCACACAAAAAGGGGGTCTATGCAATGCAAGAAGCCCTCCAATTCCAAACTTTAAACCAACTTCGAGGACCCACCAACGCCACAACGAGAGCCCTCCAAGTGCTCGAGACCCCACGAACCAGCTATGCTATGGCCGTCTGTAACCCCTGTTGCAGGCCCCTAATCCACAAATCCATCCCCACTCCATTTAAGTGAACCCCGTCTGCCAACCAAAAATCCTTCTCCAAAAAGTCTAGATCCTTATGGCGTACCGCCACTCCTCCATTGCACACAAATTTGGACACAGCTTTGTTTACCTTAATGCGAGCCTTATTGATGTTTTGAATTGACCATGCCCCACGCCAACATTTCCTGGGCACTATGTCGGACCACACTAACTTTATATTTGGGTAAGTAATGCTTAGCTGACTTAGATCCTTTTTGATGTTGCTGGTCAGCAACCTTCCTGAGCGTTTAACAAGATCGTTGCCCCCCACATGCAGAACTAATAAATTTGGTGGCCCGTGAAGGTAAACCGCCCGCTGAAATTCGCGGAGTACCCGGCTCCAAACCAAACCCCTATACCCAAGCCACTACATTAACGCTACTATCCCTTGTAAAACCTAGCTGTCTCCCGTCTGTCTGTCTACTCGTCGTGCTCCCCAATAAACGTAAGAATGTCCTATAATCCAGATTAGAGTCAGAACTTGTCCTGTAACAAAATAAACATAGGTTAATAACATTTTATTTCCTTGAAGGGTTGGCTCCTTCATATCGTTGAGATCATACGTAGGACCTGTATCGTTGTGACTTCCACCGACCAATTCTCTTTAAAATTTCCGGATTTAAACCTCCTACTGCCGCCTCCGTTGCAGCTCCGATGCGAAAAGAATGGCCTGCATAAAAGCCCGGTTCAATGCCAGCTGCCTTCAAACATTTCCTAAATACAGTGATGAACTGATACCTAGACAAGAATGACACATCTTCATGACATAATAATGATCCTTTTTTCTGCGGCCTGATGGCCATAAATACCTTAAAACATTGTAAAGGGCACATGACCGAACCTTTTACCCTTCCTAACATAACCTTTTTTCCCTTTCCCCACTGATCCGTTTTTGACTTCCTTATCCAAAATTCTATCCCCGTCCGAGTTTCCCTGATGTCTTAAGATAAAATGCCCCCAACCTTGGCTCTGCTCAGTGTTACCAGTTCTCCTAGTCTCATAGCCCCGAAAAATGCCAATGAAAACGCCAATCTAAACAACCCTATTTCGAAACGTGATCTGCAATTTGTCTTTAATTGAAGGCCTAAATTCTCCAATAACTCAAATGACACTGGTCGTCTGCTGTCTTTTTGACCTTTGCCTTTTCGAAAACATTTGATCGCCTGTTTGACTAAAAAACTCTTAGTCAAATCAGCTCTATTTCTGATTTTAAACCCAAAGGATAACCCTGAAATTAATTGATTTAACCTTGCTGTTGACCACTTACCATCCGCAGCTTGTCTAATTCCCAACAACAACACCCCTATCTGCTCCCCCTCTGTAAAGTACTTGTTCCCCCGTCCCAACCATTCATCCCACAATTGCCATGCCTGTCCATAAGCTACCGGCTAATGAAGACTTGATTAGTGGCTCGGCAGCCCTGATGCCACACTCCAGAGTTCGGGAGGGCAGGACAGGCCCTTTTCTTCTGCGTTTGGAGCCAATGACTGGAAACGCTGCCACTGAAAATGAGAAAGTGCATCAGCTATTGAGTTATATTCCCCAGGGACATGTGATGCGGTGAAATGAGCATTGATGGACAAGCACTCTAACACCAATTGGCGCAACACTCTAATCACTGGCGGTGAAGATGCGGTGACAATATTTATCGCCATAACCACCCCCATGTTATCACATTTGAATTGCACCTTTTTATTTTGTAGCCGTTCCTTCCACAATGTCACTGCTACTAAGATTGGGAAAATCTCCAGTAATGCTATGTTCTTCACAAGTCCCAATTCAACCCATTCGTTTGGCCATTTGCCTGCACACCACTGTCCTTGAAAGTAAGTTCCAAAACCAAAACTGCCAGCTGCGTCTGTGTATAAATCAATGTCCGAATTGCAACAAACGCCTTCCATCATCAGGGATCGGCCATTATATTTTTCTAAGAATGTATACCAGACTGTGAGATCCGCTTTGCTATCAGCCGATAACCTAACGTAATGATGAGGCGATTTCACTCCAGCCGTTGCCCCTGCTAATCTCCTTGAAAAAATTCTGCCCATAGGCATGACATGACAAGCAAAATTTAAGCTGCCTGAACTTCCCGTAACCTCATTTTTTCAAGCTTCAGTGCTCTGCCTATTTCAGCTTTTAAGGCTGTCAACTTCTCCTCTGGTAGCCGGCATTCCCACTGAACTGTATCGATCACAATACCCAGAAAAGAAATACAAGAAGTTGGCCGAACCGTTTTTTCTGGAGCTAGAGGGACCCCAAATTTCCTTGCAACCCACTCCAGGCACTTTAAAATGGAATCACACGCTTGCGATTGGGGTGGGCCTACACACCAAAAATCATCCAGATAATGGATTAACGATCCTTGACCAGAAATGTCTTTCACCACCCATTCGAGAAAAGTACTAAAGGCCTCAAACAAAGAACAAGACACAAGAAGCAGCCCATTGGTAAGCACCTATCGACATGATATTCTCCTTCCCAATGGCAACTGAGCAAACGCTGGCTGACTGGGTGTACAGGCAGTAACCGAAAGGCTGATTTTATGTCCGTTCTAGCCATTAGTGCTCCCTTACCACATTTTCTCACCAACTGCACTGCTTTGTCAAAAGATGCATATACCACCGAACTCAACTCTGGATCAATGCCGTAATTGACGGACTAACCCCGAGGGTAAGACAGGTGATGAATCATCCGGAACTTATTCGGTTCTTTCTTTGGCACAATACACAATGGGGAAACTACCAAATCTGGGACGGGTGGGGTCTTAAATGGGCCTGCCATTCTGCCTAAGAGCACTTCTTTTTGTAATTTTTCGCTAACCACTCTAGGGTGCTGATAAGCAGAACTTAGATTTTTTAACTCTCTTTGTGTTTGGAATGTCGGGGAGGGAATAATGAAACCATCTCTGAAGCCTCTGGTTAGTAGGTCAGCTTTTTGTCTATCTGGATACCTATTTAGGTAATGCAGCATCGCGTGAAGTTTGATTGGTGTTTGGCCCTTGACCATAACTAGCTCCTCCTGCCTACCGCTGTTCCTTCTGAGACATTCAATGGCCCCATGTGATGTTCCATTACAGATGGAACACAGGTGTCTAAATTTGCAACCAGGGCCGAACCTGCATTGGCTTTCATTAAACTGCCAGCACAAGCCAGAATTCTGTGTGAAGTTACGACCCTGAAAACTTCCTGTCACCTGACTACCTGAACCATACCCTGCATGGCCGGCATTACTGGCCCACCCAAGAAAGGGATTCCCATACCTGTTGTTAGGGGCCATAATCTTAAGCCAAAGGCCAATATCTTTCTGATCCCATCTAATAGAAGGGCGAATAGCTTTACGCTGACGAAATTGCTCGTTGTATCGTAGCCATGCTTGTCCTCCATACGCTCTGTAAGCTTCCCCAATGGAGTCCATGTAGCAGAACAATTGTGAGCAGTTTTCTGGCGCTTTCTCCCCTATGATGCTGGCTAAGATTGAGAAGGCTTGTAACCAATTTGTGATCGTATGAGGTATCTGACCTCATTGCCTTTCATCCTCATCCTTTTTACTACCTTCCTTTCCTAACCTCTCCCTATTCAACTTATCCAATGGTAACAATGAAAAGATGTCAACGTACTCATCTTTCCAAATTTTTTCTCTAACTTCTTTTCTAAGATGAGCTCCCAGTGGACCAGAGAAACAAATATATACCTCACCTCGGGTGATCACTTTCTCTCTCCCCAGCTGACATAGTTTCAGACATGGTTACAGCACCGTCACCAATGTTTTCCCTTTGAGATGTGTAGGGACTAGTCCAGGCGGATAAATGCGCTGGTTCTGACCCCTCTAAGCGGTCCATAATCCTCATTAGGGTTGATAACAATACTCCCAACTCATTGCCAGGTGACTGTGCGGTTATTGTAGTGTAATTTAAATTTCTTATCGGGGATCCCTGATAACCCCCACCCCCTTGTGATGAACCTGCAATGGGAAACATACAAGACGTGGAATTATAATTACCAGGCCGCCTGGGAGTCACCATCCCATCAGTTATTGTGGCTCTGGAATCCTCCGTCGTCCTCCTCCTCGAATTGGTCCTGTGTTGGCCGGAAAATGGGTCTTGTCCAACCCGTCTCCACATCCTCACGTGGCCGTCTCTCTGAAGCTTGGCGGACCAAATGTGCGTGCTCCGGGCTTCTGTCCCTTTGATGGCTGGGGCCCCCCCGTGATCGCTGTGACTGCCTTTGTCCTACCTCAGCTGCCAAGAGGGGCATGGCCACTGTCTCTCCCCCTGGGCTATCATCATTCCTAATTAATGCTTCCCTCCTCACCCGGAGCCTGCTTCTCCTTACCTGACCCAGGACTGAAGGGTCTCTAGAGGGGCTTCTTGCACACCACTGCCCTGCACAGGCATCTCTAACGATAGCCTGTCTGGGGGCCTAGATATGCGAGTCGGCCTTTTGGGCCTTCCTAATACTTCGTCTCTGGGAGTCCCCCCTTCTATGTGTTGTATTGATACAGGCGCCTCCCTGGGTGACCTGTTTTCTTGAGTCCTTTGAAGAGGACCCTGGAAGTGACATGCTTCAGGCAATTGCTGTGGCCACATCTCCTCTGCCACATTCTCCCCAGGCAACTCTCTGGACAGCCCTTCTAACTGAGTCCTTTGTACAGGACACCGGAAGTGAGACTGTGCTGCCCGGGACCCGCGATTCTCCTGCACAGCGGGGGATTCTCTGTTCTCACCGACGGAGCGTGCAGCATCCGTCGGTATGGATTCTACTGCAGGACCCTCTGCTCCTGTCTGGGGCTGCTCCTCCTTGAATGGTTCACAGACCTACTTCTTGACCCTGCCCCCTGCCTCCTCCGGGACCGCGCATCTATTCTCCGGGCGGCTGGCTGCCTGGCCCCTATAGCAGCACCACCCGAGCCCTCCTGTAAGAGTCCCTTAATTGCCCCTTCGATCCAGCCTGGTGGGCAATCCCTGGCAACTGCCTGCAGCTTGCTGACAAGCTCTTCCACATCCATCCTTGTAAGGATAGGGGCAGAGCTTTTTAAAGGTCGATAATTAGTGGGTTTGTGGGGACTTCGTCTAATATAACTAATTAGAAGGATTGTGGGGGCCTTTGTCTAAGGAGGGGAGGGGGGCCCAAGTAAGGAAGGGGAAAGGGATTTGAGCTGGTGGCCTTACTGTGGGTCCTGCTGTCCAGATGTCCGTGGCTGAAGAGAACAAATCCCCCTTTGCTCTGTTCTTTTGTCCCTGTAGCCCCCACCTCTGCCTGTGTCACTTCTTCCCTCTCCTAGTCCCATCTCCATTGGCTACCTTCAGTCAGTCTCCCCCATTCATTCTCCCCCTCCCCTATCCTATTTCCCTGCATCATCAATAGGTCACTTCCTCCCTCCAGTGTCAAGCCCCCTCCCACTACATATCGTGTCCGGAGGCTACTTGTGTGATCACTGGGGATTTGATTACTTGGCTCTCCAGAGATTCTGAGAACAGGAGTCTTGTTCTGGATGGAGCAGAGCTATGCATGGTCGGCCTCTGCTCTATTCATTATCTATAGAGATTCTGAGCGCTATGCTCGGCTATTTCCATCAACTCCATAGACAATGAATAAAGTAGATACCAGATTATACAGATACCAACATATAATGTAATATAATATATGCATGATCGGGCTCTGCGCTCCATTATCTATAGAGCTGCTGAGCGCTGCACTCAGATATTTCCATCAGTTCCACAGACAATGAATAGAGCAGATACCAGATGATACAGACACCAGACATATAATGTAATATAATATATGGGCTGGCTCTGCCGGTACCACCAGTTACCACGTAACCATGAAAAGGCGCTCTGCACACTTACTGGCATGTGACAACTAGAGCGTCAGCCACGTCTGCAGCATTCTGTACACTGACATAGCCAACACTAGTTGTCACTAGAGTTGAGCGACTTTAGTCAGATCGGGTTTCATGAAACAAAATTTGTTTCAGATAAAACTTGTCTGACTAGGGCAAAAAAAGTCGGAGTTTCGTCCGAAACCCGACCCCAATGCAAGTCAATGGGGAATAAAAGTCGGCATTGAGTGGATGAAGTGGAAGTCTGACTGTGTTGGTACCAGCAGAACCGAATGCTAACGGATATATACAGCTCTGTCAAAAATTTAGAGACCACTGAAATATTTTCAGTTTGTCTGATTTTTCTCTTTATAGGTATATTTTTGAGTAAAATGTAAATTGCTGTCTTATTCTAGAAACTACTGAGAAAATGTCTTTGAATTTCCAAGCACCAAATTTTGTATTTATTTTCAGAAAATGAGACATGGTCAAAATAACAAAAAAATGCAGTGCTTGCAGACCTCAAATAATGCTAAGAAGGCAAATTAATAATAATTTATAAACAACAATACTAATGTTTTAACTCAGGAAGAGTTCAGAAATCAATATTTTATGGAATAACCATGATTTTTAATCACAGCTTTCATGCATCTTGGCATGCTTTCCACCAGTCTTTCACACAGCTTTTGGGTGACCTTATGCCACTCCTGGTACAAAAATTTAAGCAGTTCTTTGTTTGATGGCTTGTGACTATACATCTTCAAGAAAAAGTCACTAATTCATGGAAATTTGAGAAAGACTTTGTGTACATACAAATCCCCTTAAAAAACAATTTATTAATAATAGTAAAAACACCTTCCCAGTGACAATTGAAAAATATCAAAAATGAAAAAGACCTAGTCTAAGGTGCTGCATAGCCCTATATTAAGGCCTAACTGATACCTTCCTAGCCGTGGAGGTTGGCACCCTAATAGTACGATATTGGCGCCCCCACTCAACGAGGACTATCCCTCGCTTCCCTAGTGATCCCTAGTATCACAGAGGGGAAAACAATTTTCAAATAGAACAGAGATGAAATGATCAGAATGCCCTAGAACTCATGCAGACCAGACAAATAAATTTTAAAGAAACGATAAAAAAACATTTCAACCATATCATGATATCATGTGACCTGTAAAATAGAATGACCTCAATAAGGCCAAATCAGCAGCTATTCTCACTCGGAGAGATAAACATCCTCAGATACAATCATCAGATAATAAATGGTCACTTATCATGTCTTATGGAGGAACCCTCAACGCGTTTCCCCGCCGTGGCGGTTCATCAGGAGGAATAATCCTTTCAGAGATATTGTTGCTGCTTCATGCCTGATACCACAATAATGATGGCACCAGGGGTCAAAAAAAGCGGATTTAAATAACCAGCATAATTATATTGCATACCGCCCACTATCTGGCGGTCCAATCGGTGTGAAGGTGTAGATACCTGAGACCCAGGTGTGCAGCAAAAAGATATACTATGTACCTGAAAGCCCGCCGTACATAGTATATCTTTTTGCTGCACACCTGGGCAAAAATTAACTTGCCAAATTCCAGCCTTGCTGAAGCATCCCTTCATCATCACCGATCCTCCACCAAATTTCACAGTGGGTGCAAGACACTGTGACTTGTACGCCTGTTAGGTCTCCATCCAACCATTAGATGACCAGGTGTTGGGCAAAGCTGAAACTTAGACTCATCAAAGATTACCTTACTCCAGTCCTCTATGGTCCAATCCTTATGGTCTTTGGCAAACTTCAGCCTGACTCTCCTTTGCTTCTCATTGATGAAAGGCTTTTTTTTCCTAGCTTTACATGACTTGATCTCTTCCTCTAAGAGCCTGTTACGAACTGTTTTCACCCCAGCTGCCATTTTCCATTCCTTTTGTAGGTCACTTGATGTCTTCCTGTGGTTGCTGAGTGACATTTGAATAAGATGATGATCATCCCGGTAAGTGAAGAGTCATTTTCGCCCTCTGCTGGTCTGTAGTTTTGTTGTCCCCAGTGTCTGCTGCTTAACCATGTTGTAATGGACTGCCGTCTTAGAAATTTTAAGGTTGGAGGGAACATAACGCTCACTGTATCCCTCTGCTAGTAGAGCCAGAATTGAGCCCTTCTTTTCCTCACTCAAGACTTTTGTTTTCAACTCCTTTGGCATGGATAAGAGTTAATTTTTGTATTCAAATTTATTTTTGGGATATTACTAGTACTTGTTTTGCCATCCAGCTTGTCCTATTGCAAGAGGATTGTGTCCACCACAGCAGGGTTTTTTATACTTTCCTTCATTAAATAAGATTTGGTTCAGCTGATCACCTACTCAGAAGCACATTAAGTAGAATGAGGTGTACTCTGGTTGGAATTCAACTGACACTGGAATAGAATGCCTGTCAGACATGTAGAGAAACTGATTTTTATAAAACTGGGCAATGGTCTCTTAATTTTTGCCAGAGTGGTGTATATATATATATATATATATATATACATATACAGTTGTGGCCAAAAGTATTGACACCCCTGCAATTTTGTCAGATAATACTCAGTTTCTTCCTGAAAATTATTGCAAACACAAATTCTTTGTTATTATTATCTTCATTTAATTTGTCTTCAATGAAAAAACACAAAAAGAATTGTCCTAAAACCAAATTGGATATAATTCCACACCAAACATAAAAAAGAGGGTGGACAAAAGTATTGGCACTGTTCGAAAACTCATGTGATGCTTCTCTAATTTGTGTAATTAACAGCACCTGTAACTTACCTGTGGCACCTAACAGGTGTTGGCAATAACTAAATCACATTTGCAGCCAGTTGACATGGATTAAAGTTGACTCAACCTCTGTCCTGTGTCCTTGTGTGTACCACATTGAGCATGGAGAAAAGAAAGAAGACCAAAGAACTGTCTGAGGACTTGAGAAACCAAATTGGGAGGAAGCATGAGCAATCTCAAGGCTACAAGTCCATCTCCAAAGACCTGAATGTTCCTGTATCTACCGTGCGCAGTGTCATCAAGAAGTTTAAAGCCCATGGCACTGTGGCTAACCTCCCTAGATGTGAACGGAAAAGAAAAATTGACAGGAGATTTCAGCGCAAGATTGTGCGGATGTTGGATAAAGAACCTCAACTAACATCCAAACAAGTTCAAGCTGCCCTGCTGTCCGAGGGTACAACAGTGTCAACCCATACTATCCGTCGGCGTCTGAATGAAAAGGGACTGTATGGTAGGAGACCCAGGAAGACTTCTTACCCCGAGACATAAAAAAGCCAGACTGGAATTTACCAAAACTTACCTGAAAAAGCCTAAAACATTTTGAAGAATGTTCTCTGGTCAGATGAGACAAAAGTAGAGCTTTTTGGGCAAAGGCATCAACATAGAGTTTACAGGAGAAAAAAAGAGGCTTTCAAAGAAAAAAACACGGTCCCTACAGTCAAACATGGCAGAGGTTCCATGATGTTTTGGGGCTGCTTTGCTGCCTCTGGCACTGGATTGCTTGACCGTGTGCATGGCATTATGAAGTCTGAAGACTACCAGCAAATTTTGCAGCATAATGTAGGGCCCAGTGTGAGAAAGCTGGGTCTCCCTCAGAGGTCATGGGTCTTCCAGCAGGACAATAACCCAAAACACACTTCAAAAAGCACTAGAAAATGGTTTGAGAGAAAGCACTGGAGACTTCTAAGGTGGCCAGCAATGAGTCCAGACCTGAAACCCATAGAACACCTGTGGAGAGATCTAAAAATGGCAGTTTGGAGAAGGCACCCTTCTAATATCAGGAACCTGGAGCAGTTTGCCAAAGAAGAATGGTCTAAAATTCCAGCAGAGCATTGTAAGAAACTCATTGATGGTTACCGGAAGTGGTTGGTCGCAGTTATTTTGGCTAAAGGTTGTGCAACCAAGTATTAGGCTGAGGGTACCAATACTTTTGTCTGGCCCATTTTTGGAGTTTTGTGTGAAATGATCAATGTTTTGCTTTTTGCTTCATTCTCTTTTGTGTTTTTTCATTTAAGACAAATTAAATGAAGATACTAATACCAAAGAATTTGTGATTGCAATCATTTTCAGGAAGAAACTGAGTATTATCTGACAAAATTGCAGGGGTGTCAATACTTTTGGCCACAACTGTATATTTATATAGATATATAGATAGATAGATAGCTTTTAACATGTGCTTCTGGCAATCACACCGTAAATCCACCCATCGGTGACTCCTGTCACATGATCGCGGGTCACCGATGGGTCAGCATGACCACCAGAGGTCTCCTGCAGACCTCTAAGGTTGTCAATGGCGGATTGCTATGAGTGCCGCCTGGTGATTGGCGCTCATAGCAAGTCAGCAATTCTGCTACATATAGGCGATCTGATTATCACCTGTATGTAGCAGAGCCGATCAGGTTAAGCAGCTTCTTGCCTCCCATGAAGACTATTGAAGCTTGCCAAAAGTAAAAAAAAAAGTTTTTAAAAATATTTAAAAAATAAAATATAAAAGTTCAAATCACCCCCCTTTCGCCCTATTCAAAATAAAACAATAAAAAAATCAAACATACACATATTTGGTCACGCTGTGTTCAGAATTGCCTGCTCTATCAATATAAAAAAATAATTAAACTGATTGCTAAACAGTGTAACGAGAAAAAAATTCAAAATGCCAGAAAAATGTTTTTTTTTTTTGGTTCCTGCAACATTACATTAAAATGCAATAACAGGCGATCAAAAGATTGTATCTGCACCAAAATGGTATCATTAAAAACATCAGCTCCACACGCAAAAAATAAGCCCTCACCCAACCCGAGATCACGAAAAATGGAGACGCTCCGGGTATCGGAAAATAGCACAATTTTTTTTTAAAGACATTTTGGATTTTTTTTCATTACTTAAATAAAAAAGAACCTAGACATGTTTGGTGTCTATGAACTCGTAATGACCTGGAGAATCATAATGTCAGGTCAGTTTTAGCATTTAGTGAACATGGTGAAAAAAAAACAACTGTGGGATTGCACTTTTTTTGCAATTTCAAAGCACTTGGAATTTTTTCACATTTTTCAATACATAACATGGTAAAACCAATGGTGCAGTTCAGAAATACAACTGGTCCCGCAAAAAAACAAGCCTTCATGTGGCCATTTTGACCATAAAATAATGTACAATACAAAATAAAATTGTGGTACCGTGTTAGCCAGAAAAATAGATGTAAATACTTATGTCCCCAAAAAAAATTGAGAAAAGTATTCAAGGTGTGAAACCTTTATTGGCTAACCAGAGAAATTATATTTGCAAGCAAGCTTTCAGGGCTCAAAAGGCCCCTTCATCAGGCTAAATTACAAGTGAATTACTGAGAAAAGATGGCAACATTTAAATAGGAATTACAACAGGACATGAGATGATGCTAGCCAAGGAAATCAAATTAAGGTTTTTGCTACACATGCAGATGAGGACCAAGTGTTCTATTAGAGATCTGAAGACCTTCTTGTGGAGGTGTGAGCTGTGTTCATGTAATGAGCCATGAACCCAGGTGGCAAATTCAGTCCTATTGTTAGCGATTGGAACATATTTATAAATTTAAACTCCCAAATCTTCCTTTCTCTGTCACTATTAAAATGACCTTTCAATATTAGGACTTTTAGATCTGCCGAGCTGTGTCCAGGTCTAGAAAAGTGTATCCCTACCTGGACACACCTATAGGGATACACTTCTTGGTATGGCTGATAACATTATCATAGTTCTATGTGTTGTCACCCCTTGAGACTTCACCTTTTGTTATTGACTTCTTTAATGCTTCAATCCCTCTTGTTGAACTCTTTATTTCAGGCTCTGTCTCCTGACTACTGTAATTCTTAGGTCTTTTCAGGCATCAAAACTTGATTATTTGACATTTTGTTTTCCAGGTCTTTGACGTGTTACTAGATTTTTAAAACATCTAGAGCCACTTGGTGATAGTTGACTGGAAGTGAGAGATGCTCATTTTGGTGAATAGAGAGAGCAGCATCTTCATTGCAGTGTATGTGGTAGCTGGGTACCAGAGGTAGGACCCAAACCCTAACCGGCTTTTATGGCTTATCCTGTATAGCATATCCAATGACTCATAGCTGATCTCTTCTAATTGTAGAACTTACCAAGACCAGCATAATGACTGCTTCTCCTAGCTATTATTCTATTATTTTTTCATGCAGAGTATGTTTTCCAGGCATATTTGACTTTGCAGTTTCTTATACCAGAGACCATAGTCTCAATATCAACAATACTTTCCATGTGAATTGTGTAATTTCTTGAACAATGTACAGACAAAAACATTAACTAAAAAAAAATAATGCCATACTATAACTAAATCACAAAGGTAAATCACAACATAACCATCCCATTAAGGGAGTATTTAAATGTGACACATTGTGCGTCATGACATTAGTAAATTTAGGTCAATATAATTTGTGTTTTAAATTTAAAAAAATCTATATTTGAGAAAAATGTTGAAAAACTTTCAAACTTTGAATTCTTATGCCCAGAATCATTACTACTCAAAATCGTTAGTAGCATTTGCTATGTGCCTAATTAAAATCAGAATCTTTTCTTAAAGAACTTTCTGTTAGGATGTTAGAAGAGTTAATATTTTAACATAATCGTACCTATATGACTGAAAGCTGGAGGCTGCCAGGAGGAATAAAGTTAATTTCCTCCCAGTATCCGGGCTTCAAGTACAGTGGCCGGGCAGCTTTGGAATGTGATTAACCTGCAGATTAACCCCATATCTTCAGGTTTAAAGCATTTGGGTATGTGACAGGTCCCCTATGAAAGAGTTTCAATATAGTCCCAGGAGACCTCAGAGTGCTATGTTCATCTTTCCCGGATGACCTCATCTCTGATAGTTGCATGTAATATAAAGGCTTTAGTCAATAACTTTGCTAGCATTATTATTATTATCAATCATATGAATTATTGTGTATAAGAGCATTTTATACTAGATAGAAAACATAGAAAGCTGAAATAGGAAAACAATTAGCCTGCGTGTCAATTGTGTAGGAAATTACAGGCATTCACGCTGCTTTAACATTTCATTCCAATGATTCTGCAGGGTTCACAAAGAATTCCAGGGGTAAATGCATGTTTTCCTAAAGAGAACATTTTAGAGTGATTAAAAACTCCTACCACTCACTTAAAGGTTACTCATTGTTTCCTCAGATTCCTTTGATTGTGTTTTGGCAGATTCTTTTTTTTGTAGATGAATAATTCATTTGTAACAGTAGGTGTGTGATACATTCAGTAAATAGCGGAGCTGTTGTGCATTCAGTTAGAATACTAATTTGATGGCATCTTATAATAACATTTGTCATCTGTGTTTTTGGTAGAAGTAAATAACAGAAATCACTCTTCACATCTCAGTGTGAACTACCTGTCATAAACAACATTATCATATTGGTGTCATGCAGTATGATGTGGGTAAGTCAGTATTTACCTCATTGTTTTGCATTTTAATCTATACTGTTGAGGAAAACTATTTGCGTCTTTCCAATTTCCTCAATTTTCGCATATTTGTCACACTTCAGATGATCATAATACTTTAAAAAGACATACATGCTGCCTTTAAATTATATAAAATATATATAAAAATAACTAAAATTAACCTGGACTGGAAATTGTTGCAAAGTCATTACTAAGACTCTGATTCCAGTCAATCACACCAAGGCTATGCTCATGCTGCATCTTTTTCTGGTGGTCAAAAATGTAAATTTTTCAATAAGACTCCCTAGGAATTGCTCCTTTTCTCTGTTGAGTTTACTCTGAGTTTTGTGTTTTTGTAATTTCCGTGTTTCTGTAATGCCAAACGACCATGTGTAATATTTTGGGGACTTCTTGACCATTTAACTTAATTTTTGTGATTTGATATTTTTTATATATTCTGTGCAATTTGTATTAAACTTTCCTTTTTTTTTTACATTTTCAGACATTTGGCTACAGGGGAGATTTTTGTATTCGTGTATTTCCAATTCGGCATTTCCAGAAGAGTTTCAATGTTTTAATCAATGGGCAAATACCCCAAATGTATGGGTGCTGTTGACAGTAAGCACAACAGAAAAGGGACAGCAGTGTTTACTTGCACAGGTCTCTGAACAAATGCACTATCAGGATGCAGCAAGCCCATGTAGTAAAGACAGCAGCAGCACAGGTGCAAAATACTGATTAGACAACCACTCCCAACCTACCAATTCATGGAGGGGGGATTGCTTAGTATTAGGGTACGTTTCCATGTACCGTAATGTCTGCGCTTTGGACGGAGTGGAAAGCCCGCTCTATCCAAAGTGCTGCCCCCTTCTGTATGTGCGGTGATTCCAGATGTGCTCATTGAACACGTCCGGAATCGCCGCAGCGTATCCATAGAGTAGACTGTTTATCTTGCGGAGACTGAGCGTCTCCGCAAGGTAAACAGACATGCTGCGGTCTAAAAAGTCACGCCGCATGTTCCGTTTAGTGGGTGTGTCACGCGCGTATTCGGACGCATAGTGGAGATGGGATTTCATAAAATCCCCTCCACTATGCTGTAACATCTGGCCACTGCGGATTAAACGCTGCAGCTGTATGCAGCATTCAATCTGCAGCAAATACTGAATGTTTTCGCTGCGTGGAAACATACCCTTAGATTGCACAAAAGACGATTGTATAGGGTTCTGTTCACATATAGGTAATGCACAGTATCTGGTTTACAGCCAATCAGTGACACCCATACTATTCAATCACGTGGGCTGCCCAGCACTATGTAAATGCTTCCCATGTGAACAGACACTCCAATTTACAATAACAAAAATGCTGGGCTTAGCTGCACCCTGAAAAATAAACCTGTCACCAGAATGGTGCACAGTAACCTACACAGTGTCAGGTTGGTTCCGTTATACTGATTACAATGATACCTTGGTTGATGAAATCCCTCTTATGGTTGTTCTTTAACCTTTATTTTCAGTTTGTAGTTAATGATATGCTTGTGCCCTAAGGCGGGGTGGTGTATGTGGTCTGATTAGGTATTCTCCCCTGGAAGAAGGCACTGCACCAAAGCGCGAGTAAGGGCAGGTGGCACCACATCTACACAGGAAACTATGTGGCATGTAATTTTTTTAAAGATACTCAGGTTGCTCTGCACTTTTCGTCCAGTTGTGGTAAATAGCCTTTCCGGTCCTGCATTTGAATCATAGAATCATAGAATCGTAGAGTTGGAAGGGACCTCCTGGGCCATCTGGTCCAACCCCCTGCTCAAAGCAGGATTCGCTAAATCATCCCAGTCAGATGTCTGTCCAGCCTCTGTTTGAAGACTTCCATTGAAGGAGAACTCACCACTTCTTGTGACAGCCTGTTCCACTCATTGATCACTCTAACTGTCAAAAAGTTTTTTCTAATATCTAATCTGTGTCTCCTCCCATTCAGTTTCATCCCATTGCTTCTAGTCTTTCCTTGACTGCATGGACCCTGTTCATTTTCCCTAATAAGTATATATTTGTATCTATCTCAGGGCCACTAAAATTGCAGATTTTGCACATGCTCTTTGAGCATATCAGGTTCTTACACTACATCTGTATACCTAATGGTTTGCCATGTTTTATTGTGGTTCCACCCTTTGACTAAACTACTGTCATATCGCTAGTCATGTTCAACTATATGCTTTTATATTTTTGTTTTTTAATAAAGTTTCAAATTTCTATTACTTGGTTCTAAATGGTGCATTTTTCTTTGTTAGGAGTTTCATTATCTTTGCACTGAACCTTTTCTACCTATTCTTACTCCCTGCTAATATGATTGACTATATATTGTGGGTGTTGGCTGATTTATAGGTTAGGTATTCATAATGCAGACTGCTAACAGGTCACTGATACCTCACTGACCTGCCCCCTAATTTGCATAATGAATATCTGTACATACTTTAAAAAAAAAACCTGTCAAAGAGAGATATCTTGGGTTCTGGTTGAGCCTGTACCTGAGCTGAGGCCCAGAACCTCAACAACTTCTGCAGCTGCTGCACCATCTCACCACGCAGCTCCTTAAACTCTGTGGTGAGAGTCTGAAGCAGTTGGGCAAAGGCCTGCATTTGGGCCATGGCTCACCAAAAAAAATGGGAAGGTCGGTGTTAAAGTCACGGAAGTGACTGACCCAGTATGAAAAGACCCAACAGTAGGTCGGTCACCAACAGCACAACAAACAAGGGAACACTGGGGACTCAATTACAATGGTGGGCCCTGCGATAGGGAATGGGGAAATGGACACCTCCTGTTCTCTCCTAAGGATGTGCCCTGATCTCCCTGATGTCCCTATACAGGTTTTTTCAACCTGTCGCTGAGCAGGATACCTCAGCCCTCATTTGCCCTGCACCTATCCCTAAGTAGGGAATTGTCAAGTGAAGACATTGGTCCCACCGCTGCACTAACACAACACAAAGGGAAGGTATGACAGACAACGTAAAGGAAAACAACATTTAGCTCTCTGTTGCAAAGCACTGCACAATAGGAATGAAACACCAGATACACCGGACTCAGCTGACAAACCACTGCCCCCAGCAAGCTCCTTCTCCCATCAGTATCGCTGCAGAATGAACTCTAAGGCTGGAGTCACACTGGCGAATAAAACGGACGAATGCAATGCGATAAAAAAATCGCATTGCATTCGAACCCATGTTATTCTATGGGGCAGCTCCCATCATGCGATTTTTTATCGCATCCGATCCTCTGACCGAGACAATCGCAGCATGCTGCGATTGTCACTGATTTTCGGATCGGATTCGACAATGCATGTCTATGGGGGCGAGAAAAAATGGGATTGCAAACGGACCCGATGTGTGAGTTGCAATAAAAATCGCACCAAAAGCCAGCAAGTTTTTTTCCTAAATACAGTAAAATGACAGTGTCCAGTTAAATAAAGCAACAAATTAATAGATATAGACACATTAAATAAATATATATATATATTTATATATATATATATATTTTATACATGTCATAGAGACACATTAATAAATATATTTCTAGTTCATACAGTTCTTAATTGCAGAATAGCCGGTGACACATTAGCCGGCTTTTGTATAACATTCTCCTGCCCGACGTGAAATGACACATGGTTTACATATAGTTAACCATTTCATTTCATGTTTATTTTTTTATGTCTATCACTATTAATTACAGTGGGGAAAAAAAGTATTTAGTCAGTCAGCAATAGTGCAAGTTCCACCACTTAAAAAGATGAGAGGCGTCTGTAATTTACATCATAGGTAGTCCTCAACTATGGGAGACAAACTGAGAAAAAAAATCCTGAAAATCACATTGTCTGTTTTTTTTTTCATTTTATTTGCATATTATGGTGGAAAATAAGTATTTGGTCAGAAACAAAATTTCATCTCAATACTTTGTGATATATCCTTTGTTGGCAATGACAGAGGTCAAACGTTTTCTGTAAGTCTTCACAAGGTTGCCACACACTGTTGTTGGTATGTTGGCCCATTCCTCCATGCAGATCTCCTCTAGAGCAGTGATGTTTTTGGCTTTTCGCTTGGCAACACGGACTTTCAACTCCCTCCAAAGGTTTTCTATAGGGTTGAGATCTGGAGACTGGCTAGGCCACTCCAGGACCTTGAAATGCTTCTTACGAAGCCACTCCTTCGTTGCCCTGGCGGTGTGCTTTGGATCATTGTCATGTTGAAAGACCCAGCCACGTTTCATCTTCAATGCCCTTGCTGATGGAAGGAGGTTTGCACTCAAAATCTCACGATACATGGCCCCATTCATTCTTTCATGTACCCGGATCAGT
Source organism: Dendrobates tinctorius (assembly GCF_039654945.1). Classification (NCBI taxonomy): domain Eukaryota; kingdom Metazoa; phylum Chordata; class Amphibia; order Anura; family Dendrobatidae; genus Dendrobates; species Dendrobates tinctorius. The sequence goes on along the minus strand of NW_027361712.1, from coordinate 10,982,460 downwards.
CGTCCTGGCCCCTTTGCAGAGAAACAGCCCCAAAGCATGATGTTTCCACCACCATGCTTTACAGTAGGTATGGTGTTTGATGGATGCAACTCAGTATTCTTTTTCCTCCAAACATGACAAGTTGTGTTTCTACCAAACAGTTCCAGTTTGGTTTCATCAGACCATAGGACATTCTCCCAAAACTCCTCTGGATCATCCAAATGCTCTCTAGCAAACTTCAGACGGGCCCGGACATGTACAGGCTTAAGCAGTGGGACACGTCTGGCACTGCAGGATCTGAGTCCATGGTGGCGTAGTGTGTTACTTATGGTAGGCCTTGTTACATTGGTCCCAGCTCTCTGCAGTTCATTCACTAGGTCCCCCCACGTGGTTCTGGGATTTTTGCTCACCGTTCTTGTGATCATTCTGACCCCACGGGGTGGGATCTTGCGTGGAGCACCAGATCGAGGGAGATTATCAGTGGTCTTGTATGTCTTCCATTTTCTAATTATTGCTCCCACAGTTGATTTCTTCACTCTAAGCTGGTTGGTTATTGCAGATTCAGTCTTCCCAGCCTGGTGCAGGGCTACAATTTTGTTTCTGGTGTCCTTTGACAGCTTTTTGGTCTTCACCATAGTGGAGTTTGGAGTCAGACTGTTTGAGGGTGTGCATAGGTGTCTTTTTATACTGATAACAAGTTTAAACAGGTGCCATTACTACAGGTAATGAGTGGAGGAAAGAGGAGACTCTTAAAGAAGAAGTTACAGGTCTGTGAGAGCCAGAAATCTTGATTGCTTGTTTCTGACCAAATACTTATTTTCCACCATAATATGCAAATAAAATGAAAAAAAACCAGACAATGTGATTTTCTGGATTTTTTTTTCTCAGTTTGTCTCCCATAGTTGAGGTCTACCTATGATGTAAATTACAGACGCCTCTCATCTTTTTAAGTGGTGGAACTTGCACTATTGCTGACTGACTAAATACTTTTTTTCCCCACTGTATATGAGGGCTTGTGGGTTAAATTTTGGGCTTGTAGGGGTTCATTTAAGGGGTTAATTTGTTGTATTAAATTACGGGGACTCAATGCAGCCTCAGTGACGTCAGCGGGAGTCTCCGCAATTTAATACATCGAATTAACCCCTTAAATGAACCCCTACAAGCCCAAAATTTAACCCACAAGCCCTCATATAATTAATAGTGATAGACATAAAAAAAAACATGAAATTAAATGGTTAACTATATGTAAACCATGGGTCATTTCATGTCGGGCAGGAGAATGTTATACAAAAGCCGGCTAATGTGTCACCGGCTATTCTGCAATTAAGAACTGTATGAACTAGAAATATATATATAAATGTGTCTCTATACATGTATAATATATATATTTATTTAATGTGTCTATATCTATTAATTAGTTTGTGTGGGGAAACCTGTCATTGGGCTCCATTGTATGTCCATTTTGCTTTCCTGCGAGAAAATCTCGCCAGACAGATGTCAAAAGGATCCTTGACATGCGATTAAAATCGCATCAATGACGAAAAATCGCATCAATAACGCATCACTGGTTAAGATACCTTTGTGCGATTTCGGACCGTTAAAATGGGACCGATTTTTTATTCGTTGTGTGTGACTCCAGCCTAACACCGACGGTTAGCTGATGACAGTTAGCTGACCTTTTGAAAGAAGGTGGGAGTGGTCACCACCTGCCTCAGTGGTCACCACCTGTGAAAGCCAGAAATCTTGCATGCTTTTAGGAGACCAAATACTTATTTCCACCATAATTTGCTAAATAAATCTTGCCAATTCAGACAAGATCATTTTCAGGATTTGTTTTCTCATATTGACTCTCATAGTTGTGGTCTACCTATGATGTCAATTACAGGCCTCTCTCATCTTTTTAAGTAGGAGAGCTTGCACAATTGGTGGCTGACTAAATACTTTTCTCCCCTCTGCATATTTGCATACTTGGGCTAACATGCAATATATATTTATATATGTGCATTTTGGGGCAGTTCCCTTCTACAATGACACAACAATAAGAGACAAAAAGCACAGCAATATATAAATATTTATTTATAGATGTATATTTTGTGGCGGTTCCCTTCTACAGTAACACACCAACAAGAGACAAAAAACAGCATCAAATGACAATAAAGATGAATGTTAAAAAAATGCACACAAAGATGCAATTAAAAATGCAAGTAAGGTAATTTAAATAATAGGTGCTGAAATGGTGCAAAAACTCAACAAACACTCATTATGGGAATGTAGCCTTAAGGGGACCTATTTGTGCTTGGCCTATGTTACATGCAACTATGTCTAAATAACCAATGTAGTGAGGATTTTAAAAAGAAATACTGCTTCTCAAAAGAATATAATAAAATATATTCTATACATGGATTCACTTTAAAGACTCATGAGACATTTCGATCAATGGAGTTGAGCTCTAGTTAAAGAGATTTTTAAACATTTTGGAGGAAAAGCTTCTCAGGTTAACACTCTTCAGGACTCATATTTAGTTTCATGAAATGCAAATCATACAGCATAGCGATGACGTAGGAGAAAATATTGTTTTTATGACTGTGTGAAGGACACTGGAAGTCTGCTAATCTGCTTTGACAATGATTCATCCTTTAGCTTTTCAACAACACGTATAATATTTCAATCTGCTAGTCTGAATCACAAAGCTGAAGCATAAAAATCTAATCAACCACTTCTTAAATCCATCTGCAGAGGAATTCATGGAAATGTTACAAATGGCAGTTACATAATATTTGATTCATAAACTCTTGTATTAGTTCCATTACATAATGTACTGGAAGAAATAATTCCAGTTTAAAATGAATTTCTCATGAAGTCTTTTCCGAGTAGATGAGTAAAGTTTAACATGATCAGAGCAAAACTTGTATAAATGTAGAAATGCTTGCATTACCCTTTTATATTAAACTAGATGTGTGCCCAATGCTATCGCATCGGGAGGGCAGTAACATCACAATGAGGGCAGCTTTGTGGCGCTGGGGGTGGCGGCCCACCCACTTCCGTGCAGTCACAACCGACAGGAAAGACGGTGTTTTGCAGTCTGTGCTGGAGACTCGCCATCGTCCTAATTATTTGACGAAAGAAGGACCCATTGGTTGAAAGGACAATTCCCATTTTGAATTATGATGCATATATTTGCAGCCTTTGTGACTGATCCAGCTTACACAGAATGTTTGAATATTTTGATATATTGTCTTATGGACTTTTCAGCTGGATGTGTTTGCATATCTTATAAATAGTCATCGCTTGTTTTTATATATTTTTTGGAGTTTTGGATTATTTTTGCACATTTTTGGCCAAAAAATAGAATATGTGAAAAGCATTTATATATTCTTCTTTATATATTGTGAGGTAGCGCTGTCCTTTACTTAGGGGATCCTCGCTAGGCAGCGAAAAAAACCAGATCCGGCACAGGTTTTCCATAAACTCAAAACATAGTCCTTGCGGTTTATTATGCAGCATAAACTGATAGAAGCAATCAACAAAACTTCACATAAACAGCAGAGCGTCCATTATAGCTTCCCACTTTAAACCCAGTGTTCACATAGGTTGTTCAATATCCAGCATACAGGCTGTCTTAGGCCTGTTTCACACTTCCGTTTTTGTGTCCGCCAAACGGATCCGTTTCCGTTTTTTTGACGGAAACTGATGCAAACGGATCCGTTTTTAAAAAAAACGGATCCGTTTTTTTGACGGATCCGCGGTAACCGTTAATGGAAGTCTATGGGACAAAAAAACGGATCCTGCAAAAAAAAATGGCGGATCCGTTTTTTTACGGAAACCAACGGATTTTGACGGATTTGAAAAAACGGAAGTGTGAAACAGGCCTTAGCCTCATTTATCTCACCCACGTCAGGGTCTCCACATGGTTCCGTCACTCATGCTGCTGACGTCCATATCCCTCCAGGGAACTTTCAGGCTCTGGCAGCCATTACACACAGCCACACACAGGCTGTTAGCCAGGAGACAATCCTGCGCACGGGATCTTCCACTCTGGACCAACCAGGTCCCTGCATTCACCCCATGTGACCTACCCTGGCCACATTATATGGTCTATAGCCACGCCTACCGGGTCACATGACTATGACCTCATCACAGGTCCTTCAGGCATTTTCACATTCTTTACAGCCATGCTTTAAACACACCCCCTGGGTGGGTTTGTAGGTAACCAGGCCCCCCCAACTCTCTAGTTACCTGGAGACTTCTCCCTCATATAGTAACGCAGCACCTCAGCAATGTCCTTGCTAATCACACATACATAAGTCTCCATCTCAAAGCCACCCACTTTGAGATACATAACGGCCACTCAACACTCCCTTCTCCTGGGACCTCCACACAGCACCCCCTAGCGGACACAGTAGTTACTACACCACAATATATATTGCACTTTTTGCACATTTTTCATCTAAGCACATATGCACTTTATATTGCCGTATACATCTACATATGAGTATACTGTTGCCATCTAAACACTTTTTTATATATTTATACTAAGACACTTTGTCCTTTTGCTTTTTCAGCATATTTTGTGCATTTTATGTAGTTCACTTAATGTCTGCACTTCATCTTATCTCAATAAATATTTCTTTATGTATATGTATGTGTATATATATATATATATATATATATACACTCATGTATGTGTATATACTCACTATGCACTTTGCCACTTGGTCTTTTAGCATTTTTTAGCACTTTTTCATATTTTGTGCACTTTATGTAGTCCACTCAATGCTTGCAATTTATTTTAACTCAATAAATATCTCCATTCACCTTGGTATACTTTGTGTAACCTCACTTATTGTATTCTTAACCTGTTATTTCTTCACAGATTTTTTGTAACATTCTTTATTCTTTTTTATTTTATTTTTTATTTTATATATATATATATATTTTTTTTTTTTTTTTTTTTTCATGTATATATTTTTTTCTTCCTTATATTATATTTTTCATTTTTTTGTTTTTTAATTTTTATTTTTTTGGGATATATGACCATTTTTGCCTGCAATATTAACATAAACTTATAATGTTTCCATATGGCATCTGTTTTGAATTCTTGAATGTGTGCCATCCAGGTGCTGCATGAGGGCCCGCATGCATCATCTGTTAATATATGGCATATACGTTTTTTATTATTACCAAAAGATATTTATATATCATTATATTTATCTGATTTGTATCAGATTTGAACTGATGCCATTGGTTTGGACTTGTCTTTCCTTCCTATTTTGTGGTGTATGATAATTGGGGGTGGTTATTCACTTGCGCCACTGAATTAAGTAATCCTTCTATTTGGATTTAATGAAAGTCTACTGGGCGAATATATTTGAAGTGTATGACATCGCGCCGACTGATGAGGCTGTTGTGTGCTGGTTTCCATAGTGATGGACACGTGTTCTAGCCAACCACTCGGATAGCCTTTTAAATCAACTCCTCACTAGTGTTGAGCATTCCGATACTGCAAATATCGGGTATCGGCCGATATTCGCTGTATCGGAATTCCGATACCGAGTACCGATATTTTTTCAATATCGGATATCGGAAGTTCCCATAATGCAATGAGCCACTGTTGTGGCTCTGATTGGCTGCCGAAATGACGTCATCATGATGCGCGGTCTGTGCGCATCATGATGCGCTGTCAGTTCAGGCCTTCCGGGGGGGTCTGTGCCGACTGTCCGGGGGTCTGTACCGGCCTGCCCGGGGGTCTGTACTGGCCTGTCCGGGGGTCTGTACTGGCCTGCCGGGGGTCTGTGCCAGCCTGCCGGGGTCTGTGCCGACTGCCCGGGGGTCTGTGCGGCCTGCCGGGGGGCTGTGCCGGCCTGCCGGTGGTCTGTGCCGACTGTTCGGGGGTCTGTGCCGACTGTTCGGGAGTCTGTGCAGGCATCGTCCGATGGGACTACAAGTCCCATCAGGCGATGCCTGCTACCATGACAGTGATTGACAGTATGCATGTGGTATATATGTAGTATGTATGTTGCATGCATGTAGTATATATGTAGTATGCATATTGCATGCATGTAGTATATATGTAGTATATATGTAGTATGCATGTTGCATGCATGTAATATATATGTTGCATGTATGTATGTTGCATGCATGTAGTATATATGTGGTATATATGTAGTATGCATGTTGCATGCATGTGGTATATATGTAGTATGTATGTTGCATGCATGTAGTATATATGTGGTATATATGTAGTATGCATGTTGCATGCATGTAGTGTATATGTTGTATGTATGTGTTGCATGCATGTAGTATATATGTGGTATGCATGTAGCATGTATGTAGTATGTATGTTGCATGCATGTAGCATGTATGTAGTATGTATGTAGCATGTAGTATGTATGTTGCTTGTATTTTTTTTTTTTTACATTCAACACATTAGCCGGATGATGGGACTACTACTGTCCCATCATTGGCTAATGTGTCAATCACTGTCATGGTAGCAGGCTTCGCCCGATGGGACTTGTAGTCCCATCGGACGATGCCTGCACAGACCCCCGCAGCCTGCACAGACCCCCGGACAGTCGGCACAGACCACCGGCAGGCCGGCACAGCCCCCCGCCGGCAGGCCGGTACAGACCCCCGGCAGTCCGCACAGACCCCCGGGCAGTCAGCACAGGCCCCCGGAAGGTCCGTACACACCCCCGAGAGGCTGTACAAGGACAGAAAAGGGTTTTTCTTATTCCGATACCGGAAGTCCCATAGACTTGAATGGGACTTCCGGTATCGGAATCGGCGATACCCGATACTTTTTTCGTATCGGGCCGATACCATCCAATCCGATATTTTAGGTTATCGGATGGTATCGCTCAACACTACTCCTCACACATGCACTTATTGGAGAAAGTATCAGGCTGTACTGGTCACGTGTTACTCGGTTGTCCAATCAGACAGCCGCTAATGTTTGTGACGCCTCGGGCATGCGCAGTGGTCTCCTTAATGGCGGACCACACATCAGCACGCGCGGCGCACGCGGCATTCTAACACACCTGCTAGTATAGATAAAATTACACATTTAGGTATAAAAGATGGGCCTGGATGGATGCCTGCATGCACCCCTTCTGAGGAAGAATTCGAAACGCACGTCAGGGGGTACTTTGTGGCAGTCTTGGACACTGGGTAAATATCTGCACCTTATTTTAGCCGTGTCACAGTTGTTTTATTTATATGGATTTTCCAAATATATTTGACCATGGTGTGCAAAAAATCCAATGTGCTGTTTACTATATTTAATGAATATTAATCGGTGCATTTTTTATCTGCAAATGTGCATAAGTACTGAACCCTTTGTATGTGTCCTTTCGGATCTGTTTTTGAGCTCTTATTTATTATTTGTAATCTCCAGATCTCATACGCTCTCATTTGTATTATTGTATTTATGGGTGTTGGAAACTTTTGAGTGTTGGTATTTATCAGCACATATAGGGCAAAAAAACTTACCTTCCCGCACAAAGCTTTGCATTGTTTTTTCTCTGTACATTATCATCCCTTTTTAAATTTGTATTTGTAATGACATTGTTTAATAAAAATCAATTTTAAGATGTAAAAAACCTCTTGGAGGGCCTGTTTTCTTATGTAGGTTGTTTGTTATCCACGGTCCTCCGTGTTGATTCTTTGGGGCATTTTCCTTGTCCTGTGCAGGAGATAGTGTGCAGCGCCACCAGAGGGTGGCTGCACCCAATCTCCAGCACAGGCCTCAAGCCGCGGTCTTTCCTGCCGGCTGTGACTGCACAGAGGTGGGTGGGCAGGCAGCGGTGGGATCCGGCGCGTGTTGTCAGGCAGTGGGTCCTGGCGGGGATCCGGCGGCGGAATCCCTCTCATTACACCCTCTCATTATACCCCCTTTATTACACACCTCTCATTATACCCCCTCGTTACACCCCTTTCACAGCCTTATGATCGCAGCGGCGGCCTGGATCCGAGCGGCGGCTGGGATCCAAGCAGCGGCCGGGATTCCAGGGGCGGTCGGAATCGCAGCTGAGTCATGGATCGCGCCATCGGGATCTCAGCTGCGTTCCGGATTGCAGCTGCGTCCTGGATCTGAGCGGCATTACTTGGGTGTACCAAAATGGCGGTCAGCATACTTCCGGTGAAGCAGTGGATTGTGGGATTCGGGGACATCCAGACGGAAGTGGATGACAGACAATTTAAGGCAATTATATATATAGACTAGATGTGAGGCCCGATGCTATCGCATTGGGAGGGCAGTGACATCACTATGGGGGCAGCTCTGTGGTGACGGCTGTCTCTCCCCCCCTCCCTCACCGTGCTCTCTCCCAATGTATGTATGTACTGTAAGTAAATGTATTTTTAGCTAAAAACCTGTCAATCTGGCAATTTATTTAATTTCCTGGTAAAAAATGTGTACTTTGTCTTGCCAGCGCAGGTAAACCAAGCGGCTACTGGCTGCCAACCCCTGCTCTCCCTGGTGTTACCTTAGCTGGCAATGAAAAATACAGGGAAGCCTTATTTTTTTTTTTGTTATTTAAATAAATAACTAAAAAAAAAATTGGCGTGGGCTTCGCCATATTTTCTATTGCCAGCCAAGGTAACCCAGACAACTGGGGGCTGGATATCTCAGCATGGTGAGGCCCAAGCGTTCTGGCCCCCCCACGCTGTAAATTGTAGCCAGCAGCTGCCCCAGAATTGGCGCCTCTATGAGAGACACCAAAACTGGTGGTTACCCCGCTCTTCCAGCTGCCATGTAGTGGTGGCAGACTGGGTAATAACGGAGTTGATGTCAGCTTTTTTTGGCAGCTGATATTAAGCCGTATTGCTAATGTCAGCCGTCACTATGACAGCCGGCCATTAGCAATACTTTCAGTAAAGGAGAAAAAAACGCAGAGAGAAATGTTTTATTACACTGTGTTCCAAATTATTAAGCAAATGATATTTTTATCTGATTTTCCTAAATAGTCGGTACAAATGACAGTCAGTCTAATAAAGATCATCACCGGTTAGAGTATACATCAAATTTTATTGACGAAACCTCCCAATGATAACAGTATAATCTCCAAAATGAATAAAAACTCAAATTGCACTGTTCCAAATTATTAGACACATTAGAATTTCTAAACATTTGATATGTTTTAAAGAACTGAAAATGCTCATTTGTGGAATTTGCAGCATTAGGAGGTCACATTCACTGAACAAAAAAGCTATTTAACTTCAAAACATTCCTAACAGGCCAAGTTACATGGTAACATAGGGACCCTTCTTTGATATCACCTTCACAATTCTTACATCCATTGAAATTGTGAGTTTTTGGAGAGTTTCTGCTTGTATTTCTTTGCATGAAGTCAGAATAGCCTCCCAGAGTTGCTGTCTTGTGAACTGCCTCCCACCCTCATAGATCTTTTGCTTGATGATACTCCAAAGGTTCTCCATAGGGTTGAGGTCAGGGGAAGATGGTGGCCACACCATGAGTTTATCTCCTTTTTTGCCCATAGCAGTCAATGACTCAGAGGTATTCTTTGCAGCATGAGATGGTGCATTGTCATGAATGAAGATGATTTTGTTCCTGAAGGCACGATTCTGCTTTTTATACCATGGAAGACAGCTGTCAGTCAGAAACTCTATATACTTTGCAGAGGTCATTTTCACACCTTCAGGAACCTTAAAGAGCCCTACCAGCTGTTTCCCCATGATTCCGGCCCAAAACATGACTCCTCCACCTCCTTACTGACGTCGCAGCCTTGTTGGGGTATAGTGGCCATCCACAATCATCCACTACTCCATCCATCGGGACCATCCAGGGTTGCTCGACACTCATCAGTAAACAAGACTGTTTGAAAATTAGTCTTCATGTATGTCTGGGCCCACTGCAACCATTTCTGCTTGTGAACACTGTTTAGGGGTGGCCGAATAGTAGATTTATGCACCACAGCAAGCCTTTGAAGGATCCTACACCTAGAGGCTCGAGGGACTCCAGAGGCATCAGCAGCTTTAAATATCTGTTTGCTGGTTTGTAATGGCTTTTTAGCAGTCACTCTCTTAATCCAATGAACTTGCCTGGCAGAAACCTTCCTCATTCTGCCTTTATCAGCACAAACATGTCTGTGCTCAGAATCAACCACAAATCTCTTAACAGTACGATGATCTCATTTAAGTTTTTGGGAAATATCTAATGTTTTCATCTCTTGACCAAGGCATTGCACTATTTGATGCTTTTCAGCAGCAGAGAGATCCTTTTTCTTTCCTAAATTCCTTGAAACCTGTGCCCTGCTTAATAATGTGGAACATCATTCTTAAGTAGCTTTCCTTTAATTGGACTCACCTGGTAAACTAATTATCACAGGCATTTGAGATTGATTTCAGTGATCCAAATAGCCCTGATACACAATACCATCTATGAGTTTATTTGAAAAACAGAAAATTACATCTTTAGGACCCTTAAATCCAATTTGCATAATAATTTGGAACACAGTGTACATACAAAATAGACAGAGACACCTTGTTATTTATTTTATTAGCTCGCACCAAGTTCCCCTACGACATAATCCTGGAATCTTGCAGTGGGACAGTGTGATGTGTCACGCAACCACCATCTTTGTATACCTGAGTGTCCAAAGATGGCGTCCCCATGTGTATGTGTGCATGTATGCTTGTATGTATGCCGCATGTGTATATGCACATGTGTGCGCGTGCATGTATGTGCATGTGTATGTATGTGCATGTGTATGTATGCATATGTGTGCATGCATGTGTCTGTATGTTTGTGCATATTTGTGTATGTGCATGTGTATATTTGTGAATGTAGTCACCACATCCGGTGACTACCTCTTGAAGCTTATCAAGAGAATGCCAAGAGTGTGCAAAGCAGTAATCAAAGCAAAAGGTGGCTACTTTGAAGAACCTAGAATAGAAGACATATTTTCAGTTGTTTAACACTTTTTTGTTAATTATATAATTCCACATGTGTTAATTCATAGTTTTGATGCCTTCAGGGTGAATCTACAATTTTCAAAGTCATGGAAATAAAGAAAACAACTCTTTGAATGAGAAGGTGTGTCCAAACTTTTTGTCTGTACTATATGTGCATGCTTGCGTGTTTGTGTGTCTGTGTATCTGTGTGTGTGTGGGGGGACATTATACTGTGTGTATGTGTTTTTATGTTCGTGCTTGCATGTGTGTATGTGCGTGCATGTGTACATGTGGACATTATAGTGTTTATACGCATGTGTATGCATGTTTGTGAGTGCGTGCGTATCTGTGTGTGTGTATGCACGGGCATGTGTGTATGGGGATATTATACTTTGTGTATGCGCATGCATGTGTGTGCGTGTATGTATGTGCTTGCCTGTGTATGTGCGAATATGCATGTGGGTATGCAAGGACATGTATGTGCTTGCGTGTGTATGTGCGTATTTTTGTGCTTGCTTGTGTATGTGTGTGATTGCGTGTGTGTGTATATGTGCGTGTGTGTATGAGTATGTGGGGACATTATACTGGGTGTGTATGCGTGTTTGTGTGTATGTGCGTGCTTGCATGTGTGTATGTGCATGCATGTGTACTGAAGGTGACCTGACGGACGGACGGACTAGTCAGAGTGAAGGAAAGGTTTGCACAGTGTAGGTAGGTGTCAGTTATTACAGTGGGGAAACAGCTAGGAAAGTGTAGTGGCCGTGCAGTACCTTGGGTGGACATTAGATGGCAGGGAGGAGTGTGAGCAAAGGACTTGACAGTAGCTTAGGGCTTTAGAAACCGTTGGTCATGGGGGGGCGTGTTTGGAGTGACAGTTTCAAGGAACCAGGTGAGCTATAAATTCTGAGGGAGGGTTCCAGAAGATTCCAGTCCCCAGAGGGAGCTCAGGTGACAGGAGGACTGCGCCAGTCTGTGCGCTCTGAGGAGAATCCGACCAGGGGGACTGAGAACGTCAGGGGGGTGGTTCTGACAGGAAGGTACCGCAGAAGAGACGTGGCAGTGGGTGCAAGACACTGTATTTAACACGACGACTGACCAGTGGAAGCGCTGTTGGTTTACGGGCCTAGGGCGGCCACAGTGACGGACCTGTCAGGAACGTCAAACAGTGAAGGAGGGACGGTACGTACAAATACGTCCCTGGTGAAAAGTACAGTGTGAAAACGGCTCTGAAAACGAAGGGCCGACAAGTGAAGAGAAGTGCGGTGTGTTGCGGAGGCCCTTAGGCGGACGGCAAGTAAAGAAATAAACTTGGACCTTTTGTACCCAGTACCTGCCTCCATCTTGTCTCTGTGTCATCTCTGCGCGGTATAAAAGAGGGACCACCCCCCAGCTCGCCCGACCCCACCGACCCTACATTTGGCGTAGTCGGCAGGATCGCCGCCGCTAATACATCATCTTCTGCGGCAGGCCTGCCTCAAAGAATGGAGAAGGACTTGGATTACTCTGTTTGGATTACAATTACCTGTGGATTACAATTGGCTTACAAATTGGGAGCGCTGTGGTGACTCCGTGGTGCTGACAGAAGATCTGGGGCGGTATCAGGAGCTGCGCAAGATGGCGGTATTACTACAGCGCAGGGGAGAGGTCCGGGTGTTTGCAGACGTGTTGAATGGACTGGGACCTCCTCCAACATACCCCTGTGGACAGCAGTATGTGCCCGGAGGCCGACTCTCTCATGTACTGGACCCTAACAGATGGGTGGAAAGGCCTGCCAATGCCCCACCCAGCAGGAGGAGTGGCACAGAAGAAGGACTTGGCTGTGGCTGTTTGGCGCCATTCCATGGCTGCCCACCGGACGGTATGAGACGCTGCGGGTGTCGGGGCATCGGCCGCCTGGAGTGGCAATGGCGGCGGGAGAACGAAGTGAGCCAGAAGACGTCATCCTCGGGTCCATGGGCAAGAAGCGGAGCCTGTGCGGGGCCCGAGTGGAGCCAGAAAGAGCGGCTGCCATTGATACCGGCGGAGAGCCTCCCCACGGAGCCCCTGAGTATGGAGGCTAGGCCCGCGGAGCAGCGGGTTGGAGAGCGGAGGCTGCGGGAGGAGCCGTGTGGTGATGTGACGGAGGCCGCGGCGCCGGGGAAGGTGAGAGTTCCCCCGGTCCTGCCGGCGGCTACCCCAGCGGCCCCTATCATTCTGCAGCAGCACGCAGCCTCCTGCGTACCGGAAAACCTGGCTGCAGAAGGCCCTATGCTTTACGCGGAGTTGAGGGAGGCCCCTGTCCCTGAGCCAACCCGCCCGGAGTCATCAATGCGGAGTTCATTGGCAAGAGGCTCGGTTGCACTTCCTCGGCCGATCCCAGCTTCATCACTCGAATCGGCTGCCACTGCGGCTCTGCTTAAAGTTGTGGATGCGGCCTACCCTGCGGCCGTGAAAATGCCAGCGCTAAAAACAGCGGCGGCCTGTTTGACAGGCCCTTTGGACCAGCCCCCCAAAAACACGGCTGCTCTCAACCGCCACTCGGCCCCAGCGGCTGCTGGGCCATAGATACCATCGGCCACCTCTGCCCCACGTCCTTTTTCGGCAAGCTCCCGCCCACCGGACTCTGGGACTGGTGCGGTACCCTCCGTTTGGGTTGCGGAGGTTATTAAGGGAAAGAAGACACGGGAGAAAGCGATTTGGAAACAGCTGCATGACAAGGGGGAGGCTGGCATGGCGGAGAAGAGATCACAGGGACGGCTGGTATACACCAACCTCGAGAAGGGGTACGGTTTCATCCGTGGTAAGACTGGCCAGAAAGTGTATGTGAACGTGGCCTCTATACGGCATGGCCAGGCTCTGAAAGTAGGGGAGAGTAGGGGAAGGTATACGCCATAGAGAGAATATGGGTGTACCTAGCCCAATTTGAAAGACGTTGTCATGTGGCGTGCGCGCTGGTGAGTAGCAGTAGGCTGCTCAGAGCCTAGTGCTCCCAGTATGGTTCGGCCCCTGCAGATATTGGGTTTGGCTCAACAGCTGGTCCGACAACAGAATGTAGGTGTAGCTTCAGAACGACGAAGGCAGGGATGACGATTGTCGAGGACGACAATGGACAAAGGAAGGGAGAGTGTAGGGAAGGTGACCTGATGGACGGACTAGTCAAAGTGAAGAAGGAAAGGTTTGCACAGTGTAGGTAGGTGTCAGTTATTACAGTGGGGAAACAGCTAGGAACGTGTAGTGGACGTGCAGTACCTTGGGTGGACATTAGATGGCAGGGAGGAGTGTGAGCAAAGGACTTGACAGCAGCTTAGGGCTTTAGAAACCGTTGGTCATGGGGGGCGTGGTTGGAGTGACAGTTTCAAGGAACCGGGTGAGCTATAAATTCTGAGGGAGGGTTCCAGAAGATTCCAGTCCCCAGGGGGACCTCAGGTGACAGGAGGACTGCGCCAGTCTGTGCGCTCTGAGGAGAATCCGACCAGGGGGACTGAGGAGAGAGAACGTCAGGGGGGTGATCCTGACAGGAAGGTACCGCAGAAGAGACGTGGCAGTGGGTGCAAGATACCGTATTTAACACGACGACTGACCAGTGGAAGCGCTGTTGGTTTACGGGCCTAGGGCGGCCACAGTGACGGACCTGTCAGGAACGTCAAACAGTGAAGGAGGGACGGTACGTACAAATACGTCCCTGGTGAAAAGTACAGTGTGAAAACGGCTCTGAAAACGAAGGGCCGACAAGTGAAGAGAAGTGCGGTGTGTTGCGGAGGCCGTTAGGCGGACGGCAAGTAAAGAAATAAACTTGGACCTGTTGTACCCAGTACCTGCCTCCATCTTGTCTGTGTCATATCTGCGCGGTATAAAAGAGGGACCACCCCCCAGCTCGCCCGACCCCACCGACCCTACACATGTGTATGTGCATGTTGGTACATTATACTGTGTTTGCATGCATGTTTGTATGTGTGTGTATCTACATGTGTATATCTGCGTGTGTGTATGCATGGGAGAGTGTGTGTAGGTTCATTATACTGTGTGTGTATGCAAGTGCGTATGTGTGTTTGTATTTGCGTACTTCCATGTGTGAATGTGCGTGCGCCTGAATCTGTGTGTGGGGACATTACACTGTGTGTATGCGTGTTTGTGTGTGTGCGTATGTGTGTATCTGCATGTATATATATGCATTTGTGTATGCACGTGTATGTGAGGACATTATACTCTGTATGTATGTGTCTGTGTTTGTGTGTAAGTGGTGCATATGTAAGTGCGTGTTGGGACATTATACTGTGTGTATACGTATGCATGCTATGTGAGTATATATGTGAGTACATGTATGTATGTGTGTGTGTGTGTATATTCATGTCTGTAGTGTGTGTGTGTGTGTGTGTGTGTGGTGTGTGTCCCGCCTCTGCCTACCAACCCACCTCCGTGTAGTCACAGCCGGCAGGAAAGACGGCGGTTTGCGGCCTGTGCTGGAGATGGGGTGCAGCGCCACATTTGCTCTATTTTTTTGCCTCTCTTTTGTATTTTTTTCAAAACAAAGTTCCCCCATTTCAAAAAAGTGCCGACCAACAAATGCTAGATACCCCTTCAAAACCAACCATTTTCAACAGGTAAGAGGACATTGGTGTGACACTTAATCTAGGGATAGGGAGAAAGAAGGGAAAGTGATATGAATTAATTAAAATATAATTTTTAGTATTCTATTTATTGAATATAGACTTTTACTTTCATCTTAAAAAAATACTGTATATCACCTACCTAGGAATTAGCTGAGTTCCTTCAGTAAAACATGTGTCGTGACTAGTGTTGAGCATTCCGATACCGCAAGTATCGGGTATCGGCCGATACTTGCTGTATCGGAATTCCGATACCGACTTCCGATATTTTTTCAATATCGGAATTCGGCATCGGAATCGGAAGTTCAGTTGATTGACGGCCTGACGTCATCATGATGCGCGGTGTGTGCGCATCATGATGCGCCGTCATTTCGGGCCTTCCGGGGGTCTCTGCCGGCCTGCCGGGGGGCTGTGCCGGCCTGCCGGGGGGCTGTGTGGACTGCCCGGGGTCTCTGCCGGCCTGCCGGGGGGCTGTGCCGGCCTGCCGGGGGGCTGTGCACCCTGTGGGGGTCTGTACCGGCCTGCCGGGGGGCTGTGCCGGCCTGCCGGGGGGCTGTGCTGATGTCCGGGGGTCTGTGCAAGCATCGTCCGATGGGACTACAAGTCCCATCGGGCGATGCCTGCTACCATGACAGTGATTGACACATTAGCCAATGATGGGACAGTAGTAGTCCCATCATCCGGCTAATGTGTTAAATGTTAAAAAAAAAAAAAAAAAATACTACATACATACTACATGCTACATACATACTACATATATACTACATACATACTACATACATACTACATACATACTACATGCATGCTACATACATACTACATATATACTACATACATACTACATACATACTGCATGCTACATACATACTACATACATACTACATACATACTACATGCATGCTACATATATACTACATGCTACATACATACCACATACATACTACATGCATGCTACATATATACTACATGCATGCTACATACATACTACATATATACTACATGCATGCTACATACATACTACATGCTACATGCATGCTACATACATACTACATACATGCTACATATATACTACATACATACTACATATATACTACATGCATGCTACATATATACTACATACATACTACATATATACTACATGCATGCTACATATATACTACATACATACTACATATATACTACATACATGCTACATATATACTACATACATACTACATATATACTACATACATGCTACATACATACTACATATATACTACATGCATGCTACATACATACTACATGCTACATGCATGCTACATACATACTACATACATACTACATGCTACATACATACCACATATATACTACATACATACAATACATTCATACAATACATACATAGACATACAGTACATATAACATAGAGTAACATACTTACCAATACTTGTCACATTGTTCCCCGAAGCCATTGTCTTTCCGGAATAAATATTAACATAACAAACCACAAAAATACTCACCCACGATCCGAAGCAGTCCACGAGTGTGTCCCACGACGATCTTGGGTAGAGAACTGCAGCATCAGATGATGCTGCCGTTCTCTACGGGCTGCAGGAATCCAATGACGGAAGGTAGGTATCCTTCCGCACTGTATTCCTCCGCCACTTAAAAAAAAAAAAGTCCCTAGTCTCACTTTATGCCATTGCTGTGTGGGAAATTCCCACACAGCAATGGCATAAAGTGAGACTAGGGACTTTTTTTTTTTTTAAGTGGCGGAGGAATACAGTGCGGAAGGATACCTACCTTCCGTCATTGGATTCCTGCAGCCCGTAGAGAACGGCAGCATCAGCTGATGCTGCAGTTCTCTACCCAAGATCGTCGTGGGACACACTCGTGGACTGCTTCGGATCGTGGGTGAGTATTTTTGTGGTTTGTTATGTTAATATTTATTCCGTAGACGACAATGGCTTCGGGGAACAATGTGACAAGTATTGGTAAGTATGTTACTCTATGTTATATGTACTGTATGTCTATGTATGTATTGTATGAATGTATTGTATGTATGTAGTATATATGTGGTATGTATGTAGCATGTAGTATGTATGTAGCATGCATGTAGCATGTAGTATGTATGTAGCATGCATGTAGTATATATGTAGTATGTATGTAGCATGCATGTAGTATATATGTAGCATGCATGTAGTATGTATGTGGTATGTATGTAGTATATATGTAGTATGTATGTAGTATATATGTAGCATGTATGTAGTATGTATGTAGCATGCATGTAGCATGTAGTATGTATGTAGCATGCATGTAGTATATATGTAGTATGTATGTAGCATGCATGTAGTATATATGTAGTATGTATGTAGTATATATGTAGCATGTATGTAGTATATATGTAGCATGCATGTAGCATGTAGTATGTATGTAGCATGCATGTAGTATATATGTAGTATGTATGTAGCATGCATGTAGTATATATGTAGCATGCATGTAGTATATATGTAGTATGTATGTAGTATATATGTAGCATGTATGTATTATGTATGTAGCATGCATGTAGCATGTAGTATGTATGTAGCATGCATGTAGCATGTAGTATGTATGTAGCATGCATGTAGTATATATGTAGTATGTATGTAGCATGCATGTAGTATATATGTAGTATGTATCATGTAGTATGTATGTAGCATGCATGTAGTATATATGTAGCATGCATGTAGTATATATGTAGTATGTATGTTGCATGTAGTATGAATGTAGCATGTATGTAGTATGTAGTATGAATGTAGCATGTATGTAGTATGTAGTATGAATGTAGCATGTAATTTTTTTTTTTTTTTACATTTAACACATTAGCCGGATGATGGGACTACTACTGTCCCATCATTGGCTAATGTGTCAATCACTGTCATGGTAGCAGGCATCGCCAGATGGGACTTGTAGTCCCATCGGACGATGCCTGCACAGACCCCCGGAGCCTGCACAGACCACCGGCAGGCCGGCACAGCCCCCCGGCAGGCCGGCACAGCCCCCCGGAGCCTGCACAGACCACCGGCAGGCCGGCACAGACCACCGGAGCCTGCACAGACCCCCTGGCAGGCCGGCACAGCCCCCCGGCAGGCCGGCACAGCCCCCCGGCAGGCCGGCACAGCCCCCCGGAGCCTGCACAGACCACCGGCAGGCCTGCACAGACCCCCTGGCAGGCCGGCACAGCCCCCCGAAAGGCCCGTACAGACCCCAGAGAGGCTGTACAAGGGCAGGAAAGGGTTTTTCTTATTCCGATACCGGAAGTCCCATAGACTTGAATGGGACTTCCGGTATCGGAATCGGCGATACCGATACTTTTTTTAAAGATCGGCCGATACCATCCGATACGATACTTTGAAGTATCGGATGGTATCGCTCAACTCTAGTCGTGACATAGTCCTCTTGCATAGGACTAAAGTTAATCTTTAATGAAATGAAAGTCTGTGATTAATTCATATTGCCTACTTTAGGAAATAGTTTTGTTGGGACAGCGGTGAATGTGATTCAAAGATAATAGAGAATGGAGTGCTTTCTAACTGCTGAATGAGCTGCTTGGTGTCCTACATAACCAAGTGCAGTGCTGATTTGCTTTGAGCTCTGAACAACCAATTACCAGATAGTTGTCCTAATAAAATTAATGGGACACCAGCCTTTCTTGAGAAAGCAGATATAATTAGTGGTTGAGGTTAAAAGAGTTGTCTGGCCTGAAGCCACGTTCATACGTTCAGTATTTGGTCAGTATTTTAAATCAGTACAGTATTTGTAAGCCAAAGCCAGGAGTGGGACAATCAGAGGAAAAGTACACGGTGGGCCATTTATATGGATACACCTAAATAAAATGGGAATGGTTGGTGATATCAACTTCATGTTTGTGGCATATTAATATATGGGAGGGGGGAAACTTTTCCAGATTGGTGGTGACCATGGTGGTCATTTTGAAGTTGGCCATTTTGGATCCAACTTAATTTTTCCAATGGGAAGAGGGTCATGTGACACATCAAACTTATTGAGAATTTCACAAGAAAAACAGTGATGTGCTTGGTTTTAACGGAACTTTATTCTTTCATGAGTTATTTACCAGTTTATGACCACTTATAAAATGTGCTCAAAATGCTTCCATTGTATTGGATTGTCAATGCAACCCTCTTCTCACACTCTTGACACACTGATAGCAACACCGCAGAAGAAATGCTAGTCTAAGAGGGTCAGATTCCTTGCTCGACCTGACACGCACAATGTGGTGGTGCACCTTCTTGCTGTAAAAACTCAGGGAACGTGCCATCTTCAGTGCATAAAGAGGGCAACACATCATCATGTAGCAATTTCAGATATCCAGTGGCATTGAGGTTTCCATTAATGAAGAATGGCCCCACTATCTTTATTCCCCATATACCACACCATACCATCAATTTTGAGTGTCAGGTCCGAGCGTACCTACATGAACAGCTTCCTGGAAAGTGGATTGGTCATCGTGGGCCAGTTGAATGGCCACCAAGGTCTCCCGATCTGACCCCCTTAGACTTTTATCTTTGGGGTCATCTGAAGGCATTTGTCTATGCTGTGAAGATACGAGATGTGCAGCATCTGAAACAGTGGATACTGGATGCCTGTGCTAGCATTTCTTCTGCAGTGTTGCTATCAGTGTGTTAAGAGTGGGAGAAGAGGGTTGCGTTGACAATCCAACAATGGGCAGAACTTTAAACACATTTTACAAGTGGTCATAAACTTGTAAATAACTTGTGAAAGAATAAAGTTATGTTAAAACCAAGCATGCCTTTGCTTTTCTTGTGAAATTCTCAATAAGTTTGATGTGTCACATGACCCTCTTCCCTTTGAAAAAAATAAAGTTGGATTCAAAATGGTTACCATCCATCTTGAAAAGTTTCCCCCCTCCCATATACTAATGAGCCACAAACAGGACGTTGAAATCACCAACCAGTCCCATTTTATTTAGGTGTATCCATTAAATGGCCCACCCTGTATAATAGAAACACGTCACCACTTCTGCATTTCTCACCCATTCCTGGTTTTGGCTTACAAATACTGATGTAAAATACTGACCATTTACTGAACGTGTGAACGTGGCCTTATGGTATTCACTTGTGAATCATTGTGAATTCTTACAGTATGCACGCTGTGTGCTGAGAGGATTATCTGATTATGTACTCGGAGCGACGGGTGCGTGACCGCAAGTTTGTGATTTGCAAACATGTTTTCACTTGCCAGCTAGACTTGCATGTCCCTGCTCATTGTAAGTGTATTGAGCTAGACCCAATTGTCTATTTGGAATGTTGCTGGAAGTATTCAAATCACTTTAGGCGCCACCACCAGAAAATGCTCACAGCGTGCACTGTGCACTCTATGATTTTTCACATGTCTACAGTCACAAAGAGTGTCTGCAGACTTGTACCCTAAAGCTGGACATCTAGAGATGGGTGGACATCTGGATATTCAAGTATTGGAGCCCAAACATCCTGTGTTTGCCACACTGTCATGTACATGAGAGCGCGGCAAACATCACTTCTGATCAGTGGTAAAATTATTACCACCAGTCAGACAGCCACGGTTCCCACAATGTCAAAACACAGCACACAATGCCCAGCACGCAACTGTGATCAGAAGTATAAAGTTTGCCTCCAGTCATTGGTGTCGGCTGATGGGACTACTGCTCCCATTAGCCGACGCCTGCTGCCGCTAATAACAGTGAGAGCAGTAGCGGCTGATGGGTGTATTCGTCATCTGGCTCCTGACCTATAAATAAATAATTAAACCAGCCAGGCAAAACTCACAGCTGGGGGCTGCAATCATCAGTTGTCAGCTTCAGCAAGGCTGGTTATCAAGAATAGAGGGGTTTCCACACTGCATTTTTTAATTATTTAGATAAATAATTTTCCAAAAATGGCGTGGGGTCCCCCGTTTTGACAACCAGCCTTGCTAAAGCAGACAGCTGGGGGTACTCTCATGCTGGTAAGGGGCCATAGATATTGACCTTCTAGCCTAAAAATAGCAACCCGCAGCTGCCCAGACAAGGCACATCTATTACAACCCCTGGCAAAAATTCTGGAATCACTGGCCTTGGAGGATGTTCATTCAGTTGTTTAATTTTGTAGAAAAAAAGCAGATCACAGACATGGCACAAAACTAAAGTCATTTCAAATGGCAACTTTCTGGCTTTAAGAAACACTAACAGAAATCAAGAACAAAAAATGTGGAAGTCAGTAATGGTTACTTTTTTAAACCAAGCATAGGGGAAAAATTATGGAATCACCTGTAAATTTTCATTCCCAAAACTTACACCTGCATCAAATTAGATCTGCTTGTTAGTCTGCATCTAAAAAGGTTTGATCACACCTTGGAGAGCTGTTGCACCAAGTGGACTGACATGAATCATGGCTCCAACACGAGAGATGTCAATTGAAACAAAAGAGAGGATTATCAAACTCTTAAAAGAGGGTAAATCACGCAATGTTGCAAAAGATGTTGGTTGTTCACAGTCAGCTGTGTCTAAAATCTGGACCAAATACAAACACCATGGGAAGGTTGTTAAAGGCAAGGTCTTCCTGGTAGACCAAGGAAGACATCAAAGCGTCAAGACCAAAAACTTAAAGCAATATGTCTCCAAAACAGGAAATGCTCAACAAACCAAATGAGGAACAAATGGGAGCAAACTGGAGTCTACGTCTGTGACCGAACTGTAAGAAACCGCCTAAAGGAAATGGGATTTACATACAGAAAAGCTAAATGAAAGCCATCATTGACACCTAAACAGAAAATAACAAAAAAACAAGGTTACAATGGGCTAAGGAAAAGCAATTATGGACTGTGGATGACTGGCTGAAAGTCATATTCAGTGATGAATCACGAATCTGCATTGGGCAAGGTGATGATGCTGGAGCTTTTGTTTGGTACAGTTCCAGTGAGATTTATAAGGATGACTGCCTGAAGAGAACATGCAAATTTCCAGTCACTGATATGGGGCTGCATATCAGGTAAAAGCACTGGGGAGATGGCTGTCATTACATCTTCAATAAATGTAAAAGTTTATGTTGATATTTTGGACACTTTTCTTATCCCATCAATTGAAAGGATGTTTGGGGATGATGAAATCATTTTTCAAGATGATAATGCATCCTGCCATAGAGCAAAAACTGTGAAAGCATTCCTTGAAAAAAACACGTAAGGTCAATGTCATGGCCTTCAAATAGTCCGGATCTCAATCCAATTGTAAATCTTTGGTGAAAGTTAAAGAAAATGGTCCATGACAAGGCTCCAACCTGCAAAGCTGATCTGGAAACAGCAATCAGAGATAGTTGGAGCCAGATTGATGAAGAGTACTGTTTGACACTCTTTAAGTCCATGCCTCAGAGACTGCAAGCTGTTATAAAAGCCAGAGGTGGTGTAACAAAATACTAGTGATGCGTTGGAGTGTTTTTTGTTGGTTTGTTTTTCATGATTCCATATTTTTTGCCCTCAGAATTGAGTGATTCCATAATTTTTCCCCATGCTTGGTTTAAAAAAGTAACCATTACTGACTACCACATTTTTTGTTCTTGATTTCTTTTAGTGTTTCTTAAAGCCAGAAAGTTGCCATCTGAAATGACTTTAGTTTTGTGCCATGTCTGTGATCTGCTTTTTTTCTGCAAAATTAAACAACTGAATGAACATCCTCCAAGGCCGGAGATTCCATAATTTTTGCCAGGGGTTGTAGATGTGCCAATTCTGGCTCTTTGCCCTACTCTTCTCTCTTGCCCTGTAGCGGTGGCAAGTGGGGTTCATATTTGTTGGGTGGATGTCACCTTTGTATTGTCAGGTGACATCATGCCCATGGCTTAGTAATGGAGAGGTGTCTATAAGAGCCCAAATAAAGTCTTTCATTTTAAATAAAACTAAATACACTTTGATATTTTTATTTAAAAATAACAATCGCAGTTATACTCACCTAACACTTATTCCACCGAAGCAAAGCACTCGCCTTCTGTAATAAAATAAAAAACAACAATATCCTTCACCTGTCTGTCATTCTGTCTCATGCCGTAATCCATGTCTGGGGGATAAATAGTTTTCCCAACTGGCAAATGAACTACGGTGACCTCTACACTATAAGAAAAATCTCGCGATTCAGAGGCGAGTTCACCGGGAGAATTTCACTGCGGTGAATTTAAACTGCGGTAAACTCGCCTCTGCACCGTGAGACTTTTTCTCAAGCTGTAGAGGACACCGCAGTTCATTTGCTGGCTGGGAACGCAGCCTCAGTGACCAACACATGACAGCATTACAAACACCCTGTGTTCAGGCAGTCGAACCCAAACAGAATCTTGGACTTTGTGGTGGTCCGTGTTCAGTGTTTGTGCCTGAACAGTAGGTATTCGGTATGGATACTAAATGTAACTGTATGGGTTTGCCCATCTCTATGGACAACCCCTTTAATATTCTGAATGAGCATATTGCTATGTGCCTGGATTAAATGATTTTATTTTATATGATAAAAACAAAGGCTCTTTGTTAATAGTGTTTAATATAACAAAATAAATAATTTAATTTGAATTAATTTATCATCTTTTTTTGCTATCCCTAATTTATGTGTTGTAATTGTTTCTAGTGGTGTACACTTTATGTGACCATAATTAGACTGCCCAGTGAACACCATATATATTTGCTTGCAGTGCTGGCATGGCATGCACATACATCAAATTTTTCAGCTGTGTTGCTGCCATCAATTTTTTTGTAACTTATTTTTTTCAAATTAAATGGAAAAATGTCTAACTTTCAACATCTGATATGTGTTCTATGTTCTGTTGTGAATATAATATACCGTATATACTCGAGTATAAGTCGATCCGAGTATAAGTCGACCCCCCTAATTTTGCCACAAAAAACTGGGAGAACTTATTGACTCGAGTATAAGTCTAGGGTGGGAAATGCTCCATAGATTATTCCCCCATATGGTGTCCTCAGAAGAAACTCCATAGATTATTCCCCCATATGCTGCTCCCATAAGAAGCTCCATAGATTGTTCCCTCATATGCTGCCCCCACAAGAAGCTCCAGATTATTCCCTCATATGCTGCCCCCCCATAAGAAGCTCCATATATTGTTCCCTCATATGCTGCCCCCACAAGAAGCTCCATATTGTTCCCCCATATGCTGCCCCCATAAGAAGCTCCATATTGTTCCCTCATATGCTGCCCCCACAAGAAGCTCCATATTGTTCCCTCATATGCTGCCCCCATAAGAAGCCCTTAGATTATTCCCCCATGTGCTGCCACTGCTGCTGCATGTAAAAATAAAAAAAATGACATACTCACCTTTCCGTCGCTGGGTGTCAGATTCTCACCTGTCCTGCGTCCATGGCTGCTCACCGCTATCTGCACGTCATCAGTCAGTGACGTTCAGACTGCAGGGGGCGCGGCGCGCATTAACCACGTCACCGCGCCCTCTGCTGTCTGAAGTCACTGACCGATGACAGACAGCAGCAAGCAGCCATGGACGCAGGACAGGTGAGTATCGCTGTACTTACCCGTCCTGACGCTGTCTTGAGCCCCCAGCTTCTCCGCGCTCTCTCTTCAGAACGGGGATGGCTGAACTCCAAAAAACAAGGTAAACAAAACAAAACTAATAAGTTCAATAGCAGAGCAAAAACTTATCTTTGAGAAGCAGGAATCAGACTGGTCTCCAAGAATCCAGCAGAGAAATCACCAGCGACTCAGAAGGGCGTCGGATGCCTTATATCCAGTCAGAATTTCCTGTTACCCAGTCATCATCTACCAGATCAGGTGTTTGGTAATCAACCTCACTACCTTCCTTCACCAGAAGAGGGAGTTCATCAGACATCGACGGTGAAGGGGAAAATGAACTCACAACACTGCCCCAGAGCAGACCCCAATGGAATAGACAGCCCCCAAACATATATTGTCAGTGAGACAAGATGAAAACACAAACACAGGTAAGAAAATAGGCAGAGCAAACTATGGGGCCCACACTAACTAGAAAGGACAGGAAAGGAAAGACACTGTCTGCAAGCACGCAAAAAACCCTGCAAAAAAGTCCAACACTTCTGATAGCAAATACTCTGAAGTCACTAGACTTCTCCCACTATATCAGCACTCTGGCATATTCTGAAAGCAGAGCAAAAAGAGGCCAATCTAATAAGGGACAAAAAACAAACTGACACAAACAGTAACATAAGGATGGAAATTCAGCACAGCCCCAGCACACAAAACTGAATAGACAAAACCAAATCAAATGTGAACAATAGCAAAGAACACTTAGCTTGAGCATGCAGGGACTGAACTGGGAACTAAGACCTCAGGAGGTAGGAAAAATCACCAGCAGGGATAGAGGGAGTCGGCTGTCTTAAATCCAGTCAGAGACTCAGATGTCCAATCATCGTCCTCATTATCAGATGGCAGGCCTCTGTCAATTAGATCAGCTCCATTACCTCCTTTAACCACCAGAGGGAGCCCGGAAAGAGAACTTGCGACTCCTCTGTCAATACAACCAGCTCCACTACGTTCACTAGCAACCAGAGGCAGGCCAGAAAGTGAATTCACAACAGGGGTCCATATGATAGAAAATACCAAAAAATGACAGCATTCTAAAAACTGCTCCCCTCAAGGTGCTCAAAACCACATTCAAAAAGTTTATTAACCCCTCAGGGGCTTCACAGAAACTTTTGAAATGTGGAAAAGAACATTTACCTTTTTTTCCACAAAAAATTTACTTTAGACCCAAATTTCTTTATTTTTGTAAGGTTAACAGGAAAAAGAGGACACCCAAATTTGTTGTGCAATTTATCCTGAGCATTCTGATACCCCATATGTGGGAAAAAAACTACTGTTTGTGCGCACAGCAAAGCTCGGAAGGGAAGGAGCACCATTCGAATATTTTTATGCAAAATTTGCTGAAACAATTAGCGAAAGCCATGTAACGTTTGAAAAGCTCCTGATGTGCCTAAACAGTGAAAACTGCACACAATTGACACCATTTGGAAACTAGACCTCTCAGGGAAGTCATCTAGTTGTGTGGTGAGCACATTGAACCCTCAGGTGCTTCACAGAAGTTTATAAAGTTGAGCAATGAAAATGAAAAAAATCACATTGTCCCTACAAAATTGTTTTCTGGTCCTGAATTAGGCTTTTTAATAAGGGATACAGGAGAAATTGCACTATACACTTTGTAGGTTATCTTGTTCTGAGGACACTGATACTCCATATGAGGCAGAAAACTACCATTTGGGTGTAAGATATGCTGGAATCATTAGCAGACGCCATGTCCCGTTTGGAGAGTACCCGAAGTTCCTAAATAATGGAAACCCCTACAAGTGACTTCATTTTGGAAACTAGACCCATCATGGAATGTATTCAGATATGTGGTGAGCACCTTGAACCCCCAGATGCTTCACAGAAGTTTATAACGTTGAGCAGTGAGAATTTATTAAATCACATTTTCCTCATAAAAGTGTTATCTTAGCTCCATTTTCTTATTTTCACAAGGGAGTAAGGAGAAATTGCACCATACAACTTGTTATACAATTTCTCCTGAGTTCACCGACACCCCATATATGGGGGAATGCTACTTTTGAGGCACAGTGCAAAGCACAGAAGGGAAGAGGCACCATATTGGAGTTCAGATTTTGCTGGAATGGTTTGAAGGTGCCATGTCACATTGGCAGAGCCCCTGAGTTGCCAGAACAACAGAAACTCCCCATATGGGAACTGATTTTACAAACTACACTCCCCAATTAATTAATCTAGGGTTGCTGTGATCATATTGACACCACATGTGTCTCACAGAATTTTATGTCATTGAGTGGTGACAAAAGAATAAATTACATTTTTACAACTAAAATGTTGTTTTAGCCCCAAGTTTTTAATTTTTCTTAGGGCTAATAGGAAATGTTTTTACAACAAACTGAGGTCCATTTTTTCCTGAGTTCGCCAAGACCATACAAGTAATCGGGAAATATATTTCAGGCACAGTGCAAAGCTTAGAAGGGAAGATGCGCCATACTATAGTGCAGATTTTACTGTTCTGGTTTGCCGGTGCCATGACCCACTGAAATAGCCCCAGAGTTGACAGAACTGCAGAATCCCCCATAAGTGACCCCATTTTACAAACTTCACCTCTCAACAAAATTATATAGGTGTGCAGTGATCATATTGACACCACGGGTGTGTCATAGAATTTTATGCCATTGGGCAGTGAAGAAAAAAATAACTACATTTTTACCACAAAAATTTTGTTCTAGTCCCAGATTTTACAATTTCACACAAGAAGTGTGGGTAAAAATGGCACCATAATTTGTCCCACAATTTCTACTGAGTGTGGCAATACCCCATATGTGGCTCTACAATACTTCTTAGCTATATGGAGAGACACGGGAGGGATGGAGCGCTATTTGCCTCCTGGAGCGCAGATTTTCATAGAATAGTTTGCAGACTCCATATACAGAGCCCCTAAGTGCTAGAAGAGCAGAATCCCCCCTCAAGTGACCCTATTCTGGAAATTATATAATTATACATTATGACAAGCGGCAATCAATGTTGCCTAGTGAAAATTGCAAGCTGCCATTGTTGTCACCAGTACACTGTTTTTTAGTGTCCAGTACGTTGCAGTCACCAGGACGTTATGCCCAGCTCATGCTTCTGGAGACATGCACCCATAAGTTATGTGGGCTCTCATCGCTTCAAAAATGCCAATCATGCGGATGCTATACTGTATGTAGTTTAGGTATACTGTGGGCCTCAGAAGGGAGGGGGCATTTGGATTTGGGAGCACAGAATTTGCTAAATTTATTTTGAGGGGCAAGGAGCCATTTAGCTATTCCAGAGCCTTTGTACTACCAGTAACGTGAAAGCCCCCTATACGTCTATTAACAGATTACAGATCTGAGTGGGAGCTTGCTTATTTTGTGGATTGATTTGAAGCTTTTATTGGGAACATTTTACAAAACGTTTGGGATCACATTTATCCAGCGCTCAACGCTGAGCACTTACTTTGGGGTTTCCATCTAAATTTCTCCGAGTGACATAATTCAGATGAAACCTCAAGGGAACCATTCACAGGTCTTATGTCGTTCAAAGTGACTTCATCTGCCTCATTATAGGGAATCTTCAGTCGAGGTTTCATCTGAATCACGTATTTCAGATATTTACATGGAAATCCTGGTGAAAGGCTGGTTTCACATTTGCGTTTTTTTTGCGCTGGAAAAAAACGCATATGTGCGCATGCGTTTTTTCCCCTATATTTAACATGGGTGCGCATACCTGCGCACTGGTTAGCGCATGTATGCGATTTTCATGCGCTGCGTTTTTTTGGGGTGTGCGTTTGTATTTTCCAGACGCAGCATGTTGCATTTTTTGGCCCTGCAAAAAAGCGCATGCGCACATATGCGCATGTTTTGCGCTAAAAATGGCCATTATAGCCTATGGATGCGCATATGTGCGCACTGGCATGCTCATGTATGCGTTTTTTTGCACATGCGTTTTTTTTTGTTAACCATGGAATTTAGGGGTTTGGGTTAGAGTTAGGGTTAGTTAAGGGGGTTAAGGGTTAGGGTCAGGGTTAGGGTTGGGGTTTGGGTCAGGGTTAGGGTTAAGTATGGTTTGGTTAAGGGTTAGGGTCAGGGTTAGGGTCAGGGTTAGGGTTAAGTATGGTTTGGTTAAGGGTTAGGGTCAGGGTTAGGGTTAAGTATGGTTTGGTTAAGGGTTAGGGTAAGGGTTAGGGTCAGGGTTAAGTATGGTTTGGTTAAGGGTTAGGGTCAGGGTTAGGGTCAGGGTTAAGTATGGTTTGGTTAAGGGTTAGGGTCAGGGTTAGGGTTAAGTATGGTTTGGTTAAGGGTTAGGGTAAGGGTTAGGGTCAGGGTTAGGGTTAAGTATGGTTTGGTTAAGGGTTAGGGTCAGGGTTAGGGTCAGGGTTAGGGTTAAGTATGGTTTGGTTAAGGGTTAGGTTCAGGGTTAGGGTCAGGGTTAGGGTTAATTATGGTTTGGTTAAGGGTTAGGGTTAGGGTCAGGGTTAGGGTTAGTAAAGTCATGGTTTGGGTTAGTGTGAGTGGCCACCTAATGTTGGAAAAAAACGCAAACGCGGTAAAAACGCACTAAAAACGCATACAAACGCTTAAAAACGCTGCGTTTTTTTCATGCATGCTCATAAAAATGCTTGAAAAAAACGCAGCAGCTGTATGCTTTTGTATGCGTTTTTTCAATGCGTTTTTTTGCGGGAAAAACGCGCTGCAAAAAAAAGCAAGTGTGAAACTAGCCTAAGTGCTCCGCTGAGCGCTGGAACATTGTGGGCCGAGTCTTACTGCGATCTTTGGGAGGAAGAATAAACAAAACAGGTGAAGAATTGGTTTTATTTTATTTATTTTTTAGGCTGTTCCTCATGCGGTGTAAGTGATTAGATGACCTTACTCTTCGGGTTGGTGCGATTACAGTGATACCAGATTTATATTGGGTTTTTATATTTGACTACTGTCACACACTAAAAGACGCTTTTTATTGCCAAAATGCATCACCATTAATGATGAGCGAGTGTGTTCGCTACTCGAGTTTTCCGAGCATGCTCGGATGTTCGAGTATCTTGGGCGTGCTCGTAAATTATGTCTGAGTCCCCGTAGCTGCATGATTTTCATCTGCCAGACAGCCTGAATACATGTGGGGATTCCCTAACAAACAGGCAATTTTGTTTCTGACCAAATACTTATTTTCCACCATAATATGCAAGTAAAATGAAAAAAAAACAGACAATGTGATTTTCTGGATTTTTTTTTCTCAGTTTGTCTCCCATAGTTGAGGTCTACCTATGATGTAAATTACAGACACCTCTCATCTTTTTAAGTGGTGGAACTTGCACTATTGCTGACTGACTAAATACTTTTTTCCCCACTGTACAGTATAAGGTATCAGTGTACTCAGGACAAATTACACAACAACTTTTGGGGTCAAATTTCTCCTTTTACCCTTGGTAAAATAATAATAATTGGATCTGAAATAAATTTTTTGTGAAAAGGTTAAATGTTCATTTAAAACATTCCAAAAATTCCTATGAAGCACCTGAATTGTTAATAAACTTTTTGAATGTGGTTTTGAGCACCTTCAGGGGTGCAGTTTATAGAATGGTGTCACTTTTGGGTATTTTCTATCATATAGACCCCTCAAAGTGACTTCAAATATGATGTGGTCCCTAAAAAAATGGTGTAAAAATGAGAAATCGCTGATCAACTTTTAACCCTTATAACTTCCTAACAAAAATTATTTTGGTTCCAAAATTGTGCTGATGTAAAGTAGACATTTGGGAAATGTTACTTCTTAATTATTTTGTTATTTTGTATGACATATCTTTGTGATTTAAAGGCATGAAAATTCAAAGTTGGAAAATTGCAAAATTTTCTAAATTTGACAAATTTCCGTTTTTTTCACAAATAAACGCAAGTCATATCAAAGAAATGTTACCACTATCATGAACTACAGTATGTCACAAGAAAACAATGTCAGAATCACCCTTATCCATGGAGGTGTTCCAGAGTTATTACCTCATAAAGGGACAGTGGTCGGAAATGTAAAAATTGGCATGGTCATTAACATGGAAACCACCCTTGGGGGTATAGGGGTTAAATAGTAATTTTGGCCCTTTTGTTCTCACCCACTGTTACCCTTGTCATGGTACCCATAGACCATATAAATAATATGATGCCCCACAGTACCCTACAACATGTATATTATGACTCCACAGTACCCCCAGCAAAGTATGATGCCCCCATAGTGTCCTAACACAGCATGATATCCCCACAATGTCTCCAACATAGTATAATATTCACATGATGCCTCACATCAGTATGATGTCCCCAAAATGCCCCTCACACAGCATAATCTTCCCACAGCCACTCAGCACAGTATGATCAAACCACAGCTCCACGCACATAGTATAATGTCCACTGTAACGCTAATGCCAGTGCCCTTGCATGGTTCCCCATCCCCCTCCATGCAGGTATGCCGATAAACTCTCTCTTCTCTGTTCTTATAGGGGCAGCACATGCACTTGCAAACGTGCCACCAGACAATAGCTGAGAGGCATCTTGTATGAAAGGCACCCTCTCCAATAGGGAGGTACCAAAGCAACATTGACTCATTAGTGAGTGAAATGTGCTACTAGTGAGTTGTTAGTTTCCTGGTTCTTGTGTGACTACTGTAGGTCTTGAATCTGAACCCCTTGTCTTTGTGTGGCAAGTACCTATACCTGCTTTTCTTGTCTGTATGTGACCAGTGCCTGAACCTAAACCCCTGGTCTGTGTGTATGGCCACTTCCTAAGCCTGGTCCATGTGTGGCCAGCACCTGAATCCTGTCTGCTAGTTACTCCAAGTCCAGACCGTGTCAGCATACCCTGACCCTGCAGTAGTGGGGACCTCCTAGGAGTGATACCTGGTTGATACCTGCAGCTTTAGCCTGACTCCACCATCAGGAGTTCCAGTGAACACCAGGTAGCAGCTTAGCTATGCATTTCCTAGGTAAGCCCAGCTCTGTAGCACAGTGGGTCCACGAACCACGTGCACCACTTGTAGGCTTGACACCCTCTCACACACAATATGATGCCCTACAGCCCTCTTATACAGTATAATGGTACCACAGCTTTCCCCGCAGTATAATACTACCAAATTCCCCCATCTAAACTGTATGATGCTCCCTATAGTTCCTCTACCCAGTATCATATCTCCACAGTCCTCCATCCATACATTCACAGCCATGTAGGTACCTGTGCCGACTGGGGGTTGGTCCCTCTTTCACCACGAACAGACTGAAGACAGATACTGATGTGTGTTCAACAGGTCCTCTTCATTGGTCATCCTCCACAACCACAACAACTCAACAGCAGCACGACAGCTTCTACGCACAGGCCCGGGTACCTTTCACCTTCTTCTCTTCCCTCTATAGTGAGGTCCCTCGCGGTTCTTTCACTGTGGCTGCCATTAGGCCCACGGCCACAGCACTTCCCCTGTCCGAGTCCTTCCATCAGGTACCCCCGGGCTTCCTCTGTCCTGTGGCTCTCCTGTCAGGGCCACCCCCCTGACCGTCTCTCTCCTCAGTCCCTACTGGAGCTTCTTCTTCTTCTATCCGTATCTCCCTTCTGTCTCCTCTTCTCCTGAGCTCCTCCTCCTGGACTGGCTTCCTTCTGGAACTCTCTCTGCCTATTTATTCCCCTCCCCGAGAATTTCCCTCTAGAGCTCATGTAATTCCGCCCACCATGACTCCGCAGTTTCGTAGCCTTAAGCTGCTGTTAAGCCCTTTCCTCACTGCTCTCTGCCTCCATCTTGTGGCCAAACCGTAGTACTGCACCGTCTCATTTTCCTGCTGTTCTTGGTCTCCCCCTAGTAGCCAAACCCAGTACTTTACCATCTTCCACTGTCTCTAGCTGTCTCCCCACATACATATACAGCAGTCCATGTCAAGTACTTTTGCACATTTTGCATTCACCTTCCTTCTGCAGGCAGGTCCATAGGTCAGTCCACTTCCCTACAGCCACTATCACATATTATGATGCTGTCACAGCCTACACACAGTATAATATGCCTCACAGCCCCTCAACTACACAGAGTCATGGTCCCCACCTTTGCTAACACACAATATTAAGGTTACAACAGCCCCCCGACACATGGGCCCCACAATATAAAAAACAATCAAGCTCACCAAATGATGATTCTCTGTCCAGTTCAGCTTCCATCTATTCTTCTAACATGTTCAAACAGCAGGTCTGACGGGAGTAAATTTTGTAGCGAGGCGCATGGAAGCACATACCACTTTTCAGGTGCGCCTCTTAATGAATCAGGTGCATCTGACTCCAGCATGCCCTCACATTAAGACCGGCATGAACATCACAGGTCTTGATCAGTCAAGGCCAAAGTTTTACCTGACCGCTCTTATATTACATTTCTTCTGAAAGATATTCTTGGATTCTTAGCAGTATCATAGATAATAAGCATTCTGTCACAGGATGAGTTTTGAGATGTATCCTTTTCATCTTCTATAACATCTGGATTTATCCAAATTCAGAATGTAAATATGGACCTAAAACTAAATTCACATAAGCTTTAGTGAAATTTTCTATATTCTGATATACAAGTTTGAATAAGAAACATTGAACCTAGCATGTTTCACTCTATAGTATCAGAGTATTTGATAAGAGTCATAAATTCTTTAGGCTGAATAGATACAAAATTTATTTCCAGTAGAACTCTCACTCTTTTTCCCCTAATGACTAGTTATTCCTCTGACTGAGTTACTTTGATTTACCGGCTTGTTAAGACTCCTAAGCAGCATGCCTCAGGCTTCAGGGACATATTTTATAGCGCAAATATCTTTTCTGACAAATAGTAATAAAGATAGCCACAAAATGAAGTGTACTTCAATCCTGCTGTTTGTAACATACTTCCAAATTTTATGTGTCCAACTACTGTATATCAGGTCTAAGCAACTTAAAGGCTATTTGGGTTATTGATATTTAGTTTAATAATGTTTTGTTGTTCTATTATTATTATTACTTTTATAATTACTGTTATTTTTTTTCCTAATGTTCTCAGAGCTGAATCATGAACCTTGCTTATGTACATTGCCAGTTAACACAAAATGTGAACAATGTAAGGTATTTTTATTTTGGCAAACAGAAATTCAACTCATATTTGCAATATCCTGTGACTTGCCAAAATTATATATTAGCTTTGAACATCTGATTGATATACCTATGAGTTTATAAATAGGGGCTCATTTAGGTGCCAGTGGATCTCCTGCAGAGTTCAGCACCGCAGCCTCATTGATACCATCAGGATATTGGTGAGTGGCAAAAAAGAATTGAAAACTTCTTCTTGATTAGGGTTGCAATAAGTAATAAAAGTCATAGCACATCCCCGAGCTAATAAATATCATATTAACCTCTTAAAGATCTATGATGTGTACATCCGTCTTAGGTCGCCTCCCCCTCTTTGGTGTGGGCTTCGGCGCTGAGACCGCACCTTTCGGCACATGACAGCTCATCTGATCAGCTGTCATGGGCCACTAACAGCCGTGGGTGGAATCACAATCCACATGCGGCTGTTAACTA
Source organism: Dendrobates tinctorius (assembly GCF_039654945.1). NCBI lineage: Eukaryota > Metazoa > Chordata > Amphibia > Anura > Dendrobatidae > Dendrobates > Dendrobates tinctorius. The sequence continues at coordinate 10,947,883 of NW_027361712.1, read as the reverse complement.
GAGTTAAATGCTGCTAACAATCTCTGACAGCGGCATTTAACTCGCGTAAACCGGATGCGCCACTTAGCTCTGCCCATCTGCGCCCCTGTCACATGATTGTGGGGTGCTGATGGGTTGACATGGCAACCTGAGGTCTGCAGGAGACACTTGTGGTTTCTCATTGCCGAACTGCTATGAGCGCCACCCTGTGGTCGGTGCTCATAGCAGATGAGCATTTTTGTTACACATTGCATGTGTAATACAAGCGATTACATGATTGCAGCTTCAAGTCTCCCATAAAGACTATTGAAGCAAATAAAAGAAAAAAAAAGTTTTAAAAATAATGTAAACATTTTTAAAAATTAAAAGTTCAAATCACTCCCCTGTTTTAAAATAAAACAATTTAAAAACAAAACAAAAAAAACACACATTTGGTATCGCCGTGTTCAGAAATGCCTGATGTATCAATATGTAAAAAAATTAAATAAACATCTTGATTATTGTGCACTCTGGGCAAAGGCAAATCAAGATCTCTGGAGATGGATTTGTAACCTTGAGATTGTCCTCTGACAGTTCTCATCTCTTCTTTCTGTTCTCCATTCTTAATGTAGCACACACAGACAAACAATGCAAAGATTGTTCAGGTGTGATTTTCATATTACCCACACCTGTTACTTGCCTGTTACTTGCGCCGCTAAGCCCCGCCCCCTGCCGGCTCCCTGCTCGCCCCATCCGGTCATCGCCGCCTACTATCGCACATGGACGCTTGCGATCTGCGCACCCTATCTTTAGCATAGGGTGCGCAGATCATGCTCTGGCCGTGCGCTAGTAGGATTTTGGTGTGCGCTGCGCACTTTTGAAGGTGCTCCGTACGCGCCGAAATGCAACATGCTGCGTTCGGCGCTCACGGGCGCACCTTCAAAAGTGCGCAGCGCACGCCAAAATCCTACTAGCGCACGGCCAGCGCACGATCTGCGCACCCTATGCTAAAGATAGGGTGCGCAGATCGCAAGCGTCCATGTGCGATAGTAGGCGGCGATGACCGGATGGGGCAGGCAGGGAGCCGGCAGGGGGTGGGGCTTAGTGGCGCCGTGCGCTGCATCGAATAAACGCTAGTGTGAAACTAGCCTTAGTTTGACCATTTCTCATTTTCTGAAAATACAAAATTTAGTGCTTGGAAATTTGAAGACATGTTGTCAGTATTTTATAGAATAAAATAGCAATTTACATTTGACTCAAAAATATAATTAAAAAGAGAAAAATCAGATAAATTGAAAATTTTGCAGGGGTCTCTTAATTTTTGCCAGAGCTGTATATGCAGGCACCATCAACCAAAAAAATGGTCTGGGATCACCTACTGCATATATTGAAAGTGTTTGCCACCCAGCATTCTCATTTTGTGTACCAACTCCATATCAGCATGGGTTTATGAGGAATCACTCCTGTCAAACCAATCTAATCAGTGTGGCACGGTATCAAACGCTTTGGAAAAATCAAGACATACAACGTCCAATGACTCACCTTGGTCCAGTCTATAGTTTACCTCTTCATAAAAACTGATTAGATTGGTTTGACAGGAGCGATTCCTCATAAACCCATGCTGATATGGAGTTAAACAGTTATTCTCATTGAAATAATCCAGAACAATATCTGTTAGGGTTGGTGGATCGCACTAAGTATAAATTATGATTTAGTGTCATCGCAACCCGTGGTCCACTGTGCAGAGATGGTAAACCGCAGCTAGTGAGCAATGGCGGAGCGAGGCTGCGAGCAAGCACTATAAATACACTCAGTTAAATGTCACTCAATGTGAACAGAGCGGTACTGTACAAGAAGGCTCTTAGAGCTATACCCTGCTAGATTACACAGGAGTAGAGCAACAATGACGCTAGTTGGGTCCCTATTGCTACCCCCAGGGATGTCTAGGCTGGTGGTTGGGCTTGCTCTGACACTCAACTATGCTAGCCGCACACACGACCGGAGTCAGATGCTAAGCCAAGCGGGAGTTCCCACACTACACTGCCTGCCTAGACAGTCAATCGCTGTGCTAGAAGTGGCACACGTGCACACTGAGTGGTATCGTATCCACCCACACACAAAGCACAAATGACACTAGAATGCTGGCGTACACCTCGGAGGACCTTTTATATGCTCATATCATGTCCAGTCAGACAGGACCTTGCCTGTGGACCAATCCAGAGCTGCCACATCGCCAGAGCAGCTGACGACTAACCACCAATGAAACATCTCCATGTCACGGGCATGCTCAGTAGGGTGATTTCTGGACTTAGCCTCCAGAGCGTCTGTTTACCACTGCCTATAGCTGGTATACCATAGACTTGGCTGGAATGCTAGCAGTAACCAAGCAAACAGCATGAACCTGAGAAAGACGCTGGGACCGACGTCTTTGCTCAGCAGCACCCACTGTGGCAGCAGTAGAATTGGAGACCGCAGAAGCAGACAAGGCTTGGGATCTACCCCGCGCAGCAGGAGAGTCCCAGCGCCTAACAAACAACCCTCAGAAACCCTTCAAATATTTTACCAACAATAGAGGTTAGACTTACTGGCCTATAATTTCTAGGTTCACTTTTAGAGCCCTTTTTGAATATTGGTACCACATTTGCTATGCACCAGTCCAGTCTATAGCGACCCCGTCGCTAAAGAGTCCCAAAATATAAGAAATAATGGTTTGTCTATTACATTACTTAGTTCTCTTAGTACTTTTGGGTGTATGCCATTCGGATCCAGAGATTTTTCCATTTTAATCTTATTTAGCCAGTTTCATACCTCTTCTTGGGTTAGATTGGTGACTAGTGTTGAGCATTCCGATACTGCAAATATCATGTATCGGCCGATATTCGCTGTATCGGAATTCCGATACCGAGTACCGATATTTTTTCAATATCGGATATCGGAATCGGAAGTTCACATAATGAAATGAGCCACTGTTGTGGCTCTGATTGGCTGCCGAAATGACGTCATCATGATGCGCGGTCTGTGCGCATCATGATGCGCCGTCAGTTCGGGCCTTCCGTGGGGTCTGTGCCAACTGCCTGGGGGTCTGTACCGGCCTGCCTGGGGGTCTGTACCGGCCTGCCGGGGGTCTGTGCCGACTGCCCGGGGGTCTGTGCCGGCCTGCCCGGGGGTCTGTGCCGACTGCCCGGGGGTCTGTGCCGGCCTGCCCGGGGGTCTCTACTGGCCTGCCGGGGGTCTGTGCCGGCCTGCCCGGGGGTCTGTGCCGACTGCCCGGGGGTCTGTGCCGACTGCCCGGGGGTCTGTGCGGACTGCCGGGGGTCTGTACCGGCCTGCCGGTGGTCTCTGCCGGTGGTCTGTGCTGACTGCCCGGGGGTCTGTGTAGGCTGCGGGGGTCTGTGCAGGCATCGTCCGATGGGACTACAAGTCCCATCGGGCGATGCCTGCTACCATGACGGTGATTAACACATTAGCCAATGATGGGACAGTATGGGACACTTCAAAAAGCACTAGAAAATGGTTTGAGAGAAAGCACTGGAGACTTCTAAGGTGGCCAGCAATGAGTCCAGACCTGAATCCCATAAAACACCTGTGGAGAGATCTAAAAATGGCAGTTTGGAGAAGGCACCCTTCTAATATCAGGGACCTGGAGCAGTTTGCCAAAGAAGAATCGTCTAAACTTCCAGCAGAGCATTGTAAGAAACTCATTGATGGTTACCGGAAGCGGTTGGTCGCAGTTATTTTGGCTAAAGGTTGTGCAACCAAGTATTAGGCTGTGTGCACACGATGCATTTTTTTGAGCGTTTCCGCAGCGTTTGAGCCGGCTCAGACGCTGCAGAAACGCTTAAAAGATGCATCAAATTAATTAGCATGCATTTTTGGCTTTCTTTGCCAATGCATGCGTTTTTAACCGCTCAGGAATCGCTTAGCGGCTAAAAACGCAGCATGCTCATTAATTTCCACATTGCTGAGCATTTTTAGCCATCCCCAATGATCCCAGAAATCGCGTGTCAAAAAACACGTCAAAAACACGTCAAAAATCGCGCCAAAAAACGTGCGGAAAAAGACGCGTGATTTCTGGGAAGGGGATCCTTTTCCTGAGCGTTTAAAAACGCTAGCGTGGGCACATAGCCTTAGGCTGAGGGTGCCAATACTTTTGTCTGGCCCATTTTTTGGACTTTTGTGTGAAATGATCAATGTTTTGCTTTTTGCTTCATTCTCTTTTGTGTTTTTTCATTTAAGACAAATTAAATGAAGATAATATTACCAAAGAATTTGTTTTTGCAATCATTTTCAGGAAGAAACTGAGTATTATCTGACAGAATTGCAGGGGTGTCAATACTTTTGGCCACAACTGTATATGTAGTATGTATGTAGTATGTATGCTGCATGCATGTAGTATATATGTAGTATGTATGTTGCATGTAGTATATATGTAGTATATATGTATGTTGCATGCATGCAGTATATATGTAGTATGCATGTTGCATGCATGTGGTATATATGTAGTATGTATGTACGTTGCATGCATGTAGTATATATGTAGTATGCATGTTGCATGTAGTATATATGTGTGTTGCAAGCATGTTGTATATATAGTATGTATGTATCATGTATGTAGTATGTATGTAGTATGTATTTTTTTTTTTTTACATTCAACACATTAGCCGGATGATGGGACTACTACTGTCCCATCATTGGCTAATGTGTCAATCACCGTCATGGTAGCAGGCATCGCCTGATGGGACTTGTAGTCCCATCGGACGATCCTGCACAGACCCCCGCAGCCTACACAGACCCCCGCAGCCTGCACAGACCCCCGGACAGTCGGTACAGACCCCCGGCAGGCCAGTACAGACCGCCGGCAGGCCGGTATAGACCCCCGCAGCCTGCACAGACCCCCGGACAGTCGGCACAGCCCCCCCGGCAGGCCGGTACAGACCCCCGGCAGGCCGGTACAGACCCCCGGCAGGCGGGTACAGACCCCCGAAGCCTGTACAGACTCCCGGACAGTCGGTACAGACCACCGGCAGGCCGGCACAGCCCCCCGGCAGGCCGGTACAGACCCCCGGACAGTCGGTACAGACCACTGGCAGGCCGGCACAGACCCCCGGAAGGTCCGTACACACCCCCGAGAGGCTGTACAAGGACAGTCTTATTCCGATACCGGAAGTCCCATATACTTGAATGGGACTTCCGGTATCGGAATCGGCGATACCCGATCCTATTTTCGTATCGGGCCGATACCATCCGATATTTTAGGGTATCGGATGGTATCGCTCAACACTATTGGTGACCCTTAATATAGGGTTTTCTTTGTCTCTCAGCATTTCACCTAGCATTTTATTTTCCACTGTGAATACCATTGAGAAGAAGGTGTTTAATATATTAGCTTTTTCCTCATCATCTACAACTATTCTTTCCTCACAATTTTTTAAGGGGCCTACACTTTCACTTTTGATTCTTTTACTAATGATATAAGTGAAGAACAGTTTGGGATTAGCTTTACTCTCCATAACTATGTGCTTCTCTGTGCTTTTCTTCCCGTCCCCTCTTCTTCTAGTTTAACGCCCTCCTAATGAGTGACGCGAGTCTTCTGGTGAATGTGTGTTTCCCAGGTTTGTTGAGGTGTAGTGCATATCTGGCGAGGAGTCCATCGTACAGGTAATTCACACCGTGGTCCAGGAATCCTTGTTGTCTGCACCATCATTTTAGCCAGTTGTTCGCATCAAGGATCCTGTTCCATCTCCTGGTACCATGTTCACTTTCACCATATTGTGAAACTAACAAGGCAATATGATTTTCCAAGTGAGTATAATTATGCAGGTACAAAACATGTATAGTTTTTTTTTAGTTAAGTGGTCAATTTTTTTTAGGAATTTGTAAAAAAATTTTTTTTGCTTGTGTCACTATTTTCCAAGACCCGTAACTAGTGTTGAGCATTCCGATACCTCAAGTATCGGGTATCGGCCGATACTTGCTGTATCGGAATTCCGATACCGACTTCCGATATTTTTTCAATATCGGAAGTCGGCATCGGAATCGGAAGTTCAAAGTTGATTGACAGCCTGACGTCATCATGATGCGCGGTGTGTGCGCATCATGATGCGCCGTCATTTCGGGCCTTCCGGGGGTCTCTGCCGGCCTGCCGGGGGGCTGTGCCGGCCTGCCGGGGGGCTGTGTGGACTGCCCGGGGTCTGTACCGGCCTGCCGGGGGGCTGTGCCGGCCTGCCGGTGGTCTGTGCACCCTGTGGGGGTCTGTACCGGCCTGCCGGGGGGCTGTGCCGGCCTGCCGATGGTCTGTGCACCCTGTGGGGGTCTGTACCGGCCTGCCGGGGGGCTGTGCTGATGTCCGGGGGTCTGTGCAAGCATCGTCCGATGGGACTACAAGTCCCATCTGGTGATGCCTGCTACCATGACAGTGATTGACACATTAGCCAATGATGGGACAGTAGTAGTCCCATCATCCGGCTAATGTGTTAAATGTATAAAAAAAAAAAAAAAAAAATACTACATGCATGCTACATACATACTACATACATACTACATACATACTACATACATACTACATACATACTACATATATACTACATACATACATACTACATATATACTACATATATACTACATACATACTACATGCTACATACATACTACATACTACATGCTACATACATACTACATATTTACTACATGCATGCTACATACATACTACATGCTACATGCATGCTACATACATACTACATGCATACAACATGCTACATACATACCACATATATACTACATACATACTACATACAATACATTCATACAATACATACATAGACATACAGTACATATAACATAGAGTAACATACTTACCAATACTTGTCACATTGTTCCCCGAAGCCATTGTCTTTTACGGAATAAATATTAACATAACAAACCACAAAAATACTCACCCACGATCCGAAGCAGTCCACGAGTGTGTCCCACGACGATCTTGGGTAGAGAACTGCAGCATCAGCTGTTGCTGCCGTTCTCTACGGGCTGCAGGAATCCAATGACGGAAGGTAGGTATCCTTCCGCACTGTATTCCTCCGCCACTTAAAAAAAAAAAAAGTCCCTAGTCTCACTTTATGCCATTGCTGTGTGGGAAATAGACTTGAATGGGACTTCCGGTATCGGAATCGGCGATACCGATACTTTTTTTTAAGATCGGCCGATCCATTCCGATCCGATACTTTGAAGTATCGGATGGTATTGCTCAACTCTACCCGTAACATTTTCAATTTTCAGTATATGGGGCTGTGTGAGGGTTTATTTTTTTTAAACATTATTCTCCCTAGCAGCATTCCCATTTCAGTCATGGGGCAGTGACCGCGCTGGTTAAGTCACCGCTCTAACTATACAGAACGGTGGCTGTAACAGCACCCCTGGCCCTGACTGATACTGGCACTGCATTGAGGCCGGCTGCCCTCGTGAAATGCTGTTAATTGTTGGTGACCACAGGGAAGGAGTACAGGAATTCAGTGGGATGAACTTCGACCTGAGCGGTCTTTTTAAAAACAGCCAGGCCAGCAGACGAGAGCACCCACTAACCCTTGTGTCTCCAAAAGCGGCATTTGACATTTTCCTTTGTATCTTTAATTATTAATAAGCTTTATAATCATAAATTATAACAAAGCTTTATAATCATTAGTGGGGTTCATGTTTTAATTTTGCATAGTTATTTTTATCATTTAGCATTCTATACATTTCTTTAATGAAATCTTCTACGACCCAAGGCAAAAATTATGGAATCTCCGGCCTTGGAGGATGTTCATTCAGTTGTTTAATTTTGTAGAAAAAAAGAAGATCACAAACATGGCACAAAACTAAAGTCAATTCAAATGGCAGCCTTCTGTCTTTAAGAAACACTAAAAGAAATCAAGAACAAAAAATGTGGTAGTCAGTAATGGTTACTTTTTTTTTAACCAAGCATGGGGAAAAATTATGGAATCACTCAATTCTGAGGGAAAAAATTATGGAATCATGAAAAACAAACCAACAAAAAAAACACTCCAACACATTACTAGTATTTTGTTGCACCACCTCTGGCTTTTATAACAGCTTGCAGTCTCTGAGGCAAGGACTTAAAGGGAAGGTGCCATGTTTTTTCATAATTTAATGAAAAAAAGAAAATAGTATAAAAAGATATTGTCCCCTAAGCTTGACCCCTAAGTGGTGTGTATGGTATTTTTTTTTTTACTGTATTAATGCAGCCACTGGGGGCTGCCATCTTACCTTTCTGGCTGCTGAACAACACTTTCCATGCTCATTTACGGCAGTCCCTGGGCATAAGACATAACAGTCGGCTCCTGACCCCTATCTGTATCATTGCAGCAGCATTAGTTGTGAACTGGGCACGCCTCTGTGGGCAGCTCAATTCACAGCTGTAGATGTGGCCAGGCGCCATCTTATTAGAGCCCAGTGCTTTCCAGTTACACTCTGATGCAAGCCCTGGATGCTGTACTGTTCCAGCATAATGGCTTGGATATTCACTCTGCACATACCAGCTGCAGGAGAGAATACAGGACGAGCTCCTGGGGACCAAGCTGCTCCTTCCAAAACACCCGACCAGCTGCAGCCCCTGCACTTGCAAAACAGAAGAGGAGCTGCTCCCTGCTCTTTCAAAACACTTGGCAATCTGCTGGACATCTAATCCTCTCCTGTGATACTGATGGCTGAGCTATGTATCTAATCCTCTCCTGTGTGATACTGACTGCTGAGCGTGTATCTAATCCTATCCTGTGTGATACTGTCTGCTGAGCTGTGTATCTAATCCTCTCCTGTGTGATACTGTGTGCTGGCAGTGTATCTAATCCTCTCCTGTGTGATACTGACTGCTGAGCGTGTATCTAATCCTCTCCTGTGATACTGACTGCTGAGCTGTGTATCTAATCCTCTCCTGTGTGATACTGACTTCTGAGTGTGTATCTAATCCTCTCCTGTGATACTGTGTGCTGAGCAGTGTATCTAATCCTCTCCTGTGTGATACTGACTGCTGAGCGTGTATCTAATCCTCTCCTGTGATACTGACTGCTGAGCCGTGTATCTAACCCTATCCTGTGTGATACTGACTGCTGAGCTGTGTATCTAATCCTATCCTGTGATAGTCTGCTGATCCGTGTATCTAATCCTATCCCGTGTGATACTGTCTGCTGAGCTGTGTATCTAATCCTATCCTGTGTGATACTGTCTGCTGAGCCGTGTATCTAATTCTATCCCGTGTGATACTGTCTGCTGAGCTGTGTATCTAATCCTATCCTGTGTGATAGTCTGCTGAGCTGTGTATCTAATCCTATCCCATGTGATACTGACTGCTGAGCCATGTATCTAATCCTATTCTGTGTGATACTGTCTGCTGAGCTGTGTATCTAATCCTCTTTTGTGTGATACTGTCTGCTGAGCTGTGTATCTAATCCTATCCCGTGTGATACTGACTGCTGAGCCGTGTATCTAATCCCATCCCGTGTGATACTGCTCTCCTGAAATACTCTGCTGCTGTCACTCTGCTGGTTTTGTGTGATCTACATGGTGGTATTGTGTATGATCTATATGGCAGCATTATGTGTGAAGTATATGGCGCTATTATGTGAGAACACTATGGCAGTATTATCTGCTAAAAGGGGACCCATTCTAGGGTGGTTCTGGCTGAGCACCTGCACACGGGTCAGGGGTAATAGGTGCAGTCAGGGGAGGGCTGGTGAGGCAGCTGAAGAGAGGGGCCTCATTTTTAATGTTACTGTATGGCTACATTTCCCCCCATCCTGCTTCCCAGCGTCACCCCGGACTGCTCCTGTCGTCTCGCTTTCACACATCGCCAGGACAGGATCTGAGGAGGGGAATGTGGTATTTGCATGCAATGTCTGGATCAGAACAGGCCATCAATCAGCAGAAATGTTTCCTGGATCTCTGGTGCTGTCACCCTGCTCTTCCCCCATATATCTCCCTCTGTGGTCTGTGCCCCCCATAGACCAGCTCACTGCTCTCCTGAAATACTCTGTGCTGCCTGCCATCCTCGGTGACCGAAGACCCCATTCCTCTCCTCATATCCTGTCCTGGCGATGTGTGAAAGCGAGGCGACAGGGGCCTGATATATGGTGGAAGGAGCAGGGTGACAGCATCACAGAGTATTTTAGGAGAGCAGTGTGCTGGTCTATTGGGGGCACCCTGTTCGGTGCCAGGGAATGTACATAGAGCGCTGTGTTTTATACACATGGATGGACCATCTGCTTGTCTGCTCCACAGGAAACATTTCTGCTGATTGATGACCTGTTCTGATCCAGACTTTGCATGCATAGACAGTCAGTAACTTTGCAGGCCCCATCAAAATGGCAGCTCACTGTGTTCCTAGATGTCATCCTCTTTTCCCTTAGCAAACACCCAGAAGGGGAGGAGAGGAGTGACACCACACCCATGTCAGCAGATTCCACCCATAATTACTGCAGGGCAGTAATGTGAGCTAGTTGTATACTTGGTTTTTGTGTCAAATTTCAATAGCTGCTCCCCCTAGTGTTATCAAGTGGAAATGCCAAACTTTTTAAAATTATTTTTCATATTTTGCAAAATTAAAAACAAATGATAATATTTTTTAAGAAAATGTAAACATCTCTTTACATTTTTTCAATTGCTGAAAAATTTTTTTGGATGGCACCTTCCCTTTAATGAGTGTCAAATAGTACTTTTTATCAATCTGGCTCCAACGTTCTCTGATTGCTGTTGCCAGATCTGCTTTGCAGGTTGGAGCCTTGTCATGGACCATTTTCTTCAATTTCCACCAAAGATTTTCAATTGGATTGAGATCCGGACTATTTGCAGGCCGTGACATTGACCTTATGTGTCTTTTTTCAAGGAATGTTTTCACAGTTTTTGCTCTATGACAGGATGCATTATCATCTTGAAAAAGGATTTCAGCATCCGCAAACATCCTTTCAATTGATGGGATAAGAAAAGTGTCCTAAATATCAACATAAACTTGTGCATTTATTGACGATGTAATGACAGCCATCTCCCCAGTGCCTTTACCTGACATGCAGTCCCATATCATCAATGACTGTGGAAATGTGCATGTTCTCTTCAGGCAATCATCTTTATAAATCTCATTGGAACGGCACCACACAAAAGTTCCAGCAACATCACCTAGCCCTATGCAGATTCGCAATTCATCACTGAATATGACTTTCATCCAGTCATCCACAGTCCACGATTGCTTTTCCTTAGCCCATTGTAACCTTGTTTTTTTCTGTTTAGGTGTTAATGATGGCTTTTGTTTAGCTTTTCTGTATATAAATCCCATTTCCTTTAGGCGGTTTCTTACAGTTCGGTCACAGACGTTGACTCCAGTTTCCTCCCATTCGCTCCTCATTTATTTTGTTGAGCATTTCCGGTTTTGGAGACATATTGCTTTAAGTTTATGGTCTTGATGCTTTGAGGTCTTCCTTGGTCTACCAGTATGTTTGCCTTTAACAACCTTACCATGTTGCTTGTATTTGGTCCAGATTTTAGACACAGCTGACTGTGAACAACCAACATCTTTTGCAACATTGCATGATGATTTACCCTCTTTTTAGAGTTTGATAGTCCTCTCCTTTGTTTCAATTGACATCTCTCGTGTTGGAGCCATGATTCATGTCAGTCCACTTGGTGCAACAGCTCTCCAAGGTGTGCTCACTCCTATTTAGATGCAGGCTAACGAGCAGATCCAATTTGATGCAGGTGTAAGTTTTGGGAATGAAAATTTACAGGGTGATTCCATAATTTTTTCTTTCAGAATTGAGTGATTCCATAATTTTCCCTTATGCTTGGTTTTAAAAAGTAACCATTACTGACTACCACATTTTTTGTTCTTGATTTCTTTTAGTGTTTCTTAAAGCCAGAAAGTTGCCATTTGAAATGACTTTAGTTTTGCGCCATGTCTGTGATCTGCTTTTTTTCTGCAAAATTAAACAACTGAATGAACATCCTCCAAGGCTGGTGATTCCATAATTTTTGCCAGGGGTTGTATATCCAAAATCCTCATACCTTCCCCATTGTCATCAGATTTAAACATAATAATTTCATCTTCCTTAAGATCAGTTAATGCCACTGGTTCTCTGCTACTTAATAAAATATCAGTAATTCCTTTATATTCATCTTATTTCCATCAATTATATTTTTTTAAAGTGTATGTTCATTGTTGTTAACCTTTAGAAAATAAAAGATTTCAGCATTAAGGAAGTACATATAGGGGCATACAGTATTGAGATAAAAACTATTTCTATAAATCATTATTCCTTATAAATTTATTAACATCCAGAAACATGTGGAACTTATTTAACTTTTTTTGTAAATATGCTCTAGCAGCCTCTTTTTTACCATCTGTTTGGAGATATATACTGTGTTTTATTTTTCCTTTTGCATAAGCGCATATTGACTCCATACAGCCCAGCACTTAGTTATCTTCATGTTGGCTTGTTCATTGTCTTATTTTTTTCATATGCATATAATAGCCGCACAATTGTATTCAGCATACTTATGTACCATTGTGGTCCTATTTCAGGCTTTTATTTGTATTTAGGCTTATATGCATATGGCTCTTTTTTGCAAAAATCTCTATGAGCATTTCTATCGTTGCACATATATGTAGCATTGCTGTTTACCCCAAGGTGCGGCTACCTGTTTATGTCCTCTTTTTTATCTGTAATATATTTTTCTTGAGATATTTTATTATTATGTCCTAATAAAGTTTGACATTTTTAGACATTGTTTCACTTTTTTCGTTTTGGATGTACTTCTTTTGAAGCGTTTTTGTTTATTAGGCATTTGCTATTTTGGATAATTATATTTTTTTAAAGTGTATGTTCATTGTTGTTAACCTTTGGAAAATAAAAGATTTCAGCATTAAGGAAGTACCGTATTTTCCGCTTTGTAAGACGCACTTTTTTCCCCCAAATTTGGGGGGAAAACGGGGGTGCGTCTTACAAAGCGGACATGCCTTACCTAGGCTGTGATCGGGGTCGTCCAGCGGTTGCTGGCCGATGCTGCAGGTGTCTCCGGTGCCGCGTTATGTGCCCGTTGATGCCCGGGGCTCTGCCGACATTGTGCGACAGGCCAGAGCCCCGGCATTTCCTCGGTTCCCTGTGTGCCGGTAAAAAAAAATGGCCGCCGGCGCGTGCGCAGATGGGATCTCGGGACCCAGCTCTCGAGAGATGAGATTTCACGCGCTGGCGGCCATTTATTTTACCGGCACCACAGCGCGCGCGCACAGGGAACCGAGGAAATGCCGGGGCTCTGGCCTGTCGCACAATGTCGGCAGAGCCCCGGGCATCGATGGGCACACAACGCCGCACCGCTGGGCACCGGAGACACCCGCAACATCGGCCAGCAACCGCCGGACAAGCGGAGAAACCCGGCAGCAGCACAAGACCCTGCAGCAGCAGCAACGGCACACATCAGAGCCCCCCTCATTCCTGAATGCGGCCTGCAGCATCACTACACGCCTGCCTCCTCCAGCAGCGAGCCTGGGACCCCACTATACTGCAGCCACCAACCCCGGTAAGCAATAAGGTGCAAGGATTATAAGAGGCACCACCATTTTATTAAAAAATATTTTTTCTTCTTTTTCTCAAAATTTGTGGTGCGTCTTATAATCCGGAGCGTCTTATAAAGCGAAAAATACGGTACATATAGGGGCATACAGTATTGAGATAAAAACTATTTCTATAAATAATTATTCCTTATAAGTTTATTAACATCCAGAAACATCTGGAACTTATTTAACTTTTTTTGTACTGGCGAATTTAAACCCCTTTCTAAGAAAATTAATATTCTCATCTGAAAGTGTGTTTTTCTCAAATTTAAAAATTATATGACTTTCTTTTTTTCTTTGGGTTCATCACATTTTCCTCTGTATTTACTTTTTCCTCTCCTAATTTTTTTTGTTTGGTAAGTGTTTATTTTTCCTAAATGGAGTTCTTTTCTGTGTTATTCTGTCTAAACTGACAGTATAAAATAAACACATTGCCTGATATGCGATACAGACACTATAAAATCACACTTTTAGGCAGGGGTCACACAAATCCAAGAGATTCAATAATCCAAGCCCGATTATCTCTAATCCAAGAGATATTCGGGTTTGATTATGCTAATGACACTGTCAGAGTTTGAGCTAAGTATCATCTTACTGTGATCCGATTCATTCACATGAGAGAATCACATCACAGGTGCGGAGAAGATGGAGAATTTCATTTTATTATTATTATACATTTTTAAAGCGCCATTTATTCCATGGCGCTTCACATGTGAAAGAGCAAATATAGACAAGTGTGGCGCCTCTGAGGCTCAGTCGCCACAGAGGTACTGCACCTTCTCCTAAGGTGTAGTGCCCCACCAACTAGGTAAGTTGGGAACTCCTTTCCACACTCCAACACCTGCATCCCACACACAGGATAGTTCAGTAGGTCTGCCTAGCAGCTTCAGGCTGGGGGTAGCAGAGCACCCTTCATGGAACCCTGCTTCGTAACACGAGATGTGCTGGGAGTTAGCATAAAAGAGAGGGAAAGTTGAGGATAGTAGGTCAGTCTGATGGAAGGTCAGGTGAGAGAAGTTCAGTTCTGAAGTTCAGTTTTGAGTTCAGTTTGAGTTCAGTTTAGAAAGAGAGTGCTGCAGCTGCCTCAGTGATCTGAGCCAGCTGGCACGGGAAAGAGAAGAGAAGGAGAAAGACATAGACCTGCAACCTAAGCTTCCATAAGAGAGAGAAGGAACAGCGCGGAACGAAGGAGTCGGAGAACAGAGAGGAGTTTTGGGTTGAGAGAGTACCCTGCCTATAGGTTCTCAGCGCAAGAACGGGGCCCAGTCCCCGAGGTTGTATGGACACTTATGGTTCTGCAGCAGACACCGGTGGAGTAGTTGGCTGTAAATGCACTACTCCCATCCAAGATTTGGGACACAACAGCAACCGATTTGCGAGCCAGGACTCTGAGAGGAGTCCCCGATAGAGGCTACAGCTGTCTGTCATACAAGTAAGGTTCTAGGAACATCTGACAGGAGGAATTCCAGAGAACTACGGTACTGGAGCTCTTCACATTAAAAGGCGCAATAGAGGAGTCGTTCAGGAAAGGCACATGTTGGCGGAGTGTTGGAGAGGAGAACCCTGATTTGCCCGGGAGGTTGATTGGGTCTCTACCCTGAAGGACACGGCACGGAGGCGGGCACCAGTGGGTACCACGAATTGTGAGTAAAGCTTTGAAACTGCAAGCCCTGGTGTCCTCCATTCATTCGTCGCTAACACCTTCAGCACCGCTACATCTGGGTGCCAGCATCTATACCATTTTGCGCCTCTCCTCACCCATTGCACCCACACTGCCCTGGGACTACAGCTCCACCTGTGGGGAGCTACACCATCTTTGCTGCACCACACCATCAGTCCCAGTGGATCTGCATGCAGCGTTGGCTCAACATCTTACTTGCCAAACACCACGGGTGGCGTCACGAACCATTCAATTAAACCTTAACACCATTAACATCACCGCCATTGATATTGGGCGCCCAGGGCCACGGACCGGGTCACTGCTGCTTTGACACATCCCCCTGACACCGGCCCGGGAACCAAGTACCCCGCTGCCCTTGGTGTGAGGGGCGACCCACAAGTACAATAAACTTGAGCAAAACAGGCACACACAAGTACAGAAGGAGAGAGGACTCTGCCCATGAGGGCTCACAGTCTACAGGGGATGGGTGATGATACACTAGGACAGGGTAGAGTTGGTTGTGCGGTGGTTCAGCAGACTGAGGATCACTGCAGGTGGTAGGCTTGCCGGAAGAGGTGAGTCTTCAGATTCCTTTTGAAGGTTTCAGTGGTAGGCGAAAGCCTGATATGCTGGGTTTGAGACTTCCAGAGTATAGGGGCAGCACGGGAGAAGTCTTGTATGCGGTTGTGGGAAGAAAATATAAGAGGGGAGTAGAGAGGGAGATCTTGAGAGGATCAAAGGTTGCGTGTAGATAAGTACTGGGAGACCATGTCACAGATGTATGGAGGATACAGGTTATGTTTGGCTTTGTATGTCATAGTTAGGGTTTTGAATTGGAGCCTCTGGACAATAGGAAGACAGTCAAAGGCTTGGCATAGAGGAGAGGCTAGGGAGACAGATGGATTAGTCAGGCAGCAGAGTATAGGATGGATTGGAATGGTGCAAGAGTGCTAGAGGGGAGGCCAGAGAGTAGGAGGTTGCAATAGTCAAGGCGGAGATGATGAGGGCATGCATTAGTGTTTTTGCAGTTTCTTGGTCAAGGAATGCATGGATCCGGGAAATATTTTGGAGTTGGAGTCTGCAGAAGGAGGGAAGGATCACCCCGAGGCACTAAGCATGCGGGACTGGGGAAAGTAAGCAGCCATTAACATTGATGGATAGGTCTGGTGGAGGGGTACAGTAAGGTGGAGGAAAGATGATGAATTCTGTTTTGTCCATGTTCAGTTTTAGAAAGCGAGCAGAAAAGAAAGCTGAAATAGCAGACAGACATTGTGGGATTTTAGTCAGTAGGGAGGTGATGTCCAGATAGTTAGATCTGCGTGTCATCGGCGTAGAGATGATATTGCAAATCGTGGAATTCTATGAGTTGTTCCAGGCTGAAAGTCTAGATGAAGAAGAGTTGGAGTCTTAGAACTGAGCCTTGGGGAACACCGACAGACAGGAGGCGAGGTGAGGAGGTGGTGTGGGAGAGGGAGACACTGAATGTCTGGTCTATTAGATATGATGAGATCCATGATAGGGCCAAGTCTGTGATGGCAAGAGATGAGAGAATCTGTAACAGGAGGGAATGGTCCAAAGTGTCGAAGGCAGAAGACAGGTCCAGGAGGAGGACAGAGTAGTGTCGCTTGTTCTTGGCGGTTAGTAGGTCATTGGTGACTTTAGTTAGGGCACTTTAAGTTGAGTGATGCGGTCAGAAGCCAGATTGTAACCAGTCAAAGAGGGAGCAGGAGGATCGGTGGGAGGCCAGTTCAAGATGGATCTGCTGTTCCAGTAGTTTTGAGGCATATTGAAGAAGTAATATTGGGTGATAGCTAGACACAGAGGATGGGTCGAGGGAGGATTTTTTGAGGATGGGTGCGATTGTGGCATGTTTGAAGGATGAGGGGAAGACACAATTTGTAAGTGAATGTTGAAGAGGTATTTTAAGGTTGGGATGAAGACTGTAGCGAGGTTAGGGATGAGGTGGGACGGAAGCGGGTCAAGTGTGCAAGTGGTGAGATGTGATCTTGACAGAAGTGTGGTGAGCTGATCTTCTGTCATGGTGGAGAAGCTGGTTTTGGAATTATAGGGCTAAGCAGTTAAGAAGAGGGGCATTGATGGCTGCAGGCCAAAGCTTTCTCTGATCTTATCTATTTCTCCATCTTCTCTATTGTCTGTGTCGGTGGACATCAGACTGCACTTGGTTGACATACAAGTGCAGTCTGGTGTTGCACAGCAACACATAGGCACTTTTGTGTATGCATGATATGATTATCGGAAGTACTCTCAGCATGCTGCAATTGGTTTCTCATGCCAAATTGGCATGAGAAAAAATTGTATATCTGTACTATCTGTACTGCCCTTCAGGGAGGGCTGGACGCAGGGGGCAAATGCCCTCTGGGACAGTTCCCAAGCAGCTGCTCAGGGCCACCAGAGGACCGCAATATACCTTTGAATTTGTTCAGCTGCTTTCCTGGCAACATCACAGTGATGCTGATTCGCTTACTGCACACTCTGTGGGCTGCATCTGCTTAAGGCTGGGGTCACACTGCGTTAAAGCAGTTCTTTTAACGGATTGCATTACACCATGGCATAACACGATTTAACGCAATCTGTTAGCGATGTGCCGTTATTCTGTGACGGACCCTTGGACTCGGTCTGCAGCGTCCGAGGGTCCGTCACCGCTAGCGCAGATGAAGCATCTGCGCTAGCAGTATAGCATAACGCTATGCATTTAAAGGACTGCATTAACGCAGTGTGACCCCAGCTTAAGTGACGTTACACAGCGTGCCTGGAGCTGCTTCATTCTGCCACAGAGGAGCCTGTGGATCAGAAATCTCAGTGGATAAATATGAAGTCAGCAGTGAGGAGGTAGAAGGGCGCTGCTCATCTCCTCAAAAGCTTTCACAGAATCATATATTGTCTGGATGGTGGCCTCTGAGAGTTATTGCAGGAGTTTGAACTTTGATGCAGATTAGGATTAGAGATGAGCGAGCTTGTTTGGAAAACGTTCTCATGAACGTAGCACATTCGGATTAGTGTTCGGTTTCACAAGCATTTTTACTCAAAGTCGGCAAAATTCAGTTACAGTTTGGTAAATCTTCGTGTTTCCATTAATGATTTTGTTATTACTTTGGCTAGGATAGTCGTGCTGATAGTGGAGGGGGACAGTGTGATGTGTTTTATGAGGCGAGGGGGTGTGAAGAGGTTAAAAAAGTGTGTAGAGAGGAGTCATATAAAAAGTGGACATCTTGTTTTGCTGGTTCCATTGTATCAGTGTCATAATACAGAGAAGTCGCTCCTGTGCTAGCACTGCTGCTGAAAGTGAACTTGTCAGTTAACTAGATCCTGTCCTGTGTGAAATTGATCTTACAGCATCAAACTAGATTGTGCAAAAATTGTCTGGCAATCTCCGGAGGCCCCATTTGCTACTCTGAATCTTTTGTGATAAAATTGTGTTTCAGTTGCAAATCAGAAGTCCAGATTTCCACTTAAAAATCGTTAGGTCTAATATTGGAGTGCAGCCTGGAGGACCAGTTGGCTACTCCAAATCAATAGTGATAAAGCTGTGTTTCAGAATCAAGAATCAGAAGGCCAGATTTCATTTAAAAATCGTTAGGCCTAATATTAGGGTGCAGCCACGGGGCCCAGTTAGCTACTCCAAATTGTTTGTGCTAAAACTGTGTTTCAGTGACAAATCAGAAGGCTATATTTCTTCTTAAAAATCATTAGGCATAACACTGTTGTTCATGCACAGTTTCTAAGAAAATAAATAGTGATTGTTCATTTAGTAACAGGTGACTGACAGCTGTGGGCCTAAGGTTGTGAAACAGCAGGGTACAAGAGTGGAAGGCTACTTACAACATGAGTGGGAAAAAGCGATATGGCTGAATTGGTGGCCATAGTGAATCATACACAAAAAAACTTTAAAGAGTTCTGGCTCCCTTGGATTCAATTCAGATCAAGCGACCTCTTTGTCACAAGATAAAAAGACTCTAATAGGAAAATGCTAAGCTATGATGCCCCCTACCCACACTACCCCCATATTTCTTCTTCTCTTCTTATCCCTATCACTCTTTACTGTTGTATTTAGAATGTTAATAAGATATATACATCTTATAATAGGTTAGAAGCAAAGTCTATTTGTACAATGACAATGATTTGAAACTGACCTTTTATACGCTAAAATACTTATTGTACTTTGCCTATGTAACTTTTTTCTTGATTGTTATTAACTTACTTTAACATTTAATAAAAAGACCATTGAAAAGAAAAAGAGTGGGGAAAAAGTGAGGTTGTGGTGAAAGGAGGGTATAGGCTTGGCGTTCGACGTGTACGTGGGTTAGATGTTAATGTGAATGAAAGCTCAACTGAAAAAACACCATCTCATCCTATCCAAAGACAACTGACATTTGTTACTGGCTGGACTACTCGACATCCTTTCTTTAGCAGCCACACAGCGGTATGCCTTGTAGATGAGGCTTAGAAAGAGCATGTGCTCGAGTGGATGGCAAGCTCTGCCTCAAGTGACCTCTTCTCCTCTTCCTCCACCTTAACATCACACACAGTACAATCACCCCAATCACCCTCGTTTCCCTCCTCATCAAAAATTTCCAAATGATCAATTGACTGTGGGGAACCTCAGATGGGCCTTTTTGAAGAGCTTTTTATACATTGTATTCCTAGGGCTTCAGAGGTCTGCTCAGAAGAATCATAGAATTCAGAGGAAGAAAGCATCTGCACCAATGCCCAAAATGTTTTCATGTTTGATTCAGGGCTGGACAAAGTAGGGACTGAGCAGAATCCAGACCCTCATCACCAGATGTTAACCACCAAGGATGGAAGTGATCCTCAGTTCCCAGATGCGCAAGCAGACTAAAATGTGGTGTCAGGGCAGGAAGAGGAGGAGGGTGACACGCAGGGTTAGGAGTGTGAGAACAGAGAGGATGATGATGAAATTGTAGATCCCACTTGGTGTGAACCTGGAGAAGCTCAGCATAGGAAGTGGAGAAGGAGGAAGATGTGGAGGTTACGTTGCGGCTTCCCACACAGACACAAAGTCATGCAACCACACCAAGCACTGCACCCTCAGCCTCAATTCTGGCTGTAGCCAGCACCAGTTGCAAGTGTGCAGTTTGCAGGAGTGGCAAGAATTGGATAGTCTGAACATTTTTTGAGACCACAAAGGATGACCCAGCACACGTTAACTGTAAAATTTGCAAAATAAAATCTCTAGAGACAAAAAGTGAAATTATTTGACAACTGCAAGCATGAACCAGCACATGTGCGATCAACATGCCTTTGTGTGGAAATTTCATTGCTCTAAAATGAGGACTAACAGGCCTCGACAACCACCGGCCGCCTCATCAACCCCATCTGCTGCTTCATCGTCCTCCATCACCATTCCAAGTGTTTACACACAGGTCTATGGCCTCCGAAACTACAATTGTTTACCCACCACATTGTGTGGTGGGTACAATTGTGTACCCACCACAGTCGGGGTGAGTGAGAGCCAGTCAGCTGTTATGGAAGTAGACATGACTGCTGCTTTTGTGATGCTTAGCACAACACATCTTTGTAAATCCACCATAGCATCTCTGCCTGCATCTCAGTCACAGTCCAGCAGTTTGTTCTGTTCTCCATACTCCACCCTTTCTCACCACAGCAGCTAGTTCTCTGTCTCACAGTTCTGGTTACATAAAAGAATGTTTCCTCCTACACATGGCAAAGCTAAGAGCTTGAGCTTCACCATGTCCAATCTGTTGGCTACGGAAATGCTGCCTTTCCGCCTGATGGATACAGATGGTTTCAGGAAGTTGATGGCCATTGCAGTTCCCCAGTACCAGTTGCCCAGTTGCCATTACTTCTCAAAGAAAGCTGTGCTAGTGCTACATCAGCATGTCACCAACAAACATCACCCATTCCCTGAAAAAATATGTCTGCCAGGGTGCATTTCACCACTGACACCTGGACAAGAAAGCATTGGCACGGCCAGTACATATTGCTGACTAGGCACTGGATGACTTAGAAGGCTGTGGGGGTGAGGTGGTCAAGGGGCTGCTCCACAAGTGTTAGAATTCCTAAGGCTTGCGGGACAAACTTCTGTATCTAACAGTTCCTCTGCTGCTTCTGCCTCCTCCACCTACTCTAGGGCCTCCACCTTTGCCCTCAACCTCTCCCTAAGGCCTCTTTCACACTTCCGTTTTTTACAATCAGTCACAATCCGCCAGGTTTTGAAAAAAAACGGATCCTCAAATTTTTTTTGAGGATCCGTTTTTTTTCCCATTGACTTGCATTAATGGCGGATTGTGACGGATTGCTGTCCGTTGCATCCGTTTTTTGTGAGGATCCGCCAAAAGTTGCTGTCCGTCACCATCCTCAAAAATTTCAAAACGGAGCTTGTAACGTTTTTTCCTCTGGCGGATCCTGCAAACACTGATTTAACCCGAATTTCTTTCTGGGTGCCGGACAAAAAAAAAAAAAAAAAATTCTCTCTCTCTCTCTCTCTTTTTGGCGGATTATAACTGATGCAAAAAACTGAAGTGTGAAAGAGGCCTTAGACAGACACGCGTTCCAACAGTGCATATAGAATCTACCCCACCTCTGTACTGAGAAGCCATGGCTCACCGCAATTAGGCAGTTTTTAAATTAATATGCCCTGGAGATCTCAGTTACACCGCTCAAGAGTTGTGGATAGGTATCCAGGCCGAGTTAGAGCAATGGCTGTCTCTACTAAAACTGGAGCCAGGGAAGGCTGTGTGCGATAACGGTGAAACCTAGTGGTGGCCTCACACCTTGGCAACCTCACAAACATGCCTTGCATGGCTCATGTCCTCAACCTGGTGGTACAGCAATATCTCTGCCACTATCCCACCCAGAATGCCCTGCTGCAGAAAGAAAATTCGCTGTGTGCTCTCTTCCGCTGATTGCACTCCGCAGGTCATCGACTTGCACCGCTACAGAAGTTTTTCGGGATACCGGTTATCTGTTTGAATAGCGATGTTCCGACATGGTGTTGCAACAGCTGTGGCAGCAGTGTCGAGCCCTGGTGCAGTATGTCTTTTTGCAAAGCCTGGGCCAGTGCAGTCTCGACGTGGTGCAAATCACGCTTGCACAAGTGAAGGACCTCTGCACCCTTGAAATGGCTACTAAGATGGAAAGTGCTTACGATGCTATGTGACAATTATTTTTTGAAATATGAAGACTCCAAACTGGGTCTCCATCAGGTGGGTTGCCTGTGGTGGAAGGTGTGTCAGAGGCCTATTATACTGTTTCTACTCTCTGGAAATTTATGCCAGTTTAGTTCTGTGTGACAATTATTTTTTGAATTGTGGAGACTCCAAGTTGGGTCTCCATCTGGTGGGTTGCCCGTGTAAGTAGGTCTCCCAGACACGCAGACTTGCACTTACTTTCACTCAACTATCTGTGTTACTTACTTTCCTTACATTTTTCTACCAGTAGTAGTCTATAAAACTGATGTTTGTGTCATCTGGGTGTGGCTAAAATTAAAAAAAAAATTGGAGGTGTTGCAGGAGATGTGAGGTCTCCCAGCTAAGAAGGCTTAGGCCGGGATCACACATGCGAGAAATTCGGATGAGTCTCGCATGTTAATACCCGGCACTGCCGCTGGCACTCAGGAGCGGAGTGTGTGGCTGCATGTAATGCTATGCGGCCGCACGCTCCGATCTGAGTGCCGACGTCTGTGCCTGGTATTAACATGTTAGACTCGTCCGAGTTTCTCTCATGTGTGATCCTGAGCCTTACACTGCTCCCTTAACCACCAGGTCCTCATTAAAATTTCAATTCCAAGCTGTAAATGGTGGACCAGAGCCTGATACCACAAGTATGGCCCTTGGTTGACTGCTTGTGTGCCATTATAACAGGTTCTACTGTGGGTCAATTGATCAGTCAGCTACCTGTGTTACTATTACATTTTTCTATCAATAGTAGTCTATAAAACTGATGTTTGCGCCAACTGAGTGTGGCTGGAACAAAAATAATTGGGGATATTGCATGAGTTGTGAGGTCTCCCATCTAAGAAGGCTTACACCTCTCC
The DNA here is from genome assembly GCF_039654945.1 of Dendrobates tinctorius. Taxonomy (NCBI): domain Eukaryota; kingdom Metazoa; phylum Chordata; class Amphibia; order Anura; family Dendrobatidae; genus Dendrobates; species Dendrobates tinctorius. The sequence continues at coordinate 10,924,645 of NW_027361712.1, read as the reverse complement.
CTTAACTACCAGGTCCTCATTAAAACTTCAGTTCCAAGCTGTAAATGCTAGGCCACACCCTGGTACCTCTTGCATGGCCCTTGGCTAACTGCTTGTGTGCCAATATAACAGGTTCTACTGTGGGTCAATTGATCAGTCAGAAGCCTGTGTTACTATTCTTACATTTTCCTATCAATAGCAGTCTATAAAACTGATGTTTGTGCCATCTGAGTGTGGCTAGAGTAAATAAAAAAAAAATTGGAGGTGTTGCATGAGGTGTGAGGTCTCCCATCTAAGAAGGCTTACACGGCTCCCTTAACTAGCAGGTCCTCATTAAAACTTCCAAACTGTAAATGCTGGGCCAGACCCTGATACCTCATGCATGACCAATGGCTGTGTTGCTGTACCATTTGCAAATTTCTACTGTGGGTCAATTGATGCCACTTTTCCTGGTGTCTGCCCTTAATTTTAGCTGTTTGGGAAGCTTTTTGTCACCCCTTAAGGTGTTGTCTAGTGTTCGGCGCACTGTTTGGCAAAAGAAGGTCCGTTCAGCGAATCCGAACAGAAACGAACCTTGAAAGGTTCACTCATCTCTAATCAGGAGAAATTACACAACAAATTTTATGGTTCATTATCTATTGATACCCTGGTGAAAATAAAAAAGTTTGGGTGTAAAGTAATTTTTTTGTGCGAAAAGTTAAATATTCATTTTCTTCTTCAACGTTGCTTCAGTTCTCATGAAGCACCTGAAGGGTTAGACACCGTGAGGGGTGAAGTTTTTAAAATGATGTCACTTTTGGGTATTTTCTGTCATATAGACATCTCAAAGTTACTTCAAATGTGAGGTGGTCCCTAAAAAATGGCTTTGTAAATTTTGTTGGAAAAATGAGAAATTGTTTGTCAATTTTTCACCCTTATAACTTCCCAACAAAAAACATTTTTTTCCCAAATTGTGCTGATGTAAAATAGACATATGGGAAATGTTATTCATTAACTATCTTGTGTGGCAGAACGCTCTGGTTTAAGGGCACAAAAATTTAAACTTTGAAAATTGCACAATTTTCTAAATTTTTGCCAAATTTCCATTTTTTTCTGAAATAAACGTCTTAATAGAAGAAATTTTTTAACTACCATGAAGTACACTAGGTCATGAAAAAAAAATTCTCAGAATCAGTGGGATAAGTTGAAGCGTTGCAGAGTTATTATCACATAAAGTGACACTGGTCAGAATTGCAAAATTTGACTTGGTCATTAAGGTCAAAATTGACTCTGTCACTAAGGGGTTAATAAAAAGTTACCCTGGAGTACTTCAAACACCAGTGCGCAACCATTGCAACAGAGCCACTTTTTTTATACTGTATAAAGCTGGTGAGTGAAAACTGCAATTCTAACTGTTACCATTTCCTGTGTGGTGTTAACCACACAAGTACGAACTAGGACTAATTGCATATTTAAGAGATCGTGGACTTTTCTTTATTTCTCCCATTGGTACTCCATCCCTATTGTGAATTTTACCTTATATTACTCACCCACATAACATCAATATCATCATAAATATAATATTGTATATCCAAAAAAGCCCTTATCACTATATAACCCTAGATCAATGGGTTACACTTCAAGCGTAGACTTAAATTTAGCAAAGACCCACCAAGTGCATAGTTTCACTTGGGTTTAGATTAGAAGTGCTGCAAAACTGACATTAAAAACTGTACACCATCGATTAAGTATTCATTTGAATGTACTCCAGCATTGCTCTGCTTGTAACTTGTCAGTTTGATATATTTCAACACACTCAGACAAAAATATTAGATGCAATATTAATGAAAATCTCATTTTGATCTATAATTATTATTGTTCTTTACAAGCCACTAGGGTCTCCAGAATTCTAGAGTGAACAACATTAGGACAGATTCTGCCTTGGGTGTTGAATCAAGGCTGAAGGATTTGTGTGCTTGCGTCCATACAGCTGTACATAATTAATGGCGCAGATGAGATGGGATTACATTTAAATGTTTGTACTCTTTATTTGCCTGTAGTGAATAATAAATAGCTGATTGCAAAATGTATCAGGACGACGCACGATACAAGCTCTAGTTAAAGTAGAACTCCTGGCATAGTATAAGGTTAAGTTCCCATGATGAGTATATGATGAGTTTTTGATTCTGCAGATTCTCAGAAGCATTTTTCCACATATTAGGTAAACCATTTACTTTACGTTTTTTCATTGCCGTTTTTAGAGCATTTTATTTTGATGCATATTTATCATGCTTTTGACACAGCAATGGCCGGAGCTGAGCCTCCCCCTCCCCCACAGAAGAGGCGTGGGCGGAGGCCAACATGACGGGGGGTTGGAAGGTGAGGGTGGGGGGAGCGTCTTTGGGGAATGGGGGGCGTTGCACATTTAAAAGGGGGTGCAGTGGGCCTTCCTCCCTCTCTGTTCCCGCTCTTACCTGCAGCTTGTCACCAGCCACTATGTCGACCGTGGATCGGGCCTTGGAGTGTCTCCGGCAGGCGTCCATGTCGCAGCCTCCGGGCTGGTTGGCGGCGCAGCTGGCCTCTATCTCGTCTGGGACCACCGTGCAGGCGACACAGCCGGGGAGGAGAGAGCTACGGACCAGAAGGGTGAGGCCTCCCGAGCGGCTCTCCCCTGACTCGGCTCCCCGGGCCTCCCGACAGCGCAGGAGCCCCTCCCGGGACCCTCCAAGCCGCGCGCTCCCCGCAATAGCGGGCCCCGGCTTGGGAGGAATCCGCAAGCCCGGCGAGGCCCTGCGGCGGTGTCCAGCCCGACGGCTCGCTCTCTGCAGGGGGCGGGGCGGACACGCGCCGGGCGGCGCAGCTCCACACAGGCATCGGGGGGCTGTGGTGACGGCGCTCCAGCGTCACAGCCTGCTCTCTCCTCCGGTTCGCGGTCGGGCAGCCCCGGGACGGCACTTCACCCCTCACCGGGAGGGGGACTTCTGGGGGGTCGGGGGACTGCGGCGGGGGGGTGCCCGCACCGTGGTCTGCCTCTCACGCTGGGCGGCATGACAGGAGGTCCTGCAGCAGGGATCCAGCGGCCTGCAGAGCGGCAGGGCCTGTGGCTTCCACCCCCTCAGACAGCGGCAGGTGGCGCACTCCGGGGGCACATGCGTCATCACCGGGGGCCGTTACAGCAGGGTCAGATGGTGGGGGATCCAGGACCCACGACACGGCGACCCAGGCAGCGTGGTCGCCAGGAGATCGGCTAGCGGGATCCACCCCGGATTTCGGGTCCTGCACCCCTGATCCTCCGGGAGAGAGTCCTCAGCGTCAGCGCCAGTCCAGCGGCGCCAGCTTCGCTACAAGAACAGGTGGACATTCATCCGCGGATCCTGGTCGTTCGGCTGGAGGGCCCACAGCCCCCTCGCAGCCCGGTGAGTATGCCTCTGTGTCTACGGTTTTGTCTTCCTCTTTGGCGGGTGTGGGTTCCCCGGCGGATGGTACTGGGGTTGGAGGGGGTGTAGTTAACATGTTAGGGGACGTGCGGAATTTGTTGTCGCGCTTGGAACGGGGTTTTCTTGCGACATCTCCGTTGGCGGCTTCTGTGGGGTCAAAGTCCGGGGGGCAGGTGTGGCCGAGCGGGTTGGAGCCGACCGGGCGTGCACGAGACCCAGTGTCAGTGTCTGTGCAAACGGAAAAGGAGCCGGAGGGTCGGGTGCACTTAGATGACAGGGCTCATAGGGAGGTATACGTTTGTTTTGAAGGCCCTCTGGGGGCTCATTTAAAGAAGGAGGTAAAGGAGCGTATTTGGAAGGACGAATACGTGGAAATTTTTTCGTTATTGCCCCTCGAAAAATTTAACTTGGACAAGAGTAAGAAAGAGGACAGCAAGAAGGAGGAGGAGGAGAAGCGTAGGTGGCGACTCATTCCTCAGACGTTCGTGAATTGGCAGCAGGCGTTTGCCATTTTTGCGAGCGTTATCGGAGAAAAGGCCCCTGACAATTGCTCGGCATTGTTTTGCTACCTGGATGCGATCGGGGAAGCTTACAGGGTTTATGGGGGTCAGGCGTGGCTTCGGTACGACGAGCAATTCCGGCAGAGGAAGGCCGTTCGGCCAGCCATTCATTGGGATCAGAAGGATATTAGGTTGTGGATGCGGGTCATAGCGCAAAACAAGTTTGGGAGCTCCTTTCATGGGGGGGCTGGCAGCACCAGCCAGAGTAGCGGAAACGCCAGTGGCACGAGTGGAAGCGGACAGGGGCAGTCCGGAAATCACAAGATGGGGGTTTGCTGGCAGTTCAATGATGGGCAGTGCAAGTTTGGGGCGAACTGCAAATTCAAACATCTCTGCTCTACCTGTAACGGGGCTTCACACGGAGCATCTAAGTGTTTTAAGAAAGGAAAGTCAGGAGCTGGGGGCGGTAATTCAAAAGGGGGAGACTCCGGTGAATCTGGAAAGGATGGTCCCTTATCTAAATAGATACACGGACAGGGAGAAGGCTGCATTGTTACATGCAGGTTTTAAGGATGGGTTCGTTATTCCTCAGCCTCCTTTCGTTATTCCGCTAGTTCTAAAAAATTTACGTTCTGCGCTGGTTCATGCTTCAGTTGTTTCAGAAAAAATTGAAAAGGAGGTTTCTTTGGGCCGCATGGCGGGCCCTTTTGAGGCTCCCCCGTTTCCGGATCTGGTGGTTTCCCCTCTGGGCGTCGTTCCGAAGAAGGAGCCGAATAAATATCGGCTTATTCAGCACTTGTCGTTTCCTCGAGGAAGGTCGGTCAACGATGGGATTGATCCGGAGATTTGTTCAGTGGTCTACTCGTCGTTTGATGAGGCTGCTCAGTGGGTGCGGAGCTGTGGTCGGGGGGCGCTTCTGGCTAAGACCGACATTGAAGCTGCGTTTCGCTTATTACCGGTTCATCCAGACAGCATGAGGCTGCTGGGTTGTTTTTGGGACGGCAAGTTTTTCGTGGACAGGTGCTTACCAATGGGTTGCTCATTGTCCTGCGCATATTTTGAGGCATTTAGTTCTTTTCTGGAGTGGGTCGTTCGGGAGGTTTCCGGTTGGGACTCAGTTATCCATTATTTGGATGGTTTTCTGTGCGTCGGTCCCGCAGATTCATTGCGTTGTCAGAGAATTCTCCAGGCTATTGAATGGGTTGCTGAGCGATTTGGCGTGCCATTGGCGCCTGGTAAAACGGAGGGCCCCACTACGTGCCTGCGTTTTCTGGGGATTGTGATTGATACTGTTGCGTGGGAGTTCAGGCTACCTGAGGATAAGTTGGTGGATTTGCGGGCGGAAGTGGTTCGGGCACGTCGTTTGAAGAAGATATCGTTGCGTGACCTCCAGTCAGTGCTGGGGAAGTTGAATTTTGCGTGTCGGGTGATGCCGATGGGGCGAGTTTTTTCACGTAGGCTGGCCAGCGCTACTGCAGGGATTCAGGCCCCCATCATTTCATCAGATTGTCGTCGGATCTCAGGGCTGATTTGGCGGTATGGGAGTCTTTTTTGGTCGGCTACAATGGCCACTCTTTGGTGATGTCAGACGTCGTTGGGAATGATGTCTTGGAATTGTTCACAGATGCTGCTGGCGGTATAGGCTTCGGTGCTTACTTCAGAGGACAGTGGTGCGCGTCTCGTTGGCCCGATGAGTGGTTCGCGATCGGTTTGGTGCGTAACATTACGTTGTTGGAGATTTTTCCGATCCTTGTGGCCGTTCATTTGTGGGGGTCTGAGTTTCGCGATCGGCGCGTTCGTTTCAATTGTGACAACATGGGCGTTGTGAGTGCGATTAACGGTCTTACCGCGTCGTCTCCTCCAGTCGTTCGAGTGTTGCAACAGTTGGTTTTGCTATGCTTGTCCTTGAATGCACATGTGACTGCGTCTCATGTTCCTGGAGCCAAGAATGACATAGCTGACTCTCTCTCTCGTTCGCAGTGGGATCGTTTCCGCTCGTTGGCGCCAGAAGCGGAGGTCGAGGGTTGAGCTTGTCCCGAGGAATTGTGGAACCTGGCTTACGGGCCGCAGAGTCACGGATTGAAGCTTCCTTGGCGCCTAAAACTTGGGAGGCTTACCGGGCAGTGTGGCGGATGTGGGAGGAAGTTGTTGTAGCTGGCCTGGTCGATGGTTTTGGGCAGGATCAAGAAGGGATGTTGTTGGCCTGGTTGGGGCGCGGCTCCGTCGAGGGTTGGTCGTGTGCAAAAGTTTCTCGGATTTTGGCCGGCCTGTCCTTTGGTTTTCACTTGCGTGGTTGTCAAGATTTGACAAAGAAGTTTTTAGTCAAACAGGCGGCGAAGGGTTTTCGTCGGGGCCGAAGCAAAGGGGATTTGAGGAGGCCGGTATCCTTCAATTTATGGGAGCAATTGGGTCTCACACTGGAGTCCGTATGTTCTACGCGTTACGAGGTCTTGTTGTTTCGTTTGGCTTTTTCGTTCGCATATTTTGTGGCTTTACGTGTTGGTGAACTTGTTTCTTCCAGTAAGAAATTGGCAGGGGGGTTATTGGCCAGGGATGTTGTATTGACTTCGGGCGGGGTCGAATTTTGGTTGTGACGTTCCCAGACGGATCAGTCGGGAAGAGGTCGCCGGGCGGTGTTGGGGAAGGTGCCTGGTTCTGCAATGTGCCCTGTTCAGTGCTTGAGGAATTTTTGGGACTTGCATCCCAGCTTGTCTGGGTCTCTGTTGTGTCATCTTGACGGCGGTAGTTTGTCCAGATATCAGTTTGGTGCCGTTTTTAAGAAGTCCGTGGCTGGGCCTGGATGACTCTCGCTTTGCTCCTCATTCTTTCAGGATAGGGGTGGCGACGGAAGCGACAGTGGGGGGTTTGGATCCGGCTGCTATACGGCACATTGGTGGTTGGAAGTCTGACCGATATCAGAGTTACGTTAGGCCTTAGTCGTCATTTGTGTTGATAGCACTCATCCTTTTTTGTTGCAGGTGTCGAACCTTTGCTGGTTTGGATTTTTGGGCACTCCTTCGTTCATTGGGGAGCTTTGAGAGCTGATGTCCGACATGAAGGCAGACAACTGGGCTTCCCCAGGAGCACGGCGGTGGTGCGGTGGCTCGGCTTCCGGGGGATGGAATGGCGGAGGGTTTTACAGGAAATTAATGTGTGTGCCCAGTTGGATCGCGCACCGGACATTCTTGTCCTTCATGTGGGTGGCAATGATTTGGCGGTTAGGCCTTTTTGGGAACTTATAAAGGACATCAAGCAGGATTGTTTGCGTTTGTGGTTGTTATATCGGGGGGTCACCATTGTGTGGTCCGAAATAGTTCCACGCAGGAGGTGGCGTTCCATGAGGTCCCTGGTAAAGGTCAACAAGGCCAGGATTAAAGTTAACAGGGCGGTGTCTTCCTTTGTGGTAAGAAACGGGTGTGTGGCTGTGCGTCACTTTGATCTTGAAAGGGATGAAGGTGATTTTTGGTTGGCAGATGGGGTCCATTTGAACGGGGTCGGCTCCGATATTTGGACTCTTGGTCTTCAGGAAGGCATTGAGCGGGCCATTGCATGGCGGGTTCGGGGGGTCTCGGGCCCTTGAGGTGTTCAAGGTCCCTCGTTGTGGCAGTTTTTGGAAGGGGGGAGTCCTTGGAGTCGTTTGGAAATTTGGTTTTTGGAGATTCACTGTATAGGGTCTCCTCTGTTTATAAGTTGGTGGTGGTGATCTGGTGAAAGGTGGATGGGGAGTTCCATAAAGAGTGCGGATCCTCTAGTTGCCTAGTGGACAGACGTGTCGGTGGTTGGTGCTCCCGAGCCTGTGGGGTAACGGCTGGGAGTAGTATGTGGGGTTCTGTCCACAGCATTTTGGGGTCGATTCACCTAGATCTTGTGGCTTCAAGGACTCCTCCTCCGGGTTCAAGTTTACTGTATCTATGTTATTTATAATACTTTATTGTTAATGTTGTTTGTTTAATAAAAGGCTGCTGTGGCCATATAAATTCCAAAAGAAACCTTTGGTCTTTGATTTTATGTTGCGGCGTATGGGGTTAATTTGTGTTTGGGTGGGCGGTGCAGGGTTGTGGGTGGGTCCCGCCTCCCCCGGCTGGGAGCAACTTGACAATACCAACGTCAAGCAATGGCCGGAGCTGAGCCTCCCCCTCCCCCACAGAAGAGGCGTGGGCGGAGGCCAACATGACGGGGGTTGGAAGGTGAGGGTGGGGGAGCGTCTTTGGGGAATGGGGGGCGTTGCACATATAAAAGGTGGTGCAGTGGGCCTTCCTCCCTCTCTGTTCCCGCTCTTACCTGCAGCTTGTCCCGCCCTCCCTCCCTTTTAGCTGATGGATAGTAGCGTTGTTGTTTATTCAGGTCATGGCGGTTTTTGGAAGGGGGGGAGTCCTTGGAGTCGCTTGGAAATTTGGTTTTTGGAGATTCACTGTATAGGGTATCCTCTGTTTATAAGTTGGTGGTGGTGATCTGGTGAAAGGTGGATGGGGAGTTCCGTAAAGAGTGCGGATCCCCTAGTTGCCTAGTGGACAGACGTGTCGGTGGTTGGTGCTCCCGAGCCTGTGGGGTAACGGCTGGGAGTAATATGTGGGGTTCTGTCCACAGCATTTTGGGGTCGATTCACCTAGATCTTGTGGCTTCAAGGACTCCTCCTCCGGGTTCAAGTTTACTGTATCTATGTTATTTATAATACTTTATTGTTAATGTTGCTTGTTTAATAAAAGGCTGCTGTGGCCATAAAAATTCCAAAAGAAACCTTTGGTCTTTGGTTTTATGTTGCGGCGTATGGGGTTAATTTGTGTTTGGGTGGGGGGTGCGGGGTTGTGGGTGGGTCCCGCCTCCCCCGGCTGGGAGCAACTTGACAATACCAACGTCATGCAATTTTTCTCTCTTTTTCGTATGTCATGTTTTAAATAAAGCTGCTTTGTTTTTGATACTTCCTGGTATTTTGCTTTGACGCAACTATTTTAATGCAGTCTTGTGTAGATTACATCTATTTTTAGTGAGTTTCTGTAGAGAAAACACACTAAAAAAGCATATTCATTTTTTACCTGCAGGTTATTTGCATCTAATGACAGTCTATGGGGAATATCCACAAATAAAACTTAGTCTACGCTCAAGAAAAGTTGAGATGTTGTAGATTTCCAAACTGCAACTCAGGTTATTTTATGCTGCACAGAAAAAAGCACAGTAAGGCCAGGTTCATATTGCATTAGTGCAGTCTGTTCAACGCATGCGTTAAACGGACTGCGCTAACGCTACTCCTGATTTATGATCACGTTATGCGATCACGCTAGCGCAGATAATCTGCGCTAGCAGTGACGGACCCTCAAACACTTTGTAACGGATGCGTTAAACGCAGCCCCCAAACGCAATATGAACCCAGCCTAAACATGAGATTTCGATAAATCAAATTTACTGGAACTGTAAGGCTACTTTCACACATCAGGTTTTCGGCGTCAGGCGCGATCCGGCGTCGTGCCGGAACGCCGGATCCGGCAAATGTTTAGTAAAACCTGATGTGCCGGATCCGGTTTTCTGCCGGATCCGTCTTTTTCTTGACAGACAAAACCGGATCCGTCTCATCCGGTTCATCCGTTTTTCTATCCGTTTTTCGACGGATTACGCCGGATCCGGTTTTTAAAATTGACCCTTGTTGCCTTCCGAACGGGATTGGCTACTGGAAAACTATATATAGCATGTTCCTACAGCCCTTCTTTGACAGGTTGTAGAGGAGAAAGTGCAGGTTGGAGAGAAGAGCAAGTTACTGGCGAAGATGGATGTTGTCATTGGAAATATTTTGAAGAATTTGGCGGATTTTATAGCGGAGGCAAATCGTTTGAGGGTGATTGTTCTGGAGAAGGAGAGAGCGAGACAGCAGTGCATCAGGCATCGTAGACGACGTTTGTGGATCCACCCCATCACAGCCAAGAGAATGACGCGTGGGGTCTATTCTACACTCTGCATGGACCTTCGACGAAACCCGGATAAATTTTTTGGATATGTTAGGATGAAAATGGAGAATTTTGATTACTTGGTGGAGCGCATTGCACACCGCATAAGAAAAGCGGACACCTATTGCCGCTTCTCTGTTTCTCCCGCAGAGCGTCTGATGGTGACTTTAAGGTAAGCCACATTTATTGGATGTGATCGCATCAGAGCACACTTTCACTGCAATCTTGTTGGTGGTAGTTTGTATCTCCAAGTGTTATAGGTCAGTTTTGGTATGTAATGCTGTGATTTAAAACTAATTTATTGTTTGTTAATTCCCCACAGATTTCTTGCAACTGGAGAATCCCTTTCGTCACTGCATTTCCAGTACAGACTCGGGATTTCCACCATATCTGGAATTGTGAAGTACACATGCCGTGCACTGTGGGACTCCTTAGCTGAAGAGTTTTTACCAGAGCCCACAACAGAGAGGTGGATTGAAATTGCTGACAAGTTTCAACAGATATGTCAGTTTCCAAACTGCTTGGGCGCTGTGGACGGGAAACATATCCGCATTGTAAAGCCAGCTGGATCGGGATCGGAATATTTCAATTACAAGAAATATTTTTCAATTGTCCTCATGGCCATCGCTGACGCGGAATACAAATTTATTGCGGTTGATATTGGGGCCTATGGCCGCTCCAATGACTCTCAAGTTTTCAAACTGTCTGCCATGGGGCGTAAACTGTATGGAAACACCTTCCAGTTCCCACCACCTAGACCGCTGCCGCAAACATCTGGTCCACCTATGCCATTTGTCTGTGTAGGGGATGAAGCCTTCCAGCTGTCAGAACACCTTTTGAAACCGTACTCTAGCAGAGGATTGACAAGACCAAAACGCATTTTTAATTACCGCCTCACAAGAGCAAGAAGAATGGTTGAATGTACCTTTGGTATTCTGACAGCCAAATGGCGGGTCCTATTGACTGCGATCAACCTCAAGACAGAAACTGTGGACGAGGTGATCAAAGCGTGCGTGGTACTCCACAATTTTGTTATCTGCAAGGAACCCATTTCCATTGAGGACACCTCTGAAGAAACCACCTTGCAAGATTACCATGACATTACCACTAGAAGTTCTGTGACGGTTTCAGTAATGAGGGACAATTTTGCACTATACTTTATGTCACCTCAAGGCAGAGTACACTGGCAGGATGACAGAGTGTGAAAGATTTGTGCCCTAACCAAACTTGTGTACCTTCTGTACCAACAGTATATACCTTTGCCAACCAAAGTTGGCTATCTTGTCATGGTCTCTATTTTTAGCTTTAGGCCACAGGTGTGTACCTGGTTGTGTTTTATGCAAAGTATTTCACCTTTTAACAAAAGTTGTGTACATTGTTAGGAAATCACCAACAATAAACACAACTTTTTAGGTGAAATACTTTGCTTCAAACACAACCAGGAACACAACTGTGGCAAAAAGCTAAAATTTACCCACAGTTATATACCTAGTTTTGAATACCATTTCACCTTTTAAATAACCTGTATTTAACCTTTTTCGCCGCAGAAAGAAATGACAGACAACCAGTGTAAAAAAATGTTTTTTTTAGTAAACTTTTTTTAAAATGTTAATAAACATGTTTAATAAAAATTTGAAACTATAAAACTGAAACCATAAAACTGGTCATTTTTATTTAAATACACACATTATAATTCTGTGTAGTGTGTGGTGGAAATACTGCTGTAGGGGCTGCGGGACACTTCGACACTGGGAGTGTGGAGAGAGGACTGGGATCGTGGTGGGGAAGGAACAGTTAGAGGTGAAGGTGTGGAAAAAACTACAGAATGGGTGGACATGTGGGAAGCAGAAGAGGTGGTGGGTGGTGGAGTGGAGGGTTGGGCAGGGACTGTAGGAGCAGATGATGTTGATGGCAAGTTGTATGGGGAAGGAGTTTGGTACGGGGCAGGTTGCTGGAAGTGGGGAGATGTCTGGTACGGGGCAGGTTGCTGGAAGTGGGGAGATGTCTGGTACGGGGCAGGTTGCTGGAAGTGGGGAGATGTCTGGTACGGGGCAGGTTGCTGGAAGTGGGGAGATGTCTGGTACTGGGGAGGTTGCTGGTACTGGGGAGTTTGCAGGTACTGTGGAGGTTGCTGGTACTGGGGAGGTTGCTGGTGCTGGGGAGGTGGATGGTGCTGGGGAGGTGGATGGTGCTGGGGAGGTGGATGGTGGTGGGGAGGTGGATGGTGCTGGGGAGGTGGATGGTGCTGGGGAGGTGGATGGTATGTAATAGGAGGGGGAGGATGGAAAGTGGCTGGAGGTGGATGGTATGTAATAGGAGGGGGAGGATGGAAAGTGGCTGGAGGGGGTGTAGATGTAATAGGAGGGGGAGGATGGAAAGTGGCTGGAGGGGGTGTAGATGTAATAGGAGGGGGAGGATGGAAAGTGGCTGGAGGGGGTGTAGATGTAATAGGAGGGGGAGGATGGAAAGTGGCTGGAGGGGGTGCAGGTGGAGGAACTACTGTGGTGGGAGGAGGAGGTTGGGAGGTAACTTGCTGGAGAGCAGCGTGGCATGAATGCATTACATGCATCTGCTGGGCAGGAGAGAGCGTTTCCATGCGCTCCACAACAGACCTGAAAAAGGTGTGGTTTGGCGAAGATCTTGCTTCTGAATGCATGGTTTGCAGAAGTGTCTTCACCTCCAGAATGCTGGAGTTGATCTGCTGATAGCCTGCGGAGATTTGCTCTGACAAGACTTTTAGACAGTTCTGGAAAGATGCATTCAGATGCAAGAACTCTGGCGCATAAGTCTTTTCCTGACCCCTCTGCCGCTGCCGCCCAGTACCCGCAGGTGTACTAGAGGTGGCAGGGGCAGAAGGGTGGGGTAAAGGGAAAGCGATCTCCTCACCAGCAGCTTCATGTAATGTAGGCGGCCACGATGCTCCTGTGCTGTGGATGGGACAGATGGGTCGAATGTGTTGGAAGGCTGGGAAGGTGCAGATGTACCGGGGCGGTCGAAGTGTCCCTCGGTGCCGGTCTCCTCAGGGATCGCCTCAGAAGGGTCCAATCGTGCCGGCTCCCGAGTGCTGCTCACCGTGCTGTGGAATAAAGAGAAAAAAAAACAATTAAAATACTGACATGGTATGGCCCTGGCTGAAAAAAAAATTTACATCTAACATTTTTTTTCACATGTGGTGTGTAATATTTACCTTCTGGTGACCATTGTTTCCCGGAGGAACGACAGGGCTTCTGCGTACTTGTACTTGCTCCTGCGTCCTCCAGATCCACTCGGGGCCCGCATCTCTTTATTGAACTCCTTCTTGAAACGATCTCTCACAGACCGCCACCGATTCACAATTCTGTTCCCTGAAACGAGAAAGGAGTGGTTAGTATACAACATCAGTGTTTCCCAAACTCCAGTCCTCATGGTCCCCAGGGGTCATGTTTTCAGGATTCCCATAGTATATAGAAATCCTGAACACATCATCCGTGGGGACCACGAGGACTGGAGTTCGGGAAACACTGGTTTAAATCAAGCAACCGGTACTGTATATACTTACGCTCTGTAATCTGGGCCCGAACATCGAGGTCCTCCCAGCGTCCCACAAGGAGCGAACAGATTTCCTCCCAGAGTCGTCGGGTAACGATCAGGTCAGCGTGGCGGCGGTCAGCCATATTCCAGAGCGGCTCCCTTTCTCTGACGAGATCGATGAGGCGGTCCACATCAATCCCTCCATCCTCAACGTCAGAGTCGGGAGCACGCTGTGAAGGCTGTTAAAGAAAAAGACAAAAATAACATAATTAGCCTCCACAAAAGAAATGAAATAAAAAGTGCAAAAAAAAAAAGCAAAAATATTTATACTTACACGCTGGTGACCGCCGCGTTGCTGTCGCCGACGACCCTGGGAGGCACTGCGAGGACCTCTTGGCCAAGCACCAGATTGGGAAGACTAGAGAAGAAAACAAAAAAAGTTATGTCTTTGGATGTAGGCATTTGTTTGCTGTGTGTGGTCTGCAGAACATTGTTTTCTATGTGTTGTGTGTAGTGTGATGTTGTGTTTCTGCGTTTGATGCAAAAAACTTACCAATTGTGAGCCCACTCCAGGTGTCTGTCCACCCCTTCCTTCTTCTTCTGGGAGCTCCTCTTCATCTTGTGATTCCTGTTTTGAAATAAAAGGCCATGAATAGACATATATTACAGAGAAGATGGATTTTGGAAATAAAAACTTACCGTCAAACGCTGACGATGCGAGGGAGGGCTCCCAGAAGATGATGTGCTGTCTTCCTGGTGGCCACACTCCATGCCTGTGGGTGGTGTTCCAGCTGCTGCCATTGCTTCTGCTGCTGCTGCTGCATCTATTGGGCGGCTGTTGAATAAAGAGAAACAAAGGGCCAATGAATATCTTGATATTCAATAGCCCTAGTTTGGAGGAATGGGTGATTTGATAATTACCGTCTCTCATCTGCTGCTGGACTCCCCTCCCGTTGTTCAGCATGCTGCTCCAATTGGGGTGGTGCTGATGGTGCTGCTGCAGAAGTCTCCTGCCTTCTCCTGCGCCTGGTTGCTGTCTTGGGTGGCATGTTGGGTGTGGCTGTGGGTCCCACTGTCTTGCTTTTATATATGTCTTGTGGGCAGAGCTACTGAGCATGCTCAGACCAAAAAACCGGATCCGGCCGCCGGATCAGGCTTTCGCCGGATCCAGCGCATTGCGGCGCTCATAGGCTTTCATTGTGTGAAAAAGCCGGACGCGCCGGACCCGGCGTGTCCGGCTTTTTCGCCGGAGACAAAAAACGTTACAGTAGACGTTTTTTCCAGACGCCGGATCGCGACACATTGCGACACATTGCCGGATCCGGCGCAAACCGGATGAAACGCATGGGCATCCGGCGCGATCCGGCGCAAATGCAAGTCAATGGGGGGGAAACCGGATCTGGCATTGCATTTCGCCGGATCCGGTTTCTGTCAAAAGCGCCGGATCGTGCCTGAAGGCGAAAACCTGATGTGTGAAAGAGGCCTAAGATGTGGTATTTTACGCAGCATCAAAAAATCAATTTGGGAACTTAACCTAAGGTACGTGTAAAAAGTGTCTAAGACACCTACTAAAATTTGTTCATGCCACATTACTTTTTAATGCACATTTGAACTTCCATAAAGAAAAAAAATCTTAAAATTACCAGGAGGGGTAGCTACTAGTGATGAGTGAACCCACATTTTGCCCTTTGGACCCACATACTGTATGGGCACAGGAAAACCAAGTTCACATTATTCTTTTGGTACTGCCATACTGTTAGCCTATGCATTGAATGCAAGGCCTGCCCTTCACCAAAGTTACATGTACCACAATAACCCCTTTGAACAGACGTAGATGTGGGCCTCCTGAAAACAATGTTCCCATTATTAGGAAGTGGGCCTCCCGTAGTGTTAGCCTATGCATTGAACCCAAGGCCTGCCAAAAATTAGGAGGCACTCCAATGCCTCTTGAAAGAGACGTGGAGGAAGGCCTCATAAATTTTTTTTCCCATTATAAAGGAGTGGGTCTCCTTTACTTGGAATGCCCAGACCCTAAGTGTATGGGCTGACATACATTTCCCCCTGTGGGGTACATATTTTTTAAAAAATTTTTGATGGGCATCATAAATACCCTTTCAAAAAACTAGAATGGCTGTAGCAGCACACAACACAGTCACCCTTGTGTTTTCGAGGTGGTGGTCTGGTGGATCATGAGGATGAGGAGAAGGAGGAGGATGACATCAAATAGCCAAAATCAGGAAGTGTATACCCATGTGTGGGTGTGAAGAGTTGCATGGGAATGCACCTCCCAAAAAGACACTGTATTGGAGGTTATGTTTCACTGTTTTCATTCGGTGGTGTAGAGAAGTCAGGCCCAATCCAGCCCTTGTTCATTTTTATAAAAGTCTGCCTGTCTGTATTTTCAGTTGACAGGCGAATGCGCTTATCAGTTAAAATTCCACCAGCAGCACTTAAAACCTCTGACAAAACGCTAGCAGCAAGGCAAGCCAGGAATTCCAAGGCATAGAGAACCAGTTCATGCCACATGTCCAGCTTGGATGCCCAAAAATTAAAAGGCACAGAGGAATCATGGAGGACGTTGGTACTCCCTCAGTATCTTCCAAAACATTCCATTCCTTGTGACATTACCCCATGCTTCTGGGCCAAGGAGATAGGAGGGTCTGAGACAACTGTCCCAGAACTTTCCAGTGTTCCCTTGCCTCTGCTGGATTGGAGTTGTGTCTCTCGCCTGTACTCCTTGGTTGTCCAATGAACTGTAATATCTGCCTCCAGCGTTTTCAGATGGGAATTTTTTTATTCCGCAACAAGGGCCCTCTGGTACTGCATCATTTTAATAGACCTGTCTGCCTCTGGAAGAAGAAATTGAAAGTTCTCCTTGTAGCATGGGTCTAGAAGTGTCACCAACCAGTAATGAGTGTCACCGTAAATTTTCATAATTCGAGGGTCACGGGAAAGGCAGCACAACATAAAGTCAGCCATGCGTGCCAGACTGATAACAGGCAAGCCTTCCATGTCCTCATCAACAGGACGACTGACCATGGTGTCCTCCTCCCTGTCTTTAGGATATCCATGCTGAACAGACGGTATGACAGTTGTGCTTGTAGTACCATCTAAAGCACATGAAAATAGCTTGTGTTCTTCCTCCTCTTCCTCATTGTCAACCAATCCACGTTGGGATGATATGAGGCTGGGCTTTGTGTAATCACCCTGTATGGTTCCTTGCTCCATGTCCTCGTGCTCTGCCTGCAATTCATCCTCTTTCATTGTGAGCAGAGAGCTTTTCAGAATGCAAGCGGGATGGTGACGTTAATTATGGCCTCATTGCCCCTCACCATCTTGGTGAATTCCTCAAAGTTTTGGAGGATGGTACATATGTCTGACATTCATGTCCACCCTGAGGTCTTATGTGTGGAGTGTGACCTGAATAACGACAGCCTTGTTGATGCTGGTAGTCAACAACTGCCCTCTTCTGCTCAGAAATCCTTTCCAACATACGCAGTGTAGAGTTCCTACGCATGGGGACATCACACACCAGTCGGTGAGACGGAAGTTTTAAATGATGCTGAAGCATGGCAACGGTGGCAGAAGCTGGAGCTGACTTTCTAAAATTGGCACACAAGTGGTGTACTTCCACAAGCAGATCCAGGAGCTCTGGGTAGCTATTGAGAAACCATTGAACAACGAAGTTAAGCACATGGGCAAGGCATGGTACGTGTGTGAGCTCGCCTCGCCTCAGATCCACCACCAGGTTCCGGCCATTGTCACACATGACCAGGCCTGGCTGTAGGTTCAACAGTCTCAGCCACACATCTGCCTGCTCTTTCAGAGTTGTCCACAACTCTTCAGCATTGTGCGGTTTGTCACCTACGCATATTAGCTTCAGTACAGCCTGTTGACGCTTGCCTGAGGCAGTGCTGCAGAGCTTCCAGCTTGTGACTGATGATGTCATTTTGGAGATGGTGGCTAAAGAGGAGGAGGAGGATGAGGTGCAGGAGCTGTAGACTGTGGGGGCAACCCTGATTGACGTAGGGCACGCAATCCTCGGCGTCGGGAGGACGTGTTCCATTCCAAGGTCTGTTTGGGTTCCGGCATCCACTATGTTAACCCAGTGTGCCGTCAGCAAGATGTAGCATCCCTGCCCACAAGCACTTGTCCACGTGTCCATTGTTAGGTGGTCTTTCCCAGTAAAAGTATTGTTCAGGCACGGGTAATGTTGAGGGACACGTGCTTGTGTTATGCAGGGATGGCTCACCGGGAGAAATAGTGGCGGCTGGGGAACGAGTACCTTCGGACGGCTACTGCCATCAGGTTGCATAAGGCTTCTGTTTCCACAAGCCTAAAAGGCAACATTTTGACAGCAAGCAGATGAGAAATATGTGAATTTAGCAGTGTGGCCTGTGGGGTGTTGGCTGCGCATTTACGCTTGCGTTCCAATAACTGTGGTATGGACAACTGACGGCTGCGCTGGGACAAGGACGTGCATGATGATGGTAGCATCTGAGTGTGGGCAATGACAGGTGCAGGGCAAGAGGCATCTTCACATGCACCGTGGACAGGGGATTGGCTTGCACGCACAACAGTGGAAGAAGCAGTGTTTTCACTCACAGACACTGTTCCTGGAGCCTGGGGTTTGGCCCACAAAGTCGGGTGCATTGCTGCCATGTGCCTGATCATGCTGGTGGTGATCAGGCTGTTAGTTATGCTACCCCTGCTGATGCGGGAATGGCAGGTGGTGCAAATGGCCTGTTTGGGGTAACAGGCAGAGTCTTTAAAAAACAACCAGACTCGGTTGAATGCTGCTGTCCTCGCTCTGCATTTCCTTGTGCCAGGTTGGGTCAGTTACTATATCATCCACCACCTCGAATTCCACTTCCGCACCCTGGTCCTCCTCCTGACTTGCTGGCAATTGTCTCATCATCGTCCACCTCTTGTGACACGTTCCCACCGTTGCCTTCATGTGACCGTGGCTTCTGAAATATTTGGGCATTGCTACATGCGATCTCATCTTGCCCAGCTTCAAGTGGACCAAGATGCCCGAATCTATAAATGGAAATGTGAACAGCACTTTGGAATGTCCAAGTGTGGGATCAGTTGTCTCTGGGCACTTGACATGGTGGGAGGAAGGAGGATCAGGGTGAGGATTATGCTGTCCAGACTCACAGCTACTCAGACTTGACTGTGTGGAAGACAGGGTGGAAGTAGTGGTGGTGGCAAACTGACTAGAAGCATTATCCACTAACCAGCCAACAACCGTTTCACACTGCTCTGGTTTCAATAGTGTTGTCCTGCTGCAGGCCCCTAGTAATTGGGTCATGAAGGTCGGGCAAGGGAGAAAACAAGGGGAACTGCTACCTTGGATCTAATCCTTATAAACAGGGAGGAAATGGTTGAGGAGGTAAAAGTGGCTGGGACCCTAGGAGGTAGCGACCATGCTATTTTAGAATTTTGGATTACTAGAGGTGGAAGACCTGTGAAGACTCAGACGTCAAGGTTAGATTTCAGAAAGGCAGATTTTAAGGGATTCAGAAAGAGAATTGGAGGGATCCAATGGCTGGATATCCTTAAAGACAAAAATGTCCAGGAAGGATGGGAAATCTTGAAAAATGAAATTCTCAAAGCACAGTTGTTAACAATTCCGAAAAGAGGGAAGAATAGGAAGCATTTAAGGAAACCAGGATGGATGAACACAGAACTTAAGCACATGCTAAAAAGGAAGAAAAAAATGTTTATAAAATGGAAAGAGGGAGGCATATCTAAAGAAGAATATAATGCTGTCTGCAGAACCTGCAGGGCACAAATCAGATTATCTAAAGCTGAAAATGAACTGAGGCTTGCAAGAGATGTCAAAAGCAATAATAAAGGATTTTGGGGATATGTCAAAAGTAAAAGAAAAGTCAAAGATGCTATAGGATTTTTACAGGATGAAAATGATGAAATGGTAAGACAGGATGTTGAGAAGGCTGAACTTTTAAATTCCTATTTTGCATCTGTTTTCTCTCAGAAAGGAAATGCAACATCAACTGTTATTCACTGTCCTATTAAGGGAATAGAAGAATCCAGGATATCTATAAACAGAAAGATAGTGAGGAAACACTTAGCTTACCTAAATGAATTCAAGTCTCCAGGTCCAGATGAATTACACCCCAGAGTACTGAAGGAGATAGCAGAAGAAATTTTTGAACCCCTCTCCATAATCTTTGAAAATTCTTGGAGAACAGGAGAAGTGCCAGAAGACTGGAGAAGAGCAAATGTTGTTCCTATCTTCAAAAAGGGGAAGAAGGTGGACCCAGGCAACTATAGGCCGGTGAGTCTGACTTCTATACCAGGAAAGATCTTTGAACAAATTATTAAACAACATGTATGTCAATACCTGGATAAGAATGAAGTGATTAAACAGAGTCAGCATGGGTTTCTAACTAATAAGTCATGTCAGACTAACTTAATTTCCTTCTATGACGGTATCACTGATTGGGTGGATCAAGGAAATGCTGTAGATATAGTATATCTTGACTTCAGCAAAGCATTTGACAAAGTCTCTCATACAATCCTTATTGAAAAAATGACTAAGTATGGAATGGACAAGGCAACTGTTAGGTGGATTCATAACTGGCTTAGTGATCGGACCCAAAGAGTGGTCGTAAATGGCTGCACATCCAGTTGGAAGAATGTCTCAAGTGGGGTACCACAGGGCTCTGTCCTGGGCCCTGTATTGTTCAACATCTTTATCAACGATTTAGATGAAGGAATTGAGGGTAAACTGATTAAATTTGCTGATGACACAAAGCTAGGAGGGATAGCTAATACTAGAGAAGAGAGAGAGAGGACTCAAAAAGATTTAAATAAACTGGAGAAGTGGGCAGCAACTAACAGAATGGTTTTTAACAGGGAGAAATGCAAAGTACTACATCTGGGCAATAAAAATGAAAAAAGCATATATAGAATGGGAGGAATAGGGCTAAGTGACAGCACATGTGAAAAAGACTTGGGTATACTAATAGATCACAGACTGAATATGAGTCAACAGTGTGATGCAGCAGCAAAAAAGGCAAATGCAATTCTAGGATGTATTAACAGAAGCATACAGTCTAGATCACGTGAAGTCATTATTTCCCTCTACTCCTCTTTGGTCAGACCTCATCTGGAATATTGTGTCCAGTTTTGGGCACCACATTTTAAAAAAGACATCAACAAACTGGAGCAAGTTCAGAAAAGAGCGACCAGAATGGTGACCGGTCTGCAAACCCTGTCTTATGAGGAAAGGTTGCAGGATTTGGGAATGTTTAGTTTGCAAAAGAGAAGACTGAGAGGAGACTTAATAGCTGTCTACAAATATCTAAAGGGCTGTCACATTGTAGAAGGATCAACTTTATTCTCATTTGCACAAGGAAAGACTAGAAGCAATGGGATGAAACTGAATGGGAAGAGACACAGATTATATATTAGAAAAAACTTTTTGACAGTTAGAGTGATCAATGAGTGGAACAGGCTGCCACGAGAAGTGGTGAGTTCTCCTTCAATGGAAGTCTTCAAACAGAGGCTGGACAGACATCTGACTGGGATGATTTAGCGAATCCTGCTTTGAGCAGGGGGTTGGACCAGATGGCCCAGGAGGTCCCTTCCAACTCTACGATTCTATGATTCTATGTGGGTGCCCACGGCCTCGGCATCTGCATGCACCATCACCATCACGTCCACTTCCCCGTCCATTGCCACGCACCTTGCCCATTTTAAATGGACTACAATATTTTCCACGTTCACTACAAATGGATGAAGCGGGAAGCGAAACTTGCGTCGGGGCTTCAGCGTGACATGGGGACATTGCAGCATGGGTAAGAGCGTCTTTACTTTCTATTAACCCCTTACCACCTCTACTTACGGGGTCATTGAGAGGGACGTTTCTCTTTAACTTAATGATGGGCTACTAACATGTGTAGCCATTTGTGGGGTTTGATATCTTGGGGTCCTATGACTGGCGTTACTTTTTACTTATATGAGTGGACTCAGCTCATTTATCCTCATGGTTACTAGTTTATTGGGACCTCCCTCTCTCTGGCTGGGGATTGATTTTGCTCTTTTCCCGCATCCGTGGATTATAGGGACACACATACAAAATACTCTATTATTTTGTACCCGTCTCTCCTGGATGTTATTGTTGCTTCTGTTCACTTGATCACGCCATAGGCTGCAATGCTATTCACTGGTTTTAAATATTTTTGTATATGACTCATGGTGTGTATTATATGTTTACCTTGCCTTGTTTAATGACATAATAAAGTTTGGTATTTTTGTATAAACTGGGCTGTATTCACAATATTCTATTTGAAATACACCATGCATCTATCTGCAGACCGGATATAACTACAAGAGAAATGTGCTGTCTTCCAGGTGCAAAAATTAAAGATGTGTCTGACAGGATATCAGGACTCTTCAGACCTACAGATGACTACCCATTCCTGCTACTACATGTGGGGACAAATGACACCGCAAGAAACGACCTGGAAATCATCTGCAGAGACTTTGAAGACTTAGGCAAGAAAGTGAAAGAACTGGGAGCGCAGGTGGTCTTCTCTTCCATCCTCCCAGTGGATGGCCATGGAACAAGGAGGTGGAATAAGATTCTGCAGGTGAACAACTGGGTACGTCGATGGTGCCGTCAGCAACGATTTGGATTTCTGGATCATGGAGTGAACTACTTATACGATGGACTACTTGCTAGAGATGGGGTGCACCTTACGAAGACTGGAAAGCATGTATTTGGAAGTCGCCTTGCTACACTTGTAAGGAGAGCTTTAAACTAGAACAACATGGGAAGGGAAGCAAAAGACCAGAAAAAGCCATACACCTGACAAATGCTATTGAGAACTCTGCTATTAGAAGTGGAAAGGAAGAACAAAGACAAAAGAATCTAATTAATAAAAATATTGGAGAAAGAGAAACCAATCACAAACTAAAATGTTTCTATACTAATGCACAAAGCATGGGCAACAAACAAGGAGAATTGGAACTACTAACACAGGAACAGAAATATGATGTAATTGGAATCACTGAAACTTGGTGGGACAATACACATGATTGGAATACAAGACTAGAAGGATACAACTTATTTGCAAGAAACAGACTTGATAAACGAGGAGGGGGTGTCGCATTGTATGTTCGAAACGCGTATATCTGCACAGAGATTGAAGCTTCAGAGACTGGGAGTTCTGTGGAAACTGTTTGGGTAAGAATACAAGGACAGAACAATGGAAAGGACACCATTGTAGGCATTTACTACAGGCCGCCTGTGCAAGCCGAATATATAGATGAACTCTTTATGCATCAGATGGCCAAGTTCTCCAAAAAATATGACATAGTTGTCATGGGAGATTTCAACTATCCAGACATTTGTTGGGAATCTCTCTCAGGCAAAACTAACAGGTCAAGGAAATTCTTATCCTCTCTTGCTGACAACTTTATCTTCCAAAAGGTAAGGGAGAAAACAAGGGGAACTGCTACCTTGGATCTAATCCTTATAAACAGGGAGGAAATGGTTGAGGAGGTAAAAGTGGCTGGGACCCTAGGAGGTAGCGACCATGCTATTTTAGAATTTTGGATTACTAGAGGTGGAAGACCTGTGAAGACTCAGACGTCAAGGTTAGATTTCAGAAAGGCAGATTTTAAGGGATTCAGAAAGAGAATTGGAGGGATCCAATGGCTGGATATCCTTAAAGACAAAAATGTCCAGGAAGGATGGGAAATCTTGAAAAATGAAATTCTCAAAGCACAGTTGTTAACAATTCCGAAAAGAGGGAAGAATAGGAAGCATTTAAGGAAACCAGGATGGATGAACACAGAACTTAAGCACATGCTAAAAAGGAAGAAAAAAATGTTTATAAAATGGAAAGAGGGAGGCATATCTAAAGAAGAATATAATGCTGTCTGCAGAACCTGCAGGGCACAAATCAGATTACTAAAGCTGAAAATGAACTGAGGCTTGCAAGAGATGTCAAAAGCAATAATAAAGGATTTTGGGGATATGTCAAAAGTAAAAGAAAA
Source organism: Dendrobates tinctorius (assembly GCF_039654945.1). Lineage (NCBI taxonomy): Eukaryota > Metazoa > Chordata > Amphibia > Anura > Dendrobatidae > Dendrobates > Dendrobates tinctorius. Next base: position 10,901,269 of record NW_027361712.1, on the reverse strand, counting down.
GTCAAAGATGCTATAGGATTTTTACAGGATGAAAATGATGAAATGGTAAGACAGGATGTTGAGAAGGCTGAACTTTTAAATTCCTATTTTGCATCTGTTTTCTCTCAGAAAGGAAATGCAACATCAACTGTTATTCACTGTCCTATTAAGGGAATAGAAGAATCCAGGATATCTATAAACAGAAAGATAGTGAGGAAACACTTAGCTAACCTAAATGAATTCAAGTCTCCAGGTCCAGATGAATTACACCCCAGAGTACTGAAGGAGATAGCAGAAGAAATTTTTGAACCCCTCTCCATAATCTTTGAAAATTCTTGGAGAACAGGAGAAGTGCCAGAAGACTGGAGAAGAGCAAATGTTGTTCCTATCTTCAAAAAGGGGAAGAAGGTGGACCCAGGCAACTATAGGCCGGTGAGTCTGACTTCTATACCAGGAAAGATCTTTGAACAAATTATTAAACAACATGTATGTCAATACCTGGATAAGAATGAAGTGATTAAACAGAGTCAGCATGGGTTTCTAACTAATAAGTCATGTCAGACTAACTTAATTTCCTTCTATGACGGTATCACTGATTGGGTGGATCAAGGAAATGCTGTAGATATAGTATATCTTGACTTCAGCAAAGCATTTGACGAAGTCTCTCATACAATCCTTATTGAAAAAATGACTAAGTATGGAATGGACAAGGCAACTGTTAGGTGGATTCATAACTGGCTTAGTGATCGGACCCAAAGAGTGGTCGTAAATGGCTGCACATCCAGTTGGAAGAATGTCTCAAGTGGGGTACCACAGGGCTCTGTCCTGGGCCCTGTATTGTTCAACATCTTTATCAACGATTTAGATGAAGGAATTGAGGGTAAACTGATTAAATTTGCTGATGACACAAAGCTAGGAGGGATAGCTAATACTAGAGAAGAGAGAGAGAGGATTCAAAAAGATTTAAATAAACTGGAGAAGTGGGCAGCAACTAACAGAATGGTTTTTAACAGGGAGAAATGCAAAGTACTACATCTGGGCAATAAAAATGAAAAAAGTATATATAGAATGGGAGGAATAGGGCTAAGTGACAGCACATGTGAAAAAGACTTGGGTATACTAATAGATCACAGACTGAATATGAGTCAACAGTGTGATGCAGCAGCAAAAAAGGCAAATGCAATTCTAGGATGTATTAACAGAAGCATACAGTCTAGATCACGTGAAGTCATTATTTCCCTCTACTCCTCTTTGGTCAGACCTCATCTGGAATATTGTGTCCAGTTTTGGGCACCACATTTTAAAAAATACATCAACAAACTGGAGCAAGTTCAGAAAAGAGCGACCAGAATGGTGACCGGTCTGCAAACCCTGTCTTATGAGGAAAGGTTGCAGGATTTGGGAATGTTTAGTTTGCAAAAGAGAAGACTGAGAGGAGACTTAATAGCTGTCTACAAATATCTAAAGGGCTGTCACATTGTAGAAGGATCAACTTTATTCTCATTTGCACAAGGAAAGACTAGAAGCAATGGGATGAAACTGAATGGGAAGAGACACAGATTAGATATTAGAAAAAACTTTTTGACAGTTAGAGTGATCAATGAGTGGAACAGGCTGCCACAAGAAGTGGTGAGTTCTCCTTCAATGGAAGTCTTCAAACAGAGGCTGGACAGACATCTGACTGGGATGATTTAGCGAATCCTGCTTTGAGCAGGGGGTTGGACCAGATGGCCCAGGAGGTCCCTTCCAACTCTACGATTCTATGATTCTATGATTTACCTTTCTTGAGATATAAGCTCTTCTGAGCTCTTTTTCTGGCTATAAATGGATGAATTGGTAGCAAACTTGTATGTGATCCATGTGCAGGAAAACCACACTTTAAAATATCTGGACTGTAAGTAAAAATTTATTTTTGGCTATCAAATTGGTGACAATACCTAGGATAAGACACAGCAAAAACAGTAGAATGTAGGCCTGAAATGCCACAATTTGTATCCCTCATCTAGATCATACGCCTGCGAAGATACCACACTGTTCATTATGTGGTCTGTATATTAACTTTTTTAAAGGAAAATACTGTATAGAATTATGGTAAGACACAGCCATAAAAAGGAGAAACGTCTGACGGAGATACCACACTGCTCAATATGTGGCCAGGGGTGTACCTAGCCTTTGTGCTGCCTGAGGCGAAGTGCAGAACGACGCCCCCCCCCCATAGTAAATTTTTTAAAGTCGGTAGAAATTAATCTGGTTCATATCCTGTAAAAATGAGGACAATAGTGGACATTTTAATAGAAAAAAAATAATGTCCAAACACAAGGATGTCACATGATCACACACACATACAAGAGCCTCTCAGAAGAATCCAGAACAAGGATCATTAGTGGCAATGGCAGGCCGGGCACAGCATACAGACACACAATGATGGCTGCAGAGTGGTAGCCCTGTAGGCAGATGCAGTCCTGCATCCTTATAGCACAGGAGTCAGCACTGATTGCCAAACTATTATCTCTGGCACACGCCTACAAAACTCTGGGCAGCTCCAATGTGGCGGCTGCCTGGCACTGACTAGTCAGACATGTCCACCATGCAGCATTGTCCACATACAATGACCTGGAGTCTGAGCATCGACAAGTCGCCACTGCACTAAGGTGGTAAAATGGCGATTTTTCCCCAACAGGCCACGCCTCCTCCCAAAACGTTTAGCCAATCACAAGCGCCGCTCACAGCTCTCGCCGGAGCTAACAGCAGGGGCCTTCCTACTTGGTTGAGTAAGGGATGTGAGAGCGGGAAGGGGGATGAGCGCAACCGATGCTCAGAGGAAACATGGCTGAATGCCTGCATGTACCGAGGAGCAGCATTGGACGTGGTGTGTGAGTTATGGGCACTCAGTCCTGCAGCAGAGACGTATTTGAAAGGGACAATGCATCCTGCACCAGGGCATACAAAGAGATCGTGGGGCCCCAAAGCAGAAGTTCTCATGGCTCCCCCTCCAAAAAAAAAAAAAAAAAAACTGTCTGGGTCACATAGCTACAAATCTCACAACTTTGCTTCCGTTGCAAAGTAATTTTCCACCTATTGAAGCCCCCAGATTCCTTTCATTGCCCCCATAAAGTATGATGCCAACTAAGGTGCCCCACAAACAATATGACCCCCACAGTGATTCCTCGACAAGCACAGTATGATGACCTTACTGGACCCCCTCAACTATCGCGCCACAGTATGATCCCCAACTGTGAGCCCCACATAGCCCTCCATACTGTATAAAGGACCAATGTACAGTGTATTGGCCCCAACACAGCCCTCCATAAAGTATAAAGGCTTCCTCCTAGCCCTTCAAGTAATATCATGCCCTCCACAGAGCCCTCCAAATGTTATAATTACTTCCATGGCTTCAGATAGTCCTCCATATATTATAATGCACCATCCATAGTCTTCCATATAACATAATGCACGCCCCTATAGTCATCAATATAGTATATTACCAGCGTGTGATATTGTATCAAAGACAAGGATACAACCTTTGACATACATGAACGTCAAAGGTGGTGAAGGGGTTAAATTACATTGTATACAGCACACATAATACTGGACAACACATGTTCATTACATACACATCATACAGTCACACAGACACACACACACATCATACATGTCCTCCGTCTTCATACACACAAGCTATATAACAGATGCACAGCAGGTACACATCATATACACAGAACATGCATGCAGGACAGGTGTATATACACACACTTCAGTATACGCAAAATATATCTAAACACACAGACACAACCCCGCCCATACACACACACAGACACATGCAGACACAACCCACACACAGTTAACACAGAGACACAACGACAATCCATACACCACACAGATAGACACAACCCATACACCACAGAGAGACACAACCCACACACCCACACCAACACACAAGAGACAACCCACACACCACACAGAGACCACAGAAACACAACCCATACACCACACAACACAGAGACACAACCCACATGCAACACACAGACACACCACAGACACAACCTACTCACAAATACACAGAGACACAACCCACACACACACAACTCAGAGAGACACAACCCACACACACGCAGACACAACTCAGAGAGACACAACCCACACACACAGCCCACACCGACACAACCCCCACACAGACACAAAAAGACACAACCCCACACACACAACCCCCATACACACAAAACCCACACAGAGACACAAACACAACCCATACACATGCAACCCAGTCACACAACCCACACACACACATGCATAAACACAACCTACACAGTCAACACAGAGACACAAGCCACACACAAGCTGACACACCAGACACAACCCACACAACACACAGAGATACAACCTATACACAAAGACAGAGAAACACAAACCACACACATGCAGATACAACCCATACACGCAGAACCAACCCACAGAGAGTCACAACCCACATAGAGAGACAAAACCAACACAGAGACACAACCCCCACACACACACATAAAAAGAGACATCCCCCCACACAGACACCCCCCACAGAGACACAAACCACATACACAATTGCACAGATACACATGCATACAACCCACACACAGTCAACACAGACACAACCAATACACACAACCCACACCTGCACACAATAGACAACACACAATAGACAACCCACACACTACTCAGAGAGCACAACCCATACATCACACAATACAGAAAGACACAACCCACACACAAGCAGACACACCACTGACACAACCCATACCACACAGCACACAGAGATTCAACCTACACACAAAGACACAGACACAATCCACACATATAGACCCAACCCACACAGAGACACAACCAACTCAGAGAGACACAACCCCCACACAGACACAACCCACACACACAACCCATACACCACATAGAGGGCACAACCCATACACCACACAACAAAGACACAACCCACACACACAGACCCAACCCACAGAGAGACACAACCCACACACACAACCCATACACCACATAGAGAGCACAACCCATACACCACACAACAAAGACCCAACCCACAGAGACAAAACCCACACACACAGATACAGTACCCACACAGACACACAACCCACACACACAAACCACAACCCAGACACACAGAGACACAACCCACACAGACACAATACAGACACACACAACCCATACACCACATAGAGTGCACATCCCATACACCACACAACAAAGAGACAACCCACACACACGCAGACACACATAGACCCAACCCACAAACACAGATACCACAGATACTACCCACAGAGACACAGTACCCACACAGACAGACACACAACCCACACAGACACACACAACACACACAGACACAACCCACACACACAACCTATACACCACATAGAGAGCACAACACATACACCACACAACAAAGACACAACCCTCACACACGCAGACACACAAAGACCCAACCCACAGAGAGACACAACCCACACACACAGATACTACCCACACAGATTCAGTACCCACACAGCCAGACACAACGACAACCCAGACACACAGAGACACAACCCACACAGACACACAATACACACACAGACACAACCCACACACACAACCCATACACCACATAGAGAGCACAACCCATACACCACACAACCCACACACAGACCCAACCCATAGAGAGACACAACCCACACACAGATACTACCCACACAGATACTACCCACACAGACACAGTACCCACACAGACAGACACACAACCACAACCCAGACACACAACCCACACACAACCCATACACCACATAGAGAGCACAACCCATACACCACACAATAAAGACACAACCCACACACACACGCAGACACACACAGACCCAACCCACAGAGACACAGTACCCACACAAACAGACACACAACCCACACACACACAACCACAACCCACAGACACACACAACCCACACACACAACCCATACACCACATAGAGAGCACAACGCATACATCACACAACAAAGACACAACCCTCACACACGCAGACACACACAGACCCAACTCACAGAGAGACACAACCCACACAGATATAGTACCCACACAACCACAACCCACAGACACACAGAGACACAACCCACACACAGTACACACACAACCCACACAGAGAGACACAACCACAACCCACACAGACACATGGAGACACAGACTCCTCTGTGCTACAGGGGTGGGAGTTGATGTACATGTGCAGCTTCCCCTGCTCGCAGCCTCTGAGCCCCACACCCACTCTCACTGCCAGGACTGCCCAGCAGGAGATCTGTCACCTTGTGGATTGGAGCTGCTTCTCCTCCGTATCTTCCAGCACAGGTGGCTCCTCTGATGTTTTTTCCTGGCTCTCACTTCTTCCTTTCAAAAACACGCCATGCAGGAGGACAGGAGCACTGGCCAATCAGCTCTTCTGTCAGTGATATGAGAGCATTCATTGGCCAGTGTTCCCCTGCAGAACACCTCCCCTCTGAGTTGCGAGCAGGATATCAGAGAGAGCAGAGCGGCCAAATGCAGGCACAAGCGGGCATCTGAATGAACGGCCCCCGCAGATGCCGCCCCCTTCTTTTCAGCAGGTGGCGCCGCCTGCAGCAACCCACTCAAGTTGCCTCATGATAGGTGCAGCCCTGTATGTGGCCTGTATGCTTTTTTCACAGAATATACTGTATAGAATTACATTAAGACAAAGCGAAAAAAGGAGACTGTAGACCTGAAATGCCACAATTTGTAGCCTACAGATAGATCAGGCGTCTGATGGAGATACCACACTGCTCAATATGTGGCCTGTATGTTTGCTTTTTTACAGAAACATACTGTATAGAATTATGGTAAGACACAGCAAAAAAAAGGTGAATGCAAGCCTGAAATACCCAAATTTGTAGCCCAGAGATAGATCAGACATCAGACGGAGATAGCACACTGTTAAATATGTGGCTTGTATTTTTTTTTTTGCCACCAAAATTGTGTTAATAAGTAGGCTATGACACTATGTAAAAAATTCTTTGGAGGACTGAAATTGTAAAATATTTAGGCTATGTGCACACGTGCGGAATTGCTGCGGAAATTTCCACGGCAATTCCGCAACTCCCTGCCGCGGGAAATTGGCGGGAAATCACATGCGGAATTCTCATGAAAAACTAGCGTTTTGCAAGCGTAATTAGCTTACAGAATGCTAGCGTTTTCCAAGCGATCTGTAGCATTGCTTGGAAAACTGATTGACAGGTTGGTCACACTTGTCAATGCCTATGCAGCTTCAGTAGTAAAAGATATAATGTTAAAAATAATAAAAAAAAATAAAAAATCGTGATATTCTCACTTTCCGGCGTCCCCCACAGCGTTCCCAGGCCTCAGCGATGCTCCTGGAAGTCCAGTTCCCAGTGATACCTTGCGACAATGATCCCAGATGACATAACATCTCGCGAGACCACCACGTCATCACAAGTCATTCTCGCAAGGCATCACTGGGACCGGAAGATGCCGGGAGAGTGGCTGACAGGCAGGAATGCTGCGGAGGACGCCGGAAGGTGAGAATATCACGATTTTTTATTTTACTTCTTTTTTTAACAGGGATATGGTACCCAGTGCCTGGAGCAGAGTCTCCTCTCCTCCAGACCCTGGGTACCATCCGCACATGAAGCACTCACTTGGCTCATGGTGGGCATAGCAATATGCGGAAAGTAAGCGGAACAATGCATTTCTATGCGTGCAGAATCCCAGCGATTCCACAAAAAGAATGAGCATGCTTCGTATTTTTCCGCGATGTGATTCCGCCGCGGAAAAATATGCAACATTAGCACAGCATGTGCGGAATGCCATTGACTACAATAGGATGCAGACTTTTTGCGTTTACGCAGTGTTTTCACGGTGAAAAAAAGCGCCAAAAATCCGCAACTTGTGCACACAGCCTCAGTGCAATGATATGTGATGCGTGTGGCTGACAAAACAGTGTTAAATAGATGACCTGTAGCTAAATATTTTTTGGGCAGCTAAATATTTTTTGCCAGCTAAATATTTTTTGGGGCAGCTAAATATATTTTTGGCAGATAAATAATTTTTTGCAGCTAAATTTTTTTTGCAAGCTAAATATTTTTTTGCCAGATAAATATTTTCTTGGCAGCTAAATATTTCTTGGGCATCAAAATATTTTCTTGGCACCAAAATAAAAAAATGTTATAAGACACTCCAAAAAATACTACAGTACCACAAAATATGCCCGAATTTTCTGTACACTCAGATATGATGCCTGGGACGGACAAAGCCGTTTAAAATTGCTGGATTTTCATACTGTATTAAAAGGATCTGGCTGTAGTCGGCAGGTCAACAAGCAAATGGAGAAAAAAAGGGGCTCTGGATTGCTTTGGAATAAAATAATTTGGATTATATCCTTAGCGACAGAGCCAGTTTGCAGCTTAATGACCAGGCCAATTTCTACAATTCTGACCACTGTCTCTTTATGAGGTTATAACTCTGGAACGCTTTAATGGATCCCACTGATTCTGAAATTGTTTTTTTGTGACATATTGTACTTCATGTTAGAGGTAAAATTTCTTCGATAAGTCTTGTGTTTATTTATGAAAAAAACGGAAATATGGCGAAAATTTTGAAAATTTTGCAATTTTAAAACTTTAAATTTTTATGCCCTTAAATCAGAGAGATGTGTCACAAAAATTTCTTAATAAATAACATTTCCCACATGTCTACTTTACATCACCACAATTTTGGAAGCAAAATCTTTTTTGTTAGGAAGTTATAAGGGTTAAAAGTTGACCAGCGATTTCTCATTTTTACAACAAAATTTACAAAACCATTTTTTTTAAGGGACCACATCATATTTAAAGTCATTTTGAGGGGTGTACATGACAGAAAATACCCAAAAGTGGCACCATTCTAAACACTAGACCCCTCAAGGTGCTCAAAACCACATTCAAGAAGTTTATTAACCCTTTAAGTACTTCACAGGAACTAAAGCAATGTGGAAGGAAAAAATTAACATTTAACTTTTTTTTGCAAAAAATTTAATTCAGAACCAATTTTTTTTATTTTCACAAGTGTTAAAAGAGAAAATTAACCACAAAATTTGTTGTATAATTTCTCGTGAATACGCCGATACCCCATATGTGGGGGTAAACCACTTTATCAGCACACGGCAGAGCTCACAAGGGATGGAGCGCCGTTTGACTTTTTCAACGCAGAATTGGCTGGAATTGAGATCGGATGCCATGTTGCGTTCTGAGAGCCCTTAATGTGCCTAAACAGTGAAAACCTCCAACAAGTGACCCCATTTTGGAAACTAGACCCCCCAAGGAACTTATCTAGATGTGTGGTGAACACTTTGAACCTTCAAGTGCTTCACAGAAGTTTATAACGTAGAGCCGTGAAAATTAGAAATCCATTTTTTTCCACAAAAATGATCTTTTCGCCCCCGAATTTTTATTTTTACAAGGGTAACAGGAGAAATCATAGCCCCACAGTTATTGTGTGATTTGTCCTGAGTACGCTGATACCCCTTATGTGGGGGGCAACCACTGTTTGGGCGCATGGGAGAGCTTGGAAGGGAAGGAGTGCCATTTTGGAATGCAGACTTTGATGGAATGGTCTGCGGGCATCATGTTGCGTTTGCAGAGCCCCTGATGGGCCTAAACAGTGGAAATCTCCAACAAGTGACCCCATTTTGGAAACTAGACCCATTAAGGAACTTATCTAGATGTGTGGTGAGCACTTTGTTGAACCCCTATATTCTTGCTCCAACCCTAACCCCAACACACCCCTAACCCTAATCCCAACCCTAACCTTAATCCCAACCCTAATCCCTAATCCTTATTCTAACCCTAATCCTAGTTCACCCTAACCATAATTCTAACCCTAACCCTTGCTCAACCCTAACTCTAGCCTAACCCTAACCCTAGCCCAACCCTAACCCTAGCCCTAGCCCTAACCCCAACCCTAATGGAAAACTGAAAAAAAAAATATTTTCTTTATTTCGTTATGTTGGCCTAACTAAGGGGTGATAACTGGGGGTTTATGCACTATTTTGTTTATTTTGATCACGATGATAGTTTATCATCGTGATCAAAATGAATGAATGGAATCTGCCAGCTGGAGCCGTCAGATTCCCGGCGGGCGCACTGCGCATGCGCCCGCCATTTTCCCCGGATCCAAGATGGCGGTGCCCACCAGAGGGCATCGGTGGGACGCAGGAGGGGACGGAGGACCACGGAGAGGGGGGGATCGGGGACCCTAGTTCTCTGATGTGCAATCACATCAGAGGAAAGAGAAATTAAATGTAAAATCGCGGCTTTTTTTGCGGTCGCTGTTATAGGGTTAATAACGGCGATCACAAAAGCGGGGTCGGTAAAAACCGACCGATTCATGTTCTTTGGGGTCTCGGCTAATACATGAAATACATGCAGCCACAGCTCCGGTCCTGAGTGCCGGCGGCAGCACCAGGTGTTTATGCGAGAGACTCGTGCGAGTTTCTCACATCACACATGGTATTGTGATCATGGCCTAACTAATAAAAGCACAAATCTGTCCCTATCTCAGCAGCAGCTCTCCCTACACTGATTCCAGATGTGACTGTGATGAGCAAGGTAGCGGCAGGTCTCTTATAGATCTGATGACGTTGTGCGGCCAGCCAATCACTGTAATACCACAACCGTCTTCCTGCCTGACCGCACGATTGCCCATTCAGGTAAATACTTGGTACTCACCCCCCGCTCCCTAACTCGGCTTTCTCTTTCTCTCCCTCCTCTCGGCTCAGATCTTGTGTTAACCACATACTCACCATTGGTGGGGGTTTGGTATCCAATACACATGGCTATAGACCATTCATCACTGCTCTGGGGACACAGTATGGATACATGGATACCATGTTAGTTAGGTGGGAGACTGGTGGGAATTCACCCACCCTTACCCTTGTCAATTTGCTCACCATATATTTTACATGTGGACAAAACATTTTTGGAGGGGTTAGTCCATCAGCTAGGGGCACATATCTAGAGATAGTTTCACCATCCATTTCATATTTAATTTCTTATTACCTATGATGGTGATCCCAGTGGATGTAACATATACAAATGATAAGTATCCCCTGTTATATTGATGTGGCATATGTAAATGAATTGCTGTTAGTTTTCAGCTAATTATATACTGACACTGTTTTGTGCGATCTATTGTCAGGTCTTTGACGCGTCTTCCAGCACTGTTGCACTTTATTGTCTCTTGCACCTGCTCCCCCATTTTTTCCTGTTCTGTCCTGGTTTTCTAGTAAAGTGACATTTGCTATAGTAGTTTGGATCTAGTTGTCGTTTTCTGTGGTTTTCCAAACTTCTGCTCTATATGGTATAACGATGGGTTCTTTATTTTCCATCTTGAAACAGCACATATTTATGGATATTGATTATAGCATGCTGTTTTTTACCTTTGCTGTGATGTTATAACCACCGATAAGTGGACTAGTAATCACGGCCAGAAATGTTACATCCCCCTAACTGCCCACAGGTTAAATGTAGAGATGGCTGGGGCAGAGGCGGAAGGCATTTTACCTCATGTCCTATCACCACCTAGTATTGCTGGACATTTATCTGTCCAGATTCCCTCCTCCTCCTACTTTTCTTCCTCCACTGCCTCCTCATTTGGTCACAGGAAGACCTGCACCACAAACTTCAGGGGCCTGCAGGGAGCGGCTTCCTCACTGCCTGCAGAGCGCAGGCATGAGGAAACCTTGTGCAGCGCCTGTCAGATCGCAGCACTGTGTGACGTGTCAGATCAGCGATCTGTCACATGACAGTGATGTCCCCCCTGGGGAAATGTAATAAAGTTAAAAAAAAAAAAAAGTGTAAAAATAATTTATAAAAAATTGCTAAATAGATTTTAAAAAAATATATTTCCTAATAAATTCATTTTTTGGAAATAAAAAAAAAATAAAAGCACACATATTTAGTATCGCTGCATCCGTAATGACCCGCCCTATAAAACTGCCCCAATAGTTAATCCCTTTAGCAAACCCCTTAAAAAATAAAAATAAAAAACAAAGCAAAAATTATGCTTTATTATCATACCGCCGAACAAAAAATGCAATAACGCGCGATCAAAAAAACAGATATAAATAACCATGGTACCGCTGAAAATGTCATCTTGTCCCGCAAAAAACGAGCTGCCATACAGTGTCATAAGCAAAAAAATAAAAAAGTTATAGCTCGCAGAATAAAGCGATTTTAATTATTTTTTTATATAAAATTGTTTTCATTGCATAAAGGCGGCAAAACATAAAAAAAGACCTAAATGAGGTATCGCTGTAACCGTACTGACCCAAAGAATAAAAGTGCTTTTTCAATTTTACCGCAGGCGGAACAGTGTAAACGCACCCCCCCAAAAGAAATTCATGAAACACTGGTTATTGCTCATTCTGCGTCTCAAAAATCAGAATAAAATGCGATCAAAAAATGTCACGTGCCCATAAATAGTACCAATAAAAACGTCAACCCGTCCTGCAAAAAATAAGACTTCACATAACTCGGTCGGTCCAAATATGGAAAAATTATAGTTCTCAAAATGTGGTGATGCAAAAACTATTTTTACAATAAAAAGTGTCTTTTAGCGTATGACAGCTGCCAAACATAAAAACCTGCCATAAATAGTAAATCAAACCCCCCCTTTATCACCCCCTTAGTTAAGGAAAAAATAATAAAATGAAAAAAAATGTATTTATTTCCATCTTCCCATTAGGGTTAGGGTTAGGGCTAGGGTTAGGATTAGGGCTAGGGTTAGGGCTAGGGATAGTGCTAGGGTTAGGGCTAAGGTTAGGGCTGATATTAGGGTTAGGGTTGTGTTGGGGTTAGGGTTGGAGTTAGAATTAGGGGGTTTCCACTGTTTGGGCACATCAGGTGCTCTCCAAATGCAACATAACATCTGATCTCAATTCCAGCCAATTCTGCGTTGAAAAAGTCAAATGGTGCTCCTTCCCTTCCAAGCTCTGCCATGAGCCAAAACAGTGTTTTGCCCCCACATATGGGGAATCAGCCTACTCAGGACAAATTGCAAAACAACTTTTGGGGTTCAATTTCTCCTGTTACCCTTAGGAAAATAAAAAATTGGGGGCAAAAATATCATTTTTGTGGAAAAAAAATATGATTTTTTTATTTTCCCGCCCAGGCATTATAAACTTCTGTGAAGCACTTGTGCTCACCACACATCTAGATAAGTTCCTTAGGGGGTCTAGTTTCCAAAATGGGGTCACTTGTTGGGGGTTTCCACAGATTAGGTACATCAGGGGCTCTCCAAAGGCAACATGACACCCACAGACTATTCTAGCAAAGTCTGCATTCCAAAACTTCACTACTTCCCTTCCAAGCCCCGATGTGTGCCCATACAGTAGTTTTCTCCCACATATGCAGTATCAGCGTACTCAAGACAAATTGGACAGCAACTTTTGGGGTCCAATTTCTCCTGTTACCCTTGAGAAAATAAAAAAATTGGGGACTAAAAGATCATGTTTGTGGAAAAAATATGATTTTTTATTTTCACGCCCAGGCGTTATAAACTACTGTTAAGCCCCTGGGGGTTTAAAGTGCTCACCAAACATCTAGATAAGTTCCTTGGGGGTTCTAGTTTCTAACATGGTGTCATTTGTAGAGGGTTTCCACTGTTTAGGTACATCAGGGTGTTGTGAACTCATTTTCTGGTCTACCAGTTGTGAGTTCTCCTTCCGGGCTCCCTCTGGTGGTAACAGAAGGAAGTGAGGTTGATTTAATTAGTAGAGATCTGCCACCTGATGATGAGGATAACGATTGGATCTCTGGAATCTCAGACTGGATTTAAGACAGCCGATGCCCTATTCTGGTGCTGGTGATTCCTTCTGGCTTTTCATTTCTTTTTTTTCAGCTCTGTTCCAGTCATCTCAAGCTAAGTGTTTCTGCTAATGTTCACACTTGATTTTGTAGGTCTATTCAGTTTTTTGTGTGGTCAGCCAGCCCCGGCTGGGGCTGTGTTGAATTTCCACTCTTATTTATCTGTATTTGCCAATTTGCTTTTTGTCACTTATTAGATTGGCCTCATTTTTGCTCTGTCTCAGAATATTTCAGAGTGCTGATATAGTGGGAGAAGTCTAGTGACTTCAGGGTTAATTTTGTTATCAGAAGTGTTGGACATTATTTTTGTAGGGTTTCTTGGGCAGATTGCAGACAGTGTCTTTCCTTTCCTGTCCTTTCTAGTTAGTTTGGGCCCCATTGTTTGCTCAGCCTATTTTCATGCCTGTGTTTGTGTTTTCATCTTGTTTCACCGTCAATACATGTGTGGGGGCTGTCTATTCCTTTGGGGTCTGCTCTGGGGCTGTTTAGATTTCCCCTTTTCTTGCTTTAGGCTTATTTAGTCCTCCGACTGTGACGAGGCATCTAGATTCATAGTAGGAACGCTCCACGGCTGCTGCTAGTTGTGTGGTTAGGATCAGGGGTCTGCAATCTGCATAGTTACCAACCTCTCTGGTTTTCTGTGACTTAGCTTGTTTAGTATTCCTCCTCGGTGACCCATTCATAACATCAGGGGCTTTCCAAACGCAGCATGGCGTCCGATCCCAATTCCAGCCAAAAAAGTCAAATGGCGCTACTTCCCTTCCGAACTCTGCCATGCGCCAAAATAGTGGTTTACCACCACATGTGGGGTATCAGCGTACTCAGGACAAATTTCACAATAACTTTTGGGGTCTTGTTACCCTTGGGAAAATAAAAATTGGGGGTGAAAAGATCATTTTTTTGGAAAAAATGTGATTTTCTAAATTTTATGGCTGTACGTTATAAACTTCTGTGAAGCCCTGGGAGGTTCAAAGTTTTTACCACACACCTAGATAAGTTCATTGGGGGTCTAGTTTCCAAAATGGTATAATTTGTGGGGGGTTTCCACTGTTTTGGCACATCAGGGGCTTTACAAACGCGACATGGCGTCCGATCTCAATTCCAGCCAAAAAAGTCAAATGGCGCTGCTTCCCTTCCGAGCTCTGCCATGCACCCAAGTAGTCGTTTACACCCACATATGGGGTATCAGCATACTCAGGACAAATTGCACAATAACTTTTATGGTCCTGTTACCCTTTGGGAAAGTAAAAATTGGGGTGAAAAGATCATTTTTGTGCAAAAAATATGATTTTTTAATTGTACGGCTGTACGTTATAAACTTCTGTGAAGCCCTTGTGGGTTCAAAGTTCTCCCCACCTATCTAGATAATTTCCTTAGGGGGGTCTATTTTCCAAAATGGGGTCACATGTAGGGGGTTTCCACTGTTAGGCACATCAGGGGCTCTCCAAACGTGACATGGCGTCCGATCTGAATTCCAGCCAATTTTGCATTGAAAAAAGTCAAACGGCGCTTCTTCCCTTCTGAGCTCTGCCATGCGCCGAAACAGTGGTTTATCCCCACATATCAGGTATCAGCGTACTCAGGACAAATTGCACAATAACTTTTCCAGTACAATTTCTCCTGTTACTCTTGGTAAAATAAAAAAAATTGGACCTGAAGTAATTTTTTTGTGAAAAAAAGTTAAATGTTCATTTTTTTTTTAAACATTCAAAAAAATTCCTGTGAAGCACATGAAGGGTTAATAAACTTCTTGAATGTGGTTTTGAGAACTTTCAGGGGTGCAGTTTTTAGAATGTTGTCACTTTTGGGCATTTTCTATCATAAAGACTCATCAAAGTGACTTTAAATGTGATGTGGTCCGTAAAAATAAAATGGTGTTGCAAAAATGAGAAATCGCTGGTCAGCTTTTAACCCTTATACCTTCCTATCAAAAAAAAAATTTTGGCTCCAAAATGTGCTGATGTAAAGTAAACACATGTGAAATGTTATTTATTAAGTTTTTTGTGTGCCTTATCTCTGTGATTTAAGGGCATAAAAATTTTCAAAATTTTTGCCAAATTTCTTCACAATTTTTTCACAAATTTTTTTTCACAAATAAACGCAAGCTATATCAATTAAATTTTACCACTAACATGAAGTACAATATGTCACAAGAAAACAGTGTCAGAATCACCAGGATCCATGGAAGCATTTCAGAGTTATTACCTCATAAAGGGACAGTGGTCAGAATTGTAAAAATTGGCCTGGTCATGAATGTGCAAACCACCCTTGGGGGTAAAGGGGTTAAACAATGTTGTGAGGGTTTCATGCCATTTTTACTGGTGCACCAAAAAACATACCAAAACGAAACCAAAACAGATTTTGCTTGGAAATATGTTAAGGTACCATAATCATGGTACCGCTGAAAACATCATCTTGCACCGCTGCCATACAGCGTCATGAGCGAAAAAATAAAAAATAGTTATAGCTCGCAGAATAAAGCGATGTAAAAAAATATTTTTATATAAAATAATTTTTATTGTATAAAAGTGCCAAAACATAAAAAAGATATAAATGAGGTATTGCTGTAATCGCACTGACCTGAAGAGTAAAACTGCTTTACTAATTAATTTTACCTCACATGACTCAAAATATGGAAAAATTATTGCTCTCAAAATGTGGTGATGCAAAAATTATTTTTACAATAAAAAGCATCTTTCAGCATGTGACAGCTGCCAAACATAAAAACCTGCCAATAATAGTAAATCAAATCCCCCTTTATCACCCCCTTAGTTAGGGAAGAATAATAAAATTAAAAAAAAGTATTTATTTCCATTTTCCCATTAGGGTTAGGGTTAAGGCTAGGGTTAGGGTTATGGCTAGTGTTAGAGTTAGGGTTAGGGTTAGGGCTAGGGCTGAGATTAGGGTTAGGGATGTGTTGGGGTTAGGGTAGGAGTTAGAATTGGGGGGTTTCCACTGTGTAGACACATCAGGGGCTCTCCAAATGCAACATGGCATCTGATCTCAATTCCAGCCAATTCTGCGTTGAAAAAGTCTAACGGTGCTCCTTTCCTTCCAAGCTCTGCCATGCACCCAAACAGTGGTTTATCCCGACATATGGGGTATTAGCCTACTCAGGACAAATTGCACAACAACTTTTGGTGTCAAATTTCTCCTGTTGCCCTTGGGAAAATAAAAAATTGGGGGCAAAAATATAATTTTTGTGGAAAAATATATGATTCTTTTAATTTTATAGCTCTACGTTATAAACTTCTGTAAAGCACTTGGGGGTTCAAAGTGCTCACCCCACATCTAGATAAGTTCCTTGGAGGGTCTAGTTCCCAAAATGGCATCACTTGTGGGGGGTTTACACAGTTTAGGCACATCAGGGGTTCTCAAAATGCGACATGACACCCTCAGACCATTTCATCAAAGTCTGCATTCCAAAACGTCACTACTTCCCTTCCGAGCCCCAGCGTGTGCCCATACAGTAGTTTTCTCCCACATATGGAGTATCAGTGTACTCTGGACAATTTGGCAACAACTTTTGTGGTCTAATTTCCCCTGTTACCCTTGGGAAAATAAAAAAATTGGGGACTAAAAGATCATGTTTGTGGAAAAAATATGATTTTTTTATTTTCACGTCTGGGCGTTAGAAACTTCTGTGAAGCACTTGGAGGTTCAAAGTGCTCATCACACATCTAGATAAGTTCCTTTGGGGGTCTAGTTTCCAAAATGGGGTCACTTGTGGGAGGTTTCCACTTTATAGGCACATCTGGGGCTCTCCAAACACGACATAATGCTCAATCTCAATTCCAGCCAATTTTGGGTCAACCGGCGCTCCTTTTCTTCCGAGCTTTGCCATGCGCCCAAACAGTGGTTTACCCCCAAATATGGGGTATTATCGTACTCAGGACAAATTGCACAATACATTTTTGGGTCCGGTTTTCCTTGGGAAAATAAAAATTGGGGGTGAAAAGATCATTTTTGTGGAAAAAATATTATTTTTTTAATTTTACGGCTGTACGTTATAAACTTATGTGAAGCCCATGGGGGTTAAAAGTTCTCACCACACATCTAGATAACTTCCTTGGGGGGGGTCTAGTTTCCAAAATGGTGTCTTTGTGGAGGGTTTCCACTGTTTAGCCACATCAGAGGCTCTCCAAATGCGATATGGCGTCAAGCCAATTCTGCGCTGAAAAAGTCAAACGGCGCTCATTCCCTTCCGAGCTCTGCTATGCATCCAAACAGTGGTTTATCCCCACATATGGGGTATCAGCGCACTCAGGACAAATTGCACAATAACTTTTAGGGTCCTGTTTCCCTTGGGAAAATAAAAATTGGGGGTGAAAAGATCATTTTTGTGGAAAAAAATATGATTTTTTAATTGTACGGCTGTACATTATAAACTTCTGTGAAGCCCTTGGGGGTTCAAAGTTCTCACTACATATCTAGATAAGTTCCTTTGGGGGGTCTAGTTTCCAAAATGGGGTCATTGTGGGGGTTTTGCACTGTTTAGGCACATCAGGGGCTTTCCAAATGTGACATGGCATCCGATCTCAATTCCAGCCAATTTTGCATTGGAAAAGTCAAACGGCGCTCTTTCCCTTTCAAGCTCTGCCATGAGCTGAAACAGTGGTTCCCCTACACATATCAGGCATCAGCGTACTCAGGGAAAATTGCACTATAACTGTTATAGTCCAATTTCTCTTGTTACCCTTGGTAAAATGAAAAAAATTGGACCTGAAGTAATTTTTTTTGTGAAAAAAAGCTAAATGTTCATTTTTTTTAAACATTCAAAAAATGCCTGTTAACCATCTGAAGTGTTAATAAACTTCTTGAATGCGGTTTTGAGTACCGTCAGAGGTGCTGTTTTTAGAATGGTATCACTTTTGCATATTTTCTCTCATATAGACCCCTCAAAGTGACATCAAATCTGATGTGGTCCCTAAAAAAAAATTGTGTTGTAAAAATGAGAACTCGCTGGTCAACTTTTAACCCTTATAACTTCCTATTAAAAAAAAAATCGGTATCAAAATTGTGCTGATGTAAAGTAAACATGTGGGAAATGTTACTTATTAAGTTTTTTGTGAGCCATATCTCTGTGATTTAAGGGCATAAAAATTCAACGTTGGAAAATTGCAAAATTTTCAAAATTTTTGCCAAATTTCCATTTTTTTCCACACATAAACGCAAGTTATATGAATGAAATTTTACCACTAACATGAAGTACAATATGTCACAAGAAAACAATGACAGAATGACCGGGATCCATAGAAGCATTCCAGAGTTACTACCTCATAAATTGACAGTGGTCAGAATTGTAAAAATTGGCCCCGTCATTAACGTGCAAACCACCTTTGGGAGTAAAAGGGTTCAAAACTAGGCTCAATGTAAAAGGAGCGGGTCTCCTAGACTTGTTATGCCCATACACTCAGTGTATGGGCTGAAAAACATTTCCTCATGGGGGTACATTTTTTAAAATATACTATGGGCATCATAGACACCCTTGCCAAAAACTGGACTGCCTGTAGCAGCACAGAACACGTTAACACTGGTGATCTAGTGGCAGAGAATGAGGACACATAATGATAAATCATACTGAAAACAAATAAATAAATAAAAAATGTGAATCCACCTATGAAAGAAAATAACAAAATGGGGGCGAACACAGGTTCCTAGATATGAAAACAGAACGTGTCCAACAAGATCTGTTTGTCCCTAGCAACAGCTCAGAGACAGGGTTATAAATTAAAATATAATATAATAGTATTTCAATATTTTTCTATTGTAGAGGTACACACTAGGTCCTAAGAGGATGGTCCAGAGATAGCAAAACTGGAAAATATAAGAATAAATGGGAAGAATATACGCACATCTCATTTTTATGAGATTTCCCCCTGGGGGAGTAACATTTGTTTTGTTTTCAAATTAGTAATTAGCATCATAAAAACACCCTTGCACAAAAATTGAGTGACTTTTGCATCACGGAATACATTCACCCTGGTGTTCTACTGGTTGTGGATGATGAGGATAAGGAGGAGGATAACACCAAACAGACCAAATCAGGAAGTGGATACCCATGTGTGGTTGTGAAGAGGTGCATGAGAATACACCTCCACAAAAAGACAATGTATTTGAGGTTAGGTTTCACTGTTTTCATTCGGTGATGTACAGAAGTCTTGCCCAATCAAGCACTTGTTCATTTTTATAAGAGTCAGACTGTCAGCATTGTCAGTTGACAGGCAGATTCGCTTTATCTATTATAATTCCACCAGCAGCACTAAAAACCCGCTCCTACAGAACGCTAGCAGCAGGTCAGGCCAGGACCTCCAAGGCTTAGAGAGCCAGTTCAAGCCACGTGTCCAGCTTGGATGCCCAATAATTAAAAGGCACAGAGGAATCCCGGAGGATGTTTGTACGATCAGCATGGTACTCCCTCAGCATCTTCTCAAACATTGCACTTCTTGTGCCAGCACCCCTTGCCTCTGTGCAGGCACGATGGGAGGGTCTGAGAAAACTGTCCCAGAACTTTGCCATTGTTCCCCTGCCTGAGCTGTATTGTACTTCTGTCTCTCTTGCTTGGACTTCTTGGTTGTACAACAAACTCTAACGTCTGCTGCCAGCTTTCTCACATGGGAACTTTTTCAGTAATTCTGCTACAAGGGCCCTCTGGTACAGCAACATTTTTGTACACCTCTCTGCCGCTAGAAGAAGAGTTTGAAAGTTCTCCTTGTAGCTTGGGTCTAGAAGTGTCACCAACCAGTAATGAGTGTCATCGAAAATTTTTATAATGTAAGGGTCATAGGAAACGCAGTGCAACATAAAGTCAGCCATGCGTGCCAGACTGCTAACAGGCAAGACTTCCATGTCCTCACCAACAGGACGACTGACATGGTGTCCTCCTCATCCTCCTCCTCCTCCATGTCCTCAGGCCATCCCCGCTGAACAGACGGTATGAAAGCTGTGCTTGTGGTACCGTCTATACTGCATAATAGTAGCTCCTGTTCTTCCTCCTCCTCATTGTCTACCAATCCACGTTGCGACATGAGGCAGGGCTGAGTGTAATATGTTATGTTTGAGTCACCGAGGAGGAAAACAAGACCAAGCTAAGCCACAGAAAACTAGAGAGGTTGGTAACTAAGCGGATTGCAGACCCCTGATCCTATCCACACAACTAGCAGTAGCCGTGGAGTGTACCTATGATGATCCTAGACGCCTCAACACAAACGCAGGTAGGAAAATAGACTGAGCAAACAATGGGGCCCACAGTAACTAGACAGGACAGAAAAGGAAAGACTCTGTCTGCAATCACGCAAAAAACCCTGCAAAAAATGCCCAACACATCTGATAGAAAAGTACTGAAGTCACTAGACTCCGCCCACTATATCAGCACTCTGGTATATTCTGAAAACAGAGCAAAAAGAGGCCAATCTAATAACAGACAAAAACAAACTGGCACAAGCAGTAACATAAGGATGGAAATTCAGCACAGCCCCAGCCGAAGCTGGCTGAACACACAAAACTGAAATAGACAAAACCAGATCAAATGTGAACAATAGCAAAAGAACACTTAGCTGAGCATGCAGGGACTGAGCTGGAAACTAAGACCTCAGGAGGCAGGAAAAAATCACCAGCAGGGATAGAGGGAGTCGGCTGTCTTAAATCCAGTCAGAAACTCCAGATCTCCAGTCATCCTCCTCATTATCAGGTGGCAGACCTCTGTTAATTAGATCAGCTCCATTAGCTCCAGTAACAACCAGAGGGAGCCCGGAAAGAGAACTCGCGACCCCTCTGTCAATATAACCAGCTCCACTAACTTCACTAATAACCAGAGGTAGTCCAGAAAGTGAATTCACAACAGTAATCACATTGTATGGTTCCTTGCTCCATGTCCTCATGCTCTGCCTGCAGTTCATCCTTTTTAATTCATCCTCTTTAAAAGCGGGATGGTGTCGCTAATTATGGCGTCATCGCCGCTCAACTTCTTGGTGCAGTCCTCAAAGTTCTAGAGGATGGTACATATGTCTGACATCCATGTGCACTCCTGAGATATTATGTGTTGAGTCTGAACTGAATATCGACAGCCTTGTTGATGCTGGCAGTCAACAACTTCCCTCTTCTGCTCACAAATCCTTTCCATCATATGCAGTGTAGAGTTCCAACGTGTGGGAACATCACACACCAGTCGGTGAGCCGGAAGCTGCAATTGCTGACTTTCTAAAATGGGCAGACAGACTGCGTACTTTCACTAGCAGATCCGGCAGCTCCAGGTAGCTTTTGAGAAAACATTGAACCACGAGGTTCAGCACATGGGCCAGGCAAGGTACGTGTGTGAACTCACCTTGCCTCAGAACCGCCACCAGGTTCTGGCCATTGTCAGACATGACTATGCCTGGCTGTAGGTTCAGCGGTGTCAGCCAAATATCTGAATGCTCTTTCAGCGCTGTCCACAACTCTTCTGCATTGTGCGGTTTGTCACCTATGCAGTTTAGCTTCAGCACAGCCTGTTGCCGCTTGTCTGAGGCAGTGCTGCAGTGGTTCCAGCTTCTGACTGATATGTTCGTTTCAGAGATGGAGGCTGAAGAGGAGGAGGAGGAGGTGCAGGAGCTGTAAACTGTGGGGGCAACCTTGATTGACATAGGGACCTCAGTCTTCGGCGTGGGGAGGATGTGTTCCATCCCAAGGTTCAACAGGGTCCCGGCTTCCACTATGTTAACCCAGTGTGCTGTCAGTGAGATGTACCACCTCTGCCCACACGCAGTTGTCCACATGTCCATGGTTAGGTGGACTTTCCCAGTGACAGCATTGTTGAGGGCAGGGGTAATGTTGTGGGACACATGCTGGTGTAATGCCGGTAGCGCACAATGGGAGAATAGTGGCGACTGGGGACCGAGTACCTTGGGATGGCCACCGTCACAACGAGCTTCCATCTCAATGAGCCTAAAAGGCAACATTTCAAGTGCAAGCAGACGAGAAACATTCGCATTAAGTAATGTGGACTTTGAGGCATTGGCTGCGTATTTCCGCTTGCGTTCCAATGACTGGGGTATAGACAACAGAAGGCTGGGCTGGGACAAGGATGTGGACATGTTTGATGATGGTGCTGGTTGACTGTAGGCAACAACAGGTGCAGGGCCCAAGGCATATTCACAGATATGGTGAACTGGGGATTGGCTTGTACGCAAAACAGTGGAAGAAGCAGTGTTGTCACCTGCAGACAGTGTTCCTGGAGCCTGGAGTTCGACGCACAAAGTTGGGTGCTTTGCTGCCATGTGCCTAATCATGCTGGTGGTGGTCAGGCTGGTAGTTTTGCTACCCCTGCTGATGCGGGTATGGCAAGTGCTGTAAATGGCCAGTTTGGGGTTATCAGCAGAGTCTTAAAAAATAAACAGACATGGGAAGATCTAACAATTGGAATGGCAACTTTCGTCATGTTGGTGTTACGGGGAGCGGATGAACACCTTCTGCCTGCTGCCACCACACTGCTTATTCCTGCCTGTTGGGGTGATATGCATCCTTCCCCATGTGTGCTGCTGTCCTCGCTCTGCATGTCCTCCTGCCAGGTTGGGTCAGTCACTATGTCATCCACCACCTCATCTTCCACATCTGCACCTTGCTCTTCCTCCTTACTTTCTGGCAATTGGGTCTCATTAGCGCCCACCTCTTGTGACTGTGGCTGCTCAAAGATTTGTGCATAGCTCCATGGAATATCATCTTGCCCCACTTCAAGTGGACCAGGTGAGAGGCACGAATCTCCAAATGGAAAACTGAACAGCTCTTCGGAGTGTCCGAGTGTGGGATCAGTTGTCTCAGGGCACTCGGCATGGTGAGAGGAAGGAGGATCAGGGTGAGTAATATCCGGTCCACACTCACGGCTACTCAGACTTGACTGTGTGGAAGACATGGTGGTGGTGGTGGATAAGTGACTGGAAGCATTATCCGCTATCCAACCAACAACCGTTTCACACTGCTCTGGCTTCATTAGTGGTGTGGTGCGGTCTCCTAGAAACTGGGACAGGAAGGTCAAGTGCCAAGATGTGGGTGTTTGCTGTGGCCCACTTTCAGCTTGGCCACGGCCATGTCCTCTGCATGCAACATCAGCATCACATCCACTTCCCTGTCCCTTGCTCCTTGCCTTGCCCATTTTAAATGTACTACTGAAATATTTGTAAAGCTCTATACAAATGGATTTATTTGAAGAAAAATTATATGTGATCAGTATGCCTGCGAAGCAAAGATTTTTCCACCACAGATACACCAGGCATCAGCCTGAGATAATAGACTGTATTAATTTTTTTAGGTTTTGTGTTAATTTTTGAAAACACAAAATAATGAGTAGAACAAGGCCAGCAGACAGAACTATGCAACGTATGCCTGCGAAGCAAAGATTTTTCCACCACAGATACACCAGGCCTCAGCCTGAGATAACAGACTGTATAAATTTTTTTTATTTTTTGGATAAAAAAAAACTGCTGAATATAACGAGAGTGACAGACTGCCCAAGAAAGGGAATTTAGGCCTAAAATGCCTCAATTTTTGTCACACGGATGTATGAGACGTGCAACAGACAGTACCCACTGTAAAATGTGGAGTGTTTTTTAAAATAATGCAACATAGTGCTGTTTATAACTTGAGTACCAGACAGGAAAACACTGGAGCACCAGCTTACCATCCACAAATTTTTATCACACGGATGTATGAGGCGTGTCACAGATTTGACCCCACTGTAAAATGTGGCCTGTTTTTTTTAAAAAAAATAATACAACATAGTGCTGTATATAAGTACTGTGACACACAGGTCATAAAATGAAAACTGCCATAAACTGGCCAAACTTTGAGCACACACAGATATGAGCTGTCACGGAGATACCACTATGACAAATGTGTGCCCCATTTTTTCTTATTTTTGGGCTAACTATTGCTGTATATAAGTATAGTTTCACCCAGGACAAAAAAAGAAAATCGCAGTAAACTGGCCAAACTTTGAGCACACATAGATATGAGCTGCCACGGAGATACCCCTACGACAAATGTGTGGCCTGTATTTTTTTTGTTTGGCTAAATACTGCTGTATTTGACTACAGTCACAGCCAGGTCAAAAAAAGGAAACTGCCATAAACTGGCAAAACTTTGAGCACACACAGATATGAGCTGCTACGGAGATACCACTATGACAAATGTGTGCCCTGTTTTTTTTATTTTTGGGCTAACTAGTGCTGTATATAAGTACAGTTTCATCAAGGACAGAAAAAGAAAACTACCGTAAACTGGCCAAACTTTGAGCACACACAGATATGAGCTACCACGGAGATACCACACAAAAAATGTGTGGCCTGTATTCCAATTACACCAGGGGCTAGCTATTTATGGCTAATATATCTTACAGGTAGCAGCAGCAGAACATAGGAAGGGAGTGGACCCTCTTGATGTACAATCATGGCCAAAAGTATTGACACCCCTGCAATTCTGTCAGATAATATTCAGTTTCTTCCTGAAAATGATTGCAAACACAAATTCTTTGGTATTATTATCTTCATTTAATTTGTCTTAAATGAAAAAACACAAAAGAGAATGAAGCAAAAAGCAAAACATTGATCATTTCACACAAAACTCCAAAAATGGGCCGGACAAAAGTATTGGCACCCTCAGCCTAATACTTGGTTGCACAACCTTTAGCCAAAATAACTGTGACCAACTGCATCCGGTAACCATCAATGAGTTTCTTACAATGCTCTGCTGGAATTTTGGACCATTCTTCTTTGGCAAACTACTCCAGGTCCCTGATATTTGAAGGGTGCCTTCTCCAAACTGCCATTTTTAGATCTCTCCACAGGTGTTCTATGGGATTCAGGTCTGGACTCATTGCTGGCCTCCTTAGAAGTCTCCAGTGCTTTCTCTCAAACCATTTTCTAGTGCTTTTTGAAGTGTGTTTTGGGTTATTGTCCTGCTGGAAGACCCATGACCTCTGAGGTAGACCCAGCTTTCTCACACTGGGCCCTAAATTATGCTGCAAAATTTGTTGGTAGTCTTCAGACTTCATAATGCCATGCACACGGTCAAGCAGTCCAGTGCCAGAGGCAGCAAAGCAACCCCAAAACATCAGGGAACCTCTGCCATGTTTGACTGTAGGGACCGTGTACTTTTCTTTGAATGCCTCTTTTTTCTCCTGTAAACTCTATGCTGATGCTTTTGCCCTAAAAGCTCTACTTTTGTCTCATCTGACCAGAGAACATTCTTCCAAAATGTTTTAGGCTTTTTCAGGTAAGTTTTGGCAAACTCCAGCCTGGCTTTTTTATGTCTCGGGGTAAGAAGTGGAGTCTTCCTGGGTCTCCTACCATACAGTCCCTTTTCAATCAGATGCCGACGGATAGTACGGGTTGACACCGTTGTACCCTCGGACTGCAGGGCAGCTTGAACTTGTTTGGATGTTAGTGGAGGTTCTTTATCCAACATCCGCACAATCTTGCATTGAAATCTCTTGTCAATTTTTCTTTTCTGGCCACATCTAGAGAGGTTGGCCACAGTGCCATGGGCTTTAAACTTCTTGATGACACTGCACACGGTAGACACAGGAACATTCAGGTCTTTGGAGATGGACTTGTAGCCTTGATATTGCTCATGCTTCCTCACAATTTGGTTTCTCAAGTCCTCAGACAGTTCTTTGGTCTTCTTTCTTTTCTCCATGCTCAATGTGGTACACACAAGGACACAGGACAGAGGTTGAGCCAACTTTAATCCATGTCAACTGGCTGCAAGTGTCATTTAGTTATTGCCAACACCTGTTAGGTGCCACAGGTAAGTTATAGGTGCTGTTAATTACACAAATTAGAGAAGCATCACATGATTTTTCGAACAGTGCCAATACTTTTGTCCACCCTCTTTGTTATGTTTGGTGTGGAATTATATCCAATTTGGCTTTAGGACAATTCTTTTTGTGTTTTTTCATTTAAGACAAATTAAATGAAGATAATAATACCAAAGAATTTGTGTTTGCAATCATTTTCAGGAAGAAACTGAGTATTATCTGACAGAATTGCAGGGGTGTCAATACTTTTGGCCATGACTGTATGCAATGATCTATATACATACAAACAGTGCCTGCAGGCCTTGCACTGATGTGTATAGAGCGGCGTACACTATCCTGCCTACCTAACACTGGAACCTATATACTCCAAAATTAGACCTTATAAGGACTGTTGCTTTAGCTGGATTTGAGTTGTTTAGGATGGTAGACCCCACAGTCACTAATAAATCCCCAATTCTGACCCTATCAAGGCAGCCTCTCTCCCTACATTATCTCAATCCAGAGCTGAATGCGCTGAGCAGGGCGGTGTCTGGTCTGTTATACCCCTGACCATGCTGTGCGGCCAGCCAGTCACTGCTCGTCCACAACAAAGATGGCTGCGGCGTTTCATTGCATGGCAGACAATCCCTACAGCATGATTGGGTCTCTAAAGTCTGCCAAAAATGCTGGGTGGAGACCCGAGTTCCCGCTGAGTGATCCCGGAAATGCTCGGTGCTCGCCGAGTACACTGAGTACCGTGATACTTGGGCAAGTAATGAGTAGTGGCGAGCACGTACGCTCATCACTACTGGTCACCTTTCTAGTAGAAGTGTAAGAGAAAATAAATTCAAGATTGTTGATACCCATATCATTGGACCCTAATGTTACAATGGTTCTTGCTCCAGCTACCAGGGCATAGTAACTAACTGTGGTTAGTTATAGCAAATTATAATTATCCTCCATCCTATAGTCCGGTGCCCATATACCCATCATACATATCCGCGATCCCATAGGCCCGTGCCCATATGCCCATCATACATATCCTCCATCCCATAGTCGAGTGCCCAAATACCCATCACACATCCTCCATCCCATAGTCCCATGCCCATATACCCATCATACATATTCTCCATCCCATAGTCCCATGCCCATGTACCCATCATAATAATAATAATAATAATAAATTTTATTTTTATAGCGCCGACATATTCCGCAGCACTTTACATTTCAGAGGGG
This sequence comes from Dendrobates tinctorius, assembly GCF_039654945.1. Taxonomy (NCBI): domain Eukaryota; kingdom Metazoa; phylum Chordata; class Amphibia; order Anura; family Dendrobatidae; genus Dendrobates; species Dendrobates tinctorius. The sequence continues at coordinate 10,873,422 of NW_027361712.1, read as the reverse complement.
ATTTGTACAGACAATAGACATTACAGCAAAACAATAATCACATACAGTAGATTATAACAAATACCAAGAGGAGTGAGGGCCCTGCTCGCAAGCTTACAGTCTATGAGGAAAGAGGTAGACACGAAAGGTGGGTGGTAACAGTTGCCCTGATTGTATGGACCAGCCATAATGTTAAGTGTGTAACAGTACAGACACAGAGGGCTAATGGATGCATAAAGCATGTGGGAACATGATGCTGGGAACCTGGTTATGGTAAAACTTTTGGCTCTGCCACACAGGGATAGGTTAGGTTAATGTGTTGAGGCGATAGGCCAGTCTGAATAAATGCGTTTTCAGGACATGCTTAAAATTGTGGGGATTGGGGACTAATCGTATTGACCTGGGAAGTGCATTCCAAAGAATTGGCGCGGCACGTGTAAAGTCTTGGAGACGGGAGTGGGAGGTTCTGACTATTGAGGATACTAACCTCAGGTCATCAGCAGAACGGAGGGCGTGGGTAGGGTGGTATACTGAAACAAGGGAGGAGATGTAGGGTGGTGCTGAGCCATTGAGGGCTTTGTGGGTGAGGGTAATAAGTTTATACTGAATTCTGGAGTGGATGGGTAGCCAGTGTAATGACTGGCACAAGGTAGAGGCATCGGTGTAACGATTGGTGAGGAATATGATCCTGGCTGCAGCATTCAAGACAGATTGGAGAGGGGAGAGTTTGGTAAGAGGGAGACCGATTAGAAGAGAGTTACAATAGTCGAGACGAGAATGAATAAGAGAAACAGTAAGAGTTTTTGCAGAGTCAAAAGTAAGAAAAGGTCGAATTCTAGAAATGTTTTTGAGGTGCAGATGACAAGAGCGAGCCAGTGATCGAATGTGGGGGGCAAAGGAAAGCTCGGAATCAAGTATGACCCCAAGACAGCGGGCATGTTGCTGGGGAGTAATAGTGGAACCACACACTGAAATGGCAATGTCGGGTGTAGGTACATTAGTAGCGGGAGGAAACACAAGGAGTTCAGTCTTTGACAGGTTCAGTTTCAGATATAGTGAGGACATGATATTAGACACAGCGTTTAGACAATCGCCAGTGTTTTCTAGAAAGGCTGTCGTGATGTCAGGAGAAGAAGCGTATAATTGGGTGTCATCAGCATAGAGATGGTACTGGAAACCAAATCTACTGATTGTTTGACCAATAGGGGCAATGTACAAGGAGAAGAGGAGGGGGCCTAGAACCGATCCTTGAGGAACCCCAACAGTAAGGGGAAGGTGAGAGGAGGAGGAACCGGCAAAAGAAACAGTAAAGGAGCGGTCGGAGAGATAGGAGGAGAACCAGGAGAGAACGGTGTCCTTGAGGCCAATGGAATGGAGCATAGTGAGGAGGAGCTGATGATCCACAGTGTCGAATGCTGCAGAGAGATCCAAGAGAATTAGCATGGAGTAATGACCATTTGATTTAGCTGTTAGCAGATCATTAGAGACTTTAGTGAGGGCAGTTTCAGTGGAGTGTAAAGAGCGGAAACCGGATTGGAGAGGGTCGAGAACAGAGTTTTCTGAGAGATAGCGGATAAGACGGGAGTGGACCAGGCGTTCCAGGAGTTTAGAGATGAAGGGAAGATTAGAGACAGGTCTAAAGTTAGCGGCACAGTTTTGGTCGAGGGATGGTTTTTTTAGTAGTGGATGTATGATGGCATGCTTAAATGAGGAGGGAAAAATACCAGAAGAGAGAGAGAGGTTAAATATTTTAGTTAGGTGAGGGGTGACAGCAGGGGAAAGGGACTGGAGGAGATGTGACGGAAATGGGTCACTGGTGCAAGTAGTTGGGCGAGAAGATGCAAGGAGCCTGCTTACTTCTTCTTCTGTGACTGGTTCAAAATCAGAGAGTGAGTTAGATGCAGTGGGGGAGGGAGGACAGTGCATGGTATGAGGGGATTTGGAGATAATTTCCTGTCGGATCTGGTCAATTTTTTCTTTGAAGTAATTGGTAAACCGAATCAAAAGAAAGACCCGAATTTTTGGTCAAAAAATGTAAAAATTAAATAAAATATATAAATAATAAAAAAGTCATAAAACAGATATAAGATTAAAATACCTTTATTGAGTAATAGTAATACAAATATATATAAAAAAGATGTGTGCTCAAAAGAATTTTATATACACCTATATAGGTTAATAAAGCACAGCGTTCCCCATTAATAAACAACTATATTTTATCCCTCTATACATTGGCTCCTTAAAGGAGTGACATAGAATATACGGAGCCCATATAGGCTCAAACAAGTGTCTGTGCATAGAACCATGTGGTGATACAAAATAATCAACAAAGAGAGGAACCAATGTGATGGTATAAAGTGCAAAAAATGCAAAATCCAAAAATAAAAAGGTGAGTGTGGGGGAAAGGAGGGAAGAATAGAGGGTATATACCTTAGAGGAACGCTGCTGGATGAGCTACACAGGCCCGACGTACGTTTCGGAATGAATCCTTCGTCAGGGACGAAGGATTCATTCCGAAACGTACGTTGGGCCTGTGTAGCTCATCCAGCAGCGTTCCTCTAAGGTATATACCCTCTATTCTTCCCTCCTTTCCCCCACACTCACCTTTTTATTTTTGGATTTTGCATTTTTTGCACTTTATACCATCACATTGGTTCCTCTCTTTGTTGATTATTTTGTATCACCACATGGTTCTATGCACAGACACTTGTTTGAGCCTATATGGGCTCCGTATATTCTATGTCACTCCTTTAAGGAGCCAGTGTATAGAGGGATAAAATATAGTTGTTTATTAATGGGGAACGCTGTGCTTTATTAACCTATATAGGTGTATATAAAATTCTTTTGAGCACACATCTTTTTTATATATATTTGTATTACTATTACTCAATAAAGGTATTTTAATCTTATATCTGTTTTATGACTTTTTTATTATTTATATATTTTATTTAATTTTTACATTTTTTGACCAAAAATTCGGGTCTTTCTTTTGATTCGGTTTACATATCTTTTCTCGAATGGTCTACCATTCTTCCAGTGGCACACACTTATACACGTTGAAAAAGGTATATTAATGGAATTATAACCATTTTATTATTTATTGTTATATAAAAAATTTTTTATTTTTTTATTTTTTTTTTTTTTATTTTTTTTTTCTTCTTCACGTGTTTTTTGTGGTATTGCTTCAAAATCAGGTTAATTTGAGTTATTTGAAGTAATTGGCCAGATCGTCAGCTCAGAGCTCCGTGGTTGGGGCCTGTACTCTTGGATTGAGTAGAGAATGAAAAGTGTCAAAGAGACGTTTCCGGTTATTGGACAGTGAGATGATGAGGGTGTTGAAATAGGTTTGTTTGGAGAGGTGAAGGGCAGTGTTGTATGTTCTAAGCATAAACTTAAAATGGATGAAATCTTCGTGAAGATTGGATTTTCTCCACAGACGTTCGGCGCACCTGGAGCACCGCTGCAGGAAACGTGTTTGCACCGTGTGCCAGGGTTGTCGCCGTCTGCGTTGTGGTGTTCTATTTATAGGGGGTGCAAATTCATCCAGGGCACTTTGAAGTGTTTCATTATAATGCTTCAATGCAGAATCAGGACATGAGAGGGAGGAGATAGGGGCCAATGAAGACTGCAAGTTCTTCATAAGTTTCTGGGTGTTAATGGCCTGTATGTTTCTATAAGTCTGGACAGTGGGGGTGACCTGAGCAGCCTGGCAGTTCTTGATAGAGAATGAAAGAAGATTGTGGTCAGAGAGCGGGAGAGGGGAGTTTGCAAAATCATCCACTGAACAAAGCCGAGAGAAGACCAAGTCGAGGGAGTTTCCGTCTTCATGCGTTGGAGAATTAGTAAGCTGCGAAAGGCCAAATGAGGAGGTTAGAGATAAAAGGTGAGTAGCAGATGGGGAGAGGGGAAGAGCAATGGGGATGTTGAAATCTCCCATGATGAGGGTAGGGATGTCACAGGAGAGAAAATGTGGAAGCCAAGTGGCAAAATGATCCAGGAACTGATGGGAGGGGCCGGGAGGACGATACACCACCGCCACTCGCATGGAGAAGGGGGTGTAGAGTCTGACGGCATGGACCTCAAAAGAAGGGAAGACAAGTGAGGGTACTTGAGGGATAACCTGAAAGGTACATTTTGGTGATAGGAGCAGACCAACGCCTCCACCAGCTCTATTGTCTGATCTTGGGGTATGAGAGAAGTGTAGTCCACCATATGAAAGAGCAGCAGCAGCGGTAGTGTCTGACTGCTGGATCCAGGTTTCAGTAAGAGCCAGGAGGTTAAGAGAATTAGAAAGGAAGAAGTCATGAATGAAGGAGAGTTTGTTACACACTGAGCGAGAATTCCAAAGTGCACAATTAAGAGAGACAGATGGCATGCAGGGAATATTAATAAGATTAGAGGGGTTTCTGAGTGTAGCAGTGGGGGGGGTTTGACTTCTATAACATGGGGGACCAGGGTTGGGAGCAATGTCTCCTGCAACTAGGAGAAGGAGGATAGAAAGAGTGAGCAGATGGTTAAGTGATTTGTGAGAGCGTCTCTGGTGTTGAATGGTGGGACTGGCTGGATCTGTGCAATTTAACAATGTGAAAAGAGCATGAGTGCTATACATAGGAGAGGAAAGAAGCGAGGGGCCAATATGGATGGAGTGTGGAGAGTTAATGCCAGGGCGGTGGATGTGTGTGAATGCAGCGGCCAGGATATAAATTACACAAATGCATATGGTATATATTTGTTGCACCCCAAATGTACAGGGAGTAGATGTATATAAATGTCTTACCTGTCTCCTGCCCTGTCTAACTGCCATGTTATAACTGCCAGAAGTACTTTGATACATGTACTTCGATTACATGTGCATAAATGCCACCCCTGCATAAATGCTCCCCCTAGCTAGGTCTGAATATATAGGAGGTTAAGGCTAAGTTTGTTTTTTTTTTGTTTGTTTTTTTTGTGGCTCTCTCTGCTCGTTAATCAATCACACTAAATTGAGACACCAGGACCCAATAAAATGTTGTGGTCAAATAAACACATGTCCAGCACTACATGGATCATAAAGCACTTTGAAAAGTTTCTTGACCTCACAACATAAGGGGACAAGCAGAGTAAGTTGAAAAAAACTATATACCAGATATAAGCTTGCAGAGTTGAAAACACATAGATAGCATTCAGGATTAACTGCTTGCTGACACTGAATGGAGACACAGGAGTGGATTCAGAGCAGAGATTGGAAAAGCTGGTTACCAGATATAAGCTTGCAGAGTTGAAAACACATAGATAGCATTCAGGATTAACTGCTTGCTGACATTGAATGGAGACACAGGAGTGGATTCAGAGCAGAGATTGGAAAAGCTGGTTACCAGATATAAGCTTGCAGAGTTGAAAACACATAGATAGCATTCAGGATTAACTGCTTGCTGACATTGAATGGAGACACAGGAGTGGATTCAGAGCAGAGATTGGAAAAGCTGGTTACCAGATATAAGCTTGCAGAGTTGAAAATATCATACATATTCTCCATCCCAAAGTCCCATGCCCATATACCCATCATACATATTCGCCATCCCATAGTTGAGTGCCCATATACCCATCACACATCCTTCATCTCATAGTCCCATGCCCATATACCCATCATACATATCCTCCATCCCATAGTCCCGTGCCCATATACCCATCATACATATCCGCCATCCCATAGTCCCGTGCCCATATACCCGTCATACATATCCTCCATCCCATAGTCCAGTGCCCATATACCCATCACACATCCTCCATCCCATAGTCCCTTGCCCATATACCTGTCATACATATCCTCCATCCCATAGTCCAGTGCCCATATACCCATCACACATCCTCCATCCCACAGTCAACCATTATGACATCATAATGAGTGGCGGGGCTTGCAACCTATGATGACATCAGCGTCGCCATGGCAACCATTATGACATCATAATGAGGGGTGGGGCTTGATACAAACACACTTTTTCCCCATTATGTAGATAGGAGCAAAATTGTTTGGTGAATTGGAATGCGCAGGGTTAAAATTTCACCTCACAACATAGCTTAGGACACTCTTGGGGACCAGACGTGTGACTGTGCCAAATTTTGTGGCTGTAGCTGCGACGGTGCAGATGCCTATCCCGGACATACACACATACACACACTTGAACTTTATATAATAGATGTTAGAGCTGCTGCATTCTCTCCAGTGGAAGCAGGTACAACACCTATCTAATGTGTTTTGGCACCATTGGAAAGTTGAATATCTGCATTTGCTTCATTTCTGTCACAAATGGCAGATGCCAAGGTCTAACCTACTTAAAGAGGACCTTGTCCCATTAAAAGATAAAAAGAGACTCATCACAATGACTGGCTGATGGGTCCTGTTACCAAGGTTATGCAAAGAGACAACGGGAAGATTCGAAAGGTGAAAGTTAAGGCGATTAAAGGTGGCTCAGCATGAGTTTTCCTTTGACCAGTCATTGATCTTGTTCTGATTCTTCCACAGCAGGATATCATTGGAAGTAGGACACCACTGTTGGACACAGCTCCCGACAAGGAGCATACCTCCACAAACCTCTAGCTGTGGTGTTAGAACTTAAAACATTCTCCACTCGGATTATTGGGTTGGAGGAACTGTTTACATGTTTTTGGCACTGTGGAATATGAGGGTCCTAAGCAAATACAATAAATGAGGCTACTTGTAGAATAAAGGCTTATGCACGCAAGACCTATAAAACAGTCATAGAGGTTGTAAAACTCCTTAGTACATAGCCAATAAGTCTTTGTGTGTTGGTAGATAAAGTCTGCCATGGGGCTGTATATACTGGAAATTGGAAGCAAATGCTTTTAGAAGAGAATACCCTATGAAGCATGTCATGATACTTTCTCTGTTAGACACATAAAGGTCAATATATATGTATATATCTGCATGAAGTTGGAGGTATTTGGATGGTATAGAAAATGCTGATGCTTTTCATACATCTATAGCAATATTATTATAGTTCCTTACATAACACAGCTTTAATATGGCCTTGTGTAAGATTCCTAACATACATTAGGTTAAAACATATCTAACATATATTGATATGCACACTTCAATATTGAAATTACATCACCAAGAAGCATGGAATTCTGGAAATCACAGGATCAATAAACATATTCATGATATGCAAAAAAATGAAAAAATTGGAAACTATTCTGACTCCATAACTAGGCTGCATGCGTAGGGCACTTGATACAGTTTCTAGGCTGCCTCAGTATGAACAAGTTCTCACACTCAGATATATCATCAGATAGCTTGAACTCCGCTGCAGAAAGCACAAAGGGAAAATCCAGAAGGTTTATTTTTCAGCTGAATTCTTGTACTTTTGCACAAATATCCTGTGTAACATACCTGCCGACATCACTGAATGGGTTCCCATCCCCCACAAGAAGAATATTTAGAATTGAGAGTCCTCAGTGGTTGATATCTTTTAATGACTAACTGAAAAGATGGTAACACATTGCAAGCTTTCGAGACTACTCAGGTCTCTTCATCAGGCATAGACTAATACAAAATCTGAAGAATCACATATTTATACACAACACAGCACAGAAATAATGCAATAGATAAGACAAGTGATGTGAAGCAGCATTGTCATTATTGGAGAAGGATAAGCATAAATATTGGCACAGTTCATAGATAAGCAATGTGAAGGTTTTATTGCCCTCTGATTGTGGTCTAGTTCTGTGTTGTGTAATGACCCCAGAAGGTCTGAAGAGAAAATTCCTTAATTGATGTAAAAAGACATAAATCCATGATACATGGATTGTGTCTCAAGGATTTATGTCTTTTTGCATCAATTAAGGAATTTGCTCTTCAGACCTTCTGGGGTCATTAAACAACACAGAACTAGACCACAATCAGAAGACAATAAAACATCCAGACTCCTTATCTATGAACTGTTCCAATATTTATGCTTATCCCTCTCCCATAATGATAGTTCTGCTTCACATCACTTGTCTTATCTATTGCCATTATTTCTGTGCTGTTTTGTGTATAAATATGTGATTCTTCAGATGTTGTATTAGTCTAGCCTGATGAAGAGAACTGAGTAGTCTCGAAAGCTTGCAATGTGTTACCATCTTTTCAGTTAGCCATTAAAAGGTGTCAACCACTTAGGACTCTCAATTCTAAATATTCTTCTATCTACTGGCAAACACAGTACAAAGATAAATATCTTCCCTGCATCCCCCACCAGGCAGATACACCAACTTACAAACCACTCCTGGCCATGCAGTGAATTCTGTCCTCTGCTTGCTGTATGCTGTAAACCATGCATCCTCTGCTTGCTGTGCACATACTTAAAGAGACGGTGTGCATTCCTAATGAATCCCCAACCTATTGCTAATACATACCTGGTACTTAAGGCATCTCCACCAATGGGAAGATGCCTGTGCAACATTCTCTTTTAGTCTGTGTTCAACTACTTAGTTTCCAGGTCCTGTCCCATCCTGTTTCTGTTCTTGTTTTTACCACCCATGGGGCTGTATACCTAGGCCTGAAGCCTGAATTCTGAACCTATACCTGCATCAGTCCTTATCTGAATCAGTACCTGTCCCTGAACCAGTTTGTATCCAAGTATGAATCCTTACCTAACCTGTTGTGCCTGACTCTGTCCCTATTCCTTAAACTTGCAGTGTCTGAACCAGTTTCTAGCTCTAAAGACCTGCCATGGCTATACTGACACTTACTTTAAAAACCTCCAGTATCTGAACCAGCACCTATCTCTATTTTGTCGTCTCTGCACAACATTAGTGATCTGTGTGTCCATTTGCTACTTCATTGTAAGTACCTGTGTGAATGTGGTCCTGTCTGTCCTGTTCCGCACCTGCAGCTCTACATCTGTGCTGCACCTGTGATTACATCTCGTCACCTGTGGCTCTGCATCTGTACTGCACCTGTGGCTCTCCATATGTACATCACCTGCGGCTCTGCATCTGTTCCGCACCTGCGGCTCTGCACCTGTTCCACACCTGTGGCTCCTTGTCTGGCCAGTCTGAACTGGGTCTTACCTGTCCCTGTATTCCAGTCATACCTGCCTATGTCCCAGTCCTTCCTGAAACTGTTCCTGTCCATCCAGTCTGAACCGGGTCCTACCTGTCCCTGTATTCTTGTTGCACCTGCCTGTTTCCCAGTTCTTCCCAAAACCGTTCCTGTCCTTCCAGTCTGAACTGGGTCTTACCTGTTCCTGTATCCTACTTGTACCTGCCTGTGTCCCAGTCCTTCTCAAACTGTATCTGTCCCTCCAGTCTGAACAGTGCTCATCCGCCTGCTTGCCAATGTGACAGCCATGCTCGGCTGCCTGCCAGAGTGTCAACAGTGCCTGCCTGCCTGCCAGAGTGTAAACCATGCCCGCCTGTACATCATCCATGCCCACCAGTACTGGCCTGTCTATACATTAGCTAAGCCAGACAGTATATCTACTGTACTTGCCTGCAAATGTCGTTGCAGTGTCCTGTCCCCTTGGGGGTTAGCTGCTACTGACAGACGCTGCCCTGGAGTGGTACCTGGCTAATGCCTGCTGCACAAGCCTGACCTCACCACTAGAGGCTCCAGCGAACACCAAGGTAGCTTCTCAGTCATGCACCTTGAGGGTAAGTCTGGTTTGTGGCACAGTAGGGTCACAATCCTTGCTGGCGCAAACCAGTCTGGGCACGCACGTTGCATCATGACCACTATGTATTATTGTATTATGACCTCCGAGCCATGCCTTGTATCAGGACTACTGAGCCATGCTGTGTATCTGTTACCGTCGCTGCATGCCCCCTGCTCACCGCCTCCGACCTGGGATCCATGGCTGCCCGCTCCCTGCTCACCGCCGCTGGTCAGGACTCTGCCCCTGCTCTTGATCTGCCATGCGCCTTTCATCTCCCCGCTCCCCGGCATGCAGCATGTCGGCGCGCTCCTTCCCTCCTGACGGCCGCGCGCACAGTGTCCCCACGCATGCGCTCTAGGGCCGGGTCGCACGCTCCCTCACTACTCTAATCTCCCAGGGTGACCTGACCCAGCAGCACCTCCAGCCAATGAGAGGCAGCCACCAAGTATTTCAGGCCGCCCTCTCTTAGTGGAGGCACCTGACTATTGAGTTCCTAATCTGTACATAGGCCACTGCTCGCCACCGCTAGTCTCCTCTTGCTACTGTCATTATTCATCTCCTAACCCCGTGTGTTTCCTCTGCTTCTTCCAGTTCCTGCTCCAGTCCTGCTCCCCTCTGGTCTCGAGCTCCATCTCTCCGCACTCCTTCATACTCGCTCCACCTCCTGGACTCTGTCCCTCCCAGACCTCTTCCCAGATCTCCTGTCTCACCTGAGTGCCTGCATGTCTTCCTGAGCCAACCCCTGGTCCTGGTAGCCGTAGTGCTTATGGTCCCTGAGCCTGCTCCCTAACAGTCACTGTATAGGGACCTGGAGTGCTCGCTCGGGGAAGCTTTGGTACCACGGCCCAGTAGGTCCACTTTTGCAGCAGTTGACTCCATCGTAACAGTATCATAATTTTAGCCAAACAGTTATATTTATCAGGTAATCAGCAATTTTATTTTAAATTGTTTCCCAAATCTTCCTTTTATTTTGCTTAATAAACAATAATGCTATTAGTATAATTTGCAATTACTGTAAATTATGTAAGTAATATCCTAAGTACTTCTATACATTGACATTCTGTAAGAAAATATAAATAACTATTAGGTCATGTTCATGTGTTGGTTTTGCTGCATTTTTTCACAATATTTTTGCAACAAAGTCTTGTTTTTCCGAAAAAGCAAAATAAAAAGGACAAAAATTGGCATGTTAGAGAGGTTGTCCACCACTTTTTCTTTGATGACCTATCCTTGTAATAGGTCATCAATGTCTCATCTATCGGGGTTCGACACCTGGAACCCCTGCTGATCAGCTGCCCACGGTGTGGGTTGCGGCCGCCGCAATCCGGAACGACTTACTTGCAGAGCTGGCCTTCTTCTGATAGTGGCTGGGGCTTGTTAATACACATCTGCCTCCTATTCAAATCAATATGAGGCAGATGTGCAGTACACTGCACCGGCAACTAACAGAAGACGGCCAGCTCCACAGTTGAATACCTCTGACCAGCAGCCGGCGCTGATAACAACTGATCAGCGGGAGTGCCAGGTGTCGAATCCCAATCAATCAGACATTGATGACCTATCCTAAGGATAGGTCATCAATGAAATAGTAGTGGACAACCTCTTTAATGTAATTGAAAACTTTAATAAAACATACCATAAGGGATAAAAGTGTAATGTACATTTATGTAAATGTTATGTATAACTACTGTTGTAAGGAAAGCGTAGTACTCTAGTTAGGCCACTAGATGGGGTGGAGCGCATACTCAGCCTGTAAATAGTTAAAGTAGGAGGAGTTAACGACGGTTAAGCTTGTGAACAGCTGAGATTTGAATCAGTTGGGCGGGATCGCCCTGACAGGGCAGTCAGCTCTGTAACATTAAAGACACGAGCCCAGCCATCCAGGGCCTGAAGGCCACAGATGACAACACTGTAGAACAGAGCAGCGCAGATCACAGCCGCACAGTTCACAGCAGCGCAGAACATAGCAGTGCAGATGACTACACTGCAGATGGTAGTGAGACAGTTGGCAGCGGTACAACAGCACAGATTGCTCATTATGAGGCAGCTTGCTACGTGGGCATACGTCTTTTTGTCTGGGGAGAAACAGACAGGGGAACTCCCAAAAATGGTGAAGCTGGACAGATAGGATGTTGTGATGCTGAACGGGACAGGACGTCCTGGAGATATGCTGAAGGAAGACAGTGAGAGCATAGGTAAAGGGACAGAATTTTGCACTGTGGAATCTGAGGTAACCGCTGTAAAGAAAATGGATGTGCTATGTACAAAAATGCGTAATGCTGTTATTGTTAAGGTTGAACGGGACTGTGACTCTGTTTGTTCCACATCGTCTGAGGAGAACGTGCAGTGCATTACAGAAAGCCCTGAGAAGAATGGAGCTGCAGGTATGTTGACAGAAAGCTGTCATGTCTATGTGAGGGGAGGTCACGACACCATTGCCATGGTATCCTTGGCCACTGGCTGAACCTTAAATGTGCAATGAGCATTCAGATCAGTCTATAACTGTGTACATATTTACTATGTTTTAATGTAAAAAATAAACCGAAATCAACATTTTCCAGTATAATATAAAAACAGATATTTTACAATCACCATAATGACTTAATTAGTTAATTACTAAAAACTCCAAAGTAATCAAATTACTAAGCAATTGCTTCTCTTGGCTGTAACCTGTAATCAAGATGCCTCCCTGATCACTGTAATTTCCAAGTGCAAATGTTAGCCCAGAACTAAGGAGCACAACTGAAGATGCCTTATAATGTAATTCTTGAAAAAGCAGTGAATTCATATATTATATTTTTAAATTGTAAATTTAATTTAGATCATTAAAATTTTATAAAATAATAAAATTAAAAAAAAAATTAATTTACCCTTTCTTTTTCCACATGGCAACTTAGTGATGTACCCCAGACTAAAGTAAACACTCAAGTTGAGTATTCACTCACCATTTACCATTGCAAGCTGTGCCTTTGCCATGCATTTTTGTGATTATCCACTGATCATGGTGACTCCTGAAATTCATTCACCAAATGACTGGCTTATTAATAGGAGATTATAAAGTCAGTGAGCCATTGAATCTGAAAAGTATTCTAGAGGACTTACTGTAAGATGTAAATGCAGCCAGAGAGCCTTAAAATTACACTTTTATATCTATTAAATGGACTTCACTATGTGACAAATTCTGGACTTCACCAAAAGTTCCTTACATAATACCACATGTCGAATCTATCATTTGGTAAACTTCTGATGGATATATAGCTGTTTTGAAGCTTGAAAGGGTATTCTCAAGTTTGGAAGTCATTTCGATTTTTGATGGTTTGACTGCTGGGGCCTCCACTGATCCTGTGAGATAGGCTTCATGGCTCCATGTGATTGGAGCAGTGCTCAATCATTTGCACTGCTGCTCCATTTATTTTAAAGATAGACAAACTTTGGTTTTCGCTGGTTTCGGGCACTCACATAAGAATGATGGGAGTAGCAGTGCTCATGATTGACTTCCTATCCATTCAAAAGGTGCTCTAATGTCCCATGGATAGAGATAACTTCCATAGTTGAAAATTCCTCTAAGGCCGTGATCACACATGCGAGAAACTCGGACGAGTCTCGCATGTTAATACTCGGCACTGCTCTTGGCACTCAGGAGCGGAGCGTGCAGCTGCATGTATAGCTATGCGACTGCACACTCCGATCCGGTTGCTGTGTATTAACTTGCGAGACTTGGCTGAGTTTCTTGCATATGTGATCCTGGCCTAACTTTCAGTATAGCTATGTAAGTACTACATCAGTGTTGAAGAACGCTAGTTAGTCAATAATTAAATATTTGACTTTATATTGTTATTTTCTATTATATGATCTTGTGACATTTTTCAGTTTTAGCTTTGTTTTAGTTTAAGTACACAGATATGTTGACTAATATTAACTCCCTTAACGAACGCCGATACGCCTTTTAACAGCGGTAGTTAAGGGTACTCATGGAACTGTGAAAAAAGTATATAGTGCCCCCCAGAGTGGGATTTTCTCCGGGATCTTGGCTGCTGGGGGTAGCCGAGACCCCTGGGAGCATGATTCGGGTCTATGTTTACTGACCCCAGTTTTACGATTGCCGTTATTAACCTTATAACGACGACTGCAAAAAAAGTCCGATATGCCATTTAAATTCTCTCTCCTCTGATGTGATCGCACATCAGAGGAGAGAGAAATAGGGTCCCCGATCCTCCTGTGCTCCTCGGCCCTCGTGCTTTCCCCCACGGGCGTCGCCATTTTCTTCCGGGAAGAAAATGGCAGGCGCATGCACAGTGCGCTCGCTCGCAGAGATCTGCTGGCCGGCACCAAGCAACAATAAGAAGATTTTTCCTATTGGTTCATTTTGGTCACTGTGATAGACCCTATCACAATGATCAAAATATAAAAAAATAGTAAATAAACCCCCCTTTATCACCCACATAGTTAGGGAAAAATAATGAAATAAAGAAAATATATTTATTTTCATTTTCCCATTAGGATTAGAGTTGGGCTAAAGTTAGGGTTAGCATTAGGGTTGAAATTAGGGTTAGGGTTGCAATTAGGGTTAGGGTTGCAATTAGGGTTAGGGTTAGAATTAGGGTTAGGGTTGGAATTAGGGTTAGGGTTGGAATTAGGGTTGGGATTAGGGTTAGGAATACGGTTAGGATTAGGGTGAGAGTTTAAGGCTAGGTTTGGGATTGGGGATAGAGATGACATTAGGGATAGTGGTGGCTTGGGGTTAGGCTTGTGGTTAGGGTTACGGCGGGTTGGGATTAGGGTTAGGGTTGTGGTTAGGGTTAGGGTTGGGATTAGGGTTATGGTTGTGGTTAGAGTTATGGTTAGGGTTGGGATTAGGGTTAGGGGTGTGTTGGGGTTAGGGTTGTAGTTAGGGTTATGATTAGGGTTGGGATTAGAGTTAGGGGTGTATTGGGGTTAGGTTTGTGGTTAGAGTTATGGTTAGGGTTGGGATTAGGGTTAGGGGTGTGTTGGGGTTAGAGTTGGAGTTAAAATTGAGGGGTTTCCGCTGTTTATGCACATCAGGAGATCTCCAAAAGCGACATGGCACCACTGATTACAGCCAATTTTTCGTTCAAAAAGTCAAATGGTGCTCCCTCCCTTCTGAGCCCAGACGTGTGCCCAAACAGTGGTTTACCCCAACATATGGGGTATCAGTGTACTCAGGACAAATTGAACACCAACTTTGGAGGTCTAATTTCTCCTGTTACCCTTGGAAAAATAAAAAATTGCGAGCTAAAAATCATTTTTGTAGAAAAAAATGATTTTTTTATTTTCACGGATCTGCGTTATAAACTTTAGTGAAACACTTGGGAGTTCAAAGTTCTCACCACACATCTCGATAAGCTCCTTGGAGGGTCTGTTTTCTAAAATGGAGTCACTTGTCGGGAGTTTCTACTGTTTAGGCACATCAGGGGCTCTGCAAGCGCAACATGACTCCCGCAGACCATTCCATCAAAGTCTGCATTCCAAAACAGCGCTCCTTCTCTTCTAAGCTCTGCCATGTGCCCAAAAAGTGGTCCCCCCCACATATGGGGTATCAGCGTACTGAGGACATATTGCACAACAACTTTTGCAATCCAATTTCTCCTGTTACCCTTGGGAAAGTAAAAATTTTGGGGTGAAAACATAATGTTTTTGGAAAAAATATGATTTTTTATTTTCACGGCTCTACATTATAAACATCTGTGAAGCACTTAGGTGTTCAAAGTGCTCACCACACATCTCAGTAAGCTCCTTGGGGGGTCTAGTTTCCAAAATGGGGGTCACATGTGGGGGGTTTCTACTGTTTAGGCACATCAAGGGCTCTGCAAATGCAACATGACGCCAGCAGACCGTTCCATCAAAGACTGAATTTCAAAATGTCACTACTTCCCTTTTCAAGCTCCGAGGTGTGCCCAAACAGGGGTTTCCCCCCATATACAGTTGTGGCCAAAAGTATTTCCACCCCTGCAATTCTGTCAGATAATACTCAGTTTCTTCCGGAAAATGATTGCAAACACAAATTCTTTGGTATTATTATCTTCATTTAATTTGTCTTAAATGAAAAAACACAAAAGAGAATGAAGCAAAAAGCAAAACATTGATCATTTCACACAAAACTCCAAAAATGGGCCAGACAAAAGTATTGGCACCATCAGCGTAATACTTGGTTGCACAACCTTTAGCCAAAATGACTGCGACCAACCACTTCCGGTAACCATCAATGAGTTTCTTACAATGCTCTGCTGGAATTTTTGACCATTCTTCTTTGGCAAACCGCTCCAGGTCCCTGATATTTGAAGGGTGCCTTCTCCAAACTGCCATTTTTAGATCTCTCCACAGGTGTTCTATGGGATTCAGGTCTGGACTCATTGCTGGCCACCTTAGAAGTCTCCAGTGCTTTCTCTCAAACCATTTTCTAGTGCTTTTTGAAGTGTGTTTTGGGTCATTGTCCTGCTGGAAGACCCACGACCTCTGAGGGAGGCCCAGCTTTCTCACACTGGGCCCTACATTATGCTGCAAAATTTGTTGGTAGTCTTCAGACTTCATAATGCCATGCACACGGTCAAGCAGTCCAGTGCCAGAGGCAGCAAAGCAACCCCAAAACATCAGGGAACCTCCACCATGTTTGACTGTAGGGACTGTGTTCTTTTCTTTGAATGCCTCTTTTTTTCTCCTGTAAACTCTATGTTGATGCCTTTACCCAAAAAGCTCTACTTTTGTCTCATCTGACCAGAGAGCATTCTTCCAAAATGTTTTAGACTTTTTCAGGTAAGTTTTGGCAAACTCCAGCCTGGCTTTTTTATGTCTCGGGGTAAGAAGTGGGGTCTTCCTGGGTCTCCTACCACACAGTCCCTTTTCATTCAGATGCCGATGGATAGTACGGGTTGACAATGTTGTACCCTCGGACTGCAGGGCAGCTTGAACTTGTTTGGATGTTAGTCGAGGTTCTTTATCTAACATCCGCACAATCTTGCGTTGAAATCTCTTTGTCAATTTTTCTTTTCCTTCCACATCTAGGGAGGTTAGCCACAGTGCCATGGGCTTTAAACTTCTTGATGACACTGCGCACGGTAGACACAGGAACATTCAGGTCTTTGGAGATGGACTTGTAGCCTTGAGATTGCTCATGCTTCCTCACAATTTGGTTTCTCAAGTCCTCAGACAGTTCTTTGGTCTTCTTTCTTTTCTCCATGCTCAATGTGGTACACACAAGGACACAGGACAGAGGTTGAGTCAACTTTAATCCATGTCAACTGGCTGCAAGTGTGATTTAGTTATTGCCAACACCTGTTAGGTGCCACAGGTAAGTTACAGGTGCTGTTAATTACACAAATTAGAGAAACATCACATGATTTTTCGAACAGTGTCAATACTTTTGTCCACCCTCTTTTTTATGTTTGGTGTGGAATTATATCCAATTTTGCTTTAGGACAATTCTTTTTGTGTTTTTTCATTTAAGACAAATTAAATGAAGATAATAATACCAAAGAATTTGTGTTTGCAATCATTTTCAGGAAGAAACTGAGTATTATCTGACAGAATTGCAGGGGTGTCAATCCTTTTGGCCACAACTGTATGGGGTACCATGGTACTCAGTACAAATTGCGCAACAACTTTTGTGGTCCAATTTCTCCTATTACCCTTGTGAAAATAAAAAATATCGGACTAAAAAATCATTTTTGAGGAAAAAAAATGATTTTTTTCTTTTCACGGTTCTGCGTTATAGACTTCTGTGAAGCACTTGGGAGTTCAAAGTGCTCACCACACATCTAAATAAGTTCCTCAAGGGGCATAGTTTCCAAAATGGTGTCACTTGTGGGAGATTTTCACTGTTTAGGCACATTAGGGGCTCTCCAAATGGGACATGCCGTCCAATCTCAATTCCAGCCAATTCTGCATTGAAAAAGTCAAACGATGCTCTTTTCCTTCCGAGCTCTGCCATGCGCACAAACAGTGGTTTACCCCCACATATGGGGTATCGGCGTACTCAGAACAAATTGTACAACAACTTTTTGGTGTCTAGTTTCTCCTGCTACCCTTGTGAAAATAAAAATTTTGGGGCGAAAAGATCATTTTTGTGGAAAAAATATTCTTTATTTTCATGACTCTACGTTATAAACTTCTGCGAAGCACTTGGAGCTTCAAAGTGCTTACCACACATCTAGATAAGTTAATTAACCCCTTCATGACCCAGTCTATTTTGACCTTAATGACCTGGCCATATTTTACAATTCTGACCAGTGTCCCTTTATGAGGTAATAACTCAGGAACGCTTCAACGGATCCTAGCGATCCTGAGACTGTTTTTTCGTGACATAGTGGGCTTCATGATAGTGGTAAATTTAGGTTGATCATTTTTGCATTTATTTGTGAAAAAAACGGAAATTTTGCGAAAATTTAGCAATTTTCAATTTTTAAATTTTATTCTGTTAAACCAGAAAGTTATGTGACACAAAATAGTTAATAAATAACATTTCCCACATGTCTACTTTACATCAGCACAATTTTGGAGACAATTTTTTTTTTCTTAGGAAGTTATAAGGGTTAAAAGTTGACCAGCGATTTCTCATTTTTACAACAAAATTTACAAAACCATTTTTATTAGGGACCACCTCACATTTGAAGTCACTTAGAGGGGTCTATATGGCAGAAAATACCCAAAAGTGACACCATTCTAAAAACTGCACCTCAAGCTACTCAAAACTTCATTCAAGAAGATTATTAACCCTTCAGGTGCTTCACAGGAACTAAAGCAACATGGAACGAATAAATGGACATTTTAATTTTTCCAACAAAAATTTTATTTTAGCATCAATTTTTACATTTTCACATGGACATCAGGATAAAATGGATCATAAAATGTGTTGAGCAATTTCTCCTGAGTATACCAATACCTCATATGTGGTCATAAACCACTCTTTGGGCGCATGGCAAGACTCAGAAGGGAAGGAGCGCCATTTGACTTTTTGAATGGAAAATATGCTGGAATATTTAGCGGTTGCCATGTTGCATTTGGAGAGCCCCTCTGTGCCTAAACATTGGAGCTCCCCCACAAGTGACCCAATTTTGGAAACTAGACCACCCAAGGAACTTATCTAGATGCATAGTGAGCACTTTGAACCCCAAGGTGCTTCAGAAATTGATCAGTAAAAAAAATTTTCTTTTAGCCTAAGTTTTTTCATTTTCACAAGGGCAACAGGAGAAATTGCCCAACAAATTTAAGGATCCATTTTATACTGAGTACACTGATACCTCATATGTGGTCATAAACCACTGTTTGTGCGCATGGCAGGGTTCAGAAGGGAAGGAGCGCCATTTGACTTTTTGAATGGAAAATTACCTCCAATCATTAGCGGACACCATGTCTCGTTTGGAGAGCCCCTGTGTGCCTAAACAGTGAAAACCCACCACAAGTGACACCATTTTGGAAATTAGACCCCTTAAGGAACTTATCTAGATGTGTGGTGAGCACTTTGAACCCCCAAGCGCTTCACAGAAGTTTATATCGCAGAGCTGTGAAAATAAAAAAATCATTTTTTTTCCTCAAAAAATGATTTTTTAGCCAGCTATTTTTTATTTTCACAATGGTAACAGGAGAAATTGGACCCCAAAAGTTGTTGTACAATTTGTCCTGAGTACACTGGTACCCCATATGTGGGGGGAATCACTGTTTGGGCACATGTCGGGGCTAGGAAAGGAAGTAGTGACTAGAGTTGAGCGAAACATGTCAGATTCAAAGCGAAACCCGACCATTGCGTGAAGTCGGCCATGCGTTCGTCGACCCGAGCGCCAAAGTCGTGTTTCCCATAATGCTTGCAGGCGCCTTTTCTTAGCCAATGAGCAAAGACGCACACTGTAGGCAACAAGATTACATGGGCAGTGGCCACCACCATCACCACCAGAAGGGCATTGCAGTGATTGGCTTGCTTTGTGTGGCATCACAGTGGCTATAAAAGCCCTGACCACCAACCACCATTTTACTTCTGCCGATCTTAGTGGGTTGCCCTCCCAGGGCTTTGGGGTACTCGGTACCGAGCCCGATGAGCTTCAATAGGAGATGTCATGGCAGCTGTGACCCAGCCCGTGGCCCTGGGAGCCCATTGTAAAAGGGGTTGTTTCAGTATGCTTGTAGTGATGAAAGTTTATAAGTGATTCGTGACACCACCTGTAGTGTTCGGCAATGAAGATATAAGCTGACGCTGCAGACAGATCCTCTGGGACAGATGGTGTGGCGCAGCAGTGATGGTATAGCCCTCCACAGGCAGGTCTGTAGTCCCAGGGCAGAGTAAATGGAGTGACAAGTAGATGGTGCAGTGTCAGGTGCAAGGGATGTAGCAATGCTGGGCAGGTTGGCGCAGGAATAAGTGGAGGACACCAGGGCATGTAGTTCCAAAGCTTTACTCACAGTCTGTTGTACAAATAGGTGCCTGCCTCCGTGCCGTGTCCTCCGGGTCAGGGGACTCAGTCAACCTCCAGGCCAGATGGAATACTCCTTTCCAACACTCCGTCAACATGTACCTTTCTGAACGTCTCCTCTTATAGTGCCTTTAGGTGAAGTAATCCCAGTACTGAGTTACACTGGAGTTCCTCCTGTCCGATGTTCTTATGAACTCTACTTGTACGGCAGACAGCTGTAGCCTGCTTCGGGGACTCCTTGCTACTAAGTCCCTGCTCACTATTATGTTGCTGTTGTGCCCCCAAGTCTTGTGTGGGAATAAAGTGGTCACTACTTCTATTCCTCCGGTGTCTGCTGCAGGACCATTAGTTTCCGTACAACCTTGGGGACCGGGCCCCAGCCTTGCGCTTAGAACTTCTAGGAAGGGTTTTTTTCTAACCCAAGTCCTCTGTTCTCTTTTACTCCTCGTGTTCCACACTCATCTTCCTCTCTATGGAGAGTCAGGCTTCCAGTCTGCGTTGCTCTCTCTCTCTTCCTTTCCCGTGCCAGCAGACCCAGGTCACTGGGATATGCTGCAGCACTTCCATCCATCTATCCCTCTCTCTGGGGATCTTCTTCTCTCCAACTCTCTAACCAACTGACTGACTGACTACCCTAAACTCTTCCCGCTCTTTGTAATGTTATCTAACTCCACCCACCTCCCAGCACATTTTGTGTTCCAGGCAGGGAGCCACCAATGGGTGCTTTGCTATACTCCAAGCAGGGAGCCGCCGAAGGTGCTTTGCTACACTACTTTGTGGTGTGGAGTGCAGGTGTTGGAGTGTGGTCAGGAGTCTCCACCTTACCTGGATGGTGGGATACCACACCTCAGGAGGAGGTGCAGTACCTCTGTGGCAACTGAGCCTCAGGGGCGCCAAATTAGCGTAGGGAGAGGTTGCTGCCACTGTATCTCAGTAGGAAGAGAGTTAGGCAGGAAAGAAAAGTGATTCTGTGCGTGTGCTGATAGCAATTGTGCTATATAGTTAGTGTGCAGTGACAGGGGAGGATTTTCTTGTGTGCAGCAGTGCTGGTTATTAGGCTGCATGATAGCTGCATTGCTGTGTGTACATTGCTGTGCAGACTGCATTTAAAACAGCACTAATACGTGTATTCTTTTTTTTCTGCACAGTTACCGACCGCTCATTTTTTCCCACACCATATAGAACTGTACGCTCCTCACACACTATCGTGTACCGGCTGGTATCAAGGACAAATACATGCTGACTATCTGTGTGTGACTACGGAAATAAATACGGAGATTTAAATTTTCCCCTACACCGTATACAGCTGTATGTTTCTGATACAGTACCGTATATCTGCTGCTTGGATCACGGTCAAATCCATACTGGGAGAGCGTCTATGTATGACTAAGGAAATATATATGGAGATTTACATTTTTCCCTACACCGTATACAGCTGTACGTTTATGATACAGTACCGTATATCTGCTGTTTGTATTACGGTCAAATCCATACTGGGAGAGCGTCTGTGTATGACTCCGGAAAAAAATATGGAGATTTAAATTTTCCCCTACACCATATACAGCTGTACGTTACTGATACAGAACCGTATATCTGCTGTTTGTATTAAAGTCAAATCAATACTGAGAGAGCATCTGTGTGTGACTAAGGAAATATAAACAGAGATTTAAATTTTTCCCTACACCATACACAGCTGTAGGTTTCTGATACAGTACCATATATCTGCTGTTTGTATGACGGTCAAATCCATACTGGGAGAGCGTCTGTGTGACTCTGGAAAAAAATACGGAGATTTAAATTTTCCACTACACCGTATACAGCTGTACATTTCTGATACAGTACCGTATATCTGCTGTTTGTATTACGATCAAATCCATACTGGAAGAGCGTCTGTGTGTGACTTCGGAAATAAATATGGAGATTTAAATTTTCCACTGCACCGTATACAGCTGTACATTTCTGATACAGTACCGTATATCTGCTGTGTGTATGATGGTCAAATCCATACTGGGAGAGCATCTGTGTGTTACTAAGGAAATATATACGCAGAGTTAAATTTTTCCCTACACCTTATACAGCTGTACGCTCCTCATACAGTACCATATATCTGCTGGTATTTTCGGTACATGTTCCCAAACATGAGGAAGTATGGTGGAAGAGGCTGCGGATCTGGGCGGGGGGGCAACTGGTAATGATGGTGGTGGTGGTGCATCTGCTGATTATGCCAAAAGCACAATAGCAGCTAAGGCAGGAGGTGTTGAGCCTGCGTCATCGTCTGGCTCAAGAAGGCCTGGAAGGTTCCCTTTTCTGGGAGTAGGTAAACCGCTTTTAAAGCCGGAGCATCAGGAACAGGTTTTGGCTTACATTGCCGAAACAGCCTCCAGCTCTATCGCCTCCTCTTCTGAAGTTTCAAAAACTGCAATCTCTGAGTTGTCAGTGCAGGCTTCTGATCAGGAACAACACCTTTCCTTGTGTCCTTCACCCCCACCAAAAGTGAAGGATGCGGCAGGCCACACTTCAGATTACTCCATGGAGCTCTTTTCACATACCATGCCTGGGTTATCAAGTCAAATCCTGAAATTGAGGAGGAGGTGATAGATGACCCAGTTGTTAACCCGGATTGGCATCCATTGGGGGAAGAGGGGGCCACTGGCAATAGCACAGAAGAGGAGAAGGATCCGCAGCAGGCATCGACATCACAGCAGCTTTTATCTGGCAGGCCCGTAGCTGTCCAAAAACGTGGTAAAAAAACAAAAAGAGATGCAGGACAGCTTGGCCAGAAGGTCAAATTAGCACAGTGTGCAAGCATTGAAAATTTATACCATAGTAGGAAGAGTGCAGTGTGGCACTTTTTTGACCAAAATCCTATTGATGAGGCAAAGGTTATCTGTAAGAAGTGCGGAAGGACCTTTAGCCGAGGGAAAAATCTCCGAAATTTGAATACCATTTGCATGCTTAGACATTTAATCACCATGCAAGCGTGAACGGACAACAAAACCTTAGGTAGCACATGTGCACCTGCTCCGACTAAAGGTAGCCAGCAATGCTCCATCGCTTCCCCCACTGTAAGCCCACCGGTAAGCACACCACCAGCAAGAAATTTTGAGGTGTCGTCGCAAGGCCAAAGCAGTCAAGGAATCACAATGTTTTTTCAGCGAAAGACTGAATCTAGGCCATCACCACCACCACCACCATCACCAACCCCCTCTCAGTCCGTCAGGTCCACCGCTAGTTCCCCCATATGCAGCTCTCAAGTCCAGCTCACCCTACCAGACACTCTGAGTAGGACAAGAAAGTACTCATCCTCTCATCCACGTACACTGGCTTTCAACGCCTACATTGCCAAACTGATCTCACTAGAGATGATGCCCTTCCGTTTGGTTGAAAGTGAAGCGTTCCGAGACCTCAAGCCTACGCTGTCCCACACTATGACCTACCCAGTCGGCATTTCTTTTCTAGAAAAGCCATCCCTGCCCTCCACCTGCATGTGAAAGACCGCATTGTCCATGCACTCAAACAATCAGTGAGTGGAAAGGTGCACCTCACAACAGATGCATGGGCCAGTAGGCATGGCTAGGGCCGTTATGTGTCCATCACTGCGCACTGGGTTAATATGTTGGATGCAGGCTCCACAGGGGACAGCGGAGGTTGAACTTTGCTGCCTAGCCCACGGTATAGGGAACAGTTGGCTGTAGGCGTTCGACAATCCAGAAGCGAAAGCTCGTCGACAGAGCGCAGTCGCACGTGCACTCCATCTGCAGCTGCCAGTGTTGCACATGAGGTGTCCCACTATCGAACAGCTAGTGGTAAGTGTCAACAGGCTGTTTTAAAGATGATGTCTTTGGGCGACAACAGACACACCGCGGTGGTACTGGCCGAGTACTTGCAGTTTGAGGGCAGACATGGAATTGTCGGGTGTGCAGTGGTCAAAATTGAAAAACCTCTGTAAAGTCCTTCAGTGTTTTGAGGAATGCACACGGCTGGTAAGCACAGACAACGCCATCATAAGCATGAGCATCCCACTTATGCGTCTGCTCATGCAAAGTTTGATGCACATTAAAGATCAGGCGTCTGCAGCGGATGAGGAAGAGGAGGAGGAGGAGGGAAGCCTTGATGATAGTCAGCCCTTGTCTGCTCAGGGAACTGTCCTGGATGAGGTGGAGGAAGAACAGGAAGAGGAGGATGGGGGGGATGATTATTTTGGGGAGGAGCATGCTTCTCAGTGGCAAGAGAAAATGTTGGCTTGCCAAGGTCAGGTACAGGGTTTGTGCGTGACTGGAGGGATGTGGATTTGCCAGAAAGTGCTCCTCCACCCACCACTCGCAATGCATCATTGACACCTGGAACATTGGCCCACATGTGTGATTATCTGTTGCGGATCCTAAAAAGGGACCCCCGCATTGTCAAAATTATGAAGGATGATGACTACTGGTTGGCCAGCATCCTCGATCCACACTATAAAGGCAAATTACAGAACATCATGCCACAGGAGAACCTAGCGCTAATATTGGCGAACAAACAAGCAACTCTGGTAAACCGTTTGTTAGAGGCATTCCCAGGACACAGAGCAACAGTGCAGGTTCTACCATGAGCAATACTGGGCCAAATGGAAGAGGTGTTCATGGGGCACACAGCCGAACTGGCGTTGGAGACAGGGGTTTCATGACCATGTTGTGGACTGATTTCTCGAGGACCGCTCACACGACTGTTAATACTGAATCAATTGCAACAGACAGGAGACAGCAGTTATGAACTTTGGTTCAAAATTACCTCTCCTCCCCTATCGATGTTCTCCCTCCCTGTTCATTCCCCTTTGACTACTGGGCCTCTAAACTGGACACTTGGCCTGAATTGGCACAATATGCCTTACAGGAGCTCGCTTTCCCTGCTGGTAATGTGCGATCAGAAAGAGTTTTCAGTGCTGCTGGATCAATTCTGACAGAAAGAAGGACCCGACTGTCGAACCAAAATGTTGGTGATCTCATCTTCATTAAAATGAACCATGCCTGGGTTTTAAAGGATTTTGTACCACCTCACCCTGATGACACATAGGTTGCCAGCAAAATGGCTCGCTTTGTCCTCCTCTTCCTCTGACTTGTGCAATTCCTCCATTTACAGCTGCTGAACGTCCAGCCTACACCTCAACAAATGCCAGTTTTTACACCTCCCTAACTGAGCTGTACACCCCCAGGGCTGGCAACAGCACATGGCGCACCTGGGCAAGTGCCGAGGCCCTGAGAAGGTGGGGGGGCCAACTCGTGGTCGACGGCACTGACACAGTACCCCACACAGTACGCCGGTGTCTCTGACGGTGGGGGGGCCCACTCGCCGTCAGAGACACCGTCGTACTATGAGGGGCCCTGTGCCAGTGCCGTCTCCCATGAATGGGCCCCCCCTGCTTGCTCAGGGCACCAGCACTTGCAATACTTACCTCTCCCTGCTCCACCACTGTGACCTCTTCCGCTTTCCTGACAGTGATATCCAGGTCAGAGAGCGCGATGACGTCACATCTCTACACCATCTGCCTGAACAGTCCAAGATTCATAAATATCAAAGCTTAATATTTTTGGAAGTTGGAGTGGGGTTTTTTTTAGATTTGGCTATCTTAGGAGGATATCTATTTGTGCAAGTAACTATTACTGTGCAGAATTATTAGGCAACTTAATAAAAACCAAATATATACCCATCTTACTTGTTTATTTTCACCAGGTAAACCAATATAACAACACAAAATTTAGAAATAAACATTTCTGACATTCAAAACCAAAAAAAAAGTGACCAACATAGCCACATTTCTTTACGATGACACTCAACTGCCTTCCATCCATAGATTCTGTCAGTTGCTTGATCTGTTTACGATCATCATTGCATGCAGCAGCCACCACAGCCTCCCTGACACTGTTCCGAGAGGTGTAACGTTTTCACTCCCTGTAGATCTCACATTTTATGAGGGACCACAGGTTCTCTATGGGGTTCAGATCACGTGAACAAGGGTGCCATGTCATTATTTTTTCTTCTTTTAGACCTTTACTGGGCAGCCACGCTGTGGAGTATTTGGATGCATGTGATGGAGCATTGTCCTGCATGAAAATCATGTTTTCTTGAACGATACCGACTTCTTCCTGTACCACTGCTTGAAGAAGGTGTCTTACACAAACTGGCAGTAGGTCAGGGAGTTGAGCTTCACTCCATCCTCAACCCGAAAAGGTCCCACAAGTTCATCTTTGATGATACCAGCCCATACCAGTACCCCACCTCCACCTTGCTGGCATCTGAGTCAGAGTGGAGCTTTCAGGCCTTTACTGATCCAGCCTCGGGCCCATCCATCTGGCCCATCCATCTGGCCCATCAAGAGTCACTCTCATTTCATCAGTCCATAAAACCTTGCAAAAATCTGTCTTAACATATTTATTGGCCCAGTCTTGACGTTTTATCTTATGTTTCTTGTTCAAAGGTGGTCGTTTTCCAGCCTTCCTTACCTTTGCCATGTCCCTGAGTATGGCACACCTTGTGCTTTTTGATACTCCAGTAACATTGCAGCTCTGAAATATGGCAAAACTGGTGGCAAATGACATCTTGGCAGCTTCACGCTTGATTTTCTTCAATTTATGGGCAGTTATTTTGAGCCTTTTTTATCAACACGCTTCTTGCGATTCTGTTGGCTATTTGCCATGAAACGCTTGATTGTTCAGTGATCATGCTTCAAAAGTTTGGCAATTTCAAGGCTGCTGCATCCCTCTGCAAGACATCTCACAATTCTCTCTTCTGACCCATTTTGCCAAAGGAAAGGAAGTTACCTAATAAATAAGCATACCTTATATAGGGTGTTGATGTCATTAGACCACACTCCTCCTCATTACAGAGTTGCAAATCACCTGATTTACATAATTGGCAGTTGGCTTTCAAGCCTATACAGCTTGGAGTAGTACAACATGTATAAAAAGGATGATGTGATCAAAATACTCATTTGCCTTATAATTCTGCACACAGTGTATAGGCCCATCATACACTGGAGCATCATCCATGGGGCCTATCTTATACTGCAGCATCATATGGGGCCCACTATATATGGAGCATAATATAGGCCCATCATACAATGGAGCATCATGCATGGGGCCCATCATATACTGGAGCATCATATGGGGCCCATTATATATGGAGCATTATATAGACCCATCATACAATGGAGCATCATCCATGGGGCCCATCATATACTGGAGCATCATATGGGGCCCATTATATATGGAGCATTATATAGGCCCATCATACAATGGAGCATCATCCATGGGGCCCATCATATAGTGGAGCATCATATGGGGCCCATCAGATACTAAAGCATCATATGGGGCCCATTATATATGGAGCAATATATAGGCCCATCATACAATGGAACATCATCCATGGGACCCATCATATACTGGAGCATCATATGGGGTTCATTATTTATGGGGCATCATATATGGTATGGCGCATTATATGGAGCACATATGGGGCATATTCTGTATGGAGCAATATATAGGGCCCATCATATACTGTATGGAGCTTGATATGCGACTCATTATACTGTATGGAGCAATATGTGGGGCTCATTCTACTCTATGGGGGCCATCCTAGACTGTATGGCACATTATATGGGGACCATCATATACTGTAGCATTATGTGGAGCTCATCATATACTATATGGAACATTATATGGGACCAATTATTCTGTATGGAGCAATATATGGGGCTCATTATTCTGTATGGTGCACTATGTGGTGGCCATAATACTGTATGGAGGAATATACTGTCCGGTTTTTGAGCTATTGTAGGATTTAAAATAAATATCAGTCATGTAATGTAAGAAGTGAAGTATTTGTCATTGCACTATACCAATATTTCTCTGCCATATCAGAGCCTTATGAATTGTGGCATGTGTTAAAGGGGCCCACTGACACTCTTTCACCCGGGGCACATGAAAACCTGGAGCCAGCCCTACCCCCCCACAACTTTAGCCAAATAACCCCCAGTTTTCAATGAGCAATAGTAAATAGTTAATAGTAAATTAAGGTTGACAAGCTTAAGTAATAAGAATTGATGTTGTTGGCATTGAAATGGGCACTGTAGGTGTGTTTACTGTCCTCCACTCCCTGCCGACTTTGCTTCCCCATTGACATGCATTGGGTTTCGTGCTTCAGTCAGACCTCCGATTTCCCGATAGTCGGCATATTTCGTTCGACTCGACTTTTGAGAAAGTCGGGTTTCATGAAACCTGACTCGACCCTAAAAAAGGCAAAGTTGCTCATCTCTAGTAGTGACCTTTTGAAATGCCGACTTGATGGAATGGTCTGCGTTTGCAGAGCCCCTGATGCGCCTAAACAGTAGAAACTCCCCACAAGTAACCCCATTTTGGAAAACTAGACCTCCCAAGGAACTTATCTAGATGTCTGGTGAGCACTTTGAACCCCCAAGTGCTTCACAGAAGTTTATATTGCAGAGCTGTGAAAATAAAAAATCATTTTTTCCCCCAATTTTTTATTTTCCCAAGGGTAACAGGAGAAATTAGACCCCTAAATTTGTTGTGCAATTTTTCCTGAGTATGTTGATATCCCATATGTTGGGGTAAACCACAGTTTGGGCACACGTTGGGGTTTGGAAAGGAGGGAGCACCGTTTGACTTTTTGAATGCAAAATTGGCTGGAATCAATGGTGGCGCCATGTCGCGTTTGGCGACCCCCTGATGTGCCTAAACAGTGGAAAACCCTCAATTCTAACTCTAACCCTAACCCCAACACATCCCTAACCCCAACACATCCCTAACCCTAATCCCAACCCTAACCATAACCCTAACCCCAACACACCCCTAACCATAACCCTAAACCCAACCCTAACACCAACACACCCCTAACCCTAATGTTAACCCTCATTCCAACCCTAACCCTAATTCCAACCCTAACCCTAGCTCCAACCCTAACCCTAATTCTAATCCTAACCCCTATTCTAACCCTAACCCTAACAGAAAATAAAAATATTTCATTTTATTATTTGTCCCTACCTATGGGGGAGATAAGGGGGGGTGATTTACAGTTTTTTTTATTTTGATCACTGTGATAGGATCTATCACAGTGAACAAAATGAATGAATGGCATCTACCGTTTGGCAGATTCAAACGGCGCACTGCGCATGTGCCCACCATTTTGGAAAATGGCGGCACCCATCACCGATGGCGGCGGGTCACCAGAAGCCACAGCAGGACTTGGAGGGTACCGGGGGGTGATCGGAAGGTGGGGGAGCAGAGGGAAGGGGAGGGGGAGCACATGATGATGGCATCTGCAGATCACCACCATCATTCATTGGCGGAGGCCGATCACCCCCATCAGTTATGGGGGTCAGATCGGTGTCTCCAGCCATGCCTGATGCTATTTCAGCATCGGCCATGGCTGGATTGTAATATTTCATCAAATTTCATTGATGAAATATTACTATCGCTCTGATTGGCTGTTTCACTTTCAAGAGCCTATCAGAGCGATTGTAGCCAAAGCCTTCTGTATCTGCGGGTCGGGTGACCTTTCAGTGTCCCTGGTCACCCGACCCGCAGGAATGCTATTTATACCATGACGCCAACATAGGCATCATGGGTCATATTGGCACAGATTTTCATGATGCCTACGTTGGCATCATGGGTTGGGAAAGAGTTAAGGGCTCTAGTTTCCAAAATGGTGTCACTTGTGGGGGGTCTCCACTGTGTAGGCACATCAGGGGCTCTCCAAACGTGACATGGCGTCCGATCTCAACTCCAGCCAATTCTGCATTGAAAAAGTCAAACGGCGCTTCTTCCGCTCCAAGCCATGCCGTGTGCCCAAACAATGGCTTACCCCCACATATGGGGTATCGGCATATTCAGGAGAAATTGCACAGCAAATTTTGTGGTTCATTTTCTCTTTATACACTTGTGAAAATAAAAAAATTGGTTCTGAAGCAATATGTTTGTAAAAAAAAAGTTAAATGTTAATTTTTCCTTGCACATTGCTTCAGTTCCTATGAAGCACATAAAAGGTTAATAAACTTCTTGAATGTGGTTTTGAGCACCTTGAGGGGTGCAGTTTCTGGAATGGTGTCACTTTTGGATATTTTCTGGCATACTGACCCCTCAAAGTGACTTCAAATTTTAAACCTTATAACTTCCTAACCAAAAAAAATTTGTTTCCAAAATTGTGCTGATGTAAAGTAGACATGTGGGAAATGTTATTTATTAAGTATTTTGTGGGAGCCCTGGCCCTAACCCTAATGGGAAAATGGAAATACATACATTTTTTTTATTTTATTATTTTCCCTAACTAAGGGGGTGATAAAGGAGGGTTTGATTTACTATTTATGGCGAGTTTTTATGTTTGGCAGCTGTCGCACGCTAAAAGACGCTTTTTATTGTAAAAATAGTTTTTGCATCACCACATTTTGAGAGCTATAATTTTTCCAAATTTTGACCCACCGAGTCATGTGAGGTCTTATTTTTTGCGGGAAGAGTTGATGTTTTTACTGGTACCATTTTCAGGCATGTGACATTTTTTGATCGCTTTTTATTCCAATTTTTGGGACGCAGAATGAACAAAAACCAACCAGCATTTCAAGAATTTCTTTTGGGGGGTGCATTTACACCGTTCCATTTGCGGTAAAATTGTTAATGCGGTTTTATTCTTCGGGTCAGTATGATTGCAGCAACACCTCATTTATCCCTTTTTTATGTTTTGGCGCTTTTATGCAATGAAAACAATTTTATATAAAAATAATTATTTTTGCATCGCTTTATTCTGCGAGCTGTAACTTTTTAATTTGTTCACAAATGATGCTGTATGGCAGCTCGTTTTATTGCAGGACAAGATGACGTTTTCAGCGGTACCATGGTTATTTATATCCGTCTTTTTGATTGCGCGTTATTGCACTTTTTGTTTGGCGGTATGATAATAAAGCATTATTTTTTGCTTTGTTTTTTACTTTTATTTTTTAAGGGGTTCGCTAAAGGGGTTAACTAATGGGACAGTTTTATAGGGCGGGTCGTTACCACATGAGCGCCGCTGATCGCTTTGATGTACTATCCCGTCCATGGGCATAGGGGCCCGGGTCTCATGGACGGGATAGTACGTCAGATGTCAGAAAGGGGTTAAAATGCACCAGGTTATTAGAGTGGTTTGTGCTGTTATTATTATTATTATTATTATTATTTATTATTATAGCGCTTTACATGTGAGGAGGGGTATACATAATACATACAAGTACAGTATTCTTAAACAATACAAGTCACGACTGGTACAGGATGAGAGAGGACCCTGCCCGCGAGGGCTCACAATCTACAAAGGGATGGGTGAGGATACAGTAGGCGAGGGTAGAGCTGGCCGTGCAGCGGTTTGGTGGATCGGTGGTTACTGCAAGTTGTAGGCTTGTCGGAAGAGGTAGGTCTTCAAGTTCTTTTTGAAGGTTTCCATGGTAGGCGAGAGTCTGATATGTTGTGGTAAAGAGTTCCAGAGTAGAGGGGATGCGCGGGAGAAATCTTGTATGCGATTGTGGAAAGAGGAGATAAGAGGGGAGTACAGAAGGAGATCTTGTGAGGATCGGAGGTTTCGTGCAGGTATGTACCGGGAGACTAGGTCACAGATGCTGTTGATAAATATGGCACATATTTAGACTGTCCTGTCCAACTTTACATGATCTGTTAGGGTATGTGCACACATTGCGGATTTTGATGCGGATCCGCAGTGGTTTTTGAAGCATGGATTTGCATCAAATCCGCAGTGTAGTGCACAGGCAATGTTAGTCTATGACAAATTAAGATTTCTTATGCCCATGCTGCTGAAAAATCTGCGCAGATTTGCAGCGTTTTTTTTTCCGAGGCATGTCAATTCTTTTTGCGGATCCGCAGCACTGTTTTCCAGTGCAATACCCTTAGTTGGCTTAGTTTGAGTCAAAAATTTGCACCAAAATTTTGAGCATGGTGTCACAATTAAAGCTCATTTTGGATAAAGCACATCTAATTTCAGTGAAGCCAAGTTCCTCTGTCTGACAAGGCTGAGTAAATGTCGAAAAAGCAAAATAAATATAGTGAGTGCAGGTAATTAAAGCCATTTTGATACAAATTGCACCAAAATGGTTTTCAAGACTGGAAGACTTGTATTGTGAGTATGTTTTCACAGATAGAAATTGTATCCATTAAAGTCTACTAGCAATTGAACCCTTTCTACTCCCAGGGGGCGAGAATTTTTATTGGTACATTTTTAATTTTATGCCATTTTTTGAAGACACCATCTGAAAATTTGCTTACACAGTGTCTTCAATAAAATGTCTCCAGAGATCGCTTTATGTGTACACACTGACTCCGACACAATTTTGTTTAAGTAATTTACTAAAAAAGTGATGGCAACCCCGAGTTCCAAAACTGCAACCCAAAACCCGCTTATTTATTGCAAAGCGTAAACACGGCAATTTAACCTGAATAATGACGTTTTAGTTTAGAAAAATTAAAAAAACTCATACAGAGAGCATGTGGGGGCAGTTTGTTACACTGTGATGGTCTTTGGTAAGAAAGCGGGATCTCCAACTGTCCCTGGAACTGGAACCCTAACCATCCCTGCCTCGGGAGTACTATTAATGGGAGACAGGCCCGAGTCTCTAACTTTACTATGCTTCTGTTATACCATGATCCGTCCCATTCCCCTCTCCAAGGAGGCCAGGGACAGATATGTTAGTGTATAAACAAACAGGGATAATAAAAAGCAACTAACTGTTGTGCTCAAATGTTTACATACCCCGGCAGAATTTTTGCTTTCTTGACCTCTGTCAGAGAATATGAATGATAACACCAAAACTTTTTCTCTACTCATGGTTAGTGGTTGGGTGAAGGCATTTATTGTCAAATTAATGTGTTTAAATCATAATGACAACCCAAGACATCCAAATGACCCTGATTAAAATTTATTTACCCCATTTCTGTATCGCCCCCTCTAACATCAATGACATCTTGAAGTATTTTGTGGTAGTTGTGGATGAGGTTCATTATTTTCTCAGATGGTAAAGCTGCCCACTCTTCTTGGCAAAAAGCCTCCAGTTCCTGTAAATTCCTGGACTGTCTAGCATGAACTGCGTGCTTGAGATCTCCCCAGAGTGACTCAATGATATTAAGGTCAGGAGGCTGAGATCCCTAGACCCCTCACTTCACTATCTGTAAGTTACTTAATTTAAACCCTAAAGAGCACCTTTAGGATAAATTAGGACGACGAGTTGGGGCCCGTAACCATAGCAATCCAGGTGAATTGTTTGCAGACTTGCAAATGAAATAGAGCAAGATGCCTCAAGATGTCTTGCATAACCTAGTGGCTTCAATGACTCACTGGTGTGATGCAGTAATTTAACCCCTTAACCCCCGGATCTTTTTTCGGTTTTGCGTTTTTGTTTTTCGCTCCCCTTCTTCCTAGAGCCATAACTTTTTTATTTTTCCATCAATATGGCTGGTTGAGGGCTTGTTTTTTGTGGGAACAGTTGTACTTTTGAAAGACACCATTGATTTTACCATGTCGTGTACTAAAAAACAGTAAAAAAATTCCAAATGCGGTGAAATTGCAAAACAAGTGCAATCCCACACTTGTTTTTTGTTTGGCTTTTTTACGAGGTTCACAAAATGCTAAAACTGACCTGCAATTATGATTCTCCAGGTCATTACGAGTTCATAGACAGCAAACATGTCTAAGTTCTTTTTTATCTAAGTTGTGAAAAAAATTCCAAACTTTGCTAAAAAAGAAAAAATAATTATGCCATTTTCCAATACCCGTAGCGTCTCCATTTTTTATGATCTTGGGTTGGGTGAGGGCTTATTTTTTGCGTGCCGAGCTGATGTTTTTATTGATATCATTTTGGTGCAGCTACGATCTTTTGATCGCCCGTTATTGCGTTTAGAGACCAGGTTAATCCTTTTTTTTACTGATAGATCGGTTGATTCTGAACACGGTGATACCAAATATGTGTATATTTGATTTTATTTAGGCATTCGAATAAGTAAGTCAACTTTAGCCCATATAAACCGAACACACAAATCATAGAACAGAAAAAAAATAGATTTATATACACACACATAATAACATCACAATATAGATACAGCCTGATCTTGCCAGGTAGTAGCACCATGAGGTGAAACAAAATACTGGGTGAACACATCACGCACTTTGATTCCTGAGAGAGGACGCCGTAAAGGGAGCACATGTGGCCTAGGCCTATCCCCATTGTCGACCACACCTTCAGTCACATCAGATGAGGAGCAATCATGCAGTCTAGTGAAGTTATGGAGGACCACACAAGCTTGGATGACCTCATTGACGTTGGCTTCACTCAGTTGAATGGCAGACTGGAGGACACGCCATTTGGACAAAGAATGCCGAAGGCACACTCCACCAGTCTTCGGGCGTGTGAAAGGCGCAAATTAAAAATCCTGCGCCGGTGGTCAAGGTTTCTGCGCGGGTATGGCCTCATGACATGCCTGGTCCATTGGAAGGCTTCATCCCCCACTAGGACATAAGGCACCACTTCTTGATTTGAGCCTGGCAGCTGACGTGGTGGTGGTGCTAGGTCCAACTGGTTATTGCGCAGCCGCCCACTCATAATGGAAGAATTGAAGACTCGAGAGTCTCCAGTTCTTCCATAAGCCCCAATGTCTACAATTATAAACCTGTTGTTACTGTCAACCAGAGCCAACAAAACTACAGAAAAATATTGTTTATAATTATAGAATTGGGACCCTGAGTTCGGCGGCTTACGCACATGGATGTGCTTCCCATCCAGGGCTCCAATACAATTGGGGAATTGGCAGTGCAACTCAAATCCCCTGGTAATCCTCAACCAGTCTCCCATCTTGGGCTCTGGCATGACCAGATGATGAAGTCTGGACCAGATTTCCGAACATGTAGCACGATTGATGCCAGATATTGTCGATCACCCAATGAAAAACTCCAGATGGAGTGCGGCATAAGAAAGGCCAGTTGTGAGGAACCTACAATTAAACAAATGTCGAAAATATATACATTAATACATGCTAAAGGATGCACTCATTACATATAGATCACCAGAACAGTGTATAAGTAAGCTAGGCGAACAATACATATACACATGTACCACGGCTATGTAATGTGGAATAACACATCAAAGTCTTCTAACTTTTAGAGCATATATTTGGTACCAATTCATAATGTTACTTGGCCAAAAAGGTGTTACTGAGTAAGAGAATACTTTTTGAAACTAATCATCTACATACATTCTGTAGCTGAGGAATACATACCGTAACGTAAGGAGAAGCCGCTCCTCCGCAGAGATACATTTGCACATCCGGGTGTCCTGGAAGGTGATCTCTGGGCGCACTGTCTCCAACAAAACATCAAAGGTAGAAATGGTCATCCGACAATAGAGGAAGAACTTGTCAGGATGTGTCCTCAGAGCTGCATAAAGCCTGTGAAAATGGCCTTTATTGAGGCGTTGTCTCAAATGCGGATGAACCCACATGCGTCTCCTCCTTCTCGGATCCACATTCACTTGATATGGCTGGCCAAAGCGCGGGGACAAAACCCAGTTGAACGGAACACGATCAGTTGGGGTGAACTGAAGTGTGTCTGACATGTTTGTTAACAACCACCAAGACACCAACACAAGCACAGCACCAAAATGGGCAGATTGGAGGCTGCCACCTGATGTTAAGGCAATAAATAGGGTTGGTGCTGATGATTTAAATTATGTGCAGGCCTCAAAACCGTTAAATGTCCATTTTGCAAGGTTGCGAGAAAAAACCGCTATACGGATAACATACGGATTACATATGGATGCTTACATGATAAAAATACGCGGCCACACCCTGACAACGAATGACATGCGAATCACTATTTAGCGACCATTTATGCGTATTATGGCCGTACAATACGGTCCGTATTTTTCTACGTTGTGTGTGACTCCAGCCTTACATAGAGGCTATGATCAGATCGCCTCTATATAGCAGATTTACTCACTTGCTATAAGTGCAGACCACTAGGTGGTGCTCACAGCAGGCACTGACAACCATAAAGGTCTCCAGGAGACCTCCGGTTGTCATGCCAACACACCGGTGACCCGCGATCACGTGACGGGGGTCACTGGTGTGCGTATTTCCGGCGTGATTGCCTGAAGCTCTTGTTAAATGCCGCTGTCAACATTTGACAGCGACATTTAACTGGTTAATAGCTTTGGGTGGATCGCGATTACAAAACAAAACAGCTGTCATGTCACGGGAAAGATGTGGGTTCACCGGAGGAGCCCAACTCAAAGGGAGGGAGTCCGAAGTTGCCATAAATGTACGCCCGATGTCGGAAAGGGGTTAAGCAAGAGGTTGTGCTACAAAATGCTAAGTTATGTCATTGTAAACATGAACTGCTCTCTACGTTGTGATCAATAGATAATATATGCAAAACTTTTTGCAGTCAGTTTACAGTGGGTACAGACAGTATTCAGACCCCTTTAAATTTATCACTCTTTGTTTCATTTCAGCCATTTGGTAAAATCAAAAAAGTTCATTTTTTGTCTCATTACACTCTGCACCCCATCTTGACTGAAAACACAGAAATGTAGAAATTTTTGCAAATGTATTTAAAATGAAAAACTGAAATATTACATAGTCATAAGTATTCAGACCCTTT
Organism: Dendrobates tinctorius; assembly: GCF_039654945.1. Taxonomy (NCBI): domain Eukaryota; kingdom Metazoa; phylum Chordata; class Amphibia; order Anura; family Dendrobatidae; genus Dendrobates; species Dendrobates tinctorius. Next base: position 10,836,716 of record NW_027361712.1, on the reverse strand, counting down.
GCTCAGACATTAATATTTGTCACATGCTGTCCATTTCCTTGTGATCCCCCTTGAGATGGTTTTACTCCTTCATTGGAGTCCAGCTATATTTAATTAAACTGATAGAACTTGATTTGGAAAGGTACACACCTCTCTATATAAGACCTCACAGCTCACAGTACATGTCAGACCAAATGAGAATCATGAGATAAAAGAATTGTCCAAGAAGCTCAGAGACAGAATTGTGTCAAAGCACACATCTGGCCAAGGTTACAAAAGAATTTATGCACTACTCAAGGTTCCTAAGAGTACAGTGGCCTCCATAATCCTTAAATGTAAGAAGTTTCTGCCACCAGAAGTCTTCTTAGACCTGGCCATCCAGCCAAACTGAGTAATTGTGGAAGAAGAGCTTTGGTGAGAGGTAAAGAACCCCAAGATCACTGTGGCTGAGCTCAACAGCTGCAGTAGGGAGATGGGAGAAAGTTTCACAAAGTCCAACTACCACTGCAGCCTTCCACCAGTTGGGTCTTTATGGCAGAGAGACCCGACGGAAGCCTCTCCTCAGTGCAAGACATATGAAAACTCGCATAGAGTTTGCTGAAAAAAACACATGAAGGACTTCCAGGCTATGATAAATAAGATTCTCTGGTCTGATGAGATGAAGATAGAACTTTTTGGTGATAATTCTAAGCGGTATGTGAGGAGAAAACCAGGCACTGCTCATCACCTACCCAATACAATCCCAACAGTGAGATGTGGTGGTAGCAGCATCATGCTATGGGGGTGTTTTTCAGCTGCAGGGACAGGACGACTGGTTGCAATTGAAGGAAACATGAATGCGGCCAAGTACAGACATATTCTGCATGAAAAACTCTTCCAGGGGGCTCTGGACCTCAGATTTGGCTGAAGGTTCACCTTCCAACAAGACAATGACCATAAGCACACAGCTAACCTAACAAAGGAGTGGCTTCAGAACAACTCTGTGACCATTCTTGATTGGCCCAGCCAGAGCCCTGACCTAAACCCAATTGAGCATCTCTGGAGAGACCTGAAAACAGCTGTCCACCAACATTCACCATCCAACATGATGGAACTGGAGAGGACATGCAAGGAAGAATGGCAGAAGATCCTTAAATCCAGGTGTGAAAAATTTGTTGCATCATTCCCAAGAAGGCTCATGTCTTTACTAGCTCAAAAGGGTGCTTCGACTCAATACTGAGCAAAGGGTCTGAATACTTATGACCATGTGATATTTCAGTTTTGCAAAAATGTCTACAATTCTGTTTTTTCTTTCAGTCAAGATGAGGTGCAGAGTGTACATTAATGATAAAAAAACTTTTTTGATTTTACCAAATGGCTGCAATGAAACAAAGAGTTAGGAATAGAGTTGAGCGACTTTTGCTTTTTTAGGGTCGCGTTTCGTTTCGTGAAACCCGACTTTTCCAAAAGTCGGGTCGAGCAAGATCGTCCGATTATAGGGAAAAGTCGGGGTCATCCCGAAACACGAAACCCAATGTAAGTCAATGGGGAATAAAAGTCGGCAGTGAGAGGAGGACAGGAAACACACCTACAGTGCCCATTTGAATGCCAAAAGCATCAATTCTTCTTACTTAAGCTTGTCAACCTTAATTAACTTCATAATACAAGTTACGCACTGAAAAATGGGGGTTATTTGGCTAAATTTGTGGGGGGGGAGGGCTGGCTGCAGGTTTTCATGTGCCCTGGGCGAAAGAGCGCCCCTTTAATACATACCACAACTCATCATGCTCCGATACGGCAGAGAAATAGCGGTATAGTACAATGAAAAATACCTCACTTTTTACATCTCATGAAGAGGCCCATCTATTTCTCCATACAAAATCATTGGTCCCATATAATGTTTGAAACAGTATATGATGAGCTCCACATAATGCTACAGTATATGTTGGTCCCCATGGATGAAGCTCCACTGTCTTATGGGCCCAAATAATGCTCCAAACATAATGGGCCCCATTTCTACTGCTCTAGTGTATAATGGGCCCTGTAAATGCTGCTCCAGTGTCTGATGTCCACCTTTGGAATGTTCCAGTGTATGGTGGGCCCCATCTATCATTCTCCAGAGTATAGTGCTCCCCAAAAATTGCTGTCCCAACATAGAAAACAATCAAATAAGTCTCCTCGCTAGGGAATCCCTGTACTTGTCTGGACAGGTGCTGTAGCTTGCTTAACAGCTCGCCAGCCGTTCTCACGCCCAGTATGGATTGCACGTCATTGCACAAAGGTTAGAAAGGGTACCGTATCCCTGGATAACATGTATGGATAGCGTACACATTCAAAATATATGTCTATACAGCATGAGGCAGGCTCAGACGGTGGTAGGCCCAGTATGGATTGCACGTCATTGCACAAAGGTTAGAAGGGGTATCGTATCCCCGGATAACATGTATGGATAGCATACACATTCAAAATATATGTCTATACAGCATGAGGCAGGCTCAGACGGTGTTAGGCCCAGTATGGATTGCACGTCATTGCACAAAGGTTAGAAGGGGTACCGTATCCCCGGATAACATGTATGGATAGCGTACACATTCAAAATATATGTCTATACAGCATGAGGCAGGCTCAGACGGTGTTAGGCCCAGTATGGATTGCATGTCATTGCACAAAGGTTAGAAGGGGTACCGTATCCCCGGATAACATGTATGGATAGCGTACACATTCAAAATATATGTCTATACAGCATGAGGCAGGCTCAGACGGTGTTAGGCCCAGTATGGATTGCACGTCATTGCACAAAGGTTAGAAGGGGTACCGTATCCCCGGATAACATGTATGGATAGCATACACATTCAAAATATATGTCTATACAGCATGAGGCAGGCTCAGACGGTGTTAGGCCCAGTATGGATTGCACGTCATTGCACAAAGGTTAGAAGGGGTACCGTATCCCCGGATAACATGTATGGATAGCGTACACATTCAAAATATATGTCTATACAGCATGAGGCAGGCTCAGACGGTGTTAGGCCCAGTATGGATTGCACGTCATTGCACAAAGGTTAGAAGGGGTACCGTATCCCCGGATAACATGTATGGATAGCGTACACATTCAAAATATATGTCTATACAGCATGAGGCAGGCTCAGACGGTGTTAGGCCCAGTATGGATTGCATGTCATTGCACAAAGGTTAGAAGGGGTACCGTATCCCCGGATAACATGTATGGATAGCGTACACATTCAAAATATATGTCTATACAGCATGAGGCAGGCTCAGACGGTGTTAGGCCCAGTATGGATTGCACGTCATTGCACAAAGGTTAGAAGGGGTACCGTATCCCCGGATAACATGTATGGATAGCGTACACATTCAAAATATATGTCTATACAGCATGAGGCAGGCTCAGACGGTGTTAGGCCCAGTATGGATTGCACGTCATTGCACAAAGGTTAGAAGGGGTACCGTATCCCCGGATAACATGTATGGATAGCGTACACATTCAAAATATATGTCTATACAGCATGAGGCAGGCTCAGACGGTGTTAGGCCCAGTATGGATTGCACGTCATTGCACAAAGGTTAGAAGGGGTACCGTATCCCCGGATAACATGTATGGATAGCGTACACATTCAAAATATATGTCTATACAGCATGAGGCAGGCTCAGACGGTGTTAGGCCCAGTATGGATTGCACGTCATTGCACAAAGGTTAGAAAGGGTACCGTATCCCCGGATAACATGTATGGATAGCGTACACATTCAAAATATATGTCTCAGGAGGCAGGCTCAGACGGTGTCAGGCACAGTATGGATTTGACGGCCCAGATTACACAGCGGAGGAGCAGGGAGAGGTAAAGATTGCAAATGCTGGGGCCCTGGCTAAGCAAGGGGGGCCCACTCGTGGGAGTCGGTACTGGCACTGGGCCCCTCATAGTACAGCGGTGTGTCTGACGGCGGGTGTGCACCACCACCGTCAGAGACACTTGATTGCACTATGAGGGACCCTGTGCCAGTGCCCGCTCCCAAGAGTCGGCCTACCCACCTGTCCAGGGCAACGGCACTCGCACGGTGTCGTGCGCTAGGTGGTGACCCCGGCCATGGGGGGGGAGGCAGCACAGTTAGGGAGTTTTAGAAAGTGGCATATGTTGATGTTGGATATTCAACTGATGCAAAAGGCGAAATAGGTGAAGTACCAGGAAGAGGTGGACCAAAGCAAGCCATTTTTCTGTCACCCTATGTGTCATCAGGGGAAGGTGGGACAAAATCCTTGGAAACCCATGCGTGGTTCATTTTAATGAAGGTTAGATCATCCACATTTTGGGTTGACAGATGGGTCCTTTTTTCTGTCAGGATTGATCCAGCTGCACTGAAGACTCTTTCCGATAGCACACTTGCAGCTGGGCAAGCGAGCTCCTGTAAGGCATATTGGGCCAATTCAGGCCAGGTGTCCAGTTTAGCGGCCCAATAGTCAAAGGGGAATGACCTGTGTGGGAGAACATCGATATGGGAGGAAAAGTAGTTTGTAACCATAGTTGACAACTGCTCTCTCCTGTCCTGTCACTTTCCATCGATGCAGTATTACCAGTTGTGTGAGCGGTATTTGAAAAATCAGTCCACAACATTGTCATGAAACCCCTGTCTCCAACGCCACTTCTGCTGTGTGCACCACGAACACCTCTGCCAAGCTGCCCCCGGCCCGTACGGCTCGTGTGAGAACCATCACCGCTGCTGTGTGCTGGGAATGCCTCAAGCAACCGATTTACCAGAGTTGCTTGTTTATTAGCCAATATTAGGTCAAGGTTCTACTGTGGCATGATGTTTTGTAATTTGCCTTTATAGCGTGGATCCAGGATGCTGGCCAACCAGTAGTCGTCATCATTCATCATTTTGGCAATGCGGGGGTCCCTTTTTAGGATCCGCAAGGCATAATCTGACATGTGGGCCAATGTTCCCGGTGTCAATGATGCACTGCGAGTGCTGGGTGGAGGAGCACTTTCTGGCAAATCCACATCCCTCCAGTCACGCACAAACCCTGTACCAGACCTTGCCACGCCAACATTTTCACTTGCCCCACGAGATGCATCCTCCTCCCCTAAGTAATCATCCCCATCATCCTCCTCCTCCTCCTCCTCTTCTTCCTCCACCTCGTCCAGGAGAGGTCCCTGAGCAGACAATGGCTGAATGTCATCAAGGATTCCCTCCTCCTCTTCCTCCTCATCAACATTGGCTGCAGACGCCTGCTCCTTAAGGTGCGTCAAAGTTTGCATGAGCAGACGCATAAGTGGGATGCTCATGCTTAGGATGGCGTCGTCTGCGCTTACCAGCCGTGTGCATTCCTCAAAACACTGAAGGACTTTACAAAGGTCTTTCAGCTTCGACCACTGCACGCCTGTCAACTCCATGTCTGCTCTCAAAGTGCCTGGCCGTGTATCCTCCCACAAATGCATTATGGCCTGCCTCTGCTCGCACAGCCGCTCCACCATGTGCAGGGTGGAGTTCCACCTTGTTGCAATGTCGATAATGAGGCGGTGGTTGGGAAGGTGGAGCAATCGCTGCAGCTTCTGCATACGAACGGAGTGTACAGGCGACCGGCGGATGTGCGCGCACAGTCTTCGCACCTTCGGGAGCAGGGCTGTTAACTCCGGATAATTTTTGAGGAAGCACTGCACCACCAGGTTCAAGGTGTGAGCCAAGCAAGGTATGTGGCTGAGTTTTGAAAGGGCTATGGCTGCCACAAAATTACGGCCGTTATCACTAACTACCTTGCCTGCCTCAAGATGTACACTGCCCAGCCATGACTCAGTTTGTCGCTTCAAGTACTCGGCCAGCACCTCGGCGGTGTGTCTGTCGCCCAAACACATCATCTGCAACACAGCCTGCTGACGCTTTCCACTAGCTGCTCGATAGGGGGACACATCGTGTGCAACAGTGGCAGCTGCAGATGGAGTGCTCGTACGACTGCGCTCTGTGGACGAGCTGTCGCTTCTGGAGGAGGAGGAGGAGGAGGAGAGTCGAACGCCTACAGCCAACTGTTTCCTATACCATGGGCTAGGCAGCACTGTCCCACCACCGCTGTCCCCTGTGGACCCTGCATCCACCACATTAACCCAGTGCGCAGTGATGGACACGTAACGGCCCTGGCCATGCCGACTGGACCATGCATCAGTTGTGAGGTGCACCTTTCCGCTCACTGACTGCTTGAGTGCATGGACAATGCGGTCTTTCACATGATGGTGGAGGGCTGGGATGGCTTTGCGAGAGAAGAAGTGGCGACTGGGTAGGTCATAGCGTGGTACTGCATAGGCCATGAGTTTGCGGAAAGCTGTGCTTTCCACCAACCGAGAGGGCATCATCTCAAACGAGATTAGTTTGGCAATGTGGGCGTTCAAACCCAGTGTACGCGGATGAGAGACTGAGTACTTTCTTGACCTATTCATAGTGTCTGGGAGGGTGAGCTGGACTTGAGAGCTGCATATGGTGGAAGTAGCGGTGGACAGGGCGGACTGAGAGAGGGTTGATGATGGTGATGGAGTTGGTGTTCTTTCTGATGGCCTAGAATCAGTCTTTCGTTGATATAACAGTGGGATTCCCTGACTGCTGTGGCCTTGCAACGACACCTCAACATTTGCTGCTGTGCTAACCGGTGGGCTTACAGTGGGGGAAACAATGTAGCGTTGCTGACTACCTTCGTTGTGATCAGTTGCACATGTGGCACTTGAGGTTTGGTGTTGTGTCCACGCTTGCAAGTGCATGCTGGTTAAATGTCTAAGCATGCAACTGGTATTCAAATTTTTCAGATTTTTCCCTCGGCTAAAGGTCTTTGCGCACTTCTTACAGATAACCTTGGCCTGATCATGAGGATTTTGTTCAAAAAAGTGCCACACTGCACTCTTCCTACTTTGGCAGACATTTTGCGGCCTAGCACGCTGTGATCTTTTGACCCTCTGGACAAGCTGTCCAGCAACTCTTTTGATGTTTGGAACCTGTCTTTGGAGTGCTCCGGGCCTGCCAGATAACAGCTGTTGCGATGTCGATGTCTGCTGTGGATGCTCCTCATCTGAGCTATTGGAAGCAGCACCCTCTTCCCCCAATGGATGCCAATCTGGGTCAACAACTGGGTCATCCATCACCTCCTCTTCTATGTCATGTGCACCTTTCTCTGTGTCACCGTGTATGGTGGTATAGTGTGCGGGAAGGGGCACCTGAGTCTCATCAGGGTCAAAATCTGGCTCTGTACACTGCGAGGACAATGTAGTGCTCTGAGTGAATGTACCAGCAGAATCATCCATCAGCGGCTGTGCATCAGTGCACTCCATGTCAGATTCATCTTGGCCTGGGTAATTCACCATTTGACTTGATAATCCAGGCATGGTATGTGAAAACAGCTCCATGGAGTAATCAGTAGTATGGCCTGCGTCATCCTTCAATCTTGGTTGGGGTGAAGGACACAAGGAAAGGTGTGGTTCATGAACATGAGCCTCCAATGACGACTCAGTGCTTTTACTTTTTACAACTGAAGAAGAGGAGGCGATAGAGCTGGAGGCTGAGTCAGCAATGTAAGACAAAACTTTTTCCTGATGCTCTGCCTTTAAAAGCGGTTTGCCAACTCCTAGAAAACTAAGCGTTCGAGTCCTTATGTAGCCAGACGATGACGCAGGGTCAGCACCTCCTGCATTCGGTCCTATTTTGCTCTTGCCACTACCATCAGATCCACCACCAACACCATCATTACCAGCTGCCAACCCCCGCCCAATTCCACGGCCTCTTCCACCAGCCTTCCTCATTTTTGGTAGAAATGTAGACAAAATCCAACAAACTATATAGTAATGTAAAACAAGGTACAAGGTGTCTATAGGATAGGGGAGTTTTAGAATTTCTGCGTACACTTTTGGACAGGGGACACTTGTGGATTGTGTGCGGCCCACTGATATCTGAGCGCTATGTGACACGCTCGATGGCACAGCTGCCTGTGACCAAAGTGACGAGAGGATAATGGAGATTTTGAATCTCTGCGTACACTTGTGGACAGTGGACACTTGTGGATTGTGTGCGGCCCACTGATATCTGAGCGCTATGTGACACGCTCGATGGCACAGCTGCCTGTGACCAAAGTGACGAGAGGATAATGGAGATTTTGAATCTCTGCGTACACTTGTGGACAGTGGACACTTGTGGATTGTGTGCGGCCCACTGATATCTGAGCGCTATGTGACACGCTCGATGGCACAGCTGCCTGTGACCAAAGTGACGAGAGGATAATGGAGATTTTGAATCTCTGCGTACACTTGTAGACAGTGGACACTTGTGGATTGTGTGCTGCCCACTGATATCTGAGCGCTATGTGACACGCTCGATGGCACAGCTGCCTGTGACCAAAGTGACGAGAGGATAATAGAGATTTTGAATCTCTGCGTACACTTGTGGACAGTGGACACTTGTGGATTGTGTGCGGCCCACTGATATCTGAGCGCTATGTGACATGCTCGATGGCACAGCTGCCTGTGACCAAAGTGACGAGAGGATAATGGAGATTTTGAATCTCTGCGTACACTTTTGGACACTGGACACTTGTGGATTGTGTGCGGCCCACTGATATCTGAGCGCTATGTGACACGCTCGATGGCACAGCTGCCTGTGACTAAAGTGACGAGAGGATAATGGAGATTTTGAATCTCTGCGTACACTTTTGGACACTGGACACTTGTGGATTGTGTGCGGCCCACTGATATCTGAGCGCTATGTGACACGCTCGATGGCACAGCTGCCTGTGACCAAAGTGAAGAGAGGATAATGGAGATTTTGAATCTCTGCGTACACTTTTGGACACTGGACACTTGTGGATTGTGTGCGGCCCACTGATATCTGAGCACTATGTGACACGCTCGATGGCACAGCTGCCTGTGACCAAAGTGACGAGAGGATAATGGAGATTTTGAATCTCTGGGTACACCTGTGGACACTGGACACTTGTGGATTGTGTGCGGCCCACTGATATCTGAGCGCTATGTGACACGCTCGATGGCACAGCTGCCTGTGACCAAAGTGACGAGAGGATAATGGAGATTTTGAATCTCTGCGTACACTTTTGGACACTGGACACTTGTGGATTGTGTGCGGCCCACTGATATCTGAGCGCTATGTGACACGCTCGATGGCACAGCTGCCTGTGACCAAAGTGACGAGAGGATAATGGAGATTTTGAATCTCTGCGTACACTTGTGGACAGTGGACACTTGTGGATTGTGTGCGGCCCACTGATATCTGAGCGCTATGTGGCACAGCTGCCTGTGACCAAAGTGACGAGAGGATAATGGAGATTTTGAATCTCTGCGTACACTTGTGGACAGTGGACACTTGTGGATTGTGTGCGGCCCACTGATATCTGAGCGCTATGTGACACGCTCGATGGCACAGCTGCCTGTGACCAAAGTGACGAGAGGATAATGGAGATTTTGAATCTCTGCGTACACTTGTGGACAGTGGACACTTGTGGATTGTGTGCGGCCCACTGATATCTGAGCGCTATGTGACACGCTCGATGGCACAGCTGCCTGTGACCAAAGTGACGAGAGGATAATGGAGATTTTGAATCTCTGCGTACACTTTTGGACACTGGACACTTGTGGATTGTGTGTGGCCCACTGATATCTGAGCGTTATTTGACACGCTCGATGGCACAGCTGCCTGTGACCAAAGTGACGAGAGGATAATGGAGATTTTGAATCTCTGCGTACACTTTTGGACACTGGACACTTGTGGATTGTGTGCGGCCCACTGATATCTGAGCGCTATGTGACACGCTCGATGGCACAGCTGCCTGTGACCAAAGTGACGAGAGGATAATGGAGATTTTGAATCTCTGCGTACACTTTTGGACACTGGACACTTGTGGATTGTGTGCGGCCCACTGATATCTGAGCGCTATGTGACACGCTCGATGGCACAGCTGCCTGTGACCAAAGTGACGAGAGGATAAGGGAGATTGGATTGCTTTTAAAAAAGCAGTTTGCGGAGCAGTGGGTAAACAGCAATGCCAGCGTGTCAGGAAGCCTTAGAAGGCAGCCCAACAACCAACACCACTGATACACCACAATATAGCCTCCCCTTGCACTGCACACACAGTGACTTGTGTGTTGTGCAGGCCAAATCGCTAGCAGCAGAAGCAGTTTTTTTGTCTTCTTCCCTGCCTAACGCTCTCCCTACAGAATCAGCAGCAACCTCTCCCTATACTAAGATCGGCAGAAGTAAGATGGCGGTCGGCGTGCACGCCCTTTTATACCCCCTGTGACGCCCACCAAAGCAAGCCAATCACTTGCATGCCCTTCTGAAAGATGGTGGTGACCCGTGCCTATGTCATCACGTTGCCCACAGTGTCCGTGGATCCTGATTGGCTGAAAAAGAGCGCAAAACAAACTTTTGAAACGCGACTTTGGCGCGTAAGTCGCCGACCTCGTGGCCGACCTCATCCTAGGGTCGGGTTTCGTTTCATGAAATCCGACTTTGCCAAAAGTCGGCGACTTTTGAATTTTTTCGACCCGTTTCACTCAACTCTAGTGACAACTTCTATTCCTCCAGTGTCTGCTGCAGGACCATTAGTATCTATACAAGCTCGGGGACCGGACCCTGGCCTTGCGCTGTGAACTTGGGAAGGGTTCTGCTCTAACCCTAATCCTCAGTTCTCCTCTTCTCCTTACGTTCTGTTCAAATCTATCTTTCTTATAAAGAGTCAGGCTTTCCATCAATGTCTCTTTCCTGTGCCAGCAGACCCAGGTCACTGAGGTCCGCTGCAGCACTTCCCTCGTCCATCCCACTCCGGGGATCTTCTCTCTCCTTCTGACCCTGTCAGACTGACTAAATCCTAAACTCTTCCCAATCTTTTGGAGCAGACTAAGCTCCACCCACCTCCCAGCACTCTTCGTGTTCCAAGCAGGGAGCCACCAAAGGGTGCTTTGCTACACTACTATGTTGTGTGGGATGCAGGTGTTGGAGTGTGGTCAGGTGTCCCCACCTTACCTGGATGGTGGGGTACCACACCTCAGGAGGAGTGCAGTACCTCTGTGGCGACTGAACCCTCAGGGGCGCCACAAAAGCATCACTGAAGAGAACAATACGATTATCAAGGCAACTTGGCAATATTCAAAGGTTGCCCCAAACCCTTGATCAACTTGTTATTCCCCAGAAGTTCCAGGGGATCAGTATTGATGGTATCCAGCAGCAGTTCCTTCTGCATGACTCTGGTAAGCATTTAACATTTCCATTATATAGAATTATTGCAAAGTTTATGTTGCACAAATGAGAAAAATTATCTATTACAAAGTGCTGACCTAGAATACTATGTGATTATTTTAGCTTAAAGGGAAACTTTGAGGATAGTATAATGTAAGGTGAGGCCTACTGATTCCAACTATGCCTCACTTGTTTAGTTGCAGTCTGATTCTCTGCTCAGCTTCAAAGTAGAAGTCCTGCCTTTGAGATACAGTGGCCTGCCGTGTTGATAAGCAGAGTGGTAATCTTGTCCACCAACCATGATTTGCAGGTATCCAGCCATTGTCAATCTCAGCCAGAGGACAAGGTTGTCGCATCACAATCGCATCACTAGATGTCAATTTTAGTGTAGAATTTTCTGCTATAAATTAACTGCAGATTGTTTGCTGCAACTACTTAGTGCATGTGAATGGACCTTAAGGATTCATTAACATGTCTCCTAACCTCTGCCCTGCCCCTTTAGCCATGCCCCCTGCCAACAGCCAGAAATGAAGTTCCAATGCTGAATTAGTGCTGGGAAGAGGGTACACCATGCCCCAGTAGGTGCCGGTCACTTACCGGAGCATGGCAGGGGGTTAATTAATATTCACCACCTGCTGCCACACGCTGCTTTGATACAGGACCTGGAATGATGTATGCAATCATGTGATCGCTCACGTCTCAGGATATGCATCGAAGCAGAGTGAGGAAAGCAGCGCAGCAGCAGCGGTGAGTATTAATTTATCCTTGCCATGCTCCAGGAGGAGACAAGCACCCACTAGAGCATGATAGATCCAGGGGGCCCGCTGATCATGGGCGCATTACACCCCTTGGCGGCAGGCCCCTCACGGCCCGAGGGCAGTGGCGTCCCCTGCCTACATGGTAGGTACCCCACTGCTGCACTGCATGTCATTTTTTTTATCTGTGCATTTTTTCATGAGCATGTGGATGGGATTTGGACATTTACGCTGCATTTGAACCCGACCTAATGAACCATTGAGTTAGTATGCTTTTTTTCACAAATACTTCTTACATGTTTGCTCGTTTTTCCTGATGTAAACCTTTTATTATCTTGGAATTCTGCATTTTGCTAGTTTCTGCTGCCGTTATTCCTTTCTTGACTTCGAAAATGTGACATTTTTGAAGCTTGGAAGCATTTTTAAACAGGAATATATCATTTTCCACTGGGACAATACATGTCGTAGAAAAAACTATTGTTTAGCTACCTCACACCAGATTTTGCTTCAATTTAATGTTTCTGTTATAAAATCAGAAAATCTGAAGCAAAATGTGAGTTTTTAATGTGAGATATGAACAATGGATGCTTCTGATTAGGAAAATTTATTGTGAATTCATCTCAAAATTCTGTCGCGCATCCGCCCTTTTTGCACTGCACCGAGCGCACAAAAATGCAACATAGTGTGGTTGGCGCACGTTGGCGCAGCACAAAAAGGGCGGATGCGCGGGCAAAAGTGTACCAGAGCACGACCAGCGTACCCAACGCTAAGTATAGGGTATGCTGATCGCATGCAGCATCATGCAATCGAAGGAGCTGACCGGAGGAGGCACGGCCGGGGGCGGAGCTTAGCGGCGGCCCTGTGCTGCGCCCAGAAGCGCTAGTGTGAAACTAGCCTAAGTGTCCAAGAAAAAATATGCAACTCAAGATAGAGAAAAGGTAATCCATGTGGCAGAAATGACCAGAGTACATATTAGAGATTTGAAAGCTAAGGTATAAGGAAGATATATAAAAGAAAAAGTGTTGCTACATTACCTTAAGTAGTGGCGGTACCCCATCGTGCGTTTCGCATTTGCTTTTTCAAGGGGAATGTTTTTTAATATAATCAGGCAAAATTACCTTTAGGTATCTTTTATACAGGGTGCCGCTACCTCCTGGACTAGCGCGTCCGCCCCGACGCGAGTTTCGGCTCCTTTCTCAAGGGGCCTGCTATTAACCATGTGTCTCCATTATTTATATATTGCATGGTATACCGCGCAACCGGAAGTGACGCTCACCACCCGGATGTGACACGTCACATCCGGGTGGTGAGCGTTACTTCCAGTCGCACGGACCAGAAGTGACCACGGTTATCTGATTATATTTGCGGAGTATTATTGTAATAATGGGTATGAGGGTTATTGCCAGGCAAACGGCATTGTTTTATGGTTGACATCTAGATCATAATCTGTGATGTGGCCTATAAAGCTTGCGATATAATTATGGCTATATTAATATTTGTAGTAGTTTATTATTTGGGCTTTTTCTGTTCTGCCCCTTGTAGCTGCAATATATTGCTGGCAGTCCCTATGTCTATCCGTTTTCGTGGTAGCTGCCTATTCCTGGATTTGCGCATTTAATGAGTGACTGTGAGCAATGAGTGTATCTGTACTCTCCTACTTCCCCAGTTTTGGCAGTATGGTTTTAATGAATTTGTTTCAATAAAAATTCTATTTTTATACACACAAATCATTGCCTTGTGATCATCCTTATTCCTATGGTTCTATGAGGTACCGACAGACGCGGAGGGTCCTCTTCACTCCTCTTCCATGCACTTCCACATTGTGTGAATATGTCATCGTTCCCGAGGGAATACCTTTCAGAATTCCTAGCTAGGGATTCCCTTGATCAAGAAGACTCTCCACACAGATAGGGACCTCGGCAAAGGGGAGAGAAGCCATTTTTCTTTTCTGATGAGCAAACTCCAAACATTGCCTGTCTTGGGTCGGTGTGGTTGAACCCGAGTAGGCAATGTTCGATACGAAACCTGAACTTTCCAGATCGGGTTTGCTCATCACTAGATGTAGTATGGATGACAAAAAGAAGCCATTAAGTGTAACACCACTAGTACATGACAGTAAAATGATGGTCACTTGTCTTAGATCAGGGGTGTCAAACTCATATTCACCAAGGGCCACACCAATTTAATGGTTGTCCCCAAAGGGCCGTTTGTTACTGAAAGACCAGATGCATACAATCGAGTCCCGTCCAGAACATGCATTTCTATGCACAGAGCAGTGCATGCCCCTGTATAAGGCATGTCACGGTGGATCAGCTCTTTACCAAGCGCTGTCACGTCTTCCCTGGATCTCACTGAAATCATGGAGAGCTATGGCTGCATAGAATCATAGAATCATAGAATCATAGAATCGTAGAGTTGGAAGGGACCTCCTGGGCCATCTGGTCCAACCCCCTGCTCAAAGCAGGATTCGCTAAATCATCCCAGTTAGATGTCTGTCCAGCCTCTGTTTGAAGACTTCCATTGAAGGAGAACTCACCACTTCTCGTGGCAGCCTGTTCCACTCATTGATCACTCTAACTGTCAAAAAGTTTTTTCTAATATCTAATCTGTGTCTCCTCCCATTCAGCTTCATCCCATTGCTTCTAGTCTTTCCTTGTGCAAATGAGAATAAAGTTGATCCTTCTACAATGTGACAGCCCTTTAGATATTTGTAGACAGCTATTAAGTCTCCTCTCAGTCTTCTCTTTTGCAAACTAAACATTCCCAAATCCTGCAACCTTTCCTCATAAGACAGGGTTTGCAGACCGGTCACCATTCTGGTTGCTCTTTTCTGAACTTGCTCCAGTTTGTTGATGTCTTTTTTAAAATGTGGTGCCCAAAATTGGACACAATATTCCAGATGAGGTCTGACCAAAGAGGAGTAGAGGGAAATAATTACTTCACGTGATCTAGACTGTATGCTTCTGTTAATACATCCTAGAATTGCATTTGCCTTTTTTGCTGCTGCATCACACTGTTGACTCATATTCAGTCTGTGATCTATTAGTATACCCAAGTCTTTTTCACATGTGCTGTCACTTAGCCCTATTCCTCCCATTCTATATATGCTTTTTTCATTTTTATTGCCCAGATGTAGTACTTTGCATTTCTCCCTGTTAAAAACCATTCTGTTAGTTGCTGCCCACTTCTCCAGTTTATTTAAATCTTTTTGAATCCTCTCTCTCTCTTCTCTAGTATTAGCTATCCCTCCTAGCTTTGTGTCATCAGCAAATTTAATCAGTTTACCCTCAATTCCTTCATCTAAATCGTTGATAAAGATGTTGAACAATACAGGGCCCAGGACAGAGCCCTGTGGTACCCCACTTGAGACATTCTTCCAACTGGATGTGCAGCCATTTACGACCACTCTTTGGGTCCGATCACTAAGCCAGTTATGAATCCACCTAACAGTTGCCTTGTCCATTCCATACTTAGTCATTTTTTCAATAAGGATTGTATGAGAGACTTTGTCAAATGCTTTGCTGAAGTCAAGATATACTATATCTACAGCATTTCCTTGATCCACCCAATCAGTAATACCATCATAGAAGGAAATTAAATTAGTCTGACATGACTTATTAGTTACAAACCCATGCTGACTCTGTTTAATCACTTCATTCTTATCCAGGTATTGACATACATGTTGTTTAATAATTTGTTCAAAGATCTTTCCTGGTATAGAAGTCAGACTCACCGGCCTATAGTTGCCTGGGTCCACCTTCTTCCCCTTTTTGAAGATAGGAACAACATTTGCTCTTCTCCAGTCTTCTGGCACTTCTCCTGTTCTCCAAGAATTTTCAAAGATTATGGAGAGGGGTTCAAAAATTTCTTCTGCTATCTCCTTCAGTACTCTGGGGTGTAATTCATCTGGACCTGGAGACTTGAATACATTTAGGTTAGCTAAGTGTTTCCTCACTATCTTTCTGTTTATAGATATCCTGGATTCTTCTATTCCCTTAATAGGACAGTGAATAACAGTTGATGTTACATTTCCTTTCTGAGAGAAAACAGATGCAAAATAGGAATTTAAAAGTTCAGCCTTCTCAACATCCTGTCTTACCATTTCATCATTTTCATCCTGTAAAAATCCTATAGCATCTTTGACTTTTCTTTTACTTTTGACATATCCCCAAAATCCTTTATTATTGCTTTTGACATCTCTTGCAAGCCTCAATTCATTTTCAGCTTTAGATAATCTGATTTGTGCCTTACAGGTTCTGCAGACAGCATTATATTCTTCTTTAGATATGCCTCCTTCTTTCCATTTTATAAACATTTTTTGCTTCCTTTTTAGCATGTGCTTAAGTTCTGTGTTCATCCATCCTGGTTTCCTTAAATGCTTCCTATTCTTCCCTCTTTTCGGAATTGTTAACAACTGTGCTTTGAGAATTTCATTTTTCAAGATTTCCCATCCTTCCTGGACATTTTTGTCTTTAAGGATATCCAGCCATTGGATCCCTCCAATTCTCTTTCTGAATCCCTTAAAATCTGCCTTTCTGAAATCTAACCTTGACGTCTGAGTCTTCACAGGTCTTCCGCCTCTAGTTATCCAAAATTCTAAAATAGCATGGTCGCTACCTCCTAGGGTCCCAGCCACTTTTACCTCCTCAACCATTTCCTCCCTGTTTATAAGGATTAGATCCAAGGTAGCAGTTCCCCTTGTTTTCTCCTTTACCTTTTGGAAGATAAAGTTGTCAGCAAGAGAGGATAAGAATTTCCTTGACCTGTTAGTTTTGCCTGAGAGAGATTCCCAACAAATGTCTGGATAGTTGAAATCTCCCATGACAACTATGTCATATTTTTTGGAGAACTTGGCCATCTGATGCATAAAGAGTTCATCCATATCTTCAGCTTGCACAGGCGGCCTGTAGTAAATGCCTACAATGGTGTCCTTTCCATTGTTCTGTCCTTGTATTCTTACCCAAACAGTTTCCACAGAACTCCCAGTCTCTGAAGCTTCAATCTCTGTGCAGATATACGCATTTCTAACATACAATGCGACACCCCCTCCTCGTTTATCAAGTCTGTTTCTTGCAAATAAGTTGTATCCTTCTAGTCTTGTATTCCAATCATGTGTATTGTCCCACCAAGTTTCAGTGATTCCAATGACATCATATTTCTTTTCCTGTGTTAGTAGTTCCAATTCTCCTTGTTTGTTGCCCATGCTTTGTGCATTAGTATAGAAACATTTTAGTTTGTGATTGGTTTCTCCTTCTCCAATATTTTTTTTAATTAGATTCTTTCGTCTTTGTTCTTCCTTTCCACTTCTAATAGCAGAGTTCTCAGTAGCATTTGTCAGGTGTATGGCTTTTTCTGGTCTTTTGCTTCCCTTCCCATGTTGTTCTAGTTTAAAGCTCTCCTTACAAGTGTAGCAAGGCGACTTCCAAATACCTGCTTTCCAGTCTTCGTAAGGTGCACCCCATCTCTAGCAAGTAGTCCATCGTATAAGTAGTTCACTCCGTGATCCAGAAATCCAAATCGTTGCTGACGGCACCATCGACGTAGCCAGTTGTTCACCTGCAGAATCTTATTCCACCTCCTTGTTCCATGGCCATCCACTGGGAGGATGGAAGAGAAGACCACCTGCGCTCCCAGTTCTTTCACTTTCTTGCCTAAGTCTTCAAAGTCTCTGCAGATGGTTTCCAGGTCGTTTCTTGCGGTGTCATTTGTCCCCACATGTAGTAGCAGGAATGGGTAGTCATCTGTAGGTCTGAAGAGTCCTGATATCCTGTCAGACACATCTTTAATTTTTGCACCTGGAAGACAGCACATTTCTCTTGAAGTTATATCCGGTCTGCAGATAGCGGCCTCTGTTCCTCTCAACAGGGAATCCCCCATGACCACCACTCTCCGTTTCTTCTTCACAACATTTTTCTTTCTCCATCCAGGAGGACTCTGAAGGCGTACAAGGTTGCTGTTTGTTGGCAAAGTCTTATCCTGATGTATTTCTTCATCATTTTCCTGCGTGAGAGCCTGGTACTGGTTTCTGAGCAGTATGGGTGCTGACTGCCTCCTGATCCTCCTGCTTCTCTGGGTCACATGTCTCCATTCCTCTGTTTCTTCAGGTGCACTTCGAATTTCTTCTCTTTCTGTAACATGAAGAGATAATTCTGCTCTGTCCAAGAACTCTTCACCTTCCTTAATGATCTTCAACGTAGCTAACCTCTCTTCGAGATTTTGCAACTTTTCCTCCAACAGGGTCACAAGCTTGCATTTGTGGCATGTGAAGTTTGGCTTTTCCACTGGTAAATCTGTGAACATGTAGCAAGAAATGCAGCTCACCAAATGGCTCCTGGCCTCTTCCATCTTGAGATTTCTTAAAAAGATGAAAGATGAGCCAAAATTCGGCACTTGGAATATGCAAATGATCTCCTCAAGACTCTTCCCCTGGTTTCTCCGATTTCCTCTTTTCAGCTGCAACGGCCAAAACCCAGTGATCGTTGAGCTCGCGGAGACTCTTCACTTATCCCAGAAGGCACTTGGAATATGCAAATGATCTCCTCAAGACTCTTCCCCTGGTTTCTCCGATTTCCTCTTTTCAGCTGCAACGGCCAAAACCCAGTGATCGTTGAGCTCGCGGAGACTCTTCACTTATCCCAGAAGGCACTTGGAATATGCAAATGATCTCCTCAAGACTCTTCCCCTGGTTTCTCCGATTTCCTCTTTTCAGCTGCAACGGCCAAAACCCAGTGATCGTTGAGCTCGCGGAGACTCTTCACTTATCCCAGAAGGCACTTGGAATATGCAAATGATCTCCTCAAGACTCTTCCCCTGGTTTCTCCGATTTCCTCTTTTCAGCTGCAACGGCCAAAACCCAGTGATCGTTGAGCTCGCGGAGACTCTTCACTTATCCCAGAAGGCACTTGGAATATGCAAATGATCTCCTCAAGACTCTTCCCCTGGTTGTCCTTGTTGTTGGTGCTGAAAGCTGCTGATAAACAGCTGGTTTAATGCAGAATACAACTGGACCCTATTCTTGGCCTAATCTGAGGAATGGGCATCAACAGAAAAAGGGATCCTGAAGTGAGAATGCCACATTTATCTGCTGCTCCATTCTTTGGTGTACTGGCAGAGTGTTCTGTGAGGGCTAATCCCAAAACCCCCCTTCTGAAGACATTATAAAGAGGTTCTGTAGAAGCTGGTTAACCACCACTTTAGTTCAGCAAAGCCAATATCTCAGTTCTGCAGAGATTGTTGGTGGGATTAACCCTGTAGTCAGTCAACAGTCCCCCTGCTTCCATACATAGCCTGCATTAAAGGGGTATTCTCATGCCGAACAGCAAAATAAGGCTGGTTTCACACTTGCGTTTTTTTGCGCTGTTTTTTAGCGCAAAAAAAGCATGCATTTTTTTCCCTATATTTTACATGGGGTGCGCTTATGTGCGCATACACATGCGTTTATACTCGTTTGTACACATATGCGCAAAAAACGCATGCGGTTTTTTTTTAAAAAATGCACCAAAACCCCGCAAAAAAACGCACACAAACGCATGATGCGTTTTTTCCATGCGTTTGTGTGTGCAAAAAACGCGTAGAAAAAAAACGCAAGTGTGAAAGTAGCCTAAGGCAGCATGCTTTCAGCAATCATGTTGCGGTAAGCATGCTGCCAATCTTCCCCTCCGGTACTTACCTAGAGGTCTTCTGCTCATCTTTGTCTGATTTTCTCCTGACTATGTGGGCTGGCGATCGCCATGCTGGATCCGGAGGCCACCAAGAGTCCTCTCCTTCTTCCCAGCATCCTCTTCTTTTGCTTGATCTCATCGCAGCACTGCACATGCGCAGCAGTGTTTTGGTGACAGAAGAGGCATCCTGCCCCCTTGATTGACTGATGAATGGGGCAGGAGTGACGTCATGTCAGTGAGCGGCCAGGAGACATTCGGCCTCACTTCCGCGGCATTCTTCATGCTTCATGGATGAGTGATCCAGGCAAGATGAAAAGACAGTCAGAAGTAGGAGAAGGCGTCACGGGGAACCGCTAGACTGCACTCCGGGACCCAAGGAGCTGCAGCTGCGACAGGTAAGTATGTCAGTTTTTTGTGTTCTAGGTTGATAATACTCCTTTAACCCCTTACCTACAATGGACGTAATATTCCGTCCATGTGACCGTGGACCTAATTACCATGGACGGAATATTACGTCCCAGCGATCAGCGGCACCCACGTGGTGAGCGCCGCTGATCGCGGCCGGGTGTCAGCTGATCATCACAGCTGACACCCGGCACAATGTGTCAGGGGTGGTCACGGACCGCCCCCGACACGTTAACCCCTTGTACACCGCGATCAAACGCGATCGCGGTGTACCGGGGGTTAAAGGGAAGCATCGGCAGGGAGGGGGCTCCCTCCTTGCTTCCCTGAGCCCCCCACAGCAGAGCAATGTGCAGCGCTGCTGCGGGGGTCTCTTTCCCTACAGGCCCCCGGATCCAAGATGGTGACGGGGCCTTCGGGGGCCTGTAGGGAGCTGACTTCCTCACTGCCTGCAAAGCGCAGGCATGAGGAAGTCTGCAGAACTGCCTGTGACAGATTGCTGATCTGTCACAGTGAACTGTGATGTGACAGATCAGCGATCTGTCACAGGACAGTGATGTCCCACCTGGGACAAGGTAATAAAGTAAAAAAAAAAAAAAGTGTTAATTTTAAAAAAATCGCTAAATAAATTAGTAAAAAAAAAAAAATATTCCCCAATAAATCCATTTTTTCAAAATAAAAAAAAACAAAACAATAAAAGTACACATATTTGGTATCGCCACGTCCGTAGCGACCCTCCCTATAAAACTGTCCCATTAGTTAAGCCCTTTAGCGAACCCCTTAAAAGTTAAAAATAAAAAACGAAGCAAAAAATAATGATTTATTATCATACCTCCGAACAAAAAGTGCAATAACGCGCGATCAAAAACACGCATATAAATATCCATGATACCGCTGAAAACGTCATCTTGTCCCGCAAAAAACGAGCTGCCATACAGCATCATCCGCAAAAAAATAAAAAAGTTATAGCTCGCAGAATAAAGCGATACAAAAATAATTATTTTTTATATAAAATTGTTTTCATTGCAAAAAACCGACAAAACATAAAAAAACGACCTAAATGAGGTATTGCTGTAACCGTACTGACCCAAAGAATAAAAACGCTTTATCAATTTTACCGCATGCGGAACGGTGTAAACGCACCCCCTAAAAGAAATTCATGAAACGCTGGTTTTTGTTCATTCTGCGTCCCAAAAATCGGAATAAAAAGCGATCAAAAAATGTCAAGTGCCCGAAAATGGTACCAATAAAAACGTCAACTCGTCCCGCAAAAAATAAGACCTCACATTTCTCAGTGGGTCAAAATACGGAAAAATTATAGCTCACAATATGTGGTGATGCAAAAACTATTTTTACAATAAAAAGCGTCTTTTAGCGTCTGACAGCCGCCAAACATAAAAACCGCCATAACTAGTAAATCAAACCCCCCCTTATCACCCCCTTAGTTAGGGAAAAATAATAAAACTAAAAGAAAATGTATTTATTTCCATTTTCCCATTAGGGTTAGGGTTAGGGCTAGGGTTAGGGCTAGGGTTAGGGCTAGGGCTCAGATTAGGGTTAGGGGTGTGTTGGGGTTAGGGTTGGAGTTATAATTGGGGGGTTTCCACTGTTTGGGCACATCAGGTGCTCTCCAAAGGCAACATGGCGTCTGATCCCAATTTCTCCTGTTACCCTTAGGAAAATAAAAAATTGGGGGCAAAAATATCATTTTTGCGGAAAAAATGATTTTTTTATTTTCACACCCAGGCGTTATAAACTTCTGTGAAGCACTTGGGGGTTCAAAGTGCTCACCACACATCTAGATAAGTTCCGTGGGGGGTCTAATTTCCAAAATGGGGTCACTTGTGGGGAGTTTCAATAGTTTAGGTACATCAGGGGCTCTCCAAACGCACATGACACCCGCAAACCAATCAATCAAAGTCTGCATTCCAAAACGTCACTACTTCTCTTCCGAGCCCCGACGTGTGCCCATACAGTAGTTTTCTCCCACATATCATCACACTCAGGACAAATTGGACAACAACTTTTGGGGTCCAATTTCTCCTGTTACCCTTGGGAAAATAAAAAAATGGGGACTAAAAGGTGATGTTTGTTGAAAAAAATACGATATTTTTATTTTCACGCCCAGACGTTATAAACTTCAGTGAAGCACTGGGGGGTTCAAAGTGCTCACCACACATCTAGATAAGTTCATTAGGGGGTCTAGTTTCCAAAATGGGGTCACTTGTGGGGGGTTTCCACTGTTTAGGTACATCAGGGGCTCTCCAAAAGCAACATGACACCCGCAGACCATGCCATCAAAGTCTGCATTCCAAAACGTCACTACTTCCCTTCCGAGCCCCGACGTGTGCCCATACAGTAGTTTTCTCCCACATATGGGGTGTCAGCGTACTCAGGACAAATTGGACAACAACTTTTGGTGTCCAATTTCTCCTGTTACCCTTAGGAAAATAAAAAAATTGGAGACTAATTGATCATGTTTGTGGAAAAAATACGATTTTTTTATTTTCATGCCTGGGCATTATAAACTTCTGTGAAGCCCTTGGGGGTTCAAAGTGCTCACCACACATCTAGATAAGTTCCTCAGGGGGTCTAGTTTCCAAAATGGTGTCATTTGTGGGGGGTTTCCACTGTTTAGGTACATTAGGGGCTCTCCAAAGGCAACATGACACCCGCAGACAATTCCATCAAAGTCTGCATTCCAAAACGTCACTACTTCCCTTCCAAGCCTCGACGTGTCCCCATACAGTAGTTTTCTCCCACATATGGGGTGTCAGCGTACTCAGGACAAATTGGAAAACAACTTTTGGGGTCCAATTTTTCCTGTTACCCTTGGGAAAAAAATGGGGACTAAAAGATGATGTTTGTGGAAAAAATACAATTTTTTTATTTTCACGCCCGGGCGTTATAAACTTCTGTGAAGCACTGGGGGGTTCAAAGTGCTCACCACACATCTAGATAAGTTCCTTGGGGGTCTAGTTTCCAAAATGGTGTCATTTGTGGGGGGTTTCTACTGTTTTGGTACATCAGGGACTTTCCAAACGTGACATGGTGTCCGATCTCAATTCCAGCCAAAAACGTCAAATGGTGCTGCTTCCCTTCCAAGCTCTGCCATGCGCCCAAATAGTGGTTTACCCCCACATGTGGGGTATCAGTGCACTCAGGATAAATTGCACAATATCTTTTAGGGTCCTGTTACTCTTGGAAAAATAAAAATTGGGGGTGAAAAGATCATTTTTGTGGAAAAAATATGATTTTTTAATTGTACCGCTGTACGTTATTAACTTCTGTGAAGCCCTTGTGGGTTCAAAGTTCTCACCACATATCTAGATAAGTTCCTTGGGGGGTCTAGTTTCCAAAATGGGGTCACTTGGGGTGGGTTTCCACTGTTTAGGTACATCAGGGGCTCTCCAAACGCGACATGGTGTCCGATATGAATTCCAGACAATTTTGCATTGAAAAAGTCAAACGGCGCTCCTTCCCTACTGAGGTCTGCCATGCGCCGAAACAGTGGTTCCCCCCCACATATCAGGTATCAGCGTACTCAGGACAAATTGCACAATAACTTTTGCAGTCCAATTTCTCCTGTTACCCTTGGTAAAATAAAGAAAATTGAACCTGAAGTATTTTTTTGTGAAAAAAAGTTAAATGTTCATTTTTTTTTAAATATTCAAAAAATTCCTGTGACGCACCTAAAGGGTTAATAAACTTCTTGAATGTGGTTTTAAGCACCTTAAGGGGTGCAGTTTTTAGAATGGTGTCACTTTTGGGTATTTTCTATCATATAGACCCCTCAAAGTGGCTTCAAATGTCATGTGGTCCCTAAAAATAAAATGGTGCTGCAAAAATGAGAAATCGCTGGTCAATTTTTAACCCTTATAACTTCCTAACAACAAAAAAATTTTGATTCCAAAATTGTGCTGATGTAAAGTAAACATGTGGGAAATGTTATTTATTAAGTTTTTTGTGTGCCATATCATTGTGATTTAAGGGCATAAAAATTCAAAGTTGGAAAATTGCGAAATTTTCGCCAAATTTCCGTTTTTTTCACAAATAAACGTAAGTTATTTGAATGCAATTTTACCACTAACATGAAGTACAATATGTCATGAGAAAACAGTGTCAGAATCACCGGGATCCATGGAAACATTTCAGAGTTATGACCTCATAAAGGGACAGTGGTCAGAATTGTAAAAATTGGCACGGGAGTTAACGTGCAAACCACCCTTGGTAGTGAAGGGGTTAAGGCCAGTCAATAGAGCTGCTGAAAAGGCAGCCACAAGAATTCCCAGCAATTGGGGTCCTGTATATTTTACCCCCAGGTATGTTCAGCCCTAGATGTTTTGTTCCCTGTATGTTGACCCCAAAAGCTGAGGGTGAAACATCTGAGGTCAAAATGCTAGGGGCAAAAGATCAGATGGTGACACTTGCAGGGACAAAATGCTGTAGGTGAAACATCCGGGGGCAAGCTGCTGGGGGCGAAAAATCCAGGCGCGAAACATCCAGGAGCGAAACATCGGGGGGCGAACTGCTGGGGACGAAACATCTGGGGGCAAACTGCCGGGAGCGAAAAATCCAGGGGCGAAACATCCGGTGTCGAATTGCTGGGTTCGAAACATCCGGGGGCAAACTGCTGGGGGTGAAACATCCGGGGGCAAACTGCCGGGGGCGAACTGCTGGGGGCGAAACATCCGGGGGCGAACTGCCGGGAGCGAACTGCTGGGGGCGAAACATCCGGGGGCGAACTGCTGGGGGCGAAACATCCGGAGGCCAACTGCTGGGGGTGAAACATCCGGGGGCGAACTGCTGGGGGCAAAATATCCGGGGGCGAAAAATCCAGGGGCGAACTGCTGGGGACAAAACATCCGGGGGCGAACTGCTAGGGATATAACATCTGGGGGCGAACTGCTGGGGGCGAAACATCCGGGGGCGAACTGCTGGGGACTGCTGGGGGCAAAACGTGCGGGGGTGAAATGTGCGGGGTCGAAACCTCCTGGGGGCCAAATGCTGGGGATGAAATGTGCGGGGGCGAAATGTACCCGGAGCGAACTGCTGGGGGCAAAACATCCAAATCCCAAAATTTAAAGGGGTCAGAATACTTTCCGTACCCACTATACATACTAATAGAATTGAGTAAACTCTCTTCCCACTGGTGAAATAGATTTAAATAAGATATTAGTGCAAACAAGTGCTAGTGATAGAATTTTAAATAAAAGATTGTTAAATATCCTGATGGATGCATACTAAAGAATCCCAAGTGGAATTGCATCATTATATTTAACAAACACATCATCTGAAGAGAGCACAGAAAGCTCAAATGCAGAAGCCGTATAGTGGCATGTACAAGTTTTGGCACCCCTGGTCAAAATTACTGTTACTGTGAACAGTTAAACTAGTTGGGGAGGAAATGATCTCTAAAAGACCTAATGTTAAAGATGACACATTTCCTTTGTATTTTAGGTAAAAAAAAAAAAAAAAAATTTTCATCTTTTACATTTTAAAAATTGCAAAAAGGAAAATGAGCTCATGCAAAAATCTGGGCACCCTGCATGGTTATTACCTTGTAGCACCCTTTTTGAGAGTATCAGAGCTTGTATACTCTTTTTGTAGGCAATCAAGGTTGTTCCAATTTTTGTATGAGGGATTTTCATCCATCCTTGTGTTGGTATCGCAGGTACACAGGATGCAGTGAAGAGACAGGAGTCGGAGTGAACTTAAAGGGAAGGTGCCATGTTTTTTCATAATTTAATGTAAAAAAGAAAATAGTATAAAAAGATATTGTCCCCTAAGCTTGACTCAGTGGTGTGTATGGTTTGTTTTTTTTACACTGTATTAATGCAGCCACTGGGGGCTGCCATCTTACCTTTCTGGCTGCTGAACGACACTTTCCATGCTCATTTACGGCAGTCCCTGGGCATAAGACATAACGGTCGGCTCCCGACCCCTATCTCTATCATTGCAGCTGCATCAGGAGTGAACTGGCCATGCCTCTGTGGGCAGCTCAAGTCACAGCTGTAGGTGTGGCCAGGCGCCATCTTATTAGATCCCAGTGCTTTCCTGTTAGCTCCATTAACACTCTATTGCAAGCCCTGGATGCCGTACTGTTCCAGCATAACAGGGCTTGGATGTTCACTCTGCACATACCAGCTGCAGGAGAGGAACCAGGACGAGCTCCTGGATAAAAAGCTGCTCTTTCCAAAACACCCGACCAGCTGCAGCCCCTGCAAAACATAGGAGGAGCTGCTCCCTGCTGTTTCAAAACACTTGGCAATCTGCTGGACATCTAATCCTCTCCTGTGCGATACTGACTGCTGAGCTGTGTATCTAATCCTATCCTGTGATACTGTGTGCTGAGCCGTGTATCTAATCCTATCCTGTGTGATATTGCCGGCTGAGCCGTGTATCTAATCCTATCCTGTGTGATACTGACTGCTGAGCCGTGTATCTAATCCTCTCCTGTGTGATACTGTGAGCTGAGCCGTGTATCTAATCCTCTCCTGTGTAATACTGACTGCTGAGCCCTGTATCTAATCCTCTCCTGTGTGATACTGACTGCTGAGCCGTGTATCTAATCCTCTCCTGTGTGATACTGTGAGCTGAGCCGTGTATCTAATCCTCTCCTGTGTGATACTGACTGCTGAGCCCTGTATCTAATCCTATCCTGTGTGATACTGACTGCTGAGCCGTGTATCTAATCCTATCCTGTGTGATACAGTCTACTGAGCCGTGTATCTAATCCTCTCCTGTGTGATACTGACTGCTGAGCCGTGTATCTAATCCTCTCCTGTGTGATACTGTGAGCTGAGCCGAGTATCTAATCCTCTCCTGTGTGATACTGACTGCTGAGCCGTGTATCTAATCCTATCCTGTGTGATACAGTCCGCTGAGCCGTGTATCTAATCCTCTCCTGTGTGATACTGACTGCTGAGCCGTGTATCTAATCCTCTAATGTGTGATACTGTGAGCTGAGCCGAGTATCTAATCCTCTCCTGTGTGATACTGACTGCTGAGCCCTGTATCAAATCCTATCCTGTGTGATACTGACTGCTGAGCCGTGTATCTAATCCTATCCTGTGTGATACAGTCTGCTGAGCCGTGTATCTAATCCTCTCCTGTGTGATACTGACTGCGGAGCCGTGTATCTAATCCTCTCCTGTGTGATACTGACAGAGCCGTGTATCTAATCCTCTCAGTGTGATACTGACTGCTGAGCCGTGTATCTAATCCTATCCTGTGTGATGCTGACTGCTGAGCCGTGTATCTAATCCTATCCTGTGTGATACTGACTGAGCCGTGTATCTAATCCTATCCCGTGTGATACTGCTCTCCTGAAATACTCTGTGCTGCTGTCACCCTGCTCCCTCCACATATATCTCCCTCTGTGCCCCCCATAGACCAGTACTCTGCTCTCCTGAAATACTCTGTGCTGCTGTCACCCTGCTCCCTCCACATATATCTCCCTCTGTGCCCCCCATAGACCAGTACTCTGCTCTCCTGAAATACTCTGTGCTGCTGTCACCCTGCTCCTCCACCATATATCTCCCTCTGTGCCCCCCAGACCAGTACACTGCTCTCCTGAAATACTCTGTGCTGCTGTCACCCTGCTCCTCCAGCATATATCTCCCTCTGTGCCCCCCAGACCAGCACACTGCTCTCCTGAAATACTCTGTGCTGCTGTCATCCTACTCCCACAATCCTTGCTGCCTGCCATCCTCGGTGACCGAAGACCCCATTCCTCTCCTCAGATCCTGTCCTGGCGATGTGTGAAAGCGAGATGACAGGGGCCTGATATATGGTGGAAGGAGCAGGGTGGCAGCAGCACAGAGTATTTCAGGGGAGCAGTGTGCTGGTCTATGGGGGGCACCCTGTTCGGTGCCAGGGATTGTACATAGAGCGCTGTGTTATATACACATGGATGGACCGTCTGCTCCACAGAAATCCAGGAAACATTTCTGCTGATTGATGGCCTGTTCTGATCCAGACTTTGCATGCAAAGACAGTGGGTAACTTTGCAGGCCCTATCACAATGGCTGCTCACTGTGTTCCTAGACGTCATCCTCTCATTTCCCTTAGTAAACACCAAAAAGGGGAGGAGAGGAGTGACATCACAACATGTCAGCAGACTCCGCCCATAATTACTGCAGGGCAGTAATGTAAGCTAGTTCTACACTAGGTTTTTGTGCCAAATTTCAGTAGCTGCTCCCCCTAGTGTTAACAAGTGGAAATGCCAAACTTTTTAACATTATTTTTCATATTTTACAAAATTAAAAACAAATGATAATATTTTTTAAGAAAATGTAAACATTAATTCTTCACATTTTTTCAATTGCTGAAAAAAATTTTTTTGGATGGCACCTTCCCTTTAAAATGTAACTTTTATATATATATATTTGTATCCATAAGGGCTATCTTGAGTAACCAAAAATTAACAACGTTATCCTTGCAGGGATCAGAACAATAATACACAAGTAATTCGAACACAGCAACCCGGTTGGAACCGGTAATTATGGGTGCAGCGGTGTGACCGACGACGGGTCCAGTAACTACAGGTTTATTAACTACTACGTGTCACTGACGTCCGGCTGAGCGGTGGTCATTATCTCTTCGGCGTCTCAGATGCTGGGCCCAGCCGATGAAGATCTTGCGCATGCGTCTGGCATTCCTATGCCCAAGTAGAGTGTGGGCACAACAGGCCCCTGTAGAGTTCCTCTGCGTTGCACCTCCCGGCGGAAGGCGGAATGGCGGCAGCTGGGGCCCGAGATGTGTGGGCCACAGCCATGGGCTGGGGCCGGACAGCGGTGGCCACGGGTAGCAGCGGGCAGACTGCAGCTGCGACCTGGAGCCAGACACGGGCGGCCGCGGGTGGTGACAGGCAGGCCGCAACTGTGGGCTGGATTTGGTAGCGGCGGCCATGGGCAGCAACGGGTAAGCTGCAGCCACGGGCTGGATTTGGCATCGGTGGCTGCGGGTGGCAGCAGGCAGGCCGCAGGCGTGGGTTGGATCTGGACAGCGGCGGCCGCGGGTGGCAGCGGACAGACCACAGCTGCAGGTTGGAGTCGGGCTGTGGCGGCCGTGGGAAGGCCGCAGCCGCGGGTTGGCGTCGGGCTGTGGCAGCCGTGGGCAGCAGTGGGTAGGCCGCAGCAGTGGGTTGGAGCCGGGCTGTGGCGGCCGCAGGCAGTAGCGGATAGGCCGGAGCCGTGGGCTGGAGTCGGGCTGTGGCGGCCTCGGGTGGCAGCGGGTAGGCTGCAGCCGCGGGTTGGAGTCGGGCAGTGACAGCCGCGGGAAGCGCAGTCGTGCAGGCGGGATCCCTCTGCTGGTTGGCTTGGTGCCGTCTCCATCCTTCCCATGGTGAGTCTCTCTCCAGTCCCTCTAGTCGCCTAATTCTAGCTCTGGCTCTGGCTCTCTGGTGCCCTCTTGTCTTCCTGCTCCTTCTCCGCTCTGACAAGTGCCCCCTGCTGGCATCCTCCTCTCCTTTTATGTTGGCTCCGCCCCCACTCCTTCTGGAACTCTCTCTGGCCCATCCTCTAATAGTGTCCCCTGGAAACAATCTCCCTAGGAACCTTGGTGACAGTCCCCTTGGTTCTGGCCCAGTTACATAGCGGGGACTCTCCATCCTACACTTGCTTGGAAATTTCTTCCAGTTCTGTGAGATTCCTGGGTCATCTTGAATGCACTGCCTTTTGAGGTCTAGCCATAGATTGTCAATGATATTCAGATCAGGAGATTGTGAGGGCCATTGTAAAATCTTCAGCTTGCACCTTTTGAGTTACTCATATGTGAATTTTGACATGTGTTTAGGATCATTAACAATTTGCAAAAGGTATCCTCTTCAGTTTTTTTTACAGGTGGTGTTATGTTTGCATCAAGAATTTGTTTAAAATTCATTGAATTCATTCTTCCCTCTACCTGTGAAATGCTCCCTGTGCCATTGGCTGCAATACAACCCCAAAGCAAGAATGATCCACCCCCACTCTTAATGGTTGGTAAGATGTTCTTTTCCTGAAATTCTGTGCCTTATTTTCTTGACACTTACTTTAACTTGGATCAATGTGGCCAAAGAGATCTATTTTAATCTCATCAGTTCAGAGACTTGTTTCCAAAATGCATCAGGCTTGTTTAGATGTTCTTTTTCATACTTCTGATGCTGAATTTTATGGTGAGGACTTCTTTTTACTTTTTAATTAAGGCCATATTTGTGCAGGTGTGTCTGAACAGTAGAACAATGTTTCACAACTTCAAAGTCTGCTAAATCTTTCAAAAGATCTTTTGCAGTCAAGCAAGGGTGCTGATTTGCCTCTCTAGCAATCCTACAAGCAGCTGTCACTGAAATTTTGCTTGGTCTTCCACACCTTATCTTGACCTTCACTGTTCCTGTTAACTGCCATTTCTTTATCACTTTTTGAACTGAGGAAAGGACAACATAAAAATGCTTTGCTATGCTCTTATAGCCTTCTCCTGCTTTGGGGGACTCCACAATTTTCATTTTCAGAACGCTAGGCATCTGCTTGGAAGAATGCATGGCTTCTCTTTTTTTGGCACAAGGTTAGAGGAGGGTGGGTTTTTATAAAGCTGGGAAATCACCTGGCCTTTGCTAATGAAGATAGTGAACAATTCACAACCCTAACAGGCTAATTAAGATCAGAAAACTTGGTAAGTTATCTATGCATGCAAATCTCCAAAGGTAAAAACACAAAAATTGAGCTCGGTTTAAGTTGGTATACATGGATCATATAAATGTATGTTCACATTGACCACAAAGCATACAAAACCTACAAGAAGTCAAATAAACATAAACCCTTCAAGGGTACTTCAACTGCATCAGTCCATTTTTATTTTTGTAATTCTTAAAATTTAAAAGAAAATATATATTTTTTTGTCTAAAATACAAAGGAAATGTGTGATCCTTAACTTTAGGCCTTTTATAGATCATTTCATCTTCAACTTGCTTAACTGTTCACAGTTACAGTAATTTTGACCAGGGGTGCCCCCATTTTTAAATGCCACTATAGTTGACCGGATTAGTACCCCCTATATGTATGTGGCCAATGCGATTTTTCGTCAGCACTTTCTCAAGGGGCAAAAAACCAATGTAAGCACAGTGGGTAAAGTAACTGTCTGACATTACCAGTCACATAACTATCAGGTCACTGAATGCATTCGCAAGTTATTTAAAATAGAAGGGCAAGGAGGAAAGAGTGTGGGAGTAAGTTATATTAACATATAGTACATACTGTATATCAGCCATATTTAAAAACACTGGCTCTGCAGATGAGGTGTAAACATGTCAGCAAGCACCTGTCAAATGAGCAATTTGTCGGGTGATTGGATCTTTTATCGCAGCAGAAAAGTAATCTTTCATGGCAGCACAGGAGCCTGAGTACACAAAACCAATGCTGCCGACAACATGATAGAGGATCCTAACCCATCACATATTTATGCATATATATTGTATATTTGGCATTTTAGAGAATAAACTGATTTCTAGTAGCAATAGGATTAAATTGTAAAGTTCTTCTGAAAGTGTAATAAAAAATGACTTGCAAATCTTCCAGTAAATCTGCTTAGATTTCTCATTATAAACTCTCCATGATTGTAGCAAATGAGGGAAATGAGCAGTGCAATTTCAGGGAAACACTAATGATGTTGTAAAGATGGTTGTAATTAAAAGAAACTAAGATGATTTGGTCGATAGCTTAGACAAAAAAAGCCCAAAGGATTCATTTTGGCTTAACATTTTGATAATTTGCAGTCATTAGTAAAACACCATGAAATTGAAGTGATATCTAATTGCTTATAAAAGCCCTCAAACTGTACGCTTGCAGTGGCAAATCGAGCCCACCAAAATCTATTGATAAAGTAATACTTTTATGATAGTATTCAGTGGTAGCTCACATGGCACAATGTGCTTGGCAAGTCGGAGTCTAGTCATGTGGAACAAATTTTCTAAAAAGGCAATTATAAGTTGGCTAACAAAAACTGTTTAGCGTACCAGATGTGACATTTAATTTACCATGCACATGTGGTTAGTACAACATCCTGCAGCTTTTAAAACACCTAGAAACATGAGGATCTAATAGTCTAGGGTAACTCTTTGTCAATATTTGCTCGCCACTGCCCCAGCCCCAGATGACGCTGTAATATTGGTGAAACAAGTTGGGTGGTCATTTGTTCTCTGAAATTTAATATTCATTATTTGCCATACTATTTATGGATGGTACCCCGGGGTGCTATCCCATATTTAGAGATAGACTTTGCTATCCAATAGACACATTATAATTAGATGAGGGCATATATGAATTATATTTTATTGGGAACCTCATAATATAGTTTTAAATTAATCTAATAAAAGTTACTGTATATTTCATTGACCTGTTAGAGATCAACTATTCAGTGGGGCTTTCTAATTATATATTTATATGATCCAATAGTGTATGTTTATGTGAGAACTTGTGAAGCTCCTAAAGTGAACCCACAATATCACGGCAACGAACCTCCCCCAGATGAGCTAGCCTAGTGAGGACTGCCTCCTATACAGGGAGTGTCAGGGGCAGGCCCAGGGGAGACTATCAGCGCAACGGCTGGTACCAAGGGAAGATCAATAGGAGACACAAGCAGAGGAGACAGAGCGGGATGTATTGAGGCTGAAAGAATCGACCGGAGACTGCAGGAAAGGTCTTCAGTCGGTACGGAGGGGTAGACAGAAGCGGGCAACACAGGAGGTAAATGGTGACGAGGCTGGAGGTATGCGAAGGCTGGAGCTGGCATGCATTAAAAGAGAACACAAAAGCAGCAAGGTGAAGGCACAGGAGAAAGTAGCGCAGCAGCGCAACAAAGAGCAGGTAGCCAGGAGGTACAGAGGAGAGAACAGGGACCTGAATTACCGACAGACACAAATGATAAACAGGTGTAGCCTACAGGAAGAGGCTGCCTGATATAGGTTGTGGCGCCCCGCAGGACTTCCGGGTCAGGGTCCTCCAGGAACATAGAAAACGCGAGAAGCGCTGCGTGATGTGCACATGCACACACGACAGGACCCCGGAGCCAGCCACGAGAGCGGAAGCAAGGACACCAGGCGGTGCGCACCCACTCCAGAGGCGCATCGGGACGCCGTGAACAGGTAAATATGACGGGGCGCAGGGGAGAGCGGTGTGACAGTTTATGAATAAATAAATTATAATCTATCAGCAATTTTCCATGTTTTACACAGGTAACACTGTATCCATCACAATAGTTGATAGTCACAGTGTACCTCCTCCTACTTTTTGTTCATTGAACTCTGTATAGGTCACAGGGCAGTCTAAAAACTTTACAATAGATGTCAAAGAGTCATCTCTTGTCTACTATTCCCTATGGTCATCAGAATGCAATTAGGAACAGCTCAGGCTGGTCCTATAATCAGTTAATCACACATAAAATATTAAATAACAATCTACCAAGATAAAGGTGATACATTCCCATTAAACTTGTATAGATTTTTGTGGTTACTGACGTCTGACTTGTACTGGAATCTTAGAGTATGCTAAGCTTTTACTTTTACTATAAGCATGGGTAAATTTTGGGCAACATGGTGGCTCAGTGGTTAGTGTTATGAATGAGTCACCGTAGGAGGCAAAAGCACTTATACAAGCTAAGTCCAGAAAACCAGAGAAGTTGGCAACTATCAGCTTGCAGACCCCTGAACCTATCAACACAACTAGCAGTAGCCGTGGGGGGTTCCTACGATGCCCTAGACCCCTCGATCACAGCCGGAGAAATACATAAGCCTAAAGAAAGAAAGGGGAAATCTAAACTGCCCCAGAGCAGACCCCAAAGCAATAGGCAGCCCCCAACATATAATGACGGTGAAGCAAGATGAAAATACTAACACAGACAGAAAGATAGACTGAGCAAAGATGGGGCCCCAAAACTACCTAGATAGGAAAGGAAGGCTGCTGTCTGCAATCTGCAAAAACCCTATCAAAGACATAAGCCAACCAGCTGATATGAAAAAGGCCCTGAAGCAGCTAGGCTTCAAAAACTGAATCAGCACTCAGGTATTTTCAGAAGACAGAGCTAAATGAATTCAGCACACCCCAGCAGGGAATGGCAGAAATCCAGAAAAACAAAGCAAAAATAAAGTCAAAGCAAAAAGCAAAAGGCCGAGCAGCAAACTTAGCTTTGGAGGAGCAGGAATTCAGACTGGTCTCCAAGGATCCCACAGAGAAATCACCCGCAGGGCAGAAGGGCGTCGGCAGCAATATATCCAGTCCGTAACTCCACTCAGCCAGTCACAATCATCAGCCCAGGTGTTTGACAATCAGGCTCACTACCTTTCTTTACCAGAAGAGGGAGTTCCTCGGGCCTCAGTAATGAAGGGGAAAATGAACTCACAACAGTACCTCCCCCTTGAGGAGGGGTCACCGAACCCTCAACTATGCCACCAGGGCGATCAGGGTGAGCCCGATGAAAGGCACGCACCAATCGTTTGGCATGAATATCAGAGGCGGAGACCCAGGAATTATCCTCCTGACCATAACCCTTCCACTTAACCAAATACTGGAGTCTCCGTCTAGCCAGACGGGAATCCAGTACTTTCTCTACCTCATACTCCATGTTACCTTCAACCAATACAGGGTCTGGAGGTGCCACCCCCGGAACAACAGGTTCAACAAACCTCTTCAACAAAGATTTATGGAACACATTATGGATTTTAAATGTGAAAGGAAGAGCCAAACGAAAAGAGACCGGATTAATAATCTCCACAATCTTGTAAGGTCCAATAAATCTAGGCTTAAACTTAGGAGAAGCCACCTTCATAGCAATATTTTTTGATGATAACCACACCATATCACCAACCTTAAACTGGGGACCAATGGTCCTATGTTGGTTGGAAAACCGCTGGGCCTTCTCCTGGGAGAGAGATAACTTATCCACCACTTGGTCCCAGATCTGGTGCATTCTCTCCACCACAGTGTCAACACCTGGGCAGGCAGAGGGCTCCACCTGCCCTGAAGAAAATCGAGGATGAAACCCAAAGTTACAAAAAAAAGGTGACATCAAAGTGGCAGAACTAGCTCTATTATTCAAAGCAAATTCGGCCAAGGGCAAAAATGAAACCCAATCATCCTGATAAGCAGAAATAAAACATCTCAAATATGACTCCAAGGTCTGGTTTGTTCTCTCTGTCTGCCCATTGGTCTGAGGGTGAAAAGCAGAGGAGAAGGACAACTGAATTCCCAGCCTGGAACAGAAAGTTCTCCAAAATCTGGACACAAACTGCACTCCTCTGTCAGATACAATGTTCTCAGGAATCCCGTGCAAACGAACCACCTGTTGTAAAAACAGGGGCACCAACTCAGAGGAAGACGGCAACTTAGGGAGTGGTACAAGATGAACCATCTTAGAGAACCTATCACAAATCACCCAAATAACAGTCATCCTCTGAGAGACAGGCATATCAGAGGTGAAATCCATTGAAATATGGGTCCATGGCCTCTTGGGGACAGGCAAAGGCATCAACAACCCACTAGAGCGAGAACACGATTTAGACCGGGAGCACGTCCCACAGGACTGCACAAAATTCCTGACATCACGAGACAAGGAGGGCCACCAAAAAAACCGACTCACCAGATCTCTAGTACCAAAAATACCTGGATGACCAGCCAAAGCAGAGCAATGAACTTCAGACATCACTCTCTTCTTCCACTGGTCAGGAACATACAACTTTCCAGTGGGACAACGCTCAGGTTTGTCCTCCTGGAACTCTTCCAGAGCACGTCTCAAATCGGGCGAGATGGCAGAAAGAACTACCCCTTCGCCTAAGATGGTAGCAGGCTTGGTCACCACAGGAGAATCAGCAAGGAAGCTCCTAGAGAGGGCGTCTGCCTTGACATTCTTTGTTCCAGGAAGAAAAGAAACCACAAAATCAAAACGTGTAAAAAACAAGGCCCACCTAGCCTGTCTAGGGTTCAAGCGCTTAGCCGACTCTAGGTAAATCAAATTCTTGTGGTCAGTGAGGACCACGACTTGATGCTTAGCTCCCTCCAACCAATGTCTCCACTCCTCAAATGCCCATTTCATGGCCAACAGTTCCCTATTCCCCACATCATAGTTACGTTCAGATGGAGAGAACTTTCGGGAAAAGAAAGCACAAGGATTCATTTTAGAAGTTACAGGATCCTTTTGGGACAAAACAGCTCCTGCACCAATCTCAGAAGCATCCACCTCTACCTGGAATGGAAGTGAGACATCAGGTTGCCGCAAAACCGGGGCGGAGGTGAATCTTCGCTTCAACTCCTGAAAGGAAGAAACAGCCTCCGGAGACCAATTTAACACATCAGCACCCTTTTTAGTCAAATCAGTCAATGGCTTGGCAATACTAGAAAATTTTGCTATAAATTTCCGATAAAAATTAGCAAAACCCAAAAACTTCTGGAGGGCCTTCAAAGAAGTGGGCTGAACCCAATCGTGAATGGCCTGTACCTTGGCCGGGTCCATTTCAATAGTTGACGGGGACAAAATAAATCCCAAAAAAGAAATCCTCTGTACTCCAAAAAGGCATTTAGATCCCTTGACATACAGGGAATTCTCCCTCAAGATCCGGAACACAGTCCGAATATGTTCCACATGAGAATCCCAATCCTTGGAGAAGATCAAAATATCATCAAGATAGATAATCAAAAATTTATCGACAAAATCTCGGAAAATATCGTTCATGAAGCACTGGAAGACAGAAGGGGCATTAGTGAGCCCAAAAGGCATCACCAGGTACTCAAAATGTCCCTCCGGAGTATTAAACGCCGTCTTCCATTCATCCCCATGCTTAATGCGAATAAGATTATACGCCCCCCTGAGGTCAAGCTTGGTAAACCAGCAAGCACCTTTAACTCTGGAGAATAGATCAGAAATTAGGGGTAACGGATACTGATATTTAACAGTAATTTTGTTGTGGGAACGATAATCAATACAAGGTCTTAATGATCCATCCTTTTTGGCTACAAAAAAAAAACCGGCACCCAAGGGTGACGAGGATGGTCTAATATGACCCTTCTCCAATGCCTCCTTAATATAGGATCGCATAGCCTCGTGCTCGGGTACAGATAAATTGAAGAGCCGACCCTTGGGAAATTTACACCCCGGGCTCAGTTCAATTGCACAGTCATAACTCCTATGAGGAGGCAGAGACGCAGACTCATTCTCACTAAATACATCATAAAAGTCCACCAAATAATCATGAACATCATGCGACTGAGGAGAGGTGGAAAACACCGGAGCCTCACTAAAGGCACACCGACAACCCCAACTCACCACAGACACAGATTTCCAATCCAAAACTGGATTATGAATCTGTAACCTGGGAAACCCCAGAACAACAGTATCATGCAGATTATGCAACACCAGAAATCTGCAATTTTCTTGATGGTCTGGGGCGACCCGCATTACCACCTGGGTCCAAAACTGGGGTTTATTTTTAGCCAAAGGAGTAGCATCAATTCCCCTCAAAGGGATAGGCGTCTGCAGAGGTGTCATCGGAAATCCACAACGTTTAGCAAAATCCAAGTCCATTAGGTTTAGGGCTGCTCCCGAATCCACAAACGCTTTGGCGGAAAATGTGGACAGGGAGCAGATCAGAGTAATAGCCAGAAGAAACTTAGGTTGAACACCCCCAACAGAAAACGTGTGTGCAAAGCGTTTATCTCGTTTGGGACAGACAGAAATAATATGCGAGGCATCTCCACAGAAAAAACACAACTTATTACGCCTTCTGAACTCCTGACGCTGCTCTCTGGAAAAAACTCTATCACATTGCATAGGTTCAGACATTTGTTCAACAGGTGGCAACACCTCTCGTGCAGCTTTGCGATCGCGCAAACGCCGATCAACCTGAATGGCTAATGACATAGAATCGTCAAGACCAGAGGGAACAGGAAATCCCACCATAGTATCTTTTACGGCTTCTGACAACCCCTTCCGAAAGAGGGCAGCCAAGGCATTATCATTCCAGGTAGTAAGTACTGGAATTTTTGACAGTACAATTCTGCAGAATCACGACCCTGGCTCAATGCCAGCAGGGTCTTTTCAGCCTGATCAATGGCATTAGGTTCGTCATACAACAACCCCAAAGCTTGAAAGAATGTGTTCACATTAGTCAGAATAGGATCATCTGGTTTCAAAGAAAACGCCCAATCCTGGGGATCGCCATGCAGCAAAGAGATGACAATTTTAACCTGCTGCGCGGAGCTCCCTGACGAGTTAGGCTTCAAGGCAAAAAATAATTTACAATTATTTTTGATATTCAAAAATTTAGACCGATCCCCAAAAAATACATCAGGTGTAGGAATCTTTGGTTCAGCAGCATGTGAATGAGCAAGGTAGGCGGAAATTCCCCGCACTTCCGCAGCGAGCTGCTCCACACGATCAGACAATTGCTTTATCTCCATTGAGAGAAAAAAAAAAAAATTCCCCCTTCGGCCTCAGAGAAAAAATATACACTTTATTTTTTTTTTTACAATTCTTTCCTGCTATTGAGTACCCTAGAATCTGCGGTATGGCGGGTGATTCTGTTATGAATGAGTCACCGTAGGAGGCAAAAGCACTTATACAAGCTAAGGAACCCCCCACGGCTACTGCTAGTTGTGTTGATAGGTTCAGGGGTCTGCAAGCTGATAGTTGCCAACTTCTCTGGTTTTCTGGACTTAGCTTGTATAAGTGCTTTTGCCTCCTACGGTGACTTATTCATAACAGAATCACCCAGGTATTTTCAGAAGACAGAGCTAAATGAATTCAGCACACCCCAGCAGGGAATGGCAGAAATCCAGAAAAACAAAGCAAAAACAAAGTCAAAGCAAAAAGCAAAAGGCCGAGCAGCAAACTTAGCTTTGGAGGAGCAGGAATTCAGACTGGTCTCCAAGGATCCCACAGAGAAATCACACGCAGGGCAGAAGGGCGTCAGCAGCAATATATCCAGTCCGTAACTCCACTCAGCCAGTCACAATCATCAGCCTCAGGTGTTTGACAATCAGACTCACTACCTTTCTTTACCAGAAGAGGGAGTTCCTCGGGCCTCAGTAATGAAGGGGAAAATGAACTCACAACAGGTTAGCACTGCAGCCTTGCAGTGCTTGAGTCCTGGGTTCAAATCCCACCAAGGACAACATCTGCAAGGAGTTTGTATGTTCTCCCTGTGTTTGTGTGGGTTTCCTCCGGGTTCTCTGTTTTCCTTCCACATTCCAAAGACATACAGATAGGGAATTTAGATTGTGAGCCCCATCAGGGACAGTGATTATATTGTGTGCAAACTGTAAAGCACTGTGGAATATGTTAGCGCTATATAAAGATTATTATTATTAATTTTACATGACCTACCTTAAAATTGGAACACGTGAAAATTGAAATAAATATGGACACTACTAGTGATGATTGAGCACTAAAATGCTTGTGTGCGCTGTATACTCTGAAGGGCTTGACTTGAGTAATGAGTATAATGGAGGTCAAGGGAAACTCAAGCATTTTTCCAGAAGACCCTAACAGGAATGATGAGGGAGGCAGGAAAATCACTGAATTGGATGGAAACAGCCCTCAAATGGAATAGGAAATGGAGAAAACACCTTTGACACCCAGGTCGCTGCTGGGGACAATGTTGTCAGAGTATTACTCCATTTTTATGGACTGACAATAAAACATACAAAAGCAAAGTTAAATTGTTTTTTACAAAAAAGATGTTAGGAGACATTCTTTCCTGAATATAAGGCAAAATTAAAAACAGGAAAAAAAGAAGAAAATGCCTCCTTCACCACTTAAGAGTCGGGCCATCTTTCACCGCACTTCCCCATCACCTATAACTACAGTAGATGACATAGTCAAGGGGGAAATAAAACTACACCCACCGGTAGTCACTGGTAAATGTAGTTTTAACATTTTACTACATTATCTGGCCATGTGGTGTGTGACATGGTCAGACACGTCCTATTTAAATTATTAAGGAAAAGTGCCAAAAATTGTAAAAATCTTACACAGCACGCAGTGTCATAAGTGAGGAGAATGTCGTTCATCAGCTATGAACTGCAATGGCTTTCTCATGGCAGCTCAGCGCTACACACTGCAGGAGTACGATTATGCTCCTGTCTCGGTGTGATCTGGCTGGCATGGAGATCAGTCACCGATGTGATTTCTCTCCAAAGCATCGGGATCTTCGTCGGACAGATATGGATTATCTTCTCATTGGACAGGTAAGGAATATGTTTTCTTACTATTTTTGTCTTTTTACAGGTGACATGGACTTTGGAGGATTATTTTCACGACAGACAGGTGAGGAATATGGTGGTTTTTTCTATTTTCTTACTTTTACTGGTGACATGTGCTTCAGTGGATTAGTTGTAAATGTGAGTATAACTGTTTTTTTATTTTTATTTCAAATAAAGGAGTCAGTGTCTTTATTTGAAAAAAAGGACTTTATTCTTGCTGTGTGTTTACTTTAAAACTTACTATGAGGCTACTAATAGAGGTGTCTTATAGATGCCTCTCTATTACCAATCCCTGAGCTTGATATCAACTGACAATACACAGCTGACATCAACCTCAACCCTATTATCCTGCTTTCCATTTCCACAGGGCAAGTAGTAAGAGCGAGGCTAAGCACCAAATTTGGCATAACTTATTGATGCGTCATTTCTAGGGTGTCTGAGGACTGATGTTTTTAGTCTCAAAGGGGGCCAATATCCAATGCCCTTTCCTAAGCTATTAATATCAGCCCACAGTGGTCTGTTTAGTCATTGCTGTTATTGAGTATAGGGGTGACCCGACATAATTTTACGGTGGGGTATCACATATAAAAACCAGTAAAGGATAATAAAACACCTGTGAGTTGATATTAATAGCCTGGAAACCTCATGGAAAACTTTGAGGGACATTTTAAGGTTACTGAAGTTTCCAGCTGCTGGAATAAATGGAAGTTGTGAACTAACATTACCTTGGGTGGGTATTTTACTGTACTTGTTAAGAAATAAAAAATATAAATTAAAAAAACAACATTTTCAGAAACAACAGAGGGAAAGCCGACCCCTGAGGACTGATATTATCTGGTGAAGGGGACAGTAGCCCAAAAGTTTTCACGCTATTAAGTTCAGCTCACAGCTGTTCGCTTAGCCTTTACTGGATATTGTATACAGGGACCCTAGATAAATTCAAACCAGCGAAGGCTAAACAGACAGCTGAGGACTGATATTAATAGCCAGGGAAGGGGCAAGGGAAATTTACCCCCCTCCCAGGCTAAGAACATCAGCCCTCAACCACCCCAGAAATAAAAATGTGGCGCATAGCCTCGCTCTTCCCAATTTTCCTGGTGCATTGACAAGTGGGGTAATAGTATTGGCGGGGTTGATGTCAGCTTTGTATTGGCAGGTGACATGAAGCCCATGGGTTAGTAATGAAGAGGTGTCTATAAAACAACCCCATTACTAACCCCACACTGAATAAAGTCCTAAAAATAAAGTCCATAAAATAAAAAATCAAAGTTATACTCATCTTGGCCCCTAGTTGATTGAAGCCCATGTCCCCTGTGAAAGAATTAAAATAATAAACAACCATTTCTCTCACCTGTCTAATGTAAAGATAATCCTCCGATGATGTGAAAAAGGTGAGCCAATTTCTTAGCCAATGAACACCTCACTGACGTCACTGCTAGGGCATGAGAAAGTTCTCACGCTAGATTTGAGGTCATTGATGTGAATGCGAGATACTGATGCTTTGCTATGATGCAGGCTGGCAGGTTGAACAAGTGCATCATGCCAGCATTCAGCCTGGCAACTAGATGTAGCAGAGCTAGACTTGCCATGGGACAATTGGATTATGTTCTCATCAGAGAAGTGAGGAATATGGTTGTTAATTATTTTAATTCTTTTACAGGGGGCATGGGCTTCAGTGGTTTAGGCATCAAAAAGCAAAGATATATACACCTCATTTTAAATAAAAAAAGGTGTCAATGCCTTTATTTAAATAAACGAGTTTATTCAGAGTGTTTTTTATTTACAATATGACTCTTTGCTTAGTAATGGAGAGTCTTATAGATGCATATCCATTAATAGCCCCTGAGCTAAATGTTAGCGGCCATATAACAGCTGACATCAATCCTAAAAATATTAGCCCACTTGCCACTGCATGAGGGCAAGAAAGATTTATCTTCCCCTGAAGAAGTGTTTTCCACTTTGAAACGCATTGGGACTAAATGTGAATAAAAGATTGATCTTTCAATTTAACTGGATTGTCTATTATGTCAAGAGCATCACGTCACCAGGTCTTATATAAGACTCCATGACGCGATGCAGCTGGTCAATTACAGTAATGCCAGGATCCAACATGGCTGCGGCATTACCATGTACGTCAGGCAATTCCTACATGTGTATTGTTTGTCGAATAGATTTCAAACATGTGGAGTGCTCAAGCACCTGTAGGAGTGGTGGAGCTGATGGTCTGCTCCCTGACCCTCTGAAGGGTTTAATGTCTTTGATATTCACATATGTTATAAAAAGGGTAACATCCACTGGGGCTGCAGTTTAGCTTAGGCAGGGTTAATTGTAATGGCAGGCTCAGTTAGGGAGGGGGAATTGAGAGTTAGTGAAAGTTTCAGGAAGTGCGTGCTAGTGGAGGGACAGTACTGTGAACTGCTAGCAGCAGTCTCAAGCATTGGGCTGCTAGGGATAACGTGGGCCTAATATTCAGGGCAGTGGATTTCCAGAAAACTGCTCCACATAAGTCCCCTTGCCGGCCTGGGAACCTCGAGATAGACATCAGGGCCCGGGGGCACAGTCCTTCTGCAAAGCTGCAGGAGAAATTGGACTCAAGCTCTCAGAGGTGGAGTGACATGGAATTCTCACATACTGCTACAAGTAGACAAGTAGAGAGCAATTCCTAGTGCTAGGGAAAATTGCAAGAGGAATACTCTACTCATACCGAGAACCAGGGCTGAAGTTGTGTCTGGTACCTGTAGCAAAGATGACAACCCATTGGGCCTTATCCTGTATGTCTGTTTGTATAGACTGACATTTGTCAAGTAAAAGTTTGATTATTTTTATGGCATCTACTGTATGTTCCCTGGAGGTATTACTGCCGAGGTTCCAGAAGAGAAAAACCTGGAGCCAATGGACTACACACACAGCAGTACACCAGGACAGAGACGTGTTGTCTGTAGGATGCCAAAGTGAGAGAGAACAGAAGCTCACCAATAGCTACCTCGCTTGGGCATCTTACACACCTGCGGTGCTCGATCAAGTAACAAGCGTGCATGAGCATCCCAAGGCTCGAATGAGTATCGAGCAGTGGCGAGCATGTTTGCCCATCACTTGTCATTATCGTAGGTCTAGTAATAAAATTCCTACCTTTACATTATAAACATCCTTACTGTACGTACTGTATGTTTAGTTTCATTTGAACTCTAGACTATTACACTCGCATACTAAAACTGGTGTACTGTAAATATGTAGGATTACATAAGAGACATCTGTAGTAACAGAATGCTAGCTCTAAGCTTGGCTAAGCTTATCTATCACTAGGTCATGCTAGATCATTTTTTCATCAGTAGCAGCATACTTTTAACTTCCATAATTGTCTACATTTAATAATCAATTAGTTTAGAAGTTGCTGATAAGTACTAAGATCAGCCCAAAACAGT
Organism: Dendrobates tinctorius; assembly: GCF_039654945.1. Classification (NCBI taxonomy): domain Eukaryota; kingdom Metazoa; phylum Chordata; class Amphibia; order Anura; family Dendrobatidae; genus Dendrobates; species Dendrobates tinctorius. The sequence continues at coordinate 10,793,067 of NW_027361712.1, read as the reverse complement.
TGAACAAGATGTCTTTTTCCATGGCCCACATTTGTAAATGTATTTGTGCCTATTTTTGGTACATTTTACTCCAAACCGAAGAGAAAATTGGCATAACTTCCTGGTTAGCCTTATTCAGATGTCTGCTTAATATGGTCCATGCGTAATATGCCGAGCTTCTGTTCCCACCCACTTTGGCATCCTATAAACAACTCGTGTCCCAGTCCCAGTGTGCTGTTACTTTACACATGCAGGCCTCTTCTGACTCAAGGAATCCTTCTTCTGTGACCAGGTCAGCAATCAATCCAGGAGACAGGAGGCTCAAAACACAACCAAACGTTTACTTGATGATTGGCAGTATTAGTATTACAGTATACAGAGGCAGGTATCAAGCATAAGGCCCAATGGGTTGTCATCTTTTTCACAGATAACGGACACAACTTCAGTCCTGGTTCTCAGTATAGGTAGAACTTTCCTTTTACTATATTCTCTTGCTCTAGGGAATCTTCTTATTATCTAGCAGTATCTAGATAATGAGTACTCTGGATTCCATCTCACTCTGCCTCTTAGGGTTCGAATCCAATATCTCCTGCAGCTTCACAGAAGGAGTGTCCCCCCATATGTCTATCTCGAGGTTCCCAGGCCAACTAAAGGGGACTCGAATGAATGGGTTCTCTAGCAATCCACTGCCCCGAGGTTCTGGGCTCACCCAGTCCCTAGAATCCCATATCTTGAGCCTGTTACTTGTTACTGCTCACCACTCACTAACTCATCACTTCCTGAACTTGACAATAACCCTCAGTTCCCCCTTCCCAATCTGGGCTGGCTGTTAAACCTCAACTACCACTATGCCTGCTGTGTTACGGGGCAAACTTCACCTACATTCTAGACAGTGACATCTTGTGACTGTTGGTTATTACTGCAGCCCACAGGGGAATTACAATTGTTTTAACAAGGAAACATATCCAGAACAAAACATTATTTACATTCTAACCACAGTAGCATTGATGTTTTCAGGGGGAATATGTCAGCTGGTCCATCTCCTTTAAGTGTATGCATTGTTTTGCAACGACCAGAGGCAGATCTCTTGACTCAAACTTGATAGCTGCTCTGGAACATATGAGTGTGTCAAGATCATGTTGAGAGACCCGTGGCCGGACCATATATCATTGTCCATAAACAGACCATGTTACATGGATACATGTTACCATCTTACATGTTACCGTGTTACCGCAATATGGCTGTGTGACCACGATGCGATTTTTAAGCGTTTTTGCGGCAATTTTCATCGCGAAAACGCTGCGAAAACGTTTAAAAATCGTGTACAGAACGCCCCCCATGCATTCCTATGGCATTCCGCACATGCTGTGCTAATGCTGAGCTTTTTTCCGCAGCGGAATCGCATGGCGGAAAAAAATCGCAGCATGATCATTCTTTTGTGCGGAATCGCAAAGAATTGCCGCGATTCCGCACCCATAGGAATGCATGAGAATCGCTTACTTCCCGCATGTGGCTATGCCCACTATGCGGGAAGTTAAGCGTCTCATGTGCGGTTGGTACCCACAGTGTGGAGGAGAGGAGACTGTCCTCCAGGCCCTGGGTACCATACCCCTGTAAAAAATAGAATAAAAAATAAAAAATCGGGGTATATTTACCTTCCGACGTCCCGCGCTGCCATCCCGGGCCACAGCGTTCCCAGTAATGCCTTGCGGTAAGGTCCTGTGATGACGTAGTCTCGCGTGACTCTAGCGGTCTCGCGAGATCGCTATAGTAACGCGAGACCAACGTCATCACAGGTCTCGCAAGGCATCGCTGGGAACGCTGAGGCCCGGGATGGCAGCGCGGGACGTCGGAAGGTAAATATACCCCGATTTTTTATTTTTCTATCATTTTTAACATTCTATCTTTTACTATTGATGCCGCATAGGCGGCCTCAATAGTAAAAAGCTGCTCACACTTGTCAAACACTATGTTTGACGAGTGTGACCAACCTGTCAATCACTTTCCAAGCGATGCTTCAAATCGCTTGGAAAGTGCTTGAGAAAATCGCGAACAGAATTGCGGTAAAATCGCGGTGAAATCGCGCTGAAAAAACAGCGCGATTTCTGGGAAGGAGTCCGGTTTTCACTGTGCGCTTTAAAACGCTACATGGGCACATAGCCTACATGTTACCGTGTTAAATGCTACACTATTAGGCTTTAGACAAGTTTATGCATTCAACAAATTTTGGGAGCAACATCACAACTAGAGATGAATGAATATTTTAATGTTCATTTCGGATTACGATTGCCGAATTTGCAATATTCTCATATTAATTCATCGAATATTCTCCGAACATAACCGAACGCCATTTTCCTCAATGGGAGACAAAAACAAGCGCATGTACAACACCTTATAATTGCCCCAAATGCTGCCTAAACACATCAAACGAGCGACAGACACCAGGAAAGCGGCCTCAATTCACACACAGTACAAATTTTAGCATGGCACTGCACCAATCAGCCAGGCATGAGGTATCAAGGTCTGGACAAAATTTACAGCTTTCAGTTGAACGTCACAGTAAGATGAGGTGGGCGAGGGATCAGTGTAGGCCTCCTGTGCTGGTAGCCCTGATACCACATGCAACAGCTCAACCTTTTTTCATACTCAACCACACTCAGGTAGCAAAAATATCATATAATTTTTGTAGACTACTGGAGCACCCGCCAGGGCCATGGGGATACTCAGTACCGGGTCGGTTCTTAAGGGGATATGTCACTGCAGCAGTAACCCGGTCCGTGGCCCTGGGCATCCAATGAGAATGATGCTAAAAGGGAATAAAGTTTATGAGATCCTGTTCGTGATGCCAACATGGAGCGCCCGCCAGGGCCGTGGGGATACTCGGTATTGGCCGGTTCTTAAGGGTCTGTGTCACGGCAGCAGTGACCCAGTCGGTGGCCCTGGGCTTCCAATAAAAATGATGATAAAGGGGAAATAAAGTTTATAAGAGACTGTTCGTGACGCCACCTGTGGTACTCAGCAAAGGACGGCCGAAGCTGCTTAAAGAGACCACTGGAGCTGGTGGTGATGCAGCAGACTTGTTACAGCTCTCCACAGGTAGAGCTAAGTCCCAGGGCAATTATATTGCTAAAGATGGTAGCGGTGGTTGTAGTGCAGGACAGATGATGCAGTAAATAATCCGAGGACACAGCAGCGTGCAGTCTTCACACTTTTACTCATGATTTGATGTTACAATTCCCAACTGGAGTGCTATGTCCTCCAGGATGGTGGTCCAGCCAGCTCTCAGGTAATTTGGGATGCACTTTACCAGGATCCCCTTCAGATGTTCCTTTCCTGACCATCTCTCTGTGCTGGCTCCCACCTCTCCTGCCCTGTGTCTTCACACACAGTTTCCCAGTCCACCAGCCTTGGATCCTGTCGGGCGACGTTCTCTAGGTGTCCTTGATCCTATATAGCTGCCTTTTCGGCGAATGTGTGTGGAAGTGGCTGTAGTATATGCAGATACTGCAGCCTCCGTATTGTTAGCCGAGTGCTTAGTATCTCCACTACCTTGGGTCGGTCCCCTACTGTGAACTGGTCCCTTCACCTTGACTATGGTCGGCGTGGAAAGGGGGTCCCATGGGTGGATTTCTCACTACCCTTGCCCCTAGGACCCCTTCTTCCTTCTTCTGGAGCCTTTCTTTCTCACTCCTTCCTCCTTTCTCTCAATTCACTTCTAGTCTAGGGATGAGCTCCTTGCTCTTTCAGTAGACTCTTTTCTTCACAACTCTCCTCCTGTAGACTCCTTCTGGTTTCTCAGATCACAGCTCACCACTCTCACTGGCTCCTCCCCTTCTAACTTTCTCCATCCACACCCTCTACCCAGCTCCCCCTGGCCTAGAGAGATCTGGTGGTGGATGCAAGTATGTGGGTCCTGAGTAATGTCCCCTTCTTACCTGAGAGTGGGGTACCACACCTCTGGCTGAGGTGCAGTACCTCTGTGGCAACTGGACCCTCAGGGGCACCACACTACTATTGTCAGAAAAATCTAAGGATAGTAACACAGGTAGTTGACTCCAATTAAGTGGAGGTCTGACGGTCTTGGAAACCTACTGCTGCAGGCACCACTCATGAAGGAGACCAAACCAGGAGTCTACACATTTACAAAAATTAGTGGCAGACACCAACAAAGTGGCATCAATTGCAATAGAGTAGAATTAGTATAGCGGGGACTGACACCTATTCCATTACAGCCAACCCAGAAACTGGAGGAGATATGAGCGCAAATAGGGTCTTATCCGAGAAATACAGTATGTTTTGCATTCAGATTAAGCTCACCTGTTCAATCTGTTAAAAACGCATGTAATGTTGAAATTCAGCTGCAGCAGATCCACGGGCTCAGCAAGCGACCATCAGACATCAGACTGTAAAGGGAGTTAGTGGACAAATTCTGCGCTGCCGACATAATTGAGACATATTTCCCAGTATGGTGCAGTAAGGTGGTGGTTTGTTTCAATGCGTTTTGAAGTGTATAACTTCTTCTTTAGGATAAACCACATGTAGTTTTTCCTGAAGAAGAAGCTATATACTTTGAAATGCGTTGAAATAAAACACCACCTTACTGCACCATACTGGGATATACGTCTCAATTCTGTCGGCAGCGTGGAATTTGACCACTAACTTTCTTTAAAGTCTAACTACAGCAAACCCAGCAGATGGAGACTGTAATGGACAAGGTGGTGGAATCACTGTGCCATGACCCTCGGAAAGCTCCATGGATGAGGCCTGTATAAAATTGACTACATGTTCCAAACAAATAGTATGTGAAATGTCCTCTACTGTATTACATTAGTAAAAGAAAAATTTGGGGGGTCTGTCAATGAGGCCTGTATAACAAACTACATGTTACAAATAATTGGTATGTGAGATGTCCCCTACTGTGTTACATTAGTAACAGAAAAAAATTTGGGGCCCGTTGATGAGGCCTGTATAACATTGACTAGATGCTACAAACAATTTCAACGTGACATGTCCCTACTGTATGACATTAGTAAGAGAAGATTTTTTGGGGCATATCGATGAGGCCTGTATAACATTAACTACGTGCTTCAAACAATTTCAAAGTGACATGTCCCCAACTGTATTATGATAGTAACAGAAGAATTTTTGGGGGCCTGTCGATGAGGCCTGTATAACTGATTAGATGCTACAAACAATTTCAAAGTGAGATGTCCCCTACTGTATGATGTTATTAACAGAAGATTTTTTTGAGGCCTGTCGATGAAGCCTGCATAAAATTGACTAGATGCTGCAAACAATTTCAAAGTGACATGACCCTTACTGTATAACATTAGTAACAGAATAATTTTTTTTGTGCCTGAGGAGTGTATAATATTAACTACATGCTCCAAACAATTTCAAAAGGTCATGTCCCCTACTGTATTATGTTAGTAAACAGTAACAGAAGAATTTTTGGGGAGCCTGTTGATGAGGCCTATATAACATTGACTACATGCTCCAAACAATTTCAAACTGAGATCTCCCCTCCTGTATTCAGTTAGTAACATAAAATATTTTTTTTAGTGTGGATGAGGCCTGAATAATCTAGAACATTGCCCGTGGTGTTGGAACACCCTCTTTCCTACAGTTGCTGCTGGTAATGTGCAGGTTTGCTGGAGAAATATGGCCGGCATGTCGTTAGATTAACTAATCGGGAAAAGGGGCATGATGATGGTGGGCATGGGAGCTTACATCATGATCAATAACAGGGCAGCTATGGGAAGTACGAGATCCAGGATCCAGCCTACAACGATTACTCACCAATCGCCCAACACCAATTACCAGAGAGTGTTTGATGCTCATCAGAAGATAGGTGTAATAAATGCGTGTCTCAAGCTAGGCATAAAAGATGTCTGTGAGAAATTGGATGCCAAAGGTGCACAAAAGATAGGCTCAAAACAATTTCAAACTCAGATCTTGGATGCTGTATCACGTTTGTAAAAAGAAAAGAAAAGAAATTAATTTTAATGTGCAACAGAACAATTTCAATGCCACTAGATGAAAAGGTTGGATATAGTGGGCTGTATCACACTTATCAACAGAAAATAATAAATATTTTAATGTACTTGAGGTCTGCAGACAGCCTCATTTCACTGCCACAAAGTGACAACACGGGATACTGCGGGCTGTATCCCATTCAGCAACAAAAAAAATTATTTTTTTAACGAGCGTTATGTCTGAGGTTCATATAACCGCCACAGCATGAAATGTGGAAAATGGCAGACTGTATCACATTCAGCAACAGAATTTTTTTTTTAATGGGCAATAGGTCTGCAGACAGGCTCATATTGACAATGTGGGATACTGTAGGCTGTATCACATTCAGCAACAGAAAATATATATTTTTAACCACTTAATGGCATTTGACATACTCTACCGTCCATGTGCCCTGGGCCTTAATGCCCATGGACGGTATAGTACGTAATATGCAATCAGCCACACTCACGGGGGGAGCGCGGCTGATCGCGGCCGGATGTCAGCTGATTCTCACAGCTGACACCCAGCACTAAGTGCCAGGAGTGGTCACGGACCGCTCCCGGCACTTTAACCCCTGGAACACTGCAATCAAACAAGATCACATTGTTCCAGGAGTAGGCAGAGGGGCTGTCAGCTCTGACAGATCCTCTGCCTTTGGATCGGAGATCGCTGCCATGGAGACCCAATGTCGTCATGACGACACCCAGGTCTCCAGGCCTGAGAGACTTCCTGTCATGCACAGTGATAACCAGGAAGTCTCTCAGGTCAGTGTATAGAAGCTGTAGCGCTGACCGCTTCTATAGCATGCAGATCTGCATGCAATAGAATCGATCAGTCTGCACAAAATGAGTGTCCCATAGTGGGACACAGTGTAAGGTCGGGATCACACATGCGAGGAATATGGCCGAGTCTCGCATGTTAATACCCGGCACTGCGGCCAGCACTCAGGAGCAGAGCGTGCGGCTACATGTATTGCTATGTGGCCGCAGGCTCCACTTCTGAGTGCTGGAGGCAGAGTCGGGTGTTAACATTCAAGACTCGGCCGTATTCCTCGCATGTGTGATCCCGGCCTAAAAGTAAGAATTAAAGAAAAATTTTTTTTTAAATTATTGTAAAAACATTTAAAAAAATAATAATAACAAATCAATATTTATTCCATCAATAAATATTTAAATTAAAAAATTTAAACAATAAAAGTACACATATTTAGTATCACCGCGTCCGTAACAACCCGACCTATAAAACTGTCACACTAGTTAACCCCTTTAGTGAACACCATTAAAAAAACCCACAAGGCAAAAAACAATGCTTTATCATCATACCGCTGAACAAAAAGTGGAATAACACGCAAACAAAAAGATGGATATAAATAAACTTGGTACCGCTGAAAACGTCATCTTGTCCCGCAAAAAGCAAGCTGCCATATAGCTCCATCACCAGAAAAATAAAAAAGTTACAGCTCTTAGAATAAAGGGATGCAAAAATAATTATTTTTTATACAAAATAGTTTTTATTGTAAAACAAAACATAAAAAAATTATATAAATGAGGGTTATGGTTAGGGTTGGGATTAGGGTTGGGGTGTGTGGGGATTAGGGTTGGAGTTAGAATTGGGGGTTTACACTATTTAGGCACATCAGGTGCTCTCCAAATGCAACATTACATCTGATCTCAATTCCAGCCAATTTTGCATTGAAAAGTTAAACAGGCCTCCTTCCCTTCCTAGCTCTACCATGCGCCCAAACAGTGGTTTACCTGCATATACGGGGTATCAGAGTACTCAGGGAAAATTACACAACAACTTTTGGGGTCCAATTTCTCCTTTTACCCTTGGTAAAATAAAACTAATTGAATCTGAAGTAAATTTTTTGTGAAAAACAGTTAAATGTTCATTTTTTTTAAACATTCCAAAAATTACTGTGAAGCACCTGAAGGGTTAATAAACTTCTTGAATGTGGTTTTGAGCACCTTGAGGGGTGCAGTTTTTAGAATGGTGTAACTTTTGGGTATTTTCTATCATATAGACCCCTCAAAGTGATTTCAAATGTGATGTGGTCCCTAAAAAAATGGCTTTGTAAATTTTGTTGTAAAAATGAGAAATTGCTGGTCAAATTTAACCCTTATAACTTCCTAACAAAAAAAATTCGGTTCCAAAATTGTGCTGATGTAAAGTAAACATGTGGGAAATGTTACTTATTAAGTATTTTGTGTGACATATCTCTGTGATTTACACTACCGTTCAAAAGTTTAGGGTCACTTAGAAATGTCCTTATTTTTGAAAGAAAAGCAGTTTTTATCCAATGAAGCTAACATTAAATGATCCAGAAATACACTCTATGCTAGAGTTGAGCGACTTTGGTCGGATCGGGTTTTGTGAAACCCGAATGAAACAAAGTTTGAGTCTGATGAAACTGGTTCGACTAGGGCAAAAAAAAGTCAGAGTTTCGTCAGAAACCCAACCCCAATGCAAGTCAAAGGGAAATAAACGTCGGCATTGAGTGGATGAATGTCATCCGCTCAATGCCGACTTTTATTTCCCATTGACTTGCTTTGGGGTCGGGTTTTGGACGAAACTCCGACTTTTTTTGCCCTAGTCGGACCAGTTTCATCAGACTCAAATTTTGTTTCCTTCGGGTTTCACGAAACCCGATCCGACCAAAGACGCTCAACTCTACTCTATACATTGTTAATGTGGTAAATGACTAATCTAGCTGCAAACATCTGGTTTGTAATGCAATATCTTCAAAAGTGTAAACCCTTGTGCCTTGAAAACCCTTGTGCAAGTATGTTAACACAGCTGAAAACAGTTTAGCTGATTAGAGTAGCTATATATCTGACCTTCCTTTGAGCTAGTTGAGAATCTGGAGCCTTACATTTGTTGGTTCCATTAACCCCTTTCTGCCATATGATGTACTATCCCGCCCATTTGCCCTGGGACTTAATTCCTAGGGACGGGATAGTACGTCATAGCGATCAGCGACGCCCATGTATTTAGCGCCGCTGATCGCGGCCGGGTGTCAGCTGATTATTACAGCTAACACCCGGCACTATATGTCAGGGGCGGTCACGGACCGCCCCCTGACATAATAACCCCTGGCACACTGCGATCAAACACGATCGCAGTGTACTGGGTGTTAGGGAAGCATCGGGAGGGAGCCCCCTCCGTGCTTCCCTGAGCCCCCTGCAGCAGCGCAATGTGCAGCGCTGCTGCGAGGGTCTCCTTCCCTGCAGGTCCCCGGATCCAAAATGGCGGTGGGGACCTTCGGGGGCCTACAGGGAGCCAGCTTCCTCAGTGCCTGCAAAGCGCAGGCACGAGGAAGCCTTCTGCACTGCCTGTGACAGATCGCTGATCTGTCACAGCGATCTGTGATGTGACAGATCAGCGATCTGTCACATGATAGTTATGTCCCCCATGGGACATTGTAATAAAGTTAAAAAAAAGTGTAAAAATAATTTATAAAAAAATCGCTAAATAAAAAAAAAAAAAATATTCCCTAATAAATTCATTTTTTGGAAATAAAAAAAATAAAAATAAAAGTACACATATTTGGTATCGCCACATCCGTAACGACTCACCCTATAAAACTGTCCCACTAGTTAACCCCTTAAAAAATAAAAATAAAAAACGAAGCAAAAAATAAAGCTTTATTATCATTCCGCCGAACAAAAAGTGCAATAACGCGCGATCAAAAAGACACATATAAATATCCATGGTACCGCTGAAAACGTCATCTTGTCCTCCCAAAAAGCAGCTGTGATACAGCATCATCAGTGAAAAAATAAAAAAGTTATAGCTCACAGAATAAAGCGATGCAAAAATAATTATTTTTTATATAAAATTGTTTTTATTGCATAAAACTGCCAAAACATAAAAAAATGACATAAATGAGGTATCGTTGTAACCATACTGACCCGAAGAATAAAATCGCCTTATCAATTTTACCGCACGCGGAACGGTGTAAACGCACCCCCAAAATAGATTCTTGAAATGCTAGTTTTTGCTCAATCTGCGTCCAAAAAATCGGAATAAAAAGCGATAAAAAAAGTCACATGCCCGAAAATGGTACCAATAAAAACGTCAACTCGTCCCACAAAAAATAAGACCTCACATGACTCGGTGGGTCAAAAGATGGATAAATTATAGCTATTTTTGAAATAAAAAGCGTCTTTTAGCGTGTGACAGCTGCAAAATAAAAAAACCGCCATAAATAGTAAATCAAACCCCCTTTAACACCCCCTTAGTTAGGGAAAAATAATAAAATTAAAAAAATGTATTTATTTCCATTTTCCCATTAGGGTTAGGGCTAGGGCTAGGGTTAGGGCTAGGGTTAGGTCTGAGATTAGGGTTAGGGGTGTGTTGGGGTTAGGGTTGGAGTTAGAATTGGGGGGTTTCCACTGTTTGGGCACATCAGGTGCTCTCCAAGTGCAACATGGTGTCTGATCTCAATTCCAGACAATTCTGTGTTGAAAAAGTCAAATGGTGCTCCTTCCCTCACCACACATCTAGATAAGTTCCATGGGGGGTCTAGTTTCAAAAATAGGGTCACTTGTGGGTAGTTTCAACAGTTTAGGCACATTAGAGGCTATCCAAAGGCTACATGCCCCCCCGAGACCATTCCATCAAAGTCTGCATACCAAAACGTCACTACTTCCCTTCTGAGCCCTGACGTGTGCCCATACAGTAGTTTTCTCCCACATATGGGGCATCAGCGTACTCAGCATAAATTGGACCACAACTTTTGGGGCCCAATTTCTCCTGTTACCATTGGGAAAATAAAAAAATTAGGGACTAAAAGATCATGTTTGTGGAAAAAATATGATTTTTTTATTTTCACGCCCGGGCATTATAAACTTTTGTGAAGCCCTTGGTGTTTCAAAGTGCTCACCACACATCTAGATAAGTTCCTTGGGGGGTCTAGTTTCCAAAATGGTGTCATTTATGGGGGGTTTCCACTGTTTAGGCACATCAGGGGCTTTCCAAACGCGGCATGGCATCCAATCCCAATTCCAGCCAAAAAAGTAAAATGGCGCTGCTTCCCTTCCGAGTCCTGAAATACGCCCAAATAGTGGTTTACCCCCACATATGGGGTATCAGCATACTCAGGATAAATTACAAAATAACTTTTGGTGTCCTGATACCCTTGGAAAAATAAAAATTGAGGGTGAAAAGATCATTTTTGTGGAAAAAATACGATTTTTTAATTGTTCAGCTGTACGTTACAAACTTCTGTGAAGCCCTTGGGGGTTCAAAGTTCTCACCACACATCTAGATAAGTTCCTTGGGGGGTCTAGTTTCCAAAATGGTGTCATTTGTGTGGGGTTTCCACTGTTTTGGTACATCAGGGGCTTGCCAAACGAGACATGGTGTCCGATCTCAATTCCAGCCCAAAAAGTCAAATGGTGCTGCTTCCCTTCCGAGCTCTGCCATGCGCCGAAATAGTCATTTACACCCACATATGGGGTATCCGAATACTCAGGACAAATTACACAATAACTTATAGGGTCCTGTTACCCTTGGGAACAGAAAAATTGGGGGTGAAAAGATCATTTTTGTGTAAAAAATATAATTTTTTAATTGTACGGCTGTACGTTATAAACTTCTGTGAAGCCCTTGTTGGTTCAAAGTTCTTACCACATATCTAGATAAGTTCCTTTGGGGGTCTAGTTTCCAAAATGGGGTTATTTGTGGGGGGTTTCCACTGTTTAGGTACATCAGGGGCTCTCCAAATGTGACATGGCGTCCGATCTGAATTCCAGTCAATTTTGCATTGAAAAAGTCAAACGGCGTTCCATCCCTTCTGAGCTCTGCCATGTGCCGAAACAGTGGTTCCCCCCACATATCAGGTATCAGCGTACTCAGGAGAAATTGCACAATAACTTTTGCAGCCCAATTTCTCCTGTTACCCTTGGTAAAATAAAAAAATTGGACCTGAAGTAATTTTTTTGTGAAAAAAAGTTAAATGTTCATTTTTTTTTTAAACATTCAAAAATTCCTGTGAAGCACCTGAAGGGTTAATAAACTTCTTGAATGTGGTTTTGAGCACCTTCAGGGGTGCAGTTTTTAGAATGGTGTCACTTTTTGGCATTGGCTATCATATAGACCCCTCAAAGTGACTTCAAATATGATGTGGTCCGTAAAAATAAAATGGTGCTGCAAAAATGAGAAATCGCTGGTCAACTTTTAACCCTTATAACTTCCTAACAAAAAAAATTTTGGTTCCAAAATTGTGCTGATGTAAAGTAAACATATGTGAAATGTTATTATTAATTTTTGTGTGCCATATCTCTGTGATTTAAGGGCATAAAAATTCAAAGTTGGAAAATTGTGAAATTTTCAAAATTTTCACCAAATTTCCATTTTTTTCACAAATAAACAGACCGGGATCAGAATGACCGGGATCCATTGAAGCGTTTCAGAGTTATTACCTCATAAAGGGACAGTGGTCAGAATTGTAAAAATTGGCCCGGTCATGAACGTGCAAACCACCCTTGGGGGTTAAGGGGTTAAACTCTCAAAATGGCCAGAAAAATAGAACTTTCATGTGAAACTCGACAGTCTATTCTTGCTCTTAGAAATGAAGGCTATTCCATGCGAGAAATTGCCAAGAAAATTGCGACATTTTCAAAATTTTCTCCAAATTCACATTTTTTTCACAAATAAATGCAAGTCATATCAAAGAAAATTTACCACTGTCATGAAGTACAATATGTCCCGAGAAAACATTGTCAGAGTCACCAGGATCCATGGAAGCATTCCAGGGTTATTACCTCATGAAAGGACAGTGGTTAGAATTGTAAAAATTAGCCTGGTCATTAACATGCAAACCACCCTTGGGGGTAAAGGGGTTAATGTATGTTAAGTCTGCAGACAGGTTCATATCCCAGCAACAAAATGACAACGTGGGATACGGCAGGCCATATCATATTCAGCAACAGAAAAAAATTATAAATTTTTTTTAATGACAGTTTCATATCGCCACTGAACTAAATGACAAGGTGGGATAGAGCAAGCTTTTTCACATTTAGCTAGTGAAAAAAATATTATTGAGAATGCTATACTCGTGCATGGAACACAATCGAAGCAGTGCACAACACTAGAGTTGAGCGAAAGAGGTCAGTCAGATTCAAAAATCGCTGACTTTCGCCAAAGTCGGGTTTCGCCTATCGAAACCCGACCCTAGCGTGTGGTCAGCCATGAGGTCGCCGATCAGCGCGCCAAAGTCACATTTCAAATGATGCTTTCAGCGCCTTTTCTCACCCAATGATGGAGGACGCACACTGTGGGCAACGCGATGACATGCGCAGCGGCCAGCACCATCTAAGAGAAGAGCATTGAAGTGACTGGCTGGCTTTGTGTGGTGTCACAGTGGGTATAAAAGGCTGTGAACGCCGACCGGCATCTTACTTCTGCCGATCTTACAATAGGGAGAGATGCTGCTGCTGATTCTGAACAGGGAGAGCGTTAGGCGGGGAAGAAGAAAAAAAAACACTGTTTCTGCTGCTAACGCTTTTCACTTTACAGTTAGTGTGCAGTGAAAGGGGAGGATTTTTGTTGTGTGCAGCAGCGCTGGTGGTGATTAGGCTGCCTTTTAAGGCTACCTGCTAACTGCATTGCTGTGTGCACACTGCTGTTCAAACTGCTTTTTTCAAAGCACTCCAAATTTTATTATTTTGTCCTGGTGAGTTACTGAGCGTTCATTTTTTCACACACCGTCTAGCGGTGTATGCTCCTCACACACTACCGTGTACCGGCTGGTATCGCGGACAAATGGAAGCTATCTGGCTGTGACTCTGGAAGAAAAAGCCAAGGAGTTTGTCCATTTTTCCAGACCTACACCTTAGAGTTGTGTCCGTTTTTCAAACAGTTTCGTATATCTGCTGTTTGATTACAGTCAAAACTAGACAGAGACAGCGTGTGTCAATCCGTATACAAATATACGGAGCTTAACAATTTTACATACACACACCGTACAGCAGTGTACGCTCCTCACACACTACCTTGTACCGCCTTCTAGCACGGACAAATAGAAGCTACCTGTGTGTAACTCTGGGAAAAAAAATGAGGAGTTTTTCCGTTTTTCCAGACCTACACCTTAGAGTTGTGTCCGTTTTTCAAACATTTTCGTATATCTGCTGTTTGATTACAGTCAAAACTAGACAGAGACAGCGTGTGTCAGTCTGTATACAAATACACGGAGCTTGACAATTTTGCATACAGACACCGTCTAGCGGTGTACGCTCCTCACACACTACCGTGTACCGGCTGGTATCACGGACAAATAGAAGCTATCTGGGTGTGACACTGGAAGAAAAAGCCAAGGAGTTTGTCCGTTTTTCCAGACCTACACCTTAGAGTCGTGTCCGTTTTTCAAACAGTTTCGTATATCTGCTGTTTGATGACGGTCAAAAATAGACAGAGACAGCATGTGTCAGTCCGTATACAAATACATGGAGCTTGACAATTTTACATACACACACCGTACAGCGGTGTACGCTCCTCACACACTACCTTGTACCGCCTTCTAACATGGACAAATAGAATCTACCTGTGTGTGACTCTGGGAAAAAAACGAGGAATTTTTCCGCTTTTCCAGACCTACACCTTAGAGTTGTGTCCATTTTTCAAACAGTTTCGTATATCTGCTGTTTTATTACAGTCAAAACTAGACAGAGACAGCGTGTGTCAGTCCGTATACAAATACACGGAGCTTGACAATTTTCCATACAGACACTGTCTAGCGGTGTACGCTCCACACACACTACCGTGTACCGGCTGTTATCACGGACAAATAGAAGCTATCTGGGTGTGACTCTGGAAGAAAAAGCCGAGGAGTTTGTCCATTTTTCCAGACCTACACCTTAGAGTCGTGTCCGTTTTTCAAACAGTTTCGTATATTTGCTGTTTGATGACGGTCAAAACTAGACAGAGACAGCGTGTCAGTCCGTATACAAATACACGGAGCTTGACAATTTTACATACACACATCGTATAGAGCTGTCCGATTCTCCAACAGTATTGTATATCTGCTGTTCGCATTACAGTCACTTTTATACCTAGTCAGCGTGTGTGTGTGACACTCAGTAAATACATATACAGAGATTGTTAGTTGCACAAAAATCGTATAAAGCTGTACACTTCTGATACAGTTCAGTATATCTGCTTGTTGGATTACGGTCCAATACATACTGTGAGAGTGTCTGTTACTAACATAATATATACGTTGATTTAATTTGTTTAATACACCTTACACAGCTGGACGCTCCTCATACAGTACCATCTCTCTGCTGGTATTTTTGGTACATTTTCCCAAACATGAGGAAGTATGGTGGAAGAGGCCGTGGATGTGGGCAGGGGGTAGCAGCTGGTACTGATAGGTGGTGCATCGGCTGGGTCCGGCAAAAGCACAATAGCAGCTAAGGCAGGAGGTGTTGAGCCTGCGTCATCCTCTGGCCCAAGAAGGCCTGTAAGGTTGCCTTTTCTTGGAGTAGGAAACCCGCTTTTAAAGCCGGAGCATCAGGAACAGGTTTTGGTGTACATTGCCGAAACAGTCACCAGCTCTATTGCCTCCTCTTCTGAAAGGACGAAACCTTCAAGCACGGAGTCGTCAGTGCAGGGTTCTGGTCATAAAAAAACCCTTTCCTTGTGTCCTTCACCCCCACCAAAAGTTAAAGATGCGGCAGCCCACACTTCAGATTACTCTATGGAGCTCTTTTCATATACCATGCCTGGGTTATCCAGTCAAATCCTGAATTCCCCAGTCCAAGATGAATCTTACATGGAGTGCACTGATGCACAGCCACTGCTAGATGATTCTGCTGGTACATTGACCCACAGCACTACATTGCACTCGCAGTCTACTGAGCCACAATCTGACACTGATGAAACCCAGGTGCCCCTTCCCGCATACTATACCACCTTACATGTGACACAGAGGAAGGTAAAGAGGAAGGTGCAGATGACTTTGAAGAGGAGGTGATGGATGACCCAGTTCTGCACCCGGATTGGCAACCATTGGGGGAGGAGGGTGGCGCTGGCAATAGTTCAAGGAGAAGGATCCGCAGCAGGCATTGACATCGCAGCAGCAGTTACCTAGCAGGCCCGCAGCTGTCCTAAAACGTGGAACAAAAACTAAAAGAATTGCAGGACAGCTTGACCAGATGGTCAACTTAGCACAGCGTGCAAGGCCAGAAAATGTTTACCATAGTAGGAAGAGTGCAGTGTGGCACTTCTTTGTCCAAAATCCTACTGATGAGGCAAAGGTTACCTGTAAGAAGTGCGGAAGGACCTTTAGCCGAGGTAAACTCAGAAATTTGAATACCAGTTGCATGCTTAGACATTTAATCAATATGCACTTGCAAGTGTGGACGGACTACAAAACCTCAGGTAGCACATGTGCACTTGCTCTGACTGAAGGTAGCCAACAACGCTCCATCACTACCCCCACTGTAAGACCACCGCCACCATTAAGCACACCACCAGCACTAAATGTGGAGGTGTCGTTGCAAGGCAAAAGCACTCAGGGAATCACAATAGTTTTGCAACACAACACTGAATCTAGCCCATCACTACCAATACCATCCCCAACCCCCTCTCACTCCATCCGGTCCACTGCTACTTCCCCCATATGCAGCTCTCCAGTCCAGCTCACCCTACCAGACACTCTGAGTAGGACAAGAAAGCACTCATCCTCTCATCCGCGTACACTGTGTTTGAACGCCTACATTGCCAACTAATCTCATTAGAGATGATACCCTACCGTTTGGTTGAAAGAAAAGCTTTCTGTGACCTCATAGCTTATGCTGTCCCACGCTATGACCTACCCAGTCGGCACTTCTTTTATCGAAAAGCCATCCCTGCCCTCCACCAGCATGTGAAAGACCGCATTGTCCATGCACTAAAACAGTCAGTGAGTGGAAAGGTGCACCTCACAACAGATGCATGGACCAGTAGGCATGGCCAGGGCCGTTACGTGTCCATCACTGCGCAGTGGGTTAATGTGGTGGATGCAGGCTCCACTGGGGACAGCGACGGTGGAACAGTGCTGCCTAGCCCATGGTGTAGGAAACAGTTGGCTGTAGGCTTTCACTACTCCTCATCTATCAGCGAAAGCTCGTCCACAGAGCGCAGTCACATTAGCACTACATCCGCAGCTGGCAGTGTTGCACATGAGGTGTCCCACTATCAAACAGCTAGTGGTAAGTGTCACCAGGCTGTGTTAATGATTATGTCTTTGGGCGACAACAGACACACCGCGGAGGTACTGGCCGACTACTTGCAGCGACAAACAGAGTCATTGCTGGGCAGTCTACATCTTGAGGCAGGCAATGTAGTCAGTGTGATAATGGCCGTAATTTTGTGGCAGCCATAGCCCGTGCAAAACTCACACACATACCTTGCCTAGCTCTCACTTTGAACCTGGTGGTGCAGTGCTTCCTTAATAATTATCCAGAGTTAACATTCCTGCTCCATAAGGTGCGAAGACTGTGCTCGCACATCCGTCGCTCGGCCGTACACTCCAGTCGTATGCAGAAGCTGCAGTGATTGCTCCACCTCCCCAAGCACCGCCTAATCATAGACGTTGCAACAAGGTGGAACTCCACCCTGCACATGGTTGAGAGGCTGTGTGAACAGAGGCAGGCTGTAATGCATTTGTAGGAGGATACACGGGCAGGCAGTTTGAGGGAAGACATGGAATTGTCGGGTGTGCAGTGGTCAAAGCTGAAAGACCTATGTAAAGTCGTTCAGTGTTTTGAGGAATGCACATGGCTTGTAAGCGCAGACGATGTCATCATAAGCATGAGCATCCCACTTATGCGTCTGCTCATGCAAAGTTTGATGCACATTAAGGATCAGGCGTCTGCAGCGGAGGAGGAGGAGGAGTGAAGCCTTGATGACAGCCATTGTCTGGTCAGGGAACTGTCCAGGACGAGGTGGAGGAAGAAGAAGAAGAGGATGAGGAGGATGATTATTTTGGGCAGGAGGATGTTTCTCAAGGGGCAAGAGAAAATGTTGGCGTTCCAAGGTCAGGGACAGTGTTTGTGCGTGACTGTAGGGATGTGGATTTGCCAGAAACTGCTCCTCCACCCACCACAGGCAGTGCATCATTGACACCTGGAACATTGGCCCACATGTGCGATTATGCCTTGCGGATCCTAAAAAGCGACCCCCGCATTGCCAAAATGATGAGGGATGACGACTACTGGCTGGCCAGCATCCTCGATCCACGCATCAAAGGCAAATTACGCAACATCATGCCACAGGAGAACCTAGAGATAATACTGGCAAACAAACAAGCAACTCTGGTAAAACTTTTGCTTGAGGCTTTCCCAGCACACAGCAGCGTTGCTGGTTCTCCCACGAGCCATAGTGGGCACAATGGAAGAGGTGTTCGTGGTGCACACAGCAGAAGTGGCGTTGGAAACAGGGGTTTAATGACCATGTTGTGGAATGATTTCTCAAGTACCGCTCACACGACTGCTAATACTGCATCGATTAAAAGTAACAGGAGGCAGCAGTTGTCAACTATGGCTACAAACTACTTTTCCTCCCATATCGATGTTCTCCCTCACAGGTCATTCCCCTTTGACTATTGGCCCTCTAAACTGGACACCTGGCCTGAATTGGCAAAATATGCCTTACAGAAGCCCTGCTGCTAGTGTGTTATCTGAAAGTCTACAGTGCTGTTGGATCAATCCTGACAGATAAAAGGACCCATCTGTCGACCCAAAATGTTGATGATCTAACCTTCATTAAAATGAACCATGCATGGGTTTCAAAGGATTTTGTCCCACCTTCCCCTGATGACACGTAGGTTGCCAGAAAAGTGCCTCGGTTTTTTCCTCCTCTTCCTCGGACTTGCCCAATTACGCCCTTTGCAGCAGCTGAATATCCAGCCAACACATCTACAAATGGCAATTTTTAAACCTCCCTAACTGGGCTGCCCACCCCTCCCCAATGGCTGGGGTCAAGACCTGGCGCACCCGGGCAAGTGCCGTTGCTCTGAACAGGTGGATGGGCCCACTAATGGCCGACGGCAATGGCACAGGGCCCCTCATAGTACAATACAGTGTCCCAGACGGTGGGAGGGCCCACTCGCTATCAGACACACCAGCGTACTATGAGGGGCCCTGTGCCAGTACCATCGACCACGATTGTGCCCCCTCTGCTTGGTCATGGCCACAGCACTTGCAAGTTGCAATACTTACCTCTCCCTGCTCCACGGCTGTGTAGTCTGGGCAGTTAAATCCTTCACAGGGACGGCCACTAGAAATTTGGTGTATTGATCAATGATGGTTAAGATGTAGCTATGGCCTGTCCTGTTGGCCTCTACCTTCAGATGATCAATGGCTACCATTTGAAATGGACGTCAACTTACAAGCGGATGCAGTGGTGGTTTATGATCACCTTTCACAGTTGTGATAGTCACAGATGTGTAACATTCCTGCCACCATTTTTCAATGTCTCTTCTCATGCCAATCCAACAGAATTGCCTACGACCTGTGGCTTCTGTCTTTTGCACTCCAAAATGACCAGACACATCATGATAGGCAGTGAGGATCATGGGTACATCTCTCCCTGTGACCACAATTTGATGGAGATGAGTAACGGTGATGTGATCCACGCTACTGCGATAAAGCAATCCTTTCTTCACAAAGTACCTTTTTCGCTTTCTCCACAGACACAGTAATTGAGGGTCTGCATCGCCTCTGCAACATCTACCGGAAGGTTTTCCCGTAATGAGTAATTCCAAAATTTCTGCTAACACTCGATTTTGTGTCTATACTTGTATCCATGTAGTTTTCAGTAGTTGAGATTCTTGACTGGCTTACTGAGATTGAAATATATACGAAGATTTAAAAGTACCATAACACTGTATACTGGTGTACACTATGAATACCTTTCCCTTTTTCAACTTTTTTAATTATGCTTTAATACATAGAGAGCCTCTGAGTGTCTGTGTCTGACTCCGGAAGTATAGACGGAAATTTAACCCTAGACTGGACACACCTGGTATGTGCTGATACAGTACCTTGTTTCAAAAATTTGTATTAAGGTATCATCTGTAGGATAACCAACTGTGGGGTGGACCCGCTTCTTTCCGCAGACAAACACGAGACTGACACAGAGGCCGGGGTCACACTAACCGACGCAAAATACGGTCTGTAGTTTACAGGCGTAATACGGATGAATGACCCCTAAATAGTGCTCCGTATGTCATCCGTCAGCAAGGTGTGGTCTCGTATTTTGCGCATGTAAGCATCCGTATGTAATCCGCATGACATCCGTATGCTGAGATTTTCTTGCCGGCTTGCAAAATGGACATATAATGGAGCCCTATGACAGGTTTTATAACACAAAGGAAAGAATAGATATAGACACATAGAATACATATATATATATACACTCACTGGCCACTTTATTAGGTACACCATGCTAGTAAGGGGTTGAACCCCCTTTTGCCTTCAGAACTGCCTCAATTCTTCGTGGCAGAGATTCAACAAGGTGCTGGAAGCATTCCTCAGAGATTTTGGACCATATTGACATGATGGCATCACACAGTTGGCGCAGATTTGTCGGCTGCACATCCCTGATGCGAATCTCCCGTTCCACCACATCCCAAAGATGCTCTATTGGATTGAGATCTGGTGACTGAGGAGGCCAATTGAGTACAGTAAACTCATTGTCATGTTCAAGAAACCAATCTGAGATGATTCGAGCTTTATGACATGGCGCATTATCCTGCTGAAAGTAGCCATCAGATGTTGGGTACATTGTGGTCATAAAGGGATGGACATGGTCAGCAACAATACTCAGGTAGGCTGTGGCGTTGCAACGATGCTCAATTGGTACCAAGGGGCCCAAAGAGTGCCCAGAAAAAATTCCCCACACCATGACACCACCACCACCAGCCTGAACCGTTGATACAAGGCAGGATGGATCCATGCTTTCATGTTGTTTACGCCAAATTCTGACCCTACCATCCGAATGTCGCAGCAGAAATCGAGACTCATCAGACCAGGCAACGTTTTTCCAATCTTCTACTGTCCAATTTCGATGAGCTTGTGCAAATTGTAGCCTCAGTTTCCTGTTCTTAGCTGAGAGGAGTGGTACCCAGTGTGGTCTTCTGCTGCTGTAGCCCATCTGCCTCAAAGTTCGACGCACTGTGCGTTCAGAGATGCTCTTCTGCCTACCTTGGTTGTAACGGGTGGCAATTTGAGTCACTGTTGCCTTTCTATCAGCTCGAACCAGTCTGCCCATTCTCCTCTGACCTCTGGCATCAACATGGCATTTCCGGCCACAGAACTGCCGCTCACTGGATTTTTTTTCTTTTTCGGACCATTCTCTGTAAACCCTAGAGATGGTTGTGCGTGAAAATCCCAGTAGATCAGCAGTTTCTGAAATTCTCAGACCAGCCCTTCTGACACCAACAATCATGCCACGTTCAAAGGCACTCAAATCACCTTTCTTCCCCATACTGATGCTCGGTTTGAACTG
Organism: Dendrobates tinctorius; assembly: GCF_039654945.1. Taxonomy (NCBI): domain Eukaryota; kingdom Metazoa; phylum Chordata; class Amphibia; order Anura; family Dendrobatidae; genus Dendrobates; species Dendrobates tinctorius. Next base: position 10,771,578 of record NW_027361712.1, on the reverse strand, counting down.
CAGGAGATTGTCTTGACCATGTCTACATGCCTAAATGCACTGAGTTGCCGCCATGTGATTGGCTGATTAGAAATTAAGTCTTAACACACAGTTGGACAGGTGTACCTAATAAAGTGGCCAGTGAGTGTATATATATATATACATGTCATTGAGACACATATATATCTATATATATTTATATGTCACAGAGTTCTTCATAGCAGAATAGCCGCTAATTCAATTGCCGGCTTTTGTCAAATCATTCCCCAACCCGACACGAAATGACACATGGTTTACATACAGTAAACCATTTCATTTCATGTTTTTTTTTGTATGTTTTTCATTAGTAATTAGATGAGGGTTGATGTGTAAAATTTGGGAGGTGTAGGTGTTAAATTAAGGGGTTAATTTGCTGCAAAAAAATGTGTGGGCTCCCGCGGTAATTTGTCATTTTTTTTACAACGAATTAACCCCTTAAATTAACACCTACACCTCCCAAATTTTACACAACAACCCTCATCTAATAACTAATGAAAGACATACAAAAAAAAACATGAAATGGTTTACTGTATGTAAACCATGTGTCATTTCATGTCGGGTTGGGGAATGATTTGACAAATACCGGCAATTGAATTAGCGGCTATTCTGCTATGAAGAATTCTGTGACATATAAATATATATATATATATATATATATATGTGTCTCAATGACATGTATATATATATATGTATGTATTCTATGTGTCTATATCTATTCTTTCGTTTCTTTATTAAACCTGTCAGTGTGAGTTTACTGTGTAGTGCACTGAATTGCCGGCTTTTCTAAAGGACACTGGGTGCGTATTTCTCGCAAGTCACATGTGTGGTCCGTGTGTAATGCGTATTTTTAGCGCACCCATAGACTTGCATTGGCATACTACGTGCGTAGTACGCTGACAATCGCAGCATGCTGCGATTGGCACGGACCGTAGAATACAGACGAGAAATATACGGCTGATGGGAGCTGCCCCATAGAGAATCATTTGTCCGTGTGTAATGCGTGCTTTTAACACCTCTCACTCGTCCGTATTCCTCTCTAGTGTGACCCCGGCCAGAGTTTGTATTGAACAGGTCCATTTTTAGTGCCCATCCTTCTGTCGACAACAGCAATTCACCACAGCCGTTTCACATTTCTCTGTACACAGGTCCCGGTACCTTCACTTCCTTTGTAACTATAATCGTGGCATCCTCTGTGGCTCTTCCACTGTGGCTGGCCTAGGCCCAACCACCACAGCGCTACACCAGTCTGAGCACACCATCCGTATGATAGCCCCAGGCCGTCTTCGTCTGCGGCTACCGTCCTCTGGGCCTCCCCCCCCATGACCACCTCAACTGTCAGTCCTCTCTGGAGCCTTTAAACTGACTCTATTTCCTCAGCAGAACTTCCTCTTTACTGTGCTCCCTTCGCTGACTGACTCTTCCAGAACCTTCCCTCAGCCTTTTATACTTCCAGTTCTGGTAACTCCGCCCACAAACACCTAACAGTTTCTCTGACCAATGGCAGTTATTCAGTCCCACTCCTACACTCTCCACTGCCCTCCAATGGGCAAGCTAAAACACTGTACCCTTTCTCTTTATCTTAGCGGTTTCACACCTACACTGCGCTACACCTCTGTTTCTCACTACAGGCTGGTTTGTCTGTCAGTCCACCTTCAGTCCACCTTCCCTACATCATCCATAGTGAGAGAGTGTGTGTGGGTTACGCCTTCTATATATACGGTGAATCGGAGAAACAAATTTTTACACTATACTCGATACAGCTTGCATCTTGTTATACAGTACCTTTGTTCGACATTTAGCATTACGGTCAAATCCATACTGTGTAAGCGTCTGAGAGTGACTACGGGACTATTTATACGGAGATTTCAATTGTACCCTAAAAAAAATATACTTGCTATCTTGTTATCCAGGACCTTTTTTACAACATTTTTTATTATGGTCAAAACCAAACTGAGTGAGCGTCTGAGGGTGACTACGGAAATATTTACCAATATTTTCAATTTGGTCAACACTGTATACAGCAGAACGCTTCTGATACAGTAACCTTTTTAGCTATTTAGATTCTGGTGTAATCCATAATGAGCCTGTAAACGTCTGTCTGTTACTCCGGCAATATATTTGGAACTTTAAGATTACCCCAACACTGTATACAGCTGTACGCTTGTGTTACATAACCCATTTACAGCTTTTCATATTCTTGTGTAATCCATACTGGGCATGAGAGCGTTTGTGTCTGCCTTTTGAAATGTACACAGAGAATCACAATGTTTACACTATACATTGTATCTGGTGATACTGTACCCTTTTTCAACTTGTTATTTTATTGGGTAATCCATACTGAGCCTGTGAGCATCTGTGTATGCCTCATGAAATATATACGGAGAGTTACTGTTATCCATAGACTGTATAGAGCAGTACGCTTCTGATACAGTACCATATATCTGTTGGTATTTTGGGTCCATTTTCAAAAACATGAGGAAGTATGGTGGAAGAGGATGCGAATGTGGGCGTGGAGGGCCACCTGGTACTGATGGTGGTGGTGGTGCATCTGCTGGTAGTGCCAAAAACACAATAGCAGCCAAGGCAGGAGGTGTTGAGCCAGCATCATGGTGTAGCTCTGGAAGGCCTGTAAGGCTCCCTTTTCTGGGAGTAGGTAGACTGCTATTAAAGCAGGAATATCAGGAACTGTTTGTGGCTTACATTGCTGAAACAGCCTCCAGCTCTATCGCCTCCTCTTCTGTAAAGTTGTAAAAAATGCAAGCACTGAGTCGTAACTTCAGGCTTCTGGTCAGAAGCAACCCCTTTCCTTGTGTTCTTCACCCACACCAAAAGTGAAGGATGTGGAAGCACACACCTCAGATTACTCCATGGAGCTCTTTTCACATACCATGCCTGGGTTAATTAAAAATAGGGCCCATCATGTACTGGAGCAATGTAAATGGGGCAGATCAGACACTGGAGCAGCATCTAAGGGGCACATTATATGCTGGAGCATTACAAATGGGGCCCATTATGGAGCCCATCATACACTGGAGCATCATCAATGAGGCCCATCATGTACTGGAGCATTGTAAATGGGGCAGATCAGACACTGGATCAGCATCTAAGGGGCCCATTATACACTGGAGCATTACAAATGGTGCCCATTATATATGGAGAATTATTAGGGCCCATGATACACTGGAGCATCATCCATGAGGCCCATCATGTACTGGAACATTGTAAATGGGGCAGATCAGTATATCAGTATATCAGTATATATCAGTATGCTCGTATATGGAGCATTATTGGAGCCCATCATACACTGGAGCATCATCCATGAATCCATGAGGCCCATCATGTACTGGAGTAATGTATGTGGGGCAGATCAGACAATGGAGCAGCATCTAAGGGGCACATTATACACTGGAGCATTACAAATGGGGCCCATTATATATGTAGCATTATGTGGAGCTCATCAGATACTGTATGGAACATTATATGTGACTAATTATTTGGTATGGAGAAATATATAGGGCTCATTATTCTGTATGGCGCACAATGTGGTGGCCATAACACTGTATGGAGTAATATACTCTCCTGTTTTTGAGCTATTGTACAATTTAAAATAGATCAGTCATGTCATGTAAGCAGTGAAGTATGTGTCATTGTACTATACCTATATTTATGTGGCATATCGGGGCATCATGAGTTGTGGTATGTGTTAAAGGGGCGCACTGACACTCTTTGGCCCAGGGCACACGAAAACCTGGAGCCAGTCCTACCCCCCCCACAACTTTAGCCAAATAACCCCCAGTTTTCAATGCGTAACTATTATTAGGAAGTAAATTAAGGTTGACAAGCTTCAGTTATAAGAATTGATGTTTTTGGCATTGAAATGGGCACTGTTGGTGTGTTTACTGTCTTCCACTCCCTGCCGACTTTGCTTCCCCATTGACTTGCATAGGGTTTCGTGTTTCAGTCAGCCTCCGACTTTTCCCTATAGTCGGCCGATTTTGTTCAACCCGACTTTTGCGAAAGTCGGGTTTCATGAAACCCGACTCAATCCAAAAAAAGGCAAAGTCGCTCATCTCTACACAACACACTTGCAGGACATGTGCCCTGCTGGCTTTGTTTGTGGACCTCAGTAATGGCCAAAAAAAGTGCTGGAAGGTAAATTTAACAGCCACACTAGACACTAGCTAGCTACACTGTCTGACTGACATGTGATTTCAGCAGTCAATGATACAAGCTGTTGTGTCAGGACATTGTGGGTGTTTCCTGTGCCCTGATTGGCTAGCAACAATGTGCACACATAACGTTAGGAAAAAAATGACTGTTCACAAAAACGCTGCAGCTCTGAGCACTGCAAACCCCCTCCCCTCATCAAACACGTGCCAATCGCTCATCATACACCACAATTACAGGTAAGCTATAGACTGGACCAGGGTGAGTCATTGGACATGGTATATCTTGATTTTTTAAAAGCATTTGATACCATGACACGCAAGAGGTTGGTTCACAAAATGAGAATGCTGGGTCTGGGGGAAAGTGTGTGTAAATGGGTAACTGGCTTAGCGATAGAAAGCAGAGGGTGGCTATAAATGGTATAGTCTCTAACTGGGTCGCTGTGACCAGTGGGGTACCGCAGGGGGTCAGTGTTGGGACCTGTTCTCTTCAACATATACAGTATATTAACAATCTGGTAGAAGATTTTCACAGTAAAATATTGATATTTGCAGTTGATACAAAACTATATAAAGTAGTCAATACAACAGAAGATAGTATTCTGCTACAGATGGAATTGGATAAGTTGGAAACTTGGGCCGAAAGGTGACGGATGCAGTTTAACAATGATAAATGTAAGGTTATACACATGGGAAGAATGAATCAATATCACCATTACACACTGAATGGGAAACCACTAGGTAAATCTGACATCGAGAAGGACTTGGGGATCCAAGCTAGTGATAAACTTACCTGGAGCAAACAGTGCCAGGCAGTGACTGCCAAGGAAAACAGGATCATGGGGTGCATTAAAGAGGTCTGGATACACATGTTGAGAGCATTATACTGCCTCTGTAGAAATCCCTGGTTAGACCGCACATGGAGTACTGTGTACAGTTTTGGGCACCGATGCTAAGGAAGGATATAATGGAACTAGAGCAAGTACAAAGGAGGGAAACAAAATCAATAAAGGGGATGGGGGAACTACAATACCCAGAGAGATTAGCAAAATTAGGATTACTTAGTCTAGAGAAAAGACGGCTGAGGGATGATCTAATAACCATGTATAAGTATATAAGGGAACAATACAAATATCTCTCCGAGGATCTGATTACACCAAGGAAGGTGACGGTCACAAGGGGGCATTCTCTGCATCTGGAAGAGAGAAGGTTTTTCCACCAACATAGAAGACTCATCACTAGTCACAACAGCAGTTGGACTGCATAAAAATTGAAGATACATATTTGAAGGTGCAATAAATTGATTAACCCTGTTTGAAATAAATAAAGTTCATATTCTCACAGGTGCAGTACTTTAAGACAGTGGCTGGGCACCTTCCTTATGCTTTCAACATGCAGATTAGCCCAATAAAGGTTATTAGCATTATCTTAAGTGACAGTGTCGAAGAAAGTAAGGCAACTATTTTTAAATCGACACCAGTAACAATAATGTGATATTTGATTTTCATAAACAATGGCTGCTATTATCCAGTGCCAAAGTCATAAATAACTAGTTATTTTGTTGTAAGCGAGTAGACAGGTTGTTAGGGTTTGTGGATTGCACCAAATCTAAATCATGGGAAGGTGCAATTGCAACCCGGGGTCCACCGTGCGGTGATGGAAGTACCGCAGCTAGAGGACAATGACAGTACGTAGCTGCGAGCAAGAACCGTAAACACACCAAGTTAAATGTCACTCGGTGTGAACAGAGTGCAACGTTCCTGACTCTGTTACTCCACAGTGCAGTAGAAAAACTGAGAGCACTCTAAGCTATGCCCTGTTAGACTTCACTGGAGCATAGAGGAATTGATGCTAGTTGGGGTCCCTATAACTCTCCCCCCACTATACTGGTGATTGAACCTGCTCTGACACATGGTTGCTTTTGAGCATTGCGCCTGAGGATGCCCGGTGCAGATGCTAAGTTCAAGCGGGAGTTCCCACCCTACACTGCATGTCTAGAAAGACACTCGTGGGTCTATTAACGGCACACATGCATACAGAGTGGTATCTGTCCCACCTACACACACAGCAAATACGCATGATCTTAGCGCACTGACGGGCGTGCCAAAGATGCTTTTATAGACATTGCCAATCAGACAGCTGACAGCTGACTACCAATGAGAGGTTGCCACCTCATGAGCATGCTCAGTAGAGCGAATCCTGGACTTAGCCTCAGGAATGACTGCTTGCCGCTGTCTATTGCATGTTACCATAGCTGGACCAGGAGAGGCAGCGGTGACAAAGCGCACAGCCCGAGTCTGAGCAAGATGCCGAACAGCATCCACTGCAGTCGAGACTGCATGGGAGACCGCAGGAGAAGACAAGGCTTGGGATCCATCCTGTGCAGAGGAATAATCCTGGTGCCTTACATTACCCCCCCTTCCTAGCGCGCCCCCTGCGAGTCTCGTCACGCGAGAAGGTGGCAACAAGCTGGGGGGCACGGATGTGCTCAACTGGCTCTCAGGTCCTTTTCTCCGATCCATGACCCTTCCAGTTGACCAAAAAAAATGTTTTGACATGCACCACGTTGGAACCGACAATCGCATTGACCTCAAATTTGTCCGAAGACATACCCAAAGTCCCGGCAGAAGACTCAGAAAGCCGGGACATGTGAACCGGTTTCAAGAAGGAGACATAAAAGGTGTCAGTAATATTCAGGAGCGGTTTAAGGGACAGGTGATATACTGCAAGATTTACTTGCTCAAGGACTTTGAAGGGACCTAGGTAGCGGGGAGCAAACTTAGTGGACTCTACGCGCAGCTTGATATTACGAGCTGAGAGCCACACCAAGTCGCCGGGTGCAAAGACAGGAACGGGACGGCGATGCATGTCAGCAGAGACCCTCGTTCTCTCCTTAGAGGCCTTAATGGCATCCTGTGTGCGGTCCCAGATGTCGCGAGCCTCCACAGCCTAGCCTACCACCCTAGGGTCAGAAGACGAGATGGGTATGGAAACGGGAACAGGCAGATGCTGATCGCAATTAAGGAGAAATGGAATCTACCCTTTAGAGTCAGCAACAGCATTATTAAGGGCAAACTCTGCCCAAGGCAACAACGATGCCAGTCGTCATGCCTGGCAGAGATGAAATGCTGTAAGTATGTGACCAGAGTCTGACTGGCCCTCTCTACCAACCTGTTCATCTCGGAATGATATGCTGAAGAGGGATTAAGCTCAATACTGAGCAGCCAACAGAGCTCTCTCCAGAACCGAGAAGTGAACTGAGGACCCCGGTCATTGACTATCTAGTCAGGCATGCCGTGTAGATGGAAGATGTGCTTAGCAAAAAGCACCACCAAAGCCCTTGCCGATGGTACCTGCATAAGGGGAACTAAATGTACCATCTTGGAGAGATGATCTGTGATTACCAAAATGACTGTATTGTTACTGGACTTGGGCAAGTCCACAATGAAGTCCACCCAGACCACCCAGACCATCTCCCAGGGCCTATCTGCCACCTGCAGGGGATGTAACAAGCCTGCGGGCCTCTGCCGGGAAGGCCAATTCTTGGCGCAGGAGACACATGCCTGAACGTAGTCCCTAATGTCGCACACCATTTGTGGCCACCAATATGACCTCGCCAGAAGCTCAGACATACTTTTGGTCCCGAAATGTCCACCCAACCTAGATGTGTGAGCCCAAGACAGGACCGCAGATTTGGTCGTACCAGAATCATGCCCAGAGGCTGCAAAACAGGGGCTACCGTCCAGAGACTCTCCGACGAGACAATAAGCTGAGGCTTGTCCCCCTCTTCAGATGAGGCAACAGAATGGGATAGAGCATCGACATGGAGATTCTTCTCCCCAGAGAGAAAATGAAGGGTGAAATTAAATCGGGAGAAGAATAAGGACAATCTGGCCTGGCGAGAGTTCAACCGCTGAGCTGTCTGCAGATACAGCAGGTTTTTTTGGTTGGTGAACACTTGGAAAGGAAATTGAGCCCCTCCTAGAAGATGTCTCAACTCCGAGAAGGCCAACTTCATGACCAGTATCTCCCTGTCTCCAATGGAATAGTTTCTCTCCTCCGGTGTGAAGGTCTTACAAAAGAAAAAACACAGATGTATACCACCTTGAGCGTCCTTCTGATACAGGACAGCTCCAGCAATGACAGAAGAGGCATCGACTTCCAATATGAAGGGCTTATCCACATTGGAGCAATGTAGCACGGGAGCCCCAGCGAAATGTGACTTCACAGGGGAAAACGCCTTGGAGGTCTCCTCCGACCACACCTTAGGATTAGGTCTTTTTTTTGGTGAGGGCTACCAGCGAGAGCCACTAAGGTAGAAAAGTGAGGGTTGAACTGGCGATAATAGTTGATAAACCCCATAAGGCGCTGCACCGCTTTAAGGAAATGTGGTTCCTGCCATCTCATCACAGACTCCAGTTTGGCAGCATCCATGGCTAAACCTTTGGCCGAGATAATATAGCCTAAGAAAGGCCAAGACTCCTGCTCAAACACACACTTTTCCAATTTGACACCTAGTGAATTGGTGAACAGGAGTTCGAAGACCTTGCAGACATCCTTGCGGTGGGTATCACTATCTGGAAAGAAGATAAGAATATCGTCCAGATACACTACCACTGAAGTGGATAACAACTCCCGGAAGATGTCATTAACAAAGTCTTGGAAGATGGCAGGAGCATTACAAAGGCCGAACGGCATGACCAGATATTCATAGTGGCCATCCCATGTGTTAAACGCAGTCTTCCATTCATCCCCCTCATGAATTCATCACGCAGATCTAGATTAGTAAATAGCCTAGCTCCTCGCAGCCTGTCAAAGAGCTCTGAGATGAGAGGTAGAGGGTATTTGTCTTTGATGGTAATAGCGTTCAAACCCCTGTATTCTATACATGGACGTAGTGCCCGTTCTTCTTCTGAGCAAAGAAGAAGCCAGCCCCTGCAGGAGACACTGACTTCCTAATAAACCCTCTCACCAGATTCTCTTTAATATATTGAGACAAGGCCTCAGTCCCCGGGAGAGATAAACTCGTCCCCGGGGAGGCTCTGTGCCCTTAGGTCTAAAGGGCAGTCATAAGGGCGATGAGGGTCTTCGCTGCCCTCATGGAGAACACTTCCGTGTATTGCCAGAAATGTTTAGGGAGAGTGGTTAGAGCTGCAGTGACCTTAGTTGTAGCAACCTGAACCTGAGCCCTCAGACACCTTCCCTCACATGACCCTCTCCATCCCAATAAGCTCCCTGTGGACCAGTCAATATGAGGGGAATGATGATGTAACCATGGTATCCCTTACAATACCTCATCAATACCCTCAGGAATGACCAACAATGAGATTATCTCCTAATGTTCTGGAGACATGGCCAGAGAGAGAGGAATGGTCTGATGTGTGATTTGCAAAGGCATTCTGGTCCCTTTGACCTCCCGGATGGTAACTGGCTTGGTGAGCATCATCAGCGGTATTGTGTGCTGTTGGACGAAGGCAGAGGACATAAAATTACGCTTAGCCCCAGAGTCCAAACAAACTTCCGTAGCATTGGTGGTCGAGCGATATGAAAGTGTTGCCCTAAAAGTCAACTTGCAGGACAGCTCCGCCGTGTCTAATGAGCCTCCTCCTATAGCCACTGGTCGTTTCTCTGCCACTGGGGACACTTGTTGGCATAGTGACCAGACTGCCTACAAATACAAAAAAGTGCAATTCCATAATTTTTTTTACCATGTTCACTAAATGCTAAAACTGACCTACCATAATGATTCTCCAGGTCATTATGAGTTTGTAGATATCAAACATGTATAGGTTCATTTTTATTTAAAGGGAAGGTGCCACAATTTTATATAATTTGCAAAAAAAGAGTAAGTAACAAAACATGTTTTTTCAGCAAATGTTGTACTAACTAGGATTTATGGTTTGTTTGTAATAATGTTTTAATGTAGCCACTGGGCGCTGCCATCTTGATTTGCAGATCTGTGGAGGACTCATACAGTCTGCAAATATGGCCGTCCCTGGACATAGGAGACTGCGTCGGTTCCCGACCCTATCTCTTAACATTGCAGCCTCATTAGCAGTGAACTGGGCACACCCCTGTGGGCTGCACCATTCACTGCTGTAGGTGTGGCTGGGCGCCATTTTACTGTAGCCCAGTGCTATCTGCTGAGCTCCACTTACCCTCTATCACATGACCACTTGTGGCATAACAGGTCCTGTGTTGTGAGGAGAGGCTGTAGATATGGAGAAGGTGGTCAGCAGAGGAGAGAAGCGCTCACTGGAGCCGGAGGATGGAGAGAGGAGAGTGGTGAGTGCGGGTGACTTTCCTCTATGCTCCTCTGTCCTGCTTACTCCAGGCTCGGCCCTGTGCTTCCTGCTCTACTGTGTTCTTCTGCTCTGTCTCAGACTCCTCACTCACAGCCCCAGTGATCTCCGGTAATCTGACACCTTTGCTTTTATGACAGCTTTTATGGCTGTCTGAGGAGGACAGTGACTTATTATACAGCCCATAGTCTAGTGTATAATTGGGGGGGGCTGGACGTTTCACCAGTGTGGGCATATCTGTAATACTGTCTCGTGTGAAAGTCTGCTGAGCCGTGTATCTAATCCTCTCCTGTGTGATACTGACTGCTGAGCTGTGTATCTAATCTTATCCTGTGTGATACTGACTGCTGAGCCGTGTATCTAATCCTCCCCTGTGTGATACTGACTGCTGAGCTGTGTATCTAATCCTATCCTGTGTGATACTGTCTGCTGAGCCGTGTATCTAATCCTCTCCTGTGTGATACTGACTGCTGAGCCGTGTATCTAATCCTCTCCTGTGTGATACTGACTGCAGAGCCGTGTATCTAATCCTATCCTGTGTGATACTGACTGCTGAGCCGTGTATCTAATCCTATCCTGTGTGATACTGACTGCTGAGCTGTGTATCTAATCCTATTCTGTGATACTGTCTGCTGAGCCGTGTATCTAATCCTATCCTGTGTGATACTGACTGCTGATCCATGTATCTAATCCTATCCTGTGTGATACTGACTGCTGAGCCATGTGTCTAATCCTCTCCTGTGTGATACTGACTGCTGAGCCGTGTGTCTAATCCTCTCCTATGTGATACTGACTGCTGAGCCGTGTATCTAATCCTATCCCGTGTGATACTGCTCTCCTGAAATACTTTGTGCTGCTGTCACCCTGCTCCCAGAATCCTTGCTGCCTGCCATCCTCGGTGACTGAAGACCCCATTCCTCTCCTCAGATCCTGTCCTGGCGATGTGTGAAAGCGAGGCGACTGGTGCCTGATATATGGAGGAAGGAGCAGGGTGACAGCAGCACAGAGTATTTCAGGAGAGCAGTGTGCTGGTCTGTGGGGGGGTCACAGTGGGAGATGTATGGGGGAAGGAGCAGGGTGACAGCAGCACAGAGTATTTCAGGAGAGCAGTGTGCTGGTCTGTGGGGGGCGCCCTGTTCGGTGCCAGGGATTGTACATAGAGCGCTGTGTTTTATACACATGGATGGACCGTCTTCTTGTCTGCTCCACAGAAATCCAGGAAATATTTCTGCTGATTGATGACCTGTTCTGATCCAGACTTTACATGAAAAGACAGTCAGTATAACTTTGCAGGCCCCATCAAAATGGCAGCTCACTGTGTTCCTAGATGTCATCCTCTCTTTTCCCTTAGCAAACACCCAGAAGGGGAGGAGAGGAGTGACACCACACCCATGTCAGCAGACTCCACCCATAATTACTGCAGGGCAGTAATGTGAGCTAGTTGCACTAGGTTTTTGTGCCAAATTTCAGTAGCTGCTCCCCCTAGTGTTAATAAGTGGAAATGAGTGGAAATGGCAAACTTTTTAAAATTATTTTTCATATTTTACAAATTTAAAAACAAACGATAATATTTTTTAAGAAAATGTAAACATTAATTCTTCACATTTTTTCAATTGCTGAAAAAAAAATTTTTGGATGGCACCTTCCCTTTAAGTGGTGAAAAAAAATCCAAAGTCTGTAAAAAAAATTTTTTTTTTAAAAAAGCACCACATTCCAAGACCTGTAGAATCTCCATTTTTCATTATCTGGAGCTGAGTGAGGGCTTGTTTTTTGTGCACAGAGCTGCCGTTTTTATTTATACAATTTTTTGTGTATTTTATTGTAATGTTGTGGCTACCATAAAAACGTAATTCTGGGGTTTTGATTTTTTTTCTCATTACGCTGTTTATCGATCGGATTAATTATTTTCATCTTGATAGATAGATCAGGCATTTCTGATACCAAATATGTGTATATTTTATTGTTTTGTTTTGAATAGGGAAAAAGGTGGGCATTTTTTTCTACTTTTTACTTGCTTCAATAGTCACCTTAGGAGACTTTAAGCTGCTACCTTCTGATCGCTTGTGATATACATAGCAAAACTGCTATTCTGCTATGAATGCTAGCCACTGGTCGGAATTCATAGCAGAGCGGCAATGACCCCGGGTTGTCATGCCAACCCGATAAGTGGGACTTGTGAAGCCCTTCCGGTAAGGCAATGTTAAATGCTGCTGTCAGAGATTGACAGCTGCATTTAACTAGTTAAAAGCCGCTGGTGCATCGCGATTCCACTTGCAGTGGTTAAGGGCACATGTCACCGGATATAATCAGCTGTCATGAGATGGAAAAGATGTGGGCTCAGCACCGAAACCCACGTCAAACGGGGGAAAGCGACCTATGGTGTACCTATACTTCATCTCCCATAAAGGGGACTAACATCTCTACAATTCAACGTTTTCTCACTCTCACTTTTGAAACTGAAGAACTCTTCTTGCCATTCTTATTCATTCTCGGCTGGACTACTGTAACACTCTATCATTATCCCTCTAACGAAACTTTCTCTTCTCCAATCCATCCTGAATGCATCATCCAGGGTTTTATTTCTATTGAGACACTACACTGATGCCTCCACCTTGAGACAGTGATTGCACTGGTTAGTCATCCACTACAGAGTATTTTATAAACTTATCTCTCTCACAAACAAAGCTCTCTATCTACACTTCTGCATCACCATACATCTCCTCTCTCATCTCTATCTATTATCCTACTCTTCAAGTGATCTAAAAATAGCATAATTCATAATAGAAATCTCACACTTCCATCTTCAAGAATTCTCTCGTGCTGCACCAGTTTTCTGGAATGCACAACCCAGAAAATTCGATTAATACCTAGCCCACACATTATGATTATGATTTAAAAACACAGGCCTATCACTTCACTTCACTAATCTAAATCTTCTCTGTTCTCTCTTTCTAAATTTTCTTCAGAATATGGTTCCTCCTATTCATCTGTCTCCAAATCCTCCATGCATCCAATAGCACTTGGCAACTGTACTTAGACATATACTGACTGATGAACGACTTATGCATCTTTATTTAAAAATCTCTATTCATTATAATGATGGCTGGACCATACACAACAAGATTGTACGCTTGTGAGCAGGGCCTTCATTTCTCCTCCTGTAACTGTTGAACTATGTTTTACTTTGTGATGTTGTTCATTGTTTGTACATGTCCCTGCTTAATCGTAAAGTGCTGCGGAATATGTTGGCGCTATATAAATAATATTATTCTTATTATTACATAGCAGTATAATTAGTAAAGACACTCCCCCACAATCATTCTTCGTCACACCCCCTCAGCAAGTCTGTTCTTCTGAGAATTACCAAACCCTAGATTTGTCAGGCCTGAAGACATTAACGCCTTCCTTATTCTAACAGTGGCAAGTAATATTGGGGTGCTTTATCTTAAATTAAATGATTTTTTTGGCATCTTGTTGAAAGAAACAGCATATATATATTGCACTGTGTGCAAAGACATTAGAAATGTTTTAGTGGTGATGTACCGAATGGATGGTTATTATTAATGCACATATGTAATTTACCATTTTATGATTAAAAAAGTGCAAAGTTTACAGTATATCAAATCTAATTAAAGAAGCAGCCAATCTGATCTGTGTACGCAACTCTGACCCAATGTGGTGTGACAAGTCACCTAAATGCAAAGTACTTCCCATAGCATTAATGGGGCTGTACTATTTTGAGATGGAATGTGAAACTTCACTTCTCTCACTTGACGTAAGTGATACCATGTTAATTAAACAGTTGAAAAAGTAATCAACACTATACATGTGATGATGATCTATAGTGCTTCTTTTGGAAATTGCAGAAGTCTGGATATTAACCCTATCAATGCATTGCATTATGTAGAATGTAGCACTTATATTCATATAATGGACTCCAACTTGTCACACAATATCTGCAGCTTTTCTTAAAAATATAGCACTGGTAACACTCTGAATGGCTTTTAACATGTTTGGAAATCTTTCTTATTGCACTATTTATAATCCTTGCCAGCAGTGAAGAGGGAACAGGGTGAATAATTCATTCTTTTTATTGCTGGAAGACTGATGTCTCTGCTGACTTGTTTGGATTGTAATAGAAAAAAGTATGGCTAGTAACACTGTTAACAGGTATTACTTTTAAATAATGCATTACTTCTAGTGACCAGCCCTCACTATAATAAATAGACGTACTGTATTAATGGGAATCTGTCACCCCCGGGATGTATATCACCTATTAATATGGGCATACAGGTGACAGAAATGTTACACTAGTCCTACCTTTATTCCTCATATTAGCGGTCTTGTTGCTGAGAAATGTTGTATTCTGTCTTCATGTTAATGATTTCTTCCAGGCTCCAGGGCATGCGGTGCCTGGAAGAAATCCCTGCCTCCTCTCCTCATTGCAATACTTACTCCTCTCCATCAGCGTCAGTTATGGCCCCAGAATCCCGCGCCTGCACTCCCTCAGAAATACATCCATCCTTCTATGGGTACTGCATTCAGGGATCTTCTGAGTAGGCACTGTCGAGTTACTGTGACCTCCAGCATGTGTGCCGATATGATGCTCTCCTCATTTCTTACCTGCACAGTTATCGCTAGGAACCATGTATACATGGTGTTGACTATGCATTTATGAATTTGGGAGAACACCTTGGTGCCCCCCCCTCCCTATGATCTGAAGGTCACTATTGTCACTGTGACAATATATATTTAACATTCATGTTCATATTTAGGGCGGCACGGTGGCTCAGTGGTTAGTGCTGCAGCCTTGCAGTGCTGGGGTCCTGGGTTTGACTCCCACCAAGGACAACATCTGCAAGGACTTTGTATGTTCTCCCCGTGTTTGCGTGGGGATACTCCGGTTTCCTCCCACATTCTAAAGACATACTGATAGGGAATTGAGATTGTGAGCCCCATGGGGGACAGTGCCAATAATGTCTGTAAAGCGCTGTGGAATATGTTAGCGCTATATAAAAATAAAGATTATTATTATTATATTTAAATTATTCATATTTATACTTAGCATACAGGCTTATATTCTTATCCATTTTTTATTCTCATAAATAAAAACACATAAGTATCTATTTTTAAAAATGTTTCTGAAAACAAGCCCATTTCAATTATCTCCTTTTATATCAGTATTTTCTATACATTACGTTTGATCTTGAGTACATAACAAACATCTCTCCCCATCTTTGTAAGTACACCCACAGGGTATTGGACTAACTAGATGCTGTTAAATATTCCCTCATCAACTGGATAGGAATCCCCCTGATGTATTAGCTACTGGGGCCAAATAAAGGAGAGACGTGGATATTTGTGGAATCCAGATCCAGGCTACTCGAAGGAAGATTCCTCAGATGAAGTAAGGCAAAGAGCTACTGGAGTACAATGGTAAAGATAATTGGAGAAAAGATCAATGTGGAAGACGAATCAGCCAAGACAGTGGTCAAATCACAATGAGAAGATCCAAGAGGAAATTTCAAGTGAAGAGGGCCCAAGTAACCGCACAGTCCCAACCCAAGCATAAACTCTATACCATAAGTGCCCCAACCAAGCAACCGTGGGCACAGGAACACAGCCCAAGGAAAAAACAGGTAAAAAGGTATAATGTACATGAAAAACAGATTTGCCATCCCATCATACACACATATATATAACAAAAATAATATAAGATAATAGAACAGCACACATATCCATAGATGACCTATCCTGCTGTACATGATGCCTTTTTAACTGTTGTATTCTTCTCTTAGACCTTGATATATTCTTTACATGATAAAGTTTTGGATATTTTCCTTAATTATAAGGCTCAATATCTTTCTTTTTTCATTGGATGTAGTAAACAGAAAAAGTCTACACTTAAAATCGTACTGTTTTTTTTAATTTGTAAAAAATTACAGTATGTGGTCATTGAGACCTAGAAACATCAGTGGCATATTTTGCACAAGACCATTTGCTTTTCCTGGTTGCCACTGGAATGCTGTTGCATTTCTTTTAAATATTATACCTGTATAATATGTATTGTTTTATTGCATTTTTTAAGAATTTTCTATACTGCTTTCATAGTCCGAAGATGGATCCGAGGCTTGCCACCATGTAGCACAATGAGTGTGGAGAGTTTAATCTGACGACTATATTGAGTCAAGTGGTCGTAAATACTAACCATGCTTTTTGCTGAGCTTTTCTGCACTTTACCATTTACCATGGAGCGACATCCATAATTTGTGTGGAATTTTCCTATTTCTGCACCTGCTATTTGTTAAGTCATATTGGTACCACCAAGCACAATTACCATCCATGTGACCAAAATAATTATAAAGTTATTAAAAACAAAAATAACAAACATTTGCTTGTGATCTTATGTCCCTCCAAAGCAACATTAATGCGCCAAATGCCTGAGCAATAGCAAACTATAGAAGATTAATATAAAAAATGTAAATGTGTAAGTTTTGTTACTTGGATATAAATGATAGTTATTCAATCATATTTCTCATGTTTTCTTTCAACAAAATAATGTGACCCAATTAAAATTGTTCTCAGAGCAATCACCATATGTTAAGTTTGTATAAGTGTAATAATGTACATTAAAGTTATATACAATGAAAAAAACTTAAAAACAGCAATGCATATAAAAATTAATTTCAACTAGAGATGAGCAGATCAATTCACCGACTATTGAGTTCAAGTCAAAATTCCAGAAATATGTTGTTTCATGTGAATGTAAACACTTTGAGATTTGATTCAAGGTTTGCAAAGAAAATAAAATTGCTTAGTATCATTTCTCAC
This sequence comes from Dendrobates tinctorius, assembly GCF_039654945.1. Lineage (NCBI taxonomy): Eukaryota > Metazoa > Chordata > Amphibia > Anura > Dendrobatidae > Dendrobates > Dendrobates tinctorius. The sequence goes on along the minus strand of NW_027361712.1, from coordinate 10,754,261 downwards.
ACTGCTGAAGCATAAGAGAGCAGACAAACTTCATTTTACGTTGTTGCATAGGTGTCCATATAATGACCTGCAGCTATGACATCTGGATTATCTTATCTTCTACAGTGGTGGTCAGTACCTGGGTCATCACAGATCAGCGTTTCCCAGCGGAGCACAGTTTGTATGGAAGGGTCATTTTCCATATCCAGAATCACTGAGTAAGTCTTGCTCTCCTGTAGCGTGTAAGCGCTTATGAGCTTCACGTCACTTGTCTTATCTACTGCATTTTTTCTGTGCTGTGTTGTGCATAAATATGTGACTCTTCAGATTTTGTATTAGTCAATGCCTGATGAAGAGACCTGAGTAGTCTCGAAAGCTTGCAATGTATTACCATCTTTTCAGTTAGCCATTAAAAGGTATCAACCACTGAGGACTCTCAATTCTGAATATTTTTCTATGAGCAGCAGAATTCTTTCTCTCACTTCTGTAGAGTGCAATATCTTTTGGTCAGTGGGGTTCTCTCTCCTGTAGAGTGTAAACTCCTATGGTCAGCGGGATCCTGTCTCTCTCTAATCTGCAAATCGTAAGCCCTTATAGTCAGCAAGGTTCTACATCTCTTCACCCCACGTATATTTTATGAGCAATTACAAGCTTTGCAGTATTGAAATCTGTGCAAACTTGAATAGTGAGCGGACACCAAAGCTCATAGGCTGGCCATAAAGATATGGAGAGATAGCCACAAAACACTGAAGAAACAGTACAGATATGTGTAAGAGCACAACAGTGAAGAAGGTTGGTGTGTGAAAGGAAAAAGAAAATAATACAAATTTAATTGACAGAGAGAGAGACAAGAAACTCAGTCTGTAGTCTTCTCGGATGCAGCTCCTCAGAGTTCTAACGGTGGCACCGATAACAGCGGCACGTGACGTCTTGGTGAGGTCTGTAACAGGCTGGGATCCAACAGTGGCACCAACAACAGCAGCGCGGGAGGTCTCAGCGATGTCTCTGGGAGGCAAGATTTCCCATGCTCAAACATATCTAGCACGGTACTGAGTTTAGTGTGGGGGAACCGCCGAAACGGGACTTTGCTCCGCGGAGTACACAAGTCCATGATAGCGAGTTTCGGTCCCAACCATCTGTCTCTCTCTGTGCGTCACACTCACAGTGCAGTCTCTGCCTTCACTAGGGTCACCTCCTAGCATGGAGGGTAGCAGGGAGCTGACAGTCGGTTGTCCACAAAAGGTGGACCTGTATTCAAGGGTCTGTCAAGTGTGAGGTCACTCTTGGGCAGAGCATGTGCGGTACTCACTATCACACCAGGTACATCACTCGGCTTAGCCCTGCTCTGCTGGCACTGCTTTGCATGGCTCCGCTCTGCTGGCACAGCTCCACTCTGCAGGCGAAGGGGGCTCTTTCTATACTGCCCATCACCAAACCTGTTCTTTCTGGTGGGGGAAGCTGATCGCGCTGTTTTCTGCTCTGCACTGTCCTCCGCACTGCTCTGCGCTGGCACCAGACTGAACTTTTTGGCGTGCTTCTCCCTTTTAGCCCCCTGCTGCAGTTGCACGCTTTCCCAGCTCTCCTCGGTGAGCAGGAAGCTCCATCTCTCTCCCTCTTCCCTCCTGCAGCAGGCAATGATCCGCCTCTCTCAAGCGTCCCCCAGACAGCAGGGGAAGGTCCGCCCCACTCAGGCTCCCCCCGGGAACAAAGTATGCAGCCTTTCTAGTTCCGGACCCGGCATGCAAGTACCCGCGGTCTGGTCTATCTCCTTACACATGCATTTAGAAGCATCATGACATCAGATGCAACAAGTACCAGACAGATGACAGTGAGGAGAGGAGGGGACGAAGAAGTAAGCTGTGAGATGAGTTTAAAGGGTTTTTTTTAAAAAAAACATTTTAATGACCTTTTACAGTTTAGAAAAATGGTGGCCAGCATCCACCATTGTGCTAAATCTGCGCAGAAGTGGATTGTAAAACAAATCAGCATTTTGGCAAACTTAATATCACTCTTATTTATTTGTTCATCTCTAGTATTGACACTTTCAACTTAATCTGGCAGGTCTTCATAGAATCTGCAAATACAGGTGTCCTAAGATCGTAGCATTGTTCCCAAGAATACGTTAGGGTATAATTGCAGGTAAAAGAGTGCCAACAATGCACTAGACTCAATATGCTGTACTTCTTTGCTGTAGAATAACCTAACAAAAACATTGTAAAAAGTGAACAGACTTAAATTTTTTCTAAATGCACCGCACAATAATATCTTATGCAACGTGACACAGAAACACATAACATTTCGGCGGCCCAGATTTTGCAGCAGAGAATCTCAATAAAACTATATCTTGGATGTATTTTGCTGGCAATCTCAGGGCAAGTTTTAATTAAAAAGAGAGCACTGGGAAATGCTCCTAGATCTGTTGCTATGGAAAACGCATTCATTCCAGAATGTAACAGAAATTTATACTATGCTTTGAGAATAAATACAGGATATACTACCATGGCTGCCAAACGCTTAGTTCACAAGCTAGGTGTGAAAGAACACTAAATAGTAATATGTCAGCCAAAATAGAAGGAATAAATAAACCTTAGTGTTCTGTATGAGATTATTATGGCATTGTAAAAAAAAATCCTGTAGACTGAGCAACAGTGTTGGGAAATGTACTAGCTTAAGTTTATTTTAATTTATTTTGCTTAAACAAAAATACAACTCGTCCCGCAAAAAAACAAGCCCTCACATGGCCATCTTAACAGAAAAATAAAAAAGTTATGGCTCTGGGAAGAAGGGGAGGGAAAAATGAAAATGCAAAACTAAAAATACCTCTGCTCGTCAAGGGGTAAAGCCACTTTGCTACCATTTTGGCAGTATGCTTCCATTCATTGTCCATTTGGAAGCCTCATTTCCGCCCAAGCTTTAATTTCCTGGCTGATGTCTTAAGATGTTGCTTCAGTATTGCTACATAAACTTTTTTCTCATGAGGCCATCTATTTTGTGAAGTGCACCAGTCCCTCCTACAGTAAAACAACCCCACAACATGATGCTGCCATCCCCTTGTTTCACAATTGAGATGGTGTTCTTAGGCTTCCAAGCTTCTCCCTTTTTCCTCCAAACGTAACGATGGTCATTGTGCCCCAAAAGTTCAATTTTAGTTTCATCAGATCACAGGACATGTCTCCAAAAACTACATTCTTTGTTCATGTGTGCATTTGCAAACATTAAGCTGCTTTTTTATGTTTCTTTTGGAGTAATGGCTTCTTTCTGGCAGAGTGGCCTTTTAGCTCATATTTATACAGTACTCGTTTCCCTGTGGATATTGACATAATCTTACCAGCTTCTACCATCATCTTTACTGCACTATCCTTTGAGGTCCTTGCTGCCTAAAGCTATGTTCAGTCCTCTGTTCCTTATTGTTTTGAAGTACTTGCCTGTATGGCAGGCAGCTTGAGCCTATTGCAGGTGTCACTCCTTTGTGGTGGCTCCAGGCTCTGGTCTGCTGCTGTGCTTTCAGGTGTTTGCTGGGCCAGGAGACCTGCAATCCCCTGCCCTCCGGATTTAGCTGCTGGTACTGTTGTACCCATCAACCGCGGACTTCGGTGTCCGGCTTCTAGCGCTGTACTCTGGGGTGAGCTTGGTAACAGCTCCACTCCCCAGTTTCTCTTTCACTTCTCCTCTCTCCTCTCTTCACTCAGACTCTGTCTCTCTCAGTCCGAGACACTGACTGACGACCCCTCCTCCAGGCCAGAACTAATAGAGACGCTCCCCTGAAACCGAGTTTAGAGCTCCCCCTTCTGGTCTGGAGTCAGGAAAATTGTTGGATGTAAGTGTTATCTGGTCAGGGAACGCCTCCTTGCCTCCAGGCATGTCATCACCCCCCTATGAGGGAGGCAATGCCACTGTGGCAACCAGACTCCTGGGATGCCACATAATCTTTTGACTTTGCAGTAAGTAGTAAAAATGTCTTAAAACATTCTCTCGCTCTCATTATTCTGGCATTTGGAAAATATTAATAAATGTGATAATCCTAATTGACCTAAAAGTGGAAAGGTTTATTCTGATTTCATGTCAGATATTGAGAAAAACATGCATATGTGTCTTTTTCTATAGTGTATGTAAACTGATTTCAACTGTATGTTACATTGCATTTGTTTTAAAATAATTAGTCAAAACATTAGTGATAGGTTGTCTTTAAGCACTTATCTATCTAGTTTTAACACAGTGTTTATAGAGAAAAAACATTCACAATTTTTACAGCAGCTTAGAAAATGAAAACTAGGGTCAACTCTTTGCATCAGTTTTCAGAAATTATCTTCAGATTTTTAACGACACAAATAACTTGGAATGAAATTTGCTACATAACATTGAACAATGTAAATTTCAGATGAGCAGATATTCTTCTTATATATGTAACTTGGTTTTCTGCTGAATATACCAATTCAGTCTATTCTGTGTCTAGATTGTAAAGGTAAAACATTAGTCTAGCAAGATGTCAAGCCCATTCCCACCGCTATTCACACCAGTCCATGTGGAACGTGCGTGAGTAATGAGTTTCACAATCACTACTGACGGAGAGGGTTATGACTACGTTGATCTTTTGGGAAGGTAATGAAAATATAATCACTTTCACTTGTTGCAAACTCTACTTTGCAAATAGGTCAATGACTGTGTTTCACAAGCAGATATCAACATATATCTCTGCCTTACCTTAAAATAGGTACAAATAACAAAATATATGCAAGCCAGAAACAAAGGAGGGGCACGTAATGTCAGAAAACAAATTACCTCAAATATTTTCAGTGGACAACTGAAAATCCCAAATCAAAACACTTTTATGTTGTAGGGCGGATTAAGAGTAGTCAGAGCCCTGGGAAGTTTAGAAGGCTTAGGCTATGTCACATAAACATGATTCTTTTTTGATAGATCATGTGATAGGTCATATGAGTAACACACAGGTGATCTTGTGCGCACCTGTATATAGAAAACGACAGAGATAGCGGCACGCTTAGCCTTAGGGGTGGGAAATTAATTTTCCCAAGGGGCCATATGAGAGATCATGACTGATGTTGAGGCCGAATCAATAGGCTGAAATTAATTCTGCTCAATGTTAATATTTACATATTTTTATTTTTTTTTAATATTAACTTTATTACTTAATATTGAGCCAAATTAATTATGCTGCCACCCCCTTATATACAGTATGAGCCCTCCACATAGCTCACTCAATCAACAATCAAAGGGATCAACCTTTCGGGCCCTTATAAACGCAAACACTAGGAAAAAAAACCTTAAAAATCCTCTATTTAGTTCAAAAACTCAAAGCATAAAGATATAAATGCACACACATTTTCACAGAAAAACAGGGATTTAAGAAAGTAGAAAAGAGGGGAGATAGGGACTAGTTTTGCCCTTCACGACTCCCTTCCAGCCAGAGGAGGTTGGCACTCTAATTTGAAACAGTTTTATTGGCACTTAATTAGCAGAATTTACTAGGCTTGCAACACAATCTGGTGATGTGCTATAAAAAGTTACCTAAAAATAGTAACACATACTTTTCAAATATAACTGTCCATACAGCCATGCTTCTTACCAAATTGTCAATAGAATCAACAACACCTTCTAAATAATGTGGTAAAAATAAAATTCACTTAAAAGCACTAATGCCAATTAGAGTTGCGCAAACTTTGCTATTTCAAATTTGTCAGTTATTTGTTTTGTGGTTGAAAATAATTTGATAAGCAGGGGATTTCTAGCAAATACTGCAACCATTGGTAAATAAAATAACTATTGTTGGTAAACAACGCACTGAACAGACTTTTTAGAATACTTAAATTGGTCTAAAAATTATCACATTTTGTGGACTTGCCTTTCTGGTAGCATGTATGGGTATGATATTGAACTATTATAACAAGGAGGTGTGCAATTTTTTTTTCTTTTAAAACACACTTTGTGAAGTAGACAGTTGGGTTTAAACTTCTATAATGTGGATAATTTTCTTTTGTCTTTAAAAAATATACAAACCTCTTATTTAAAAAAATATATATTTTTAAGAAAAACAAATTCTTATAACATTTTTAAATATATATTTTAAAACTGCTATTAGTTAGAAATTTGGCTGTCATGATACTGTAGCAGGATTTGCCCAGTACAATTGGCTCCTTCCCTGTCACTCAAGCAAGGAAGACCCTAGGCTATCCCTGCAACCCTGATTACCTCTGAAGGTGGAGTCTCAAACTTTGTTATGCTCCTATATGCATGCTGCTGTTTCTTCCCCCACCCAAGCACATAAGGAACAGAAGGGATAAAAAAACTGCAATCATAATAATAATAATAATCTTTATTTATATAGCGCCAACATATTCCACAGCGCTTTACAGTTTAACAGTTTCAAAACACAAGTCATAAGTAACAACGTTAAAAATACAATAATTAAAGCAAAATAAGACAACCCTGCTCGTGAGAGCATACAATTTACAATGAGGTGGGGGAGATACAAAGTACAGGTGTGTATTTACAATAGTGTATTTACAATGATGGCCCAGCCATCTTGAGGGAGTGAGGGATGGATGGAGAAAGTGAATGGGCTACACATGCACACTTACACATAAAATGACTTTGATCAGTGAATGAGATAGGCCATTCTGAACAAGTGTGTTTTGAGGGAGCGCCTGAAACTATGCAAACTGTGGATAGTCCTAATTTCTTGGGGTAGAGCATTCCAGAGGATTGGCATAGTGTGGGAGAAGTCTTGGAGTCAAGAGTGGCAGGTACGGTTTAATGCAGAGGTTAGTCGAAAGTCGTTTGCAGAGCGCAGCGGTCGGTTAGGCCGATAGCCAGAAATGAGGGAGAAGATGTAGGGGGGTGCTGCACTGTGGAGAGCTTTGTGGGTGACAACAAGTACTTTCAATTGGATCCTATAATGAATGGGCAGCCAATGTAGCGACTGGTGAAGAGCGGACATGTCCGCGTACCAATTAGCCAGATAGATGACCCTGGCTTCTGCATTAAGTATGGACTGGAGAGGGGATAGTCGAGTAACGGGGAGGCCAATTAATAGAGCGTTGCAGTAATCCAGGCGGGAGTGGATCAATGCTAAAGTGAGGGTTTTTGTTGTTTCCATGGTGAGAAAAGGGATGATTTTAGAGATGTTATTTAGCTGTAAGTGGCAAGAGCGGGCAAGAGATTGTATATGGGATGTGAAGGAGAGATTGGTGTCAAACATAACACCCAGACAGCACGCCTGCTGCCGGGGTGTTATTGTGGTGCCACTCACGGAGAGGGAAATGTCAGATTTAGGGAGGTTAGTAGACGGCAGGAGCAGACGTTCAGTTTTAGAGAGGTTGAGTTTCAGATAGAGAGCGGACATGATGTTGGAGACTGCGGACAGACAGTGTTGTGAGTTCATTTTCCCCTTCACCATTGAGGTCTGATGAACTTCCTATTCTGGTGAAGGAAGGTAGTGAGGCTGATTACCAAGCCCCTGTGCAGGATGATGATGACTGGGTGACTGGAATTGCTGACTGGATATAAGGCAGCTGACGCCCTTCTGCCTTGCTGGTGATCTCTCTAAGGGATTCTAGGAGACCAGTCTGATTCCTGCTCCTCAAAAGCTAAGTTTTTCTGCTCTGCTTTTTGCATTTGTGTTTTGGTTTTGTTTTGCCTTGTTTTTCTGGATTTCTGCCATTCCCTGCTGGGGTGAGCTGAATTCCTTTTTTCTCTGTCTTCAGAAAATACCTGAGTACTGATATAGTCTTTTTGAAGCCTAGCGTCTTCAGGGCTTTTTTCCCTATCAGTCTGTTGGCTCTTGTTTTGAGAGGGTTTTGACGGATTGCAGACAGCAGCTTTTCTATCCTTTCCTATTTAGTTAGCTTGGGCCCCATCATTTGCTAAGCCTATCTTTCTATCTTTGTGAGTGTTTTTACATCTTGCTTCACCGTCATTATATGTTGGGGGCTGCCTATTGCTTTGGGGTCTGCTCTGGGGCAGTTTAGATTTCCCTTTCTGTCTTTAGGCTATTTAGTTCTCTGGCTGTGATCGAGGGGTCTAGGGCACCGTAGGAACCCCCCACGGCTACTGCTAGTTGTTGTTGATAGGTTCAGGGGTCTGCAATCCGATAGTTGCCAACTTCTCTGGTTTTCTGGACTTAGCTAGTATTTCTGTTTTTGCCTCCTACGGTGACTCATTCATAACAGACAGTCACTTGCGTTCTGTAGTACAGCGGGGGTAAGGTCGGGGAATGACGTATATAGTTGTGTGTCATCAGCATAAAGATGATCTGAAAGCCAAATCTGCTGATGGTCTGTCCAATTGGGGCTGTGTAGAGAGAGAAGAGAAGGGGGCCAAGGAATGAGCCCTGAGGTACCCCGACAGCGAAAGGAAGAGGAGATGACGTGGAGCCAGAGAACAAAACACTGAAGAAGCGGTCAGAGAGATAGGATCATACAATCATACAAATGCATTCACCAAACAACTGAGTGGAAATGAAGGGAACAGTACGAGGGGTAAACCAAATAGGAGAGGCTTAGGATAAACACACAATACCAAATCCACGCAGATATCTCCTGTATTCTACACCAACTGACTGCTGCTAATTCAGAAAGCTCTTTCACCACCAAACCAGGAAGTTTTAACTATCACTGGCAACTCCCAAGTGCCAGCATCAAGCATATATAACAGAGGGGAATGGCCAACACAAAAGAGCTGAAACAATTCAGGATGGAGATCTCCAGGAGATCACCTGAACTGATTAACCCTCGCCATATCAGAGCAATGAAAACTTCCACTGTTTAATAGGATTGTGTAGCAATTCTAGAGTGGAGAAGTTTGTATGACCATATACTGCGATCTTCTTGAGTGAAAGAGTGCTTGTCTAGGCCTGTGTGTACAGTATAATGATTCAGAGGGCTGTAGTTGTCACGCTGGCAGGTTGGCGCGTGCCGGGGGTTGTGGTGCCACTGTGCCACAAACCAGACTACCCTGGAAGGGGCGTGACTATGACAGCTACCTTGGTCTTCGCTGGAGCCTCTGATCCTGAGGTCAGGCTTATGTGGTAGGTAGCTGCCGGGTGCCACTCCAGGGTGGTGTCTGGCTGTGGCTGCTGATCCCACTCAGAGTCAAAGCACTTGGACAGGTGTGTCTGACAGGCAGGCAGGTAGGCACAGCAGGCATGGCTTGAGACACAGGGCAAGCAGGCACGGCTTGAGACACAGGACAGGCAGGCACGGCTTGAGACACAGGGCAGGCAGGCAGGGCTTGAGACACTGGCAAGCGGGCACGGCTCGAGACACTGACAAGCTGTCATGGGAGAGACAGGGCAGGCTGGCACGGGAGAGACACAGGGCAGGCTGGCATGGGAGAGGCACAGGGCAGGTTGGCACAGGAGAGATATAGGGCAGGCTGGCACAGGAGAGACACAGGGCAGGCTGGCACGGGAGAGACACAGGGCAGGCTGGAGTGGAATATGAAAGAACAGGTAGAGACCTCTTCACACAGCGGGTGTCGGTACTGATGCAGACTGGAAGGAGTGGAATATGAAGGAACAGGTTTTAGACCTGCTCACACAAGAGATGCAGGTATGTATACAGGCAGGAGTGAGGAGTAGGCAGAGCCGCAGGAGTGCAGAATAGGCGGAGCCGCAGGAGTGGGAAGTATGCAGAGCCGCAGGAGGTTGGAGCAGGCGGAGCCACAGGAGTGCAGAGTAAAGCTGAACCACAAGGTCTGTGGGGAGAAGCTGCAGCAAGAGGTTCTGCAGCAGCAGAGCAAAGCTGAACCACAAGGTCTGGGAAAGAAGCTGCAGCAAGAGGTTCTGCAGCAGCAGGAGCAGAGCACAGGCAGAACAGTACGGAAACGCTGTAGTACGGAGCACAAGCAGACCCTCCTGGAGGGTGGACAGAGAAGTAATAGGCAAGACAAAGAGATAAGCAATAAGAACCTTCAGAGAAGGTGAGACACAGGACAGGGCCTGGCTTACTCAGCAGCAAGAAACTAACTGAGTTTAGACATTGCACAAGCAATGTTCCAGTGGGTGGGGCAGCCCTAAGTAGTAGAGGGCTCTAGGTAATTGGTCAGGGACACATTAGTCAGGTGTACCCTTACTCCATAAGAAGCAGAAAGTTCAGGCGCTGCCCCCTATACACACAGTCATTAAACATGAACATAGCAGACAGGATACAAGGCAAGGAGCTGGCGGCAGAGAGAAATCACCGCATGACCTGGAGCAGTGAGTAAGTTGGTGAGTGGGGGACGGGAGGCCATGCAGTAATGCCAGCAGGGTTGTTACAGTAGTGTTGATATTGGTGCTGAAGTTGGGCCATCATACAAACAGCCCTTCTAAGGGCAAATTTTTTGCAGCACACACAATCTACATTCAGCCTAGGGAGGTAGAGAGAGTCACAGGAGCAGGAAGAGTGACAGAATCCAGTCTGTAGACAGGGATTAAGCCTGTGCCGTCTATTGGCAAATATACAGCTGCAGTTTTTTTGTGTAGGCTCAAAAATTGAATATATTTTGATCCATCAAGTTTTACATGCTTTGAAGTTCTTTTTTGTGTTGAATAACACACCAAAAAATCATTGAAACATTTTCCTGGGCTACATTTCTCAGCTATACTCTATTCTATAGCATGGAGTAAATTTTTGTGATCTGTAAAAATGCTAAAAAGCTTTCAAAAATTTTTTAGGCTTCCATTTCTCAGACAAAGAGTGTTACATGGTCTGTGAACATTTCTGTGATCTTAAACCTGCTAAAAAAACTTCTAAACATTTTGTAGGCTTCAATATTTCAGATATACAATGTTACATAGTCTGTGACCATTTCTGTAAATCTGCTGATAAGCTGTTAAAAATTTTGCAGGCTTCCATTTCTCAGACATAAAGCGTTGCGTAGTCTGTGAACATTTTTGTGATCTGTAAAACTTTTAAAAAGCTTTAAGAAAATTTGTAGGCTTTCATGTCTCAGTCATACAGTGTTACTTATGAATATTTATCTGAACCCTAAAAGTGAAAAATAGCTTTAAAAAAATTAGTAGGCTTCCATTTCTCAGACATACAGTGTTATGTTGTCTGTCAACATTTCTGTGATCTATAAAACTGCTAAAAAGCTTTTAAAAACTAAGTAGGCTTCAATTTCACAGACATACAGTGTTACCTGGTCTAAGAACATTTCTGTGATCTGTAAAACTGCTAAAAACTTTGAAAACTTTTTAGGCTTCCATTTCTCAGACAGTGTTATGTGGTCTGTGAACATTTCTGTGATCTCTAAAGCTGAAGAAAAGCAATGAAATATTTTTCTGAATTTAATTTGATTGTCATCCACACACTTATGTATTCTGTTATATTACGGTGGAGTAAACTCTCAAAAACTGATTTGATTGCTGCAGGTGACCAATTTTTTTCTTTTATTAAAAACTAGCTAAAGAGCCCGGCGTTGCCTGGGCATAGTAACCAACTGTAGTTAGTTGTAACAAATTATAATGATTATATTGCACATAAAAACATTTCACATCATATATTCAACGCTACAGATTTGCAACACAAATTAACTAAACGATTACCCAAGTATTGATAGTATTTTATTTTCAACTCATTCAAGATTTTTGGTTTTTCCTTTTGGTGCAAAGATGAACAGATTTTTGGCAGTTCCAACTCTTGTACAGACCGCGTAAACTTGACCATGAGAAAAGCATGGAGATTGCAAATCGATCCCTACTACTTTCACGGACTGTCCCTGAGCATTGTTAATGGACATTGCAAATAGCAGTTGAACTGGAAACTGGAGGCGTTTAAAATCAAAAAGCAAATCAGATGGAATGAGTGGAATTCTTGGAATGAAAATGTCCTCTCCTTTGGCACATCCTGTTTCTGAGCTGTGTATCTAACCCTATCCTGTGTGATAATGTCTGCTGAGCTGTGTACCTAATCCTCTCCTGTGTGATACTTTCTGCTGAGCTGTGTATCTAATCCTATCGTGTGTTACTGACTGCTCAGCCATGTATCTAATCCTATCCTGTGTGATGCTGACTGCTGAGCAGTGTATCTAATCCTATCCTGTGTGATACCGTCTGCTGAGCTGCGTATCTAAACCTATACAGTGTGATACTGACTACTGAGCTGTATACCTAATCCTATCATGTGTGTTGCTGACTGCTGAGACAAGTATCTAATCCTCTCCTGTGTGATACTGACTGCAGAGCCGTGTTTCTAATCCTATTCTGTGTGATACTGTCTGCTGAGCCATGTAGCTAATACTATTCTGTGTGATACTGACTGCTGAGCAGTGTATCCAATCCTATTCTGTGTGATACTGTTTGCTGAGTAGTGTTGAGCATTCCGATACTGCAAATATCAGGTATCGGCCGATATTCGCGGTATCGGAATTCCGATACTGAGTTCCGATACTTTTTGCATATCGAATACCAGAATCGGAAGTTCCCATAATGCTATGAGCCAGTTTGATTTGATTCAGCCAATGAGGAATCCTCAGAAGTGTGGGCACATCCTGTTAGGCATGTAGGCATGTTAACTAATGGCATGGCTGTGATTGGCTGCTGAAATGATGTCATGATGCAGTATAAAAGCCGCCGCCGCCATTTAGGGTTTACTCTGCTGTGAATTCAGTTAGGGACAGGCTGCTGTTCAAGACTCTGAGGGACAGTTAGAGATAGCGATTTGCTATATAATATTGTGCTTTACCCAGGCTACATTATCAATCACTGTAGCTTTCTTTTGCCTTGCAGCGCTGTTCACAGCTCTCTGCAAGGTGTGTGTGAGTGCAGCTCACGCTGTAGTGTGTCCTGCAGTCACATCGGGTTGTAGGCCGATCAGCGTGCGTCACTGTCTCATACATATTTATTTTTGTTTTATTGCTGCTCATTTTTCATCTACATTGGTTGCAAACACTATAGGAGTAGACAGCGGAGCCTTTCTGCAGCCTTTCAGTGCTAGTGCCCAGTTCTCTGCACTGTTCACGGCTGTCTGTGAGGTCTCTGTGTGTGAGTGCAGCTCACGTTGTAGTGTGTTCTGCAGCCACCTCTGGTTGTAGTCTGCTCAGCGTGCGTCACTGCTTCATAAATAGTCCCTTTTTTGTTTTATTGCATCTCATTTTTCCTGATTTTTTTCTCCTATTAGTGTGCTTCCATCCGTATCCATCTACATTGGTTGGTTGCAAACACTATATAGGAGTAGACAGAGGAGCCTTTTTGCTGGCTTTTGCCCTGCAGCTGCAGCCAGATTAGTATTAGCCTGTTTTTTGGAGCCTCATGTATTGCATTGTAGGTTACCTTCCTGCATTGTTATAGCTCCAAAAAGTTTGCAATACTATCGCTTTCACATATTTGGTCACGTCCTTTTTGTTTTTTTGAAAAAAAAAACACGTAAATAAAGTTCACCAAACACTACACTTGACAGTTGTGTAGGCCACATTAGCTCATATTAAAGTGTAATCCACACACTTTATAAAATTAGTGTTTCTTATACCTGTTAGCAGCTGTTCAGGAATAAGCACACTATGCCCCCCCTTTGTACTTTTCTGCCTATCTTTATCAGTCTACCAAGATGAAGAAGACAGGGAGTAAGGTACGTGGTCGTGGGCGTGTAGTTTCAGCAGGGAGAAGGAGGTGGGGATACTGTGCCTGCTGCGGACACCAGTGACTCAGCATCCCCCAGTCTTACCAGGCAACAGTCCTTTATGCGCAGCTTTGTAGGACCTCGCCGTACCCCACTGCTGCGGGATGAACAAATTGAAGCTGTTGTCGGATGGATAGCAGCTAGAGTTGAGCGACTTTTGGTTTTTTAGGGTCGCGTTTCGTTTCGTGAAACCCGACTTTTCCAAAAGTCGGGTCGAGCAAGATCGTCCGATTATAGGGAAAAGTCGGGGTCGTCCCGAAACACGAAACCCAATGTAAGTCAATGGGGAATAAAAGTCGGCAGTGAGAGGAGGACAGGAAACACACCTACAGTGCCCATTTGAATGCCAAAAGCATCAATTCTTCTTACTTAACTTGTCAACCTTAATTAACTTCATAATACAAGTTACGCACTGAAAAATGGGGGTTATTTGGCTGAAGTTGTGGGGGGTAGGGCTGGCTCCAGGTTTTCATGTGCCCTGGGCGAAAGAGCGCCCCTTTAACACATACCACAACTCATCATGCTCCGATACGGCAGAGAAATAGCGGTATAGTACAATGAAAAATACTTCACTTTTTACATCTCATGACGAGGCCCATCTATTTCTCCATACAGAATCATTGGTCCCATATAATGTTTGAAACAGTATATGATGAGCTCCACATAATGCTACAGTATATGTTGGTCCCCATGGATGAAGCTCCACTGTCTTATGGGCCCAAATAATGCTCCAAACATAATGGGCCCCATTTCTAATGCTCTAGTGTATAATGGGCCCTGTAAATACTGCTCCAGTGTCTGATGTCCACCTTTGGAATGTTCCAGTGTATGGTGGGCCCCATCTATCATTCTCCAGAGTATAGTGCTCCCCAAAAATTGCTGTCCCAACATTGAAAACAATCAAATAAGTCTCCTCGCTAGGGAATCCCTGTACTTGTCTGGATTCCTCGTCGTCCCCATCTTCCATCTCACTGCACAGTATTTCAACTTTGCAAGTGCTGTGATCCTGAGCAAGCAGGGGGGGCCCACTCATTGGCGACAGCACTGGCACAGGGCCCCTGATAGTACGGTGGTGTGTCTGATGGCGGGTGGGCCGAACCTGCACTTTCATCTGCAGCTTCCTCTTTGTCACCGTGTAAGATGGAACTGTATATGGGAAGGGTAACCTGAGTTTCATCAGGGTCAGATTCAGGTCGTGTAGCGTGGTTTAAGCTGAACCTTAAAGGAATGTCCAGAAGGGCACCACCAGGAGTGGAGCCTACGGTTAAATTCGACTCCACCTGGGAAAGCTCAACCATGCCAGCTACAGAACAGATGCACACATTGCAAGCTTAATTCCGTTAACGAACGAGACTCCGTCATGCCCCGCGGTCCGAGTCCGGCTTACTAGAGGGACACGTGAGGCTCTGGCACATGAGATTGGCCAATAACTGGTGTGTCATGCCCTTACATGTCCGTGGCTGCATGTGCGCTACACTGAAAAGGCCAGCGTTTGTCGCTTACAGGTGCAGATAACCCGCTGAACAACGTTAGTGATGGGGATCACTGATTACAATTATTACCCGCGAACAATGATTTCCCAGTAAGTGCAGGTCAACCGCAGTTCCGGAATTAGGCCTAACCGTCATTCCTGAAAAAATGAAAAACTTACGTGTGCAAACCACAGGTGCTGTAGCTTGCTTAACAGCTCGCCAGCCGTTCTCACGCCCAGTATGGATTACACGTGATTGCACAAAGGTGAGAAAGGGTACCGTATCCCCAGATAACATGTATGGATAGCGTACACATTCAAAATATATGTCTCAGGAGGCAGGCTCAGACGGTGTTAGGCCCAGTATGGATTGCACGTGATTGCACAAAGGTTAGAAAGGGTACCGTATCCCCGGATAACATGTATGGATAGCGTACACATTCAAAATATATGTCTCAGGAGGCAGGCTCAGACGGTGTTAGGCCCAGTATGGATTGCACGTGATTACACAAAGGTTAGAAAGGGTACCGTTTCCCCGGATAACATGTATGGATAGCGTACACATTCAAAATATATGTCTCAGGAGGCAGGCTCAGACGGTGTTAGGCCCAGTATGGATTGCACGTGATTGCACAAAGGTTAGAAAGGGTACCGTATCCCCGGATAACATGTATGGATAGCGTACACATTCAAAATATATGTCTCAGGAGGCAGGCTCAGACGGTGTTAGGCCCAGTATGGATTGCACGTGATTGCATAAAGGTTAGAAAGGGTACCGTATCCCCGGATAACATGTATGGATAGCGTACACATTCAAAATATATGTCTCAGGAGGCAGGCTCAGACGGTGTTAGGCCCAGTATGGATTGCACGTGATTGCACAAAGGTTAGAAAGGGTACCGTTTCCCCGGATAACATGTATGGATAGCGTACACATTCAAAATATATGTCTCAGGAGGCAGGCTCAGACGGTGTTAGGCCCAGTATGGATTGCACGTGATTGCACAAAGGTTAGAAAGGGTACCGTTTCCCCGGATAACATGTATGGATAGCGTACACATTCAAAATATATGTCTCAGGAGGCAGGCTCAGACGGTGTTAGGCCCAGTATGGATTGCACGTGATTGCACAAAGGTTAGAAAGGGTACCGTATCCCCGGATAACATGTATGGATAGCGTACACATTCAAAATATATGTCTCAGGAGGCAGGCTCAGACGGTGTTAGGCCCAGTATGGATTGCACGTGATTGCACAAAGGTTAGAAAGGGTACCGTATCCCCGGATAACATGTATGGATAGCGTACACATTCAAAATATATGTCTCAGGAGGCAGGCTCAGACGGTGTTAGGCCCAGTATGGATTGCACGTGATTGCACAAAGGTTAGAAAGGGTACCGTATCCCCGGATAACATGTATGGATAGCGTACACATTCAAAATATATGTCTCAGGAATCAGGCTCAGACGGTGTTAGGCCCAGTATGGATTGCACGTGATTGCACAAAGGTTAGAAAGGGTACCGTATCCCCGGATAACATGTATGGATAGCGTACACATTCAAAATATATGTCTCAGGAGGCAGGCTCAGACGGTGTTAGGCCCAGTATGGATTGCACGTGATTGCACAAAGGTTAGAAAGGGTACCGTTTCCCCGGATAACATGTATGGATAGCGTACACATTCAAAATATATGTCTCAGGAGGCAGGCTCAGACGGTGTTAGGCCCAGTATGGATTGCACGTGATTGCACAAAGTTTAGAAAGGGTACCGTATCCCCGGATAACATGTATGGATAGCGTACACATTCAAAATATATGTCTCAGGAGGCAGGCTCAGACGGCGTTAGGCCCAGTATGGATTGCACGTGATTGCACAAAGGTTAGAAAGGGTACCGTATCCCCGGATAACATGTATGGATAGCGTACACATTCAAAATATATGTCTCAGGAGGCAGGCTCAGACGGTGTTAGGCCCAGTATGGATTGCACGTGATTGCACAAAGGTTAGAAAGGGTACCGTTTCCCCGGATAACATGTATGGATAGCGTACACATTCAAAATATATGTCTCAGGAGGCAGGCTCAGACGGTGTTAGGCCCAGTATGGATTGCACGTGATTGCACAAAGGTTAGAAAGGGTACCGTTTCCCCGGATAACATGTATGGATAGCGTACACATTAAAAATATATGTCTCAGGAGGCAGGCTCAGACGGTGTCAGGCACAGTATGGATTTGACGGCCCAGACTACACAGCGGAGGAGCAGGGAGAGGTAAAGATTGCAAATGCTGGGGCCCTGCCCAAGCAAGGGGGACCCACTCGTGGGCGTCGGTACTGGCACTGGGCCCCTCATAGTACGGCGGTGTGTCTGACGGCGGGTGTGCACCACCACCGTCAGAGACACTTGATTGCACTATGAAGGACCCTGTACCAGTGCCCGCGCCCAAGAGTCGGCCTACCCACCTGTCCAGGGCAACGGCACTCGCACGGTGTTGTGCGCTAGGTGGTGACCCCGGCCATGGGGGGGAGGCAGCACAGTTAGGGAGTTTTAGAAAGTGGCATATGTTGATGTTGGACATTCAGCTGATGCAAAAGGTGAAATAGGTCAAGTCCCAGGAAGAGGTGGACCAAAGCAAGCCATTTTTCTGTCACCCTATGTGTCATCAGAGGAAGGTGGGACAAAATCCTTGGAAACCCATGCGTGGTTCATTTTAATGAAGGTTAGATCATCCACATTTTGGGTTGACAGACGGGTCCTTTTTTCTGTCAGGATTGATCCAGCTGCACTGAAGACTCTTTCCGATAGCACACTTGCAGCTGGGCAAGCGAGCTCCTGTAAGGCATATTGTGCCAATTCAGGCCAGGTGTCCAGTTTAGCGGCCCAATAGTCAAAGGGGAATGACCTGTGTGGGAGAACATCGATATGGGAGGAAAAGTAGTTTGTAACCATAGTTGACAACTGCTGTCTCCTGTCACTTTCCATCGATGCAGTATTACCAGTTGTGTGAGCAGTACTTGAAAAATCAGTCCACAACATTGTCATGAAACCCCTGTCTCCAACGCCACTTCTGCTGTGTGCACCACGAACACCTCTGCCAAGCTGCCCCCGGCCCGTACGGCTCGTGTGAGAACCATCACCGCTGCTGTGTGCTGGGAATGCCTCAAGCAACCGATTTACCAGAGTTGCTTGTTTATTAGCCAATTTTAGGTCAAGGTTCTCCTGTGGCATGATGTTTTGTAATTTGCCTTTATAGCGTGGATCCAGGATGCTGGCCAACCAGTAGTCGTCATCGTTCATCATTTTGGCAATGCGTGGGTCCCTTTTTAGGATCTGCAAGGCATAATCTGACATGTGGGCCAATGTTCCCGGTGTCAATGATGCACTGCGAGTGCTGGGTGGAGGAGCACTTTCTGGCAAATCCACATCCCTCCAGTCACGCACAAACCCTGTACCAGACCTTGCCACGCCAACATTTTCACTTGCCCCACGAGATGCATCCTCCTCCCCTAAGTAATCATCCCCATCATCCTCCTCCTCCTCCTCTTCTTCCTCCACCTCGTCCAGGAGAGGTCCCTGAGCAGACAATGGCTGAATGTCATCAAGGATTCCCTCCTCCTCTTCCTCCTCATCAACATTGGCTGCAGACGCCTGCTCCTTAAGGTGCGTCAAAGTTTGCATGAGCAGACGCATAAGTGGGATGCTCATGCTTAGGATGGCGTCGTCTGCGCTTACCAGCCGTGTGCATTCCTCAAAACACTGAAGGACTTTACAGAGGTCTTTCAGCTTCGACCACTGCACACCTGTCAACTCCATGTCTGCTCTCAAAGTGCCTGGCCGTGTATCCTCCCACAAATGCATTATGGCCTGCCTCTGCTCGCACAGCCGCTCCACCATGTGCAGGGTGGAGTTCCACCTTGTTGCAATGTCGATAATGAGGCGGTGGTTGGGAAGGTGGAGCAATCGCTGCAGCTTCTGCATACGAACGGAGTGTACAGGCGACCGGCGGATGTGCGCGCACAGTCTTCGCACCTTCTGGAGCAGGGCTGTTAACTCCGGATAATTTTTGAGGAAGCACTGCACCACCAGCTTCAAGGTGTGAGCCAAGCAAGGTATATGGCTGAGTTTTGAAAGGGCTATGGCTGCTACAAAATTACGGCCGTTATCACTAACTACCTTGCCTGCCTCAAGATGTACACTGCCCAGCCATGACTCAGTTTGTCGCTTCAAGTACTCGGCCAGCACCTCGGCGGTGTGTCTGTTGCCCAAACACATCATCTGCAACACAGCCTGCTGACGCTTTCCACTAGCTGCTCGATAGGGGGACACATCGTGTGCAACAGTGGCAGCTGCAGATGGAGTGCTCGTACGACTGCGCTCTGTGGACGAGCTTTCGCTTCTGGAGGAGGAGGAGGAGGAGGGTCGAACGCCTACAGCCAACTGTTTCCTATACCGTGGGCTAGGCAGCACTGTCCCACCACCGCTGTCCCCTGTGGACCCTGCATCCACCACATTAACCCAGTGCGCAGTGATGGACACGTAACGGCCCTGGCCATGCCGACTGGACCATGCATCAGTTGTGAGGTGCACCTTTCCGCTCACTGACTGCTTGAATGCATGGACAATGCGGTCTTTCACATGATGGTGGAGGGCTGGGATGGCTTTGCGAGAGAAGTGGCGACTGGGTAGGTCATAGCGTGGTACTGCATAGGCCATGAGTTCGCGGAAAGCTGTGCTTTCCACCAACCGAAAGGGCATCATCTCAAACGAGATTAGTTTGGCAATGCGGGCGTTCAAACCCAGTGTACGCGGATGAGAGACTGAGTACTTTCTTGACCTACTCATAGTGTCTGGGAGGGTGAGCTGGACTTGAGAGCTGCATATGATGGACATAGCGGTGGACAGGGCGGACTGAGAGAGGGTTGATGATGGTGATGGAGTTGGTGTTCTTTCTGATGGCCTAGAATCAGTCTTTCGTTGATATAACAGTGGGATTCCCTGACTGCTGTGGCCTTGCAACGACACCTCAACATTTGCTGCTGTGCTAACCGGTGGGCTTACAGTGGGGGAAACAATGTAGCGTTGCTGACTACCTTCGTTGTGATCAGTTGCACATGTGGCACTTGAGGTTTGGTGTTGTGTCCACGCTTGCAAGTGCATGCTGGTTAAATGTCTAAGCATGCAACTGGTATTCAAATTTTTCAGATTTTTCCCTCGGCTAAAGGTCTTTGAGCACTTCTTACAGATAACCTTGGCCTGATCATGAGGATTTTGTTCAAAAAAGTGCCACACTGCACTCTTCCTACTTTGGCAGACATTTTGCGGCCTAGCACGCTGTGATCTTTTGACCCTCTGGACAAGCTGTCCAGCAACTCTTTTGATGTTTGGAACCTGTCTTTGGAGTGCTCCGGGCCAGCCAGATAACAGCTGTTGCGATGTCGATGTCTGCTGTGGATGCTCCTCATCTGAGCTGTTGGAAGCAGCACCCTCTTCCCCCAATGGATGCCAATCTGGGTCAACAACTGGGTCATCCATCACCTCCTCTTCTATGTCATGTGCACCTTCCTCTGTGTCACTGTGTATGGTGGTATAGTGTGCGGGAAGGGGCACCTGAGTCTCATCAGGGTCAGAATCTGGCTCTGTACACTGCGAGGACAATGTAGTGCTCTGAGTGAATGTACCAGCAGAATCATCCATCAGCGGCTGTGCATCAGTGCACTCCATGTCAGATTCATCTTGGCCTGGGTAATTCACCATTTCACTTGATAATCCAGGCATGGTATGTGAAAACAGCTCCATGGAGTAATCAGTAGTATGGCCTGCGTCATCCTTCAATCTTGGTTGGGGTGAAGGACACAAGGAAAGGTGTGGTTCATGAACATGAGCCTCCAATGACGACTCAGTGCTTTTGCTTTTTACAACTGAAGAAGAGGAGGCGATAGAGCTGGAGGCTGAGTCAGCAATGTAAGACAAAACTTTTTCCTGATGCTCTGGCTTTAAAAGCGGTTTGCCAACTCCTAGAAAACTAAGCATTCGAGGCCTTATGTAGCCAGACGATGACGCAGGCTCAACACCTCCTGCATTCGGTCCTATTTTGCTCTTGCCACTACCATCAGATCCACCACCAACACCATCATTACCAGCTGCCAACCCCCGCCCAATTCCACGGCCTCTTCCACCAGCCTTCCTCATTTTTGGTAGAAATGTAGACAAAATCCAACAAACTATATAGTAATGTAAAACAAGGTACAAGGTGTCTATAGGACAGGGGAGATTTTGAATTTCTGCACACACTTGTGGACACTGGACACTTTTGGATTGTGTGAGGCCCAATGAATATCTGAGCGCTATGTGACAGGCTCGATGGCACAGCTGTGACAAAAGTGACTAGAGGATAAGGGAGATTTTGAATCTCTGCACACACTTTTGGACACTGGACACTTTTGGATTGTGTGAGGCCCAATGAATATCTGAGCGCTATGTGACAGGCTCGATGGCACAGCTGTGACAAAAGTGACTAGAGGATAAGGGAGATTTTGAATCTCTGCACACACTTTTGGACACTGGACACTTTTGGATTGTGTGAGGCCCAATGAATATCTGAGCGCTATGTGACAGGCTCGATGGCACAGCTGTGACAAAAGTGACTAGAGGATAAGGGAGATTTTGAATCTCTGCACACACTTTTGGACACTGGACACTTTTGGATTGTGTGAGGCCCAATGAATATCTGAGCGCTATGTGACAGGCTCGATGGCACAGCTGTGACAAAAGTGACTAGAGGATAAGGGAGATTTTGAATCTCTGCACACACTTTTGGACACTGGACACTTTTGGATTGTGTGAGGCCCAATGAATATCTGAGCGCTATGTGACAGGCTCGATGGCACAGCTGTGACAAAAGTGACTAGAGGATAAGGGAGATTTTGAATCTCTGCACACACTTTTGGACACTGGACACTTTTGGATTGTGTGAGGCCCAATGAATATCTGAGCGCTATGTGACAGGCTCGATGGCACAGCTGTGACAAAAGTGACTAGAGGATAAGAGAGATTTTGAATCTCTGCACACACTTTTGGACACTGGACACTTTTGGATTGTGTGAGGCCCAATGAATATCTGAGCGCTATGTGACAGGCTCGATGGCACAGCTGTGACAAAAGTGACTAGAGGATAAGGGAGATTTTGAATCTCTGCACACACTTTTGGACACTGGACACTTTTGGATTGTGTGAGGCCCAATGAATATCTGAGCGCTATGTGACAGGCTCGATGGCACAGCTGTGACAAAAGTGACTAGAGGATAAGGGAGATTTTGAATCTCTGCACACACTTTTGGACACTGGACACTTTTGGATTGTGTGAGGCCCAATGAATATCTGAGCGCTATGTGACAGGCTCGATGGCACAGCTGTGACAAAAGTGACTAGAGGATAAGGGAG
Organism: Dendrobates tinctorius; assembly: GCF_039654945.1. Lineage (NCBI taxonomy): Eukaryota > Metazoa > Chordata > Amphibia > Anura > Dendrobatidae > Dendrobates > Dendrobates tinctorius. Next base: position 10,731,757 of record NW_027361712.1, on the reverse strand, counting down.
ATTTTGAATCTCTGCACACACTTTTGGACACTGGACACTTTTGGATTGTGTGAGGCCCAATGAATATCTGAGCGCTATGTGACAGGCTCGATGGCACAGCTGTGACAAAAGTGACTAGAGGATAAGGGAGATTTTGAATCTCTGCACACACTTTTGGACACTGGACACTTTTGGATTGTGTGAGGCCCAATGAATATCTGAGCGCTATGTGACAGGCTCGATGGCACAGCTGTGACAAAAGTGACTAGAGGATAAGGGAGATTTTGAATCTCTGCACACACTTTTGGACACTGGACACTTTTGGATTGTGTGAGGCCCAATGAATATCTGAGCGCTATGTGACAGGCTCGATGGCACAGCTGTGACAAAAGTGACTAGAGGATAAGAGAGATTTTGAATCTCTGCACACACTTTTGGACACTGGACACTTTTGGATTGTGTGAGGCCCAATGAATATCTGAGCGCTATGTGACAGGCTCGATGGCACAGCTGTGACAAAAGTGACTAGAGGATAAGGGAGATTTTGAATCTCTGCACACACTTTTGGACACTGGACACTTTTGGATTGTGTGAGGCCCAATGAATATCTGAGCGCTATGTGACAGGCTCGATGGCACAGCTGTGACAAAAGTGACTAGAGGATAAGGGAGATTTTGAATCTCTGCACACACTTTTGGACACTGGACACTTTTGGATTGTGTGAGGCCCAATGAATATCTGAGCGCTATGTGACAGGCTCGATGGCACAGCTGTGACAAAAGTGACTAGAGGATAAGGGAGATTTTGAATCTCTGCACACACTTTTGGACACTGGACACTTTTGGATTGTGTGAGGCCCAATGAATATCTGAGCGCTATGTGACAGGCTCGATGGCACAGCTGTGACAAAAGTGACTAGAGGATAAGGGAGATTGGATTGCTTTTAAAAAAGCAGTTTGCAGAGCAGTGGGTAAACAGCAATGCCAGCCTGTCAGGAAGCCTTAAAAAGCAGCCCCACAACCAACACCACTGATACACCACAATATAGCCTCCCCTTGCACTGCACACACAGTGACTGGTGTGTTGTGCAGGCCAAATTGCTAGCAGCAGAAGCAGTTTTTTTTTCTTCTCAGCAGGACAAAAAAAAAAAATTGGGATTGCTTTTAAAAAAGCAGTTTGCGGAGCAGTGGGTAAACAGCAATGCAGGAATGTCAGGAAACCTTAGAAGGCAGCCCAACAACCAACGCCACTGATACACCACTATATAGCCTCCCCTTGCACTGCACACACAGTGACTGGTGTGTTGTGCAGGCCAAATCGCTAGCAGCAGAAGCAGTTTTTTTGTCTTCTTCCCTGCCTAACGCTCTCCCTACAGAATCAGCAGCAACCTCTCCCTATACTGAGATCGGCAGAAGTAAGATGGCGGTCGGCGTGCACGCCCTTTTATTCCCCCTGTGACGCCCACCAAAGCAAGCCAATCACTTGCATGCCCTTCTGAAAGATGGTGGTGACCCCTGCCTATGTCATCACGTTGCCCACAGTGTCCGTGGATCCTGATTGGCTGAAAAAGAGCGCAAAACAAACTTTTGAAACGCGACTTTGGCGCGTAAGTCGCCGACCTCGTGGCCGACCTCATCCTAGGGTCGGGTTTCGTTTCATGAAACCCGACTTTGCCAAAAGTCGGCGACTTTTGAAATTTTTCGACCCGTTTCGCTCAACTCTAATGGCAGCTAATGCATCAACTTCAATTACTTCCACATCCTCTCAGGGCCAGAGCACTGAAGAGCAACCATCTGTCTCTTCACCACCTGCCAAATTGCCCAGGCATTCAGAGAGCCCTGGACAGGAGCCATCTCTACTTCTGTTCTCTGAATCTCTAGGCTTGGAAACAGGGGGCCAGCCAAGCAGCATTCTAGAATGTGAAGAAGAGGGAGTATGCAGTGATGCGCAACTGCTTTGTCCCTCTGAATCTGAAGAGGCGGGTGGGCCAGTGCCTATGGTCAGCACACCTCAGTACACATCAGATGATGACGAGACACAATTGCCACTTTCTGGTGCATACTGTGCTGGCGAGACTACCCAGGAGAAGCAGGTGTTTGAAGAGGGGAGTGTAGATGATGAGGTCCTTGACCCATCATGGCGTGAGGAACAGGAAGGTGGTGGGAGCAGCTCTGAGAAAGAGATTTCCCGAACGGCCAAAACAGGAAGGAGAGGGAGGGGGCACACTTGGTTGCCTGTAGCCTCCACTTCGGCACCCGTTAGGAGCATTCCTCTTCCAAAAACCAAAACAGGCGCACCCAGGACGCAGATGACATTTGCTTTGTCAAATGCAAGCTGTGTAATCAGAAAGTCAAAAGAGAGAAAAGTGTCAGCAACCTGAATACCACAAATATGTGGAAACATGTGCGGACCAAGCACGTGGTGGAGTTACAAAGACACACTGAAGCCAAAGGCCGACCTACAGCACCACCTACCACCTCTTCAGCTCATGTTGTAGCCTCTTCCTCCAGCTCACACAGCTGGTTCGGCTTACTCACAGGATCGCCATGGAAGAACCTCTGGCACTGTTGTCCAGAGACCCAGTGACATTCCACCCACAGCACCACGTTCCCTGTCATCCTCACACTCCCAGGCAACTCTACAGTCATCGGTAGCACAGGCATGGGAGAAAAGGCGGCCATACTCGGCAAACAATCCCCGAGCACAGGCTCTGAATGCTGGCATTGCAAAACTACTGGCCCTTGAAATGCTCTCATTCAGGCTGGTGGAGACTGACACCTTCCGTAACTTCAGGGCAGTCCCACAATACACCATGCCCAGCCGCATTTATTTCAGCAGGCAAGCCGTCCCTGCCCTGCAAAAGCATGTGGAGGGAAAAAATAAACATGCGCTACTAAACGCCGTCAGTAGCAAGGTCAACCTGACTACCGAAGCGTGGACCAGTAACCATGGACAGGGACGATACCTTTCCCTCACTGCCCATTGGGTCAATGTTGTGGAGCCGGGTACAGATCTTGAGAGTGGTGCTGTATGTTTTCTGCCAACTCCAAGGATTGCAGGAATCCAGTCTGTACACATTGACTCCTCCTCATACTCCAGTTCCTCTGAATCAGCGCTGCAGGATCCTGTTACGACCGATATGAGCACAGCCGTGGCCAAACGTCAACAAGCCGTACTGAAATTAATTTCTTTGGGGAATCGAAGCCACACAGCGCAGGAGCTCTGAATGCCATCAAGCAGGAGAGCGACGTGTGGTTTGTGCCAGCGAATCTCCAGCCAGGCTTGGTAGTGTGTGACAATGGCCAAAATCTGGTGGCAGCTCTGGGCCTAGGCAACCTCACTCACATCCCATGTCTGGCACATGTGCTCAACTTGGTCGTGCAGAGCTTTCTGAGGGACTATCCGGATCTTGATGCACTGCTGCACTAGGTCCGCATAGAGTGCGCTCACTTGCGGCGTTCCAGCATGGCAAGATCGCACATTGCAGCTCTGCAGCGCCGATTCCGCCTTCCGGAACATCGCATCATATGTGACCTACCCACGAGGTTGATTTCAACGTTACATATGTTGGAGCAGTTGTGTGAGCAGCAGGCAGCAGTAATGGAGTACCAGCTACATCAGGCGCAAACAAGTCGCACTGTGCGCCGGTCACACTTCAGCACCACTGAGTGGGCCTCTATGAAGGACATCTGCCATGTTTTGCGTGCCTTCAATGATTCCACGTGGATGGCGAGTGCAGATGATGCACTAGTCAGCATGACTGTCCCCCTTATCTGCCTGCTTCAAAAAACACTGCAAGCACTGAGGGAGGAGGTTTTGGAAGAGGTGGAGGATGAGGAGTCACAAATGCCATCTGCTTCTGGACAGTCTGCGCAACGTGGTTCCTCACAAAGGCCTAGGCAGGGGACACTTTGTGAGGAGGATGAGGAGGAGTCAATGGAGGAGGAAGACATCTCTCCAGAGGAGGGAGGTACACAATGCTCTGTCAGTATGTACAGCGAAGGTGGGGTGATGCAGAGCAGGCAGAGATGATGCCTCAAGCAGGGGACAGCGTTTCTTGGGCATTTGGGAGTCTGCAGCACATGGTTGATTTCATGCTGCAGTGCCTGAGAAACGACCGCCGTATCGCCCACATTCTCAACACGGCTGATTATTGGGTGTACACCCTCCTAGATCCTGGCTACCGGGACAACTTACAAAGCCTCATAGCACCGTTGAACCGGGAGCGTAAAATGCGGGAGTACCAAGACACACTGGTGCATTCCATCATGTTCTCCATTCCACCCGAGAGCAGTGCTGCTAGTGCTTTACAAAGCAGCTCTGTGCATCGAGGCAGTGGAGGAAGCTCTGCACAAAGAGGGAGCAGAGGCAGCGCCTCAGCACGAGGCAAGACCAGTATGGCCCAAATGTGGCAAAGTTTTGTGTGCCCGCCATAAATGTCTACACCATCACAGACGGCTCCAGTCAGCAGGAGGCAATGTTTCCGTCAGATGGTGACAGACTGCATGTCTTGCCCTGTCAGTGTACTCCCAGACGGCTCTTCCCCCTTCAAGTTTTGGGTCTCGAAGCTGGATACATGGCCAGAGCTTAGCCAGTATGCATTGGAGGTGCTGGCTTGCCCTGCTGCTAGTGTATTATCGGAACGCGTCTTTAGTGCCGCAGGTGGTGTACTAACAGACCGTTACACGCGACTATCCTCAATAACGTTGACCGGCTTACTTTTCTGAAAATGAACTAGGCCTGGATCTTGCCGGAATTTGCCAGTCCTCTTCCAGAATAAATAATTGGTTGGCAACAGTATCCAGGTCTCCTGTTGTGTTCATGTTTCTACCACCTGAACTGTAATCCCTGGGCTCCAACACCGCCAGTTGTTGCTCAGAAGTGCCGTCTGCACAGAGAAAACCACTAGCTCCTGTGTTAGTGGGGTTCAGTAACGCCAGCTGCTCCCCTGCTGTGTGTCCGGCAATATCTCCTGCTCCCTCCACATTCAAACTACATCAGATTTTACACTTGCTCCAAGTAGGCCTCAGCCTACTTCATGATTGACCCTGGGCTCAAACACTGCCAGTTGCTGCTCAGAAGTACCATCTGCACAGAGAAAAACACATGCTCCAGTGTTAGTGGGGTTCAGTAACGCCAGCTGCTCCCCTGCTGTGTGTCCGGCAATATCTCCTGCTCCCTCCATATTCAAACTACATCAGATTTTACACTTGCTCCAAGTAGGCCTCAGCCTACTCCATGATTGACCCTGGGCTCCAACACTGCCAGTTGCTGCTCAGAAGTGCCGTCTGCACAGAGAAAAACACTAGCTCCTGTGTTAGTGGGGTTCAGTAACGTCAGCTGCTCCCCTGCTGCGTGTCCGGCAATATCTCCTGCTACCTCCACATTCAAACTACATCAGATTTTACACTTGCTCCAAGTAGGCCTCAGCCTACTCCATGATTGACCCTAGGCTCCAACACTGCCAGTTGCTGCTCAGAAGTGCCATCTGCACAGAGAAAAACACATGCTCCTGTGTTAGTGGGGTTCAGTAACGCCAGCTGCTCCCCTGCTGTGTGTACGGCAATATCTCCTGCTCCCTCCACATTCAAACTACATCAGATTTTACACTTGCTCCAAGTAGGCCTCAGCCTACTCCATGAATGACCTGGGCTCCAACACAACCAGTTATTGCTCAGAAGTGCCGTCTGCACAGAGAAAAACACTAGCTCCTGTGTTAGTGGGGTTCAGTAACGCCAGCTGTTCCCCTGCTGTGTATCCGGCAATATCTCCTGCTCCCTCCACATTCAAACTACATCAGATATAAAACTTGCTCCAATTAGCCCTCTGGCTCCACTCTGTCTCTAGTATTTACCCTGGCCTCCAACACCGCCAGTTGCTGCTCAGAAGTGCAGTCTTCACAATCAACACTTGTTCCTGTGTTACTGGGGTTCAGTAAAGTCAGCTGATCCCCTGATGTGTGTCCGGCAATGTCTCCTGCTCTGTCCACATTCCCACTACTAGTGGTGGTATTTCATGAAGAAGAGGTTGCAAAAAAACTTGAAACGCGTAGAATAAACCACTGTCAAACTTTATCAACTTTCTGGAATTTCATCATTTGGGCAGCGCGGACGAAATCCACGTATTCCTTTGCAGAGCTCTGTTTCAGATAGTCGGTGACCAACTTGTGGATCTGCAGCAGCCCTTATCTATACATGCTTTGAATACCTACTACCAGGTGAGCAGTTTTTTGTCAAACCGCTTACTTTATTTGTGGGATAAGACCCTATATCGTGCTTGTGTCTCCCTCTTTCCTCACAATACTAGTCCACTCTGTTTGTAGTATTTTCCCTGGGTTCCAGCACCGCCAGCTGTTTCCCGGCATTGTCTTTGGCACAGGTACTCCCTCCTGCCCAGCCTGGTTCCAGCACACCTGCTGGTTCCGGGTAGTGTCAACGTCACTTTGCCACCAATACGTTGTCCTGTCGTGTTGCGGTCGGGTTAGCCGAGTCTATGGTGCCTGCAGTTTATGGGCTTCCTATGTGGGCTGCGGGATCTGGCAACAAAGGCTGGTTCCATAGTGCCAATAGGACAAGCACCCCCTGTAGGACTGTGAGTTTCGGTAACTGCGGCCGGCTCGCGGCATTGAAACTTTGTTTTTCATGGGTACCTTGTGCTACCCATCCGGGTTCCAGTACCGTCAGCTGGTTTTCGGCAGTGCCTTTGGCTTAGGTGCCTCCTTCTCGGTATCCGAGTTCCAGCAACGTCTGCTGGTCCTTGGTAGTGCTTTCTAGCACAGGTACCTCCTGCTTAGTAACCAGGTTCCAGCACCGTCAGCTGGTCCTCGTCGGTAGTGCCATTGGCTCTTGTTCCTTCTGCTGCCCCTCCGGGTTCCAGCACTGTCAGCTGGTCCTCGCTAGTTCCATTGGCTCTTGCAGCTTCTGCTACCCATCCAGGTTCCAGCACCGTCAGCTGGTTCTCGGCAGTGCCTTTGGCTTAGGTGCCTCCTTCTCGGTATCCGAGTTCCAGCAACGTCTGCTGGTCCTTGGTAGTGCTTTCTAGCACAGGTACCTCCTGCTTAGTAACCAGGTTCCAGCACCGTCAGCTGGTCCTCGGTAGTGCCATTGGCTCTTGTTCCTTCTGCTGCCCCTTCGGGTTCTAGCACCGTCAGCTGGTCCTCGGTAGTGCCATTGGCTCTTGTTCCTTCTGCTACCAATCCGGGTTCCAGTACCGTCAGCTGGTTCTCGGCAGTTCCTCAGCCTTCTTCTACCTTCTGCTACATTTCCAAGTTCAAGCTTTTGGAAATGGTTTTTGTCACTCGGGATCTCCCTGACGACCCTGAAGACGATGACCCTGAAGACCACCCCGAAGAAGATGACGACCACAAAAACGATGACCCTGAAGATGACGACCCGGAAGACCACCCCGAAGAAGACCAAAAACATGACCCTGAAGAAGATGACCAAGAGGACAAAGAACATGAAGACAACCACCAAGATACAGAACAACAAGAGACAGAAGACCAAGAAGCAGAAGACCAAAAACCAAAAGAACATTAAGCATAAGACTAAAAATCAGAGCAAAAGATATTATCTAAATTATAAGCAGAAGACTAAGCAGTGTATGGGGGTGAGTCCGTTCCTCCTCGTGGTGCCCCTGGAAAATGCCTGCTGCTGCAGGCCAAACTGAACCCGGACAAATCTGTTGTAAATCTTTTGTGAGAGGCAGAACGGAAGGTGTAATCTTCAAACTTTTATGGATAACAACTACAGGAATGACTCACAAATAAGAATAAGATGATGAAGAAGAATAGGAAGAAGATGAGGAAGTAGAATATGAAGAAGAATAATAGTTGAATAAGAAGAATATGAAGAATGTAAAAAAAAGGAATAATAGGAAGAAGGTGAAGAAGAAGAAGATGAATAAGGTGAAGAAGAAGTTGATGAAAAAGATGCTGCTGCTGCTGAGGATCATGAAGGAGAAAGTGTGGGAGAAGTAAAAAAGAAGGTGAAGAGCATGGAAGTAGTGAAACATACATATCTGACAAAACATAAAAAAGGTTAACATAGTCAATATCTTTGTAACTCAGAACGTCTTAGAAAAAATTTTTTCCTGCTATTCCATTTGTTTGGGCTAAACCTCTATGCCTTTAATATCTCCTCCACCTCCCCCAATACATTCTACATTATTATTAGTTGCTTTTCTTCATGTAGAATTAACCTACAAGGAAAGAAAGGGTTTTTTTTAATTCCGATATTTCTGTCCCATTGACTTGCATTGGTTTCCGGTATCGGAATGGGCGATATCTGATACTTTTTGGGTATCGGTCAAATCCAATCTGATCCGATATTTCACGATATCAGATGGTATCGCTCAACACTACTGCTGAGCCGTGTACCTAATACTATTCTGTGTGATACTGTGTGCTGAGCTGTGTATCTAATCCTATCCTGTATGATACCATCTGCTGAGCCGTGTATCTAACCCTATCCTGTGTGATACTGACTGCTCAGCCGTGCACCTAATCCTATCATGTGTGTTACTGACTGCTCAGTCATGTATCTAATCCTATCCTGTGTGATAATGACTGCTGAGCCATGTATCTAATCCTATCCTGTGTTATACTGACTGCTAAGCCGTGTATCTAATCCTATTCTATATGATACTGTCTGCTGAGCCGTGTAACTAATACTATTCTGTGTGATACTGTGTGCTGAGCTGTGTATCTAATCCTATCCTTTGTGATACTGACTGCTGAGCCATGTTTCTAATCCTATCCTGTGTGATACTGACTGCTGAGCCATGTGTCTAATCTTCTCCTGCGTGATACTGACTGCGGTGTATCTAATCCTATCCTGTGTGATACTGGGCTCCCCCTGTAGTCTGTGTCAGAGGGTGGTCTGTGTTGGTACGGTAATAAATTGTGTTATTTCCAGCTTTACAGAAGGACGATAACACCATAGAAATGATAAGAATAATAGGCCAAATTGTTTGGTGAATTGGAATGCACGGGGTTAAAATTTCGCCTCACAACATGGCTTATGACGCTCTCGGGATCCAGATGTGTGACTGTGCAAAATTTTGTGGCTGTAGCTGCGACGGTGCAGATGCCAATCCCGAACATACACACATACATACAAACATACACACACACACACATTGAGCTTTATATATTAGACTAGTTGAAGAGCCCGGCGTTGCCTGGGCATAGTAACTAACTGTGGTTAGTTATAACAAATTATAATGATTATATTGCAGATAAAAATCATGCATCTAATCCTATCCTGTGTTATACTGACTGCTGAGTCATGTATCTAATCCTATTCTGTGTGATACTGTCTGCTGAGCTGTGTATCTAATCCTATCCTGTGTGATACTGCCTGCTGAACCATGTGTCTAATCCTCTCCTGTGTGATACTGTCTGCTGAGCCGTGTATCTAATCCTATCCTGTGTGATACTGACTGCTGAGCTGTGTATCTAATCCTATCCTGTGTGATACTGACTGCTGAGCCGTGTATCTAATCCTATCCTGTGTGATAAGGACTGCTGAGCCATGTGTCTAATCCTATCCTGTGTGATACTGACTGCTGAGCCGTGTTTCTAATCCTATCCTGTGTGATACTGGGCTCCCCCTGCAGCCTGTGTCAGAGGGTGGTCTGTGTTGGCATGGTAATCAATTGTGTTATTTCCAGCTTTACAGAAGGACGATAACACCATAGAAATGATAAGAATAATAGGCCTCAGTTACCACAACTGTCTACAAAGAAAACTGTTGCTGATAGCAACCAATCACAGCTCATTTTTCATCTTTTAAACAGCTCTGGGACAGCGTGGTGAGTTTTGAGTGGTGACTTTTATGTGGCGAGGTTGGTGTATGTGTGGTGAAATGTGTGCTGAGGGTGGTATATGTGTATGAAGCACGTGGTAGTGTGTGGCGCATTTTGTGTGTGTGTTCATATCCCCGTGTGTGGTGAGTATCCCATGTCAGGGCCTCACCTTAGTAACTGTATGGTATATACTCTTTGGCGCCATCGCTCTCATTCTTTAAGTCCCCCTTGTTTACATCTGGCAGCTGTCAATTTGCCTCCAACACTTTTCCTTTCACTTTTTCCCCATTATGTAGATAGGGGCAAAATTGTTTGGTGAATTGGAAAGCGCAGGGTTAAAATTTCACCTCACAACATAGCCTATGACGTTCTCGGGGTCCAGACTTGTGACTGTGCAAAATTTTGTGGCTGTAGCTACGACGGTGCAGATGCCAATACATACATACACATTTTCCCCATTATGTAGATAGGGGTAAAATTGTTTGGTGAATTGTAACGCGCAGGGTTAAAATTTCCCCTCACAACATAGCCTATGACGCTCTCGGAGTCCAGACGTGTGACTGTGCAAAATTATGTGGCTGTAGCTGCGGTGGTGCGAATGCCAATCCCGGACATACATACATACATACTGTAGGGATTCTACTCGCTTAGGTGCGATGGGAGACAGTCAGGATGCAGGTCCCCTTAAAGTTCATGCGGTTTTTTACATCATAAACCAAACAGCACGTCACCAAAATAAACAGCCTTCAGCTCAGGAGACAAAGTAACATCGAATGTCCTTTCCTTCAGGCTCAGTCCGCGAGCCTCAGCGCACACAGGAGGTGTATACCCCCCTCACACACAGCTGCCTGGTTCAAGAGCAGGCCACATTATAAGTGTGTAGCCACACCCACGAAACCAGCAGCTGACTGGTCACATGACTGTGACCTCACCACAGGTCCTTCAAACAATAATAATACAGCAATGTTTGTTATGCCTTACATTATTGAGACAAGCCATTTATGAGACACATATCTCCCATCGATTACAAGACCCTTGGCCCTGCCACATACCCCCCCTCTGCCTAAAGCCGTGGGGCTTGGCACTTTCACCTAACAGGCAAGGGATTCTGGAGAGGGCATCGGCATTCCCATGTAGCTTCCCGGCCCTATGCTCTACATGGAAGCTGAAGTCTTGTAGGGCTAAGAACCAGCGGGTGACCCTAGCATTCTTACTCTTTGTTTCCCTCATTCACCTGAGTGGGGCATGGTCGGATATTAATCTAAACTTCCGTCCCACCAGGTAGTACCGTAATGTATCCACTGCCCATTTTATGGCCAAACACTCCTTCTCTACAACTGAGTAATTTCTCTCACAAGAAGTCAACTTCCTACTCAAGTAGAGAACAGGATGCTCCTCCCCACGTATCTCTTGGGAAAGGACTGCTCCTACCCCGACATCTGAGGCATCTGTCTGGAGGACAAATTCACGCTTAAAGTCTGGGGCCACCAATACGGGTTGCTTACAAAGAGCTCCCTTCATTTCTTGGAAGGTTGACTCTGCTTCTTCGGACCAGCTGACCATCACTGACTTTGTCCTCTTAAGCAGATCAGTTAGAGGTGCAGCCATTGAGGCTTTAACTTGCTTCTTTGACAGAGGTCTCAGCCATGTTTGAATTGCCTCCACTTTATTGATTTGGGGTTTGATCTCGCCATGCCCCACTACATATCCAAGGTACTTGGCTTCCTCCTTACCCATGGCACACTTTTTCAGGTTTATTGTAAACCCCGCCTCCCTTAGAGCGTCAAACACTGCTTGGACCTTTTCCAGGTGAGACTCCCAGTCCGGGGTAAAGATGACGATATCATCCAGGTACGCGGCAGCGTATAGCTTATGAGGTGCAAGGATTCTATCCATAGCCCTCTGGAAGGTTGCCGGAGCTCCCTGCAGGCAAAACGGCATCCGTACATACTGGAAGCACCCGTCTAGTGTGGAGAATGCCATTTTCTCCTTGGCTTCCTGAGCCATGGGGATCTGCCAGTATCCCTTTGTCAGATCCAAAGTGGTTATGTACCTGGCAGGTCCAAGTCTCTCGATGAGCTCATCAACGTGTGGCATGGGATAAGCGTCGAACTTGGAGACCTCATTCAGCTTCCGGTAATCATTGCAGAACTTCCATTCACCATCAGATTTTGGGACCAGGACAATCGGGCTCGACCAGCCGCTCTTGGATTCCTCAATGACCCTGAGTTTCAACATACGCTGCACCTCCTTGGAGATTACCTCTAGCCGGGCCTCAGGAATACGATACGGTTTCACGTTCACCCGCACATGTGGCTCGGTCAGAACTTCATGCTCCACCACCTTCGTGCACCCCGGCAACTCTGAGAACAGGTCCCTGTTTTTCTGGAGCAACTCCCGGCACTGCTGTTTCTGGGCCTTTGATAGCGTCTCCGCTATGGTAACCGCTGCAACCTCCCCATCTAGTTTGCCCAGCAAGCATGGAGTTACCGCTGGCTCTCTATCTTGCCGCGGCTTGATGAGGTTGACATGGTAAACCTGGTATGGCTTCCGTCTTCCGGGTTGGTGGATCTTGTAGTTTACGTCTCCCAGCTTCTCCACCACCTCATATGGCCCTTGCCACTTGGCCGAGAACTTACTCTCCACCGTCGGGATTAGCACAAGAACTCGGTCTCCCGGATTGAACTGCCTCACTCTGGCTGACCGGTTGTAGACCCTGGCCTGAGCCTCTTGTGCCTGGCAGAGATGTTCTTTAACAATGGGAATCACCTTCACAACCCTCTGCTGCATCAGTGCCACATGCTCAATGACGCTTCTGTGGGGCCTGACTTCGGCTTCCCAGGTTTCCTTGGCTATATCTAGGAGACCTCGCGGATGCCGGCCGTACAGAAGCTCCAAGGGCGAGAACCCCGTGGAGGCCTGGGGAACTTCACGAATATAAAACAGTAAATACGGTAAGAGACAATCCCAGTCTCTACCATGTTTCTCTATGACTTTTCTCAGCATGCTCTTCAGTGTCTTGTTAAACCTCTCAACAAGGCCATCTGACTGCGGATGGTACACTGAAGTCCTCAACTTCGAGATTAGCAATATTTGTTATGCCTTACATTATGGAGACAAGCCATTTATGAGACACATATCTCCCATCGATTACACGACCCTTAGCCCTGCCGCAATACATACATACACACCCACATTGAGCTTTATATAATAAATAAACTTGTTTTCAAGAGACCTAGCAATTACAAAATGCGTGTGGTTAAGGATGGTAAAGTAATGATGGTGCACGCAGATGCCGAGGATGTGGATGTGCCTGTTGGAGCACAAGAAACATGCTCATCCTCAAGATATAGGCTCCTGTCCCACTTTGCAGGGAGGCACAGTACACCACTTCTGAAATAAGAGCAGTGCGAACAAGTGGTTCAGTTGGACAGCAGAAAATGCTGCACCACACAGTCTTCCACACAGCCCAGTCTCACCAGCATAAAGTATGGATCACTTAATCCTCACTTAATCCTCCCCATGATCCTCCTTCCTCTCACCATGTGGAGTCCCAGCGTAGGGTTTAACAATATACCGTTTATACTCGAGTATAAGCCGACACCCTAATTTTGCCACAAAAAACGGGAAAACGAATTGACTCGAGTATAGGCTGAGGGTTGGAAATGCAGCAGCTACAGAAAATAAAAATAGATACCAATAAAAGTAAATTTATTGAGACATCAGTAGGTTAAATATTGTTGAATATCCATATTGAATCAGGAGCCCCATATAATGCTCCATATAGTTCATGATGGGCCCCATAAGATGCTCCATACAAATATGCCCCATATAATGCTGCACAAAGGTTAGTAACGGCCCCATAAGATGCACCATAGAATAATATGCCCCATATGCTGCTCCATAAAGGTTATGGCCCCATATACTTCTCCACAGATTATGCCAGATTATGCCCCATATGCTTCTCCATAGACTATACCCATATGCTGCCCCATAAGATGCTCCATATATTAGGCCCCATATGCTGCTCCATAATGGTTATGACCCCATATGCTTCTCCACAGATTATGCCATAGATTATGCCCCATATGCTGCTCCATAAATTATGCCCCATATGCTGCCCCATAATATGCTCTATATATTAGGCCCCATATGTTGCTCCATAAAGGTTATGGCCCCATATGCTGCTGCTGTGAATAGAAAAAAAAGACATACTCACCTCTCGTCGCTGGGGGCCAGGTGCCAGTGTCCTGAGCAGGCGGGGACACCAGCGCACTATGGGGGACAGGTGCCAGTGTCACCGCTGCCCTGAGCCAGCTGAGATATTCACCTGTCCCCATTCCACTGCCATGCATCGCTATGTCTTCCTGGTCCTCTGTCAGTGACTGTTCAGGCAGAGGGCACAGCACACACTAACCACGTCATCACGCCCTTTGACTTCAACGTCACAGACAGAGGACACAGAGGACAGAGTGGCATGTGGCATGGAACGGGGACAGGTGAGTATCGCATATACTAACCCCCTCCTGGCATGGTCTCTGCAGCCCCTGCTTCTCCCAAGGTCTCCGGCAGCTCTTCCTTCCTTCAGCGGTCATGTGGTACCACTCATTAAAGTCATGAATATGCGCAATTTGATCTTTGTAATATATTTTTTAATTCATCTGGTGACAGGACATAAAGCATTAAAAAATACATCACTTGTACCTCTCGGTATGTGATTTATTTTGCTATATGTAATCTAATATATAAAGGTCTAACTACACGACAATTGAAGGTATGTGTCCACGAGCATATATTGGGGATTCAGGCAACAGCCAGTCATGATGATCTGTCCACACTTAGGACCCTCCCGAGACACTTCAAAGTACATCACCAATGTGATAGCTCCCTCTTGAGAATTAGAGAGATTGATATTATTGATCCGGGTATTCGTGGAGGTAAATTAAGCCAACGGTTGGCTCAATGTATTCAGACCCCTTTAAATTTTTCACTCTTTGTTTCATTGCAGCCATTTGGCAAATTCAAAAAAGTTAATTTTTTTTTCTCCTCAATGTACACTCTGCACCCCATCTTGACTGAAAAAAAAACAGAAATGTAGACATTTTTGCAAATTTATAGAAAAGAAAAACTGAAATATCACATGGCCATAAGTAGAGATGAGCGACTTTGCCTTTTTTAGGGTCGAGTCGGGTTTCATGAAACCCGACTTTTTCACAAGTCGAGTCGAACGAAATCGGCTGACTATAGGGAAAAGTCAGGAAACACGAAACCCAATGCAGGTCAATGGGGAGAAAAGTCGGCAGTGAGTGGAGGACTGTAAACACACCTGGCATGAATTTTAACCCTAGAGGCGGCGAAATCTCTCTCTTTTCTCTCTCTTCTCCCTCTCCCTCTCTCTCTCTCTCCCACTCCCACACCCACTCCAGCTATGCTCCCGCTCCGCTTCTCTCATTGGCTGAAAAAAGTCACGTGCAAGCATTTGGCGAAACCCGACTTTGGCGCTTGGGTCGTCGACCGCATGGCCGACTTCACACTGTGGTTGGGTTTCGTTTCATGAAACCCGACTTTGCCAAAAGTCGGCGACTTTTGAATCTGACCGACCTGTTTCGCTCAACTCTAGTCATAAGTATTCAGACCCTTTGCTCAGTATTGAGTAGAAGCACCCTTTTGAGCTAGTACAGTCATGAGTTCTTGGGAATGATGCAACAAGTTTTACACACCTGGATTTGGGGATCCTCTGCTATTCTTCCTTGCAGATACTCTCCAGTTCTCTCAGGTTGGATGGTGAATGTTGGTGGATAGCCATTTTCATGGCCCTCCAGAGTTGCTCAATGGGTTTAGGTTAGGGCTCTGGCTGGGCCAGTCAAGTATGGTCACAGATTTGTTCTGAAGCCACTCGCTTGTTATTTTAGCTGTGTGATTAAGGTCATTGTCATGTTGGAAGGTGAACTTTTGGCCAAGTCTGAGGTCCAGGACACTCTGGAAGAGGTTTTCATCCAGGATATCTCTGCACTTGGCCGCATTGATGTTTCCTTCAATTGCAACAAGTCGTCCTGTCCCTGCAGCTGAAAAACACCCCATAGCATGATGCTGCCACCACCATGTTTCACTATTGGGAATATATTGGACAGGTGATCAGCAGTGCCTGGTTTTCTCCACACATACTGCTTAGAATTATCACCAAAAAGTTGTATCTTCATTTCATCAGACCAGAGAATCTTATTTCTCATTTCTCTTCATGTGTTATTTTTAGCAAACTCTATGCGGGCTTTCATATGTCTGGCACTGAGGAGAGGCTTCTGTCGGGCCACTCTGCCATAAAGGCCCAACTGGTGGAGGGCTGCCGTGATAGTTGACAATGTGGAACTTTCTCCCATCTCCCTAATGCGTCTGTAGAGTTAAGCCACAGTGATCTTGTGGTTCTTCTTTACCTCCCTCACCAAGGCTCTTCTCCCATGATTGTTCAGTTTGGTTGGACGGCCAGGTCTAGGAAGACTTTTGGTGGTCCCAAACTTCTTCCATTTAAGGATTATGAAGGACACTGTACTTTTAGGAACCTTAAGTACTGCAGAAATTCAGAAATTCTTTTGTAACCATGGCCAGATCTATGCCTTACCACAATTCTGCCTCTTAGCTCCTTGGCCAGCTCCTTTGTCCTCATGATTTCCTTCCTCCATGAAGCTCTGCCCATGGCTGCACCTACTCCTGTCAGCTCCGCCTACATTGGCATGCGGCGTGCGTACCCTATCTTTAGAATTGGGTAAGCAGGCCTTGCTGATGTATGCGGATGCCTCCGCATGTGTCGTTTTGACGGTGCGGCGATCTGCGCCGAATGCAATGTGTTGCATTATGGTGCCATCGCCGCACCGTCAAAACGATGCATGTGAAGGCATCCGCATACTTCAGCACGGCCTTCGTACCCAATGTTAAATATAGGGTACGCACACCGCATGCCGACATAGGCACAGCTGACCGGAGGAGGTGCGGCCGTGGGCTTAGCTTCACAGAGGAAGTCCGCAGCCCTCCGCACCTCGGCCATATGCTAGTGTGAAACTAGCCTTATATAGACAGGTGTGTGCCTCTACAAATCAAGTCCAATCAGTTTAATTAAACACAGCTGGACTCCAATGAAGGAGTAGAACCATCTCAAGGAGGATAGCAAGGAAATGAAGAGCAGGTGACTTAAACATGAGTGTCTGAGCAAAGGGTCTGAATACTTATGACCATGTGATATTTCAGTTTCTCTTTTCTATTTCTAATTTGCAAAAAATTCTACATTTCTGTTTTTTTCTGTCAAAATGGGGTGCAGAGTTTACATTAATGAGAAAAAAAACGACTTTTTTGAAATTACCAAATGGCTGCAATGAAACAAAGAGTGAAAAATTTAAAGGGGTTTGTAATTGATAATAGCAGTAGTGTCTGGGGGTATATGTTTATATAGATATGTGATTCATTGTAAGGGTTAGATAATTAATGAATCAAAATACCTACACCTGGTCAATGCTTATAAGAATGCAAATCACTCAGTATGTATGTTTTTATCTTTATTTGTACCTGATGAAGAGAGCAGTCTGCTCTAGAAAAATGCATTGTTTTATTAATAAAGAGAGAATTTTTCACTATATCCGGTGGGACAGTGCTTTCAGATCATCATTTTTTCCTGTCTGTTCTTTGGATTATTTTTTTTTTTATCCCTGCTGGGATTGATGATGAGTGCTGCAGTCTGCCTTTTACCAGACTTCCAGGGCAAACTACCGCACTCGTGGTACACCCAGAGAACAGATAATGACAAACTTAGAAAGATGACAGTCCATTGAGGAACAAGACCAGTTGACCAAAGGGTCATAGCCTTGCTTCTCCGAACATCTCCATGGTGCCAGGTGACCGTCGGGTCACATTCCTGGCCCCCACAAACTTATCCATGGGGCTCAGGCAACCGGTGGGTCCAAATCCTGACTACTCCAAATGTATCCATGAATTTGCGATGGTAAATGGAGCAGATCTGTATTTTTCCAGCTGTATTCTTCCAGAACTAGAATGACAAATTTGTGTCCCTCATGAAGGAGCCATTCTTTCTATGCTGCTGTCCTGTAGAAAGTATCTGGTTCTTTGGATCTCTGGATCTCTTGGCTGTCTCTGTCTCATGCTACAGAAGCATATAACCTCTCTTTATAGTTAACATGTGTCCTTCAAGCCATTATTCACAGATAAAGGAGGAGAATGTTGATGAGGCCAACTCGGCCGCGGACCAGTCAGAGGAAAATGCCGCGGCTGTCGGGAGGTGAGATACCATGGCGTGGGAGCAAGGAGGTGAGTAGACAGGGGCACAATGGGTGCCTTGACAGTACCCCCTCCCTTAAGCCGCCCCTCACTGCAATTGGCAAAGAATCTCCTGAGAATGCAGGGAGTATTGATATTCTCTCGGGGTTCCCAGGACCTCTCCTTGGGACCAAAGCCCTTCCAGTCAATAAGAAAAACGGTCCTCCCCCCGACCCTTTTCATGGCAAGAATATCTCTTACCCCAAAGGTATTGTCGGTACCAACCGGCTGAGGAACGGAACAGGGTGAGGATTGAAACTGGTTTAGTACCACAGGTTTCAGGAGAGAGACGGGGAAGGTGTTTGGGACTCGGAGCGAAGCAGGCAACCTCAACTTGTAGGCGACTTCATTGACACGTCCAATGATCTCAAAAGGACCGATGTACCGGGGGCCCAACTTTTATGAGGGTCATTTTAGCCGGATATACTTGGATGAGAGTCAGACTTTATCCCCGATGCGATAATCTCCTCTTGTCAGCTTGATTCTTCATCCGCTCACCGGCTCTCTTGAGTGCCGTGTTGGTCTCGGCCCAGATCTCGGAAAATTCCAGGGACAATGAGTTGGCCGCAGGTACCTCGGAAGCAGGGATTACAGGAAGAGGAAAACCAGGATGTCTGCCAAATACAACAAAAAACAGAGACTTGGTTGAGGATTCACTAGTATGATTGTTGTAGGCGAACTCCACCCAGGGGAGTAGGTCAACCCAGTCGTTTTGGTGGGCATTGGAAAAATGACATAGATACCCAGTCAACGTCTGGTTAGTTCGCTCCACTTGCCCATTGGTCTCTGGATGGTAGGCAGATGAAATATCCAGGGAGACATCCATGAGCTTACAAAGTGCCCATCAAAACCTGGAAGTAAACTGGACTCCTCGGTAGGACACAATACGTCGAGGTAGATCATGAAGTCTGAAGATCTGATGGATGAAAACTTTGGCTAGTTCAGGAGCTGAGGGGAGTCCGGTCAGAGGGATAAAATGTGCATTTTGGAAAAGCAATCTAGTACTACCAGAACCACTGTACAACCGAATGAGTGGGGCAAGTTGGTGATGAAATCCATGGCGATGTGTTCCCAAGGTACCGCAGGAATAGGCAATGGAAGCAGCAGGCTGGACGGAGGCCGTCGTGGTACTTTGTTTTTTTGCGCAGGAAGGACAAGAGACAATGAAATCAGCCATGTCATGGTGGAGAGTCGGCCACCAGTAGTGCCAAGAAATGAGGGCTAACATCTTCTTTGCTCCAGCATGACCCCCAGTTTGGAGGAATGACCCCAAAGTAGGACCTTTCTTTTGACATTCTCCGGCACGAGAGTCTTGCCTGGGGGTGGAGAAAGCAGATTCACGGGAGCCACGGTGATAATTTTAGTGGGTTCAATAATGTGAGAGGGTTCCTCCACTATCTCGGTCGGCTGGAAGACTCTGGATAAGGCATCAGCTTTGGTGTTCTTGTCGCCAGGGCGAAAATCGAGCTCAAAATCAAAGCGAACAAAAAACAAGGACCACCTGGCTTGTCGAGGATTGAGTCTTTGGGCGGACTGGAGATAGGCCAAGTTTTTGTGGTCCGAATAAATCACAAAGGGATGGACAGCCCCCTCTAGAAGATGATGCCACTCCTTCAAAGCCAATTATATGGCTAACAGTTCGCTGTCGCCGATTGAGTAATTACACTCAGATGGAGAAAAAGCCTTGGAAAAGAATCCACAGGGGCACAGTCAATCAGAGGCGGTTTTCTGAGACAGTACTGCCCCGCCTCCTGTTGAGGAGGCATTCACCTCAAGCACAAAGGGTCTGCTGCTCTCGGGACGGTACAACACTGGAACCGTAGAAAAAGTCAATTTTAGTGTCAGAAAGGCTTCTTCAGCTTCCGTAGTCCAAGAATTGGGACTCGTCTCCTTTCGGGTGAGAGCGGAAATAGACTTGGTTATTGAAGAAAAACCAAAAAGGAATAAATAGCCTGTAGTAATTGGCAAATTCGAGAAACCGTTGTATAGCCCTTACTCCAACCGGACGAGGCCATTTGAGAATGGCAGACAGTTTCTCAGGATCCATCTTCAATCCAGCGTCGGAGATGATGTAGCCCAGTAACGGCAACGAGGTCTGTTCAAACAGACATTTCTCAATCTTAGCATACAAGCGATTCTCTTGAAGACGAAGAAGAACCAGGCGGACACTCCTTGTATGGGACGAAAGGTCTGGCGAGAATACAAGAATGTCATCCAATTAAACTACTATACAGGAGTACAAGAGGTCCCGGAAGATCTCATTGACGAATTCTTGAAATACGGCAGGGGCATTGCACAGACTAAAGGGCATGACTAGGTACTTATAGTGGCCGTCTCAAGTGTTAAAGGCGGTCGTCCACTCATCGCTTGCGCTGATACGTTTAGGAAAAGTCAAAACATTCATAACTCAATAAGGCCCAATGGCAAATAACTGCATTTTGAATGAACACTCATATCTCTTGGTGGAATTGTTCAATCTTGAAATTTGTTGTTTTTCTGCTCCTCTAATCATCCCAAACAAGTCTCTAAAAGGTTTGGAACTCCTTTAGTTTAGGAGAAAAGTCAAAGCATTCATAACTCAATAAGGCCCAATGGCACATAACCTCGTTTTGAATGAACACTCATATCTCTTGGTGAAATTGTTCAATAGGCACCTCTAAGGTCTAACTTGGAGAAAATCTGAGCCCCTCTGAGGCAAACTGTCAGCACCGCCGCGACTGGTCCCGCTGTCCCTGCCGTCTCCATACTCACCGCTGGCTCCGCCGCTGCTTCTGCTTCCGGCCTGGGTTCCTCCTGCATCTCGGTCCCAGCGCGCACCTCCAGTCTTCCTCCGTTCCAGCGGGCGGCTTCTCGGCGCACTCCTCCTCTACTCTCGGCCGCGCGCACTGTGCCTCTGCGCACGCGCCAGGGTGCCAGACCGCGCGTCCCTGCTGTATGGACGCCCGCTAGCCTGACCTGATCCAGACCCACCGCCTGGCCAATCAGGGGCTACCATCAGGTATTTCAGGCCGCACTCCCTTAGGGGAGGCGCCTGACTATCGAGTTCTCCTCGCTGCGTCCAGGCCCTGCTTGCGCCTGCTAGTCCCTAGCTCCAGCTCGCTCTCCCGGCTCCCGTGTCTGCTCTCGCCTATGTCTCTCTGCTAACCCTCCTGTGTGTCTTCCTTTTGCAGTTCCCTGTACCCTGCTTCCGCCTGGTTCCCGCTGTTCTCCTTCACCCGCCAGCAACAATCTCCATTCCCTGGACCCTGGTTGCCCCGGATCTCTCGTTGGGTTCTCCACCTCTCCTCTGCTGCTCATCCTCTCGAGCCGACCCCTGGTCCTGGCCGCCGTGACGTTTGAACTCCTTGAGCCTGCTCCCAAACGGTCCCTGTATAGGGGTCGGTCCGCCTGGTACGCTCGCTCAGGGAGAGTTCGGTGTCACGGTCCAGTGGGTCCATTCTTGCTCTCGTATCCAGCATTGTAACACAATCAAACAACTCTGGAATGAGTGGAAGAGGGTACCTATTCTTGATTGTGATGTCATTCAAGCACCTATAGTCAATGCACGGCCACAGAGACCCATCCTTTTTTTGACAAAGAAAAAACAGGCTCCTGCGGGAGAGGAGGATAAAACCTTTGGTGAGGTTCTCCCAGACGTACTCCGACATGGCTAAGATCTCTGCAGGATATAGTGGGCAGATCCTGCCCCTAGGAGGAGTGGATCTGGGGATTAGTTCAATCGGACGGTCAAAAGGCCGGTGCGGGGAAAGGGTCTCCGCTTCCTTCTTATCAAAGATGTCTGTGTAGAGCCAGTAGGCTGAGGAAAGCCCAGAGAGATCAGAAGGTGGCCGTGAGGGGGCAGAAAGACGAATAGGTTTCAGGCACCTAGCATGGCATGAGTGTCCCCAGCGGAGTACCTGCCCTGAAGACCAGTCGAGGACAAGCTGGTGTGTCCTTAGCCATGGAAGTACAAGCAGAATTGCATGGGAAAGATTAGGCAGCACGTAGAAGGCCATCTTTTCACAATGTAATGCTCTGACTTGCAACTCCACCTCCTCAGTGACCATAGTGATGGAATCCTGTAGCGGTCTGCCATCCACTGAAGCAATTAGTTGAGGATTCTTTAGGGTGACCACAGGAATCTGGTAATTGTCCACCTCTTCACGCCGGATGAAGTTACCTATTGAGCCCGAATCCACGTAGGCCACCTCGGACCCATGACCCTGACCCGAAACCAAAGAACAGCCATAGTGAGCGGTTGAGAGGCATTATCAGCACCTAGAGAGGCCTCTCTTACCTGACCTAGGTGGAAGAGTTTCCCGGTCTCTCAGGACAGGAACGGATGAATAGCAAAGCTCTTCCACAATAGAGACATAGACCTTTCACCCGCCTCTCCTTCTGACACAACTCAACCAACTTCACAAGATCTTCCTGCATTGGTTTGGAAGGAGGAGTAGAGGGAGCATCGGCTCGACGTGGACTAGAGGGCCGATTGGCAGAAAGGACCGGTCTAGTGGGCCTCCTATCTGTAGCCGACTCCCAGGCATGCTCCTGGAACTGTAGATCTATGTGGGTGGCCAGGGAAATAAGGTCCTCCAGAGTGGTGGGGGTATCCCGACCTGCCAGCTCATCCTTTATCCTACCCGAGAGACCACGCCAGAATGCCCCTACCAGTGCCGCGTTATTCCAACCTAGTTCAGAGGAAAGCGTACGAAAACGTATAGCATACTGTCCGACAGTGAGGGCACCCTGGTGGAGGTTGAAAAGGGACTCGGTAAGAGAGGCTAACCGGCCTGGCTTGTAAAAGACCCTACGAAAGGTATCCAGAAAGACCGGAAGGCTCAAAACCACGGGATCGTCCCGTTCCCAGAGAGGGTTCAGCCATGACAGGGCCTCCCCCTCCAGATGTGACATAATAAAGGCCACTTTGGCTCTATCAGAGGGATATCGCTGAGGTAGCAATTCAAAGTGGAGGCTACACTGATTTAAGAACCCCCTGCAGAGTTTGGGATCGCCACTAAACTGGGGTGGCTTTGCGAGGTGAGGGGATGGGAGAGAAGCGAGGCAAGGAGATGAAGTCAATGCCGTGGCGACATACTGGAGAGCCACCAAACGGTTATTGACAGAGGCCATATAGGTTAGAATATGGGCCTGAGTATCATGCTGCTGGCCCAGCTCCTGTTGAAGACTGGCCAGCTGGGTAGCATTTCCCAGATCAGCAGCCTGTAGGGCCGACAGACAAGAGTCCTTGAACTTCATTACGGACATTACACGTCCCTTGTTCTCCCGCAAAAAGAGCAACTCTTTTTGGACGGTAGCATAGGTGCCGGCGGAACCTCTGGGCATGATCCTACTGTTAACTTCCAAGCTTGGTGAGGCAAGACTCCAGGAGTGGACCCTCTGGACCGTGGCACCGAGGGGTCCCTGGGCAAGCAACCAGGTGGAGCTGACCCCTATACAGGCATCATTAGGAGCAGGCCCAGAGGTACGGATACCACGGTAGCCGGTACCAAGAGGGGCGGCTCGGGATGGACTGAAGTAGGACTATGTGCAAGGAACCACAGCGCACCAGGACTGAGTAGAACACAAGAGGCAAGACCGGAGTAGGATGAGAGGAGGTAGGCAAGGACAGCAGGACGGAGCAGGGACACAGGTGGAAGAACCAGAGTAGGATCGCAGGAGGTAGACACGAACTGCAGGAGGGAGCAGGAACACAAGTGGCCAGACCAGAGTAGGACGGCAGGAGGTAGACACGGACAGCAGGACAGAGCAAGGGCACAGGTGGCAGGACCAGAATAGGATGACAGGAGGTAGGCATGGACAGCAGGACGGCAGGAGGCAGGCACGGGCAGCAAGACGGAGCAGGGACTGCAGGGAGGCAAGCACTGGAGAGTGATGAGCACAGAAACACACGAGAAGGGGCCTATTGTGTGGTTTAAACACAAGGATTAGGCGCCTCCATTACAGGAGGGCGGCCTGAAATACCCCAGGGCAGCCTCCCATTGGTCCGACGGTGCTTCCGGGTCAGGGCACCACCGGAGCACAAGGAGGTGGAGGGAGATGCGGCCGCAGCCTACGGTGCAGTCAGAGGAAGACGACAATGCTGTCGGGAGGTGAGAGGCTGTGGCACGGGAGTGAGGAGGTGAGTAGACAGGGGCGCGACGGGGGCCGTGATATGCTGAACTACATGAGGACCAGTAAAGCATGACATCCCCATCAACAGCATGGGTTTCATAGTTGACACAGCTGTACATTCCCTTGACCCCAGACCCTCCAAAAGTTGTTGATGTTATCAAGTCTCTGACAAAGGTGGTGGATGGTCTCACAAAGACAGCCAAAGACATGGCCAGCTCTAGAGAAACCGAGGTCTCATATAGGTGTCCTTTACCCTCACAGAAAGCTCAGTCGTGACAGAACTGACTACAGATCACATAGTCATTCCACTTAGTATCCATGGCCCCTGAACTCCGAACAATATTCCTTCCCTGGCCAGTCTCCCTGCCAAAGTTGATGTAGTATAGATTCGGCCAAAGAGACGGTGTCAGGGTCATCGTATCCTTGACTCAGAACCAGAAAAAATTCCTCAACCCCAAAATGACTGAGAGCACTATGGGAGAGAAAATACCCAAGCTTAGTGGTCACCCTGGAGGAGAGAAATTACAATTCCCATCTTTTGCTCCTTGGTACTGAGTCACTGTGAATATCATAGAACACTATTTATAGAACACTGGATATTGGTTTTATCACCTTTCCACCAAAGCAAATTTTTATGATTTTTTTTAACAAAGCCAAGTTTTTTTTACATTTTTCTCATCTACATACTCATATAAGGACTTATTTACTGGAAATTTGAAAACATCATCAGTTTGGTGAAATTGAGAAAAAGCTGAATTTCCACCTGTCACTATGGCATTGGAACCATGGGTGCTAATCAGGTCCTTAAAACTAGAGGCGTCACAGTCTATCCCTGTCCTCGGGATTACTCCTGAAGGTGGATATACTGGGTTCTTATTCCTTCCTATGCTCCTATATCAACCCCCACCTATCCCCTACCCCACCAAGGGTAGTGAAAAGCTGAAGTGTATTGGAGAACTCTAACCAGACAAACAAAGGAAGACAGGCATGGATAAATAAAAATACCAATCATACAAAATTTACACAACAAACAACAAAGAGGGACACAAGGGAGTTGAACCCCTTCCTGACATCCGACGTACTATCCCGTCCATGGGACCCGGGCCTCTATGCCCATGGACGGGATAGTACGTCTACCGCGATCAGCGGCGCCCACGTGGTGAGCGCCGCTGATCGCGGCCGGGTGTCAGCTGATTATCACAGCTGACACCCGGCACAATGTGTCAGGGGCGGTCACGGACCGCCCCCGACACGTTAACCCCTTGCAAACATGATCGCGGTGTACCGGGAGTTAAAGGGAAGCATCGACAGGGAGGGGGCTCCCTCCGTGCTTCCCTGAGCCCCCCACAGCAGCGCAATGTGCAGCGCTGCTGCGGGGGGCTCCTTTCCTGCAGGCCCCCGAATCCAAGATGGCAGCGGGGGCTTTTGGGGGCCTGCAGGAAGCTGGCTTCCTCAGTGCCTGCAAAGCGCAGGCATGAGGAAGCCTTCTGCACTGCCTGTGACAGATCGCTGATCTGTCACAGTGATCTGTGATGTGACAGATCAGCGAACTGTCACTGGACAGTGATGTCCCACCTGGGACTATGTAATAAAGTAAAAAAATAAAAAAAAGTGTTAAAATAATTTAAAAAAAATCGCCAAATAAATTAGAAAAAAAAAAAAATATTGCCCCAATAAATCCATTTTTTGGAAATAAAAAAAAAAAAAAACAATAAAAGTACACATATTAGGTATCGCCACGTCCGTAACGACCTGCCCTATAAAACTGTCCCATTAGTTAACCCCTTTAGCGATCCCCTTAAAAAATAAAAATAAAAACGAAGCAAAAAATAATGATTTATTATCATACTGCCGAACATAAAGTGCAATAACGCGCGATCAAAAAGACGCATATAAATATCCATGGTACTGCTGAAAACGTCATCTTGTCCCGCAAAAAACGAGCCACGATACAGCATCATCAGCAAAAAAATAAAAAAGTTATAGCTCGCAGAATAAAGCGATGCAAAAATAATTATTTTTTATATAAAATAGTTTTCATTGCAAAAAACCGACAAAACATAAAAAAATGACCTAAATGAGGTATCCCTGTAACCGAACTGACCCAAAGAATAAAACCGCTTTATCAATTTTACCGCACGCGGAATGGTGTAAACGCACCTCCCCAAAAGAAATTCATGAAACGCTGGTTTTTGTTCATTCTGCGTCCCAAAAATTGGAATGAAAAGCGATCAAAAAATGTCACGTGCCCGAAAATGGTACCAATAAAAACGTCAACTCGTCCCACAAAAAATAAGACCTCACATGACTTGGTGGGTCAAAATACGGAAAAATTATAGCTCTCAATATGTGGTGATGCAAAAACTATTTTTACAATAAAAAGCGTCTTTTAGCGTGCGACAGCCGCCAAACATAAAAACCGCCATAAATAGTAAATCAAACCCCCCGTTATCACCCCCTTAGTTAGGGAAAAATAATAAAATAAAAAAAATGTGTTTATTTCCATTTTTGCATTAGGGTTAGGGTTAGGGCTAGGGTTAGGTCCAGGACTAGGGTTAGGGTTAGGGCTAGGGTTAGGGCTAGGGTTAGGGCTAGGGTTAGGGTTAGGGTTAGGACTGAGATTAGGGTTAGGGGTGTGTTGGGGTTCGGGTTGGAGTTAGAATAGGGGGTTTCCAATCTTTGGGCACATCAGGGGCTCTCCAAATGCAACATGGCGTCTGATCTCAATTCCAGCCAATTCTGAGTTGAAAAAATCAAATGGTGCTCCTTCCCTTCCAAGCTCTGCCATGCACCCAAACATTGTTTTCCCCCACATGTAGGGTATCAGCCTAATCAGGACAAATTGCAAAACAATTTTTGGGGTCCAATTTCTCCTGTTACCCTTAGGAAAATAAAATATTGGGGGCAAAAATATCATTTTTGTGGAAACAAATGTTTTGTTCATTTTCACGTCCGAGCGTTATAAACTTCTGTGAAGCACTTGGGGGTTCAAAGTGCTCACCACACATCTAGATAAGTTCCGTGGGGGGTCTAGTGTCTAAAATAGGGTCACTTGTGGGGAGTTTCAATAGTTTAGGTACATCAGGGGCTCTCCAAACGCACATGACACCCGCAGACCATTCCATCAAAGTCTGCATTCCAAAACGTCACTACTTCCCTTCCGAGCCCCGACGTGTGTCCATACAGTAGTTTTCTCCTACATATGGGGTGTCAGCGTACTCATGACAAATTGGACAACAACTTTTGGGGTCCAATTTCTCCTGTTACCCTTGGGAAAATGAAAAAATTGGGGACTAATTGATCATGTTTGTGGAAAAAATACGATTTTTTTATTTTCATGCCCTGGCATTATAAACTTCTGTGAAGCCCTTGGGGGTTCAAAGTGCTCACCTCACATCTAGATAAGTTCCTTAGGGGGTCTAGTTTTCAAAATGAGGTCATTTGTGGGGGGTTTCCACTGTTTAGGTACATTAGGGGCTCTCCAAAGGCAACATGACACCCGCAGACCATTCCAACAAAGTCTGCATTCTAAAACGTCACTACTTCCCTTCCGAGCCCCGACGTGTGCCCATACAGTAGTTTTCTCCCACATATGGGGTATCAGCATACTCAGGACAAATTGGACAATAACTTTTGGGGTCCAATTTCTCCTGGTACCCTTGGGAAAATAAAAAAAATGGTGACTAAAAGATCATGTTTGTGAAAAAATACAAATTTTTTATTTTCACGCCCGGGCGTTATAAACTTCTGTGAAGCACTGGGGGGTTCAAAGTGCTCACCACACATCTAGATAAGTTCCTTGGGGGTCTGGTTTACAAAATGGTGTCATTTGTGGGGGTTTCCACTGTTTAGGCACATCAGGGGTTTTCCAATCGCGACATGGTGTCCGATCTCAATTCCAGCCAAAAACGTCAAATGGCGCTGCTTCCCTTCCGAGCTCTGCCATGCGCCCAAATAGTGGTTTACCCCCACATGTGGGGTATCAGCGTACTCAGGACAAATTGCACAATAACTTTTAGGGTCCTGTTACCCTTGGAAAAATAAGAATTGAGGGTGAAAAGATCATTTTTGTGGAAAAAATATGATTTTTTAATTGTACGGCTGTATGTTATAAACTTCTGTGAAGCCCATGGGGGTTCAAAGTTCTCACCACACATCTAGATAAGTTCCTTAGGGGGTCTAGTTTCCAAAATGGTGTCATTTGTGGGGGATTTCCACTGTTTTGGTACATCAGGGGTTTTCCAATCGCGACATGATGTCCGATCTCAATTCCAGCCAAAAATGTCAAATGGCGCTGCTTCCCTTCCGAGCTCTGCCATGCGCCCAAATAGTGGTTTACCCCCACATGTGGGGTATCAGCGTACTCAGGACAAATTGCACAATAACTTTTAGGGTCCTGTTACCCTTGGGAAAATAAAAATTGGGGTGAAAAGATCATTTTTGTGGAAAAAATATGATTTTTTAATTGTACCACTGTACGTTATAAACTTCCGTAAAGCCCTTGTGGGTTCAAAGTTCTCACCACATATCTAGATAAGTTCCTTGGGGGGCCTAGTTTCCAAAATGGGGTCACTTGTAGGGGGTTTCCACTGTATAGGTACATCAGGGACTCTCCAAACGTGACATGGCGTCCGATCTGAATTCCAGCCAATTTTGCATTGGAAAAGTCAAACGGCGCTCCTTCCATTCTGAGCTCTGCCATGCGCTGAAACAGTCATTCCCCCCCTACATATCAGGTATCAGCGTACTCAGGACAAATTGCACAATAACTTTTGCAGTCCAATTTCTCCTGTTACCCTTGGTAAAATAAAAAAATTGATCCTGAAGTATTTTTTTTGTGAAAAAAAGTTAGATGTTAATTTTTTTTAAAATATTCAAAAAAATTCCTGTAACGCACCTAAAGGGTTAATAAACTTCTTGAATGATGTTTTGAGCACCTTAAGGGGTGCAGTTTTTAGAATGGTGTCACTTTTGGGTATTTTCTATCATATAGACCCCGCAAAGTGGCTTCAAATGTGATGTGGTCCGTAAAAATAAAATGGTGTTGTAAAAATGAGAAATCGCTGGTCAACTTTTAACCCTTATAACTTCCTAACAAAAAAAAATTTTGGTTCCAAAATTGTGCTGATGTAAAGTAAACATGTGGAAAATGTTAGTTATCAAGTTTTTTGTGTGCCGTATCTCTGTGATTTAAGGGCATAAAAATTCAAAGTTGGAAAATTGCGAAATTTTCAAAATTTTCGCCAAATATCCGCTTTTCTCATAAATAAACGCAAGTTATTTGAATGAAATTTTACCACTAGCATGAAGTACAATATGTCACGAGAAAACACTGTCAGAATCACCGGGATCCATGTAAGCGTTCCAGAGTTATGACCTCATAAAGGTACAGTGGTCAGAATTGTAAAAATTGGCCCGGTCATGAACGTGCAAACCACCCTTGGGGGTGAAGGGGTTAAGGAAGGAGAAACAAAATAAGAGAAGATGAGGATGTGCACACAGACATAACTCCAAGCAACAATCTCCTGAACAAACGCCAAATGCCATCTCCAACCAAGAACTATATCTCCAATTGCAGATCCACGTTGTAAGAACTAACACTGGCAATCCCTAGTTGCCAGAGGCAAGCATATATAGCAAAGGGGAGTGGCCAACACTCAACTGTTGAGTCAATCCAAGTAGGAAAGCTCCAGGATCTTCAACTGAACAGATTAATTCTTGCAGTACTAGCAAGGAAAAAAATGACACTGTTTAACACGATAGTGAAGTAATTTTAACCGATGCAGGAGTAATTGACACAGCGGTCTTCCACCTCTTCTCTGTCACAGCATCCCTGTAACACTACCATTGTTTTTTTGGGTTTTGTTTTTACAGCCTTGATTATATGGTTAAAAAATGACCTGGTAACAAGATTCTTCAGGTCAGTTTGAATACAACACTGGCAAACATAGAGTTTTAGACCTTTCTTATTTTTCTTTCTATTTAGTCAAGTGAATGCTTGTTTTTTGTGGGGCCAAGCTAAATTTTTTGGGGGCAACTAGGTTATTACAAGGGATGGAAGGTCTCTCATATGATAAGAGGTTGGAAAAGTTGGACTTGTTTAGTTTAGAAAAAAGACATCACAGAAAAGATCTCATTTACATGTATAAATGTATGTGTGGTCAGTACAAGGGACTGACACATGACTTAATCCTTCCAAAGACCATACTTACAACCAGGGGGTACTCATTATGGGTGGAAGAAAAATGATTCTGTCAGCTAAATAGGAAAGAGTTCTTTACCGTTAGAGCAGTCAGAATGTGAAATGACCAACCACAAGAGGTAGTAATGGCAGACACAACACCAGCCTTTAAAACAAGGCTGGATGATTTCCTCAATACAAATGACATTGAGGGTTATAGCTAATTTAGTGAAAAAATGTACAGTTGATGGAGACAGGTTGAGCTTGGTGGACCTAGGTCTTTTTTCAACCAGTGTAACTATGTAACTATGCAAACATGAAATTTTGATCACATTTTAATGCATATTCTTTGCAAAAATGTGGTGACTGAAAAATGGCAATTCCTTAGTTTTCATTTTTTATTTTTTTTCTTGCTTTATAGCACTTGTTGTAAACCTAAAATTAATTTATATTCTGATGACTTTTACGGATTCGGCAATATTGAATATTTGGGCTTTTTCAATTTTTAGTTATCTTTACTTTTCATGGGGGAAAATTGGACTGATTTGATTTTTTGTCTTACTTTTTTTAAAATATTTTTGAATGCTTTTTCTTTTTACATGACTATTTTTAGTCCCCTTAGGGAATGAAAACTGCGATATTGCAGTGTATAGAGATAGAGAAATCCACTCTGATTTGGCTCCAAAGGAGTACAAATATGCCAGACATGTGAGTCGTCGTCAGATCCACAGTTAGGCTACTTTCACACTTGCGTTAGGTGTCGCAGTGCACGGCCGCCGTGCAGCTCCGCCCCCTGCCACGCCCCCTCCGGTCATCTCCTCCTATGGGCACATGATGCTGCATGTGACCTGCGTACCCTATCATTAGCATTGGGTACGCAGGCCGTGCGCTGGTATGCTTTTGCCGGTGCATGCGCCCTTTTAACACCTTTTAGACCACACACCATAGATTGACAGCAGTATTTTATGGGTTAGCAGCAGCAATTGGAGCTCCTCTTTGCTTACTGCTGGTAGAGGCATTATACACAGTGACCCAATATTCACCATGCATGTATGGCCGATGTCGGTAAGGGGTTGAGGTTCATGCAACTCTTAGGGCTCATACACAAATCCGTGCGTCTCTGTCCAATTTCAGACTACAATGCATGGAATGGCCATGGGTCTTCCGGCCCAAACATGAGAGCCTCATAGGTACAGTATATATAAAGTTGTCGTCATCTGGTCGGGAGACTTGTGGCAAGTCCATGCAATGTGATATGATATTGGACCAAGATCCATGGACCTCTGCATGAACCCTTGGAAGGCCAGTAAAACTGTTCAAAATTCTTGTGGATTTTTATTTAAACGGTCAGGCATATATTCAGGAAACATACTGCCATCTTTGCTTTTGACCAGTTTGTTCATAGTAATCAAACTGATTTAATGCTTCTACTTGCGTATTATTAAGTCATATAATTATACTTGAAGGTACATTTACTATACTAAAACACTTTCCAACATCTCTTTGAGTCGGTTATACAACTGTGTGCACAGCAGGTGTTTGCTTGCCTTGTAGGTTATTTCTAAAGAAATAATTTGAAAACTTTCAGAATTCTAAACTGCACAACACATATTTTATGGTTCAAGTGTAAACAAGGGTTAAATTAAGCCTGAAATTGCTCTTTTGCATTCCCTGTTACCATATAACGTGTGCTGCAAGAAGACGTCAAACAGCGTGAGTGCGGCACCAAGCTGAACTGCATGCTGAGTAACCTATTACACTGGCCGAAAGCTAAAAGTCTTGAAAATAAGATTTTTTAAGAAGTAGCACTTACTGTAGATACATTTATTACCTTTTAGATGACCACAGGTTATCGTTTCAGAGAGCTGGTTTTACGTCATAAGCGGCAGAACATTGTCGTACAGCCTGAAATTATAAAAAAAACTGAAATTGCTTTTTGGGATGATGGAGTTCAACAGATCAATGTGTTCAGTAGCTCAATATTTCACAATGGTTCAAAATCAGCAATAACTAAACCTTTCTGATTAATGTACCAGATTTTGAAGGCAGAAAATATATATTCTGCTTCCAGGCGGACAATATCTGAAGCACCTCCAACTTTTTGCAACAACAAACCTTCTAAAAACCCCTGTGGAAAGTGCCACATGAAATAAGGATAAGCCATTTGTTTTCTGGTCTACTGGTTTACTGTACATAAAAAATCTTGCACGTCATTTATGTTTATCTTCATACATTGTTAAAGAATAACCGTCAATCTTATCATTAGCAACTCTCATCTCCTATCTAAGCAAAGGGAAAGTCTCTCTTGGCTTAACAGAGATTTCACAGCTATATTGAGAATTTTGACATCAAATGATCCTGGAGGAGAAAGAAGCAGATTTCTCTGGTATGATATATAGCAAAGTTTTATAAATTTTAATGTGCACTTTAGATTTATTAAATAAAAGTTAAAACAATGGTTACGCTTTACGTAATCACTCAGAGTGAATTTCCATTTTTGTTTTTTCCTCCTCTTCTTCCAAGAGCCATCATTTTTTTTTCCAGCCATATTGGGTTTATATTAGCCAACCTTTTCATTTTGTGGCATTGAAATTGTTCTGTGTGCAGAGCTGTTGCACATTAAAATTTATTTTTTTTATTTTTTTTTACAATCGTGATACAGCAGCTGAGATCTGAGTTTGAAATTGGTTTTCGCCTATCTTCTAGATTATGTGCATCTTTGGCATCCAATTTCTCATGGACATCTTTTATGCCTAGCTTTAGATGCGCATCTGTTACACCTATCTTCTGGCGGGCATCAAATGCTCTCTGGTAATTGGTGTTGGGTAAACGAGTAATCGTTGAAGGCTGGATCCTAGATCTCCCATAGCCACCCTGTTATTGATCCTGTTGTAAAATCCCATTCCTGCCATCGTCATGCCCCTTTTCGTGATCAGTTCATGCAACAATATGTCAGCCACATTTCTCCCACAAACCTTCACCTTACCAGCAACAACTGTAAGAAAGAGGGCGTTCCAATGCCACGGACAATTTTCTAGATTAAACAGGCCTCATCCACACTAAAAAGATTTTTTTTATGTTACTAATGTGATATAAATGAGCGTTTCTGTGGTTGGAAGGGTACTATTATAAGGTAATAGTGAAAGTACGGCTTATCCACGTTTAGATTACAAAACATGGAATGTGTGTATATCCCGCTGCATGATCACTGCTAACTCCATGATAACCCTACACTTCTGTTTTTAACCAAATAAATAAATACAGAAAGATTGGACGGCATTCTTCTTTTGAGATTCACTCCATCAAGGTGTTCCATCCCCTCTCCCTCAGAGTATCAGTCATATACCGACTCCCAGGCTCAGCCACCCACTTCCTTGACCACTTTTATGCGTTGCGGCCACACTTCTTGTCCTCAGAATTGACAACCCTTACCCTGGGAGACCAACAACCCCACCTCCCCAACTACATCCCAGCTTCTATCTTTAGCCGCTTCTCGTTGCCTCTCACATCTTTCAACCTCTGAGACACACAAAGAAGGTAACACCCCTGATCTGGACTTTGTCCAGCTCAGTTCAATCTCCTACCTAGAAAACTCACCTCTTACCCTTTCTCCTCCATGAAATTAGAAGTATATGCACAACTTACACATATCGTTTTAGGGTGGCCAATCACGTTCCCTAATCAAAGTCCATATTATATGCCTATTCTCTACTTCTCTGAACATAATTCACCATCAAACTCAACCATACCTAAAAGTCTCATGCAGCCTTTATCTTCCCCCATTGCCTCAAGATGGTTGGACCATTATTGTAAATAAGTACCTGTACTTTGTATCACCCCCAACTCATTGTAGATTGTAAGCTCTGAAGAGCAGGGTTGTCATTATTTTTGCTTTAATTGTTTGATGTGTAGGAGGAAACTATCTTTTACGCTAGCACAACTGCACAAACAAGGGCTGGTTGCTGTGCTGACACAGTGTGGAGTAGAGTGACTATCACAAGCTGCTGGACAGTGAGAGTTGCAAGTGTAAATGTTACGGTGGATTGAGAAAGATAAGGTGTGCTTGGTATCTAAGATCAGTCAAAAAAAAGCAGACATAGCCACTTCTGTATAATCTGTTGGGCTCTCACTCATCCTGACTGCAGCGGGTAAACAAGTGGAGGTTCTGCAGCCAGAGATCTGTGTGACAACACTTGCCATGGTGGGGAGGAAGAAGAATCAGAAGATGCGGTTGCTGGGGTGGACAGTGTTTGGCGAGGCCCTCTAGTCTGCATTTTAGCACAGTGACATTCCCAGATTAATGCATGTTGATCGTGCATGTGCCAGTTCATCCACGTAGTAGTCAAATTATTTCATTTTTTAACTCTACTCTGTCATTTTTAACAGAGTTGGCAGATAACGTGATTTGTGTCATTTTTGACGGTCTGAAAAAAAGACCCAAACTAGGCTACTTCAGACTCCCTAATGCTGATGGCCACTGACAGAGTTGGGGCTGAGGATGCATTGCTGGTCGTGGTTGCATAACTCTGTGGCTGCGGGAAGCTGCTTCATTACTTCCTCATCTTCTTCCTCCTCCTCTGCTGAGCTACTCAGCTGCTTGCCTCTGGGTTTACACCAAGTGGGATCTACTACCTCATTGTCATCCTCTCTGTTCTCCCACTCTTGGCCTTGAGAGTCACCCTCCTCCTCTTCCTGCCCTGACAGCACAGTACAGTCTGCGTGCGTCTCAAGTATCTGAGTCTCATCAGGATCACCTCCACCCCCTGGGGTTAACATCTGTTGATCATAGATGCAGATAATTTCTTCCTCTTGACTCTTTGCAGTATACATCTGATGCCCATGGCAGTGAATGTGTGAACATATCTGAAGGCTCAGCCATCTTTGTTTCCCTACAGTCAGTAGGGCAGTTGGAGAGTCGTGATGTGAGAGAAAACAAGGATAATTGGGGTGCCACCTGTAAGGACAGTACTGTATGTGAGGTTAAGGTGGAGGGAGAGGAGCAGAGGCCACTTGATCCCGCTCTTGCTATCCACATGTTCTTTCTGGCCCTCATCTACAAAGCATACCACTGTATGGCTTCCAAAGAAAGGGAGTGGTGTATCCCGTCCAGTAAAAGAAGCAATAAAAATGCTGCACAATTGCTCACTGCATCAAAACCAACCTACTTCTCATCTCTCATATCATACCTGTCTCACAACACTTAACAGCTCAGTACTTTCAATTCTCTCCTCTCTCCACAAGCTTCCCCTCCCACTCCTCTCACATCAGCTAATGACTTTGCATCACCACCTGTGAACTTGACCCAATAATGTCCCACCTCATTCCAAACCTTACCACAGTCTTCATCCCAAGCCTAACCCATCTGTTCAACCTGTCACTAAGGCCTCTTTCACACATCCGGTTTTTGTAATCCGGTACGATGAGGCGAAATTTTTCATAACCAGATCCAGCACCGGATCTGGTTTTGTCCCATAAGCTTTCATGGTCGCCGCATCGTGCCGGATGGTTATGTGTCGTGTCCGGTTGCTGCCAGACACGGCAAAAATTAGCCGTCCGCCATCTGCAAAAAACGTTCTCTGCAACGTTTTTTGTCAGCGCCGGACCGGCTTTTTCCACAGCGCATGCCCGGACTCTGTGAATCTTAACCCCACAAGTGCCCGGCGAGAGAGAGATCTCTCTCTGTCACCCGGACTCTTGTGAGAGATCTCTCTCGCCGGGCACTTGTGGGGTTAACACTCACAGTGTCTGGGTGAGAGAGAGAGATCTCTCTGTGGGGTTAACCCCACAAGTGCCCGGCAAGAGAGAGAGATTCTCTCGCCTGGACACTAAGTGTTAACCCCCCATGTCTCTCTCTCCACCCCCCTTTCCTCTCCCCTCCCCTCCCCTCTCCTCTGTCTCCTCTCCTCCCCTCCCCTCACTTCCCTTTCAGCAGCTGTCTCTCAGCGGCTGCCTCTGTCCACCTCCTCCTGCGGCTCCTTTAAATCATGTCCGAGCAGTATGTCTCGCCGCATACACATCCGGTGTCACGGCTGCAGGCCAGATCCGGCGGCCCGGCTTTTCGCCGCACGCCGCCGGACCCCACACACTGGATGTGTGAAAGTAGCCTTACAGCTGGTGTTTACACTCCTGATTCAAACATATTTTGATTACAACCATCCTCAAAAAGCCTTCCTTTGACCCATCATCTGTTTCTAGCTATCACCCCAATTCACTTCTCCCCTATGCCTTCAAACTACTGGAACAACATGTCCATTTTGAACTGTTCTCCCACTTCTACTCTTGCACTTTGACCGCTTACAATATGGCTTATGACCGCACCATTCCACTTTTACTATAGATTTTCTGATCTCTTGGCATTACAGACTTGGCCCTTTGTTGGATTTCCTTGTACCTAACAGACAGGACATTCAGTGTCTCCCACTCACATAGCATCTCCTCAGATCACTCCCTATGTGTTGGTGTCCCCCAAGGTTAATTTGTAGGCCTGGACACTATGATTAGGGTGTGGGCGCTCCCTCCCTCTTGAAGGAACCACGCGGCACCCTACGATGTTCCAAGCCAATAACTGGGCAACACCTTCTATTTAAGGCTCCTCCAATATTGAGGTGCCTGAGCAATGTTGTTAGTTTGCTTTGCATGCTTGCTAGTTGTCAGGTTCCCCAGGTTCTTCTGTCTGCCCTGTACCATTCTGCTATTACCTGTCTGTGAACCTAGATTTTTCTGCTTTTTCCATTTCTCTGTGACATTTCTGTGGTATATAACTCTCCAAAAAACTGTTAAAAATGTTTCACTATTACATTGCTCATCTATACAGTATTATGTGCTCTGGGAACATATCAATGGTATTTAATACTCCAAAAAAGCATTGAAAAAAATTCAGTATTCAATTGCTCTTCCATAGAGTATTATGTCCTTTGGAGTACATTTTTGTGGTATTTAACACTCCAAAAAAATGTTCAAAAATGTACCTGGATTCAATTGCTTATCCATAGAGTATTCCAGGCTTTCTGTGACATTTCGGTGATATATAATACTCCAAAAAAGTGTTTTAAAAATTGTCTAGATTTAATTACTTATCCATAGAGTATTGTGTGTTTTCTGTGACATTTCGATGGCATAAAAAACATTTAAAATTTTGTTTGTATTCAATTACTCATCCATAGAGCATTAGGTACTTTCTGTGACATTTTGGTGGTACATAAGACTCCAAAACAAAGTTGATAAAATATGTCCTGTATTCAACTACTCATCCATAGAATATTACATGCGTTCTGTTACATTTCAGTAGTATATATTCATCCAAAAAAAGTTCAACAAATTTTTAGTATTTAGCTACTCAACCATAGGGTCTTACATGCTCTGGGGTACATTTATGTGGTATATAACTCTCCAAAAAAGCTTTCAAAAGAATTTCTGGATTGAATTAGTAAATCCATCCAGTGTAACGGGCTTAGTTGGCGACAAAGCAACAATAGCAGAATCCCACGAGACTCCAAAGGGAGCGATCGGATGAATATCGGAACCAGAGCAAGCTGACATGACAGCGGAGGTGGCAGTAGCCTGTGGTCCAGAACTACCAAAGCCTGAACTGAGGCTGCAGCCTTCACCTCTGGGGTCCTTGCGTACTGCAGACTGGAGAGCCAGGATCCAGCAACTAGTGAGTGGACTGCAAGGCCTAGGCTGGTCAGAAGAGAGAAGGATTCGTGCCAGGACTAGGGCTGTAGAAATGCTAGCAGGCCCGGTAGTGTCAAGGTACTGACAGTTGGCATCCATGGGGTATGTTGTTCCGTATGAACGTAGGCGGAGATGGGGCTCCATAGAAGAGTTTGGCATACAAATATCAAAAGACTGACCATCAATTCCAAACAGAAATCAGGTGTGTACAGGGGCTTACTTAGAGTAGCCATCTCCATATACAGTATAACTAACAAAATAAAGTAGCATTCTGTAGAGTTATTGCATGGAAACATGAAATATATGAAATTTGTATTGCATTTCTGCTCTAGAAACTAGGAAGAATTGAAAATATTTAGCGCATAAATTGGCCAATTCATGTGTAGAAGGTAGCCGCGATAAGACGATTCTCGTTGATGGGACCTATCATATTGAGAACCCTCTCATGGGCTCATAGCCTACATTTATATGGGAAGGTAGTATCCTGCTGTAAGTAAAACTGCCAGAGACTGAGGGGGTGGAGGTGAACCTGATGAGACTTTTCATCTTTCTTCTCTGCTAGATTTCTAAAACCTAACATGGATACAATTGAATTCATCTTCTTTCCACCATCTGATTTAACCACCCCAACTGACCTATCCATCAAAGTCAATGGCTGCCAGCTTTTCTCAGTCCCGCAAGCTTTACTCTGATCTCTCCTTCAAATCTGAGAAGTCCTTTCCATTTCCTGCCGACTCCAACTCAAAAATAACTTCCAGATCCACACATTTCTTAATCATGAATCTGCAAAAACACTACTGCACCTAGTGCAACCTCCTGCTCTGTGGTCTACCTTCTAACACTCTTACACCCAACCAAACTATAAGACACCCCATTACTAACCCCATAGTGATATTGTATGAAAACACAGACACCCAGAATAAAGTCCTTTATTTGAAATATTTACACAGATTCCTTTAATAATTAAACTATACTCACCGAACACCTAATCCACTGAAGCCAACGTCTCCTGCAACAAAAATAAAATAATAAGCCACAATATTCCTCACCTGTCCGCCAAAAAAATAATCCATAATGTCCCACATCGATCCTGATCACTTTGTGACTCCTCTCAAAGATAACCGGCAGTACAGTGACAGGAGGTAATCACTCCCGCAGTGTATCACCGAGCTACCATGAGAGAGGTCATCAAGGGAAAGTTCTCACGCAGCGGTGTCATAAGTGAGAGCACCGGAGCTTGATACTACCATGACAGGTAGGAGTAGCCGCCAGTGCTGAGTGGTTAGTGGCATCCGCCAAAGCAGTGCAATGCACACTGGTGTGTTATTTCTCTGTGGGTCTCTTGCTGGCTCCGCTGCAGCGGCGCCAAGAGCTAGTGGACTAGAGGGACTCTAACCTCATGTCCTAATGGCAGAGTCCTGTGTTTACTAGCGTTCATCCGGCCGAGCCCTGTGAGTTTATCTGTCTTTGGCATTTACATTGTGCGGCACCACGGTTCTGTGGGGGTTGGACCAGATGGCCCAGGAGGTCCCTTCCAACTCTACGATTCTATGAATCAACAGAACTCGCTCCTGTACCCACTGGGTGACACAAACCCGGGTGTGTTCCTTTATTATTTGCGGTATAGTCTCCACCATTACTGAGCAGCAGGTTTCCATCTCTGCACGGTGGATCCTGAGCTGCGACCACACCTTATACCACCTTTATTATTTGGTGCGTTCCGCCAGCCCTTAACAGCATGGTAAATATTTCCTGACAATCGACATCCTCAATTTTCAGCAGTGTGGAAAAACTCC
Organism: Dendrobates tinctorius; assembly: GCF_039654945.1. Taxonomy (NCBI): domain Eukaryota; kingdom Metazoa; phylum Chordata; class Amphibia; order Anura; family Dendrobatidae; genus Dendrobates; species Dendrobates tinctorius. The sequence continues at coordinate 10,691,887 of NW_027361712.1, read as the reverse complement.
GCAAGTCCTCTTTACCATATCTACAACTGCTTTCTAACCCGCGGATCTGCATCAGCTGGATAATATTTACAAGCGCATACTTTAATGAATCAGGTTAGCATGATCTGTTTTTAACCTAAATTAGTGTGTCAAGACCCTATTTATGCTATTTTGTCTCCAGCTTCCCTACTAAAATCAAAAAGTGGGATTCCAGTAAGGAAAACCTCTCTTATCTCAACAAGTTCTTTGTCCCTACTATGCCCTTGATTCTGCTCTTGGAGATATATTCCATTAAAGGCATAGTATTATCTTACACATTTATAGCAGAATGCATATTTTTTTGCTCAATTCTACATGTGACAATATCTGAATGAATTTCCAGCCCCCGTAGCCGGGTTTGTTCACTGTGAAAATTTACTGTTTTTTTAAGAACTACCATAGAAGTGAATGGACAAAGTGGGGAGTACAAGACGTAGGGGACCCCCCCATACTACAGAAAGATACAGTTTACTGATAGACTCACATCAAATATTTATGGAATACCATATAGATATGTGTAATAAAGAGTAGCTGCTGAGTATGTCACCACAGGAAAGAGACAGACCAAAAGTTAAAGGGTTTATTTACAGGGATCAGAATCTCCTCGCTGGGAGAAACAGTGGGAATTAAACTGACAAGGTGATAGTGATTTAACGGTATAGGAAAACTAGACAAAGTTATCAAACAGTCGGCTATTCTTGCAATTTATCAGTCTGATGAAATCTTGATTGAAGGGTCGTCTTCTCCAACGTAGGCACCGTCAACAGCGGCACTTGTAGTCTCTATAGTCTCTGTAAACTCTGCAGTCTCTGTAGTCTCTGTTAGCAGGTAACCGGGGTTTCAGGGGTTAAAGCGAGAGGCAGGGGGGACACTGGGCAAGCTGGGTCTCCCCTGCTCTGAGTCCCTGCTTTCAAACTAACAGTCTCTCTGCAGGAACGATGTTCCGTGCTTTGCTAAGTCTCTCAGTTGGAATCAGGGGCTCTGACTTGTCACCGCGGGCATTGGGGCATTGGGGCTGCGTGCACGGGTCACCGTCTCTGCACGGTTGGAAGGATGTACTTCTCTAGTCAATGGGGACTCCGCGTCCACGTACTCACAGACAGCAGTATCTATGTCACGTCCTCCTGTCTTAGGCTGGTTTCACACTAAAAAACAGCGCAAAAAAACGCATGCGGTTTTTCCCCTATACTTTAACATGGGTGCGCATAGGTGTGCATACACATGCATTTGTACGCGTTTCTATGCGCATGCATTTTTTTGTAGTGTGCGCTCGGGCGCACAAAATGCATCCTGTTGCATTTTTTGTGCGTCTGACTTGCCCCCAAAATACGCATGCGCACGCAATGCGTTTTTTTTTTATAGCAAAACACCCATTATAGTCTATGGGTGCGCATTGTAATGTGCAAAAAAATGCATGCGTTTTAAAAAAAACGCACCAAAACCCGCAAAAAACGCACACAAACACATGATGCATTTTTTTCATGCGTTTGTGTGCGCAAAAAACGCGCAGCAAAAAAACGCAAGTGTGAAAGTAGCCATAGCCCTCCAACTGGGAGTCCTCTCTCTCCTGGAGCGCGTGGCTGCGACCTGCTCTCTGTGCTGCACAGGCTGCTCTGACTTACGCGCGCTCTGCTTTCACGCCCTCAGCCTGGACTGCTTCCTGTCCAGCGCCCCTTCTCCTTCCCCACTACTTCTGACAGACACATGATGCAGTCTGTCCAGGTCGAAAAGTCTTCCCCCTGGCAACCCTGCTGCCCAGCTATGTAGTTCCGCACATGGAGCAGAGGAGGTAACCCCCTTCTGATTCTTCTTGTGCTTCACCCCCTTACATATGCAATAGATGAATAAAAGCACACACACACACATTAGACTAATGTCCACGATAAGGGGGAGTCGGAAGAAATACCTGTTGTCCAAACTATCGGCCAAATGATAGTTCAGCCAACAGCTATCCTGTTGTTTATGCTGAGGTTAAAATGATAATAACCTATTAATGAAGCCTTATGTTAGCTCTACAAGGGATGGTCCCCTACTGATCTGATGTTCAGCTCTAATGGAGGCGGATCTCGATTAGAAGACCTTCTGCTATCGTAACATGCATTAATAGTAGGTACTGTCTCTACCAGACAACATTTTTATATGGTTTCTGAAAAAAATATATAACAGTGTAAACAGTACATCATAACCCTTATAGTAAATTCTGCTAAAATGTGAAGAATGCAGCAAAAATAGAATATTTCTTTGTCTAATCTTTCACTATAGTTAAGGCTTAACAATCAGTGCCTGCACATCTGATAAACAACATTCTAAGTGATTGGTTTCCTGAATGGTTGATAGAAGGATGAACTGAAATTCTCTTCTTAATCTTTTGACAGCTTACATCAAGAAATGACAGTTATCATTATGCAACATGCCTAGACAGCTTAAACTAGGATCTGAGATAATAAAAAGAGTTGCCAATGAAATATTGAAGATTATATTTAGCGCAGCACATTTCCTCTAAAAGTATTATATTACTAAAAAGAAATGGACTGAGCAGATAATATATGTCAACTAAAAGATAAAAATCTATATACAGTTAGTCATACAGATAGTTCTATTAACATATATCTGCTAATGGATGAATGGTTGACCATTTGGAAAGAAACAGGTACCCAAAGAAGTGAAGCAGAACAGGAGGTCATAAAAGGAAACAACCATTAGTAAAAGTAAAAAACCTTTATTGACAGCCACTGGTTTAGTACAAAACAATAACAACTGTACTGTATCAATACAAGAAAAATAAAAACAAAAAATGTGTCAGGCAACAAGGTAAGCCAAAAAGGGTGCCATAAGGTAGGCACAAGATTTTAAAGAGGATGCAAATATATGTAACTCAAGTACGGTATATAAAACCATACTAAGAATGATTAATCATAAAAACATAAAAAGCCCCTGAATCACATTGAGCCTAAGTGTTACCCATGGATCAAATGCCTATGATGTAGATATACTTAAGAGCAAAATGTCACAATCCTTAGAGAAAAAACTAATACTTTTTCATTATAAATATAGCAAAAAGGCAATGACTTGGGTGGGTGGTATAAATGGTGAAGTACACCTCTATCAAGAACATATACAGTGCCTTGCGAAAGTATTCGGCCCCCTGGAACTTTTCAACCTTTTCCCACATATCATGCTTCAAACATAAAGATACCAAATGTAAATTTTTGTTGAAGAATCAACAACAAGTGGGACACAATTGTGAAGTTGAAAGAAATTTATTGGTTATTTTAAACTTTTGTGGAAATGCAAAAGCTGAAAAGCGGAGTGTGCAATATTATTCAGCCCCTTTACTTTCAGTGCAGCAAACTCACTCCAGAAGTTCATTGTGGATCTCTGAATGATCCAATGTTGTCCTAAATGACTAATGATGATAAATATAATCCACCTGTGTGTAATCAAGTCTCCGTATAAATGCACCTGCTCTGTGATAGTCTCAGAGTTCTGCTTGAAGCACAGAGAGCATCATGAAGACCAAGGACCACAACAGGCAGGTCCGTGATACTGATGTGGAGAAGTTTAAAGCTGGATTTGGATACAAAATGATTTCCAAAACATTAAAAATCCCAAGGAGCACTGCACATATTGAAATGGAAGGAGTATCATAACACTGCAAATCTTCCAAGACCCAGCCGTCCATCTAAACTTTCATCTCAAACAAGGAGAAGACTGATCAGAGATGCAGTCAAGAGGCCCATGATCACTCTGGATGAACTGCAGAGATCTACAGCTGAGGTGGGACAGTCTGTCCATAGGACAACAATCAGTTGTACACTGCACAAATCTGGCCTTTATGGAAGAGTGGCAAGAAGAAAGCCATTTCTCAAAGATATCCATAAAAAGTGTTGTTTAAAGTTTGCAACAAGCCACCTGGGCGACACTCCAAACGTGGAAGAAGGTGATCTGGTCAGATGAAACCAAAAATTGAACTTTTTGGCAACAATGTGGTGTAATATGTGATATGGCGTAAAGGCAACACAGCTCATCACTCTGAACACACCATCCCCACTGTCAAACATGGTGGTGGCAGCATCATGGTTTGGGCCTGCTTTTCTTCAGCAGGGACAGGGAAGATGATTAAAATTGAGTCTGCAAAAGACCTGAGACTGTGACGGAGATTTGTCATCCAACAAGATATAATATATAAATATAAAGAAAAATCTACAATGGAATGGTTCACAAATAAACATATCCAGGTGTTAGAATGGCCAAGTCAAAGTCCAGACCTGAATCCAATCGAGAATCTGTGGAAAGAGCTGAAAACTGCTGTTCACAAACGATCTCCATCTAATCTCACTGAGCTCGAGCTGTTTGCCAAGGAAGAATGGGCAAGAATTTCAGTCTCTCAATGTACAAAACTGATAGAGACATACCCTAATTGCAGCAAAAGGTGGTGCAACAAAATATTAAATTAAAGGGGCCGAATAATATTGCACGCCCCACTTTTCAGTTTTTGAATTTCTACAAAAGTTTAAAATAACCAATAAATTTCATTCAACTTCACAATTGTGTCCCACTTGTTGTTGATTCTTCACCAAAAATTTACATTTGGTATCTTTATGTTTGAAGTATGATATGTGGGAAAAGGTTGAAAAGTTCCAGGGGGGCGGAATACTTTCACAAGGCACTGTACATGAAAGATAGCTACATACAGTGGAACCAATACAGAAAATAGTATCACCTGACAATCTAATGTGCATTGTGGCCACCTGAATCTCCCCCAACAGATGATGTCGGGGGACATATGGCTCCTGCTAGTTCAGTTTCAGACTGCCAATCCTTTTATTCTCTGGGAGATAACTCAGCACCAGTAGTTGAAAAGAGGATGGCTTCTACAAATGAATAATGATTAGTGTTGAGCATTCCGATACCGCAAGTATCGGGTATCGGCCGATATTAGCTGTATCGGAATTCCGATACTTAGTTCCGATACTTTTTTCATATCGAATACCAGAATCGGAAGTTCCCATAATGCTAGGAGACCGCTCGATTTGATTCAGCCAATGGGGATCCTCAGAAGTCTGGGCACATCCTGTTAGGCATGTAGGCATGTTAACTACTGGCATGGCTGTGATTGGCTGCTGAAATGATGTCATGATGCACTATAAAAACCGCAGCAGCCGCCATTTCGGGTTCACTCTGCTGTGAATTCAATTAGGGACAGGCTGAGACTGTGAGGGACAGTTAGAAATAGCGATCATCAAACATATCTATTGCTCTACCCAGGCTACATAATCCACCACTGTAGCATTTTTTTAGCCCAGCAGCGCTGTTATAATAGCTGTCTGCAAGGGCTGTGTGAGTGCAGACCCACGCTGTGTAGTGTGTCCCGCAGGCACGTCTGCTTGTAGGCCGCCCAGCGTGTGTCTCTGCCTCATACACATTTTTCTTTTATTGCTGCTTTTTTTTTCTCCTGTATAGTGTGCTTCCATACGTATCCATATACGTTGGTTGCAAACACTAAAGGAGTGGACAGCAGAGCCTTTCAGCAGCCTTTCAGTGCTATAGCCCATTTCTCTGCACTGTTTTTGGCTGTCTGATAGGTCTCTCTGTGTGTGAGTGCAGCTCATGTTGCAGTGTGTTCTACAGCCACCGCTGGTTGTAGTCCGCTCAGCGTGCGTCACTGCCTCATACATAGTCCTTTTTTTGCAGCAAATTTGTCCAGATTTTTGCTCCTATATTAGTGTGCCTCCATCCGCATCCATTGTCATTGGTTGGTTGCAAACACTATATAGGATTAGATAGAGGAGCCTTTTTGCTGGCTTGTGCCCTTAAGGGCCAGCCAGACTAGTATCACCCTATTTTTTGGAGCCTCATCAATTACATTGTAGGTTAGCTTCCTGCATTGTAATCGCTCCAAAAAGTTTGTGATACTATAGCTTTCAAACTTTGGTCACATCCTTTTATTTTTCCCCCAAAGAAAAAAAAAGGAAATAAAGTTCACCAAACACTCCACTTTAGATTTGTGTAGGCCACATTAGATCATATTAAAGTGTAGTACACACACTCTTAGCAAAATTAGTGTTTCTTATACTGGTTAGCAGGTATTCAGGAATAAGAACACTAAGCTCCCCCTTTTTTACTTTTCTGCCTATCTTTATCAGTCTACCAAGATGAAGAATGCAGGGAGTAAGGCACGTGGTCGTGACCGTGGAGTTTCAGCAGGGAGAGAACGGGGGGATTCAGCAGGGAGAGGACGTGGGGATTCAGTGTCTGCTGTGGCCACCAGTGACCCGGCATCCCCCACTTTTACCAGGCAACAGGCCTTCATGCGCAGCTTTGTAGGACCTCGCCGTACCCCACTGCTGCGTGACGAACAAATTGAAGCCGTTGTCAGATGGATGGCAGCTAACGCATCCACTTCAATGACTTCCGCATCCTCTCAGGGCCAGAGCACTGAAAAGCAACCATCTGTCTCTTCACCACCTGCCAAATTGCCCAGGCAGTCTGAGAGCCCTGGACAGGAGCCATCTCAATCTTTACTTCTGTTCTCAGAATCTGTTGGCTTGGAAAGAGGTGGCCAGCCAAGCAGCATTCTAGAGCGTGAAGAAGAGGGAGTATGCAGTGATGCGTAACTGCTTTGTCCCGCTGAATCTGAAGAGGTGGGTGGGCCAGTGCCTATTGTCAGCACACCTCAGTGCTCATCTGATGATGATGAGACTCAGTTGCCAATTTCTGGTGCGTACGGTGCTGGTGAGACAACCCAGGACCAGCCGATGCTTGAAGAGGGGAGTGGAGATGATGAGGTCCTTGACCCATCATGGCGTCAGCCACAGGAAGGTGGTGGGAGCAGCTCTGAGGAAGAGATTCCCCGAACGGCCAAAAGAGGAGGGAGAGGGCGGGGGCAGACTTGGTTGCCTGTAGCCTCCACTTTGGCACCCATGAGGAGCAATCCTCTTCCAAAACAGAAAACGGGCGCTCCCAGGACTTGCAGTGCGTGGTCTTTTTTTGACACAGTTGCAGATGACATTTGCTTTGTCAAATGCAAGCTGTGTCATCAGAAAGTTAAACGAGGGAAAAATGTGAGCAACCTCAATACCACAAATATGTGGAAACATGTGCGTACCAAGCACGAGGTGGCGTTACACAGACACACTGAAGATGTAGGCCAACCTTCAGCAGCACCTACCACCTCTTCAGCTCGTGTTGGGGCCTCTTCCTCCAGCTCACACACAGCTGGTTCGGCTTCCTCACTGGAACGCCATGGAAGAACCTCTGCCACTGTTGTCCAGAGACCCAGTGAAATTCCACCCACTGAACCACGTTCTCAGTCATCATCACACTCCCAGGCCACTCACCAGCAATAAGTAGCACAGGCATGGGAGAAAAAGCGGCCATACTAGGCAAACCATCCCTGAGCACTGGCTCTGAATGCCGGCATTGCCAAACTACTGGCCCTTGAGATGCTGTCATTCAGGCTGGTGGAGACTGACACCTTCCGGAACTTGATGTCATTGGCAGTTCCACAATACAATGTGCCCAGCCACTTTTATTTCAGCAGGCAAGCCGTCCCTGCCCTGCAAAAGCATGTGGAGGGAAAAATTAAAATGCGCTACTAAATGCCGTCAGTAACAAGGTCCACCTGACCACCGGTGCGTGGACCAGTAGCCATGGACAGGGACGATACCTTTCCCTCACTGCCCATTGGGTCAATGTTGTGGAGCCGGGTACAGATCTGGAGAGTGGCTCTGTACGTATTCTGCCAACTCCAAGGATTGCAGGAATGCAGTCTGTACATATTGAGTCCTCCTCCTACTCTAGTTCCTCGGAATCAGCACTGCATGAGCCTGTTAGGCCAGATATGAGCACAGGTGTGGCCAAACGTCAACAGGCCGTCCTTAAATTAATTTCTTTGGGGAATCGGAGCCACACAGCACAGGAGCTCTGGAATGCCATCAAGCAGGAGAGCGATGTGTGGTTTGTGCCAGCGAATCTCCAGCCAGGTTTGGTAGTGAGTGACAATGGCCGAAATCTAGTTGCAGCTCTGGGCCTAGGCAACCTCACTCACATACCATGTCTGGCACACGTGCTCAATTTGGTCGTGCAGAGCTTTCTGAGGGACTGTCCGGATCTTGATGCACTGCTGCACAAGGTTCGCCTAGAGTGTGCTCACTTGCGGCGTTCCAGCACGGCAAGATCGCGCATTGCATCTCTGCAACGCCGATTCCGCCTGCCAGAACATCGCATCATATGTGACCTCCCCACCAGGTGGAATTCAACGTTACATATGTTGGAGCGGTTGTGTGAGCAGCAGGCAGCAGTAATGGAGTACCAGCTGCATCAGGCGCAAACAAGTCGCACTGTGCACCGGACACACTTCACCACTATGAGGGACATCTGCCAAGTTTTGCGTGCTTTCGATGACTCCACGCAGATGGCCAGTGCAGATGATGCACTAGTCAGCATGACTGTCCCCCTTATCTGTCTGCTTCAAAAAACCGTACAAGCACTAAGTGAGGAGGTTTTTGAAGAGGTTGAGGATGAGGAGTCAGAAATGCCATCTGCTTCTGGCAAGTCTGTGCAACGTGCTTCCACACAAAGGCCCAGGCAGGGGACACTTAGTGAGGAGGATGACGAGGAGTCAATGGAGGAGGAGGAACACATCTCTCCAGAGGAGGGAGGTACACAAGGCTCTAGTAGTCAGTGTGTACAGCGAGGGTGGGGTGATGCTGAGCAGGCTGAGATGCTGCCTCAAGCTGGGGACAGCGTTTCCGGTCCAGTTGGCAGTCTGCAGCACACGGTTGATTTCATGCTGCAGTGCTTGTTAAATGACCGCCGCATCGCCAACATTCCCCACACGGCTGATTATTGGGTGTACACCCTCCTAGATCCTCGCTACCGGGACAACTTATAAAGCCTCATACCACAGTTGAACCGGGAGCGTAAAATGCGGGAGTACCAAGAAACACTTGTGCAGGCCAACATGTTCTCCATTCCCCCCGCAAGTGTTGCTTGTAGTGCTTTTCAAAGCAGCCATGTGGGTAGAGGCAGTGGAGGAAGCTCTGCACAAAGAGGTAGCAGAGGTAGTGCCGCAGGACAAGGCAAGGTCAGTATGGCCCAAATGTGGAAAAGTTTTGTGGGACCGCCACAAACGGCTACACCATCACAGACGGCTCCAGTCAGCAGGAGGCAACGTTTCTGTAAGATGGTGACAGACTACTTGTCTTGCCATGTTAGTGTACTCCCAGACAGCTCTTCCCCGTTCAAGTTTTGGGTCTCTAAGCTGGATACATGGCCAGAGCTTAGCCAGTATACATTGGAGGTGCTGGCTTGCCCTGCTGCCAGTGTATTATCGGAACGTGTCTTTAGTGCTGCAGGTGGTGTGGTAACAGACCGTCGCACGCGAATATCCGCCGATAATGTTGACCGGCTTACTTTTGCGAAAATGAACAAGACTTGGATCTCACCTGAATTTGCCAGTCCTCTTCCAGAATAAATAATTGCCTGGCAACAGGATCCAGGTCTCCAGTTGTGTTCATGTTTCTATGACCTAAACTTTATTTCCTGGGCTACAGCAACGCCCGTTGTTGCTCAGAAGTGCTGTCCACACAGACAAAACACTCGCTCATGTGTAAGTGGGGTTTGGTAACGTCAGCTGATCCCCTGCTGTGTGTATGGCAAAGTGTCCTGCTCCCTCCAAACTCAAAGTACCTCTGATTTACACCTGGCTCCAAGTAGGCCTCGGCCTACTACCTGATTTTCCCTGGGCTCCGACAACGCCAGTTGGTGCTCAGAAGTGCTGTCCACATAGAAAAAACACTTGTTCATCTGTAAGTGGGGTTCGGTAACGTCTGCTGATCCCCTGCTGTGTGTACGGCAAACTCTCATGCTGCCTACAACTTCTGACTACCTCTGATTTAATATGTTCTCTGATTTGCCCTCTGTCTCCACTCTGTTTTGAGTATTTCCTCCGGCCTACAACACGGCCTGTTTCTGCTCTCAAGTGCCGTCTGCACAATCAACACTTGTTCCTGTGTTACCTGGGTCCTGTAACATCTGCTCATCTCCAGAGGTGAGTCAGGCAATGTCTCCTGCTTTGTCTACATTCCCACTACTTGTAGTGGAAAAGTGGACAGAGCAGGAGACATTGCCTGACTCACCTCTAGGGAGAAGCTGCTGTTACAGAACTCCAGTAACACAGGAACAAGTGTTGGTTGTGCAGATGGCATTTCAGAGCAGCAACTGGCGTGGTTGGAAGCCAGAGGAAATACTCGAAACAGAGTGAAGACAGAAGCCTAATTGGAGTACGTTGACAGTTAGTAGTAGTGTAGAAACAATCTAAAACTGCCACCAAGTAGGCCTCAGCCTACTACCTGATTTTCCCTGGGCTCCGACACCACCAGTTGGTGCTCAGAAGTGCTGTCCGCACAGAAAAAACACTTGTGTTGATTCTGTGGATTCTGCCACACTAGGGTGTGGCCCGTCTTAATTGTCTGTGGCCGAATTGAATCTCTGGCAGAGATTTTACGTGCACGGAGAAAAGAATACACAAGACAAGGTGTATCATGTCAATATGATTCTTCTCTGTCTTTAATCCAGAGTGTGCAGCTTTTATAACAGAAATTGTGCTATCTCATGGTGTTACATCATGGGTACATTTCCAAGTTACTGTTTACTGTTCCCATATCGCTACACAATCATTATGTACATTTCCAAGTTACTGTTTACTGTTCCCATATCGCTACACAATACTTATGTACATAAGTATTGTTTTCTAGCCCGATCCACCCTAGTCCACCCAGTCCACCCAGTATTACATGAAGCCTAGGTGGGTTATACAATACAGAAACAATTCTCAGAAAATCAGAAGTATCTTAAAGCAACATGTTCCCAATATTCAGCAAAGCGTCCATATAGTGGTACAGTTTTGATTCTTGTATATATTCATATGCCATATATTCTCCCCTTAACACTTGTTCATGTGTAAGTCGGGTTCGGTAACGTCTGCTGATCCCCTGCTGTGTGTATGGCAAAGTGTCCTGCTCCCTCCAAACTCAAAGTACCTCAGATTTACACCTGGCTCCAAGTAGGCCTCGGCCTACTACCTGATTTTCTCTTGGCTCCGACACCGCCAGTTGGTGCTCAGAAGTGCTGTCCACACAGAAAAAACACTTGTTCATGTGTAAGTGGGGTTCGGTAGCGTCAGCTAATTCCTTGCTGTGTGTACGGCAAACTCTCCTGCTGCCTCCAAATTCAAACAACGTCTTATCTTAAACTGCCTCCAAGTAGGCCTCAGCCTACAAAATGACTATCCCTGGGCTCCATCATCGTCAGTTGTTGCTCGGAAGTGCTGTCCACACAGAAAAAAACACTTGTTCGTGTGAAAGTGGGGGTCAGTAACGTCAGCTGATCCCCTGCTGTGTGGAGGGCAAACTGCTGCTGCCTCCAAATTGTAACTACTTCTGATTTAAACATTCTCTGATTTGGCCTCTGTCTCCACTCTGTCTCTAGTATTTCCCCTGACCTCCAACACTGCCAGTTCCTGCTCACAGTTGCCGTCCACGCATTCCACACTTGTTCCTGTGTTCCTGGTGTTCTGTTATGTGAGCTGATCCCCCAATGTGTGTCCGGCACTGTCTCCTGCGCTGTCCACCTTCCCACTACAAGTGGTGGGAATGTGGACAGAGCAGGAGACATTGGCAGACACACATCAGGGGATCTGCTGACATTACAGAACCCCAGTAACACAGGAACACGTGTGGATTGGGCAGACGGCTACTGTACGCATAAACTGGCGGTGTTGGTAGTCAGGTGAAATCCTGGAAACAGAGTGGAGACAGATGCCTAATTGGAGCACGTTGACAGTCTGTTGTAGCCCACAAACGATCTAAAACTGCCACCAAGTAGGCCTCGGCCTACACCTTGATTGTCCCTGGGCTCCAACATCGCCAGTTGGTGCTCGGAAGTGCTGGCCACACAGAAAAAAACATTTGTTCATGTGAAAGTGGGGTTCGGTAACGTCAGCTGATCCCCTGCTGTGTGTACGGCAAACTCTCCTGCTGCCTCCAAATTCAAACAACGTCTTATCTTAAACTGCCTCCAAGTAGGCCTCAGCCTACAAAATGACTATCCCTGGGCTCCAACATCGTCAGTTGTTGCTCGGAAGTGCTGTCCACACAGAAAAAAACACTTGTTCATGTGAAAGTGGGGGTCAGTAACGTCAGCTGATCCCCTGCTGTGTGGAGGGCAAACTGCTGCTGCCTCCAAATTGTAACTACTTCTGATTTAAACATTCTCTGATTTGGCCTCTGTCTCCACTCTGTCTCTAGTATTTCCCCTGACCTCCAACATTGCCAGTTCCTGCTCACAGTTGCCGTCCACGCATTCCACACTTGTTCCTGTGTTCCTGGTGTTCTGTTACGTGAGCTGATCCCCCAATGTGTGTCCGGCACTGTCTCCTGTGCTGTCCACCTTCCCACTACAAGTGGTGGGAATGTGGACAGAGCAGGAGACATTGGCAGACACACATCAGGGGATCTGCTGACATTACAGAACCCCAGTAACACAGGAACACGTGTGGATTTGGCAGACGGCTACTGTACGCATAAACTGGCGGTGTTGGTGGTCAGGTGAAATCCTGGAAACAGAGTGGAGACAGATGCCAAATTGGAGCACGTTGACAGTCTGTTGTAGCCTACAAACAATCTAAAACTGCCACCAAGTAGGCCTCGGCCTACACCATGATTGTCCCTGGGCTCCAACACCGCCAGTTGGTGCTCGGAAGTGCTGTCCACACAGAAAAAAACACTTGTTCATGTGAAAGTGGGGTTCGGTAGCGTCAGCTGATCCCCTGCTGTGTGTATGTCAAAGTGTCCTGCTCCCTCCAAAGTCAAAATACCTCCGATTTACACCTGGCTCCTAGTAGGCCTCAGCCTACACCATGATTGTCCCTGGGCTCCAACAATGCCAGTTGGTGCTCGGAAGTGCAGTCCGCACAGAAAAATCACTTGTTCATGTGTAAGTGGGGTTCGGTAACGTCAGCTGATCCCCTGCTGCGTGGACGGCAAACTGCTGCTGCCTCCAAATTCTAACTACTTCTGATTTAAACATTCTCTGATTTGGCCTCTGTCTCCACTCTGTCTCGAGTATTTCCCCTGACCTCCAACACCGCCAGTTCCTGCTCACAGTTGCCGTCCACACATTCCACACTTGTTCCTGTGTTCCTGGTGTTCTGTTACGTGAGCTGATCCCCCAATGTGTGTCCGGCACTGTCTCCTGTGCTGTCCACCTTCCCACTACAAGTGGTGGGAATGTGGACAGAGCAGGAGACATTGCCAGACACACATCAGGGGATCTGCTGACATTACAGAACCCCAGTAACACAGGAACACGTGTGGATTGGGCTGACGGCTACTGTGCGCATAAACTGGCGGTGTTGGTGGTCAGGTTAAATCCTGGAAACAGAGTGGAGACAGATGCCTAATTGGAGCACGTTGACAGTCAGCTGTAGTCCGGAACCGATATAAAGCTACCACCAAGTAGGCCTCGGCCTACACCATGATTGTCCCTGGGCTCCAACAACGCCAGTTGGTGCTCGGCAGTTTTTTTTGGCACGGGTACTCCCTGTTGCCCAGCCTGGTTCCAGCACGCCAGCTGTTTCCAGGTAGTGTCAATTTCACTTTGCCACCAATCCGTTGTCCTGTCGTCTTGCGGCCGGGTTAGCCGACTCTACGGTGCCTGCAGTTTAGGTGACTCCTATGTGGGCTGCGGGAACTGGCACTGAAGGCTGGATCCGTAGTGCCAATCGGACATGGACCCCCTGTAGGACTGTGGGTTTCGGTAACTGCGGTTGGCTTGCGGCCTGGCTACTTTGCTTTGGATGGGTACCTTCTGCTACCCACCCAGGTTCCAGCACTGTCAGCTGGTTCTCGCCAGAGCCTTTGGCCTAGGTGCCTCGATCTCGGTATCCGAAGGTCCAGCACCGTCAGCTGGTCCTTGGTAGTGCTTTCTAGCACAGGTACCTCCTGCCTAGTAACCGTGGTCCAGCACCGTCAGCTGTTCCTCGGTAGTGCCATTGGCTCTTGTAGCTCTTGCTACCCATCTGGGTTCCAGCACCGTCAGCTGGTTCTCGGCAGTGTCTTTGGCATGGGTACTCCCTGTTGCCCAGCCTGTTTTCAGCACGACTGCTGTTTCCGGGTAGTGTCAAGGTCACTATGCCACCAATCCGTTGTCCTGTCGTCTTGCGGCCGGGTTAGCCGACTCTACGGTGCCTGCAGTTTAGGTGACTCCTATGTGGGCTGTGGGATCTGGCACTGAAGGCTGGATCCGTAGTGCCAATGGGACATGGACCCCCTGTAGGACTGTGGGTTTCGGTAACCGCGGCCGGCTTGCGGCCTAGCTACTTTGCTTTGGATGGGTACCTTCTGCTACCCATCCGGGTGCCAGCACTGTCAGCTGATTCTCACCAGAGCCTTTGGTCTAGGTGCCTCCATCTCGGTATCCGAGGTCCAGCAACGTCAGCTGGTCCTTGGTAGTGCTTTTTAGCACAGGTACCTTCTGCTTAGTAACCGTGGTCCAGCACCGTCAGTTGGTCCTCGGTAGTGCCATTGGCTCTTGTTCCTTCTGCTACCCATCTGGGTTCCAGCACTGTCAGCTGGTTCTCGCAAGAGCTTTTGGCCTAGGTGCCTCCATCTCGGTATCCGAGGTCCAGCAACATCAGCTGGTACTTGGTAGTGCTTTTTAGCACAGATACCTTCTGCTTAGTAACCGTGGTCCAGCACCGTCAGTTGGTCCTCGGTAGTGCCATTGGCTCTTGTTCCTTCTGCTACCCATCCGGGTGCCAGCACTGTCAGCTGGTTCTCGCCAGAGCCTTTGGCCTAGGTGCCTCCATCTCGGTATCCGAAGTCCAGCACGCCAGCTGGTCCTTGGTAGTGCTTTTTAGCACAGGTACCTTCTGCTTAGTAACCGTGGTCCAGCACCGTCAGTTGGTCCTCGGTAGTGCCATTGGCTCTTGTTCCTTCTGCTACCCTTCCGGGTTCCAGCACTGTCAGCTGGTTCTCGCCAGAGCCTTTGGCCTAGGTGCCTCCATCTCGGTATCCGAGGTCCAGCAACATCAGCTGGACCTTGGTAGTGGTTTCTAGCACAGGTACCTCCTGCATAGTAACCGGGGTCCAGCACCGTCAGCTGTTCCTCATTAGTGCCATTGGCTCTTGTTCCTTCTGCTGCCACTACGGGTTCCAGTACTGTCAGCTGGTTCTCGCCAGTTTCTCAGCCTTCTTGTAGCTTCTGCTACATTTCCAAGATCAAGCTTTTTGAAATTGTCTTTGGTAATCCTTATTGATCTCCATGACGACGACCCTGATGACGACGACCCTGAAGACCACACCAAAGTAGACGAGAAATATGACCCCAAATAATATGACCAAGAGGACAAAGAACATGAAGACAACCACCAAGATACAGAGCAAAAGACAGAAGAACAAGAAGCAGAAGAAGCAAAAGCAGAAGAACATTAAGCATAATACTAAAAATCTCCATAGAAGATATCAAAATTATAAGCAGAAGAAGACTAAGCAGTAAATGGGGGTGAGTCCGTTCCTCCTTGTGGTGCCCCTGGAAAATGCCTGCTGCTGCAGGCCAAACTGAAAGCGGACAAATCCTGTCATAAATCTTTTGTGACAGGCAGAACGTAAGGTGTAATCTTATAACTTTTATAGATAAGTACTACAGGAATGCCTGTCACCATAAGAAAATGAAGAAAAAGAAGAATAGGAAGAAGATGAAGAAATAGCATATGAAAATTAATAATAGCTGAATACGTAGAATATGAAGAATGGAAAAAAAAATTAATGGGAAGAAGGTGAAGAAGAAGAAGATGAATAAGGTGAAGAAAAAGTTGATGAAAAAAATGCTACTGCTGCGGATCATGAAGGAGAAAGTGTGGGAGAAGTACAAAAGAAGGTGAAGAGCATGGAAGTTGTGAAACATACATATCTGACAAAATATAAAAAAGTTAACATAGTCAATATCTTTTTAACTCCGAACGTCTTGAAAAAAAAATTGGAATTAATGCTATGCCATGTGATTTGAATAAACCACTATGCCTTTAATGTCTCCTCCACCTCCCACAATACATTCTACATGATTCTTATTTGTTTTCAGTTATGTAGAATTAGCCAACAAGGAAATAAAGGCCTTTTTTTAATTCCGATACCGGAAGTCCCATTGACTTGAATGGGACTTCCGGTATCGGATTCGGCGATACCCGATATTTTTTTCGCATCGGGCAATACCATCCGATACAATATTTTTGGGTATCTAACGGTATCGCTCAACACTAATAATGATCCTAAACACATGTCAATATCCACAACAGACTACCTCTAAAGACGCAAGGTTAAGATTTTACAATGGCCCTCACAGTCCCATGATCTGAACATCAGTGAAAATCTGTGGCCTCAAAACAACAGTGCATGCAAGATGACCTAGAAATTTCATGGAACTTAAAGAATTTTCCACAGAAGAATGGATGGAAATCCCTCAAACATGAATTGAAAGACTGTTGTTAGGTTACAAAAAGCGTTTACAAGCTGTGATACTTTCAAAAGGGTGGTGCTCCTAGGTATGAACCAGGCAGGATGCCCAAACTTTTGCATCAGCCCTTTTTTTTAATAATTTTTTACATGTAAAAGATGAAAATATATACTTGTTTGCCTAAAATAAAATGGAAATGCGACATATTTAACTTTAGGCCTTTTAGAGATCATTTCATGTTCAACTTGCTTAACTGTTCACAATAACAGTCATTTTCACCAGGGGTACCCAAACATTTACATGCCAGTGTACCCTAAGACAACATAATAGTACATACTGAGTTATAACTATAAATGAGTGTATCAATCAGTAGTGGAACAACTTTTCTGAAATTTGCAGATTATAAAAGTAAATCCTGTCTATTTCGCACACTGCTGAAGAATGAAATGGCTAATTGTGTTTAGTGTAGACACCCCTTAATGCCCTGCAGCTATCACATCACATGGTCTAGTCCAGCCAATCATAGGGATTATCTCAGCCAGTAAAAAAAAGTTGGGAACCAACCAAGGAGCACCATTTTATACTTGTACAGTACAGAAAAAGGAGGTCATAGCTCACAGCTCATTCCACATAGAAAAAGTCCCAAACTTATTGTGTTGTACTATTGCAATGCTGAAGCACATTCAAAATGAAAGTGGTAGTTGAGTCTGTGAATAATAATCTAAAGATTTCAGTGACATAGGAAAGTGCTCTACCTTTATAGTCACTCAATGTGTCTGTGAATTTATTGTTTTGTGATATACTGCAGCTACAGCACCTTAGGCCAGAGTCAGACGAGCGTATGAATCAGTGCTTTGATGAGGCAATCCAGATCAGCCTTATTTTTCTCTGGCATATTCGGTGTCCACGCAAAATCATGGCATGCTCTAATTGTGCACTTATTTTGTGTGAGACTCACCAATGCAAGTCTATGGGTATACTTGAGCGTCCTTGTTCCCACTGTGGATCTACATCTGTAAGTGCATGCTTTGTTTCTCTCTAGAAACGTAAGCTTCAATGTTTTATGTTAATTTGTTTTTCAGACTAAGATCAAACCTATGAGAGAGGGAGACGGCATCGGAGTCTGATGCAGTATTGGACTTTGTTGGTGATATGGATGAGAGGGTAAGACCATCTTCAGCACCAGCAAGAGAAGAACCAGCATCACCTCTTGCGGCAGGACCTGTGCCAAACCCAGCCTAAACTCAGGACTGGAAAGCGCTTAGGATGCACACGGCGCAGTACCTGCGATAGCGTAGTGCCTTAGGTAGAGTGGCACACTCTGGCGCTAGCATGTGTGAGCAGCTGGGAGAAGTGCGGCGCTAGGCAGTGCCACAACTCGGCGCTGACTCTGACCTCTAAACCCTACTAACATGCGTATCAAAGGGAAGGGGTTTCATAATGAGTCATTCAGCGGTTCACAAGCATCCATCATCACACACATCACTACCAATTACTGTCTATACTAGCACATGGCCGTGCGGCCATGTGACTCTTTTATAGCAGCGTCTTTCCAGGACCTTCCTAGTGGTCCAAAAGGAGCAGCAATAGGACCTGAGCATGTGACCTCAGACCTCCAATGAGAGGACAAACCCACGGAAATGCTCAGTGGGCCGAAAGAAGGACTTAGTCCCAAGAGCTGCTTGCTGCTCGCTGCTGGCTATTGCAGCTTACTATAGCTGAACCCTGATTGGCAGCAGTAACCAAGCCAACAGCAGTAGACTGAGCTAGATGCCGGGAATGATGTCTTTGCTGAGCAGGCTCCTCTGCGGCCAGAGAGGAATGAGAGACCGCAGAAGGCAGGTGTCGGGATTCCTCCTGTGCAGAGGCAGGAACAAGTAAAAATGCTCACCTCCCTGGCATAGAATGGGTACTATAGCTAGTTGTATATATTGCATCAACTATTATTTACTACTGTTTAATTGTACATGAATGTATGTCTCCAGCAATAGTGTTATATTGCCAGTAAAGCACTGTTAAAAAACAGTAACTTCCTATTCACTGTGTGTGTAGCTTGTGCATATTTTACTTTCACTTTGCAAGCTGATAGGCAAGATGCTAAAATCCTAAGCTATAAGAAATACCAGTTATAAACTGTGTTATTTTTGTTCCTGAATAAATATGGTATTTATTAACTGTTGAATGGCTTGACATTGCAGAGATTAATCCACTGCCAACACTGGCATCAATATATATTTTCTCAAATTATCAGGACAAGATTGCACCCTTTGGATAGTATACACCGGCTACTCTAACTAGTTATTAATGGGAAACTGTTGGCACCAATTGTAGAAACCAGGTGAAGCAGGAACCAACTTGGATAACACATTCATTTTACATTTTCTTATGTCATATTGATCTACATTCTGCCATTTCAGGGTTGACATTTGGGAGTAGATATTGACGTACACAGATTCTCTAGTGGGTCCAAGATGTCCCAGTATAACATTGAATATAAGAGCCTCAAAACGTGATATTTCAGCAGAAAATCAGGTCATTAACATTGTCCTGGATTTCTTCCACATAGGAGAATTTGATAGAAACAAACTAAAACAACTTTAATGCTAAAATAATCATATTAGTGTTTATCTATGCCTTAGCAACTTTATGAAATGTTTTACTGTTTTTTTGCCCTTACAATAGCTCAGTAATTCTTTTAACAGTATATTATTTTCAGATTTCTAACAGATGATATGTTCAAAGGATTTATAAACAAAATGTCCCTGTTATCACTGATCTTGAATTTATCTTGTGAAATGAAACTGTTAATATCACTTGCAGCTTGTTCTTATCACATTGTTACTAAAATAGTTACGTATCAGGAATATTAACATCAGACGACTTGTCTTGGGATTCAACTTTATTTAAAGTTATATTGTGAGAAATAGATATTATTACATTCTGCTTTCTATTTCACTTTTTTATTTAAATTTCAAAATATTCAAAAATTTAAAGGGCTTTTGATCACTAATAAAATTGGCAAATATGGTGAAAAAACATACTTACATTTTGGTCAACAACAGTAAAGTAATTTTTCAGTAGAAAACAAAGATACACTAAACTGTATATTAGTAAAATGCATCCTTCCTATTTATCAGTATAATTCAGTAGCTGTTAATTTTTTATTTTCCTGTTTTAAAATATTAAAAGACTTAAAGAGTGATATGCATCAGGTGACCCTATTTGTGCTGGAAACCCCCAGGAAAGTCAAGTCCAGACTGGGCAGCTGTTTTCCCCAGGACGATTATTAGACATGCGTGATCTGCTCATCCACAAAGAACAATATCACTGTGGGCATTGTTGCATCTTTCTGCTGTGTTGTATATTTATATGTACGTATGTATGCTCCCTCATGCCAAAGATAAAAGCAAATCTAGAAAAAATGTTTTACTCTTTTTATTTTAAATCCAAACTTGTTTTGTTGCATAATTAAAGTTTAAATAAAATATGTAATGTGTGTGTGTGTGTGTAAGATGCATAGGGCAGTAGTCATGGGTGACACTCCGCAAGTAAATAATGTCCGTTTCCCTTGTGCTCTGTGTGAATTGTATAACACTCACATTTTGGCTGGTAGCCTCCACTGTCTGATCAATTCCGGATCCAGGAACAGCCACACAGTCAACAGGAGACACTTTGTCCCTTTCAAACAGTTTAACTTTCCTGAGCAGTTCAATTGTTGTCACAGCGCAATATTTTGTTGTAGTTGCGTTACTTTCAGCCTGAGCTATCCCTCTCCTCGCTGGCATCTCTGGCCCCAGGGATACTCTACCCAGCTCCGCAGCTACCATGAATTCCGACCTGACCTCTGTACATGGTTTCCCATCATGCCATACCATCTCCTTCTCTACTCCCCTCTTATCTCCTCTTCCCACAATCGCATACAAGATTTCTCTCGTGCATTACCCCTACTCTGGAACTCTCTACCACAACATATCAGACTCTCACATACCATTGAAACCTTCAAAAAGAGCCTGAAGACCCACCTCTTCTGACAAGTCTATAACCTACAGTAACCACCGATCGACCAAACCGCTGCATGACCAGCTCTACCCTCGCCTACTGTATTCTCACCCATCCCTTGTAGATTGTGAGCCCTCGTGGGCAAGGTACTCTCTCCTCCTGTACCAGTTATGACTTGTATTGTTTAACTTTATTGTACTTGTTTTTATTATATATACCCCTCCTTACATGTAAAGCGCCATGGAATAAATGGCGCTATAACAATAAATAATAATAATAATAATAATCATGCCACCCAGGATTGTTCACATTTTCAAAAACTATTGGCATATACTACCAAAGTGACATCAATTTCACCACAGCAGAAATAGTATAAAAGGGATGGATAGGTCTTCCACTACACCCAACTCAGCAGATGGACACCCAACCAGGAATGTTCACATTTCCAAAAATAATTGGCAGACACCACCAAAGTGGCATCAATTTCACAAGAGTAGAAATAGTATAATAGGGACTGTCAGGTCTTCCACTACGCCCAATCCAGATCGACACCCAACCAGGAGTGTTCACATTTCCAAAAATTATGGGCAGACACTACCAAAGGGGCATCAATTTCACCACAGTAGAATTAGTATTAAAGAGACCGACAGGTCTTCCACTACACCCAACCCAGCAGATGGACACCCAACCAGGAGTTTTCATATTAAGAAAATTGAGGGCATCAAACCACAGAAGTGGCATCGTTTTCATGAGAGTAGAAATAGTATAATAGGGACTGACAGGTCTTCCACTATGACCAATCCAGCAGATGGACACCCAATCAGGAGACTTCACATTTCCAAAAATTATTGGCAGACAAGGCTGCCAGTAGGAATTTTGGGGGCCCATACAGGCAACATTTTCAGGGTCCCCTTGAGACTCCACCCCAGCCCCGTCTCTACCCCTCGAACTGTCCACAGTCCCATCGCGCTCTCTTGGAAAAACTCCACTTCTCAACAATCACACATTAACAGTTCCCATCACCAGATCACACATATAGCCAGCAGCTTTTGCTTAGGCCAAAAGATTTTTTAAGCCGCCACTACGACAAGGTAGTCTCTTTTGGCCGAGCACTACTCTACTGTAACCTATTAAACATGTGCTAAAATATGCAATACAATTTAGGTATATTTTTATTTATTTTTCAATGTTTAAAATGACCAATAATGTCACATACAAGGGACAAATACCAGTGCACCATTACCAGACACCATATTACCATGACATAGTGACCTATAATACTACATACAAGGAACAAATACTGCCACACCATGTTCAGACCACATATTACCACCACAGGGACCGAATAATATCACATACAAGGAACAAATACGACCACATCATGCCCAGACCACATATTACCACCATTTAGAGACCAAATAATACCACATACAAGGGACAAATACCACTGCACCATGTTCAGTCCACATATTACCACAACAGTGACCAAATAATATCACGTATAAGGGACAAATACCACTGCACCATGCTCAGACCACATATTACCACCACAGTGACCGAATAATATCACATATAAGGGGCAAATACCACTGCACCATGCTTAGACCACATATTACCACCACATTGACTGAGCAATATCACATACAAGGGCCAAACACCACTGCACCATGTCTACACCACACATTCCCACCACATGGTGACCAATCATACCACATACAAGGAACAAATACCACCACACCATGACCAGACCATATATTACCACCACAGTGACCAAATAATATCACATACAAGGGACTAATACCACCGCACCATGGCCAGAAAGCATATTACCACCACACGGTGACCAGTAATACCATATACAAGGAACAAATACCACCACACCATGGCCGGACAACAAATTACCACCACATAGTGACTGAATACTACAATACTTATCAGTAATAAAAAAAACACTATACTAATATCACCATAAGTGCCATTATACACAGGAGATCTGTACTTAGTATGCAGTGTCTGTGTACAGGTAATACAGTGATCACTGGTGCCATTGTACACAGGACCACTGTATATAGTATACAGTGTATAGTGTCAGTGTATAGGTAACACACTGACTCACCAGTGACGTCTCTAGGTGAAGTATTTCATCTTCATCCAGCACAGACTGCTGTCACTTCTTCCAGCCAGAGCTCGTCTCTGCAGGAAGTAACACAATAATCTAACGCAATGCTTGCAGAACACATTACTTATTTTTTTCCAATTTCTACACAAGACCACATGAAGAAAAAAAGGCAACATAGTGTCACTCTGCACAGTAACAGGACCACTTCCCATTTAAAACAGTATCCTCAAAAAATAAAATAAATACATCACTGCAGTAATAATATCCCTTAATTTGCCCCTATGGTAATAATATCCCCAATCCTGGCACCATGTGTCTCATTCCTAGCTCCAGCCATATGTTCTCCCATCATGCCCTCATGAGTATCCATTCTGCCCCATATGATCTCTCTATCCTGCCCCATCTGTCTCCATCGCATCCATCCTGCCCCATGATCCTGCACCATTTGTCGCCCCATGATGCTGCCCCATCTGTCTCCATCCTGCCCCATAATCCTGCCCCACCTGTTTCCATCCTTCCCCATGACCCTGCCCCATCTGTCTCCATCCTGCCCCATGATCCTGTCCCATCTTTCTCCATACTGCCCCAAGATCCTGCACCATCGGTCTCCAATCTGTCCCATGATTCTGCCCCATTTGTCTCCATCCTACCCCATGATCCTGCACCATCTGTCGCCATCCTGCCCCATGATCGTGCCCCATCTGTCTCATCCTGCCCCATATTCCTGCCCCATCTGTCTCCATCCTGCCCCATATTCCTGCCCCATTTGTCTCCATCCCGGACCATGTCTCCAATCTTGCCCCCTGTGTCTCCAATCCTGCCCCTTATGTCTCCAATCCTGCCCCCTGTGTCTCCAATGCTATGCCCTGTGTCTCCAATCAGGCCCCCTGTGTCTCCATCCTGCCCCCTGTGTCTCCAACCCTGTGTCTCCAATTCTGCCCCCTGTGTCTCCAATCCTATGTCTCCAATTCTGCCACCTGTGTCTCCAATCCTGCCCCCATGTCTTTCATCTTGCCCCGTGTCTCCATTTCTGCCCCCATGTCTCAAACCTGCCCCCATGTCTCAATCCTTCTCCTGTGTCTCCATTCTGCCCCCATATCTCCGTCCTGTCGGCTTGCCACTTTCAACAAAAATAAAATAAAAAAACTTTCTCCTTACCTGGCCGCGCTCCCGCGGTGAGCGATCTTCCCTCCATGCTGAAAGCGCGCACTCGCCGGCGAATGACAATGACATCAGACGTCGGCGACGTGCGCGCTGACATCAGCTACCAGCCCCGGATTGGCTGGCGGCTTTAACTATTGCAGTGCGGGCCCACACGGTAATAGAGTAACTGAACCTGCAGGTTCAGTTACTTGATTGGCAGAATCCTGCCGCTGGGGCAGTGGGGCCCAATGGGCAGAAGTGACGGGGCCCTATGCGGGCTCCCTTTGCTGATTGGTTCCCATACACCAGTCAGGGCAGTAATGCCCTGATGGTGGCTCTGTTGGCAGACACTACCAAAGTGACATCAATTACACCACAGTATATATAGTATAATAGGGACCGATAGGTTTTCCACTACACTCAACCCAGCAGATGAACACCCAACCAGTAGTGTTCACTAGAGTTGAGCGATACCGTCCGATACTTCAAAGTATCGGATCGGAATGGATCGGCCGATCTTTAAAAAAAGTATCGGTATCGCCGATTCCGATACCGGAAGTCCCATTCAAGTCTATGGGACTTCCGGTATTGGAATAAGAAAAATCCTGTTTTTCCCTTGTACAGCCTCTCTGGGGTCTGTACGGGCCTTTCGGGGGGCTGTGCCGGCCTGCCAGGGGGTCTGTGCAGGCTCCGGTGGGCTGTGCCGGCCTGCCGGGGGGCTGTGCCGGCCTGCCAGGGGGTCTGTGCCGGCCTGCCGGGGGGCTGTGCCGGCCTGCCGGGGGGCTGTGCCGGCCTGCCGGGGGGCTGTGCAGGCTCCGGGGGGCTGTGCCGGCCTGCCGGGGGGCTGTGCAGGCTTCGGGGGTCTGTGCAGGCATCGTCCGATGGGACTACAAGTCCCATCGGGCGATGCCTGCTACCATGACAGTGATTGACACATTAGCCAATGATGGGACAGTAGTAGTCCCATCATCCGGCTAATGTGTTGAATGTAAAAAAAAAAAAAAAAAAAAATTACATGCTACATACATACAACATGCATACTACATACATGCTACATTCATACTACATGCAACATACATACTACATACATACTACATGCAACATACATACTACATATTGTGGCAGGGCTAAGGGTCATGTAATCGATGGGAGATATGTGTCTCATAAATGGCTTGTCTCTATAATGTAAGGCAGAAGTAAAGCATAACAGATATTGTTATTGTTTTTGTTTGAAGGACCGGTGGTGAGGTCACAGTCAGGTGACCAGTCAGCTGCTGGGAACGTGGGTGTGGCTACAGCCTTATAATGTGACCTGCTCCTGAACCAAGGAGTTGTGTGTGGGGAGGACTAAGCCTCCCATGTGTGCTGAGACTCCTGCTCTGAGTCTACAACTACGGACATTGTGTTATTTTGCCTGAGCTAAATGGCTATTTGTTTGCTGTTACGTTGCCTTGTGCGTTTATGCCGTGAATAAACCGCAAGCACTGTGGAAGAACCTGTCTCACATTTGTCTCCCGCTGCACCTAAGCGAGCCACATCCCCACAATTGGTGGTACATGTGCGGGCAGCGGTCCCAGCAGAGACTTGAGACAGTTGCTGCATGTCCTGGGTGAAGTTTGCAGCGGGGCAACAAGCATTGCCTGGAATCATGGAGGACCTCATGAAACACCTGGTCCAGTCCCAGGCACTGCAGCAGGAAACCAACAAGCTGTTGTTACAGCAGATCCAGCAAAGCCAGCAGGAGCAGCGGCAGCAGTTCCAGCAAAGCCAGCAGGAACAACGGCAGCAGATGCAGCTTCTGGCAACCGCCATCCAGGAGGGCAGGACGAGCGCCCCAACCCCAGGTCGGGCTGATGCCACCGACGTCGAGAAGGCGGTAAGACGCGCATTACAAAAAATGACCCCTGAGGATGATGTGGAGGCCTTCCTGACGGTGTTTGAGAGGGTGGCTGAGAGGGAAAAACTTCAGCCAGAGCGGTGGGCGGAGGTACTGGCCCCTTACCTAACGGGGGAGCCCCAGAAGGCGTACTTTGACCTGACGGTACAAGATGCCAGAGAGTATCCCAAATTAAAAGCGGAAATTCTCGCCCGCTTGGGGGTAACAATGACTACCAGGGCACAGAGAGTGCATCGTTAGGCCTATCACCGGGACAAACCCCCGCGCTCCCAAATGTTTGACCTGTTGCACCTGGTCCAGAAATGGCTGCAGCCAGAGTCGGCTTCCCCTGCACAGATGGTAGAGCGAGTTGTGATGGATCGGTTTGTGCATTCTCTGCCGAGACCTCTACAGACTTGGGTTGCCCAGGGTGATCCCCAAAATGCTGATGAACTGGTTGGGCTGGTCGAGAGATACCAGGGGATGGAAGGTTCCTTGGGGAAGCAGCCCATTCCATATTGGGGGTCCCAGCAGGGGGCGGAGTCACAAAAAGGGGTGGTGCGTCCAAGGTCAAAAGGGGCGGGGGAGGCGGTGCCCAAGGTCCCCTCGGGTGTTATTTGCTGGAAGTGTCATGAGCCAGGACATATAGCGGCCCGTTGTCCCCAGACCACCGAGCAGATGGACTGCAGCATGGGACGCCGTAGTTCATACTACGCATATCCAGCTTGCAGTGTGAACTCGCTACCTAACAAGGGGCCACAAGCGTGTCCCGTGAAGGTGAACGGTCGAGCAGTAATGGCGCTTCTGGACTCCGGGAGCTTGGTGACCCTTGTGAGGGCCAGTTTTCCTCTAAACATACTCCCGGGTAAAAAGATTGGTGTTCGGTGCATACATGGCGATGCAAAGGACTACCCTATGGCTAGGGTGAAGATTGAAACAGCGCATGGCACCGAGTCGCATGAAGTTGGCGTTGTTCGAGACTTGTTGCATCCCATAATTATTGGCCGGGATTTCTGTCTGTTTTGGGATCTGTGGGGGATGGGTTCTGAGTGTGCTAGCAAGAGCAGGGAACCAATCCACCCCACTGAGGTATCGCCACCACCAGAGGCAGACGAGTTCCCTTTATGTGTCCTTGTTGGGGATGAAGAGGAAGGGTCCCCTGTACCTGACATCCCGGAGTTAGGGGTGGCCGGGGAGAATTTTGGGACTGCCCAACATAGGGACCCCACACTAAGGGAAGCCTTTAACAATGTCACCGTCATTAATGGGGTTGCACAAGAGCCGGGAGCAGACACAAGGTTTCCCCATTTTATGTTGAGTGGGGAATTGTTGTACCGGGTCACGAAAATAAGGGAGGAGGTGGCAGAGCAGTTAATAGTACCAGGCCCCTATAGACGAAAAGTGTTGGACATGGCCCATTCACACATCTTGGGGGGACACCTGGGGGTGGAAAAAACCCAGGAACGGATTGTACAGAGGTTCTATTGGCCTGGGTGTCACCGGGAAATAGTAAACTATTGCAGGTCCTGCCCGACATGTCAGTTAACCGCCCCCCACATCTAATTTTCGGAACCCTCTTGTGCCACTGCCCATTATTGAGGTGCCATTTGAGAGAATTGCCATGGACTTGGTCGGTCCCTTAGTTAAATCAGCTCGGGGCCATCAGTATATATTAGTCATCCTGGACTATGCCACACGCTATCCTGAGGCCATTCCCCTGAGAAACTCCTCTGCGAAGAGTATAGCCCGTGAGCTGGTCCATGTGTTTTCCCGGACGGGTTTGCCGAAGGAGATCCTGACCGACCAGGGGACACCTTTTATGAGCAAGGTGATGAGAGAATTGTGCAGAGTCTTGCAAATTTCCCAGCTGAGGACTTCAGTGTACCATCCACAGTCAGATGGCCTTGTTGAGAGGTTTAACAAGACCCTGAAGAGCATGCTGAGAAAAGTCATAGAGGAAGATGGTAGAGACTGGGATTGTCTCTTACCGTATTTACTGTTTTCTATCCGTGAAGTTCCCCAGGCCTCCACGGGGTTCTCCCCCTTCGAGCTTCTGTACGGCCGGCATCCGCGAGGTCTCCTAGATATAGCCAAGGAAACCTGGGAAGCCGAAGTCACGCCCCACAGAAGCGTCATTGAGCATGTGGCACTGATGCAGCAGAGGGTTGCAAAGGTGATGCCCATTGTTAAAGAACATCTCCGCCAGGCACAAGAGGCTCAGGCCAGGGTCTACAACCGGTCAGCCAGAGTGAGGCAGTTCAATCCGGGAGACCGAGTTCTCGTGCTAATCCCGACGGTGGAAAGTAAGTTCTTGGCCAAGTGGCAAGGGCCATATGAGGTGGTGGAGAAACTGGGAGACGTAAACTACAAGATCCACCAACCCGGAAGACGGAAGCCATACCAGGTTTACCATGTTAACCTTATCAAGCCGTGGCAAGATAGAGAGCCAGCGGTAACTCCGTGCTTGCTGGTCAACCTAGAAGGGGAGGTTGGAGCCGTTACCATAGCGGAGACTCTATCGAAGGCCCAGAAGCAGCAGTGCCGGGAGTTACTCCAGAAAAACCGGGACCTGTTCTCAGAGTTGCCGGGGTGCACGAAGGTGGTGGAGCACGAAATTCTGACCGAGCCACATGTGCGGGTGAACGTGAAACCATATCGTATTCCTGAGGCCCGGCGAGAGGTAATCTCCAAGGAGGTGCAGCGTATGTTGAAGCTCGGGGTCATTGAGGAATCCAAGAGCGGCTGGTCGAGCCCGATTGTCCTGGTCCCAAAACCTGATGGTGAATGGAGGTTCTGCAACGATTACCGGAAGCTGAATGAGGTCTCCAAGTTCGACGCTTATCCCATGCCACGCGTTGATGAGCTCATCGAGAGACTTGGACCTGCCAGGTACATAACCACTTTGGATCTGACCAAGGGATATTGGCAGATCCCCATGGCACAGGAAGCCAAGGAGAAGACGGCATTCTCCACACCAGACGGGTGCTTCCAGTATGTCCGGATGCCGTTTGGCCTACAGGGAGCTCCAGCAACCTTCCAGAGGGCGATGGATAGAATCCTTGCACCTCATAAGCTATACGCTGCTGCATACCTGGATGATATCGTCATCTTTACCCCGGACTGGGAGACTCACCTGGAAAAGGTCCAAGCAGTGTTTGACGCTCTAAGAGAGGCAGGGTTTACAATAAACCCGAAGAAGTGTGCCTTGGGGAGAGAAGAAGCCAAGTACCTCGGATATGTAGTGGGGCGTGGCGAGATCAAACCCCAAATCAATAAAGTGGAGGCAATTCAAACATGGCCGAGACCTCTGTCAAAGAAGCAAGTTAAAGCCTTCCTGGGGATTGTGGGATATTACAGGAGGTTTATCCCAAACTTCGCCACAATGGCTGCACCTCTAACTGATCTGCTTAAAGGGACAAAGTCAGTGATGGTCAGCTGGTCCGAAGAAGCAGAGTCAGCCTTCCAAGAAATGAAGGGAGCGCTTTGTAAGCAACCCGTTTTGGTGGCCCCAGACTTTAAACGTGAATTTGTCCTCCAGACAGATGCCTCAGATGTCGGGGTAGGAGCTGTCCTTTCCCAAGAGATACGTGGGGAGGAGCATCCTGTTCTCTACTTGAGTAGGAAGTTGACTTCTTGTGAGAGAAATTACTCAGTTGTAGAGAAGGAGTGTTTGGCCATAAAATGGGCAGTGGACACATTATGGTACTACCTGGTGGGACGGAAGTTTAGGTTAATATCCGACCATGCCCCACTCAGGTGGATGAGGGAAACCAAGGGCAAGAATGCTAGGGTCACCCGCTGGTTCTTAGCCCTACAAGACTTCAGCTTCCATGTAGAGCATAGGGCCGGGAAGCTACATGGGAATGCCGATGCCCTCTCCAGAATCCCTTGCCTGGTAGGTGAAAGTGCCAAGCCCCACGGCTTTAGGCAGAGGGGGGAGGTATGTGGCAGGGCTAAGGGTCGTGTAATCGATGGGAGAT
This sequence comes from Dendrobates tinctorius, assembly GCF_039654945.1. Taxonomy (NCBI): domain Eukaryota; kingdom Metazoa; phylum Chordata; class Amphibia; order Anura; family Dendrobatidae; genus Dendrobates; species Dendrobates tinctorius. The sequence continues at coordinate 10,662,237 of NW_027361712.1, read as the reverse complement.
ATGTGTCTCATAAATGGCTTGTCTCTATAATGTAAGGCAGAAGTAAAGCATAACAGATATTGTTATTGTTTTTGTTTGAAGGACCTGTGGTGAGGTCACAGTCAGGTGACCAGTCAGCTGCTGGGAACGTGGGTGTGGCTACAGCCTTATAATGTGACCTGCTCCTGAACCAAGGAGTTGTGTGTGGGGAGGACTAAGCCTCCCATGTGTGCTGAGACTCCTGCTCTGAGTCTACAACTACGGACATTGTGTTATTTTGCCTGAGCTAAATGGCTATTTGTTTGCTGTTACGTTGCCTTGTGCGTTTATGCCGTGAATAAACCGCAAGCACTGTGGAAGAACCTGTCTCACATTTGTCTCCCGCTGCACCTAAGCGAGCCACATCCCCACAATATATACTACATGCATGCAACATGCATACTACATATATACTACATGCTACATACATACCACATATATGCTACATACATACTACATATATACTACATGCATGCTACATACATACTACATACATACTACATATATGCTACATACATACTACATATATACTACATGCATGCTACATACATACTACATATATACTACATACATACCACATACATACTACATACATACTACATACATACTACATGCTACATACATACTACATACATACTACATATATACTACATGCATGCTACATACATACTACATGCTACATACATACTACATACATACTACATGCATGCTACATACATACTACATGCTACATACATACTACATATATACTACATGCATGCTACATACATACTACATGCTACATACATACTACATATATACTACATACATACTACATGCATGCTACATACATACTACATGCTACATACATACTACATATATACTACATGCATGCTACATACATACTACATGCTACATACATACTACATATATACTACATACATACTACATACATACTACATGCATGCTACATACATACTACATGCTACATACATACAACATATATACTACATGCATGCTACATACATACTACATGCTACATACATACTACATATATACTACATACATACTACATACATACTACATGCTACATACATACTACATATATACTACATGCATGCTACATACATACTACATGCTACATACATACTACATATATACTACATGCATGCTACATGCATGCTACATACATACTACATACATACTACATGCTACATACATACCACATATATACTACATACATACTACATACAATACATTCATACAATACATACATAGACATACAGTACATATAACATAGAGTAACATACTTACCAATACTTGTCACATTGTTCCCCGAAGCCATTGTCTTTTACGGAATAAATATTAACATAACAAACCACAAAAATACTCACCCACGATCCGAAGCAGTCCACGAGTGTGTCCCACGACGATCTTGGGTAGAGAACTGCAGCATCAGCTGTTGCTGCCGTTCTCTACGGGCTGCAGGAATCCAATGACGGAAGGTAGGTATCCTTCCGCACTGTATTCCTCCGCCACTTAAAAAAAAAAAAAGTCCCTAGTCTCACTTTATGCCATTGCTGCGTGGGAATTTCCCACACAGCAATGGCATAAAGTGAGACTAGGGACTTTTTTTTTTTTTAAGTGGCGGAGGAATACAGTGCGGAAGGATACCTACCTTCCGTCATTGGATTCCTGCAGCCCGTAGAGAATGGCAGCAACAGCTGATGCTGCAGTTCTCTACCCAAGATCGTCGTGGGACACACTCGTGGACTGCTTCGGATCGTGGGTGAGTATTTTTGTGGTTTGTTATGTTAATATTTATTCCGTAAAAGACAATGGCTTCGGGGAACAATGTGACAAGTATTGGTAAGTATGTTACTCTATGTTATATGTACTGTATGTCTATGTATGTATTGTATGAATGTATTGTATGTAGTATGTATGTAGTATATATGTGGTATGTATGTAGCATGTAGTATGTATGTAGTATGTATGTAGCATGCCTGTAGCATGCAGTATGTATGTAGCATGCATGTAGTATATATGTAGTATGTATGTAGCATGTAGTATGTATGTAGCATGTATGTAGTATATATGTAGTATGTATGTAGCATGTAGTATGTATGTAGCATGTATGTAGTATGTATGTAGTATATATGTAGTATGTATGTAGCATGTAGTATGTATGTAGCATGCATGTAGTATATATGTAGTATGTATGTAGCATGTAGCATGTATGTAGTATGTATGTAGTATGTATGTAGCATGTAGTATATATGTAGTATGTATGTAGCATGTAGTATGTATGTAGCATGCATGTAGTATGTATGTAGTATGTATGTAGTATATATGTAGTATGTATGTAGCATGTAGTATGTATGTAGCATGCATGTAGTATATATGTAGTATGTATGTAGCATGTAGTATGTATGTAGCATGCATGTAGTATGTATGTAGTATGTATGTAGTATATATGTAGTATGTATGTAGCATGTAGTATGTATGTAGCATGCATGTAGTATATATGTAGTATGTATGTAGCATGTAGTATGTATGTAGCATGCATGTAGTATGTATGTAGCATGCATGTAGTATGTATGTAGCATGCATGTAGTATATATGTAGTATGTATGTAGTATATATGTGTTATGTATGTAGTATATATGTGGTATGTATGTAGTATGTATGTAGTATGTATGTAGTATGTATGTAGCATGTAGTATGTATGTAGCATGCATGTAGTATGTATGTAGTATTTTTTTTTTTTTTTTTTTTTTTTTAACATTTAACACATTAGCCGGATGATGGGACTACTACTGTCCCATCATTGGCTAATGTGTCAATCACTGTCATGGTAGCAGGCATCGCCAGATGGGACTTGTAGTCCCATCGGACGATGCTTGCACAGACCCCCGGACATCAGCAAACCCCCCCGGCAGGCCGGCACAGACCCCCACAGGGTGCACAGACCACCGGCAGGCCGGCACAGCCCCCCGGCAGGCCGGTACAGACCCCCACAGGGTGCACAGACCACCGGCAGGCCGGCACAGCCCCCCGGCAGGCCGGCAGAGACCCCCGGAAGGCCCGAAATGACGGCGCATCATGATGCGCACACACCGCGCATCATGATGACGTCAGGCTGTCAATCAACTTTGAACTTCCGATTCCGATGCCGAATTCCGATATTGAAAAAATATCGGAAGTCGGTATCGGAATTCCGATACAGCAAGTATCGGCCAATACCCGATACTTGCGGTATCGGAATGCTCAACACTAGTGTTCACATTTCCAAAAATTATTGGCAGACACCATCAAAGTGGCATCAATTTCACGAGAGTAGAAATAGTATAATAATGACTGATAGGCCTTCCACTATGCACAATCCAGCAGATCGACACCCAGCCAGGAGTGTCCACATTTTCAAAAATTATGGGCAGACACTACCAAAGGGGCATCAATTTAATCACAGTAGAAATAGTATTAAGGGGACTGACAGGTCTTCCAATACACCCAACCGAGCAGATGGACACCCAACCAGGAGTTTTCAAATTATGAAAAAAGAGAGCATGAAACCACAGAAGTGGCATCATTTTCACGAGAGTAGAAATAGTATAATAAGGACTGACAGATCTTCCACTACGACCAATCCAGTAGATCGACACCCAACCAGGAGAGTTCACAATTCCAAAAATTATGGGCAGACAATACCAAAGTGACATCAATTACACCACAGAATAAATAGTACAATAGGGACCGACAGGTTTTCCACTGCACTCAACCCAGCAGATGCACACCCAACCAGTAGTGTTCACATTTTCAAAAATTATTGGCAGACACTACCAAAGTGGCATCAATTTCACAAGTATAGAAATAGTATAATAGTGACCGACAGGTCTTCCACTATACCCAACCCAGCAGAAGGACACCCAACCAGGAGTTTTCAAATTTATAAAAATGAGGGCCTGACACCACAGAAGTGGCATAAATTTCAAGAGAGCAGAAAAAGTATAATTGGGACCGACACGTTTTCCACTACAGCCAACCTAGCCGATGTAGACCACCCTTGACTGTTCACATTTCCACAATTTTATGTCAACATCTGCAGTTGCAGCAGCAACAGCAGGCACAGAAGCCACACTTAAGTTATCTCAGAGTGCAGGTATGCGTCATTAATGCAGCATACTAAAAAATGCAATATCGCCTAGTCTGTACAGTCGGCGATTTGGGTGCAAAAGTCCTTGGAGAATAATAATATCACCTTCATACCTTCATACCTTCATACAGGTAACCAGCTTTTCCAATCTCTGCTCTGAATCCACTCCTGTGTCTCCATTCAATGTCAGCAAGCAGTTAATCCTGAATGCTATCTATGTGTTTTCAACTCTGCAAACTTATATCTGGTAACCAGCTTTTCCAATCTCTGCTCTGAATCCACTCCTGTGTCTCCATTCAATGTCAGCAAGCAGTTAATCCTGAATGCTATCTATGTGTTTTCAACTCTGCAAACTTATATCTGGTATATAGTTTTTTTCAACTTACTCTGCTTGTCCCCTTATGTTGTGAGGTCAAGAAACTTTTCAAAGTGCTTTATGATCCATGTAGTGCTGGACATGTGTTTATTTGACCACAACATTTTATTGGGTCCTGGTGTCTCAATTTAGTGTGATTGATTAACGAGAAGAGAGTGCCAAAAAAAAAACAAAAAAAACTTAGCCTTAATCTCCTATATATTCGGACATAGCTAGGGGGAGCATTTATGCAGGGGTGGCATTTACGCACATGTAATCGAAGTACATGTATCAAAGTACTTCTGGCAGTTATAACATGGCAGTTAGACAGGGCAGGAGACAGGTAAGACATTTATATACATCTACTCCCTGTACATTTGGGGTGCAACAAATATATACCATATGCATTTGTGTAATTTATATCCTGGCCGCTGCATTCACACACATCCACCGCCCTGGCATTAATTCTCCACACTCCATCCATATTGGCCCCTCACTCCTTTCCTCTCCTATGTGTAGCACTCACGCTCTTTTCACATTGTTAAATTGCACAGATCCAGGCAGTCCCACCATTCAACACCAGAGACGCTCTCACAAATCACTTAACCATCTGCTCACTCTTTCTATCCTCCTTCTCCTAGTCGCAGGAGACATTGCTCCCAACCCTGGTCCCCCATGTTATAGAAAGTCAAACCCCCCCACTGCTACACTCAGAAACCCCTCTAATCTTATTAATATTCCCTGCATGCCATCTGTCTCTCTTAATTGTGCACTTTGGAATTCTCGCTCAGTGTGTAACAAACTCTCCTTCATTCATGACTTCTTCCTTTCTAATTCTCTTAACCTCCTGGCTCTTACTGAAACCTGGATCCAGCAGTCAGATACTACCGCTGCTGCTGCTCTTTCATATGGGGGGCTACACTTCTCTCATACCCCAAGATCAGACAATAGAGCTGGTGGAGGCGTTGGTCTGCTCCTATCACCAAAATGTACCTTTCAGGTTATCCCTCAAGTACCCTCACTTGTCTTCCCTTCTTTTGAGGTCCATGACGTCAGACTCTACACCCCCTTCTCCATGCAAGTGGCGGTGGTGTATCGTCCTCCCGGCCCCTCCCATCAGTTCCTGGATCATTTTGCCACTTGGCTTCCACATTTTCTCTCCTGTGACATCCCTACCCTCATCATGGGAGATTTCAACATCCCCATTGCTCTTCCCCTCTCCCCATCTGCTACTCACCTTTTATCTCTAACCTCCTCATTTGGCCTTTCGCAGCTCACTAATTCTCCAACGCATGAAGACGGAAACTCCCTCGACTTGGTCTTCTCTCGGCTTTGTGCAGTGGATGATTTTGCAAACTCCCCTCTCCCGCTCTCTGACCACAATCTTCTTTCATTCTCTATAAAGAACTGCCAGGCTGCTCAGGTCACCCCCACTGTCCAGACTTATAGAAACATACAGGCCATTAACACCCAGAAACTTATGAAGAACTTGCAGTCTTCATTGGCCCCTATCTCCTCCCTCTCATGTCCTGATTCTGCATTGAAGCATTACAATGAAACACTTCAAACTGCCCTGGATGAATTTGCACCCCCTATAAATAGAACACCACAACACAGACGGCGACAACCCTGGCACACGGTGCAAACACGTTTCCTGCAGCGGTGCTCCAGGTGCGCTGAACGTCTGTGGAGAAAATCCAATCTACACGAAGATTTCATCCATTTTAAGTTTATGCTTAGAACATACAACACTGCCCTTCACCTCTCCAAACAAACCTATTTCAACACCCTCATCACCTCACTGTCCAATAACCCGAAACGTCTCTTTGACACTTTTCATTCACTACTCAATCCAAGAGTACAGGCCCCAACCACGGAGCTCCGAGCTGACGATCTGGCCAATTACTTCAAAGAAAAAATTGACCAGATCCGACAGGAAATTATCTCCAAATCCCCTCATACCATGCACCGTCCTCCCTCCCCCACTGCATCTAACTCACTCTCTGATTTTGAACCAGTCACAGAAGAAGAAGTAAGCAGGCTCCTTGCATCTTCTCGCCCAACTACTTGCACCAGTGACCCATTTCCGTCACATCTCCTCCAGTCCCTTTCCCCTGCTGTCACCCCTCACCTAACTAAAATATTTAACCTCTCTCTCTCTTCTGGTATTTTTCCCTCCTCATTTAAGCATGCCATCATACATCCACTACTTAAAAAACCATCCCTCGACCAAAACTGTGCTGCTAACTATAGACCTGTCTCTAATCTTCCCTTCATCTCTAAACTCCTGGAACACCTGGTCCACTCCCGTCTTATCCGCTGTCTCTCAGAAAACTCTCTTTTCGACCCTCTCCAATCCGGTTTCCGCTCTTTACACTCCACTTAAACTGCCCTCACTAAAGTCTCTAATGATCTGCTAACAGCTAAATCAAATGGTCATTACTCCATGCTAATTCTCTTGGATCTCTCTGCAGCATTCGACACTGTGGATCATCAGCTCCTCCTCACTATGCTCCATTCCATTGGCCTCAAGGACACCGTTCTCTCCTGGTTCTCCTCCTATCTCTCCGACCGCTCCTTTACTGTTTCTTTTGCCGGTTCCTCCTCCTCTCACCTTCCCCTTACTGTTGGGGTTCCTCAGGATCGGTTCTAGGCCCCCTCCTCTTCTCCTTGTACACTGCCCCTATTGGTCAAACAATCAGTAGATTTGGTTTCCAGTACCATCTCTATGCTGATGACACCCAATTATACGCTTCTTCTCCTGACATCACGCCAGCCTTTCTAGAAAACACTGGCGATTGTCTAAACGCTGTGTCTAATATCATGTCCTCACTATATCTGAAACTGAACCTGTCAAAGACTGAACTCCTGGTGTTTCCTCCCGCTACTAATGCACCTATACCCGACATTGCTATTTCTGTGTGTGGTTCCACTATTACTCCCCAGCAACATGCCCGCTGTCTTGGGGTCATACTTGATTCCGAGCTTTCCTTTGCCCCCCACATTCGATCACTGGCTCGCTCTTGTCATCTGCACCTCAAAAACATTTCTAGAATTCGACCTTTTCTTACTTTTGACTCTGCATAAACTCTTACTGTTTCTCTTATTCATTCTCGTCTTGACTATTGTAACTCTCTTCTAATCGGTCTCCCTCTTACCAAACTCTCCCCTCTCCAATCTGTCTTGAATGCTGCAGCCAGGATCATATTCCTCACCAATCGTTACACCGATGCCTCTACCTTGTGCCAGTCATTACACTGGCTACCCATCCACTCCAGAATTCAGTATAAACTTATTACCCTCACCCACAAAGCCCTCCATGGCTCAGCACCACCCTACATCTCCTCCCTTGTTTCAGTATACCACCCTACCCGCGCCCTCCGTTCTGCTGATGACCTGAGGTTAGTATCCTCAATAGTCAGAACCTCCCACTCCCGTCTCCAAGACTTTACACGTGCCGCGCCAATTCTTTGGAATGCACTTCCCAGGTCAATACGATTAGTCCCCAATCCCCACAATTTTAAGCGTGTCCTGAAAACGCATTTATTCAGACTGGCCTATCGCCTCAACACATTAACCTAACCTATCCCTGTGTGGCAGAGCCAAAAGTTTTACCATAACCAGGTTCCCAGCATCATGTTCCCACATGCTTTATGCATCCATTAGCCCTCTGTGTCTGTACTGTTACACACTTAACATTATGGCTGGTCCATACAATCAGAGCAACTGTTACCACCCACCTTTCGTGTCTACCTCTTTCCAAATAGACTGTAAGCTTGCGAGCAGAGCCCTCACTCCTCTTGTTATTTGTTATAATCTACTGTATGTGATTATTGTTATGCTGTAATGTCTATTGTCTGTACAAATCCCCTCTGAAATGTAAAGTGCTGCGGAATATGTCGGCGCTATAAAAATAAAATTTATTATTATTATTATTGGAGATCCATGACTTGTTCATCTTGATGAAAGTTAGGTTGTCTACACTTGCAGGGTAGAGCCGGCTGCGTTTATCCATCAGGATACCACCAGCAGTGCTGAAGCCACGTTCTGAAAGAACGCTGGCTGCCGGGAACAATTAAAGCTCCAAGGTATGTGAGGTGAGCTCAGGCCACTCATTCATTTTTGAAGACCAAAATGTGAAAGTAAAGAAAAATAGGGAATTATCTCCAGTGATGAATGACTCCACTTGTCAAATGAAAACTTAACTTTTAATCGAATCCATTAAAACATATAACCAGTGTAGGTAACAATACCAATACCAGATATTCCAAACATATGTAAAATACCAATGCGTTTCAGCATCTAGCCTTAATCATGGTGTGAATAGAAAGGAAACATAGGACTCTAATATATCCCAGTCATGAATGCAACAGGTGGTAAAAATCAAGTTAAAGAACAATGAGGGAATTAACCGCATACACAGAAAAATATTAATAACATATTATAAAAGCACTGAAACAATGCATATTAGCAAAAAAACAAAAAACAAAAAAACAAACAAAAAAATTGCTAGTTATGCTGTAAGATTAAATCCTGTCTTGAATTCATGCCCATTGGAACTCTTGTATGTAACTTGTAAATCCAGAAAGATTATCTATTTAAAATATTTATTATATGATCACCCCCTCTCTTGGGTTTAAAGACCATCTCAATAACCTTAAACTTTAACCCCTTAATGACCGCAGATACATCTTTTAACAGCAGTAGTTAAGGGTACTTAAACCATAGCGCTGTCAATTCACAGTGCTGTGGAAAATGTGTATAGCGCCCCCAGAGTCTGAAGTTCTCTGGGGTCTGTTGTGATTGCTGTTATAAATCATATAACAGCGACCTCAAAAAAAAAAATCTAATGTGCCATTTAATTTCTCTCTCCTCTGATGTGATCGCACATCAGAGGAGAGAGAAATAGGGTCTTCGATCCCCCCCGATGTCCCTGAGTCCTTCTCCCTCCCCTCACGGCCGCCAGTGTCTTCTTCCGGTAAGAAAATGGCCATGCCTACTCATCCAAGTGCCTGTGGTGAAATGCACCCTGGCAGATATACAGAAGATTTAGTCAAGGAATGTGTGATGTTGTAGCGCAGGCACAACTTTCTTAGAAAAGTAATGGCAACTGGTACAGGGGTACTGCGACAGCCATCAACTTTCAGGAAACCATCTGTATCTACCAGTCGGAAAGGCAGTATTTACATGGCCAACAGGTTGGAGACGGTGTAATTCAAACTCTTAGCTTTGTCATGCATAGGAGGAAATAATCTTTTATGTGACCACAACTGCAGTGTTAGGCATCAGGTTCCTGCAGCTGCACAGTGGGAATCCAGAGCCTTGCATCTGGTGGTCTCCCATTCTCCACTGACTGCTCTGGAGCCTGCACAGCAATCTCAGCGTCCCAGACGCCCTGCTCACACCAGTTCTGTAGGACGGGTTGTTGCTGCCACCTCTGGGTCAGCAATAGCAGCACAGGCTGTCCTGCAGCAAGCCACTCCAGAGGCTAAGTCCTCTCGTCCTGCTACTGGGCATGCTCACGAGACGATATCCCATTGGAGATCGGGAGTCACGTGCTCAGGTCCTGCTCCTGATCTGATTGGTCCATCTCAGAGATCTGCAAGGTCCCGGCAGCGCACGGCTATAAAAGGACCGCATGGCCGCTCGGCCATGCGCTAGTATAGACTCTTCTTGCTAGATGTATTAATGGTGATGGATGTATGATTCTGGTGACTGACTTATTAAGATTCCCCTCCCTCTGATATTACGCATGTGGATAGGGAACTATAAAAGAGTCAGCGCCAGTCAGTGGCAAATCTTAGGCCACTGTGCACACCGCACCTCTACACTAGCGTCCGGTGGTGTCACGTCTCTCACGGCACTATCGCATAGCGGCTGTGTCTGCCGCCGCGCTGCATTCAGCAGCACTTACCGGCATCCGCAATAGCGACGCCACACACATGGTAGGTCTAGACAGACACCGTCCCCTGTCTTGGACCCGTGTCCTGTGACCAGATACCGTGCGTGCAATTTCGCTGAGACCTGTGAGTCTAACAGGCTCGGTGTTTATGTTTATGTTACAGCGCCTCTGTGAGTTAACAGAGTCTGCTCTGCGCACATCGGGTGACGTTGAACCTGTGCGCATTATACCGCCATATAGTGTGTCTGCCATTGTCTAGCAGCGGTTTTAACACCTACTGCACGGTGGACCCTTGGCGGCGAAAGCACTTTCTATTATTTAATATTTAGTGCGTTCCACCGTCCCTAACATTATATCAGCGCCAGGGTCTGGCTAGTAATGGTGGACCAACAGCAGCTGTGGCAGTACATTCGGCAGCTGGAGGGCAGGTTGGTGGCTCTCGAGAGTCCCACCTCAGCTGCGAATGCTACAGCGGCCGCTGTTCAGGCAGTCGCAGAGGCTGTCTCACGTATGCCCACGCTCACATCGGCACTGTCATTATCCCGTCTCCCGCTGCCCGACAAGTTTTCGGGTGACAGCGCCACCTGTAGAGGATTCATGAGCCAGTGCTCTATTCAGCTTGAGCTACTGGCCGCATGGTTCCCTACAGAGCGGGCTAAGGTGGGGTTTCTTGTCTCCCTCCTGTCGGGCAGGGCGTTAGAGTGGACTACGCCATTGTGGGAGTGTGATGACCCCGTGGTTCTGAGCGCTGCTCAGTTTCTCAAATCCATTAAGCAGGTCTTTTTGGGACCACGGGTCACTCACGACACCTCTCTCCAACTATTAGCCCTAACACAGAGGTCCCTCTCGGTCAGCCATTACGCCGTTCGATTCTTGACATTGGCTTCCGAGCTGGAGTGGCCTGATAAGACACTCGTCCCTGTGTTTTGGAGAGGGTTAGCGGAGCATGTCAAGGATGCTCTAGCAACCAGAGAGGTCCCCACAACTCTGGAGGAGTTGATTGCCATTTCCACTCGCATTGATCTCCGGTTTACAGAGCGCGGGCTGGAGCGTGCGCAATCCAGGCGAAGGGTTATGTTGGCTCCCACCTTCTCCGAGCCTCTAAAATTTCCCGCTCAGGAGCTGATACCTTCTGAACCTATGGAGGTGTCTCGCGCCGGTCCCAAGCCGCGTCCGGTGCGAAGCTCCGCACGTTGTTACCAGTGCCAGCAGTTTGGTCACTCGGCTAACACCTGTTCACTGCGGTTGAAAAAACGATCACGTCCAGTGGTCGTAGGTGGGGGTCTATCAGATATGAAACCTTTCTCTCCCAAACTGGCATTCCGTGGGACCTTAGATAGCGGAGCTTCCACCTGGGAGGCAGAGGTCACCGTGGATTCCGGGGCAGAAGGGAACTTTATGTCCTCGTCCTTCGCTCAAAAGCACGCTATTCCGCTGGTGTTACTGCCCCAACCCTTGACCATCAGGGTGGTTAATGGTGCACCTTTACCATCTCAGGTTACCCACCAGACAGCACTACATGGGCTCTCAATCTGACCATCCCACCGTGAGTTTTTGTCCCTGTTCATTTTGCCAGATGGCATCGACCAGGTGCTTCTCGGAGTTCCCTGGCTCTGTTGCCATTCCCCTCATATTGATTGGGCTTCAGGGAATATACTGGGTTGGAGCAAGGACTGTGAGGGAAGGTGCCTGAGAGGCAGTGTTCAGGTAGCTTCCACTGAAGTGCCAGTGGATCTCTCCGCGCTTCCCGAACAATACCACCAGTACGCAGACGTCTTCTCTAAAAAAATCTGTGGAGACGATTCCGCCGCACCGTCCACTGTCCGATAGATCAATTGCCAGGCACTGAACCTCCTAGAGGCTGCGTGTATCCGCTATCTCTCCCCGAGACAAAGGCTATGTCTCAATATATCCGGGAGAACCTGGCAAGAGGTTTTATCAGAAAGTCGGTGTCACCGGCTGGTGCAGGGTTCTTCTTCGTGCAGAAGAAGAGTGGAGAGTTACGCCCCTGCATTGACTACAGAGGTCTCAACTCCACAACAGTTAAAAACAAGTACCCTCTTCCGTTGATCTCTGAGTTATTTGACAGGTTGCGAGGGGCCTGGATCTTTACAAAATTAAATCTACTGGGGGCGTACAACCTGATCCGCATTCGCGAAGAAGACGAGTGGAAGACAGCTTTTAATACCAGGGATGGCCACTATGAATATCTGGTCATGCCCTTTGGCCTCTGTAGTGCACCTGCTGTCTTCCAGGATTTTGTTAACGACGTCTTCTGCGATATGCTCTCTTCCTCGGTGGTGGTCTATCTGGATGACATCCTCATCTTTTCGCCAGATTTGACCTCCCACCGGAGAGACGTCTGCAGGGTCTTCGACTGTCTGCGGGCGAACTCTCTCTTCGCCAAGCTGGAGAAGTGCCAGTTTGAGCAGGAGTCCTTACCGTTCCTGGGCTACATCATCTCGGCCCAGGGGTTGGCTATGGATCCTGCCAAATTGCAAGTGGTAATGGTCTGGCAGGAGCCCCATTCACTCAAAGCGGTGCAGCGCTTTTTGGGGTTCGTCAACTATTACTGCCAGTTCATCCCTCACTTCTCCACATTGGTAGCTCCTCTGGTTGCCCTCACTAAGAAAGGAGCTAATCCCAAGGCTTGGTAAGAACAGGTCTCCAAGGCCTTCTCCCGCTTCCGCTTCACCTTGCACTATCTGTCTGGAGAGAAGAACGTCCGTGCGGATGCTCTCTCCCGCTCGGTGGTTTCAGCGGAGGAAGAGGAGGCTGAGCTTCGGCTAATTCTCCCTACTGAGAGTTTCAGGACCGTGGCCACAGTTGCTCTCGAGTCAGTGCCGCCGGGCAAGACCTTTGTCCCTCCTCAGCTATGGCAGGAGGTTCTCGCGTGGGCACACGCGTCCAGGGTGGGTGGTCACTTCGGCAATAAGCAGACCACAGAACTCCTGTTAAGGTCTTATTGGTGGCCACACATGGCCCAGGACACAAAGGAATACATACAGGCATGCGTCTCGTGTGCGCGGAACAGGTCCTCTAGACAGAGGCCGGCTGGGTTACTGTATCCTCTGCCGGTGGCAGACAGACCTTGGGAGACGGTTGGCATGGATTTTGTGGTTGGCCTGCCCAAGTCTGGAGGCAGTATGGTCATCTGGGTGGTCACCGAACATTTTTCTAAAATGGTGTATCTGGTGCCACTCGCGTGACTGCCATCCGCTCGTGGTCTTGCCACACTGTTCATAAAACATGTATTCCGTTTGCATGGCATGCCGGACAATATTGTTAGTGACCGAGGTCCCCAATTCGCGTCTCGGTTTTGAAGGGAGCTCTGCAGTCTACTCAGTATTGAGCTAAATCTGTCCTCCGCTTATCATCCCAAGATGAACGGGTTGGTTGAGAGAGCCAACCAAACTCTGGTCACGTACCAGCGACATTTTGTCTCTGCCAGGCAGGACGACTGGGCATCGCTACTACCATGGGCTGAATTTTCCCTGAATAACGCAGTGGCTGATTCCACTGGTCAGACGCCGTTCCTTCTTAATTACGGCCAGCATCCACGCGTCCCTGTCCCGATGCCAGTGTCCTCCACTGATTCCAGGGTGGCAGACTGGGCAGTGGAGGTTCGCGACATTTGGGATCGCACCCAGGATGCTATTCGAGCCTCTAAAGAAAGAATGAGGGTGTCCGCTGACACACATCGGCACCCCACTCCAACCTTTCCCCCCAGCGACTTCGTGTGGCTCTCTGCTCAAAATATCATGCTGCAGGCCGAGTCCACCAAGTTTCCGCCACGATACATCGGATCTTTTAAGGTTCTCGAGCGAATCAGCTGGGTGGTCTACCGCCTGGCTCTTCCACCACATTTAGCCATCTCTGACGTCTTCCACATGTCCCTTCTCAAATCTGTTCACATGGCTTGGTTCTCTGAGTCATCTGCCAGGTCATCAGACTTGTCTTCGGATTAGTTTGAGGTTAATGCCACTGTGGGACGCAGAATGGTGTGTGACAAAAAATTTTATTTGGTGGACTGGAAGGGTCATGGTGCAGAGGCCCGGACCTGGGAGCCAGTGGAGAACATCCACGCTCCGATCCCGATTGCAATCTTTGAGCCTAGCGAGGATCAGAGGGCGGTCCCTAGGAGGGGGGCAGTGTTAGGCGTCGGGTTCCTGCAGCTGCACAGCGGGAATGCAGAGCCTTGCATCAGTGGCCTCCCATTCTCCACCGACCGCTCAGGAGCCTGCACAGCAATCTCAGTGTCCCAGACGCTCTGCTCAGACCAGTGGTTGTTGCTGCCACCTCTGGGTCAACAATAGCAGCGCAGGCTGTACTGCAGCAAGCCACTCCAGAGGCTAAGTCCTCTCGTCCTGCTACTGGGCATGCTCACGAGGCGATCTCCAATTGGAGATCGGGAGTCACGTGCTCGGGTCCTTCTCCTGATCTGATTGGTCCACCTCAGAGATCTGGAAGGTCCTGGCAGCGCACGGCTATAAAAGGACCGCATGGTCGCTCAGCCATGCGCTAGTATAGACTCTTCTTGCTAGATGTGTGAATGGTGATGGATGCATGATTCTGGTGTCTGACTTATTAAAATTCCCCTCCCTCTGATATTACGCATGTGGATAGGGAACTATGGAAAGAGTCAGCGCCAGTCAGTGGCAAACCTTAGGCCACTGTGCACACCTCTACACTAGCGTCCGGTGGTGTCACGTCTCTCACGGCACTATCGCATAGCGACTATGTCTGCCACCGCGCTGCATTCAGCAGCACTTACCCGTGACCGCAGTAGCGACGCCGCATGCCCGGTAGGTCTAGACAGACACCGTCCCCTGTCTTGGACCTGTGTCCTGTGACCAGATACCGTGCGTGCAATTTCCCTGAGACCTGTGAGTCTAACAGGCTTGGTGTTTTTGTTTATGTTACAGTGCCTCTGTGAGTTAATAGAGTCCGCTCTGTGCACATCAGGTGACGTTGAACCCATGCGCATTATACCGCCATATAGCGCGTCTGCCATTGTCTAGCAGCGGTTTTAACACCTACTGCACGGTGGACCCCGGGCGGTGAACGCACTTTCTATTATTTAATATTTAGTGTGTTCCGGTGTCCCTAACATGCGGTACCGTGGGCTGGCCACAGTGCTGAGAGAGAGCGGAGTACGGTGAACTGGACAAACTGCTAGACCATTCGAGAGGTGCTGGAGATGTTACGATGGATTGAGGAAGTTGCGGTGTACTCATTCTCTGATATCAGTCAAAAACAGCAGGTATGTCCACTTCTGTTGCAGCTGACGGCGGACTTTCAGTCAGCGTGATTGGAGTGGGTAAAGAATCCGAGGTTTTGCGGTCAAAGACCTGCATCTCAATAGTTGTCAAGGTAACAGTGGAGGAGGAAGAAGCAGCAGATGCCATTTATGAGGCGGTTGATGGTTGTTGAGGTCCGCTGATCTGCATTTTAGCACAGTGGGATTCCCAGAGAAACGCCTGCTGATTGCACATGTGAAGGTTCATACATGTAGTAGTCAAATTATTGCACTTTTTACCTCTACTCAGTTTTTTTTGCAAAGTTGGCAGATAACATGAGGTGGCTCATCCTTTGCAGTGTCAAAAAAGATCCAGGCATGGCAACCCTTGCCACCTCTGTGAGTTGCGGACTCTCGGATGTTGCTGGTCACAACCACAGTTATGGCTGATTATGCATTGTTCGTCGTGTCTGGATCACTACGTGTCAGCTACGTATGGTGCAACTTAACCTCCTCGTCTTTTTCCTCAGATGACCTACTCAGCTGTGTGCCTCTATGTTCATGCCAACTGGGATCTACCACATCATCATTATCCTCTATGTTATCATATTCCTTACCCTTGGAGTCGCCATCCTCATCTTCCTGTCCTGACAGCACAGTACAATCGGCGTGAGCCTCGTCTCATCAGGATCACCTCCCCCCGTGGTTAATGTTTGATGACAAGGGTCAGGATGCTGCTCGGACCCTACTTCTTCCTGCCCCGGATCCAAGCTAAAATAATTTTGGGCATCGGTGCAGATTTCCTTCTCTTGATTCTGTGAAGCTTTTGAGTACACTTATGTTGACCATGGCATAGAATGTGTGAACAGCTCTTCAGACTCACCCATCTGTGGTTCCATACAGCCAGTTGTACAGCTGTAGATTTGGGACGTGGAAGGAAGCAAGGGTAATTTGGGTGCTCCATCTGTGGACTGTACTGGGTGTGATGTTGAGGTGGAGGAAGCACATGCTCTTACTAGACCTCATCAACAAGGCGTACCGCTGTGCGTCTGCCAAAGAAAGATAGTGGAGTAGCCAGTCGTCTTTGCATAGGACGTGACGTTGTTGGTTCATTAGTGCTTTCACAAATATTTCCACCTACCCCACGTACACCTTGAACACCAAGCCTAATCCACCTTCCATGATGGCCTCACTTTTTCCCAGTCACATTGCTCAGGTAGTGTGCTAGGAGCACAGTATTAGCAACAAAAAATTAGATTTTAAACTCTGCACCAGCTCTGCAAATTGCTGAATTTCAGCGGCAGTAAATTACAAGGTGAAATATGGCGTGCTGAATCACTTTAGTCACAGAAGGAAAAATTGTCTGAGTGTGGATGAAGCCTGTATGAAAAAGAACACATGCTACAAAAAAATTTGAAAATGAGATGTCCCCTACTGTATGACGTTAGTAACAGGAGAAGTTTTTTGGTGCCTGTGGATTAGGCCTCTATAACAGACTAGATGCTACAAACAATTTGAAAGTGAGATGACCCCTACTTAGGGATGAGCAAGTAGTGAAGTATTCGGACTCGCTGTACTCGTTACGAGTACCTCCTAATACTCGGGTACTCGTAACGAGTAGCGAGTCCAATGTACGTCTATGGGAAATGCGAGTAATGGGCTGTGTGTGTGTGTGCTGGGCTGGGTGGGGACTGTGCGAAAACTGTGCCGGGCTATGTGGGACTGTGCTGGCCTGTGCGAAGACTGTGCCGGGCTGTGCGGGACTGTGCTGGTCTGTGAGAAGACTGTGCCGAGCTGTGCGGGACTGTGCTGGGCTTTGCAGGTACTGTGCGGGACTATGCCGGGCTGTGTGGGACTGTGCTGGGCTTTGCAGGTACTGTGTGGGGACTATGCCGGGCTGTGTGGAACTGTGCTGGCCTGTGCGGGACTGTGCTGGGCTGTGCAGGTACTATGCGGGGACTATGCCGGGCTGTGCGGGACTGTGCTGGGATTTGCAGGTACTGTGCGGGGACTATGCCGGGCTGTGTGGGACTGTGCTAGCCTGTGCAGGGACTATACCGGGCTGTGTGGGACTGTGCTGGACTGTGCGGGGACTGTGCTGGGCTGTGCGGGGACTGAGCGGGGACTGTGCCAGGCTGTGCGGGACTGTGCTAGGCTGTGCGGGGACTGTGCTGAGCTGTGCGGGGACTATGTGGGCTGTGCCGAATATTGCGAGGTGAGTAGTGAAATACTCGCCGAGTACCGAATCCTAACGAGTATACTTGCTCATCCCTACTGTATGATGTTAGTAACAGAATAATTTTTTGAGGCCTGTGGATAAGGTCTCTACAACAGACTAGATGCTACAAACAATTTGAAAGTGAGATGTTCTCTACTGTATGATGTTAGTAATAGAAAATATTTTTTGAGACCTGTGGATTTGGCCTCTGTAACATTCCAGATGCTACAAACAATTTCAAAGTGAGATGACCCAAACTGTGTGGTGTTACCAACAGAATTTTTTTTTTTTAGTGTGGGTGATGCCTGTATAAACTAAAAGATATGCTCCAAAGAATTTCAAATTTGGATTTAGCCTGCTGTATCACATTTGTAAAATCCCAAAAATGTTGCTTTTTACTATGTGCAACAGCTCTGCACACACAACAATTTTTTGTTATGTGTGTGAGGTCTTCAGACAGCTTAATTTCAACCCAACAAAATGACAATGTGGGATACGGCGGGTTGTATCACATTTTGCAACAGAAAAATTATAATTTTTTTAACGTGCGTTTGGTCTGCAGACAGTTTCATTTCACTGCCACAAAATGACAATGTGGAATACGGTGAGCTGTATCACATTTAGCAACAGAAAAAAAATTATATTTTTTTTAATGTGCATAAGCTTTGCACACTGTGGAATTTAACCGCCTATAAGTAACAAGGTGAGATATGGCATTGTGAATGATGCTAGCAACTGCCCCAAAAAATATTTCTTCATGTGCAACAGCTCAAATCACAGAACTATGTCACTACAGCACTAAATGACAAAGTGCGATATTACATGCTGCTTCACATTTAGCAGCACAATAGAAGCAGTGCACAACCCACTTGTATGACACATGCCCTGCTGTCTTTGTCTGTGGACCTCAGTAATGGGAAAAAAATTGCTGGAAAGTCGATTTCACAGCCACACTGGACACCACCTAGCTAAACTATCTGAGTAAGAAACAACCGCCTAGCTAACAAGGTAAAATATAGGTTCTAACACTGCCAGCATTCAGGAGCACCCTCTCTGCACTGTTAGAGTGTCAAAATGGCGATAAACAAGATGGCCGCCCTTTATATGGAGAGGGACATGTGATTTCATCAGCCAATGACACAAGCCATAGGATCCAATAACCAAAGACCTTCCCATTCTGATAATATAAGTTCACAGCTGCCTGCTTTATTTTGTATGACGATGTGCTTGGTCCTTATTATCACTGTGCACATCTTTTCATTTTCCTCCCCTTTTCCATGTACTGTAGTGTCCGCTTTTTATTCATTTTTATGTATTTTCAATAAAATTATGTATTTTATGGATTTATTGACTGTTTGTTCTTTTGGTACTTTCTTGACAAATATGCAGTCATCCTGCTTAGTCCTGTATCCCTATATGTACATGTGGGAATACTAATACTGCTATATTGTTGATCTGGCCATACATACTCCATGACACTTTTGACTTCCACATGTATTATGTCTGCTACCTGTTTATTCCACATGTATTCAGCAAGTTGCAAATCACGCAGATGAGACGAAGAAAACGAAATCTGAGCACGCCAAAATACTCGGAGGACACCCGAGCATGCTCTGAAAAACCCGAGCAACGAGTATACTTGCTCATCACTAGTCAACAGCTGTCCGAAATCAAGCCCTGGTGTTAGTAATGAAGAGATGTCTGTCAAGTAGACTTAATAGCTGTCTACAAATATCTAAAGGGCTGTCACATTGTAGAAGGATCAACTTTATTCTCATTTGCACAAGGAAAGACTAGAAGCAATGGGATGAAACTGAATGGGAGGAGACACAGATTAGATATTAGAAAAAACTTTTTGACAGTTAGAGTGATCAATGAGTGGAACAGGCTGCCACGAGAAGTGGTGAGTTCTCCTTCAATGGAAGTCTTCAAACAGAGGCTGGACAGACATCTGACTGGGATGATTTAGCGAATCCTGCTTTGAGCAGGGGGTTGGACCAGATGGCCCAGGAGGTCCCTTCCAACTCTACGATTCTATGATTCTATGAAATACCCCCATTACTAACCCAGTAGTATAAAGAAATAAAGTCAGACACAAAAAAAACTCCCCGATTTTCTCCCTGGTTCACCAATTTATTAAAATAAAATAACTCGCTGGTCTGCAGTATTCCACATGGAGTTCTGACGAAAATCCACATCTCTGTCGTCCAAAATCTATGCAGCTTCGGTCAGAGAATGTAGCTCCATTGCAGTAGCTACCACCTGGTATTTTTAGGTTGGCAATTTTTAGGGTATTAACAATGGACCTTCCCAGCCTGATAATATCAGCCTGCAGCTGTGTGCTTTATCTTTGCTGGTTATTGAAAATGAGGGTCCCCCATATCGCTTTTTTTAATCCATTTTTTTTATTTAATACGTTAAAGGAAAACTGTCATATGATTTTTTTTTTCCTATTTTTAGGATATGTAAATTTTATTGCCCTCACTTCACCGGTTTTCTTATTCTCAGCCCCAGAGAAATGAGATCAGTGCGCTGGCCAATTAAGCATATGTAAATTCAAAATGAATATTCATTGCTTTCCCCACCCACCTCTTGGTGCCAGGTCAGAGATAGTAAAAATCCTCACTGGCACGTAGAAGTGGGCAGGATTATCCTCTGCTTCAAGAGGAGTGTGTGCCCAGCATCACGTTACTGGGTCTTCTACAAGACCCAATGATGCGGTGTGGCCTACCAATCAGTAAGAACTCGAGCATGGTGCTTGATCACCTCTGCTGCTTGATCGAGTATTAAGCAGTGGCAAGCAAGCTTGTTCATCACTAATGTTTTCAGGTCACAAAAAAAGTGGCAATGTGAATAAAAATATGGTATGTATTTATTTCCTAAGTATTTACAATGCCCATATAGTTCCAACCTCCATCATTATAATTCACACAGTAGTTGTCACACTGAAGGATGAATTATGTTCTTTATGGTCTTTGTTATATCAATTATCGTTCTATATACAGAACATTGTAATGAATATGTCATATTTATATGGAGCAAGCCTCTATTGTCCTCTGTTTAAGTCATCTTCAGAATGATTAATGAACATTCCATACATAATAAGCATAGGTAGTAAAGACTTAAATTAAGTCTTTTCAAGCCTCCAAACTCCACTTAGCTATAAATTAAATGATCCATGCTAAATAAAGTCGTATAAATAGCTTTGCGCTTTAGCACATTTTTTTGTTGAATTTTTAGAAGGAAGCAGCTACAACAGTGACAGACATGGTATTGCGACTGGTTCACTTCCAAAATTTTGCTCTTTACATGCTCTGTTAACTTAATGTCTTCTCACTAAATTATATTTAAAATCTTTTGCTTGTTCATGCCAGCTTGCACTTTATGATTCATGTGTTATGATAAGTACGGGTAAAGTTAGGTCAGAGACACCATTTACAAGCGCAAACAAAAAAATCTTCACATTTTTTATCTCATTATTTGCATCTAGTTTTTGCCTTTCTATTCTGTTATTTTATTCTTGCAAGAAAGAAAACACTAATGGTTTGTCTTTTACAGATAACATATTATAAATTAATATTGTCATCAACAATAACAAATCTGTTGCAAACTTATCATAGCTTTCTATAAATAAATAAAATATTGATTTTTCATTACTTCTTCCATATCTTTCAATCTAGCCAGGTTTTTATTTAATATTTAAATTAGCATGAGATTTGCAACACAATTCTGTTTGAAGCATTTCCCTTGGGATACATTGACTGCATGCCTTGATTATGCATATTGAGATCATCCTCATTTTCTAATTGCCATATATTGTGCAATATTATTTTAGGGGATTCTTATCTTTTTTTCAGAAAATACTTATGTAAATTCCCTTAGCAAATCAAGGATGAATTCTATTTATCTGTTTATTTTCAGTTACATTACTTTTTATATTAAGGAAAAGTTTAAAAGGGTTATTTACAGCAATTTGCTTGCCAGGCGCATAGTATTTACTGGGCATCCCCAACCTAGACATTTTGTACAAGAAGAATCAAGTGTGCTAGAAGGAATACAGTTAGTGAAGAGCGAACGTGTTCGCCACTACTCGTTACTCGCCCAAGTATGGTACTCGGCGAGCACCGAGCATTTCCGGGATTACTCGTGGGAACTCAGGTCTCCACACAGCTTTTTTGGTGGACTTTAGAGACCCAATCACGATGAAGGGATTGTCTGCCAGGCAATGAAGCACCGCAGCCATCTTTGTTGTGGTTGGGCAGTGATTGGCTGGTCGCACAGCATCCTCAGGGGTAAAAGAGACCAGACGCTGCCCTGCTTGTCGCATTCAGCTCCGGATTTAGATAGTGTAGGGAGAGCTGCTGCCGAGATAGGGTAAGAGTTGGGGATTTATTAGTCAGTGAGGGGTCTATTATCGTAAACTACTCAAATCCAGCTAAACCGACAGTCCTTCAAAGGACTAATTCCAGAATATATAGGTTCCAGTGTTAAGTAGGCAGGGTAGTGTATGTCGCTCTATACACATCAGTGCAAGGCCTGCAGGCACTGTATGTGTGTATAAACATATCATTGCATACATCAAGAAGGTCCATTCCCTTCTTGTGTACTGGTGCTGCTGCTGCTACCTGTAGGATATATTGCCCATATATACCTAGCCCCAGGTGTAATTGGCTTTGAAAATTTTTTTGGCCAGAGTTAATATAGCTTTTTCTTATTGCAAAGCAATCCAGAGCCCTTTTTTTTCTCCATTTGCATTTTGACAATGCACAATACAGCCAGAACCTTTTTCTAGAACAGTGTGAAAATCCAGCAATTTTAAAGGGGTCCCAAAAATCTCTTTTGAGTGCGCAGAGAAATATTTAATTTTTATGTGGTACGGTTGAGTAGATTTTTTTTGAGTGTCTTACACAATTTCTCGACACTATTTTGCTGAACCCCCCTCCCCCCAAAAAAAGGCCACATATTTTACAGTGTGGTATATCTTTGACACGCCTCATCCATCCGTCTGCTAAAAATTTTGGTCTTTTTAGCCCTAAATTCAATTTTTTTTTTTGTCTGTCACTGTACTTATATACAGCACTATTCAGCCAAAAAAATAAAAAGAATACAGGCCACACATTTTTCAGTGTGGTGTCTCCATGCCAGGTCATATCTGTGCATGCTCAAAGTTTGGCCAGTTTAGGCCAGTTTTCCTTTTTTACCTGGGTGTCACTGTACTTAAATACAACACTATTTAGCTAAAAAATAAAAAAAATACAGGCCACACATTTTTTCGGTGTGGTATCTCCATACCAGCTGATATCTGTGGGGGTTCAAAGTTTGGCCAGTTTAGGCTGGTTTTCCTTTTTTGTCTTGGGTGTCACTGTACTTATATACAGCACTATTTAGCCAAAAAATCAAAAAAATACAGGCCACATATTTTTTAATGTTGTATCTGCGTGATAGCACATATCTGTGCATGCTCAAAGTTTGGCCGGTTTAGGCCGGTTTTCCTTTTTTGTCCTGCGTGTCACTGTACTTATATACTGCACTATTTAAAAAAAAAAAAAAAATACAGGCCACACATTTTTCGGTGTGGTATCTCCGTGCCAGCTGATATCTGTGTGTGCTCAAAGTTTGGCCAGTTTAGGCCAGTTTTCGTTTTTTGTCCTCGATGTCACTGTACTTATATACAGCACTATTTAGCCAAAAAATAAAAAAATACAAGCAATACATTTTTCCGTGTGGTGTCTCCGTGCCAGCTCATATCTGTGCGTGCTCAAAGTTTGTCCAGTTTTGTCCAGTTTTTCTTTTTTGTCTTTTGTCCTGGGTGTCACTGTACTTATATACAGCACTATTTAGCCAAAAAATAAAAACAATACAGGCCACACATTTGTCAGTGTGGTATCTCCCTAACAGGCCTCATTTAGCAGTGCCAAAAATTTGACCATTTTCAGCCTACACATTGTATTTTTTTGGCAGTCTGTTAACGTACTTATTGACACAAATCTGATAAGGCAAAACACATTTTTACCTACAGTCCAGATAGGTAAAAGTGTGATGTTCCAGCACACGTATCACATTCAACTTGCCTCCCAAATCAGCTGTTTGTACTGAACGTGTATAATATTCTAGTCCATTTACAATGGGCTAGGCGCGTGGCTAAGGACAGGGAAGTGGACGTGATGGTGATGGTGCAGGCCGAGAGCAAGCTGAAATTGGTCCACCAAAACATCCTCATCTTCTCGCTGAACCTTAGTGTCTGAAGTCCTAGGGGACCGTGGCAAAACAGCACTATTGAAGCCCGATCAGTCTGAAAAGGTTGTTGGTTGGATAGCGGATAATACTTCCAGTTACTTATCCACCACCAGCAGGTTCAAGGTCAAGTCACAGTAGCCGTGAATCTGGAACACATATTCCTTACCCTGATCCTCCTTCCTCCCACCATGCCGCGTGCCCCGAGACAACTGATCCCACACTCGGACACTCCAAAGAGCTGTTCAGTTTTCCATTTGGAGATTTGTGCCTCTTGCGGGGCAAGATGATATTCCATGTAGCTATGCACAAATATTTAAGCAGCCATGGTCACAAGAGGTGGACGATGGTGAGACAAAATTGCCGGAAAGTCAGGAGGATGACCAGGGTGGGGAAGTGGAAGATGAGAGGGTGGATGATCTAGTAACAGACCCAACCTGGCAGGAGGACATGCAGAGCGAGGACAGCAGCATACAGGGAGAGGTAGGCGTCGCACCACTTCAGGCAAGAAGAAGCAGTGTGGTGGCTGCAGACAGAAGGCATGTAACCGTTCCCCATAACACCAACCTGACAGAAGTTGCCATTTCAACTGTTAGGTCTTCCCGAGTCTGGTTATTTTTTAAAGACTCTGCTGAAAACCCCAAACAGGTCATTTGCAACACCTGTCATGCCAGCATCAGCAGGGGTACCAAAACTACCAGCCTTACCACCACCAACATGATCAGGCACATGGCAGCAAAGCACCTGACTTTGTGGGCCCAACCCCATGCTGCAGGAAAAGTGTCTGTGGGTGACACCACAGCTTCTACCAGTGTTGTGCATGCAAGCCAATCCCTGTCCACGGTGCATGTGAAGATGCCTCCTGCCCTGCACCTCCCGTTGCCCACAGTCAAATAGCACCATCATCAAGCACATCCATGTCCTTGTCTCAGCGCAGCCTTCAGTTGTCCATACCCGAGTCATTGGAACGTAAGTGTAAATACGCAGCCAACGCCCCATAGGCCACAGTACTCAATTCTCATACTTCTCATCAACTTGCGCTTGAAATGTTGCCTTTTAGGCTTGTGGAAATGGAAGCTTTCCGCAACCTGATGGTGGCGGCCGTCCCAAGGTACTCGGTCCCCAGCCGCCACTATTTCTCCCACTGTGCCATCCCGGCATTACACAAGCACGTGTCACATAACATTACCCGTGCCCTCAACAGTTCAGTTACTGGAAAAGTACATCTAACTATGGACACGTGGTCAAGTGCTAGTGGCCAGGGATGGTACATCTCGCTGACGGCACACTGGGTTATCATAGTGGAAGCTTGTACCCAGTCTGACCTTGGGATGGAACACGCCCTCCCGACGCCAAGGATTAAGGGCCATATGTCAATCATGGTTGCCCCCACTGTGTACAGCTCCTGCAACTCCTCCTTCTCCTTCTCTTCAGCCTCCATCTCTGAAATGAGCATATCAGTCACAAGCTGGAAGCACTGCAGCACTGCCAAAGCCAAGCGGCAACAGGCTGTGCTGAAGCTAATTTGCTTAGGTGACAAACCGCACAATGCTGAAGAGTTGTGGACCGCTCTGAAAGAGCAGGCAAATGTGTGGCTGACACCGCTGAATCTCCAGCCAGGCAAGGTGAACCTTGTTGATCAGCGTTTTCTAAAAAGCTATCTGGAGCTGCCAGATCTGCTGGTGAAAGTATGCCGCCTGTGTGCCCATTTTAGAAAGTCAGCTACAGCTTCAGCTGCCCTTGATGTGCTTCAGCAGCGATTACAGATTTCGGCTCAGACTGGTGTGTGATGTCCCCACGCATTGGAACTCTACACTGCATATGTTAGAAAGGATTTGTGAGCAGAAGCGGGCAGTTGTTGAATACCAGCATCAACAAAGCCATCGTTTTTCAGGTTTGACTCCACACATAAGACCTCAGGAGTGGACATGGATGTCAGACATATGTAACATCCTCCAAAACTTTGAGAAGTCCACCAAGATGTTGAGCGGCGATGATGCCATAATTAGCATCATGATCCCGCTCATCTGCATTCTGAAAAGCTCTCTGCTCACAATGAAATAGGATGCATTGCAGGCGGAGCACGAGGACATGGATCATGGAACCATACAGGCTGATTACACACAGCCCAGCCTCATGTCATCCCAATGTGGATTGGTTGACAATGAGGAAGAGGAGGAAGAACAGGAGCTACTTTCATGCGCTATAGACAGGACTACAACCACAACTGTCATACCGTCTTTTCAGCATGGATGGCCTGAGGACAGGGAAGAAGAGGAAGAGAAGGAGGAGGACACCTTGGTCAGTCGTCCTCATGGTGAGGACATGGAAGGCTTGCCTGTTACTCGTCTGGCACACATGACTGACTTTATGTTGCGCTGCCTTTTCTGTGAACCTCATATTGTCAAAATTTTGGGTAACAGTAATTACTGGGAAGTGACACTTTTAGACCCATGCTACAAGGATAACTTTAAATCTCTTGTTCCAGTGGCAAACAGGCATACCAAAATGGTGCAGTACCATAGGGCCATTGTTGCAGAATTATTAAGAAAAATTCCCATCTCAAAACGCTGGCAGTTATGATAACAGTTCGTTGGCCAACCATGGAGGACAGGTGAGAGAGACACAAGTCCACTCCAGCAGAGGCAGGGGAACACTAGCAAAGTTATGGGACAGTTTTCTAAGACCCTCCCATCGCCCTGGCACTGAGGTGCGGGGTAATCTCACAAGAAATGCAATGTTTTCTATGATGCTGAGGGAGTACCTTGCTGACCGTACCAACGTCCTCTGTGATTCTTCTGTGCCTTTTAATTATTGGGTATCTAAGCTGGAAATGTGTTATGAGCTGGCTCTCTACAACTTGGAGGTCCTGGCCTGCCCTGTCACTAGTGTTTTGTCAGAGCAGGTTTTTAGTGCTGCTGGTGGCATTATCAAAGATAAGCGCATTCGCCTTTCAACGGAAAATGCAGACAGGCTGACTCTAATACAAAATGAACAAGGGATGGATTGGGCCTGACTTCTCGACACCACCAAATGATGACAGCAAAGCATAAACTCGAATGTAGTATTTTTTTGGGAGGTGTATTCCCATGCACCTTTTCACAACCAAACACAGGTATACGCTTCCTGATTTTGGCTATTTGGTGTCCTCCTCCTCCTTCTCCTCACCCTCACCATCCACCACCACTCGAACACCAGGGTGAACGTATTCCATCATGCTCCAGCCACTTTGATGCCAGTTACCAAAATACAAAAAATATGTACACCCCTAAGGGGTAATGTTTGCCAGACCATACACTAAGTGTATGGGCATTCCAAGTCTATGAGACCCGCTTCTAGAAATTGGGCCTATTTTTTAATTAGGCCTTCCTCCACGCCTCATCATCCCCCCCAACTAGATCAACAGGGTTGACGTGTTCTATGCTGCTACAGCCATGGTTTGAATTCCGAACAAGGGAGGGTGGTTATGCTGGGCTTTCTTCTAAACCAAAGTGCAAAATTTAACTCAATTCTGAATCAATTTGGAATGTCAGAAGCCAAAGGTATATCAACCCCAATTGAACCATCCTACTTAAAACTGGAAGGAGAAGATGAACGGTTACCTAGCAATGAAAAATACAGACAGGCAGTGGGGGCACCTCGATAGATAGCAACTATGACTCGACCAGATATCACAGCAACAGTTGGAATTCTCTGCAGATATGCAGAAAAAGCACTCCAAAAAGACTGGAATACCATTAAGAGAGTTCTTTGATATTTGAAAGAGAATCAAGTTCTAAGTGTAAGAATATCTGCAACAGATCTAAAACTCACAGGCCATATGGATGCAGATTGGGCTGGTGACTTAAGTAATCATAAATTGACAAGCGGTTATTTGTTCAAGAACTGGAGTTCAATTTCTTGGTCAAGCAGAAAACAGGTGTCTGTAGCCTTGTTACATACAGAAGAAGAGTATGTGTTTGCAAACCACACAAGTCAAGAGGTCATTTGGTTAAACCAATTATTAAGCAATCTTAGTAAGCCATCAACTCAACCGACGGTGATTTATGAAGACAACCAAGGATGCATTTCCTTGCATGCAGTGAGAAGATTAATGTGAGAACCGAACACATTGGCGTTAAACATCATCACCTGCATGACTTGATAGAACATGGCATAATTAAATTTATTTAATGTAAGACTGACCAAATGGTAGCTGATGTTATGACAAAGCCACTTCCAAGACCCAAATTTGAAGAATTTTGAGCTACTATGGTACTAACAGGATAAGTAGTTGAGAAGAATAATGCTTATTATTGTATATATTGCATCAGGATGTTCCTGCTCAGTGTGTGTATGTTTAACAAAATGCTAGTATTACATTTATATAATTAAATCTCAATACAACCTAAAAGGCAAATACATGTTGTCAAGAATCGCATGGCTTGTGATTTGTGCCTGCATTTACAGAGGTTGTGGTTTCACTCATTTAGTGAAGACGTCACACAGAGCACCACATTTAATCAACACTAGACAATATTTTTGGCATAAGTAGCCTGAAAGATTTATTGAATGTCTAGAGATGAGCACAAATAATGTAAATTAAATTAAAATTACATGATTAAACTGTTAGTGAATAATATGAACTAATGCATGTTTGAAATAGGTTTGAGATGCACAGTCAACCACAACCAAGAAACTATACAGAAAATCAATCTTTAAAGATATCTAGAATAAATTGAGATCCCAATGAAAGTAATTGCACTTACTTAAAGCATAATTATTCCCCAGTAAATTCAGAAACATAGCTCAATACTCGCATTTTACTAATAATATACTGTATAAGTTGGAATATAACATATTGAGCTTCTTTCATATTTTAATCTACAGGTGTGTCTCACTAAATTAGAATATCATCATTATTTCAGTTCTTCAGCACAAAAAGTGAAACTCATATATTATATAGAGTCATTACAAACAGTGATCTATTGCAAGTGTTTATTTCTGTTATCGTTGATGATTATGGCTTACAGCCAATGAAAACTCAGAAGTCGTTATATCAGTAAGAATAATTAACAAAAACCACCTCCAAAGGCTTCCTAAGCATTTAAAAAGATCCTTTAGTCTGTTTCAGTAGGCTCCACAATCATAGGAAAAACTGCTGACTTGACAGATGTCCAGAAGGCAGTCATTGACACTCCACATGGAAAGTAGAAAGCAAATTTTGCATTTCATTTGGAAATCAAGGTCCCAGTGTCTGGAGGAAGAGTGGAGAGGCACACAATCCAAGCTGCTTGAGGTCTAATGTGAAGTTTCCACAATCAGTGATGGTTTGGGGAGCCATGTCATCTGCTGGTGTAGGTCCACTGTGTTTTATCAAGACCAAAGTCAGCGTAGCGGTCTACCAGGAAATTTTAGAGCACTTCATGCTTCCCTCTGCCGGCAAGCTTTTTGGAAATGGAAATTTCATTCTCCAGCAGGACTTGACACCTGTCCACACTGTCAAAAGTACCAATATCTGGTTAAAAAGCAACAGTATCACTGTGCTTGATTGGCCAGCAAACTCACCTGACCTTAACCCCAGAATCTAAGGGGTGTTGTCAAGAGGAAGATGAGAAACACCTGACCCAACAATGCAGACGAGCTGAAGGCTACTATCAAAGCATCCTGAGCTTCCATAACATCTCAGCAGTGCCACAGGCTGATTGCCTCCATGCTACACCACATTGATGCAGTAATTGATGCAAAAAGAGCTCCGACCAAGTATTGAGTGCATTTACTGAATATACATTTCAGGAGGCCAACATTTCGGATTTTAAAATCATTTTTCAAACTGGTGTTATAAAGTTTTCTTATTTAATTTTTTGTCTGGCGTTTGTGGTGTCGCGGATGTGCAGTGTACAGCATCATTGGTAAGCTATACTTTGCATCTTTTTTCATAAGGTCAGGTTTAGTATGAACTTGCTTATTAATTCATATATTTCTGGCCACATGAATTTTTTGCACTGTTACATTTAAATACCTGTAGCCTGATCCTGCTTCGCTTTACCACTCATGTTGACTCAACTACTTCCTCTAATTTTTGGAGTCCTCACACATGTATCATGTTTATTGTTGATTCATGTTTTCTTTTCAAAATGTAATATGTATTTTATTCAATAAAAATTCATCTATTTTATCTACATTTTTATTATTGTTATTTTTGAGTGGTGTCATTGGATACTTGTTATCCTTTTTTGCTAATGTATGTTTATAAAGCACCCATTTACATTTGATTGATTATGAAGGGGATACTTATTTATATGATTTAAAGCCCTTTTATATTCAAGATATGTTTGTGGATATGTATTTGGTTATAATTAGTGATGAGCGAGCATGCTCGCCACTACTCGGTGCTCGCCAAGCATCTCACTGCTCGAGATGCTCTTAGCTCTCCGAGTATTTCCAGGGTTTCTCGGCAGGAGCTCGGGTCCCTACCCTGCATGTTTGTTGCTCTTCAGAGAGCCAATGAACATGCAGGGATTGTCTGCCACACACTGTAATGTCGCAGCCATGTTGGTTGTGGCATTACAGTGATTGGCTGGCCACACAGCATCATCAGGTCTATATCATGCTCATCACAGTCTGCTCTGGAATCAGGCAGTGTAGGGTGAGTTGCTGCTGAGCTAGGGAGAGATTTGCTTGGTTCTCACTTAGTGTGGGTATACCATATCTAATACACATAACCATCTCAACTAACAGTCCTTCTGAGAACTAATAAAGCTGCCTAGATATCAGTGCTAGGAAGGCAGGCAGTGTATGTGGCAGACTGCAGTGCTTATAGCAAGAGGGTCTTTTCCAGTTCTGTCTGCTTCTGCTATTACAGATATTTGTAGACATAGCCCCAGGTATCAGGGCCAGGAGTATTTTTTTTCTACAGGCCGGCTATTTCAAACAGTGGTTTTTCCGTCGCATGGCTCAGAGATAAAAAGTGTGCTCAAAATCCTGCCATTTCTGGCCTCCCTTTAAATTTTGTTGCAGTGTGTTATCAAATTTTTTGACACCAGTTTGCTGGTAAAAATAGTTACCTACAGGCCAGCTATTTCAAACAGTTTTTTGTCCATCACACAGATCAGAGATAAAAAGTGCGCTCAAAATTCTGCCATTTCTGGCCTCCCTTTAAATTGTGCTGCAGTGTGTTTTCAAATTTATTGACAGACACCAGTTTGCTGGTAAAAATAGTTACCTTCAAGCCAGCTGTTTCAAACAGTGGTTTGTCCGTCACACGGATCAGAGATAAAAAGTGTGATCAAAATTCTGCCATTTCTGGCCTCCTTTTAAATTTTGTTAGTGTGTTATCGAATTTATTGACTCCAGTTTGCTGGGTAAAAATTGTTACCTACAGGCCAGCTTTTTTAAACAGTGGTTTGTCCGTCACATGGATCACATATAAGTTCATTCCAAATTCAGCCATTTGTAGTCATTGTGGAAAATATTGTCCTCCATTTAAATTGGGCAAGGCGCATGGCAAGGGATGGGGAACTGGACGTTATGGTGATGGTCAGGGCTGGACTGGGACTAAAATTCAGCCCTGGCATTTGAAGTTACACAGGCCCACTTGTCACATGGTGACTAGTGTTGAGCGATACCATCCGATATGGGGAAATATCGGATTGGATCGGACCGATATCCCAAAGATATCGGGTATCGCCGATTCCGATACCGAAAACCGCTGAAAGTCAATGGGGCACAAATATTGGAAAGAAAATAAACCCTTTCTTTCCTTGCACATCCAGTTCAGGAGGGGGGAAGAATGTGGGCGGTGCATGGGCGGAGACTGTGCATGTGTGTGTGTGCAAGCGGGGTCTGTACGGGCCTCTCGGGGGTCTGTGTGAGCCTGCCGGGGGTCTGTGTGGGCTGCCAGGGGTCTGTACGGGCCTGCCGGGGGTCTGTGCGGGCCTGCCAGGGGTCTGTGCAGGCCTGCCGGGGGTCTGTGCGGGCCTGCTGGGGGGTCTGTACGGGCCTGCCGGGGGTCTGTGCGGGCTGCCGGGGGTCTGTGTGGGCCTGCACAGACCCCCGGCAGCCCGCACAGACCCCCGGCAGGCACACACAGATCCCCGGCAGCCCGCACAGACCCCCAGCAGGCCCGTACAGACCCCCGGCAGCCCGCGCAGACCCCCGGCAGCCCGCACAGACCCCTGGCAGGCCCATACAGACCCCCGGCAAGCCCGCACAGACCCCCAGCAGGCCCGCACAGACCGCGCATCATGATGACATAATTTCAGCAGCCAATCACAGCCATGCCATTAGTTAACATGGCTAATACAACTGGCTCATTGCATTATGGGAACTTCCTATTCCGGTATTCGATATTGTAAAAATATTGGAACTCGGTATCGGAACTCCGATACAGCGAATATGAGCCGATACCCGATATTTGCAGTATTGGAATGCTCAACACTAATGGTGACAGCATAATATCTTTGTACACTTGTTGGTTACAAGAAGTGAGGGGAGTGTAACACGACTATATAACATATAATCACAGCTGTATCCAGTATTACAGATCAGTTCTATTTATTGATTTTAGTTGCAGTACCAAGAAAAGCCGCTACTTTACCTACAGTACATAACTGGATCTCGTAGATAATGAAGGGATTGAGACAACCAAAGGCTATGGAACCTCATTCTGATGCTCCATAAACTTTGCCAACAGCCACTTTTGGTTCTGCTGCACAGCACGAGACTTGGTGACTCTGAAGAGCGGTGACATCAGTAACTCAGTAACGTCACCGGTCTTCTGATATTTCGAGTCTTGCGCTACTCTCGGCGACTGTGAAGAGCGGTATTGTTACTACCATCACTGCTCTTCAGAGTCGCTGGGTCTCGCCAGGTCTGATAGACACCTCTCCATTACTTACACCAGGGATTGATGGCAGCTGACATTACGCAGCTGACATCAACCCTTAAAACCATTACATATACCAGAATTAAATGCTCTCGTGGCTGGGAAAAGCAGTACAGTTAGCTCTATTCCCAGGCGCCGGGTGCTAACTACAATTGTCATCATCTTTGCCTGGTCTCCCTGCGATCAGCAAGCCCAGGCAACGCTGATGACAGTTGTAGTCAGCACCCAGCGCCTGGGAACAGCGTGTATTAAGTAAATAATTAAATTTGAAAAAAAACGGAGTGGGGTCCCCCTATATTTTAAAACCAGTGCAGATAATACAGACAGTGTCTGTGGGCTTTTGACCGAGACGGTCCATAGTTATTGGCATGTCCTGAGCCAAAAAATAGAAGCCCACAGCCTCCACAGAATTGGCGCATCACATTAGATTTACCAATTCTGGCACTTTACCCAGCTCATCCTGATGCCGTGCTGTGGTGGCAATCGGGTTAACATATGGTGTTGATGACAGCTGTGATTTGTCAAAATTCACATATGCCATCAAGCCCTGGAGCTAGTAATGGAGAGATGTTAGTCAGACTCCCCCCGTTACTAACCCTGTAGGTTAAAATCATTAAAACACACACAGAAAAGTCCTTTTTTTTTTTAAATGAAAACCCACCCTCTTTCACTTATTTATTTTCCCAAAAAACACCTTCGCAGATCCGTTGCAATCCACATTGATATCTCACATCGATCCCCAACTCTGCTGCATCTGGAGTATGTGAGGAGCGGTGACATCAGTAACATTACCGCTCACCACGGTTGCAGGAACACACTGAGAGTAGTGTGAGAACCAGCGTCAGCAATGAGTGGTGACGTCAGTAAGGTGATCACAGGTCACAGCTGGCGACTCTCATGGTAACCTGTGTGATCTGTAGATGACAGCGTGTGAGCAGCCAGCTGTGAACTGCGGTAACCTTACTGATGTCACTGCTCATCACAGCCTCTGGATGTAACAGCGTCAGGGATCGATGTGAGACATCAATGTGGATTACAATGGACCTGTGGAGGTGTTTTTTGGAGAAATAATAGGTGAAAGATGTTATCTAGGTTTTTATTTTAAAATAAAGGACTTTTCTGTATGTTTAATGATTTTTATTTACAGGGTTAGTAATGGGAGTGTCAGAGTGACACCTCTCCATTAGTAAATCTTGGACTTGATGGTAGATGCGATTTTTGACAAATCACAGCTGTCATCAAACCCATATATTACCCCGATTGCCACATCACCAAATCTGATGTGATGTGCCAATTCTGGGGCGGTTGTTGGCTTCTATTTTTTATCTGGGACAGCCAATAACACTGGACTGTCCCAACCTGATAATAGAAGCGCCCAGCTTTATCTGTGATGGTTTTAAAAAGTAGGGGGTCCCTGCACCTTTTTTTAATTTAATATGAAAAAAAAAGAAAAATCAGTATCTATTTATCTCTTTAATTTCTATGCTGCACTTCTTGTCATACATGTCACACGGACAGCACACTAACAGCGCACGGATATGGACAGCACACGGATAGCACACACGGACCATGGATCTCACCTGCATTGGTTTTTACAGTACCGGAAACACCAGGAAGTGTGGAGGCCTATTATCGTTGCACATATTTAAAGATTAAAAATCTGTAATTTCTTAATTAATGCATTATATTGCGGTATATGTCACACTGATTCAAAAAACATGCACATGGATGCTGATAAAAAAAATGCACGGATGGTGAAAACGGAATGTCCCAGAGCTGCGGAATATAATAGCGCTATATAAGCAATACATAATAAAATAAATAGCAATTCACCACTAACTATTTAGAGTTGTGGGAATAGTTTTTTTTAATGAAACAAGCAGGAGCTTTTATTGGTACCAAGTTGTGGTACTTTTGATTTTTAAATCACTTTTTTTTTGTGCGGTGGGATGAACAAAAAATAAAATGGTGTGCACGGATTTTTGAAAGTCTGTATGTTTTGATGGTTTCAAAGGTTTTTTTGACATCCTGCTGTCAGTGACTGACAGGAAAAAATTTTCAGTCAATGGGAGCGGATGGGAAGAAGCCACAGAAGACCTAACTGTCCAACTATTCTTTCTTGTGGCTTGATCCTGGTCACTTTTAAAGGGAACCTGTCACCAGGTTTGGCCGATACGAGTTACGGCCACTGCCTTTCAGGGCTGATATACGGCATTCTATAATGCTGTATATCTGCCTCCAACCTGACCTGTAAGAGAAGAAAAATAACTTTTACTATACTCACCTGTGGGGCGGTTCCGTTCGAGGGCTGTCGCTCTTCTTGGTCTTGTGCGTCCCATCTAGTGATGCCACCCTCCTGCTTGCTTCGTGTGGATCACATGTCCATCACAAAGACTACCTGGCATCGCGCTCCTGCACAGGCGTACCTATCTATCCTATTGAGGGCAGAGCAAAGTACTGCAGTGCGCAGGCCCCAGGAAAAGCCAGAGAGGCCAAGCTCCTGCGCAGGAGCGCGATGCCAGGGAGTCTGTGTGGATGACACAGGGGCATATCATCCACATGAAGCAAGCAGGAGGGCGTCATCGTAAGAAGAAGGGAGGCGCCAGACCAAGACCTGCGACATCCATTGGACCGGACTGCTCTGCAGGTGAATATAATAAAACTTATTTTTCTTCTCTTGCAGGTCGGGTTTGGGGGAGATAAACAGCATTATAGAATGCAGTATATCAGCCCTAAAAGGTGATGGCTGTTACATTTTCGGCCAAAACTGGTGGCAGGTTCCCTTTAAAGTATGCTTTTCCCTGAAACACAGCAGCATTTCAGGGAAAAACATATGTGGCTGAAATCATGCAGCCAGTGTCCATTACATGCTGCCCGTGGATTAAGAAGCCTACATAAGCAGAAAGGTGCCTTTTAAGACCTCATAAGTGTTATTTATTTCAAGTGGTGATGCTATGTGACCAGTATCTTTTTGAGAACTATAACTCGCAGCATGTCCTGAAGCTCCAATGGAATGCTGGGAGTTATAGTTCACCACAGGAGCTATAGAGTGCTTTTATTTGCTCTTATGTTTATTTTGATGCTTGCCTGAAATTTATTAAAGTACACTCCGGTCTCCGGTTCTTTCTGCAGCGTGAGTTCAAGTTTTCTCGCTTGGCCGTAGCGCTAGACAGGAGGAAGTGGGTGGTCTTCCCTCCAGATCATGAGCTGTAGTGACGTAATTGAAGAGGCAAGGCCGGGGGAGCTGTGTGCTGTACTTCTCTGGCCCTGACTCCTCAACTGCGTCACTGCAGCTCGTGATCTGGACAGAAGACCACACACTTCCTCCTTGTCTAGTGTTGCGGCAGGACAGGTGACGATGCAGCAGAATGCTGCATGAATGCGGTGCTGACAGTGGAGGAGCATGTGCAGATTGAGCAGCCCACTACAGGCACCGGGCCTTCTGGCATTTGCCAGAAGTGCCCGATGCTCTGTCTGGCCCTGGTGATGGTGCATACACAGGCCGAGGCTGTGGGCAAGCTGAAATTGTGCCACAGCAAACACCCACATCGTCTCACCCGAACTTCCTGTCCGAATTACTAGGGGACCGCAGCACACCACTATTGAACCCAGAGCAGTGTTAAAAGGTTGTTGGTTGGATAGCAGATAATGCTTCCAGTCACTTTGCTCAGACCACCACCACCACCACCCTGTCTTCCACACGGTCAAGTCTCAGTAGCCGTGAGTCTGGACCTCATATTCCTCACCCTGATCCTCCTTCCTTCCACCATGCCGAGTGCCCGGAGACAACTGATTCCACACTTGAACACTCTGAAGAGCTGTTCACTTTTTCATTTATAGATTCAGGCTTCTTGCCTGGTCCACTTGAAGTGGAGCAAGAGGAGATCGCATGTAGCGATGCCCAAATATTTGAGCAGCCACGGTCACACAAAGGTAACAGTGGGAAAGTGTCACAAGAGGTGGACGATGATGAGACACAATTGCCAGAAAGTCAGGAAGAGGATCAGGGTGCAGAAGTGGAAGACGAGGTGGTGCATGATATAGTAACTGACCTAAGCTGGCAGGAGGACATGCAGAGTGAGGACAGCAGCACACAGAGGGAGGTGTAGCACCCCAACAGGCAGGATGAAGCAGTGTGGTGGCCACACATAGAAGGCAGGCAACTATTCCCCGTAGCACCAACACAACGGAAGTTGCCAGTCCAACTGTTAGGTCTTCCCGAGTCTGGTTGTTTTTTAAAGACTCTTCTAATAACCCTAAAAAAGGCCATTTGCACCAGCTGCCAGGCCAGCATCAGCAGGGGTAGCAAGACCACCACCAGCATGATCAGTCACATGGCAGCAAAGCACCCGACTTTGTGGGTCAAACCCCAGGGTCCAGGAACAGTGTCTGCAGGTGACACCACTGCTTCTTCTGCTGTTTTGCATGCAAGCCAATCCCCTGTCCATGGTGCATGTGAAGATGCCTCCTGCCCTGCACCTGTTGTTGCACACACTCAACTAGTACCATCAGTAAGCATATCCACATCCTTGTCCAAGCACAGCATTCAATTGTCCATACCCTAGTCCTTGGAACGCAAGCACAAATACACAGTCAATGCACCACAGGCCACATTACTAAATACACACATTTTGTGACTGCTTGCCCTTGAAATGTTGCCTTTTAGGCTCATGAAGATGGCAGCTTTCCGCAACCTGATGGCGGCAGCCGTACCTCGGTACTCGATCCCCAGCCGCCACTATTTCTATTTTTGTGCCGTCCACACATTGCACAAGCATGTGTCCAACAACATTAGCCATGCCCTCAACATTTCAATTACTGGGAAAGTCCACCTAAGCACAGACACGTGGACAAGTGCTTGTGGGCAGGGTGCTAGGCGTCGGGTTCCTGCAGCGGCACAGCAGGAATCCAAAGCCTCATATTCTGCGATCTCCCATTCCCCATCGACAGCAGTGGAGCTTGCTCAGCAGCCCCGTCGTTGCCGACGCTCTGCGGGTCTGGCTGCTGCTGCCACCTTTGGGCCAGCAATAGCAATGCAGGCTGCTCAGCAGCAAACCACTCCAGAGGCTAAGTTCTTCTGTCGCTCCATTGAGCATGCTCACAAGACGATCTCCCATTGGAGATTGGGTGTCACATGCACAGGTCCTTCTCCAGATCTGATTGGTCCATCTCAGGGATCTGGAAGCTTCCGGCTATAAAAAGTTCACATGGCCGCTCGGCCATGCGTTAGTATAGACTCTAGTTGCTGACTGTGTGAATGATGATGGATGTATGGACTTGCAAATGACTCATTAAGATTCCCCTCACTCTGATATTATGAGTGTGTATAGGGAACTAGTGATAAAGTCAGCGCCAGTCAGTGGCAAGCTACAGGCTGTTAGGCGTCAGGTTCCTGCAGTGGTTCAGCAGGAATCCAGAGCCTCGCATTCTGTGGTCTCCCATTGTCTCTCGACCGCAGAGGAGATTGCTCAGCAATCCCGGCATCCCAGACTCCGTGCCCAGACCTGCTCTGTGGGTCTGGCTGTTGCTGCCACCTTTGGGTCAGCAATGGCAATGCAGGCTGTTCAGCAGCAAATCGCTCCAGAGGCTAAGTCCCTCCGCCGCTCTACTGAGCATGCTCACGAGACCATCTCCCATTGGAGATTGGGAGTCACATGCCCAGGTCTTTCTCGTGGGCTGATTGGTCTATCACTGGGATCGGGAAGCTTCTGGAAGGTCCCGGCTATAAAAGGTTCGCATGGCTACTCGGCCATGCGCTAGTGTAGTCTCTAGTTGCTAACTGTGTGAATGATGATGGATGCGAATGACTCATTAAGATCCCCTCCCTCTGATATTATGAATGTGTACAGGGACTTAGGCTTAGAGTCAGTGCCAGCCAGTGGCAAGCTACAAGCCACAGCAGCATCATCAACAGTGCTAGCGTCCGACAGTGTGCCTGCTACCGGGCATTGTCGATAGGCGGCAGTGTCTGTTGCCGCGCTGCAGTCTGCAGCTCCTCTTGGCGTCCGCAGTAGCGACGCCGCACGCACGGTAGGTCTAGACGGACGCTGACCCTCTGCCTTGGGCCCAGCTCCTGTGACCTTACACCGTGCGTGCACTTTTCTGAGACCTGTCAGTCCAACAGGCTCAGTATTTAAGTTAACGCTTTAGCGTCTCTGTGAAGTTAACAGAGTACGCCCTGTGCACACTGGGTGATGTTCAACCCATGTGCGTTATACCACCATATTGTATGTCCGCCATTTTCTAGCAGCAGTGTTAACACCTTCTGCACGGTGGACACTGGGCAGCGAACGCACTTTACGTTATTCAATATTTAGTGCGTTCCGCCGTCCCTAACATTACATTAGCACCAGGGTCTGGCTAGTAATGGCAGACCAGCAGCAGCTTCTGCAGTACATTTGGCAGCTGGAGGGCAGGTTGGCTACTCTTGAGAGTGCCACCTCAGCTGTGAAGTTTACTGAGGCTGCTGCCCAGGCAGTCGCAGAGGCTGTCTCACGTGTGTCCACGTCCACGCCTGCACCGACAGTTTCCCGCCTCCCGTTGCCCGATAAATTTTCTGTCGACAGCACCTACTGCAGGGGCTTCGTGAGCCAGTGCTCTATCCAGCTTGAGTCTATGGCTGCACGATTCCCTACAGAACGGGCCAAGGTGGGGTTTCCCTTCTGTCGGGCAGGGCGCTGGAGTGTGCCACGCCACTGTGGGAGCGTGGTGACCCAGAGGTTCGGACCGCTGCTCAGTTCCTAACATCTCTGAAGAAGGTCTTTTTGGGGCCACGGGTCACTCACGACACCTCTCTCCAGCTACTGGCATTAACACAGGGATCCCTCTCGGTCAGCCAGTACGCCGTCCGCTTCCAAACACTGGCTTCCGAGCTGGAATGGCCTGATAGAACCCTCATCCCTGTGTTCTGGAGAGGTTTGGCGGAGCATGGTAAGGATGCTCTATCTACCAGGGAGGTTTCCGTAAGTCTGGAAGAGCGGATTGCCATTTTCACCCGCATCGATCTCCGTTTTTCGGAGTGCGGGCTGGAGCGTGCTCAATCCAGGCGGAATGTTAGCTTGGCTCCCAACCTCCTTGAATCTCTAGAACCACCCGAGCCAGAGAGTTTACCTCCAGAGCCTATGGAGGTGTCCCGCGACGGTCTCAAGGCGCGTCCGGCACAAAGCTCCACACGCTGTTACCAGTGTCGACAGTCTGGTCACCTGGATAACAGGTGTTCGCAGCGGCCGAAAAAACAATCGCGTCCACTGGCAATTGGTGGAGGTCTATTCTCTATGGAGATCTTCTCCCCCAATCCGGCACTCCTAGAGATGATAGATGGCGGTGATTCCTCCTGGGAGGTAAAGGTCACAGTGGATTCCGGGGCAGAAGGGAACTTTATGTCCTCGTCCTTCGCCCAACAGCACGCTATCCCATTGGTAACACTTCCTCACCCAGTACCCATCAGGGTAGTCAACGGGTCGACCTTGTCCTCCCAGATTACCCACCAAACAGCACCCCTTTTGCACTCAATTCTACCATCTCATCAGGAGACGCTGTCCCTGCTCATTATGCCAGAGGGCATCGATCAGGTGCTCCTCGGGGTTCCCTGGCTCCGTTGCCATTCCTCTCATATAGAGTGGTCCTCAGGGAAAATATTTGGATGGAGCAAAGACTGTGTGGGAAGGTGCATGGGGGGCAGCGTCCAAGTAGCCTCTGTGGAGGTCTTATTGGTGGCCGCACAGGACTCTGGACACTAAAAAATACATTCAGGCATGCGCCTCTTGTTCTCGGAACAGCTCCTCTAAACAGAGTCCAGCTGGGTTACCTTATCTCTTGCCGGTGGCAAACTGGGCACTGGAGGTTCGTGACAGTTTGAGTCACACCCCGCATGTCACTCAAGCCTCTAGAGAGAGGGACAGCAATGGCAATGCAGGCTGTTCAGCAGCAAATCGCTCCAGAGGCTAAGTCCCTCCGTCGCTCTACTGAGCATGCTCACGAGACGATCTCCCATTCGAGATCGGGAGGCACATGCCCAGGTCCTTCTCGTGAGCTGATTAGTTTATCACTGGGATCTGGAAGCTTCCGGAAGGTCCCGACTTTAAAAGGTTTGCATGGCCGCTCGGCCATGCGCCAGTGTTGGCTCCAGTTGCTAACTGTGTGTATGATGATAGATGCATGAACCTGAGAATGACTCATTAAGATCCCCTCCCTCTAATATTACGAATGTTTACAGGGACTTAGGCTTAGAGTCAGCGCCAGCCAGTGGCAAGCTACAAGCCACAGAAGCATCATCAACAGTGCTAGCGTCCGACAGCGCTCCTGCTACCGGGCATTGTCATATACCGGCAGTGTCTGTCGCCACACTGCAGTCAGCAGCTCTTCTTGGCGTCTGCGGTTGCGGTACATTCCTCTGATTCCTGTGACGTCAACAGGCTGAGCCTTTGTGTTTAATGCCTCGGCGTCTCTGTGAAGGAACAGAGATCGCCCAGCGCACTCCGGGTAACGTTCAACCCGCGTATACCGCCATATAGTGTGTCTGCCATTACATAGCAGCAGTGTAACACCTTCTGCACGGTGGACCCCGGGCGGCGAACACGCTTATTATTATTTATTATTTAGTGCATTCCGCCATCCCTAACACAGGGATGGTACATCTCGCTGACAGCTGACTGGGTGGAAGCCGGGAACCAGACAGACCTTGGGATGGAACACGACCTCCCGACACCAAGGATTGCAGGCCCTAGGTCAATCAGGGTTCCTCCACAGTTTACAGCTCCTGCACCTCTTCCTCCTCCTCTTCAGTCTCCATCTCCGAAATGACCTCATCAGTCACAAGCTGGAAGCACTACAGCATTGCCTCAGTCAAGCAGCAACAGGCTGTGCTGAAGCTAATATGCTTAGGTGACAAACCGCACAATGCTGAAGAGTTGTTGACAGCTCTGAAAGAGCAGACAGATCTGTGACTTGACACTGTGAACCTACAGTCAGGCATGGTCGTGTGTGACAATGGCCAGAACCTGATGGCGGCTCTGAAGAAAGGTGAGCTCACACACGTGCCATGCCTGGCCCATGTGCTTAACCTCATGGTTCAGCGGTTTCTCAAAACCTACGGAGCTGCCAGATCTGCTTGTCAAAGTACACCGCCTGTGTGCCCATTTTAGAAAGTCAGCTACAGCTTCCACCGCCCTTGCCATACTTCAGCAACGTTTGCAGCTTCCGGGCTCACTGACTGGTGTGTGATAGCCCTATGCGTGGGAACTCTACACTGCAGATGTTGGAAAGGATTTGTGAGCCGAAGAGGGCACTTGTTGAATACCAGCATCAAAAGGCCTTCGGTATTCAGTTCAGACTCCACACATAAGACCTCAGGAGTGGACATGGATGTCAGACATATTTACCATCCTCCAAAACGTTGAGGACTCCATCAAGATGGTGAGCGGCGATGACGCCATAATTAGCATCACCTTCCTTCTTCTGTGTGTTCTGAAACACTTTATGCTCACAATCAAAGATGATGCATTGCAAGAGGAGAACGATGAGGTGGAGCAAGGAACCATACAGAGTGATTGCACACAGCCCAGCCTCATCTCATCCCAACGTGGATTGGGTGACAATGAGGAAGAGGAGGAGGAGGAAGATCAGGAGCTAGTTTCATGCACTATAGACCACACTACCTGCAGAACTGTCATACCATATGTTCAGCGTGGATGGCCTGAGGACAGGGAGGAGGAGGAGGAGGAGAGCATGGTCAGTTGTCCTCTTGTTGAGGACATGGAAGTCTTGCCTGTTAGCAGTCTGTCATGCATGGCTGAGTTTAAGTTACGCTGCATTTCCCATGCCCCTCGCGTTCTCAAAATAAAATTGACAGTCATTACTGGTTGGTGACATTTCTAGACCCACGCTACAAGGAGAACTTTCTATCTCTTATTCCCGAGGCAGACAGGTCTACTAAGGTGGGGCAGTAAAACGCAAAACATGCCCCAAACATTGTTAGTATCCTCATACACCTTGGGGAAATAATATACCACAGAATCAACTATTCACTTCTATGGTAACCATATGTGTAAAATGACAAGGTACCACGGAATGGTATATAATATTAAAAATGTACTTTATTAACAATAATTAAAACATCATTACAAGAAAAGGTGCTAGATTAGTAAACAAGGGACTATATAGACATAGGAAATCCACTAACTTAATAGATACCAACCATAATGAGGCTAGTTTCACATGCCAAAGTAATCATATTATATTAGTACTTGTGATGGTTACATGTGACTGGACACACCGCCTCCAGCAGGGCGAATTTCTCTGACACACGTGACCCTGGATACACCGCCTCCAGTAGGGCAAATTTAAATGATATAAAGTGCAGCCGGATACACCGCCTCCAGCAGGCGAATTTCAGAATTACACGTGTATCTGGATACACCGCCTCCAGCAGGGCGAATTTAAATAATACAGGGAAACACCAGGGAAACTGATACAATGGAGGGCCCTGCGATAGGGAACAGGGACATGGAGACCTCCTGCACTCCCCTGAGTCAGTGTCTCTACACTCCTGACAGTACCTATACAGGTTCCGCACCTTGCGCCGAGCAGGATACCTAAAAACCCTGGCTCGCCCTGCACCTAGCCCTATCTAGTGAAATGGACGGTGCAGAAACTAATCCCACCACTGCACTGAAACACACAAAGGGAAAGGTACAAACAGGGATAACACCACTTAGCTTTGCTCTGTTGCTCTTGCTCCCAGCCACAGAGTCCAGCACCAGAATACAGCTTTCCTCCTGAATAGCTGCTGCTTCACCAAGCTTTGTCAGAGCTGCAAGGAACTCCTCTCTGTGGCTCCTTCCACACCAGGACTCTGACTAAGCTGCAAGGAACTCCTCTCAAGCTCCTTCCTTCACCAAGGATGGTTGGAAATGACCAATATCACCAACAGTGAGAGAGAGCACATGACACTCCTTTATAGTTAAGCCAGAGCAATCACACCTGTTAGTGATTCTCGTTTAATAATGTTAACCACCACCGGGGGCAAGCTAGAACAAAAGACAAAATTGTGTAATGACCCTAATGGCCACCAGGGGCAAAACTAACTTTAAGCAACCAGCTTAAAGAAAAATAAAGGTTACAAGTGCTTTTATCTGTCACAATCCAGCTTAGATCATGA
The DNA here is from genome assembly GCF_039654945.1 of Dendrobates tinctorius. Lineage (NCBI taxonomy): Eukaryota > Metazoa > Chordata > Amphibia > Anura > Dendrobatidae > Dendrobates > Dendrobates tinctorius. The sequence continues at coordinate 10,618,112 of NW_027361712.1, read as the reverse complement.
CAGTACTAATGGATAAAAAAGTACCTACAGCGTCCTCATATATAATAGGATTGGAGCCAAACTGGCATAACAATATGACGGACATGGTAGTTACTTAAAACCAACAACAATCATCAGTGCACATACACAATAGTGTTAGTAGATAATGTGAAAATGTAATGGTATAAACATGCATGGAAACATACCAACGGCAGGTGAGTGGAGATCCCCAGACGTCCCTCTGCACTGACACGCGTTTCGCACTGCTTCTTTGGCAAACCCGTTAAGACTTCAGTCGTCCCATTTGAACCTCCCACTAGGAAGTTATGATTCATCATAGATATTGGGAATTGCTGTATTTCAGCTAGGAAGTCAAGGGAGAAGATTTCAATTCGACCACGAGTGGCGTTGGCAAATATGGGAGGGGGCGAGCTAGGGGTTAAAAGCTAGCTACACACCTTTAGGCAGTGTCATTGTTCTGTCATGTAAGCCGTGTCACGTCGTGTGGAGATGGACCAGAAACTAAGAAAGTACCTGTGGACTTGAGAGCTTCCCTGGGCCCACATGCTATAAGGAACGGTAACATGACACATACATCTAATTGCAATCCCCAACCTGTGCCCTACTTTTATCTGTACTTCTGGCTGTAATATCTGTATATATTTGTATTATCTAGTGCGCCTTTAGGCAACTAAAAATATCAATTAATTTTGGGCTGCTCTTTTACCTTGAATCACGATTTCCCATGTCCGTGAGTCTGGCTAGTACTTATACGCTACCTGGGTTGGTTTCTGACCCGATATAAGCTTGTTAATTCACCGGGTTTATATCTAATGAGGAACTGGTGGCAGCATACCGCTCTGGTGTTATTGGGGGATCTGTTATGATTGAGTCACCGTAGGAGGCAAAAACAGAAATACTAGCTAAGTCCAGAAAACCAGAGAAGTTGGCAGCTATCGGATTGCAGACCCCTGAACTTATCAACACAACTAGCAGTAGCCGTGGGGGGTTCCTACGATGCCCTAGACCCCTCGATCACAGCCGGAGAATTAAATAGGCCTAAAGAAAGAAAGGGGAAATCTAAACTGCCCCAGAGCTGACCCCAAAGCAATAGGCAGCCCCCAACATATAATGACGGTGAAGCAAGATGAAAACACTAACACAGACAGAAAGATAGACTGAGCAAAGACGGGGCCCAAGCTAACTACATAGGAAAGGACAGGAAGGCTGCTGTCTGCAATCCGTGAAAAACCCTATGAAAATAAAAGCCAACAGACTGACAGTGAAAAAGGCCCTGAAGACGCTAGGCTTCAAAAAGCTATGTCAGTACTCAGGAATATTCTGAAGACAGAGCAACAGGCAAAAGGAGATTCAGCTCACCCCAGCAGGGAATGGCAGAATCCAGAAAAGCAAGGAAAACAAAAACAAAACACAAATGCAACAGGCAAAGCAAAAAACTTAGCTTTAGGGGAGCAGGAATCAGACTGGTGTCCTAGAAGTCCACAGAGAAATCACCCACAGGGCAGAAGGGCGTCAGCAGCCTTATATCCAGTCCGTGACTCCACTCAGCCAGTCATCCTCATTAGACTCAGGTGCCTGATAATCAGGCTCATTACCTTCCTTTACCAGAATAGGGAGTTCACAAGACCTCAGTGACGAAGAGGAAAATGAACTCACAACAGTACCTCCCCCTTGAGGAGGGGTCACCGAACCCTCAACCACGCCACCAGGGCGATCAGGGTGAGCCCGATGAAAGGCACGCACCAATCTTTTGGCATGAATATCAGAGGCAGAGACCCAGGAATAATCCTCCTGACCATAACCCTTCCACTTAACCAAATACTGGAGTATCCGTCTAGCCAAACGGGAATCCAGTATTTTCTCTACCTCATATTCCATGTTACCTTCAACCAATACAGGGTCTGGAGGTGCCACCCCAGGAACAACTGGTTCAACAAACCTCTTCAACAAGGACTTATGGAACACATTATGGATTTTAAATGTGACAGGAAGAGCCAAACCAAAAGAGACCGGATTAATAATCTCCAAAATCTTGTAAGGTCCAATAAATCTAGGCTTAAACTTAGGAGAAGCCACCTTCATAGCAATATTTTTTGATGATAACCACACCATATCACCAATCTTAAACTGGGGACCAATGGTCCTATGTCGATTGGAAAACCGCTGGGCCTTTTCCTGGGAGAGAGATAACTTATCCACCACTTGGTCCCAGATCTGGTGCATTCTCTCCACCACAGTGTCAACACCTGGGCAGGCAGAAGGCTCCACCTGCCCTGAAGAAAATCGAGGATGAAACCCAAAGTTACAAAAAAAAGGTGACATCAAAGTGGCAGAACTAGCTCTATTATTTAAAGAAAATTCAGCCAAGGGCAAAAATGAACCCCAATCATCCTGATCAGCGGAAATAAAACATCTCAAATACGATTCCAAGGTCTGGTTTGTTCTCTCTGTCTGCCCATTGGTCTGGGAGTGAAAAGCAGAGGAGAAGGACAACTGAATTCCCAGCTTGGAACAGAAAGTCCTCCAAAATCTAGACACAAACTGAACTCCTCTGTCAGATACAATGTTCTCAGGAATCCCGTGTAAGCGAACTACCTGTTGCAAAAACAGGGGCACCAACTCAGAGGAAGATGGCAACTTAGGGAGTGGTACAAGATGAACCATCTTAGAGAACCTATCACAAATCACCCAAATAACAGTCATTCTTTGAGAGACCGGCATATCAGAGATGAAATCCATTGAAATATGGGTCCATGGCCTCCTGGGGACCGGCAAAGGCATCAACAACCCACTAGAGCGAGAACAAGATTTAGACCGGGAGCAAGTCCCACAGGACTGCACAAAATTCCTGACATCATGAGACAAGGTGGGCCACCAAAAAGAGCAACTCACCAGATCTCTAGTACCAAAAATACCTGGATGACCAGCCAATGCAGAGCAATGAACTTCAGACATCACTCTCTTCTTCCACTGGTCAGGAACATACAACTTTCCACTGGGACAACGCTCAGGCTTGTCCTCCTGGAACTCTTGCAGCGCAAGTCTCAAATCAGGCGAGATGGCAGAAAGAACTACCCCTTCGCCTAAGATGGTAGCAGGCTTGGTCACCACAGGAGAATCAGCAAAGAAACTCCTAGAGAGGGCGTCTGCCTTGACATTCTTAGTTCCAGGAAGAAAAGAGACCACAAAATCAAAACGTGTAAAAAAATAAGGCCCACCTAGCCTGTCTAGGGTTCAAGCGTTTAGCCGACTCTAGGTAAATCAAATTCTTGTGGTCAGTGAGGACCACAACTTGATGTTTAGCTCCCTCCAACCAATGTCTCCATTTCTCAAATGCCCATTTCATGGCCAACAGTTCCCGATTCCCCACATCATAGTTACGTTCAGATGGAGAGAACTTTCGGGAAAAGAAAGCACAGGGATTCATTTTAGATGTTACAGGATCCTTTTGGGACAAAACAGCTCCTGCACCAATCTCAGAAGCATCCACCTCTACCTGGAACGGGAGTGAGACATCAGGTTGCCGCAAAACCGGGGAGGAGGTAAATCTTCGCTTTAGCTCCTGAAAGGAAGCAACAGCCTCCGGAGACCAATTCAACACATCAGCACCCTTCTTAGTCAGATCAGTCAATGGCTTGGCAATACTAGAAAATTTTGCTATAAATTTCCGATAAAAATTAGCAAAACCCAAAAACTTCTGGAGGGCCTTCAAAGAAGTGGGCTGAACCCAATCATAAATGGCCTGTACCTTGGCCGGGTCCATTTCAATAGTTGACGGAGACAAAATAAATCCCATAAATGAAATCCTCTATACTCCAAAAAGGCATTTCGATCCTTTGACATACAGGGAATTCTCCCTCAAGATCCGGAACACAGTCCGAATATGTTCCACATTTATAATCCCAATCCTTGGAGAAGATCAAAATATCATCCAGATAGATAATCAAAAATTTATCGACAAAGTCTCGGAAAATATCGTTCATGAAGCACTGGAAGACAGAAGGGGCATTAGTGAGCCCAAAAGGCATCACCAGGTACTCAAAATGTCCCTCCGGAGTATTAAACGCCGTATTCCATTCATCCCCCTGCTTAATGCGGATAAGATTATACGCCCCCCTGAGTTCAAGCTTGGTAAACCAGCAAGCACCTCTAACTCTAGAGAATAGATCCGAAATCAGGGGTAATGGATACTGATATTTAATAGTAATTTTATTGAGGGCACGATAATCAATACAAGGCCTTAAGGAACCATCCTTTTTGGCCACAAAAAAAAATACCGGCACCTAAGGGTGAAGAGGATGGTCTAATATGACTCTTCTCCAACCCCTCCTTAATATAGGGCCGCATAGCCTCGTGCTCGGGTACAGATAAATTGAAGAGCCGACCCTTGGGAAATTTACACCCCGAGCTTAGTTCAATTGCACAGTCATAACTCCTATGAGGAGGCAAGGACACAGACTCATTCTCACTAAATACATCATAAAAGTCCAGCAAATAGTCAGGAACATCATGCGACTGAGGAGAGGTGGAAAAAATCGGAGCCTCACTAAAGGGACACCGACAACCCCAACTCACCACAGACACAGATTTCCAATCCAAAACTGGATTATGAATTTGCAACCAGGGAAACCCCAGAACAACGGCATCATGCAGACCATGCAACACCAAAAATCTGCAATTCTCTTGATGGTCTGGGGCGACCCGCATGACCACCTGGGTCCAAAACTGAGGTTTATTTTTAGCCAAAGGAGTAGCATCAATCCCCCTCAAAGGGATAGGCGTCTGCAGAGGTGTCATCGGAAATCCACAACGTTTAGCAAAATCCAAGTCCATTAGGTTTAGCGCTGCTCCCGAATCCACAAAAGCCTTGGCAGAAAATGTGGACAGGGAGCAGATCAGAGTAATTGCCAGAAGAAACTTAGGTTGAACACCACCAACAGAAAATGTGTGTGCAAAGCGTTTCTCTCGTTTAGGACAAACAGAAATAATATGCGAGGCATCTCCACAAAAAAAACACAGCTTATTACGCCTTCTGAACTCCTGACGTTGCGCCTTAGACAAAACTCTATCACATTGCATAGGTTCAGACGTCTGTTCAACCGGTGGCAACACCTCTCGTGCAATCCTGCGTTCACGCAAACGCCAACCAACCTGAATGGCTAATGACATAGAATCGTCCAGACCAGAGGCAACAGAAAATCCCACCATAGTATCTTTTACGGCTTCTGACAAACCCTTCCGAAAGAGAGCAGCCAAGACATTATCATTCCAGGTAGTAAGGACCGCCCACTTTCGGAACTTTTGACAGTACAACTCTGCAGAATCTCGACCCTGGTTCAATGCCAACAGGGTCTTTTCAGCCTGATCAATAGCATTAGGTTCGTCATACAACAACCCCAAAGCTTGAAAGAATGTGTTCACATTAGTCAGAATAGGATCATTTGGTTTCAAAGAAAACGCCCAATCCTGGGGATCGCCACGCAGCAAAGAGATGACGATTTTAACCTGCTGCGCGGAGCTCCCTGACGAGTTAGGCTTCAAGGCAAAAAATAATTTACAATTATTTTTGAAACTCAAAAATTTAGATCGATCCCCAAAAAATACATCAGGTGTAGGGATCTTTGGTTCAACAGCATGCGAATGAGCAAGGTAGGTGGAAATTCCCCGCACTTCTGCAGCGAGCTGCTCCACACGATCAGACAATTGCTTTATCTCCATTGAGCGAAAAAAAAATTCCCCCTACTGCCTCAGAGATATAGAGGAAAGAATATATACACACCCTTTTTTTTTTTTTTTAAAGCACAATTCTTTCCTGCTATTGAGTACCCTAGGATCTGCGGTATGGCGGGTGATTCTGTTATGATTGAGTCACCGTAGGAGGCAAAAACAGAAATGCTAGCTAAGTCCAGAAAACCAGGAAAGTTGGCAGCTATCGGATTGCAGACCCCTGAACTTATCAACACAACTAGCAGTAGCTGTGGGGGGTTCCTACGATGCCCTAGACCCCTCGATCACAGCCGGAGAATTAAATAGGCCTAAAGAAAGAAAGGGGAAATCTAAACTGCCCCAGAGCTGACCCCAAAGCAATAGGCAGCCCCCAACATATAATGACGGTGAAGCAAGATGAAAACACTAACACAGACAGAAAGATAGACTGAGCAAAGACGGGGCCCAAGCTAACTGCATAGGAAAGGACAGGAAGGCTGCTGTCTGCAATCCGTGAAAAACCCTATGAAAATAAAAGCCAACAGACTGACAGTGAAAAAGGCCCTGAAGACGCTAGGCTTCAAAAAGCTATGTCAGTACTCAGGAATATTCTGAAGACAGAGCAACAGGCAAAAGGAGATTCAGCTCACCCCAGCAGGGAATGGCAGAATCCAGAAAAGCAAGGAAAACAAAAACAAAACACAAATGCAACAGGCAAAGCAAAAAACTTAGCTTTAGGGGAGCAGGAATCAGACTGGTGTCCTAGAAGTCCACAGAGAAATCACCCGCAGGGCAGAAGGGCGTCGGCAGCCTTATATCCAGTCCGTGACTCCACTCAGCCAGTCATCCTCATTAGACTCAGGTGCCTGATAATTAGGCTCATTACCTTCCTTTACCAGAATAGGGAGTTCACAAGACCTCAGTGACGAACGGGAAAATGAACTCACAACAGTACCTCCCCCTTGAGGAGGGGTCACCGAACCCTCAACCTCAATCCTAGCAGTGAAGGACCGGAGATTTATAGATATATTTCCAGCCTTCAACTAGTGATATATTTACCACCCTCACTGCAGAGTGCCTCGATAAACAGTACATAACAGGGCAGCCTCTCCGGTGACTACTTATCATAGGTGCAGTTCCATGACTGACCTGAGGGTAAGGAGGGAGTCATAGAGCTGTGACTGTGTATGTTCTGTCACAGATTGGTGACGGTGGGGGGGATATCTGTGATGCGTTACCCCTTCAGTGGTGCTGACAATCCCAAAGAACAGAATGGATCTGTTACTGTTTGGCTCCAATCAAAATGAGCATTAGTAGTATGGAACCCTTACTAAATAGAATCATAGAATCATAGAATGTTAAAGTTGGAAGGGACCTCCGGGGTCATCATGTCCAACTCCCTGCTCAATGCAGGATTCACTAAACCATCTAAGACAGATGTCCATCCAGCCTCTGTTTGAAGACTTCCATTGAAGGAGAACTCACCACCTCTTGTGTAAGCCTGCTCCACTCATTGATCACACTCAGTTCAGTTTCATTCCATTGCTTCCCACATTTCTATGTGCAAATGAGATTAACTATGATCCCTCTACACTGTGACAGCCCTTCAGATATTTGCAGACTGCTATTAAGTCTCCTCTTAGCCTTCTTTTTCAAAAGCTAAACATTCCCAGATTCTTTAACCATTCCTCATAGGACATACTTTGCAGTCGGCTTCCCATCCTGGTAGCTCTTCTCTGAACTTGCTCCCATTCACAAACTTTAAATACACAAACTTTAAAATCACGGACAGAACCCTGCGGGCTTCATTCTGTCATATCCTTGGAAGATAGTCTAGGTGGAACAACAGATAACAAGCATATTGAAGAAATATAGCTTTGGGTATGCCATTCGTTATAATGTCAGTAAAATATTATTATATGGATGGTACACTTCCTGTAGAGTATGTTTCACCTGCCCCTTGCTCAGCTTTGTTTATAGGCATTTTACAATGTACAAATGATAATGTTAGTGACTAAATATATCAATAATGAATTGTAGCACTTGTTCTGTTTGTTAAAAGCATGCTCTACTGCCACCCTGTGGCCCTTTATGTAAATTGCAAAAATGTTGATAAAAGAAAGAAATATTCGGCTTATCTTCTTTAACCCCTTCACTACCAAGGGTGGTTTGCATGTTAACTCCCGGGCCAATTTTTACAATTCTGACCACTGTCCCTTTATGAGGTCATAACTCTGAAACGCTTACATGGATCCCGGTGATTCTGACATTTTTTTCTTGTGACATATTGTGCTTCATGTTAGTGGTAAAATTTCATTCAAATAACTTGCGTTTTTTTGTGAAAAAAACGGAAATTTGGCGAAAATGTTGAAAATTTCACAATTTTACAACTTTGAATTTTTATGCCCTTAAATCACAGAGATACGGCACACAAAAAACTTATAAATAACATTTCCCACATGTTTACTTTACATCAGCACAATTTTGGAACCAAAATTTTTTTTTGTTAGGAAGTTATAAGGGTTAAAAATTGACCAGCGATTTCTCATATTTGCAACATCATTTTATTTTTAGGGACCACATCACATTTGAAGCCACTTTGAGGGGTCTATATGATAGAAAATACCCAAAAGTGACACCATTCTAAAAACTGCACCCCATAAGGTGCTTAAAACCACATTCAAGAAGTTTATTAACCCTTCAGGTGCTTCACAGAAATTTTTTGAATATTTAAAAAAAAAATGAACATTTAACTTTTTTTCACAAAAAAAATACTTCAGGTTCAATTTTTTTTATTTTACCAAGGGTAACAGGAGAAATTGGACTGCAAAAGTTAATGTGCAATTTGTCTTGAGTACGCTGATACCTGACATGTGGGGGGAACCACTGTTTCGGCGCATGGCAGACCTCAGTAGGGAAGGAGCGCCGTTTGACTTTTTCAATGCAAAATTGGCTGGAATTCAGATTGGACGCCATGTCGTGTTTGGAGAGCCCCTGATGTGCCTAAACAGTGGAAACCCCCCCAAGTGACCCCATTTTGGAAACTAGACCCCCCAAGGAACTTATCTAGATATGTGGTGAGAACTGTGAACCCACAAGGGCTTCACAGAAGTTTATAACGTACAGCGGTACAATTAAAAAATCATATTTTTTCCACAAAAATGATCTTTTCACCCCCAATTTTTATTTTTCCAAGGGTAACAGGACCCTAAAAGCTATTGTGCAATTTGTCCTGAGTACGCTGATACCCCATATGTGGGTGTAAATGACTATTTGGGCGCATAGCAGAGCTCGGAAGGGAAGCAGCGCCATTTGACATTTTTGGCTAGAATTGAGATCGGACACCATGTCGCGATTGGAAAACCCCTGATGTACCAAAACAGTGGAAACCCCCCACAAATGACACCATTTTGGAAACTAGACCCCCCAAGGAACTTATCTAGATGTGTGGTGAGAACTTTGAACCCCCAAGGGCTTCACAGAAGTTTATAACGCCCGGGCGTGAAAATAAAAATATCGTATTTTTTCCACAAACATCATCTTTTAGTACCCATTTTTTTTACTTTCCCAAGGGTAACAGGAGAAATTGGACCCCAAAAGTTTTTGTCCAATTTGTCCTGAGTACGCTGACACCCCTTATGTGGGAGAAAACTACTGTATGGGGACACGTCGGGGCTCGGAAGGGAAGTAGTGACGTTTTGGAATGCAGACTTTGATGGAATGGTCTGCGGGTGTCATGTTGCTTTTGGAGAGCCCCTAATGTACCTAAACAGTGGAAACCCCCCACAAATGACCCCATTTTGGAAACTAAACCCCCTAAGGAACTTATCTAGATGTGTGGTGAGCACTTTGAACCCCCAAGGGCTTCACAGAAGTTTATAACGACCGGGCGTGAAAATAAAAATATCGTATTTTTTCAACAAACATCATCTTTTAGTCCCCATTTTTTTTATTTTGCCAAGGGTAACAGGAGAAATTAGATGGCAAAAGTTATTGTCCAATTTGTCCTGAGTACGCTGATACCTCATATGTGGGAGAAAACTACTGTATGAGCACACGTCGGGGCTCGGAATGGAAGTAGTGACGTTTTGGAATGCAGACTTTGATGGATTGGTCTGCGGGTGTCATGTGCGTTTGGAGAGCCCCTGATGTACCTAAACTATTGAAACTCCCCACAAGTGACCCCATTTTGGAAACTAGACCCCCCACGGAACTTATCTAGATGTGTGGTGAGCACTTTGAACCCCCAAGTGCTTCACAGAAGTTTATAATGCCTGGGCGTGAAAATAAAAAAATCATTTTTTTCCGCAAAAATGATATTTTTGCCCCCAATTTTTTATTTTCCTAAGGGTAACAGGAGAAATTGGACCGCAAAGGTTGTTTTGTAATTTGTCCTGAGTAGGCTGATACCCCATATGTGGGGTAAAACACTGTTTGGGCGCATGGCAGAGCTTGGAAGGGAAGGAGCACCATTTGACTTTTTCAACACAGAATTGGCTGGAATTGAGATCAGACGCCATGTTGCATTTAGAGAGCACCTGATGTGCCCAAACAGTGGAAACCCCCCAATTATAACTCCAACCCTAACCCCAACACACCCCTAACCCTAATCTGAGCCCTAACCCTAGCCCTAACCCTAGCCCTAGCCCTAACCCTAGCCCTAACCCTACCCTAACCCTAACCCTAATGGGAAAATGGAAATAAATACATTTTCTTTTAGTTTTATTATTTTTCCCTAAATAAAAGGGGGTGATAACAGGGGGTTTGATTTACTATTTATGGCGGTTTTTATGTTTGGCGGCTGTCACACGCTAAAAGACGCTTTTTATTGTAAAAATAGTTTTTGCATCACCACATATTGAGAGCTATAATTTTTCCGTATTTTGACCCACCGAGTCATATGAGGTCTTATTTTTTGCGGGACGAGTTGACGTTTTCATTGGTACCATTTTCGGGCACGTGACTTTTTTGATCGCTTTTTATTCCGATTTTTGGGACGCAGAATGAACAAAAACCAGCGTTTCATGAATTTCTTTTGGGGGGTTGCGTTTACACCGTTCCGCGTGTGGTAAAATTGATAAAGTGGTTTTATTCTTCGGGTCAGTATGGTTACAGCGATACCTCATTTAGGTCGTTTTTTATGTTTTGTCGGTTTTTTGCAATGAAAACAATTTTATATAAAAAATAATTATTTTTGTATCACTTTATTCTGCGAGCTATAACTTTTTTATTTTTTCGCTGATGATGCTGTATGGCGGCTCGTTTTTTGCGGGACAAGATGACGTTTTCAGCAGTACCATGGATATTTATATGCGTCTTTTTGATCGCGCGTTATTGCACTTTTTGTTCGGCGGTATGATAATAAATCAATATTTTTTGCTTCGTTTTTTATTTTTTAAGGGGTTCACTAAAGGGGTTAACTAATGGGACAGTTTTATAGGGCGGGTTGCTACGGACGTAGCAATACCAAATATGTATACTTTTATTGTTTTTTTTTTTATTTTGAAAAAATGGATTTATTGGGGAATATTTTTGGGTTTTTTTACTAATTTATTTAGCGATTTTTTTTAAATTATTTTTAACACTTTTTTTTTTTACTTTATTACCTTGTCCCAGGTGGGACATCACTGTCCTGTGACAGATCGCTGATCTGTCACATCACAGATCACAGATCACAGATCACTGTGACAGATCAGCAATCTGTCACAGGCACTGCTGCAGACTTCCTCATGCCTTCGCTTTGCAGGCACTGAGGAAGTCAGCTCCCTACAGGCCCCCGGGCCTGTAGGGAAAGAGACCCCCGCAGCAGCGCTGCACATTGCGCTGCCGTGGGGGGCTCAGGGAAGCACGGAGGGAGCCCCCTCCCTGCCGATGCTTCCCTTTAACCCCCGGTAAATCGCGATCATGTTTGATCGCGGTGTGCAAGGGGTTAACGTGTCGGGGGCGGTCCGTGACCGCCCCTGACACATTGTGCCGGATGTCAGCTGTGATAATCAGCTGACACCCAGCCGCGATCAGCGGCGCTCACCAGGTGGGCGCCGCTGATCGCTGTGACGTAATATTCCGTCCATGGTAATTAGGTCCAGGGTCACATGGACGGAATATTACGTCCATTGTAGGTAAGGGGTTAAAATAAGTTAGAAGAAAATATGACATGTTCATGGTTTCTAGATTTAGTGGCAACTTGGAGAACAAATACTTGCTCTGCATTTATTTTCCAGCTAAAGTCAATATGGGGATCTAGTAAATCTTGCTAAGGCCGTGGTTACACGAGCATATAAAAAATAGGTCAGATTTTCATCTAGGACAATGAGGCAAAGTGAAATCCATATGGTATTCTGTGTGTAATGCGAGTACAATCTGAGTATGCGATTATTTTCTGGCATGCTTCCGTATGCTATGTGATTTTAAGCATGCATTTTCAATTAAATACATTATTAATTTAAGGGCCTATTTGATTCTAAGGCCGGGATCACACATGCGAGGAATACGAACGAGTCTCACATGTTAATACCTGACACTGCAGCCAGCACTCAGGAGAAGAGCGTGAGGCTCCATGTATTTCTATGAGGCCGCACGATACGCTGCTGAGTGCCGGCGGCAGTGCCCGGTATTAACATGCAAGACTCGGCCATATTCCTCGCATGTGTGATCCCAGCCAAACCCTATAAAACACACTCCACAAGGCCCACATTGGGAGCACATCCATAATATTGTAATGATATCTTTTACATTATTTTGGTGGTTTCCTTTGTTTGGTTTATGAGTATGTCTTTCCATTTGATGTTCAAACAGACTGAGCATGTTCTATTCCACTATGTGCTAGACAGTTTGGTGAGTGTCGCCTAGTAATCGTGGATTTAAGGAGGCAGCGCTGACTGTGTGTATGTGGCGCCCCTGAGGCTCAGTCGCCACAGAGGTACTGCACCTCCTTCTGAGGTGTGGTATCCCACTATCCAGGTAAGGTGAAGACTCCTGACCACGCTCCAACACCTGCACCCCACACCACAAAGTAGTGTAGCAAAGCACCTTCAGCGGCTCCCTGCTTGGAGTATAGCAAAGCACCCATTGGTGGCTCCCTGCTTGGAACATGAAACGTGCTGGGAGGTGGGTGGAGTTAGATTACATTACAAAGAGCGGGAAGAGTTTAGGACAAGATTCAGTCAGTCAGTTGGTTAGAGAGTTGGAGAGAAGAAGATCCCTGGAGAGAGGGATAGATGGATGGAAGTGCTGGCACGGGAAAGGAAGAGAGAGAGAGCAACATAGACTGAAAGCCTGATTCTCCATAGAAAGAAAGACTAGTACGGAACATGAGGAGTAAAAGGGAACAGAGGACGTGGGTTAGAAGAGAACCCTTCCTAGAAGTTGCAAGCGCAAGGCCAGGGCCCGGTCCCCGAGGTTGTATGGATACTAATGGTCCTGCAGCAGACACCAGAGGAATAGAAGTAGTGACCACTTTATTCCCACACAAGACTTGGGGGCACAACAGCAACAGGATAGTGAGCCAGGACTTAGTAGCAAGAAGTCCCCGAAGCAGGCTACAGCTGTCTGCCGTACAAGTAGGGTTCATAAGAACATCGGACAGGAGGAACTCCAGTGTAACTCAGTACTAGGAGTACTTCACTCAAAGGCGCTATAAGAGGAGACGTTCAGAAAGGCACATGTTGGCGGTTGACTGAGCCCCTGACCCTGAGGACACGGTATGGAGCAGGCACCTGTTTGTGCAACAGACTGCGAGTAAAGCTTTGGCGTCACGACTTACACATTGACACTTAACATTTACAATGGGCGCCCAGGGCCACGGGCGGGGTCCCAGCTACCGTGACATCTCCCATTGAGGACCATCTGGCCCGGTACCGAGTACCCCACAGCCCTGGGTGTGAGGGCGACCCATTTTTGGCGTCACGAACAGGATGACGAGACCCGATGCCATCGGGTTCTGTGTACCTAAGACTTAAAACTTTTGGAAATGTGCAGAAGACCCAATTTAATAGACTGTGAAATGAATGTTAAAAATGGCCGCCGGTGCGGTGAAGAAGGGCATGACAATATGGGTGGTCCTAAGAAAAGACCGCGAACTGTCCTGGGCCTCCCCTGTCTGAACTTCTATGCGACAGCAACATGGTCCTCCCCCCGAGGTGTTCATATACTTGCTTGGTATGGAGGAGTTGGAAGAAGACGCCGCCCCCAGAAGGAGCGGAAGCCAGTGGCGGGAAAAGAGCCGAGGCGGGAAGAAGAACGCCAGAACAGCATGATGGAAGGAGGGAAGAGGCCAGAAGGATGTGGGGAAGGAAGGCAACTCGCCCCCAAGCCGCCCCTGCGGAGCATACGACCGCTGAGACACCCTCTGCAGCGCCCCTCACCACCTCAAAGCAGATATTGCCACTGGATGAGGCCTTCCTTGAGGAGATAAATGAGGGCCCCGGAGCAGAATGGATGGCAGGGGCTGCGTTCCCGTCCGGACCTGGCGTGGCTGCGCAGGCCCCAACCGATGGCCCTAGTAGAAACCAACCTTGCCCCTGCTCGAATGCAGCTCCAACCCGCTCCGCAGGCGACTCTGGGAGTAGTGGCTGCCGCTATTTGCAGCCCAGTACCTACGCCGGGACCGGAGCCTCCTTGTCGGGAAGCGCAAGGTACGATTACCGCGCCTGGCATGACCCTAGTGCTGGGAATGGCGCCAGTGACTAGGAATGGTCTGATTGCCCCCCGCCGCGATGCCGCTCGCTGAGGTCCCGATGGAACTGGAGGAACAAGCGGCGGAGGTACCTCCACCAAGCGCTGTCGATATCTCCGTTGCCCTGTCCATTACCCCGACTGGTCCTAATCTCACCCTTTGGGAAGCCAAGTATCTGCGATTAGCAAGCAATAAACAACAGGATGTGGACACCCAGAGCATCTCCTCTGGAAGCAGCAGCCAAGAAAACCAGCTTCCAGTACCCCAAGAGGGGACCCCCAATAAAGAACATTCCCCAAATCATTATCTGTTACCCAGGAGGGTTTTAGCACCGTTGTGCCTTCTCATATATTATGTTTTTCTTTTTGATTCAAGTTTTGCCTAGTTACGTTGGCATCGTTTTTTACTGAACTGCAGAGATCATGGACAATGAGTGATCCAGACTGTGTTTGTAAATAGTTTGCACCTCTTTATGTGCCCTTTCTTGGTTTTACATAGACCTTTTGAAGATATAGACTACCTCACCTGGAGCATAGCTCCAATCAGAGGACACTGCAAGAGATCCCGGCTGGGAGCGGTGTCCAGCACTTACAAGAATTATTGAAGTTTTTGATGTGAAGTATATGATAATGTGTCTTAAGAAAGTATTAATAGATAGAAAACAGCTTTTATAAAGAAAGTAGTTAGTCACAGTAACTTTTATAGGAATGTTTTAATAAAGAAATGAGAAATGAGAATAAAGATTTGAAAGATGTAGGTGATGAACCAGGCATCAGCGGTTATCACTCAAGGTTAATGATGGAAAGTGGTAGATATGCAGAATACTTGAAGTAGTAGTGAGTTATTGCCAAAAGCACTTTTTGAATTAGGACTTTAGATAGTTAATTAAGAATTGTTTGCAACGTTCAAGAATGATTGCCTCTCATATTGAGAAGATTAGATAAGAACTGTTTAATAGCATTACAAAAATTTTGTATGTTCCTGTATTTGTCCATCTTTACTTCTTTTGCAGCCCGCGGAGGTGCTGTGCTTAATGGGGGGTATGTGGCGCCCCTGAGGCTCAGTCACCACAGAGGTACTGCACCTCCTTCTGAGGTGTGGTATCCCACCATCCAGGTAAGGTGGAGACTCCTGACCACGCTCTAACACCTGCACCCCACACCACAAAGTAGTGTAGCAAAGCGCCTTCAGTGGCTCCCTGCTTGGAGTATAGCAAAGCACCCATTGGTGGCTCCCTGCTTGGAATACGAAACGTGCTGGGAGGTGGGTAGAGTTAGATTACATTATAAAGAGCGGGAAGAGTTTAGGGCAAGATTCAGTCAGTCAGTTGGTTAGAGAGTTGGAGAGAAGAAGATCCCTGGAGAGTGGGATAGATCGATGGAAGTGCTGCAGCAGATCCCAGTGACCTGGGTCTGCTGGCACGGGAAAGGAAGAGAGAGAGAGCAACATAGACTGAAAGCCTGATTCTCCATAGAAAGAAAGACTAGTACGGAACATGAGGAGTAAAAGGGAACAGAGGACGTGGGTTAGAAGAGAACCCTTCCTAGAAGTTCCAAGCGCAAGGCCGGGGCCCAGTCCCTGAGGTTGTATGGATACTAATGGTCCTGCAGCAGACACCGGAGGAATAGAAGTAGTGACCACTTTATTCCCACACAAGACTTGGGGGCACAACAGAAACTGGATAGTGAGCCGGGACTTAGCAGCAAGAAGTCCCCAAAGCAGGCTACAGCTGTCTGCCATACAAGTAGGGTTCATAAGAACATCGGACAGGAGGAACTCCAGTGTATCTCAGTACTAGGAGTATTTCACTCAAAGGCGCTATAAGAGGAGACGTTCAGAAAGGCACATGTTGGCGGAGTGTTGGAAAGGAGTATTCCATCTGGCCTGGAGGTTGACTAAGTCCCTGACCCGGAGGACACGGTACGGAGGCAGGCACCTGTTTGTACAACAGACTGTGAGTAAAGCTTTGGAACTACATGCCCTGGTGTCCTCCACTTATTCCTGCGCCAACCTGCCCAGCACTGCTATATTCCTTGGGCCTGACACAACACCATCTATGTGTCACTTCACCTACTCTGCCCTGGGATTGCAGCCCTGCCTGTGGAGGGCTATAACATCATTGCTGCACCACCCCATCTGTCCCAGAGGATCTGTCTGCAGCGTCGGCTTAACATCTTCATTGCCGAACACCACAGGTGGCGTCACGACTTACACATTGACACTGAACATTTACAATGGGCTCCCAGGGCCACGGGCCGGGTCCCAGCTACCGTGACATCTCCCATTGAGGACCATTGGGCCCGATACCGAGTACCCCACTGCCCTGGGTGTGAGGGCGACCCATGTGCATCCGCTTATCTGTCAATGGACCACAAAATGCTACTTCCAGCAGCTGCATTTGGAGCTATGCCGCCATTCAGACAATCAGCTTATCCGTTCAGCTTCAATGGAAGCAGTATGATGTTGCTTCATGTACATAAAGATGCATTTTGGAGTACATCTGGTCATGTGTTCCATAACCATTGGTTCAATTCACATTGCTGCTGGTATGCCCTAACATTTGATGTTTAGGGATGTTAGGCCAGGTTCATCCCATTTCTGCTATTTTGGCATGGTTGCAATTGTCTTGTTATATTGGCATGTCAGTACATAAGAAATGCAGCTATTTTCCACCCCAAATTTGAATCATATGCATAACCACCATTACCCATATTATTGATTTCATTGTTTCCTGACAAACAGAACTTATGTTTGTTTCTTCTCTTCCTTTCCTTTAGGTTTCTATCCTCTGAACTTTGATATGTAGCAATACATTGGGAGTTCCTCCTGGGCAAGTCCACCATCTCAGGAATAGTTAGTTCTACATACGATGAGATATGGAACAAACTCCAACCATCAGTTATGCCGGAGCCAGGGCCATAAGACAAAGAACGGATTGCCCGTGCTTTTATGCAAAAATGTCAGTTTTCAAACTGCATAAGGAAAGCAATTACTGAAAAGCAGTGGAGAAAGGTAGGAGGGAAAGCAGGAGTAAGGATGATGAGTCTAGTAGTTACAGGATAGTGGATAGATAATGGGCTGGTTAAGGTATAAGGAGTAGTACATTAATAGTAAAGAGGGAAGGCTGGTGTAGTAGTTATGGTAGGGGTAGTAGGTGGGATGCAGTTGTGTAGGGAACGGCTATATGCTCCTGGATCAGTAGCATTGGTGAGAGTGGGTGGTATAGAGCCAATGTAATTATCTGCATCCTGGAGAGTGGATGAGTAGGACATTGCGCGGAAAGCGCTCCAGTGGTGGTGTGTCGCCGATGGTGGATGAGGAAGATTAAAGAGGCAGGTTGTGGGTGGGACTTCTGTTTACATGAGTAAAAAAAAGCATGCTCTACCGTGCAGTGAAGTCTGGGTCTATAAGTAAGGTCATGTCATAGGAGGGGGAATGGCAGAAGTGAATAGCATGATATGGCAGAGTGAATAGCATGGATAGAAAGATTAAAGAGATGGGGGAAAAAAATTGGGGGGGGAAGGAAAAGGAGTCAAAAGGGATGAAGAGGATATCATGGAGAATATGTGAAAAACAAAAGAAAGAAAATAGGAGGGGAGAAAACAGCGTTTGGAGTGGGATGTCAGTGCGTTTACCAAGGATAGAGGGGTAGATTGCTAAAAAAACACACGCTTAAAAATTGGCTATGCTGATGGAAAGAAGTCTCTTTCTGCAATATTCATTAGAAAGAGGGGGATAAAGAATTGGTTAGTGAAGTATCTTGGCAATAGTGGCATAAAGTAATGAAAGCAGATTTATCTAAGTATAAATACTGTATATCCTGATGTAAGCAGGTGACCAATGAAATGCACAGAAGGCTCAAGGCAGGAACTGTCAATGAACTATATATTTCTTTCTGATATGGCTGCAATTTACAGAGGTAAGGGAACAGTTAATAATATGAAGCAATGTAAAAAGCAGTAAACCATACGACAGTAAACGTACAGTAGGTTTTGAAACACAATTTGAATAACAGAAAAGTCTCTCAGGAATTATACTTGTGTCCTTCCTACATGGGTGGTACACACATTCCTGGTGAGCTACTACGTTATCTCTTCCTGCAGCAATGGCCCTAATGGGTTTTCCCGCTAGGCCGCCAGTCCTTCTAGCAAAGTCTATCAAGGAACTCAAACTTCTTGTGTTCCAATTGGCCCAATCCCCACCTATTGTCCTAACCCAGACCGACCCCTGTTCCGTATGCTATTGTAGCAAGTGACGACCTGGCTGACACGAGTGGTTCTTCTGTAACCATAGGCGTCCTCCTCTGGTCGACATCTCCTCGTGGATCTTTGGTGCTTGACTGACGGTGGGTATCTGACGGCCTGGCGAAGAGAGGGCTAGGGCATGGCTCTCAGCAGGCATCATCTGAAGTAATGACCGAATTTGTTAAAAAAACGATCGCCAAACATAAATTTGGCACGAATATGGCACATTAGGATTCATGGTCGGAAACACAAGCGAAATTTTATAACATTGAAAAAAATCGGATGCACTAAGTAAAAAGTACAGGAAAATTTTGTGTTGCCACTAAAGTATTTTTAGCACTTTGTCTACGATAATGGTGGTGTATGTTGAGTGGGGCTCGTGTTTGATGAGGGAAGGGGTTTGCAGAGCTCAGAGGAGTGGCATGCTGGTAAATAGTAATTCTTTTTTCTTCTAACTTTATGTATGTGTAACAAGGTGGCATGGGGTAGTACTCGCAGGCAAGTCCACTACAGAAGAGACAGTCTACACCCCGGCCCCTTGCACATAAAATAACAGTTCTACTGCCAGGCCTGGGTCAAAATGTGTTACCTCAGTTCTGCAGCTGTTTTTCATGACAGGACAGCGTCCTCCCGATGAACCACACTTCATGCTGTATAGGACCCAAAAGTGGCAACTTGTATTTAAACGATGAGGAAGAAGAAATAAACAAGAGACAGATGATTCCTATTCTGTCTCTAGACACAGGAACAGCTGCAGCAGCAAAGTCCATGACTCTCAGTAAGCCCTAGAGGCTGCAAGTCCAGCCTACAAAGTTAACCTGTGTTGGCCCTGCTTCTAACACATATACAGTAGGAACATTGCAGACACAGCACACTAATACATAGAATACAATAACATACAGTTACATGACATTAATACAGTGAAGCGAACGGGACCAGCACATAGGAGAAAGGGGAAGCAATGGGGTTTTCTGCCACCTCCTTAACTCTTCCCTCCTAAAACATGGCCGTTCCCAGCCATGACGACCTCCAGGCAATTAGAAGCAAAAAATAGATAAACAAATCAGTGCAATTAATGTCATATAACATCAACAGAAGAGTCCCAGTCCCTCTCTCAACACGAGTTCACGTAACCCAGGTCCCATTGCTCCTGAAACTGTTAAAACCAGTATCCGGGCCCGATGGCCAACTTATTTCACAGTTATTTACCCAGCTTGATCCTGGGTCCTCTTGATGCCCTCCCTCCTTTAAGTGGGCCATTGGCTTTTGATGGTGGTGGGCTGCATACAACATGGTGCTAGTCCAGGGGCAACACAGTCCAGTTCTACAATGATGCCTCAGTCCTTTGGCACAATCCAGTGCTCACCGCCCTTTCAGGAACGCGGAACAGTCCTTGGTATTTTCCACAGGTGCAACCAGCACCACTTAAACATCAGTCCTTAAAGGGGCCGAATTAATTTATGCACGGCCGCTGCTTATTGTAATGGACCGCATGAGGACCCTGCACTACTATGTCGGTGTGGGACAAGGAACCACTGGAGCAGGAGTCTCCACTGTTTCTCCGACTCCGCATCCCCTCCAGCAGTTGTCCCACAGCTCCTGGAGCTTCTGGCTCTGCTGTCACATTTGCGGCTGTCTCACTGGGCTGAAGCGCCGCTCTCTCCTGCACATCTGCAGCAACTGCGGCCACAATGATTCCCATCAGTGCAACTTCCAATGTCCTCCGGGCCCCTTCCGGTTCAGTGGGTTCCTTGCTCTCCACCAGCTGCTTGAATGGATGCTAGTCTCTCAGCTCCTCCGACCACCAAGCCTTGAAACGCAGGCCCGTCTCCGCCTGGGCCACAGATCGCCTCTAGTCCTGATGGCTGATGCTGCCGTGGAAAGCTGTGCTGCACCTTGTCATATCAGCAGGTAATGGCGTCTCCCTTGCAAGCATGCTGTCTGGTCTCTTCTGGTTCCACCCATGCGTGGACGGGACCACACATAGCTGTTCCACCCGTTTCCTTGGGTTCTGCTGTAGGGGTTGGAACTTCTTCTTTGCCCGCACCCATTTATGGTGGGACTTCTTAACAGGGGGGCGCAACCTCCTGCCTTTTGGCGCCAAATCTTCTCTATGACACCCACAAAAGGCGGCAACCTCTCTCATTTTGGCGCCAAAGGCCACCATCTTCTCACTAGCGGTTGGCGCCATCTTGCAATCCCTGTCAGCCGCCATCTTTAATTCTTTCACGGCAGGCAACAAGTCACAAATCTTTGGCTCAAAGTCTCTATTAGCCACCACCTTTAATTCCTTCATGGCGGGCAACAAATCACAAATCTCAGGCTCAAAGTCACTGTCAGCCGCCATAATTAATTCATGCATGGCGGTCATCAATTCACACATCTCAGAAATTTCTTCAATCAATCTCAGGGTTGCAGGGCTGCTGGGGTCGATCCTGCTGGCTACACCATATTTAACAAGGTGTATGGGGTGATAGTCGTGGGCGAGTCCACTACAACAGAGTCAGTCCACACCTTGGCCCTTGCACATAAAATGACAGTTCTACTCCCAGCCCTGGGTCACAGTGGGTTACCTCAGTTCTGTGGCTATTTTCCATGACAGGACAGCATCCTCCGGATGAACCACACTTCACACTGTATAGGGCCCAACAGTGGTAACTTGTATTTTAATGATAAGGAAGAAGAAATAAACAAGAGACAGATGATTCCTATTCTGTCCCTAGACACAGCAATGGCTGCAGCAGCAAAATCCATGACTATCAGTAAGCTCTGCGGAGCTAAAAGTCTCTGGTGAGGTACACATTTAGTCCCGGTGCCTGACAGTCCTGGTAACCAATATCCTCCCCATCTGGGGGTCCCTTCTGTCCCAGATGGGGATCCACTTATACCCCAAATGGGGGTTCTCACTGTTCCAGATGGGAACACACTCACGCCCCAGACAGAGGTCTCTTCTGTCCTGGACGTGGACGAACATATGGGGGACATATGTCCAGACAGGGACACACACTCTGCTTCAGGCCATCCTGCCTGGATTCTGAGCAGGAAGCAGGAGCTTCCTGCTCCCATGAGGCTGCAAGTCCAGACCACAAAGTTAGCCTGCGCTGGCCCTGCTAACACATATAGGAACATTGCAGACACAGCACACTAATACATAGAATACAGTAACATACAGGTAAATTACATTAATACAGTGAGGTGCACGGGACCAGCACATAGGAGAGAGGGGAAGCAATGGGGTTCTCCGCCACCTCCTTACATGTGCACATAGCGGCTAGCCAATTAGAGCGCAGGAAACATCCACAATGTCCTGACACAACGACTTGTGTCATTGGCTGCTGAACTCACATTTCGCTCTCCATATTAAGAGTAGACATCTTGTTTTAGCACCATTTTGACACTGTAACAGCACAGAGAGGCAGCTCCTGACGCTGGCATCATATGGAGCTAGATTTTAGGTAGTTAGCTAGGCAGTTGTTTATTAGTCAGATACTTTACTTAGGTAGTGTCCTGTGTGGCTGTGAAATCGACCTTCCAGCATATTTTTTTCGTGCCATTACTGAAGTCCACTGACAAAGACAGCAGGGCACATTTCATGCAAGTGTGTTGTGCACTGCTTCTATTGTGCTCCATGCATGAGTAGACCATTCTAAATCTTATTTTTTCACTTGCTAAATTTGAAACAGCATGCCATGCCCCACTTTGTCATTTAGTGGTGTAGTCACATTTTTCTATGATTTGACCTATTGTTCATGGAAAAATAGTTTTTTGGCAGTTGCTACTGTGATTCACCATGCCATATCTCACCTAATTATTTAGTGGTGGTGAAATTCCTGTCTGCATAACTCATGCACATTAAAAAAAATATTTATTTTTTATTTTTTTCTGCTGCTAAATGTAAAACAGCCCGCCATATCCTACAGTTGTGGCCAAAAGTATTGACACCCCTGCAATTCTCTCAGATAATACTCAGTTTCTTCCTGAAAATGATTGCAAACACAAATTCTTTGGTATTATTATCTTCATTTAATTTATCTTAAATGAAAAAACACAAAAGAGAATGAAGCAAAAAGCAAAACATTGATCATTTAACACAAAACTCCAAAAATGGGCCAGACAAAAGTATTGGCACCCTCAGCCTAATACTTGGCTGCACAACCTTTAGCCAAAATAACTGCGACCAACCGCTTCCGGTAACCATCAATGAGTTTCTTACAATGCTCTGCTGGAATTTTAGACCATTATTCTTTGGCAAACTGCTCCAGGTCCCTGATATTTGAAGGGTGCCTTCTCCAAACTGCCATTTTTAGATCTCTCCACAGGTGTTCTATGGGATTCAGGTCTGGACTCATTGCTGGCCACCTTAGAAGTCTCCAGTGCTTTCTCTCAAACCATTTTCTAGTGCTTTTTGAAGTGTGTTTTGGGTCATTGTCCTGCTGGAAGACCCATGACCTCTGAGGGAGTCCCAGCTTTCTCACACTGGGCCCTACATTATGCTGCAAAATTTTTTGGTAGTCTTCAGACTTCATAATGCCATGCACACGGTCAAGCAGTCCAGTGCCAGAGGCAGCAAAGCAACCCCAAAACATCAGGGAACCTCCACCATGTTTGACTGTAGGGACCATGTTCTTTTCTTTGAATGCCTCTTTTTTTCTCCTGTAAACTCTATGTTGATGCCTTTGCCCAAAAAGCTCTACTTTTGTCTCATCTGACCAGAAAACATTCTTCCAAAATGTTTTAGGCTTTTTCAGGTAAGTTTTGGCAAACTCCAGCCTGGCTTTTTTATGTCTCGGGGTAAGAAGTGGGGTCTTCCTGGGTCTCCTACCTTACAGTCCCTTTTCATTCAGACGCCGACGGATAGTATGGGTTGACACTGTTGTACCCTCGGACTGCAGGGCAGCTTGAACTTGTTTGGATGTTAGTCGAGGTTCCTTATCCAACATCTGCACAATCTTGCCTTGAAATCTCTTGTCAATTTTTCTTTTCCGTCCACATCTAGGGAGGTTAGCCACAGTGCCATGGGCTTTAAACTTTTTGATGACACTGCACACGGTAGACACAGGAACATTCAGGTCTTTGGAGATGGACTTGTAGCCTTGAGATTGCTCATGCTTCCTCACAAGTTGGTTTCTCAAGTCCTCAGACAGTTCTTTGGTCTTCGTTCTTTTCTCCATGCTCAATGTGGTACACACAAGGACACAGGACAGAGGTTGAGTCAACTTTAATCCATGTCAACTGGCTGCAAGTGTGATTTAGTTATTGCCAACACCTGTTAGGTGCCACAGGTAAGTTACAAGTGCTGTTAATTACACAAATTAGAGAAGCATCACATGATTTTTTGAACAGTGCCAATACTTTTGTCCACCCTCTTTTTTATGTTTGGTGTGGAATTATATCCAATTTGGCTTTAGGACAATTCTTTTTGTGTTTTTTCATTTAAGACAAATTAAATGGAGATAATAATACCAAAGAATTTGTGTTTGCAATCATTTTCACGAAGAAACTGAGTATTATCTGACAGAATTGCAGGGGTGTCAATACTTTTGGCCACAACTGTATGTTGTAATTTTGTGGCTGTGAAATGAAGCTGTCTGCAGTGCTCATGCACATTAAAAAAAATAAAAAAAAAAAATTCTGTTGCTTAACGTGATACAGCCCACCATATCCTCCACTGTAATTTTGTGGATAAAAAAAAATTCTGTTGCTAAGCGTGATACAGCCAGCCATATCCCAGATTGTAATTTTGTGGCAGTGACATTATTGTGTGTGGAGAGCTATTGCACATAAAAAAATTGTGGGGGGTTTACAAACATGATACAACAGGATCAATCTGATTTTGAAATTGTTTGGATCATATCTTCTTGGTTATACAGGTGTCACTCACATTAAAACAAAATTTGTTCAGTTACTAACATTGGGCAGTAGGGGAGATCTCATTTGGAAATTGTTTGCAACATCTACTGTATGTCATACAGGCCTCATCCACAGGCCCAAAAATATATCTTCTGTTACTAATGTCATACAGTAGGAGACATCTCACTTTGAAATTATTTGTAGCATCTAGTCTATGTCATACAGGCCTCATCCACAGGCCCAAAAATATTTATTCTGCTACTAACGTCATACAGTAGGGGACATCTCACTTTGAAATTGTTTGTAGATCTAGTCAATGTTATATAGGCCTCATCCACAGGCCCCAAAATTTTCTTGTTACTAACGTCATATAGCAAGGGACATCTCACTTTGAATATTTTTTGTAGCATCTAGCTTATGTTCTACAGGCCTCATCCACAGGCCCAAAAATATTTCTTCACTTTAAAATTGTTTGTAGCATCTAGTCTATTTTATACAGTCCTCATCCAACAACAAAAAAAACATTTCTTCTGTTACTAACGTTTTAACGTTCTACACTAGGGGATATCTCGCTTATAAATTGTTTGTAGCATCTAGTCTATGTTATACAGACCTTATCCACAGGCCAAAACAAATTTCTTCTGTTATTAACATCATACAGTAGGGGACTTCACACTTTCAAAATGTTTGTAGCATCTAGTCAACGTTATACAGGCCTCATCCACATGCACAAAAATATTTCTACTGTTACTAATGTCATACAGTATGGTAGATCTCACTTTGAAATTGTTTGGAGCATCTAGTGTAATTTATATAGTCCTCATTCAGTAAAAAAAATGATTCTGTTAACTAATGTTATATAGTAGGGTACATCTCAGTTTGAAATTATCATAGAATCATATAATCATAGAATGGTAGAGTTGGAAGGGACCTCCTGGGTCATCTGGTCCAACCCCCTGCTCAAAGCAGGATTCACTAAATCATCCCAGACAAACGTCTGTCCAGCCTCTGTTTGAAGACTTCCATTGAAGGAGAAATCACCACTTCTCGTGGCAGCTTGTTCCACTCATTGATCACTCTAACTGTCAAAAAGTTTTTTCTAATATTTAATCTGTGTCTCCTCCCATTCAGTTTCATCCCATTGCTTCTAGTCTTTCCTTGTGCAAATGAGAATAAAGGTAATCCTTCTACAATGTGACAGCCCTTTAGATATTTGTAGACAGCTATTAAGTCTCCTGTAAGTCTTCATTTTGCAAACTAAACATTCCCAAATCCTGTAACCATTCCTCATAGGACATGGTTTGCCATTCTGGTCTCTCTTCTCTGAACTTGCTCCAGTTTGTGGATTTCTTTTTTAAAATGTGGTGCCCAAAACTGGACACAATATTCCAGATGATGTCTGACCGAAGAGGAGTAGAGGGGGATAATGACTTCACATGATCTAGACTGTATGCTTCTGTTAATACATCCCAGAATTGTATTTGCCTTTTTTGCTGCTGCATCACACTATTGATTCATGTTTACTTTATGATCTATTAGTATACCCAAGTCTTTTTCACATATGCTATTGCTTAGCACTATTCTTCCCTTTCTGTATATGCTTTTTTTCATTTTTATTGCCCAGATGTAGTAATTTGCATTTTTCCATGTTAGGCTGGTTTCACATTAGCGCTTTTGTGCACAGCGCATCGTGCGCTATTGGGCGCATGTGCCATGCGCCCCTTTGTTTAACACGTCGGGCACATGGTCTAGCACTTGCACGCGTTCATGTACAATTTCGTGTGCATGCGCTTTTTGCAGGTGTGTGCCTATACGCGCTAGACGCTACATGTTGCATTTTTTGTTCCGCCCGACCTCGTAAAAAAAACACATGCGATCGAGTGCGCACGGAATGCGCCAAAAAATCTATGGGGTCGCAGGCAGGCGCATGGACATGTGACCGCCTGCGCTTTTGAGCGCAAGCGATTTTTGAGTAAACAATGTCTAGACACTGGTTTAAACCACCCTCTACTCAAAGAAACATTGTTTGGCGAGTAGTGTAGATAAAAGAAGGTGTATGCACTGGCAGACCACTACTCAACAGACTGAAGAGAGAAGGACGTTGGAGAGCTTGGAGAATATCAGCAACTTTAATAAAGTGAGTAATAAACCTAATGTCTGCCCATCCTTTTTTAAATTTATTTGGAACTAATGTATTTTTTTTATTGCAGCATGTCTTCTGGAGAGGAGTACACACCGGCCCGGGGTGAACTGGCCCAAGCAGAGTGTGAAGTGAGTATCTTCTTTGCCTCATTTTGGATAAGTATTCGCTGCTGCATGTACACATGTGGCAAATTAATTTTTTTTCTTTTTCAGACCTCATCGGCCACGGCAAGTGAGGACGAACAGCAGGAGCAGACAAGCAAAGTGCCAGCGGGGAGAAGGCCTGTAAGTATACACAGACTGTGAATGTCCCTTTTTTTAATTTTTTTTTTCCCCTGCCTTTTTTCTGTCCTGTTTTTATCATCAGTCTTTCTTCTTTTCTGTATCTTTTTCTATCTTTTTCTTTTCAAAATCTTTCCAAAATTATAATGTTTTGCTTTTTTTTCTAGGCTCCACAACAGGACGAAGAAATCGCCCTGGACAACGACGCCCTGATCAACTTGGTCCAGGAGCGAGTCCCGTTGTGGGACAGCCGTGATCCGCAGCACTCGGACAAGGTGGTGACCCATCGGCTCTGGAATGAGGTGGCCGCAGCGCTAATGGAAGGCTGGGACAACACCTTTCAAAGGGTCCACAAGGATTTTCGTAAGTATTTCAATGTTCTATAATGCGGCAGTGACTCTTGTCTGTGACCACACAGGCAGCGTCGGACTGGCCCACCGGAGAACCGGAGGATTCTCCGGTGGGCCCTGGCATCTGGTGGGCCCTGGCACCTGCTGGCATACAGGGCCAGCAGTTGCCTAGGGCCCCCGCTGCTCCAGGGGCCCCCAGCCAGTGGTGTGTCGCACACCATGCAGCTGCTATGGGGGCCCCTGCCAGCGGAGCAGCAGCGGGTGTCAGGAGGCAGGAGCCCCTGTCCCCGCTGCTAAAGAGAAATGAATATTCACTGCGAAGCAGTGAATATCATTTCAGGTCTCCACACCCCCAGAGGCCCCGCCCCCAGCCCAGTAAGCTGCTCTGCAGACTACAGCTGTAAATCAGGGCCGGCGCCGCCCTCAGTCCTCTCTGCTCCTGGCTCACAGCCAGTGCGCGATGACGTCACTACATCGCGCACCCGCTGTGTGTCTGGCAGAGGGGGCAGCTCCTGACACTGAAGCCGGGATCAGCGTGGGAGCGAGGAGGAGAGGTGAGTATTGTGTTTTGTTTTGTTTTTATATCTCTCTCGCTCTCTCTATCTGTCTCTCTCTATCTATCTATCTATCTCTATATCTCTATATATCTCTCTCTATCTCTCTTTTATCTATCTTTCTATCTATTATCTATATCTATCTATTATCTATATCTATCTGTTTCTATATCTATCTCTATCTATCGCTCTATCTTTATATCTATCTTTCTATCTCTACATCTATCTCTATATCTATCTATCTCTATATCTTTCTATATATCTCTATATATATCTATTATGTCTATCTATCTATCTCTATATCTATTATCTCTATATTTATTATCTATCTAGCTACCATCTATATCTATCTATCTATATATATATATATCTCTATCTAATATCTATATCTATCTATCTCTATACCTATCTATCTATTTATCCGTTATCTATCTCTATATCTTTTCTCTGTATCTATCTATCTATCTCTATATCTATATATCTCGCTATCTATCGCTCTATCTCTATATCTATATCTACCTCTATCTCTATCTCTATATCTATCTCTATATCTATATCTATTTCTCTCTATATCTATCTCTATAGCTATCTATCTATATATCTCTATCTATCTCTATATCTATCTCTCTGTATATCTATCTTTCTATCTCTATATCTATCTTTATCTATTTATCTCTATATCTTTTCTCTGTATCTATCTCTCTCTATATCTATATCTATCTATCTCTATATATATCTATTATCTCTATATCTATATCTATTTCTCTCTATATCTCTCTCTATATCCATCTATCTATTTATCTCTATCTCTATATCTATCTCTCTGTATATCTATCTTTCTATCTCTATATCTATCTCTATATCTATCTATCTTTATCTATCTATCTATTTATCTCTATCTATTATATATATCTATCTCTATCTATCTATCGCTCTATCTCTATATCTATCTTTCTATCTCTACATCTATCTCTATATCTATCTTTCTATCTATCTCTATATCTATCTATATCTATATCTATCTATTATGTCTATCTATCTAGCTATCTCTATTATCTATATCTACCTATCTCTATATCTTTCTATCTTACTCTATCTCTATATCTATCTGTTATCTCTATATTTATTATCTATCTTTATCTATCTCTATCTATTATCTATATCTATCTCTCTATCTATTTATCGATCTCTGTATCTATCTCTCTCTATCTCTATCTCTCTCTCTATCTACCGCTCTCTCTGTCTCTATCTTTATATCTATATCTATCTATCTCTATATCTATCTATTATCTCTATATCTATCTACCTATCTATCTCTATATCTATCTCTTTATCTATATCTGTTTCTCTCTATATCTATCTCTATATCTCTCTCTATAGCTATCTATATATTATCTCTATATCTATCTATCTATATATTATCTCTATATCTATCTATCTCTATATCTGTTATCTCTATATCCATATCTATCTCTATATCTATCTATCTCTATATCTATCTTTCTATCTAACACTATATCTCTATTTCTATCTCTATATCTCATTATCTATCTCTATCTCTATCTCCATCTCTCTTTATCTATCTATCTATTGATCTATGCATCTATCTCTATATCTATCTCTATATCTATCTATTATATCTATCTATTATCTCTATTATCTATATCTATCTATCCATCTATCTATCTAGCTATCTCTATCTATCTATCTTTCTAACTCTATATCTATCTATCTCTATACATATCTCTATATCTAGCTATTATCTCTATATCTATCTCTATATCTATCTTTCTATATCTATTTGTCTCTATATCTATCTCTATATCTATCTATCTATCTATCTCTATATCTATTATCTCTATATCTATCTCTATATATATCTCTATATCTATTTTTATTTATATCCATCTATCTATATATATTTATCTCTATATCTATCTATATATGTCTATATTATTATTATTATATCTGTATATCTCTATCTATTATCTATCTCTATCTATATATCTATCTATCTCTATATCTTTCTATCTATAGCTATCTAGATCTATCTATCTATCTATCTATATTTCTTTCTATATCTATCTTTATATCTATCTCTATCTATCTCTATGAATCTTTCTATCTATCCATTATCTACTTTATATCCATTATCTACTATCTATCTCTATATCTATCTATTTCTACATCTATCTTTCTATCTATATCTATCTAACTCTATATCTATATACAGTCATATGTAAAAGTTTGGGCACCCCTATTAATGTTAACCTTTTTTCTTTATAACAATTTTGGTTTTTGCAACATGTATTTCAGTTTCATATATCTAATAACTGATGGACTCAGTTATATTTCTGGATTCAAATGAGGTTTATTGTACTAACAGAAAATGTGCAATCTGCATTTAAACAAAATTTGACCGGTGCAAAAGTATGGGCACCCTTATCATTTTCTTGATTTGAACACTCCTAACTACTTTTTACTGACTTCCTGAAGCACTAAATTGGTTTTGTAACCTCATTGAGCTTTGAACTTCATAGCCAGGTGTATCAAATCATGAGAAAAGGTATTTAAAGTGGCCACTTGCAAGTAGTTCTACTATTTGATTCTCCTATGAAGAGTGGCATCATAGGCTCCTCAAAACAACTCTCAAATGATCTGAAAACAAAGATTATTCAACATAGCTTTTCAGGGGAAGGATACAAAAAGTTGTCTCAGAGATTTAACCTGTCAGTTTCCACTGTGAGGAACATAGTAAGGAAATGGAAGAACACAGGTACAGTTCTTGTTAAGCCCAGAAGTGGCAGGCCAAGAAAAATATCAGAAAGGCAGAGAAGAAGAATGGTGAGAACAGTCAAGGACAATCCACAGACCACCTCCAAAGACCTGCAGCATCATCTTGCTGCAGATGGTGTCACTGTGCATCGGTCAACAATACAGCGCACTTTGCACAAGGAGAAGCTGTATGGGAGAGTGATGCGAAAGAAGCCGTTTCTGCAAGCACGCCACAAACAGAGTCGTCTGAGGTATGCAAAAGCACATTTGGACAAGCCAGTTACATTTTGGAAGAAGGTCCCGTGGACTGATGAAACAAAGATTGAGTTGTTTGGTCATACAAAAAGGCGTTATGCATGCGCTGTATTGTTGACCGATTCACAGTGACACCATCTGCAGCAAGATGATGCTGCAGGTCTTTGGAGGTGGTCTGTGGATTGTCCTTGACTGTTCTCACCATTCTTCTTCTCTGCCTTTCTGATATTTTTCTTGGCCTGCCACTTCTGGGCTTAACAAGAACTGTACCTGTGTTCTTCCATTTCCTTACTATGTTCCTCACAGTGGAAACTGACAGGTTAAATCTCTGAGACAACTTTTTGTATCCTTCCCCTGAAAAGCTATGTTGAATAATCTTTGTTTTCAGATCATTTGAGAGTTGTTTTGAGGAGCCCATGATGCCACTCTTCATAGGAGAATCAAATAGGAGAACTACTTGCAAGTGGCCACTTTAAATACCTTTTCTCATGATTTGATACACCTGGCTATGAAGTTCAAAGCTCAATGAGGTTACAAAACCAATTTAGTGCTTCAGGAAGTCAGTAAAAAGTAGTTAGGAGTGTTCAAATCAAGAAAATGATAAGGGTGCCCATACTTTTGCACCGGTCAAATTTTGTTTAAATGCAGATTGCACATTTTCTGTTAGTACAATAAACCTCATTTGAATCCAGAAATATAACTGAGTCCATCAGTTATTAGATATATGAAACTGAAATAGCTGTTGCAAAAACCAAAATTGTTATAAAGAAAAAAGGTTAACATTAATAGGGGTGCCCAAACTTTTACATATGACTGTATCTATATAGCATTATACCCTATGAGGGGGGCAGTATTATACCCTATGAGGGGGGCAGTATTATACCCTATGAGGGGGCAGCATTATACCCTATGAGGGGGCAGCATTATACCCTATGAGGAGGCAGCATTATACCCTATGAGGAGGGCA
Organism: Dendrobates tinctorius; assembly: GCF_039654945.1. Classification (NCBI taxonomy): domain Eukaryota; kingdom Metazoa; phylum Chordata; class Amphibia; order Anura; family Dendrobatidae; genus Dendrobates; species Dendrobates tinctorius. The sequence goes on along the minus strand of NW_027361712.1, from coordinate 10,586,313 downwards.
GCATTATTCCCTATGAGGGGGTGCATTATACCCTATGAGGAGGGCAGCATTATACCCTATGAGGGGGCAGCATTATACCCTATGAGGGGGCAGCATTATACCCTATGAGGAGGCAGCATTATACCCTATGAGGAGGGCAGCATTATTCCCTATGACGGGGTGCATTATACCCTATGAGGAGGGCAGCATTATACCCTATGAGGGGGCAGCATTATACCCTATGAGGAGGCAGCATTATACCCTATGAGGGGGCAGCATTATACCCTATGAGGGGGCAGCATTATACCCTATGAGGAGGCAGCATTATACCCTATGAGGAGGGCAGCATTATTCCCTATGACGGGGTGCATTATACCCTATGAGGAGGGCAGCATTATACCCTATGAGGGGGCAGCATTATACCCTATGAGGAGGGCAGCATTATTCCCTATGAGGGGGGCAGTATTATACCCTATGAGGGGGGCAGTATTATACCCTATGAGGGGGCAGCATTATTCCCTATGAGAGGGTGCATTATTCCCTATGAGGGGGTGCATTATACCCTATGACCTATGAGGGGGGCAGTATTATACCCTATGAGGGGGGCAGTATTATACCCTATGAGGGGGTGCATTATACCCTATGAGGGGGTGCATTATTCCCTATGAGGGGGGCAGTATTATACCCTATGAGGGGGCAGCATTATTCCCTATGAGGGGGGCAGTATTATTCCCTATGAGGGGGGCAGTATTATACCCTATGAGGGGGGCAGTATTATATTCTATGAGATGGCTGCATTATATTCTATGAGATGGCTGCATTATACTATGTGAGGGGGCTGCTTTATATTCTATGAGGGGGCTACCCCAACTCCTGCTACATAATTAAGACATGTACAACCTTATATTATACCCGGATATTAGCGTGTTTTACCGCATAATTGGTGGTCTGGTATTTAACTCTATGCAGCTACATAGTGGGCCCCAAGAATGATTTTTTCTGGTGGGCCCAAGGTGTTCCAGTCCGACGCTGCACACAGGTGTGTGTTGCTAGAGATATTCTAGCATGATACACATTTGTGTTATCATGGCCTACAGTGCATTGTCTATTGTATTGTTGTGTGATGCCGCAGTCACTTTGTCTGTGATCACACAGGTGTGTGTCATGCTAGATATATTCTAGCATGATACACATTTGTGTTCTCATGGCCAACAGTGAGTGCATTGTCTATTGTATTGTTGTGTGATGCTGCAGTCACCTTGGCCGTGATCACACAGGTGTGTCTCATGCTAGATATATTCTAGCATGATACACATTTGTGTTCTCATGGCCAACAGTAAGCGCATTGTCTATTGTATTGTTGTGTGATGCCGCAGTCACCTTGGCCGTGATCACACAGGTGTGTGTTGTGAATTCCCTTGCTCGGACTTCTGAGCTGGAGCTCCCTCTGGTGGTTACTGGGAGTAGTAGAGCTGGCCAGTCTGATGGAAGTTTGACACCTGATGATGATGATGGGGAATCTGAAATTACTGGCTGGGAGCATATAAGTGAGCAGGCTTCCCTTAGTGGTTGCTGGTGATTTCCTCCTTATGCATTTTGAGCTCTTCAGTCTCCTGCCTGATCTGTATGGTTCAGTTAAATGATTCTTTTGCTAATCCTTTGCATCTAATCTTGTTGTGCCTTTTTTGCTTTCTGCTTTGTTGCGAGGGTTCAGCGTACTCCCTGCTGGGGGCAGCGCTGGGCCCTGCTCCATATGTTACAGCTTGTGCTAGTTTGTTCAGTCCCCTGTTATATTAGTATCTTTTGCTTTTCTTCCAGTTGACACCAGAGTGCTGATCTAGCGGGGGTGAGGTCATGTGGCCTCAGGTTTTTTGTATATCAGATGTGTTGGATTTTTTAGGGTTTTTGCGTGATTGCAGACAGAATCTTTTCTGTCCTGTCCTATCTAGACTTTCTGGAAATTGTGTCACATCATCGTCCACCTCTTGTGACTGTGGCGGCTCAAATACTTGGGCATCGCTACATGGAATCTCATCTTGCCTTGCTTCAAGTGGACCAGGCGAGAGACGCGAATCTATAAATGGAAAAGTGAACAGCTCTTTGAGTGTCTGAGTGTGGTATCAGTTGTATCAGGGCACTCAGCATTCACGGCTACTCAGACTTGACAGTGTGGAAGACAGGGTGCTGGTGGTGGTGGCCATGTAACATGAAGTATTATCCGCTATCCAACCAACAACCTTTTCACACTGCTCTGTCTTCAATAGTGCTGTCTTGCTGCGGTCCCCTAGGATTTCGGACACTAAGGTCCAGTGAGAAGATGTGGGTGTTTTTTGTGGCACAATTTCAGCTTTCCCATGGCCTCGGCATGCACCATCACGTCCACTTCCCCGTCCCTTGCCACGCACCTTGTAAATGGACTAGAATATTTTACACATTCACTACAAATGGCTGAATTGGTATCGAACTTGTGTTAGGAACGTCAGAATGCACTAAATAAAAATAAATAATAAAGTGCGTTCGCCGCTCGGGGTCCACCGTGCAGTAGGTGTATCAACCGCTGCTGAGTGATGACAGAAGAGCAATATGGCGGTATGAAGCACACGGGTTCAACTTCACCTGGAGTGTGCAGAGCGGGCTCTGTTCACACACAGAGGTGCCGCAACAAAAACATACAAAACACTGAACCTGTTAGTGACACAGGCTTCAGGTAGCATACAAAACGCTGAACCTGTTTAGAGACACAGGCTTCAGGTAAATGCACACACGGTATCTGGTCACAGGAGCAGGACCCAAGACAGAGGAGCTGCGTCACTCTAGACCTAAAGTGTGTGTGACGTCGCTGCTGCGAATGCCATGAAGGGCTGCAACTGCAGCGCGGCATAGGACACTGCCGCTCGATGACAAAGCCAGATAGCAAGCGCGATGTCGGACGCTAACATAGAAGTGCGGTGTGCACAGTGGCTTAGGGCTTGCCACTGACTGGCGCTGACTGCTAGACTAATTCCCTATCACCATGCGTAATATCAGAGGGAAGGGGTTTCAAATGAGTCAGTCACCAGAATCATACATCCGTCACCATTCACACATAGCAAGTATAGTCTATACTAGCGCATGGCGGAACAGCCATGCGCGTCTTTTATAGTATCCGGGACCTTCTGCACGCTTCCAGATCTCTAAGATGGACCAATGGGAGATCGTCCCATGAGCATGCTTAGTAGGAGGACAGAAGGACTTCGCCTCAGGAGAGATTTGCTGCAAGGCAATCTCCTCTGCAATCTCCTCTGCAGGGGAAAAATAGGAGGAGAGTGCAGAATGTGAGGATCTGGATCCCTGCTGAGTAAACGCAGAAATCTGACTCCTAACATTACCCCCCTCCTAGGGTCCCCCCCTCCCTGAGCCATACGATCCACCAACTTGTGCCCATAAGAGGTATAGGCCTCAGACTCGTCTGCAGGCAAGTCTGATGTCCCGGTAGATGACAGAGAGACCCGGGACACGTGGAAAGCCTCAGGGGTGGCAAGATCGCCAGGTCGGAGAAGGGACCCGTGGGAGACAGCGGGAGAGGAAGTTAAAGTGTAATGCCACCGTGTGTCGGCAGGTGTCTCCGCTCTTCGCCTAAGGAGGCTATTCCGAGTACAAAAGGCACAGGCCCGAATATATTTTTTAACATCCCGAGCCCTGTGCGGCCATCAGTAAGACCCTGCCAGGAGTTTTGTGGTCTGCATATAGCCACAGTGACTACCCCTCCTGGACGTGTGTGCCCAGGCAAGAACCTTCGGCCGAAGGTGGGGAGGAACAAGGGTCTTACCCGACGGTACAGAATTTGGCTGTTGCGGGGCACTGTTGTTCTGAGACACCGCGTGTTGACAAATAAGACCGCGACTGGAGTCTTGTGCCGGACACGCCTGGAGAACGGCGCAAGACACCTCCATGGGCTCTTGGGGTGGAACCTCTGGCTCGGGTAGTTCCAGAGGCTCAAAAAACTGGGAGCTGGAGTAATCTTCCGTTTGGATTGAGCACGCTCCATACCGCGCTCCGAAAAACGGAGGTCAATGCGGGTGGAAATGGCAATCAGCTCTTCCAAACTGGCAGGAACCTCTCTAGTGGAGAGAGCATCTTTAACGTGCTCCGCCAAACCTCTCCAAAACACAGGGATGAGGGCTTTATCGGACCACTCCAACTCGGAAGCCAGTATCCGAAAACGGACGGCATACTGACTAACCGAGAGAGCACCCTGAGTCAAAGCAAGAAGCTGAAGAGAGGTATCGTGCGTGACCTGTGGACCGAGGAAGACCTGCTTAATAGCTGTTAGAAAGTGAGCAGCGGTCTGGACCTCTGGGTCACCACGCTCCCATAGTGGCGTAGACCACTCCAACACTTTGCACCACAGCAGGGAAACAATAAACCCCACCTTGGCCCATTCTGTAGGGAATCGAGCAGCCAGTAACTCCAGCTGAATGGAGCACTGGCTGATGAAACCCATACAGGAGGCGCCATCGCCAGAAAATTTATCGGGCAACGGGAGGCGGGTAGCTGTCAGTGCGGGGGAGGACGTGGACATACGGGAAACCGCGTCTGTGATTGCCTTTACAGCAGCTTCGGTGGATTGTGCAGCTGAGAGAGCCCTCTCAAGAGTGGCCAGCCTGCCCTCAAGCTGCCGAATACACTGTAAGGCTGTGTGCACACGATGCGTTTTTTTAAGCGTTTCCGCAGCGTTTGAGCCGGCTCAGATGCTGCAGAAACGCTTAAAAGATGCATCAAATAAATTAGCATGCGTTTTTGGCTTTCTGTGCCAATGCATGCATTTTTAACCGCTCAGGAATCGCTTAGCGGCTAAAAACGCAGCATGCTCATTAATTTCCGCATTGCTGAGCGTTTTTAGCCATCCCCAATGATCCCAGAAATCGCTTGTCAAAAAACGCGTCAAAATCGCGTCAAAAATCGCGCAAAAAACGCGCGGAAAAAGACGCGCGATTTCTGGGAAGGGGATCCTTTTCCTGAGCGTTTAAAAACGCTAGCGTGTGCACATAGCCTAAGAGTTGCTGCTGTTCTGCCATCACTAGCCAGACCCTGGCGCTAGTATAATATTAGGAACGGCGGAACGCACTAAATAAAAATAAATAATAAAGTGCGTTCGCCGCTCGGGGTCCACCGTGCAGTAGGTGTAACAACCACTGCTGAGTGATGACAGAGGAGCAATATGGCTGTATGAAGCACGCGGGTTCAACTTCACCCAGAGTGTGCAGAGCGGGCTCTGTTCACACACAGAGGTGCCGCAACAAAAACATACAAAACACTGAACCTGTTAGTGACACAGGCTTCAGGTAGCATACAAAACGCTGAACCTGTTTAGAGACACAGGCTTCAGGTAAATGCACACACGGTATCTGGTCACAGGAGCAGGACCCAAGACAGAGGAGCTGCGTCCCTCTAGACCTACCGTGTGTGCGACATCGCTGCTGCGAACACAAAGAAGGGCTGCAACTGCAGCGCGGCGTAGGACACTGCTGCTCGACGACAAAGCCAGATAGCAAACGCGATGTCAGACGCTAGCGTAGCGGTGCGGTGTGCACTGTGGCTTTAGGCTTGCCACTGACTGGCGCTGACTGCTAGACTAATTCCCTATCACCATGCGTAATATCAGAGGGAAGGGGTTTCAAATGAGTCAGTCACCAGAATCATACATCCGTCACCATTCACACATAGCAAGTATAGTCTATACTAGCGCATGGCGGAACAGCCATGCGCGCCTTTTATAGTAGCCGGGACCTTCTGCACACTTCCAGATCTCTGAGATGGACCAATGAGAACTGGAGCGGGACCTGAGCACATGACTCCCAATCTCCAATGGGAGATCGTCCCATGAGCATGCCCAGTAAGAGGACAGAAGGACTTAGCCTCAGGAGAGATTTGCTGCAAGGCAATCTCCTCTGCAGTGGAAAAATAGTGTCATGATCTCAGTGCGGGTTTGACTCGCACACGTGGGGTTAATGTTTGGAACCAGTGCTGATGACTGGCATTTCTGGGGTTAAAGGTTGTGATCCTGATGCAGGCTTACCTGCACACCTGGGGCTATGATTGTGGCCTCTCCCTGGTTCTGGGGAGGCTTCTTATAGCTTCAGGACACTCCCATCCCTGTCAGTTATACTCTTGCCCTTGGCATTGTGTGGTGACCCCTGAGTGTGTTAGTGCTGTGTTCTGGTTGCTTGATTCTCTGTGTATGACTCGGTCTGTTCCCTGGATATTGCTTTGGATTCTGCCTGGTACCTCCTATGTCTGTTTGGTTTTGCTCTCTGCTTGGCCCTGATTATCCGCTCTGTCTCATCCCTGGTACTGTACTTTGATCCTGTGTATGACCTTTGGCTTTGTCTGACCTCCCGTCTGTTTGTCCCTCCTGTACTCCGTTTGCCCGTACTGTTGTGACCTCCGTTTTGCCTGACTCTGAGTTGTACTGTCATATCTGAAAGCAGGACGCTAAGCCCCGCCCCCTTGCAGTCACATGACCATAGGTCCCGTGCAAGCTTGCTCATTTTCAGTGTCCGCAGGTCCCGTGCCTCTTTACTTTCCAGCGCTGACTGGACCCTGACACTATTAGCTTGTAGCACGCATTGTCACCTCTGCTGCCCTGCTCGCCAGGTAACTCTTAGCACTGCTTCTGTACTCAGGACACGCGCACTGGCTCTATGAGCAAGTGTAGTGCGGTGTCTCTGACAAATAGGAGGAGAGTGCAGAATGTGAGGATCTGGATCCCTGCTGAGTAAACGCAGAAATCCGACTCCTAACAACTTGTATGTGATACATGTGCGGGAGAACCACACTTTAAACTATCTGGACTGTAGTTAACAATGTTTATTTGGTTATAAAATTGATGTCAATAAGCAGGGTAACAGACAGGAAAAACGCTGGAATACCGGCCTAAAATGCCCAATTAAAAAATTGGGCATTTTAGGCCGGTATTCCTAAAAAGCACAGATAGATGAGTCCTGTCATGGAGATACCACACTGCCAAATATGTGGCATGTTTTTTTTATTTTTTTAAATGCAAAATAGTGCTGTATAAAACTAGAGTAACTTACTGGAAAACACTGGAGTACTGGCCTAAAATGCCCAAACTTGGAGAACGCAGATATATGAGTCCTGTCACGGAGATACAAACACTGCCAAATATGTGGCCTGTATTTTTTTTTGGGGGGGGGGGGTTCTGCAAAATAGTGCTGCATATAACTAGAGTAACAGACAGCAAAAAAATGGAATTTAAGCCTAAAATGCTCAAATTTTTAGCACACTGCTATATGAGGCATGTCACAGATATACCACATTGTAAAATATGTGGCCTGTCTGTATTTTTGGGGGGTTTAGCATAATGGTGTTAATAAATTGTGTAAGACACTCAAAAAAAATTCTACCTTACCACAAAAAATGACAGATGTTTCTTTGGGACCCCTTTTAAAATTGCTGGATTTTCACACTGTGCTAGGAAAAGGATCTGGCTGGATTGTGCAGTGTCAAAAAGCAAATGGAGAAAAAAGGCTCTGGAAGTTTTGGAATAAAATAATCTCTATTAGGCTATTTTCACACATCAGGTTTTCGGCGTCAGGCGCGATCCGGCGTTGTGCCGGAACGCCGGATCCGGCAAATGTTTTGTAAAACCGGATGTGACGGATCCGGTTTTCTGCCGGATCCATCTTTTTCTTGACAGACAAAACCGGATCCGTCTCATCCGGTTCATCCGTTTTTCTATCCGTTTTTCGACGGATTACGCCGGATCCGGTTTTTAAAATTGACCCTTGTGGCCTTCCGAACGGGATTGGCTACTGGAAAACTAGATATAGCATGTTCCTACAGCCCTTCTTTGACAGGTTGTAGAGGAGAAAGTGCAGGTTGGAGAGAAGAGCAAGTTACTGACGAAGATGGATGTTGTCATTGGAAATATTTTGAAGAATTTGGCGGATTTTATAGCGGAGGCGAATCGTTTGAGGGTGATTGTTCTGGAGAAGGAGAGAGCGAGACAGCAGCGCATCAGGCATCGTAGACGACGTTTGTGGATCCACCCCATCACAGCCAAGAGAATGACGCGTGGGGTCTATTCTACACTTTGCATGGACCTTCGACGAAACCCGGATAAATTTTTTGGATATGTTAGGATGAAAATGGAGAATTTTGATTACTTGGTGGAGCGCATTGCACACCTCATAAGAAAAGCGGACACCTATTGCCGCTTCTCTGTGTCACCCGCAGAGCGTCTGATGGTGACTTTAAGGTAAGCCACATTTATTGGATATGCTCGCATCAGAGCACACTTTCACTGCAATCTTGTTGGTGGTAGTTTGTATCTCCAAGTGTTATAGGTCAGTTTTGGTATGTAATGCTGTGATTTAAAACTAATTTATTGTTTTTTAATTCCCCACAGATTTCTTGCAACTGGAGAATCCCTTTCGTCACTGCATTTCCAGTATAGACTCGGGATTTCCACCATATCTGGAATTGTGAAGTACACATGCCGTGCACTGTGGGACTCCTTAGCTGAAGAGTTTTTACCAGAGCCCACAACAGAGAGGTGGATTGAAATTGCTGACAAGTTTCAACAGATATGTCAGTTTCCAAACTGCTTGGGCGCTGTGGACGGGAAACATATCCGCATTGTAAAGCCAGCTGGATCGGGATCGGAATATTTCAATTACAAGAAATATTTTTCAATTGTCCTCATGGCCATCGCTGACGCGGAATACAAATTTATTGCGGTTGATATTGGGGCCTATGGCCGCTCCAATGACTCTCAAGTTTTCAAACTGTCTGCCATGGAGCGTAAACTGTATGGAAACACCTTCCAGTTCCCACCACCTAGACCGCTGCCGCAAACATCTGGTCCACCTATGCCATTTGTCTGTGTAGGGGATGAAGCCTTCCTGCTGTCAGAACACCTTTTGAAACCGTACTCTAGCAGAGGATTGACAAGACCAAAACGCATTTTTAATTACCGCCTCACAAGAGCAAGAAGAATGGTTGAATGTACCTTTGGTATTCTGACAGCCAAATGGCGGGTCTTATTGACTGCGATCAACCTCAAGACAGAAACTGTGGACGAGGTGATCAAAGCGTGCGTGGTACTCCACAATTTTGTTATCTGCAAGGAACCCATTTCCATTGAGGACACCTCTGAAGAAACCACCTTGCAAGATTACCATGACATTACCACTAGAAGTTCTGTGACGGTTTCAGTAATGAGGGACAATTTTGCACTATACTTTATGTCACCTCAAGGCAGAGTACACTGGCAGGATGACAGAGTGTGAAAGATTTGTGCCCTAACCAAACTTGTGTACCTTCTGGACCAACAGTATATACCTTTGCCAACCAAAGTTGGCTATCTTGTCATGGTCTTACTATTTTTAGCTTTAGGCCACAGGTGTGTACCTGGTTGCGTTTTATGCTAAGTATTTCACCTTTTAACAAAAGTTGTGTACATTGTTAGGAAATCACCAACAATAAACACAACTTTTTAGGTGAAATACTTTGCTTCAAACACAACCAGGAACACAACTGTGGCAAAAAGCTAAAATTTACCCACAGTTATATACCTACTTTTGAATACCATTTCACCTTTTAAATACCCTGTATTTAACCTTTTTCGCCGCAGAAAGAAATGACAGACAACCAGTGTAAAATAATTTAACTTTTATTGAAAAATGTTTTTTTTAGTAAACTTTTTTAAAATTTTAATAAACTTGTTTAATAAAGCTTTGAAACCATAAAACTGGTCATTTTTATTTAAATACACACATTATAAATCTGTGTAGTGTGTGGTGGAAATACTGCTGGAGGGGCTGTGGGACACTTCGACACTGGGAGTGTGGAGAGAGGACTGGGATCGTGGTGGGGAAGGAACAGTTAGAGGTGAAGGTGTGGAAAAAACTACAGAATGGGTGGACATGTGGGAAGCAGAAGAGGTGGTGGTTGGTGGAGTGGAGGGTTGGGCAGGGACTGTAGGAGCAGATGATGTTGATGGCAAGTTGTATGGGGAAGGAGTTTGGTACGGGGCAGGTTGCTGGAAGTTGGGAGATGTCTGGTACGGGGCAGGTTGCTGGAAGTGGGGAGATGTCTGGTACGGGGCAGGTTGCTGGAAGTGGGGAGATGTCTGTTACAGGGCAGGTTGCTGGAAGTGGGGAGGTTGCTGGTACTGGGGAGGTTGCTGGTACTGGGGAGGTTGCTGGTACTGGGGAGTTTGCAGGTACTGGGGAGGTTGCAGGTACTGGGGAGGTTGCAGGTACTGGGGAGGTTGCTGGTACTGGGGAGGTTGCTGGTACTGGGGAGGTTGCTGGTACTGGGGAGGTTGCTGGTGCTGGGGAGGTTGCTGGTGCTGGGGAGGTTGCTGGTGCTGGGGAGGTGGATGGTGCTGGGGAGGTGGATGGTGCTGGGGAGGTGGATGGTATGTAATAGGAGGGGGAGGATGGAAAGTGGCTGGAGGGGGTGTAGATGTAATAGGAGGGGGAGGATGGAAAGTGGCTGGAGGGGATGTAGATGTAATAGGAGGGGGAGGATGGAAAGTGGCTGGAGGGGGTGCAGGTGGAGGAACTACTGTGGTGGGAGGAGGAGGTTGGGAGGTAACTTGCTGGAGAGCAGCGTGGCATGAATGCATTACATGCATCTGCTGGGCAGGAGAGAGCGTTTCCATGCGCTCCACAACAGACCTGAAAAAGGTGTGGTTTGGCGAAGATCTTGCTTCTGAATGCATGGTTTGCAGAAGTGTCTTCACCTCCAGAAAGCTGGAGTTGATCTGCTGATAGCCTGCGGAGATTTGCTCTGACAAGACTTTTAGACAGTTCTGGAAAGATGCATTCAGATGCAAGAACTCTGGCGCATAAGTCTTTTCCTGACCCCTCTGCCGCTGCCGCCCAGTACCCGCAGGTGTACTAGAGGTGGCAGGGGCAGAAGGGTGGGGTAAAGGGAAAGCGATCTCCTCACCAGCAGCTTCATGTAATGTAGGCGGCCACGATGCTCCTGTGCTGGTGGATGGGACAGATGGGTAGAATGTGTGGGAAGGCTGGGAAGGTGCAGATGTACCGGGGCGGTCGAAGTGTCCCTCGGTGCCGGTCTCCTCAGGGATCGCCTCAGAAGGGTCCAATCGTGCAGGCTCCCGAGTGCTGCTCACCGTGCTGTGGAATAAAGAGAAAAAAAAACAATTAAAATACTGACATGGTATGGCCCTGGCTGAAAAAAAAAAGTTACATCTAACATTTTTTTTCACATGTGGTGTGTAATATTTACCTTCTAGTGACCATTGTTTCCTGGAGGAACGACAGGGCTTCTGCGTACTTGTACTTGCTCCTGCGTCCTCCAGATCCACTCGGGGCCCGCATCTCTTTATTGAACTCCTTCTTGAAACGATCCCTCACAGACCGCCACCGATTCACAATTCTGTTCCCTGAAACGAGAAAGGACAAAGTGGTTAGTATACAACATCAGTGTTTCACAAACTCCAGTCCTCATGGTCCCCAGGGGTCATGTTTTCAGGATTTCCATAGTAAATAGAAATCCTGAACACATGATCCGTGGGGACCACGAGGACTGGAGTTCGGGAAACACTGGTTTACATCAAGCAACCGGTACTGTATATACTTACGCTCTTTAATCTGGGCCCGAACATCGAGGTCCTCCCAGCGGCCCACTAGGAGCGAACAGATTTCCTCCCAGAGTCGTCGGGTAACGATAAGGTCAGCGTGGCGGCGGTCAGCCATATTCCAGAGCGGCTCCCTTTCTCTGACGAGATCGATGAGGTGGTCCACATCGAGTCCTCCATCCTCACCGTCAGAGTCGGGAGCACGCTGTGAAGGCTGTTAAAGAAAAAGACAAAAATAACATAATTAGCCTCCACAAAAGAAATGAAATAAAAAGTGCAAAAAAACAAAGCAAAAATATTTATACTTACACGCTGGTGACTGCCGCGTTGCTGTAGCCGACGACCCTGGGAGGCACTGCGAGGACCTCTTGGCCGAGCACCAGATTGGGAAGACTAGAGAAGAAAACAAAAAATGTTATTTCTTTGGATGTAGGCATTTGTTTGCTGTGTGTGGTCTGCAGAACATTGTTTTCTATGTGTTGTGTGTAGTGTGATGTTGTGTTTCTGCGTTTGATGCAAAAAACTTACCAATTGTGAGCCCACTCCAGGTGTCTGTCCACCCCTTCCTTCTTCTTCTGGGAGCTCCTCTTCATCTTGTGAATCCTGTTTTGAAATAAAAGGCAATGAATAGACATATATTACAGAGATGATGGATTTTGGAAATAAAAACTTACCGTCAAACGCTGACGATGCGAGGGAGGGCTCCCAGAAGATGATGTGCTGTCTTCCTGGTGGCCACACTCCATGCCTGTGGGTGGTGTTCCAGCTGCTGCCATTGCTGCTGCATCTATTGGGCGGCTGTTGAATAAAGAGAAACAAAGGGCCAATGAATATCTTGATATTCAATAGCCCTAGTTTGGAGGAATGGGGGATTTGATAATTACCGTCTCTCATCTGCTGCTGGCCTCCCCTCCTCAGCATGTTCCATTTGCTGCTCCATTTGGGGTGGTGGTGGTGCTGATGGTGCTGCAGTGGTCTCCTGCCTTCTCCTGCTGCGCTTGGTTGCTTTCTTGGGTGGCATGTTGGGTGTGGCTGTGGGTCCCACTGTCTTGCTTTTATATATGTCTTGTGGGCAGAGCTACTGAGCATGCTCAGACCAAAAAAACCGGATCCGTCCACCGGATCCGGCTTTCGCCGGATCAGGCGCATTGCAGCGCTCATAGGCTTTCATTGTGTGAAAAAGCCGGACGCGCCGGATCCGGCGCGTCCGGCTTTTTCGCCGGAGACAAAAAAACGTTACAGTAGCCGTTTTTTCCAGACGCCGGATCGCGACACATTGCCGGATCCGGCGAAAACCGGATGAAACGCATGGCCATCCGGCGCGATCCGGCGCAAATGCAAGTCAATGGGGGGGAAACCGGATCCGGCATTGCATTTTGCCGGATCCGGTTTCTGTCAAAAGCGCCGGATCGCGCCTGACGGCGAAAACCTGATGTGTGAAAGAGGCCTAACCTGGCAAAAAAAAATTTCCTAGCAAATTATACCTGGGGCTAGGTATATACAGTCAATATATGCTATAGGTGGTAGCAGCAGCAGCACACAGTAAGGGAATGGACCCTCTTGATGTATGGAATGATATCTATATATACACATACAGTGCCTGCAGGCCTTGCACTGATATGTTTAGAGCGACGTACACTCCCATGCCTACCTAACACTGCAACCTATATACTCCGGAATTATTCCTTAGAAGGACTGTTGGTTTAGCTGGATTTAAGTAGTTTAGAGTGGTAGACCCCACACTGACTAAGAAACCCCCAAATCTCGGCAGCAGCTCTCCCTATACTCTCTCAATCCGGAGCTGAATGCGCTGAGCATGGCGGCGTCCGGTCTCTTATTCCTCTGATGATGCTGTGCGGCCAGCCAATCACTGCAAGACCACAACAAAGATGGCTGTGGCGTTAGTGCCTGGCAGACAATCTCTGCATGTTGATTGGGTCTCTAAAGACCACCAAAAATGCAGGGTGGAGACACAAGTTCTGGACGAGTAATTCTGGAAATGCTCAGTGCTCGCCGAGTACAGTGATACTCGGGCGAGTCACAAGTAGTAGTGAGCACGTTCGTTCATCACTGGTAGCCAGTTGTTCCTCCCAGTTGTTCACTGGGAGGATGGAAGAGAAGACCACCTGCACTCCCAGTTCTTTCACTTTCTTACCTAAGTTTTCAAAGTCTCTGCAGATTGTTTCCAGGTCCTTTCTTGCGGTGTCATTTGTCCCCACATGTATTAGCAGCAATGGGTAGTCATCAGTAGGTCTGAAGAGTCCTGATATCCTGTCATACACATCTTATTTTTTGCACCTGGAAGACAGCACATTTCTCTTGAGGTTATATGCAAGAGAAGAGAGGGATGGCACTCACCGTTCTAAAATCCAAATCTTTATTCCATCATTAAAAACTTTGGCAGAGGAGCAGTGTGTCAGGTGCGGACGACGGCTGTTTTGCGCTGCCGTGCTTCTACAGGTCCTCTGCCGAAGTTTTTAATGATGGAATAAATATTTGGATTTTAGAACGGCGAGTGCCATCCCTTTCTTCTCTTGCATATGGACATTGGATTTGTTTTTTCTACAGATTGAGCACCCGTTCATTTGGGCATTATGGTGCTTTGATAGTGTGGGATTTAATGCCAAAGCAGGATTATCCATGCATTGCAGTGGTGCAGCGGTGCGGATTTCTTTTCCTCTCATGTGTTGTCTCTTGAGGTTATATCTGGTCTGCAGATAGCGGCCTCTGTTGCTCTCAACAAGGAATCCCCCATGACCACCACTCTCAGTTTCTTCTTCACAACATTTTTCTTTCTCCAACCAGGTGGACTCTGAGGGTGTACAAGGTTGTTCTTTGTGGGCAAAGTCTTATCCTGATGTATTTCTTCATCGTTCTCCTGCGTAAAAACCTGGTACTGGTTCCTTAGCAGCATGGGCGCTGACTGCCTCCCGATCATCCTGCTTCTCTGGGTCACATGCTTCCATTCAACTGTTTCTTCAGGTGCACTTTGAATTTCTTCTCTTTCTGTAACATGAATAATAATAATAATAATAATAATAATCTTTATTTATATAGCACCAACATATTCCGCAGCGCTTTACAGTTTGAGTTTCAAAACACAAGTCATAAGTAACAACGTTAACAATACAGTAATTAAAGTAAAGTAAGACGACCCTGCTCTTGAGAGCTTACAATCTACAATGAGGTGGGGGAGATACAAAGTACAGGTGTGTATTTACAATGATGTATTTGCAATGATGGTCCAGCCATCTTGAGAAGGTGGGGGACAGAGATCGTGAATGGGCTACATACTCACACTTGCACATAGAATGACTGATTAGTGAACGTGATAGGCTGCTCTGAATAGATGTGTTTTGAAAGAGCGCCTGAAACTGTGCAAATTGTGGATAGTCCTAATTTCTTGGGGTAGAGCATTTCAGAGGATTGGCGCAGCGTGGGAGAAGTCTTGGAGTCGGGAGTGGGAGTTGTGGATTAGGGCAGAGGTTAGTCGAAAGTCATTTGCAGAGCGCAGCGGTCGGCTAGGCCGGTAGACAGAAATGAGGGAGGAGATGTAGGGGGGTGCCGCACTGTGGAGGGCTTTGTGGGTGAGAACAAGTACTTTGAATTGGACCCTGTAATGATTGGGCAGCCAATGTAAGGACTGGCGAAGAGCGGACGTGTCCGAGTACCGATTAGCCAGATAGATGAAGAGATAATTCTGCTCTAAGAACTTTTCACCTTCCTTAATGATCTTCAGTGTAGCTAACCTCTCCTCTCTATTTTGCAACTTTTCCTCCAATAGGGACACAAGCTTGCATTTCTGGCATGTGAAGTCTGGCTTTTCCACTGGTAAGTCTGTGAGGATGTAGCAAGAAATGCAGCTCACGAAATGGCTCCTGACCTCTTCCACGTTCTTATTGTTACTGATCTATGAAAGCGGTGAAAAACGTGCCAAAATTCTCAGGACTCCTCCCCTGGTTTACCAATGTCCTCCTTTCAGCTACAACAGCCAAAATTCAGTGTTCTTTGCGCTGCAGAGACTCTTCACTTATCCCAGAATGTACTGGGAATATGCAAATTATCTCCTCAGGACTCCTCCCCTGGAAATTGTATGTAGGATCTAGTCTATGATATACAGATTTCATCCACAGGCCAAAAAAAAATCTTCTGTTACGAACATCATAAAGTAGGGGGCATCTCACTTTGAAATTGTTTGTAGCATCTACTATATTTTATCCAGTCCTCATCCAATAAAAAAAAAACATTTCTTCTGTTACTAATGTTCTACAGTAGGGGAGATCTCCCTTTGAAATTTTTTGTAGTATCTAGTCGGTTATACAGGCCTCATCTACAGGTCAAAAAAAATTTTGTTGGCTACTAACGTCATACAGTAGGAGAGATATAATTTTAAAATTGTTTGGAGCATATCATCTTTGTCATACAG
Source organism: Dendrobates tinctorius (assembly GCF_039654945.1). Classification (NCBI taxonomy): domain Eukaryota; kingdom Metazoa; phylum Chordata; class Amphibia; order Anura; family Dendrobatidae; genus Dendrobates; species Dendrobates tinctorius. Next base: position 10,570,291 of record NW_027361712.1, on the reverse strand, counting down.
GCCTTATCCACACTCAAACAATTCTTTCTTCTGTGACTAAAGCGATTCAGCACGCCATATTTCACCTTATCATTTACTGTCACTGAAATGTAGCGGTTTGCAGAGCTGGTGCACAGTTTAAATTTTTTTTTTTGTTCCTAATACTGTGCTCCTTGCTAACTATCTGAGCAACATGACTGGGAAAAAAGCGAGGTGATGGTGAAAGGGGAATTAGGCTTGGTGTTCAAGGTGTACGTGCGGAAGGTGGTAATGTTTGTTAAAGCACTACTGAACCAACAACGTCACATCCTATACAAAGACAACTGAAAACTTCTGATACTAGATGGGCTACTCTACTACCTTTCTTTGGCAGACACACAGTGGTATGCCTTATTGATGAGGCCCAGAAAGAGTGGATGGCAAGTGCAGCTTCAAGTGGCCTCTCCTCCTCTCCCTTCACCTCAACATCACACCCAATACAATCCACAAAGGTGACACTCAAATTACCCTTGCATTCCCCCCCCCCCGCGTCACAACTCTCCATCCATACAACTGACTGTAGGGAATCACAGATGGGTGAGTCTGAAGATCTGTTCACACATTCTATGCAATGGGCATCAGATGTGTACTCAATAGATTTTAAAGAAATGTCTGGGTGCACTACCTTATATACTAAATCAGCAAGTACGGGTGCTACAGAATGCATAGGGGACAAAGCATATCATGAAAAAAGAGGAAAGGCCATTGCATAAGAACTGTGCACACCTGTAATGGAATATATCAAAAAATATACATATACTTTATTGTCACAACCAGACAAAATAAAAAACACTTAAAAAACAACATGTAGAACACACCCTGCCCCACAGGAATAATCCACCAAGAAAACAGTACTTTTATATGACAATAATAAATGACAAATAAATAACAATAAATGAGCATATACAACTATTCAGTAGCTAAAGAATTGAACCTATCAAGGAGCCAATGCCGAAACCCTTATCAGATAATAATATAGAGTGCAAAGAAAAAGACAGGCACCTGGGAATCCCCATTAATGCCTTATAGATGTTAGACTATGTACCAAATCATGTTCATTTAAGAACTCAGGTGGATCAGACCCAAAAAAAACACCAACTCTGCTGTATGTGCAGAAGCAGCATAAGGCTGTGTGCACACGCTGCGGATTAGGTGCGGATTCATCCGCGCGGATTTTGTAAAATCCGCAGGTGAAACCGCAGGTCAAAATACCTGCGGATTGCTCTGCGGTTTTGCCCTGTGGTTTTTCATCTCCTCAATGGAGGAGATGGCAAACCGCAGGAGAATCCGCAGAAAGAATTGACATGTCAATTCTTTCTGCGGATTAAAAACCGCAGATAATCCGCGCGGAAAATTCCGCACCGTCTGCACTGCGGTTTTTGATTCCCATAGGGAATCATTGTACTGTACACCGCAGCAGAAACTGCTGCGGGTCCGCAGCGGCCAAAACCGCTGCGGAACCGCAGCAAAATCCGCAGCGTGTGCACACAGCCTAAAGATGCGGCACTAAATAAAGATAGCAGCACAAAATATGTATGGTTGGCAATGTCTGCAATACCAAAAATAATTCATGAAAGTGAATACAAACGTGCCACATGGAAAGCCTCAAGGTAGTTCAGAGGCTGCAAATATATCCCCTGGGTCCTAGGAGATATATGAACTCCTAGGACCTGTTGTGGCTTCCCCACACCTGCTCTTTTCCTCCCTCACCACCTGCTTTTTTCCTCAATGAGTCACATCTTTATGCTGCTTCTGCTCTTACAGCAGAGTTGGTGGGTGGTTTTGGGTCTGATCCACCGGAGTTCTTTTATAAACATATAAGTCAGAATCAGAGCGCTGAGTGGAATTGCCCTAATTTCCATATCGGGGATCCCTTTAAGAGACCCTGGGATGAGAACCAGAGTGCTGAGTGGATTTGCCCTGACTTGCATACCAATGATCCCTTTAATAGAATCCTGGGGTCAGAATCAGAGCGCTGAGGGATTTGCCCTAACTTCCATACAGGAGATCCCTTTAAGAGAGCCTGGAGTCAGTACCAGAGCATTTGAAGGCAATTGCCCTGACTTCCATACCGGGGATCCCTTTAAGAGAGCCTGGGGTCAGAATCAGAAGGCTGAGTGTAATTGCCCTAACCTCCATACCGGAGATCCCTTTAAGAGAGACCAGGGGTCAGAACCAAAGCACTGGATAGATTTGCCCTTACTTGCATACCAATGATCCCTTTAATAGAATCCTGGGGTCAGAATCAGAGCGCTGAGGGATTTGCCCTAACTTCCGTACAGGAGATCCCTTTAAGAGAGCCTGGAGTCAGTACCAGAGCATTTGAAGGCAATTGCCCTGACTTCCATACCGGGGATCCCTTTAAGAGAGCCTGGGGTCAGAATCAGAAGGCTGAGTGTAATTGCCCTAACCTCCTTACCGGAGATCCCTTTAAGAGAGACCAGGGGTCAGAACCAAAGCACTGGATAGATTTGCCCTGACTTCCATATCAATGATCTCTTTAACAGAAGCCTGGGGTCAGAATCAGAGTGCTGAGGGATTTGCCCTAACTTCCATACCAGAGATCCCTTTAAGAGGGGCCTGGGGTCAGTACCAAAGTGCAGAGTGGAGTTGCCCTCACTTTCGTACCCGGGATCCCTTTAAGAGGGGCCTGGGGTCAGAACCAGAGCACCTAGTGGCATTGTCCTAACTACCATACCCATGATCCCTTTAAGAGACCCTGAGGTCAGAACCACAGAGCTGAGTGGAACGGTCCTAACTTCCATACCGGGGATCCCTTTAAGAGAGGCAGCAAACAGCAAACAGATGAACGGCAAACTAGGGCACACAAATCCCCACATTAACAGACGGAGCTATTTATCTGAAGTATTGCGGTATATATTTCAGTCAAAAAACGGAGGCGCTTGCATGAAAAAACATGAATATTTCAATGTGAAATGAAAAAAGAAGAAATATGCAGCACTCACCAATAAAGCTGAAAAACTGTGCGTCTTTATTTCACATGAATTGCATCAACAGATATGTGGACATGCAGGATGTTAGAGGAATGCTAGGAGAGGGAGGTGCTGGACAACGGCCGTTTCGCAATTACTCGCTTCTACGGGTCCAGGTGAACTGTTGTCTGGCACCTCCCTCTCCTAGCATTCGTCTAACGTCCTGCATGTCCACATATCTGTTGATGGAATTCATGAGAAATAAAGACGCACAGTTTTTCAGCTTTATTGGTGAGTGCTGCATATTTCTTCTTTTTTCATCCCTTTAAGAGAGGCCTTCGGTCAGAACCAGAGCGCTTAATGGAATTGCCCTAACTTCCATACCATTGATCCCTTTAAGAGACCCTGGGGTCTGAACCACAGCGCTGAGTGGAAAGGTCCTAACTTCCATACCGGGGATCCCTTTAAGAGGGTCCTGGGGTCAAAACCAAAGCGCTGGATGGATTTCCCCTGAATTCCATACCAATGATCCCTTTAATAGAAGCCTGAGGTCAGAATCAGAGCGCTGAGGGATTTGCCCTAATTTCCATACCGGAGATCCCTTTAAGAGGGAAGATGTGTTTATGGGATAGAGGATGTGTGATGGGTATATGTGCACGGGAGGGGGTGATTCATATCTGCCATGTGCTCTCTGCTCCTATCTGGGGGGCAGACAATGGCTGGGAGCTTATGTTCCCGGGGATGCTAGATTCCTCCCACCTGGTCAGTGTCTGCTGAGGTATTGTGGAGTGGGAAAACGGTTGCTCATAGCAGCCAATCACAGCTCAGCTTCTTTTAAACAGCTCTGGTGAAATGAAAGATGCTTCGTGATTGGTTGGTAATACACACATACATTCAATTTTATATATATAGATGGGGAAAGTGGCTATCTATAGTTAGTGGGTGCACAGTGGTGGATTATAATTTGTATTTGGAATAATCAAAAAGCAGGTGAATTTCAGCAGGATCCACAGGAAATCTTGATCACTTAAAAAGTAACTTTTATTCGTATCATAAAAATAAGAACAAATCTTGTGTTCAATACAAAAAGAGCACTTAGCAGCACACATAGCAGCATATTCCAACATGATTCGACTCTAGGTCTTAATCATGGTATATTTGGAATGGTGGGTTGCATAATAACCAACTATATATTGATTGTGGGTGCACCTCTGTATTCAGATGTATAGTGTAGAAGAAAGAGAAAAAGTGGAGACTGTGCTCTGGAAGTGTTGCTCTATGTAACTGTATTATTTTATGTAGAGACAAGTCCTGGCTGGAAAAAGTGATGGCGGTCTGTGTTGGATGAAAAAGGAAAGCAAAGATGAAGGACTTCAGCTAGAGACATCACTGGTGAGTCAGTGTGTTACCTGTACACTGACACTATACAGTGTATACTATATACAGAGCTCCTGTGTATAATGTCACTGGTAGTGGTGATCACTGTATTAACTGTACACTGACACTATATACAGAGCTCCTGTGTAACATAGTAACATAATAACATAGTTTTGAAGGCTGATGGAAGACCTTATGTCCATCTAGTTCAGCCTACTTTTAGTGCAGCTGTTCTGCATTGTTGATCCTGGGGAAGGCAAAAAACCCACAGAGTAGAAGCCAATTTTCTCCATAGGGAAAAAAATTCCTTCCCCTATGCTGGGTCAACCATCTACCTATAATATTATGTTACTCGTAACCTTCTATACTGTTACTCACAAGAAAAGCATCCATTCCTTTCTTAAATTCATTCAGTGAGTTGGCCATCACCACTTCCTCAGGAAGAGAATTCCAGAGCCTCACTGCTCTTACCATGAAGAACCCTCTTCTATGCTGGTGCAGAAATTGTCTTTCCTCCAAACGAAGAGAATGCCCCCTTGTTCTTGTCACAGTCCTTGGTACAAACAGTTCATTGGAGAGATCTGTGTATTGCCCTCTGATATACTTGTACATATATATTAGGTCTCCCCTAAGTCTTCTCTTTTCTAGAGTAAATAGACCTAATTTTGATAACCTTTTTAGGTATTGTAGTGAACCAACTCCAATTATCATTTTAGTAGCCCGCCTTTGAACGCTTTCAAGTTCAGTAATGTCTTTTTTGAGCACCGGCGTCCAAAATTGCACACAATACTCCAAGTGTGGTCTGACGAGTGATTTGTACAGAGGAAGAATTATGTTTTCATCTCATGTCCCCAGACCTCTTCTAATGCATCCCATGACCCTATTTGCTTTGGTGGCAGCTGCCTGACACTGGGCACTCCAATTTAGCTTCTTATTGACTAAGATGCCTAAGTCTTTTTCCATGTCTGATTTTCCCAGCAGTTTCCCATTTAGTAAATAATTGTAGCATCTGTTTCTCCTTCCCATGTGCATAACCTTACACTTATCTGTGTTAAACCTCATTTGCCATTTTTCAGCCCAATTCTCCAATTTACTCAAATCTGTCTGTAGTTGCAAACTGCCCTCCTTTGTGTTAACTACCTTACATAGTTTTGTATCATCTGCAAATACTGATATTTTACTATGTAAGCCATCCTGTTATGATTGAGTCACCGTAGGAGGCAAAAACAGAAATGCTAGCTAAGTCCAGAAAACCAGAGAAGTTGGCAGCTATCGGATTGCAGACCCCTGAACTTATCAACACAACTAGCAGTAGCCGTGGGGGGTTCCTACGATGCCCTAGACCCCTCGATCACAGCCGGAGAATTAAATAGGCCTAAAGAAAGAAAGGGGAAATCTAAACTGCCCCAGAGCAGACCCCAAAGCAATAGGCAGCCCCCAACATATAATGACGGTGAAGCAAGATGAAAATACTAACACAGACAGAAAGATAGACTGAGCAAAGACGGGGCCCAAGCTAACTAGGTAGAAAAGGACAGGAAGGCTGCTGTCTGCAATCCGTGAAAAACCCTATAAAAATAAGAGCCAACAGACTGACAGTGAAAAAGGCCCTGAAGACGCTAGGCTTCAAAAAAGCTATGTCAGTACTCAGGAATATTCTGAAGACAGAGCTACAGGCAAAAGGAGATTCAGCTCACCCCAGCAGGGAATGGCAGAATACAGAAAAGCAAGGAACACAAAAAAACAAAACAAAAATGCTAACAGGCAAAACATAAAACTTAGCTTTAGAGGAGCAGGAATCAGACTGGTGTCCTAGAAGTCCACAGAGAAATCACCCGCAGGGCAGAAGGGCGTCGGCAGCCTTATATCCAGTCCGTGACTCCACTCAGCCAGTCATCCTCAATAGGCTCAGGTGCCTGATAATCAGGCTCATTACCTTCTTTTACCAGAATAGGGAGTTCACCAGACCTCAGTGACAGAGGGGAAAATGAACTCACAACAGTACCTCCCCCTTGAGGAGGGGTCACCAAACCCTCAACCACGCCACCAGGGCGATCAGGGTGAGCCTGATGAAATGCACGCACCAATCTTTTGGCATGAATATGAGAGGCAGAGACCCAGGAATTATCCTCCTGACCATAACCCTTCCACTTAACCAAATACTGGAGTCTCCGTCTAGCCAGACAGGAATCCAGTATTTTCTCTACCTCATATTCCATGTTACCTTCAACCAATACAGGGTCTGGAGGTGCCACCCCAGGAACAACAGGTTCAACAAACCTCTTCAACAAGAACTTATGGAACACATTATGGATTTTAAATGTGACAGGAAGAGCCAATCGAAAAGAGACCGGATTAATAATCTCCAAAATCTTGTAAGGTCCAATAAATCTAGGCTTAAACTTAGGAGAAGCCACCTTCATAGCAATATTTTTTGATGATAACCACACCATATCACCAATCTTAAACTGGGGACCAATGGTCCTATGTCGATTGGAAAACCGCTGGGCCTTTTCCTGGGAGAGAGATAACTTATCCACCACTTGGTCCCAGATCTGGTGCATTCTCTCCACCACAGTGTCAACACCTGGGCAGGCAGAAGGCTCCACCTGCCCTGAAAAAAATCGAGGATGAAACCCAAAGTTACAAAAAAAAGGTGACATCAAAGTGGCAGAACTAGCTAAATTATTTAAAGAAAATTCGGCCAAGGGCAAAAATGAACCCCAATCATCCTGATCAGCGGAAATAAAACATCTCAAATACGATTCCAAGGTCTGGTTTGTTCTCTCTGTCTGCCCATTGGTCTGAGGGTGAAAAGCAGAAGAGAAGGATAACTGAATTCACAGCTTGGAACAGAAAGTCCTCCAAAATCTAGACACAAACTGAACTCCTCTGTCAGATACAATGTTCTCAGGAATCCCGTGTAAGGCTAGTTTCACACTTGCTTTTTTTTGCAGCGCGTTTTTCCCGCAAAAAAACGCATTAAAAAAACGCATACAAAAGCATACAACTGCTGCGTTTTTTTCATGCATTTTTATGAGCATGCATGAAAAAAACGCAGCGTTTTTATGCGTTTGTAAGCGTTATTAGTGCGTTTTTACCGCGTTTGAGTTTTTTTCCAACATTAGGTGGCCCCTCACACTAACCCAAACCAAGACTTTACTAACCCTAACCCTGACCCTGACCCTAACCCTAACCCTAACCCTAACCCTAACTAACCCTAACCCTAACCCTAACCCTGACCCTAACCCTTAACCAAACCATACTTATCCCTAACCCAAACCCTAAACCCTAGCTAACCCTAACCCTAACCCTGACCCTAACCCTAACTAACCCTAACCCTAACCCTAACCCTAACCCTGACCCTAACCCTAACCCTAACCCTAACCCTAACTAACCCTAACCCTAACCCTGACCCTAACCCTTAGCCAAACCATACTTATCCCTAACCCAAACCCTAAACCCTAACTAACCCTAACCCTAACCCTAACCCTGACCCTAACCCTAACCCTTAACCAAACCATACTTAACCCTAACCCTGACCCTAACCCTAACCCTAACCCTAACCCTGACCCTAACCCTTAACCAAACCTTACTTAACCCTAACCCTGACCCTAACCCTAACCCTGACCCTAACCCTTAACCAAACCTTACTTAACCCTAACCCTAACCCTGACCCTAACCCTGACCCTAACCCTTAACCAAACCTTACTTAACCCTAACCCTGACCCTAACCCTAACCCTAACCCTGACCCTAACCCTGACCCTAACCCTTAACCAAACCATACTTAACCCTAACCCTGACCCTAACCCCAACCCTAACCCTGACCCTGACCCTAACCCTTACCCTAAACCCCTTTAACTAACCCTAACTCTAACCCAAACCCCTAAATTCCATGGTTAAAAAAAAAAAACGCTTGTGCAAAAAAGCGCATACATAAGCATGCCAATGCGCACATATGCGCGCCCATAGGCTATAATGGCCAATTTTAGCGCAAAACGTGCGCATATGTGCGCATGCGCTTTTTTGCAGGGCCAAAAAATGCAACATGCTGCGTCTGGAAAATACCAACGCATACCCCAAAAAAACGCAGCGCATGAAAATCGCATACATGCGCATGGCAGCGCGCAGGTATGCGCACCCATGTTAAATATAGGGGAAAAAACGCATGCGCAGGTATGCGTTAATTTCCAGCGCTAAAAAACGCAAATGTGAAACCAGCCTTAGCGAACCACCTGTTGCAAAAACAGGGGCACCAACTCAGAGGAAGATGGCAACTTAGGGATTGGTACAAGATGAACCATCTTAGAGAACCTATCACAAATCACCCAAATAACAGTCATTCTTTGAGAGACCGGCATATCAGAGATGAAATCCATTGAAATATGGGTCCATGGCCTCCTGGGGACCGGCAAAGGCATCAACAACCCACTAGAGCGAGAACAAGATTTAGACCGGGAGCAAGTCCCACAGGACTGCACAAAATTCCTGACATCATGAGACAAGGTGGGCCACCAAAAAGAGCGACTCACCAGATCTCTAGTACCAAAAATATCTGGATGACCAGCCAATGCAGAGCAATGAACTTCAGACATTACTCTCTTCTTCCACTGGTCAGGAACATACAACTTTCCACTGGGACAACGCTCAGGTTTGTCCTCCTGGAACTCTTGCAGAGCAAGTCTCAAATCGGGCGAGATGGCAGAAAGAACTACCCCTTCGCCTTAGGCCTCTTTCACATATCAGGTTTTCGCCGTCAGGCGCGATCCGGCGCTTTTGACAGAAACCGGATCCGGCGAAATGCAATGCCGGATCCGGTTTCCCCCCCATTGACTTGCATTTGCGCCGGATTGCGCCGGATGGCCATGCGTTTCATCCGGTTTTCGCCGGATCCGGCAATGTGTCGCGATCCGGCGTCTGGAAAAAACGTCTACTGTAACGTTTTTTGTCTCCGGCGAAAAAGCCGGACACGCCGGATCCGGCGCGTCCGGCTTTTTCACACAATGAAAGCCTATGAGCGCCGCAATGCGCTGTATCCGGCGATAGCCGGATCCAGCGGACGGATCAGGTTTTTTGGTCTGAGCATGCTCAGTAGCTCTGCCCACAAGACATATATAAAAGCAAGACAGTGGGACCCACAGCCACACCCAACATGCCACCCAAGACAGCAACCAGGCTCAGGAGAAGGCAGGAGACCACTGCAGCACCATCCGCACCACCACCACCCCAAATGGAGCAGCAAATAGAACATGCTGAGGAGGGGAGGCCAGCAGCAGATGAGAGACGGTAATTATCAAATAACCCATTCCTCCAAACTAGGGCTATTGAATATCAAGATATTCATTGGCCCTTTGTTTCTCTTTATTCAACAGCCGCCCAATAGATGCAGCAGCAGCAGCAGCAGCAGCAATGGCAGCAGCTGGAACACCACCCACAGGCATGGAGTGTGGCCACCAGGAAGACAGCACATCATCTTCTGGGAGCCCTCCCTCGCATCGTCATCGTTTGACGGTAAGTTTTTATTTCCAAAATCCATCTTCTCTGTAATATATGTCTATTCATTGCCTTTTATTTCAAAACAGGAATCACAAGATGAAGAGAAGCTCCCAGAAGAAGAAGGAAGGGGTGGACAGACACCTGGAGTGGGCTCACAATTGGTAAGTTTTTTGCATCAAACGCAGAAACACAACATCACACTACACACAACACATAGAAAACAATGTTCTGCAGACCACACACAGCAAACAAATGCCTACATCCAAAGACATAACATTTTTTGTTTTCTTCTCTAGTCTTCCCAATCTGGTGCTTGGCCAAGAGGTCCTCGCAGTGCCTCCCAGGGTCGTCGGCGACAGCAACGCGGCGGTCACCAGCGTGTAAGTATAAATATTTTTGCTTTGTTTTTTTGCACTTTTTATTTCATTTCTTTTGTGGAGGCTAATTATGTTATTTTTGTCTTTTTCTTTAACAGCCTTCACAGCGTGCTCCCGACTCTGACGGTGAGGATGGAGGGATTGATGTGGACCGCCTCATCGATCTCGTCAGAGAAAGGGAGCCGCTCTGGAATATGGCTGACCGCCGCCACGCTGACCTGATCGTTACCCGACGACTCTGGGAGGAAATCTGTTCGCTCCTTGTGGGCCGCTGGGAGGACCTCGAAGCTCGGGCCCAGATTAAAGAGCGTAAGTATATACAGTACCGGTTGCTTGATGTAAACCAGTGTTTCCCGAACTCCAGTCCTCGTGGTCCCCACGGATCATGTGTTCAGGATTTCTATTTACTATGGAAATCCTGAAAACATGACCCCTGGGGACCATGAGGACTGGAGTTTGGGAAACACTGATGTTGTATACTAACCACTCCTTTCTCGTTTCAGGGAACAGAATTGTGAATCGGTGGCGGTCTGTGAGAGATCGTTTCAAGAAGGAGTTCAATAAAGAGATGCGGGCCCCGAGTGGATCTGGAGGACACAGGAGCAAGTACAAGTACGCAGAAGCCCTGTCGTTCCTCCGGGAAACAATGGTCACCAGAAGGTAAATATTACACACCACATGTGAAAAAAAATGTTATATGTAAATTTTTTTTTCAGCCAGGGCCATACCATGTCAGTATTTTAATTGTTTTTTTTTCTCTTTATTCCACAGCACGGTGAGCAGCACTCGGGAGCCGGCACGATTGGACCCTTCTGAGGCGATCCCTGAGGAGACCGGCACCGAGGGACACTTCGACCGCCCCAGTACATCTGCACCTTCCCAGCCTTCCCACACATTCGACCCATCTGTCCCATCCACCAGCACAAGAGCATCGTGGCCGCCTACATTACATGAAGCTGCTGGTGAGGAGATCGCTTTCCCTTTACCCCACCCTTCTGCCCCTGCCACCTCTAGTACACCTGCGGGTACTGGGCGGCAGCGGCAGAGGGGTCAGGAAAAGACTTATGCGCCAGAGTTCTTGCATCTGAATGCATCTTTCCAGAACTGTCTAAAAGTCTTGTCAGAGCAAATCTCCACAGGCTATCAGCAGATCAACTCCAGCATTCTGGAGGTGAAGACACTTCTGCAAGCCATGCATTCAGAAGCAAGATCTTCGCCAAACCACACCTTTTTCAGGTCTGTGGTGGAGCGCATGGAAACGCTCTCTCCTGCCCAGCAGATGCATGTAATGCATTCATGCCACGCTGCTCTCCAGCAAGTTACCTCCCAACCTCCTCCTCCTCCCACCACAGTAGTTCCTCCACCTGCACCCCCTCCAACCACTTTCCATCCTCCCCCTCCTATTACATACCATCCACCTCCAGCCACTTTCCATCCTCCCCCTCCTATTACATACCATCCACCTCCCCAGCACCATCCACCACCCCAGCACCATCCACCTCCCCAGCACCATCCACCTCCCCAGCACCATCCATCTCCCCAGCACCAGCAACCTCCCCAGCACCAGCAACCTCCCCAGTACCAGCAACCTCCACAGTACCTGCAAACTCCCCAGTACCAGCAACCTCCCCAGTACCAGACATCTCCCCACTTCCAGCAACCTGCCCCGTACCAGACATCTCCCCACTTCCAGCAACCTGCCCCGTACCAGACATCTCCCCACTTCCAGCAACCTGCCCCGTACCAAACTCCTTCCCCATACAACTTGCCATCAACATCATCTGCTCCTACAGTCCCTGCCCAACCCTCCACTCCACCACCCACCACCTCTTCTGCTTCCCACATGTCCACCCATTCTGTAGTTTTTTCCACACCTTCACCTCTAACTGTTCCTTCCCCACCACGATCCCAGTCCTCTCTCCACACTCCCAGTGTCGAAGTGTCCCGCAGCCCCTACAGCAGTATTTCCACCACACACTACACAGATTTATAATGTGTGTATTTAAATAAAAATGACCAGTTTTATGGTTTCAGTTTTATAGTTTCAAAGTTTTATTAAACAAGTTTATTAAAATTTTTAAAAAGTTTACTAAAAAAAACATTTTTCAATAAAAGTTAAATTATTTTACACTGGTTGTCTGTCATTTCTTTCTGCGGCGAAAAAGGTTAAATACAGGGTATTTAAAAGGTGAAATGGTATTCAAAACTAGGTATATAACTGTGGGTAAATTTTAGCTTTTTGCCACAGTTGTGTTCCTGGTTGTGTTTGAAGCAAAGTATTTCACCTAAAAAGTTGTGTTTATTGTTGGTGATTTCCTAACAATGTACACAACTTTTGTTAAAAGGTGAAATACTTTGCATAAAACACAACCAGGTACACACCTGTGGCCTAAAGCTAAAAATAGAGACCATGACAAGATAGCCAACTTTGGTTGGCAAAGGTATATACTGTTGGTCCAGAAGGTACACAAGTTTGGTTAGGGCACAAATCTTTCACACTCTGTCATCCTGCCAGTGTACTCTGCCTTGAGGTGACATAAAGTATAGTGCAAAATTGTCCCTCATTACTGAAACCGTCACAGAACTTCTAGTGGTAATGTCATGGTAATCTTGCAAGGTGGTTTCTTCAGAGGTGTCCTCAATGGAAATGGGTTCCTTGCAGATAACAAAATTGTGGAGTACCACACACGCTTTGATCACCTCGTCCACAGTTTCTGTCTTGAGGTTGATCGCAGTCAATAGGACCCGCCATTTGGCTGTCAGAATACCAAAGGTACATTCAACCATTCTTCTTGCTCTTGTGAGGCGGTAATTAAAAATGCGTTTTGGTCTTGTCAATCCTCTGCTAGAGTACGGTTTCAAAAGGTGTTCTGACAGCTGGAAGGCTTCATCCCCTACACAGACAAATGGCATAGGTGGACCAGATGTTTGCGGCAGCGGTCTAGGTGGTGGGAACTGGAAGGTGTTTCCATACAGTTTATGCCCCATGGCAGACAGTTTGAAAACTTGAGAGTCATTGGAGCGGCCATAGGCCCCAATATCAACCGCAATAAATTTGTATTCCGCGTCAGCGATGGCCATGAGGACAATTGAAAAATATTTCTTGTAATTGAAATATTCCGATCCCGATCCAGCTGGCTTTACAATGCGGATATGTTTCCCGTCCACAGCGCCCAAGCAGTTTGGAAACTGACATATCTGTTGAAACTTGTCAGCAATTTCAATCCACCTCTCTGTTGTGGGCTCTGGTAAAAACTCTTCAGCTAAGGAGTCCCACAGTGCACGGCATGTGTACTTCACAATTCCAGATATAGTGGAAATCCCGAGTCTGTACTGGAAATGCAGTGACGAAATGGATTCTCCAGTTGCAAGAAATCTGTGGGGAATTAAAAAACAATAAATTAGTTTTAAATCACAGCATTACATACCAAAACTGACCTATAACACTTGGAGATACAAATTACCACCAACAAGATTGCAGTGAAAGTGTGCTCTGATGCGATCATATCCAATAAATGTGGCTTACCTTAAAGTCACCATCAGACGCTCTGCGGGTGAAACAGAGAAGTGGCAATAGGTGTCCGCTTTTCTTATGAGGTGTGCAATGCGCTCCACCAAGTAATCAAAATTCTCCATTTTCATCCTAACATATCCAAAAAATTTATCCGGGTTTCGTCGAAGGTCCATGCATAGTGTAGAATAGACCCCACGCGTCATTCTCTTGGCTGTGATGGGGTGGATCCACAAACGTCGTCTACGATGCCTGATGCGCTGCTGTCTCGCTCTCTCCTCCAGAACAATCACCCTCAAACGATTTGCCTCCGCTGTAAAATCCGCCAAATTCTTCAAAATATTTCCAATGACAACATCCATCTTCGCCAGTAACTTGCTCTTCTCTCCAACCTGCACTTTCTCCTCTACAACCTGTCAAAGAAGGGCTGTAGGAACATGCTATATATAGTTTTCCAGTAGCCAATCCCGTTCGGAAGGCCACAAGGGTCAATTTTAAAAACCGGATCCGGCGTAATCCGTCGAAAAACGGATAGAAAAACGGATGAACCGGATGAGACGGATCCGGTTTTGTCTGTCCAGAAAAAGACGGATCCGCCAGAAAACCGGATCCGTCACATCCGGTTTTACGAAACATTTGCCGGATCCGGCGTTCCGGCACGACGCCGGATCGCGCCTGACGCCGAAAACCTGATGTGTGAAAGTAGCCTAAGATGGTAGCAGGCTTGGTCACCACAGGAGAATCAGCAAAGAAACTCCTAGAGAGGGCGTCTGCCTTGACATTCTTAGTTCCAGGAAGAAAAGAGACCACAAAATCAAAACGTGTAAAAAACAAGGCCCACCTAGCCTGTCTAGGGTTCAAGCGTTTAGCCGACTCTAGGTAAATCAAATTCTTGTGGTCAGTGAGGACCACAACTTGATGTTTAGCTCCCTCCAACCAATGTCTCCACTCCTCAAATGCCCATTTTATGGCCAACAGTTCCCGATTCCCCACATCATAGTTATGTTCAGATGGAGAGAACTTTCGGGAAAAGAAAGCACAGGGATTCATTTTAGATGTTACAGGATCCTTTTGGGACAAAACAGCTCCTGCCCCAATCTCAGAAGCATCCACCTCTACCTGGAACGGGAGTGAGACATCAGGTTGCCGCAAAACCGGGGCGGAGGTAAATCTTCGCTTCAGCTCCTGAAAGGAAGCAACAGCCTCAGGAGACCAATTCAACACATCAGCACCCTTCTTAGTCAGATCAGTCAATGGCTTGGCAATACTAGAAAATTTTGCTATAAATTTCCGATAAAAATTAGCAAAACCCAAATACTTCTGGAGGGCCTTCAAAGAAGTGGGCTGAACCCAATCATAAATGGCCTGTACCTTGGCCGGGTCCATTTCAATAGTTGACGGAGACAAAATAAATCCCAAAAATGAAATCCTCTGTACTCCAAAAAGGCATTTCGATCCTTTGACATACAGGGAATTCTCCCTCAAGATCCGGAACACAGTCCGAATATGTTCCACATGAGAATCCCAATCCTTGGAGAAGATCAAAATATCATCCAGATAGATAATCAAAAATTTATCGACAAAGTCTCGGAAAATATCGTTCATGAAGCACTGGAAGACAGAAGGGGCATTAGTGAGCCCAAAAGGCATCACCAGGTACTCAAAATGTCCCACCGGAGTATTAAACGCCGTCTTCCATTCATCCCCCTGCTTAATGCGGATAAGATTATACGCCCCCCTGAGGTCAAGCTTGGTAAACCAGCAAGCACATCTAACTCTAGAGAATAGATCCGAAATCAGGGGTAACGGATACTGATATTTAATAGTAATTTTATTGAGGGCACGATAATCAATACAAGGCCTTAAAGAACCATCCTTTTTGGCCACAAAAAAAAACCCGGCACCTAAGGGTGAAGAGGATGGTCTAATATGACCCTTCTCCAACGCCTCCTTAATATAGGACCGCATAGCCTCGTGCTCGGGTACAGATAAATTGAAGAGCCGACCCTTGGGAAATTTACACTCCGGGCTTTGTGCAATTGCACAGTCATAACTCCTATGAGGAGGCAAGGACGCAGACTCATTCTCACTAAATACATCATAAAAGTCCGCCAAATAGTCAGGAACATCATGCGACTGAGGAGAGGCGGAAAAAAACGGAGCCTCACTAAAGGCACACCGACAACCCCAACTCACCACAGACACAGATTTCCAATCCAAAACTGGATTATGAATTTGCAACCAGGGAAACCCCAGAACAACGGCATCATGCAGACCATGCAGTACCAAAAATCTGCAATTTTCTTGATGGTCTGGGGCGACCCGCATGACCACCTGGGTCCAAAACTGAGGTTTATTTTTAGCCAAAAGAGTAGCATCAATCCCCCTCAAAGGGATAGGCGTCTGCAGAGGTGTCATCGGAAATCCACAACGTTTAGCAAAATCCAAGTCCATTAGGTTTAGCGCTGCTCCCGAATCCACAAAAGCCTTGGCGGAAAATGTGGACAGGGAGCAGATTATTATTATTATTATTATTATTATTATTTATTGTTCTAGCGCCATTTATTCCATGGCGCTTTACATGTGAGGAGCGGTATACATAAAAACAAGTACAATAATCTTAAACAATACAAGTCATAACTGGTACAGGAGGAGAGAGGACCCTGCCCGCGAGGGCTCACAATCTTCAAGGGATGGGTGATAATACAGTAGGCGAGGGTAGAGCTGGTCGTGCAGCGGTTTGGTCGATCGGTGGTTACTGCAGGTTATAGGCTTGTCGGAAGAGGTGGGTCTTCAGGCTCTTTTTGAAGGTTTCGATGGTAGGTGAGAGTCTGATATGTTGTGGTAGAGAGTTCCAGAGTAGGGGTGATGCGCGAGAGAAATCTTGTATGCGATTGTGGGAAGAGGAGATAAGAGGGGAGTAGAGAAGGAGATCTTGTGAGGATCGGAGGTTGCGTGCAGGAAAGTACCGGGAGACGAGGTCACAGATGTATGGAGGAGACAAGTTGTGGATGGCTTTGTATGTCATGGTTAGGGTTTTGTAATGGAGTCTCTGGGCAATTGGGAGCCAGTGAAGGGATTGACAGAGGGGAGAAGCTGGGGAATAGCGGGGGGACAGATGGATTAGTCGGGCAGCAGAGTTTAGAATAGATTGGAGGGGTGCGAGAGTGTTTGAGGGGAGGCCGCAGAGCATGAGGTTGCAGTAGTCAAGGCGAGAGATGATGAGGGCATGGACTAGGGTTTTTGCAGATTCTTGGGTGAGGAATGAACGGATGCGTGAAATATTTTTGAGTTGAAGTCGGCAGGAAGTGGAAAGGGTTTGGATATGTGGTTTGAAGGAGAGATCAGCGTCAAGGATTACTCCGAGGCAGCGAGCTTGTGGGACTGGGGAGAGTGGGCAGCCATTTACTGTAATTGATAGGTTCGTAGTGGGGGTCACGTGAGATGGGGGAAAGATGATGAATTCTGTTTTGTCCATGTTGAGTTTCAGATATCTAGTGGAGAAGAAGGATGAAATAGTGGACAGACATTGAGGGATTCAGATCAGAGTAATTGCCAGAAGAAACTTAGGTTGAACACCACCAATAGAAAACGTGTGTGCAAAGCGTTTCTCTCGTTTAGGACAAACAGAAATAATATGCGAGGCATCTCCACAGAAAAAACACAGCTTATTACGCCTTCTGAACTCCTGACGTTGTGCCTTAGACAAAACTCTATCACATTGCATAGGTTCAGACGTCTGTTCAACCGGTGGCAACACCTCTTGTGCAATCCTGCGTTCACGTAAACGCCGATCAACCTGAATGGCTAATGACATAGAATCGTCAAGACCAGAGGGAACAGGAAATCCCACCATAGTATCTTTTACGGCTTCTGACAAACCCTTCCGAAAGAGAGCAGCCAAGGCATTATCATTCCAGGTAGTAAGGACAGCCCACTTTCGGAACTTTTGACAGTACAACTCTGCAGAATCTCGACCCTGGTTCAATGCCAACAGGGTCTTTTCAGCCTGATCAATAGCATTAGGTTCGTCATACAACAACCCCAAAGCTTGAAAGAATGCGTTCACATTAGTCAGAATAGGATCATCTGGTTTCAAAGAAAACGCCCAATCCTGGGGATCGCCACGCAGCACAGAGATGACAATTTTAACCTGCTGCGCGGAGCTCCCTGACGAGTTAGGCTTCAAGGCAAAAAATAATTTACAATTATTTTTGAAACTCAAAAATTTAGATCGATCCCCAAAAAATACATCAGGTGTAGGGATCTTAGGTTCAACAGCATGCGATCGAGCAAGGTAGGCGGAAATTCCCTGCACTTCCGCAGCGAGCTGCTCCACACGATCAGACAATTGCTTTATCTCCATTGAGAGAGAAAAAAAACTCCCCCTACGGCCTCAGAGATATAGAGGAAAGAATATGCACACACCTTTTTTTTTATACACAATTCTTTCCTGCTATTGAGTACCCTAGGATCTGCGGTATGGCGGGTGATTCTGTTATGATTGAGTCACCGTAGGAGGCAAAAACAGAAATGCTAGCTAAGTCCAGAAAACCAGAGAAGTTGGCAGCTATCGGATTGCAGACCCCTGAACCTATCAACACAACTAGCAGTAGCCGTGGGGGGTTCCTACGATGCCCTAGACCCCTCGATCACAGCCGGAGAATTAAATAGGCCTAAAGAAAGAAAGGGGAAATCTAAACTGCCCCAGAGCAGACCCCAAAGCAATAGGCAGCCCCCAACATATAATGACGGTGAAGCAAGATGAAAATATTAACACAGACAGAAAGATAGACTGAGCAAAGACGGGGCCCAAGCTAACTAGATAGAAAAGGACAGGAAGGCTGCTGTCTGCAATCCGTGAAAAACCCTATAAAAATAAGAGCCAACAGACTGACAGTGAAAAAGGCCCTGAAGACGCTAGGCTTCAAAAAAGCTATGTCAGTACTCAGGAATATTCTGAAGACAGAGCTACAGGCAAAAGGAGATTCAGCTCACCCCAGCAGGGAATGGCAGAATACAGAAAAGCAAGGAACACAAAAAAAATACAAAAATGCTAACAGGCAAAACAGAAAACTTAGCTTTAGAGGAGCAGGAATCAGACTGGTGTCCTAGAAGTCCACCCGCAGGGCAGAAGGGTGTCTGCAGCCTTATATCCAGTCCGTGACTCCACTCAGCCAGTCATCCTCATTAGGCTCAGGTGCCTGATAATCAGGCTCATTACCTTCTTTTACCAGAATAGGGAGTTCACCAGACCTCAGTGACGAAGGGGAAAATGAACTCACAACACCATCCACTAGATCATTAATAAATATATTAAATAGTAGGGGGCCCAATACAGAATCAAAAGCAACATAAGTCAGCTCACCACACTTCCACCGCAGACCTCGGAACTCCGTCTGGACTGACGTGAGACAAGTAGGAGAGAGAAATTAGTTCCAGCTGCGTGTAAAAATCTTTCTTTATTTCTTCAATAAAATGCATAAATCTTCATAATGTGTGCCACAACATGGACAACGGCAACGCGTTTCGATCTGTAAGATCTTTGTCAAAGCCATAAAGACACATTGATCTTGTCTGCTTTATATAATACATGTAGTCCAATGGCATTCATAGAATACAATCATGTGACAATCTATAAAACTACAAATCACAATTTTAAATGTATAAATTAAAACATATTTTGAAAAGACAATATTTTGCTCTTTAACAGTAATGGAGCATTAGGTCATTTCGTTTGTTCAGACCTTGCGGAGATCGAGTATTAAGGTGATAAATCCAAAAAGCCTCTCTTGTTAAGAGACGTCGCTTGGAGTCTCCACCACGGAAAGGAATTTTAACCTGTTCTATTCCCTGCACTCTGAAACCAGAGATATTGCGGGCATGGTGTGTGATGAAGTGCTGGGATACAGCTGACAGATTGCGATTTAGATTATTCATGTTATAAATGTCAGATAAATGTTCCCTAATGCGCACCTTCATTTTTCTAGAGGTGCAACCTATATATGACAATTTACATATTGTGCAATCTATTTTATATATTATATTAGTAGAATTGCAGTTTATATATTGTTTTATATTGTAATACACTGTCTCCCCAGCATTAGAAAAATTCTTAGTAACGTTTGCATATCTACATGTCTTGCAATTAGTTGTTCCACACCTAAAAAAACCCTTATATGTCAACCATGTTTTTTCTGATTTTTTATTATTATTTTCAGAGAATAAATTGGGCGATAATTTGTCGCCCAGTGTAGGAGCTCTCCTCGATACTATATTTATACCCGGCGCCAAAATTTCTGCTAGTTTGGTGTCCTCATATAGAATAGGTAAATATTTGTTAATGATTTTTTTAATATGTGAAAATTGTCGGCTAAACTGAAAACAAATGTAAGGTTTTTTGCCTATAATAGACTCGTTAATGTTTCTGTTAGTAGAAATCATGTCAATTCGATTTTTGCTTTCTATTATTTTTCGTGCTCGATTTAAGGACCAATCTGGATACATGCGATTTTTAAGTTTTTTACTCATATGTACCAATTCACCATTTAAATTACTTTCTTCACTGCAATTATGTTTAACCCTCGTATATTCCCCCACCGGTATTGCTTTGAGGGTATGCTTATCATGTCCACTAGTCGCATGAAGGATGGTATTCCCACTATAGGGTTTATGATGCGTTTTGGTGGAAATTATTCGGCCTTCAATACCTGCCAAATCCAAATCCAAGAAAGATATATGATCCAGATTGGATTCATATGTGAATTTAATGTTATACTCGTTAGAATTTAGATAAAGAATAAAGTGTGGTATGGCAGATACATCTCCACCCCAAATTATTTGGGTATCATCGATATATCTACCATACCATACCATTTGACTATAAAAAGGATTAGAACTGGAAAAAATAAATTCATATTCCCAATAAGACATAACCAAATTAGCAAGAGATGGTGAAAATTTGGCTCCCATCGCCACTCCTTTTAACTGTAAATAATAACGCTGGTTAAACGAGAAAAAATTGTGTGACATTAGAAATATGACTGCTTGCAAGACATAATTAATCAAATCTGAAGAATAGTTGCTAAATTTTTCCAAATGAAATTGTAGCGCCCTCATCGCTAGTGTGTGAGGAATGCATGTATATAGTGATACTACGTCACAGCTCAACCAAGAATATGAAGACAACCAAATTTTATCAGAAAAAATTTGTAAAACCTGCTTAGAGTCCCTAATATAGCCAGGCATCCTTTGTACAAGGGGTTGCAATAATGTATCCACCCATTGTGATAAATGCTCATGAGCTGAACCAATGCCCGAAACAATTGGACGCATAGGAGGAATGCCAGCATATTTATGTATCTTGGGTACTCCATAAATAATTGGGAGCACCGGTTTATCAACTTGCAGAAAATCTGCTTGTTTTTTGGTAATAACTCCCAATTCTAGACCCTCTGCTATAATTTTATTAGTTTTCTCACTGAACTTCTGAAGAGGATTATAGTGTAATTCTTTATATGTTTGTTGATCTGATAACATCGCTTTCATTTTATCAATAATCTTTAGAATCTAAGACCACCACCACCCCACCTTTGTCTGACATCTTTATGACTACATCTGTCATCAATTTAAGTTCTCTCACGGCTACAGATTGTTTCATAGATAGATTTTTAAATTTATCTGATTTACTATTATTCTGGTTAAATAGAGCCTGCAATTCTTTTTCCACTATATCCTGAAAGCGATTCATACATTCAGATCTCGTCTGGACCGGATAAAAATAAGGATTTTTTGTAAGAAAATTTGATGACTGATTTGTATATTCCATATCCCTATCTTTTTCCGTGTCCAAATCTTGTAAAGATACTAGAGAAACCTGCTCCTGAAAATTCATGTGCAGGAATTCATTTGACACTTGCTGAGTGGAATGATTAAATTCTTCTTCCTCAGTGATGTTTGTTGATGGATCATTCATAAAGTGTTTTTTAACAGTCAAGTTGCGCATAAATTTGTTCACATCTAATATAGTTGTAAAGAGGTCAAAGTCTTGATCTGGAGCAAAGTTCAATCCCAGAGATAAGACTTGTATTTGTTCCGTAGATAAATTTCTAGATGACAGATTTAACACATTTTTGACTACTTGGTCGGGTACTTCTTCTTGCGGGTGGTGATTCCTAGCACGTTTATGGTGCTTTCTACCCCCGCGTCTCTTGCGTTTTTTGAATAATGGTGATCTCTACTTGTAGTGCCTGATGCATTTTCATTTAATGATACATCTGAAGCACTTAGATTATTGTCAGAGGAGTCCGGGTCAGAAGACGTGAAAGAAACATGCGGTTTGGGTACTCTAGATTTAAAGTGTTTGCGTTTCTTGTGAGCATGGCTTTGCTTCAGTATAGATTTGGGAGTTAGATTGAAATTATCCCAATGGCCCCATTCGTATACTTTGTTGCTGGTATAATCATTTATATCTCTCGCAAATTTTTTCTTCTTGCGAGTCATGATTTCTTCCTCCAAAGCCGTAACCTTTTCATTCATTTTTTCTATGGAGGAATCAAATTGTGTCAATGTCTTATATTCCAGCATGGATAAATTTATTGCTTCCATCTCCTGTTGAATATCTTTGAGTTTGCTCTCTTCCTGCCGAACAATTAATTTCATTAGATTTAGAGAGCAATTACTTAGAATAGTGTTCCATTGTTCCCTGAATTCATCAGAGTAAAACGTAGTAGGGATTTTTTTAATACGCAGACCTCTTGGTACCATTTCCTTAGATAAATAATTATTGAGCGTTGCATGATCCCACCACAATTTAGTTTCCTGCACGAGGAGTTTTTCCAGTTTACTTAAACACTCGTTGAAACCTGACACATTGCTATTCAGCTCTTGCTGATTGGAAAAAACCTCTGCAGCTTTTTTCGATCGATCTCTTTTCAGGTCTGTGGCCATATCAAATACGTGACCTTAAAAAATACTGTTCCGTGTGGGCAACACTAATTATGATACAATAAAGTTCACAATGTCTGTAATATTGGTCACACGAAGTAGGGGGCAAGGCAATCCACTGTAGACAATCAAAAGCAACATAAGCCAGCTCACCACACTTCCACCGCAGACTTCGGAACTCCGTCTGGACTGACGTGAGACAAGTAGGAGAGAGCAATTAGTTCCAGCTGCGTGTAAAAATCTTTCTTTATTTCTTCAATAAAATGCATAAATCTTCATAATGTGTGCCACAACATGGACAATGGCAACGCGTTTCGATCTGTAAGATCTTTGTCAAAGCCCAATACAGAACCCTGTGGTACCCCACTAGTAACCCTGGCCCAATCTGAGTATGCACCATTAATAACCACTCTTTGTTTTCTATCACTAAGCCAGCTACCTACCCATCTACACACATTTTCCCCTAGCCCAAGCTTTCTCATCTTGCTTACCAATCTTTTATGTGGGACAGTGTCAAATGCTTTTGAGAAGTCGAGATAAATGACATCCAATGATTCTCCTTGGTCCATTTGACAGCTTACATCCTCATAGAAGCTGATTAGGTTAGTTTGACTTTATCATCGGTGATCACTGTATTACCTGTACACTGACACTTTATACAGAGCTCCTGTGTATAATGTCACTGGTTATCACTGTATTACCTGTACACTGACACTATATACTATACAGAGCTTCTGTGTAATATCACCAGTGATCCCTGTATTACCTATACACTGACACTATATACAGAGCTCCTGTGTATGATGTCACCAGTAGAGTTGAGCGACTTTTGGTTCTTTAGGGTCGCGTTTCGTTTCGTGAAACCCGACTTTTCCAAAAGTCGGGTCGAGCAAGATCGTCCGATTATAGAGAAAAGTCGGGGTCGTCCCGAAACACGAAACCCAATGTAAGTCAATGGGGAATAAAAGTCGGCAGTGAGAGGAGGACAGGAAACACACCTACAGTGCCCATTTGAATGCCAAAAGCATCAATTCTTCTTACTTAAGCTTGTCAACCTTAATTAACTTCATAATACAAGTTACGCACTGAAAAATGGGGGTTATTTTGCTAAAGTTGTGGGGGGGGAGGGCTGGCTGCAGGTTTTCATGTGCCCTGGGCGAAAGAGCGCCCCTTTAACACATACCACAACTCATCATGCTCCGATACGGCAGAGGGCCCCTGATAGTACGGTGGTGTGTCTGATGGCGGGTGGGCCGAACCTGCACTTTCATCTGCAGCTTCCTCTTTGTCACCGTGTAAGATGGAACTGTATATGGGAAGGGTAACCTGAGTTTCATCAGGGTCAGATTCAGGTCGTGTAGCGTGCGAGGGGAATGTAGTGGTCTGGGTCAATGTACCAGCAGATTCATCGAGCAGTGGCTGGGCATCAGTGCACTTGTGTCCCCCCCAGGAGTACGGTCGCCACAGTGGCATTACCTTCTTCCTAGGGAGTGTGATGTCAATCTTGGGAGCAACGAACGATCTCTCTAGCAGGTTAACTGATTGGGCGGCGTTATTCCCACGAGTCATGACCCTCCAAACAGCGTTCATGAAGGCAAAGTGTTTGTTTTATGTGGGCAGTATGGTTGCAAAGCTGAACCTTAAAGGAATGTCCAGAAGGGCACCACCAGGAGTGGAGCCTACGGTTAAATTCGACTCCACCTGGGAAACCTCAACCATGCCAGCTACAGAACAGATGCACACATTGCAAGCTTAATTCCGTTAACGAACGAGACTCCGTCATGCCCCGCGGTCCGAGTCCGGCTTACTAGAGGGACACGTGAGGCTCTGGCACATGAGATTGGCCAATAACTGGTGTGTCATGCCCATACATGTCCGTGGCTGCATGTGCGCTACACTGAAAAGGCCAGCGTTTGTCGCTTACAGGTGCAGATAACCCGCTGAACAACGTTAGTGATGGGGATCACTGATTACAATTAGTACCCGCGTAAGTGCAGGTCAACCGCAGTTCCGGAATTAGGCCTAACCGTCATTCCTGAAAAAATGAAAAACTTACGTGTGCAAACCACAGGTGCTGTAGCTTGCTTAACAGCTCGCCAGCCGTTCTCACGCCCAGTATGGATTACACATGATTGCACAAAGGTTAGAAAGGGTACCGTATCCCCAGATAACATGTATGGATAGCGTACACATTCAAAATAGATGTCTATACATCAGGAGGCAGGCTCAGACGGTGTTAGGCCCAGTATGGATTGCACGTGATTGCACAAAGGTTAGAAAGGGTACCGTATCCCCAGATAACATGTATGGATAGCGTACACATTCAAAATATATGTCTATACATCAGGAGGCAGGCTCAGACGGTGTTAGGCCCAGTATGGATTGCACGTGATTGCACAAAGGTTAGAAAGGGTACCGTATCCCCAGATAACATGTATGGATAGCGTACACATTCAAAATATATGTCTATACATCAGGAGGCAGGCTCAGACGGTGTTAGGCCCAGTATGGATTGCACGTGATTGCACAAAGGTTAGAAAGGGTACCGTTTCCCCGGATAACATGAATGGATAGCGTACACATTCAAAATACATGTCTATACATCAGGAGGCAGGCTCAGACGGTGTTAGGCCCAGTATGGATTGCACGTGATTGCACAAAGGTTAGAAAGGGTACCGTATCCCCAGATAACATGTATGGATAGCGTACACATTCAAAATATATGTCTATACATCAGGAGGCAGGCTCAGACGGTGTTAGGCCCAGTATGGATTGCACGTAATTGCACAAAGGTTAGAAAGGGTACCGTTTCCCCGGATAACATGTATGGATAGCGTACACATTCAAAATATGTCTATACATCAGGAGGCAGGCTCAGACGGTGTTAGGCCCAGTATGGATTGCACGTGATTGCACAAAGGTTAGAAAGGGTACCGTTTCCCCGGATAACATGTATGGATAGCGTACACATTCAAAATATGTCTATACATCAGGAGGCAGGCTCAGACGGTGTTAGGCCCAGTATGGATTGCACGTGATTGCACAAAGGTTAGAAAGGGTACCGTTTCCCCGGATAACATGTATGGCTAGCGTACACATTCAAAATATATGTCTATACATCAGGAGGCAGGCTCAGACTGTGTTAGGCCCAGTATGGATTGCACGTGATTGCACAAAGGTTAGAAAGGGTACCGTTTCCCCGGATAACATGTATGGATAGCGTACACATTCAAAATATATGTCTATACATCAGGAGGCAGGCTCAGACGGTGTCAGGCACAGTATGGATTTGACGGCCCAGACTACACAGCGGAGGAGCAGGGAGAGGTAAAGATTGTAAATGCTGGGGCCCTGCCCAAGCAAGGGGGGCCCACTCGTGGGCGTCGGTACTGGCACTGGGCCCCTCATAGTACGGCGGTGTGTCTGACGGCGGGTGTGCACCACCACCGTCAGAGACACTTGATTGCACTATGAAGGACCCTGTACCAGTGCCCGCGCCCAAGAGTCGGCCTACCCACCTGTCCAGGGCAACGGCACTCGCACGGTGTCGTGCGCTAGGTGGTGACCCCGGCCATGGGGGGGAGGCAGCACAGTTAGGGAGTTTTAGAAAGTGGCATATGTTGATGTTGGACATTCAGCTGATGCAAAAGGTGAAATAGGCCAAGTCCCAGGAAGAGGTGGACCAAAGCAAGCCATTTTTCTGTCACCCTATGTGTCATCAGAGGAAGGTGGGACAAAATCCTTGGAAACCCATGCGTGGTTCATTTTAATGAAGGTTAGATCATCCACATTTTGGGTTGACAGAAGGGTCCTTTTTTCTATCAGGATTGATCCAGCTGCACTGAAGACTCTTTCCGATAGCACACTTGCAGCTGGGCAAGCGAGCTCCTGTAAGGCATATTGTGCCAATTCAGGCCAGGTGTCCAGTTTAGCGGCCCAATAGTCAAATGGGAATGACCTGTGTGGGAGAACATCGATATGGGAGGAAAAGTAGTTTGTAACCATAGTTGACAACTGCTGTCTCCTGTCAATTTCCATCGATGCAGTATTACCAGTTGTGTGAGCGGTACTTGAAAAATCAGTCCACAACATTGTCATGAAACCCCTGTCTCCAACGCCACTTCTGCTGTGTGCACCACGAACACCTCTGCCAAGCTGCCCCCGGCCCGTACGGCTCGTGTGAGAACCATCACCGCTGCTGTGTGCTGGGAATGCCTCAAGCAACCGATTTACCAGAGTTGCTTGTTTATTAGCCAATATTAGGTCAAGGTTCTCCTGTGGCATGATGTTTTGTAATTTGCCTTTATAGCGTGGATCCAGGATGCTGGCCAACCAGTAGTCATCATCGTTCATCATTTTGGCAATGCGTGGGTCCCTTTTTAGGATCTGCAAGGCATAATCTGACATGTGGGCCAATGTTCCCTGTGTCAATGATGCACTGCGAGTGCTGGTTGGAGGAGCACTTTCTGGCAAATCCACATCCCTCCAGTCACGCACAGACCCTGTACCAGACCTTGCCACGCCAACATTTTCACTTGCCCCACGAGATGCATCCTCCTCCCCTAAGTAATCATCCCCATCATCCTCCTCCTCCTCCTCTTCTTCCTCCACCTCGTCCAGGAGAGGTCCCTGAGCAGACAATGGCTGAATGTCATCAAGGATTCCCTCCTCCTCTTCCACCTCATCAACATTGGCTGCAGATGCCTGCTCCTTAAGGTGCGTCAAAGTTTGCATGAGCAGACGCATAAGTGGGATGCTCATGCTTAGGATGGCGTCGTCTGCGCTTACCAGCCATGTGCATTCCTCAAAACACTGAAGGACTTTACAGAGGTCTTTCAGCTTCGACCACTGCACACCTGTCAACTCCATGTCTGCTCTCAAAGTGCCTGGCCGTGTATCCTCCCACAAATGCATTATGGCCTGCCTCTGCTCGCACAGCCGCTCCACCATGTGCAAGGTGGAGTTCCACCTTGTTGCAATGTCGATAATGAGGCGGTGGTTGGGAAGGTGGAGCAATCGCTGCAGCTTCTGCATACGAACGGAGTGTACAGGCGACCGGCGGATGTGAGCGCACAGTCTTCGCACCTTCTGGAGCAGGGCTGTTAACTACGGATAATTTTTGAGGAAGCACTGCACCACCAGGTTCAAGGTGTGAGCCAAGCAAGGTATATGGCTGAGTTTTGAAAGGGCTATGGCTGCCACAAAATTACGGCCGTTATCACTAACTACCTTGCCTGCCTCAAGATGTACACTGCCCAGCCATGACTCAGTTTGTCGCTTCAAGTACTCGGCCAGCACCTCGGCGGTGTGTCTGTTGCCCAAACACATCATCTGCAACACAGCCTGCTGACGCTTTCCACTAGCTGCTCGATAGGGGGACACATCGTGTGCAACAGTGGCAGCTGCAGATGGAGTGCTCGTACGACTGCGCTCTGTGGACGAGCTTTCGCTTCTGGAGGAGGAGGAGGAGGAGGGTCGAACGCCTACAGCCAACTGTTTCCTATACCGTGGGCTAGGCAGCACTGTCCCACCACCGCTGTCCCCTGTGGACCCTGCATCCACCACATTAACCCAGTGCGCAGTGATGGACACGTAACGGCCCTGGCCATGCCGACTGGACCATGCATCAGTTGTGAGGTGCACCTTTCCGCTCACTGACTGCTTGAGTGCATGGACAATGCGGTCTTTCACATGATGGTGGAGGACTGGGATGGCTTTGCGAGAGAAGAAGTGGCGACTGGGTAGGTCATAGCGTGGTACTGCATAGGCCATTAGTTCGCGGAAAGCTGTGCTTTCCACCAACCGAAAGGGCATCATCTCAAACGAGATTAGTTTGGCAATGTGGGAGTTCAAACCCAGTGTACGCGGATGAGAGACTGAGTACTTTCTTGACCTACTCATAGTGTCTGGGAGGGTGAGCTGGACTTGAGAGCTGCATATGGTGGAAGTAGCGGTGGACAGGGCGGACTGAGAGAGGGTTGATGATGGTGATGGAGTTGGTGTTCTTTCTGATGGCCTAGAATCAGTCTTTCGTTGATATAACAGTGGGATTCCCTGACTGCTGTGGCCTTGCAACGACACCTCAACATTTGCTGCTGTGCTAACCGGTGGGCTTACAGTGGGGGAAACAATGTAGCGTTGCTGACTACCTTCGTTGTGATCAGTTGCACATGTGGCACTTGAGGTTTGGTGTTGTGTCCACGCTTGCAAGTGCATGCTGGTTAAATGTCTAAGCATGCAACTGGTATTCAAATTTTTCAGATTTTTCCCTCGGCTAAAGGTCTTTGCGCACTTCTTACAGATAACCTTGGCCTGATCATGAGGATTTTGGTCAAAAAAGTGCCACACTGCACTCTTCCTACTTTGGCAGACATTTTGCGGCCTAGCACGCTGTGATCTTTTGACCCTCTGGACAAGCTGTCCAGCAACTCTTTTGATGTTTGGAACCTGTCTTTAGAGTGCTCCGGGCCTGCCAGATAACAGCTGTTGCGATGTCGATGTCTGCTGTGGATGCTCCTCATCTGAGCTATTGGAAGCAGCACCCTCTTCCCCCAATGGATGCCAATCTGGGTCAACAACTGGGTCATCCATCACCTCCTCTTCTATGTCATGTGCACCTTTCTCTGTGTCACCGTGTATGGTGGTATAGTGTGCGGAAAGGGGCACCTGAGTCTCATCAGGGTCAGAATCTGGCTCTGTACACTGCGAGGACAATGTAGTGCTCTGAGTGAATGTACCAGCAGAATCATCCATCAGCGGCTGTGCATCAGTGCACTCCATGTCAGATTCATCTTGGCCTGGGTAATTCACCATTTGACTTGATAAAGGCTTCCACCTTTCTCACACCCCCCGCCCCAGCAGCAAACATGGTGGAGGAGTTGGTTTTCTCCTGTCAGATACCTGCTCCTTCACCCCAATCCCACTGCCACCCTCTGTTACCCTCCCTTCCTTTGAGGTGCACTCTGTGCGCATCTACTCCCCCTCCAACCTCCAACTGGCTGTCATCTACCGCCCCCCAGGGCCAGCCACCACCTTCTTTGACCACTTCACCACCTGGTTACTTCATTTCCTTTCCGCGGACATCCCTACCATCATCATGGGCGACTTCAACATCCCCATTGACACTTCCCTCTCATCTCAGCTGCCACTAAACTTCTATCTCTCACTTCCTCCTTCGGCCTCACTCAATGGTCTTCTACAGCCACCCACAAAGATGGCCACACACTGGACCTCATCTTCACCCGCCTCTGCTCCCTATCTAACCTCTCTAACTCACCTCTTCCTCTCTCTGACCACAACCTGCTCACATTCTCTTCCCTCTTCACTCCATGTCTACAATCCCCACCCCACAAACTTTCACACCCTCGCAGGAATCTTAAACACCTTGACCTACACTCATTCTCTGAATCCCTCCTCCCTCTTACAGATATAAGTTCCTTACACAATGCGGATGACGCTGCCGCTCTATATAACACCACAATAGCTGTAGCTTTGGAATCCGCTGCCCCACTTACACATACCAAAACTCGCAAAATCAACAGACAGCCCTGGCACACCAGCCTGACCAAAGAGCTGAGGCGAGCTTCCAGGGCTGCTGAGCGCAGATGGAAAAGATCCCACTCCAACGAGCACTTCATCACATTCAAACAGTCCCTCACTACTTTCAAGACCACACTTGCCACAGCTAAACAAACCTACTTCTCATCTCTCATATCCTCCCTGTCTCACAACCCTAAACAGTTATTCAACACCTTCAATTCTCTCCTCCCCCCCCCAGCACCTCCTCCCTCTCCACTCATCTCAGCTGAAGACTTTGCCTCATTTTTCAAGCAGAAAATTGATAACATCAGGGACAGTTTTGGTCAACAACCCCCAGAGCCCTTCCTCCCGACTTCCCAGCCCTCCACCTTCAAAACCAACTTCTCCACCATTACAGAAGATCGACTCTCCACTCTACTCTCAAGATCACATCTCACCACCTGTGCACTCGACCCGATCCCATCCCACTTCATCCCAAACCTCACCACAGTCTTCATCCCAACCCTAACCCATCTCTTCAACCTATCACTAACAACTGGTGTTTTCCCCTCAAGCTTTAAACATGCCTCCATCACACCTATCCTCAAAAAGCCCTCACTTGACCCATCCTCTGTATCTAGCTATCGCCCTATATCACTTCTCCCATACGCCTCCAAGCTACTGGAACAACACGTCTACCTTGAACTGTCCTCCCATCTCTCTTCTTGCTCCCTCTTCGACCGCTTACAATCTGGCTTCCGGTCACACCACTCCACTGAAACTGCCCTTACTAAGGTCACCAATGACCTCTTAACTGCCAAGAGCAAGCGACACTACTCTGTCCTCCTCCTCCTGGACCTGTCGGCTGCCTTTGACACAGTGGACCATTCCCTATTATTACAGACCCTCTCATCCCTCGGCATCACAGACTTGGCCCTCTCCTGGATCTCATCATACCTAACAGACCGGACATTTAGCGTCTCCCACTCACACACCACCTCCTCACCTCGCCCCCTATCTGTCGGAGTCCCACAAGGTTCAGTCCTTGGGCCCCTGCTGTTCTCTATTTACACCTTTGGCCTGGGACAGCTCATAGAATCTCATGGCTTTCAGTATCATCTTTATGCTGATGACACACAGATCTACATCTCTGGACCAGATATCACCTCCCTACTAACCAGAATCCCTCAATGTCTGTCCACTATTTCATCCTTCTTCTCCACTAGATATCTGAAACTCAACATGGACAAAACAGAATTCATCATCTTTCCCCCATCTCACGTGACCCCCCCTACGAACCTATCAATTACAGTAAATGACTGCCCACTCTCCCCAGTCCCACAAGCTCGCTGCCTCGGAGTAATCCTTGACGCTGATCTCTCCTTCAAACCACATATCCAAACCCTTTCCACTTCATGCCGACTTCAACTCAAAAATATTTCACGCATCCGTTCATTCCTCACCCAAGAATCTGCAAAAACCCTAGTCCATGCCCTCATCATCTCTCGCCTTGACTACTGCAACCTCATGCTCTGTGGCCTCCCCTCAAACACTCTCGCACCCCTCCAATCTATTCTAAACTCTGCTGCCCAACTAATCCACCTGTCCCCCCGCTATTCCCCAGCTTCTCCCCTCTGTCAATCCCTTCACTGGCTCCCAATTGCCCAGAGACTCCATTACAAAACCCTAACCATGACATACAAAGCCATCCACAACTTGTCTCCTCCATACATCTGTGACCTCGTCTCCCGGTACTTTCCTGCACGCAACCTCCGATCCTCACAAGATCTCCTTCTCTACTCCCCTCTTATCTCCTCTTCCCACAATCGCATACAAGATTTCTCTCGCGCATCACCCCTACTCTGGAACTCTCTACCACAACATATCAGACTCTCACCTACCATCGAAACCTTCAAAAAGAGCCTGAAGACCCACCTCTTCCGACAAGCCTATAACCTGCAGTAACCACCGATCGACCAAACCGCTGCACGACCAGCTCTACCCTCGCCTACTGTATTATCACCCATCCCTTGAAGATTGTGAGCCCTCGCGGG
Source organism: Dendrobates tinctorius (assembly GCF_039654945.1). NCBI lineage: Eukaryota > Metazoa > Chordata > Amphibia > Anura > Dendrobatidae > Dendrobates > Dendrobates tinctorius. The sequence goes on along the minus strand of NW_027361712.1, from coordinate 10,538,060 downwards.
CAGGGTCCTCTCTCCTCCTGTACCAGTTATGACTTGTATTGTTTAAGATTATTGTACTTGTTTTTATGTATACCCCTCCTTACATGTAAAGCGCCATGGAATAAATGGCGCTATAACAATAAATAATAATAATAATAATAATAATAATCCAGGCATGGTATGTGAAAACAGCTCCATGGAGTAATCAGTAGTATGGCCTGCGTCATCCTTCAATCTTGGTTGGGGTGAAGGACACAAGGAAAGGTGTGGTTCATGAACATGAGCCTCCAATGACGACTCAGTGCTTTTACTTTTTACAACTGAAGAAGAGGAGGCGATAGAGCTGGAGGCTGAGTCAGCAATGTAAGACAAAACTTTTTCCTGATGCTCTGGCTTTAAAAGCGGTTTGCCAACTCCTAGAAAACTAAGCGTTCGAGGCCTTATGTAGCCAGACGATGACGCAGGCTCAACACCTCCTGCATTCGGTCCTATTTTGCTCTTGCCACTACCATCAGATCCACCACCAACACCATCATTACCAGCTGCCAACCCCCGCCCAATTCCACGGCCTCTTCCACCAGCCTTCCTCATATTTGGTAGAAATGTAGACAAAATCCAACAAACTATATAGTAATGTAAAACAAGGTACAAGGTGTCTATAGGACAGGGGAGATTTTGAATTTCTGCAGACACTTGTGGACACTGGACACTTTTGGATTGTGTGAGGCCCACTGATATCTGAGCGCTATGTGACAGGCTCGATGGCACAGCTGTGACCAAAGTGACTAGAGGATAAGGGATATTTTGAATTTCTGCACACACTTGTGGACACTGGACACTTTTGGATTGTGTGAGGCCCAATGAATATCTGAGCGCTATGTGACAGGCTCGATGGCACAGCTGTGACCAAAGTGACTAGAGGATAAAGGAGATTTTGAATTTCTGCACACACTTGTGGACACTGGACACTTTTGGATTGTGTGAGGCCCAATGAATATCTGAGCACTATGTGACAGGCTCAATGGCACAGCTGTGACGAAAGTGACTAGAGGATAAGGGAGATTTTGAATTTCTGCACACACTTGTGGACACTGGACACTTTTGGATTGTGTGAGGCCCAATGAATATCTGAGCGCTATGTGACAGGCTCGATGGCACAGCTGTGACGAAAGTGACTAGAGGATAAGGGAGATTTTGAATTTCTGCACACACTTGTGGACACTGGACACTTTTGGATTGTGTGAGGCCCAATGAATATCTGAGCACTATGTGACAGGCTCAATGGCACAGCTGTGACGAAAGTGACTAGAGGATAAGGGAGATTTTGAATTTCTGCACACACTTGTGGACACTGGACACTTTTGGATTGTGTGAGGCCCAATGAATATCTGAGCGCTATGTGACAGGCTCGATGGCACAGCTGTGACCAAAGTGACTAGAGGATAAGGGAGATTTTGAATTTCTGCACACACTTGTGGACACTGGACACTTTTGGATTGTGTGAGGCCCAATGAATATCTGAGCGCTATGTGACAGGCTCGATGGCACAGCTGTGACCAAAGTGACTAGAGGATAAGGGAGATTTTGAATTTCTGCACACACTTGTGGACACTGGACACTTTTGGATTGTGTGAGGCCCAATGAATATCTGAGCGCTATGTGACAGGCTCGATGGCACAGCTGTGACCAAAGTGACTAGAGGATAAGGGAGATTTTGAATTTCTGCACACACTTGTGGACACTGGACACTTTTGGATTGTGTGAGGCCCAATGAATATCTGAGCGCTATGTGACAGGCTCGATGGCACAGCTGTGACCAAAGTGACTAGAGGATAAGGGAGATTTTGGATTTCTGCACACACTTGTGGACACTGGACACTTTTGGATTGTGTGAGGCCCAATGAATATCTGAGCGCTATGTGACAGGCTCGATGGCACAGCTGTGACCAAAGTGACTAGAGGATAAGGGAGATTTTGAATTTCTGCACACACTTGTGGACACTGGACACTTTTGGATTGTGTGAGGCCCAATGAATATCTGAGCGCTATGTGACAGGCTCGATGGCACAGCTGTGACCAAAGTGACTAGAGGATAAGTGAGATTTTGAATTTCTGCACAAACTTGTGGACACTGGACACTTTTGGATTGTGTGAGGCCCAATGAATATCTGAGCGCTATGTGACAGGCTCGATGGCACAGCTGTGACCAAAGTGACTAGAGGATAAGGGAGATTTTGAATTTCTGCACACACTTGTGGACACTGGACACTTTTGGATTGTGTGAGGCCCACTGATATCTGAGCGCTATGTCACAGGCTCGATGGCACAGCTGTGACAAAAGTGACTAGAGGATAAGGGAGATTGGATTGCTTTTAAAAAAGCAGTTTGCAGAGCAGTGGGTAAACAGCAATGCCAGCCTGTCAGGAAGCCTTAAAAGGCAGCCCAACAACCAACACCACTGATACACCACAATATAGCCTCCCCTTGCACTGCACACACAGTGACTGGTGTGTTGTGCAGGCCAAATCGCTAGCAGCAGAAGCAGTTTTTTTTTCTTCTCAGCAGGACAAAAAAAAAAAATTGGGATTGCTTTTAAAAAAGCAGTTTGCGGAGCAGTGGGTAAACAGCAATGCAGGAATGTCAGGAAGCCTTAGAAGGCAGCCCAACAACCAACACCACTGATACACCACTATATAGCCTCCCCTTGCACTGCACACACAGTGACTGGTGTGTTGTGCAGGCCAAATCGCTAGCAGCAGAAGCAGTTTTTTTGTCTTCTTCCCTGCCTAACGCTCTCCCTACAGAATCAGCAGCAACCTCTCCCTATACTGAGATCGGCAGAAGTAAGATGGCGGTCGGCGTGCACGCCCTTTTATACCCCCTGTGGCGCCCACCAAAGCAAGCCAATCACTTGCATGCCCTTCTGAAAGATGGTGGTGACCCCTGCCTATGTCATCACGTTGCCCACAGTGTCCGTGGATCCTGATTGGCTGAAAAAGAGCGCTAAACAAACTTTTGAAACGCGACTTTGGCGCGTAAGTCGCCGACCTCGTGGCCGACCTCATCCTAGGGTCGGGTTTCGTTTCATGAAACCCGACTTTGCCAAAAGTCGGCGACTTTTGAAATTTTTCGACCCGTATCGCTCAACTCTAGTCACCAGTGATCACTGTATTACCTGTACACTGACAGTAAATACAGAGTTCCTGTATACAATGGCACTTAGTATTGTGTTTTTTTTAATTAATGATCAGTATTGTAGTATTCAGTAACTATGTGGTGGTAATGTGTGGTCTGGTAATGGTGTGGTGCTATTTGTTCCTTGTATGTGGTGTTATTCAGTCACTATGTGGAGGTAATATGTGGTCTGGCCATAGTGCAGCAGCATTTGTTCCTTGTATGTGGTATTATTCGGTCACTATGTGGTGGTAATATGAGGTCTGGTCATGTTGTGACGATATTTGCCCTTGTATGTGGTATTAATGGTTACTAAAAAAAGTAAACGTATGTGACTTATTCCCTTAAAGAAAAATACATAAATATATATTTATTTTTAATAGTTTAGAGTAGAGTAGGGCCCGGCCGAAAGAGTCTACCCTGTCGTAGTATTAGCTTAAAAATTATTTTGGCCAGAACAAAAGCTGCTGGTTATGAATGTGATCTGGTGTTTGATGAGAACTGTTAATATCTGATCGATGAGGATGTGGTGGTGAATTTGAGTTTTTCCAAGAGTGGGATGGTGGAGGTAGAGCTGGTGTGGAACCTGGGCAGAGTCTCAAGGGAACCCGAAAATTTTGCCAGTAAGAGCCCCCGAAATTCCTAGTGGAAGCCCTGGTCTGTCTCTGAAGCTGAAGACCGCAGCTTCCTGAGACTTCAGTGTGCTCATGCAGGCGCCGTGATGACATTATTGTCTCATGCCGCTCTGCGGACCGGAAGAGAAAATGGAGGCTGCAGTGCCAGGTATCAGGATGAAGTGAGTATAAACTTCATTATCTTTAATATGGAGAACTGGGGCCATCCGACTATATATATATATATATGGGAGAACTGGGGCTATTATACTATGTATATATGGGATAACTGGGGTCGTCATACTATATATATGGGGAGAACTGGGCTAACATTGTACTAATCTGGTTCTGCTCCCCTATCTCTGTAGTAAGCTCGGTTCTGCTCCCATATCTTAGAAGTAAGCTAGGTTCTGCTCCCATATCTCAGTAGTAAGTTTGATTATGCTCCCTTAACTCTGTAGTAAGCTTGGTCCTGCTCCCTTTTCTGTGTACTAAGCTCGATTCTCCTCCCATATCCCTGGAGTAAGCTCCATTCTGCTCCCAAATCTCTGGAGTAAGCTCTGTTCTGCTCCCATTTCTCTGGAATAAGCTCCGTTCTGCTCCCCTATCTCTGAAGAAAGCTCTGTTCTGCTCCCATATCTCTGGAGTAAGCTCAGTTCTGCTCCCATATCTCTGTGGTAAGCTCTGTTCTGCTCCCATATTTCTGGCGTAAGCTCAGTACTAGTGATCAGCGAGCAGTAAAATGCTCGGGTGCTCATTGTTTGGGTCGCGCACATTGGAATACTTGGGTGCTCGACCCAAGCAATGAGCCCAATGTAAGTCTATGGGAGACCCGAGCATTTTTACCGCGATCCCCCGAGGGTCATTTAAGGTCTAAAAACATCTGAAAATGATGGAAACACTGCTCAAATTACATGGGGACATTATGGGGATCACCACTGGAAGCATTCCTGACTCCTAGTTCACAGCTTTAAACAAGGTTGTCAGAGTTTCATGCCATTTTTATCGGTGCACCAAAAAACATACCAGAACGAAACCAAAACTGATTTTGCGGGGGGTATGCGTAGCTTGCGGGGGTATGCGCATCTCTGCGGGGCTGTGCGGGAGTCTGTGCAGAGGTATTCAGGGCTGTGCGGGGGTCTGTGCGGGGTATGAGGGGCTGTGTGGGGCTGTGCGAGAGTCTGTGTGGTGATATGTGGGACTGTGCGGGGGTCTGTACCTGGGTATGTGGGGCTGTGTGGGGGTCTGTGGGGGTGTATGCGGATCTATGTGGGGGTATGCGGGGCTGTGCAGGAGTCTGTGCGGAGGTATGCGTTATGTGGGGCTGTTTGGGAGTCTGTGCGGGCTGTGCGGGAGTCTGTATGGGGCTATGTGGGGCTGTGCGGTAGTCTGTGCAGGGGTGTGTGGGGCTGTGCATGGCTGTGCGGGAGTCTGTGGGGTATGCAGGGCTGTGTTGGAGTCTGTGCGGGGCTCTGCGAGAGTCTGTACGGGGTATGCAGGGCTGTGTTGGAGTCTGTGCGGGGGTATGCGGGGCTGTGCGGGGGTCTTTGTGGGGCTAGGCGGGAGTATTTGGGGCTGTGCGGGGGTATGCCGGGTAGTGCGGGAGTCCGTGAGGGGGTATGCGGGGGTATGTGGGGCTGTGCGGGGGTCTGTGCAAGGCTATGCGGGGGTCTGTGTGGGGCTGTGCGGGAGTCTGCGCGGGGTATGCGAGGCTGTGCGGGGGTCTGTGCGGGGGTATGCTGGGCTGTGCGGGAGTCTGTGCGAGGCTGTGCGGGGGTATGCGGTATGCGGGGCTGTGCAGGGGTCTGTGCGGGGTTCTGTGTGGGGGCATACGGGGCTGTGTGGGGGGCTGTGCAGGAGTCTGTGCAGGGGTATGTGGTGGAATTTGGGGCTGTGCGGGTGTCTGTGGGGGGGTATGCAGGGCTGTGCAGGGGTATGTGGGTCTGTGCGGCGGTACATGGGGCTGTGCAGGAGTCTGTGTGGGGGTAAGAGGGGCTGTGTGGGGGTATGCGGGGCTGTGCGGGGGTATGCGGGGCTGAGTGGGAGTCTGTGTGGGGCTGTGCAGGGGTCTGTGCAGGGCTGTGCGGGGTATTCGGGGTTGTGCGGGAGTCTGTGCGGGAGTATGTGGGTGTGTGCGGGGGTATGTGTGGGGGTCTGTGCAGGGCTGTGCGGGAGTCTGTGCGGGGGTATGCGGGGCTGTGCGAGAGTCTGTGTGGGGGGTATGCGGGAGTCTGTGTGGGGGTATGCGGGGCTGTGCATAGGTATGAAGGGCTGTGAGAGAGTCTGTGCGGGGGTATGCGGGGCTGTGCGGGGGTCTGTGGGGGCTGTGCGAGAGTTTGTGTGGGGGGTATGTGGGAGTCTGTGCGGGGGTATGTGGGGCTGTGCATGGGTATGCAGGGCTGTGTGAGAGTCTGTGCGGGGGTATGCGGGTCTGTGCGGGGGTCTGTGGGGGCTGTGCGAGAGTCTGTGCGGGGGTATGCGGGGGTATTCAGGGCTGTGCAGGGGTTTGCCGGGCAGTGAGTGAGTCTGTGAGGGGGTATGCGGGGGGTATGTGGGCTGTGCAGGGGTATGTGGGGCTGTGCGGGGGGGGTCTGTGTGGGGGTACGTGGGGCTGTGCGGGAGTCTGTGCGGGGGTATGCGGGGCTGTGTGGCGGTATGCGGGGCTGTGCGGGAGTCTGTGTAGGGGTATGCGGGGCTGTGTGGTAGTCTGTGTGGGGCTGTGCGGGGGGTATGCGGGGCTCTGCTCCAAATAAGTAGATGTTCCCATCCGTGGTCAGGAAGTCGTTTTCTCTCCCTGTTCTTGCATTGAGGTCTCCAAAGATGAGAACTTTGCCCAAGGCCTGATAGTGGGCAGCTTCTCTTTGTAAGATCTCGAATCAGTGTAGATTGAAGTAGGGTGACTCTGGTGGTGGTATATAGGTGGCGCAGAGGTGGACATCAGACTGAGTGGTGAGGATGGAGCTGCTGATCCTGATCCCTATGTGGCTGCCTCCTCTCTTCACCGGTTTAATGTACTGGTGGAGCTCCTCTTTATACCAGATCAGTATTTCTCCTGAGCTCCGGCCCTGTTTGATGTTTTTATTTTTCAGGGCAGGGACAGAGATTTCCCTGTATCCGATGGGCACCAGAGATTCGTTTTCGGCTCTGGTCCATGTTTCCAGGAGGATCTGAATGTCTATATTTTTCAGTCTTTGTATAAAGTTAGGGTCATTTGTTTTACATCCAAAGGCCGAGGTGTTGAGACCCTGAATATTCCAGCTGCTGATTGTAAGTGAAGTCATTTTTCTATATATCTTGGGTGTATATACCTTGTAATGAGTATGGCTGTGTAGGACAAACTGGATTTCTGACTGTTTTGTAGATGTGCTTGGTTCCATCCAGTCACATTAATTTCCTGCATAGTGCGAGGTCTCCTCCTCTAATGGTCTGATTTTGGGTGAAGAGCTTTGTTTCCAGCTTCTGGAGATAGGATTGGTGTTTTCTGCCTTTTTATTGTTAGGGGTCTTTCAGTGTGATTATGTCACTGTTGAATCCAGGCCTGGGTCCTCTGTTTAGTACAATGTCTTTCAGCTTTTTGGCCAGAAGGCTGATCCCTTGTTTGTTGATGTGCTTATTATCATACAGGTGATGGTGGTTTATGGAAAGGTGTTGTGCCAGGGTCACATTTGGGACAGTCCTGACCCTTTCTGTCAGTTCCATGTTGATGCTTTGGGTGGTTTGCCTGGATATGTCCTTTGTTGGGAGCAGAGATGACAGAATGATTTTGCTGTCTGGGAATTTTAGTTTTGCCATCTTTGCTAATTGGATAAGTTGTCCTGCGATCTGCTGGTGCCGGTCTGGCAGATTGTTTGTACCCGTGTGTATCATAATATGGTTTGGGTTGGTAAACCATGGATTATTGATGACTAGAGTTGAGCGACTTTGGTCGGATCGGGTTTCGTGAAACCCGAATGAAACAAAATTTGAGTCGGATGAAACTGGTCCGACTAGGGCAAAAAACGTCGGAGTTTCGGAAGGGAAGCAAAAGACCAGAAAAAGCCATACACCTGACAAATGCTATTGAGAACTTTGCTATTAGAAGTGGAAAGGAAGAACAAAGACGAAAGAATCTAATTAATAAAAATATTGGAGAAAGAGAAACCAATCACAAACTAAAATGTTTCTATACTAATGCACAAAGCATGGGCAACAAACAAGGAGAGTTGGAACTACTAACACAGGAAAAGAAATATGATGTCATTGGAATCACTGAAACTTGGTGGGACAATACACATGATTGGAATACAAGACTAGAAGGATACAACTTATTTGCAAGAAACAGACTTGATAAACGAGGAGGGGGTGTCGCATTGTATGTTAGAAACGCGTATATCTGCACAGAGATTGAAGCTTCAGAGACTGGGAGTTCTGTGGAAACTGTTTGGGTAAGAATACAAGGACAGAACAATGGAAAGCACACCATTGTAGGCATTTACTACAGGCCCCCTGTGCAAGCTGAAGATATGGATGAACTCTTTATGCATCAAATGGCCAAGTTCTCCAAAAAATATGACATAGTTGTCATGGGAGATTTCAACTATCCAGACATTTGTTGGGAATCTCTCTCAGGCAAAACTAACAGGTCAAGGAAATTCTTATCCTCTCTTGCTGACAACTTTATCTTCCAAAAGGTAAGGGAGAAAACAAAGGGAACTGCTACCTTGGATCTAATTCTTATAAACAGGGAGGAAATGGTTGAGGAGGTAAAAGTGGCTGGGACCCTAGGAGGTAACGACCATGCTATTTTAGAATTTTGGATAACTAGAGGCGGAAGACCTGTGAAGACTCAGACGTCAAGGTTAGATTTCAGAAAGGCAGATTTTAAGGGATTCAGAAAAAGAATTGGAGGGATTCAATGGCTGGATATCCTTAAAGACAAAAATGTCCAGGAAGGATGGGAAATCTTGAAAAATGAAATTCTCAAAGCACAGTTGTTAACAATTCCGAAAAGAGGGAAGAATAGGAAGCATTTAAGGAAACCAGGATGGATGAACACAGAACTTAAGCACATGCTAAAAAGGAAGAAAAAAATGTTTATAAAATGGAAAGAGGGAGGCATATCTAAAGAAGAATATAATGCTGTCTGCAGAACCTGCAGGGCACAAATCAGATTATCTAAAGCTGAAAATGAATTGAGGCTTGCAAGAGATGTCAAAAGCAATAATAAAGGATTTTGGGGATATGTCAAAAGTAAAAGAAAAGTCAAAGATGCTATAGGATTTTTACAGGATGAAAATGATGAAATGGTAAGACAGGATGTTGAGAAGGCTGAACTTTTAAATTCCTATTTTGCATCTGTTTTCTCTCAGAAAGGAAATGTAACATCAACTGCTATTCACTGTCCTATTAAGGGAATAGAAGAATCCAGGATATCTATAAACAGAAAGATAGTGAGGAAACACTTAGCTAACCTAAATGAATTCAAGTCTCCAGGTCCAGATGAATTACGCCCCAGAGTACTGAAGGAGATAGCAGAAGAAATTTTTGAACCCCTCTCCATAATCTTTGAAAATTCTTGGAGAACAGGAGAAGTGCCAGAAGACTGGAGAAGAGCAAATGTTGTTCCTATCTTCAAAAAGGGGAAGAAGGTGGACCCAGGCAACTATAGGCCGGTGAGTCTGACTTCTATACCAGGAAAGATCTTTGAACAAATTATTAAACAACATGTATGTCAATACCTGGATAAGAATGAAGTGATTAAACAGAGTCAGCATGGGTTTGTAACTAATAAGTCATGTCAGACTAATTTAATTTCCTTCTATGACAGTATTACTGATTGGGTGGATCAAGGAAATGCTGTAGATATAGTATATCTTGACTTCAGCAAAGCATTTGACAAAGTCTCTCATACAATCCTTATTGAAAAAATAACTAAGTATGGAATGGACAAGGCAACTGTTAGGTGGATTCATAACTGGCTTAGTGATCGGACCCAAAGAGTGGTCGTAAATGGCTGCACATCCAGTTGGAAGAATGTCTCAAGTGGGGTACCACAGGGCTCTGTCCTGGGCCCTGTATTGTTCAACATCTTTATCAACGATTTAGATGAAGGAATTGAGGGTAAACTGATTAAATTTGCTGATGACACAAAGCTAGGAGGGATAGCTAATACTAGAGAAGAGAGAGAGAGGATTCAAAAAGATTTAAATAAACTGGAGAAGTGGGCAGCAACTAACAGAATGGTTTTTAACAGGGAGAAATGCAAAGTACTACATCTGGGCAATAAAAATGAAAAAAGCATATATAAAATGGGAGGAATAGGGCTAAGTGACAGCACATGTGAAAAAGACTTGGGTATACTAATAGATCACAGACTGAATATGAGTCAACAGTGTGATGCAGCAGCAAAAAAGGCAAATGCAATTCTAGGATGTATTAACAGAAGCATACAGTCTAGATCACGTGAAGTCATTATTTCCCTCTACTCCTCTTTGGTCAGACCTCATCTGGAATATTGTGTCCAGTTTTGGGCACCACATTTTAAAAAAGACATCAACAAACTGGAGCAAGTTCAGAAAAGAGCGACCAGAATGGTGACCGGTCTGCAAACCCTGTCTTATGAGGAAAGGTTGCAGGATTTGGGAATGTTTAGTTTGCAAAAGAGAAGACTGAGAGGAGACTTAATAGCTGTCTACAAATATCTAAAGGGCTGTCACATTGTAGAAGGATCAACTTTATTCTCATTTGCACAAGGAAAGACTAGAAGCAATGGGATGAAACTGAATGGGAGGAGACACAGATTAGATATTAGAAAAAACTTTTTGACAGTTAGAGTGATCAATGAGTGGAACAGGCTACCACGAGAAGTGGTGAGTTCTCCTTCAATGGAAGTCTTCAAACAGAGGCTGGACAGACATCTGACTGGGATGATTTAGCGAATCCTGCTTTGAGCAGGGGGTTGGACCAGATGGCCCAGGAGGTCCCTTCCAACTCTACGTTTCTATGATTCTATGAAACCCGACCCCAATGCAAGTCAATGGGAAATAAACGTCGGCATTGAGCGGATGACATTCATCCACTCAATGCCGACTTTTATTCCCCATTGACTTGCATTGGGGTTGGGTTTCGGAAGAAACTCCGACTTTTTTTGCCCTAGTCGGACCAGTTTCATACGACTCAAATTTTGTTTCATTCGGGTTTCACGAAACCCGATCTGACCAAAGTAGCTCAACTCTTGATGACCTCTGTCACCTGTTCAATAGTTGCACAGTGAATTTTTCTGGCCTGTTTTCCTGGGAATAGCCATTGTGCATTTAGGTACTTCCCATTTGAGTCCATTGTTAGGACAATATCAGGACTTTGTGATGTCTGGGGTGGGTTAAGTGGCCGCTGATGGGGGTCTGTGATGCTGGCTTTGCTGGTGGTTGGTTCTCTTCTCTCTTCCATCTCTCTGGTTTCTGGTTCACTTTTATTGGTTTCAGGATTGGTCATATTGGTTATTGTTGTGCTGTTATTTGGCATCTCCACATTCTGGTCAGTGGAGGCCATGTTGTCTGCTCTCTGGCTTGTTTCCATTGCCCCCTGCTGGGTCAGATGTCCAGGGGTCTGTGTTTTTATTTCTGTGATCTCCTTTCTGAGTTTATCATTGTCAATTTGTAATTCACACATTTCTTCTCTTATTTTCTGTAGAGCTGACTTGTACTCGCATTTCAGTTTATTGATCTCATTTGTTAATTGGTCATTTGCATTTCTGTGTGAGTTTCTTTGAAGCTCTTCCATAATTTGGACCAAGTCTCTTTCTAATTGGGAAAGACAGTCTCTGATGGTCTCAAGGGAGAGGTGTGAAGTGTTGTGGGTAAAGGAGCTGTGCCTGGAGGCCTCTGTAGAGATGGGAGCATTAGAAATGGCTTGTGGGGGTTGTTGATTTTTAAGGATTTGTGCCTGTTCCCTGATATGAGTAAAATGGTTTTCAAACTGCTGCAGATTGTCCTCAGTCCCTTGCACCATGACGGTGCCATTGTTGTATAGGCTTATGGTAAGTGAGTTGGTGTCCTCATCTGCTTGGCTTTTAATTTTAATCTGCCGGCCATTATTAGTGTTGCACTTAGATATATATTTACTGTATATTGTTTGCACAGGGTGGTGTGCCAGACTGAGAGTTGGTCTGTCTAGAATAGCAGGTTGGTTTTTCTTTTATCTTCCTCTTTGGTGTGTAGAGATTCGCTCTGGTAGGCAATGGCAGGGCTGCAGTAACGAGGCAACACACAGGTTTAAAGTCCAATTTCAGTGGTTTAATGTCACGTTAGAAACAGTAGGTTAACAGAAAATAAGGAAAAACATAAATATACTCCAGCTTGGAGGACCACTGGTCCCAGACTCACCCCTTGAACGGGACAGGCTTAACTAAGTGGCTGCCAGGTCCTGCAGCATCTGCCAGGTGCCATTCCCAGGGTTGTTGAGAGTCTTGCTGCTATAGTCCTGCAGCACGGGGATCCTGTATACAAGATCAGGCTAAGTCCAGCCAAGTTCCTGTAACTTCCAGATACACTCACCATGTGCCAAATGCCAACCTTCATTACATAGCCCATAACCCCTCCCACCGGTGAGGTAGGCATCACATGGGCTGATCACGTGACCATGACATCATCGCAGGTCCTGTGTTTAGGGAAAAACCCGGCCAAATATTAATCTGCTGGGAGAAATGTATCTCGCATCCAGTAAAACCCCCTTTACTGTACCACAGGTGTAACCAGCAAAAATAATTTCTGGCTTCTCTCTGATTGTGTTTCCTTTCCTGACTTTACTGCTCCTCTGCCCATGTGTTGTCTCCATGTCTGACCCCCTGGTGTCCTGTGTCTCCAGCTCTGTGCTTTGCTCATTTACCCCTTCTAAATTTTGGTTTTCCATTTTTGTGGTTATATAGTAATCACAATCCTTATTTCTAAAAGGATTAATTTGTAGGAAGTCTATAGATTGTTTTGGGGTTGCAGGATGGTCGTACCTTTGGATGCTCAGGTCTCTGGATGTCAGATGAATGCTGCCTGTTGTTTACAGCCTGTCCTCCAAGAGATTCTTGTTTTGTCCTTTAAATCCTCTATTTCTTCCGCTTTCATAAATACCCTAAAGTCCAGCTCAGTCCAGATCCCTTTTCTGTTCCACTGAGTTGATTTTTTTACAGGTTTTGTCTTACAGTTGGCTCATTACAAGGTATAAAGTGATAAAAATTCAGGAGCTCATGTTCAGTGCTTCTTACGCCTAGGAATTGTGGGCTGGTTGCAAGAGTCTGTGCGGGGCTGTGCGGGGGTATGCAGGGCTGTGCGAGAGTCTGTGTGGGGGTATGCGGGTCTGTATGGGGCTGTACGGGAGTCTGTGCAGGGCATGCGTGGCTGTGCAGGGGTCTGTGTGTGGCTGTGTGGGGGTATGCGGGGCTGTGTGGGAGTATGCGGGTCTGTGTGGAAGTCTGTGTGGGGGTATGCGGGGCTGTGTGGGAGTCTGAGCGGGGGTATGCGGAGCTGTGAGGGAGTCTGTGCGGGGGTATGCAAGTCTGTGTGGGGGTCTGTGTGGGGGTGTGTGGTGGGCTGTGTGGGAGTATGTGCAAGGCTGTGCGGCAGTCTGTGCAGGGGTATGCGGAGCTGTGAGGGAGTCTGTGCGGGGGTATGCAGGTCTGTGTGGGGGTCTGTGTGGGGGTGTGCGGTGGGCTGTGCGGGAGTATGTGCAGGGCTGTGCGGGAGTCTGTGCGGGGGTGTGGGGGGGCTGTGCGGGGGTCTGTGCAGGTTTGTGCGAGTCTGTGCAGGGCTGTGTGGGGGGCTGTGCAGGGGTATGCGAGGCTGTGCGGGGGTCTGTGATGGGCTGTGAGGGGTCTGTGCGGGGCTGTGCAGAGGTATATGGGGCTGTGTGGGGGTCTGTGTGGGGGAGTGCGGGTCTGTGCAGGGCATTGTAGGGGGCTGTGCAGGGGTGTGCGGGGATTTGCGGGAGTCTGTGCGGGGTATGTGGGGCTGTGCGAGATTCTGTGTGGGGGTATGCAGGGCTGTGCGGGAGTCTGTGCATGGGCTTGTGTGGGACATGATGATCTCCCTTGGAAAGCTGCCACATCAGCTGATGTGACCGCTCTCCAGGGGCTCCAGTGATACAATGACGGAGATAATCCTCCTCATTGTATCACTCCGTCGCGGACAGGTCACCTGATTTCACCAGTAAATCTGCGACACTACAGTGTGAAAATTCTCACGCTGTAGTGCTGTAAAGCAAGAGGCTTATCTCCAATGACACACTGCTGGAGGGTTATCTCATGTCAGTGTTTCATTGGAAAAATAAGGATGAATGAACTCATCGAGATCAACATCCAACACTGCAGAGATACAATCACATGTTTCTCAACGCAGTGATTCTAGAGCAATGCCCCCATCCCTTATGGGAAATATGAAAAAACATGCAAAATACAAGCCGCGGAGACACCATCACATGTTTCTCAATGCAAGCAATGACTAGCCAGGTCTTTCCCTGGGAAGGAACAACCACGGGAAGGGCAGTCTCCAATGAAGGAAACCACCTATGCCAAAACATGGTATCCATCCACAGACAGCTGTAGTGCTGTAAAGCGAGAGGCTTATCTCCAATGACACACTGCTGGAGGGTTATCTCAGGTCAGTGTTTCATTGGAGGCCTATAGAGCGGTCACATCTGCTTATGTGACAGCTCTATAGGGGAGATCGTCGTGGGAGAATCGTTATTAATGTGATTACGTCGGACAGGGAGTACATTGTTGGTTTGTTTTTTATTGTTTTTTTGCAGGTGATCGATGGCTTCGCTAGGATCTGGGCGTGTAATAAAAATTTTGAAAAAATGTGTCGTGTTTTATTATATCCATAGATATATCTATAAATATATCCATAGATATATTCATAGACCTCCGCACAGCCCCGCATACCCCCGCACAGAACCCACACAGACCCCTCACAGCCCCGCACAGACCCACATACCCCCCGCACAGACCCGCATACCCCCCGCACAGACCCGCATACCCCCGCACAGACCTGCATACCCCCACACAGACCCGCATACCCCCACACAGACCCCTGTGCAGCCCTCAAACATCGCATGTTTCTCAACGCAAGCAATGACTAGCCAGGTCTTTCCCCGGGAAGGAACAACCACAGGAAGGGCAGTCTCAAATGAAGGAAACCACCTATGCCAAAACATGGTATCCATCCACAGACAGCTATTTCGGGATATTGCCCCTCATCAGTGTGGAGTAGGAAACTGGCCAGTAGGAGCAATGCCTAGTAGAAGACTGTGAAAAATGAGGATGAATGAACTCATGGAGATCAACATCCAACACTGCGGAGACACCATCACATGTTTCTGTCATGATCACGTGTGTCAGGACGCAGATGATGTCGCAAGGCGAACCCATAACACACGTGACCCTGGATACACCGCCTCCAATGGGGCGAATTTAAATAAAAAAGCGTGCAGGTGGATACGCCGCCTCCACCTGGCGGATTTAGGTATTACACGCCATGCATACATATATCTGGAAACACCGCCTCCAGTAAGGCGCATTTAAATAATAAAGGGGGGAACCTGGGTAACTTTAACAATGGTGGGCCCTGCGATAGGGAATGGGGAAATGGAGACCTCCTGCACTCCCCTGAGCCAGTGTCCCTACACTCCTCACATTCCCTAAACAGGCTCCGCACCTGTCGCCGCACGCGTACCTTAACGCCCTTGCTCGCCCTGAGCCTAAACCCTCACTAGGGAATAGGTCGGTTTCGGAGACTAATCCCACCACTGCACTAACAACACACATGAGGAAAGAGACAATACAGGGGAAACACCACTTATCTTTGCTCTGTTGCGTGCGCTCCTAGCAACAGAGCCCACCACCTGTGTGCATCTTCTCCTCCACCCTGATCCATCACATAACTGGATCCATCACCATCGTGCAGCCTGGGAGCAGAGTCCATCACCACTTGCAGCAGTCCAGTACACAGAGTCCCAAGATGAGTCCAGCCTCTGCCAAGAATCCAAGCATGCTCGAGTCCAGTTCTCAGCAACCAAGTAGAGCATGCTGAGTGCAACTCTCTTCCTAGTCGCCACTCCTCTAAGCCATGCCCGCACTTCCCGCCGACACCATAAACTGTGACTCCACCAAGCCATGCCAGTCCTTCCTGCAGACACCATTAGCTGGCACTCGTTCTCTCTGGCTGACTGCGCAGGACTCCTATCCCGCTCCATCCTTCCACCAGGCTCTTCAACAACTCAGCAAGAAATATCACCAGCGGTGAGTGAACACCCTGAGCACACCTTTATAGGGAGTCACACCTGATCCATAATTAAGTGTACATTAACCTAAACCTAAAGTACGATACCATTCCCCACCACCGGGCAACTTAGAATGAACGACACCACGTGTGATAATTCTAATGGCCACCGGGGGCTATCACGACACACTTTGGAACCAAAGGAAAAAAGTTCACTTAATGCATTTAATACCGCCAGATCCAACACTGGATCATGACAGTTTCACAACGCAAGCAATGACTAGGCAGGTCTTTCCCCAGGAAGGAACAACCACGGGAAAGGCAGTCTCCAATTAAGGAAACCACCTATGTCAAAACATGCTATCCATCCACAGACAGCTGTTTCGGGGTATTGCCCCTCATCAGTGTGGAGTAGGAAACTGGCCAGTAGGAGCAATGCCTAGTAGAAGACTGTGAAAAATGAGGATTAATGAACTCATGGAGATCAATATCCAACACTGCGGAGAGACACCATCACATGTTTCTCAACGCAGTGATTCTAGAGCAATAATAATAATAATAATAATAATCTTTATTTATATAGCGCCAACATACTCCGCAGTGCTTTACAGTTGAACAGTTTCAAACACAACAGTCATAAGTAACAACGTTAACAATACAATAATTAAAGCGAAATAAGACGACCCTGCTCGTGGGAGCTTACAATCTACAATGAGGTGGGGGAGATACAAAGCACAGGTGTGTATTTACAATGATGTATTTACAATGATGGTCCAGCCATCTTCAGGGGGTGGGGGTTAGATGGAGATAGTGAATGGGCTACACACACACAAACATAAAATGACTTTGATTACTGAATGTGATAGGCCGCTCTGAACAAATGTGTTTTGAGCGAGCGCCTAAAACTATGCAAATTGTGGATGGTCCTAATATCTTGGGGTAGAGCATTCCAGAGGATTGGCGCAGCACGGGAGAAGTCTTGGAGTCGGGAGTGGGAGGTACGGATTAGGGCAGAGGTTAGTCGAAAGTCATTTGCAGAGCGCAGCGGTCAGTTAGGCCGATAGACAGAAATGAGGGAGGAGATGTAGGGGGGTGCCGCACTGTGGAGAGCTTTGTGGGAGAGAACAAGTACTTTGAATTGTATCCTGTAATGAATGGGCAGCCAGTGTAACGACTGACGAAGAGCGGACGCGTCCGAGTAACGATTAGCCAGATAGACAACCCTGGCTGCTGCATTAAGGATGGACTGGAGAGGGGAGATGCCCCCATCCCTTATGGGAAATATGTAAAAACATGCAAAACACAAGCCGTGGAGACACCATCACATGTTTCTCAACGCAAGCAATGACTAGCCAGGTCTTTCCCAAGGAAGGAACAACCACGAGAAGGGCAGTCTCCAATGAAAGTAACCACCTATGCCAAAACATGGTATCCATCCACAGACAGCTGTAGTGCTGTAAAGCGAGAGGCTTATCTCCAATGACACACTGCTGGAGGGTTATCTCAGGTCAGTGTTTCATTGGAGGCCTATAGAGCGGTCACATCTGCTGATGTGACAGCTCTATAGGGGAGATCGTCATGGGAGAATCGTTATTAATGTGATTACGTCAGACAGGGAGTACATTGTTGGTTTGTTTTTATTTTTTTTTTGCAGGTGATCGGTGGCTTCGCTAGGATCTGGGCGTGTAATAAAAATTTTGAAAAAATGTGTCATGTTTTATTATATCCATAGATATATCTATAGATATATCCATGGATATAGCCATAGATATATCCATAGATATATTCATAGACCTCCGCACAGCCCCGCATACCCCCGCACAGAACCCACACAGACCCCTTACAGCCCCGCACAGACCCACATACCCCCGCACAGACCTGCATACCCCCGCACAGCCCCGCATACCCCCACGCAGACCCCTGTGCAGCCCCCCACACAGCCCTGCACAGACCCACACAGCCACTGCACAGACCCTCATACCCCCACACAGACCCCCCGCATACTCCTGCACAGATATGTGAAAGGGGCCGCCGAGCAGGGCAGCGTCTGGTCTCTTATACCCCTAATGATGCTGTGAGGCCAGCCAATCACTGCACGACCACAGCAAAGATGGCTGCGGCGTTTCTTTGCCTGGCAGACAATCCCTGCAGCGTGATTGGGTCTCTAAAATCCGCAAAAAATGCTGGATGGAGATCCGAGTACCCGCTGAGTAATCCCGGAAATGCTCTGTGCTCGCCGAGTACCCTGAGTAAAGTGATACTCGGGCAAGTACCGAGTAGTGGCGAGCACGTTCGCTCATCACTACTCAGTACTGCTCCCTTTTCTCTGGAGTAAGCTCAGTTCTGCTCTCTTAGCTTTGCACCAATCTGGTTCTGCTCCCATATCTTTGTAGTAGGTTCATTTCTGTTGCCTATATCTCTGTGGTAAGCGCCTTTCTGCTCCCATATCTCTGGAGTATTCTCCGTTCTGATCCATATCTCTGTAGTAAGCTCTGTTCTGCTCCCATATCTCAGTAGTAAGTTTGGTTATGCTCCCTTATCTTTGTAGTAAGCTTGGTCCTGCTCTCTTTTCTGTGTAGTAAGCTCGGTTCTGCTCCCATATCTCTGCAATAAGCCCAGTTCTGCTCCCAAATGTCTGGAGTAAGCTTGATTCTGCTCCCAAATCTTTGGAGTATGCTCTGTTCTGCTCCCATTTCTCTGGAGTAAGCTCTGTTCTGCTCCTATATTTCTGTGGTAAGCTCTGTTCTACTCCCATATTTCTGTAGTAAGCTCAGTTCTGTTCCCATATCTCTGTAGTAAGCTTGATTCTGCTCCCATATCTCTGAAGTAAGCTCTGTTCTGCTCCCATATCTCTGTAGTAAGCTCTGTACTGCTCCCATATCTCAGTAGTAAGCTCTGTTCTGCTCCTATATCTCTGTAGTAAACTCAGTCCTGCTCCCATATCTCTGTAGTAAGCTCGGTTCTGCTCCCATATCTCTGAAGTAAGCTTTGTTATGCTACAATATCTCTGTAGTAAGCTCTGTTTAGCTCCCATATCTCTGGAGTATCCCTGTGCTGCTCCCATATCTCTGGAGTAAGCTCCGTTCTACTACCATATCTCTGTAGTAAGCTCGGTTCTGCTTCTATATATCTGCAATAAGCTCAGTTCTGCTCCCAAATGTCTGGAGTAAGCTTGATTCTGCTCCCAAATCTCTGGAGTAAGCTCTGTTCTGCTCCCATTTCTCTGGCGTAAGCTCTGTTCTGCTCCTATATTTCTGTGGTAAGCTCTGTTCTACTCCCATATTTCTGTAGTAAGCTCAGTTCTGTTCCCATATCTCTGTAGTAAGCTTGATTCTGCTCCCATATCTCTGAAGTAAGCTCTGTTCTGCTCCCATATCTCTGTAGTAAGCTCTGTTCTGCTCCTATATCTCTGTAGTAAACTCAGTCCTGCTCCCATATCTCTGTAGTGAGCTCGGTTCTGCTCCCATATCTCCGAAGTAAGCTTTGTTCTGCTCCAATATCTCTGTAGTAAGCTCTGTTTAGCTCCCATATCTCTGGAGTAAGCTACGTTCTACTACCATATCTCTGTAGTAAGCTTGATTCTGCTCCCATATCTCTGGAGTAAGCTTGATTCTGCTCCCATATCTATACAGCAAGTTCCTTACTGTTTACATATCTACCTACCAGTCTGTTTTTAAAGCCTGATATCTCTGCTACTTTAATGCAATGATTAGAACTGCAAGGAAAAAAAGCGCAATAGGGTCTTATCTGAGAAAATCAAGATATCAAATAGTAGTATATACTCACCGTATACAGGAGAGTAACAGGCATAAAGAAATGCGGTCAGCTTGCTGCACATCCAAATGACCACGCTGTGGCCATAAATCTTCAGATTCACTAATAGGACTTTTATGGATCAAAACGTGCGCTGCCAGACCATCAATCCTCACAGGTGGTATATTTAATATATTTATTTCCCAACGCGTTTCGAGGTCATAAAACCTCTTCCTCAGGGGATGACATGTACAGGCAGGTAAAGACATTGCCGGTTTTATACATACATGGTTCAAATATTGGCGCCAAGAGTCACATGTTGGGGAAGGGATAAAGGTCAGAGATCATCAGTATAAATGTTTAAAAACTTAGTACATTCAAAAGAATTAATACATTTGGTGTGTTCACAGATAAAAAATAGAGAAGAGGAAGGAAGTGAAGAAAAATAAAGAAGAAATAAAGGAAAAAAGAAAAAAAGAAGGAAGCGCTGCACGAACCCGTGGAAAAGGAACGAAAAAAAAAGGGTGTTAGCCACTGTGTGATCCGCTACTCCAAGTGAGCAGAGGAAAAGTTGCTGAGAGAGGAAGAAATGATTAAAAAAATATATTAAATAATAAAAGTGAATATTGTTGGAAGTGAATGTGTTAAAATCTTTATTAGTACATAAAATGCAGTTGAAATTGGATAAATAAAAATATATGAATAAAAAAATAAAAAATATAAAATATATATGAATGAAAATTGAATAAAAACGAGTCTGACCAAATATAAAATTAAAAGTTGGTAAAAATACAAAAGGTGAGGAATTAAAACCAGGATGGATGTCTGGTAAACTAATTGGAATCGCTGGAGAGAAGAACACTTCTATAGACGGTCCTGAGGGCAGAAGCACACAGAAGAGGAAGCAGATTCAGGGAGGGAAATATGCACGGGAGATCAGAAGGCGAAAGATCGGGTCCAGGAGAAGAAGGGAAAAGAAGCAGGAACAGCAGAGTCCCGCACCCTGAGAGTGTAAAACAAATAGAACAAGTGCAATAAAATTATATTAATATGCAAACAGTAATTTACACGCAATGAAACAACAGAGAATAAAACCAGGATTAGTAAAAGAGGTAAAACATGGTCTTTCTAGGCATTGTACAGTTGAGCATAATAAAAATCCAAATGGTTTGAAAATTAGCCCCATTGAACACATTCCAAATAGTATTACTGATAGAATGGGGTCACTGAACAGAAAGGAGGTTTTTTGGATTTATAGGCTGAATACTTTAAGACCAAATGGTCTTAACGAAATCACTGAAGTCTTCCTATAAAAATAATTTTACTGCTCATCCCCTTGTCTGAATAATTTTATTAAATAGATATTGAGTTTAATGAAGTTTATTCTTACATATTTTTTTGTGCAAATATTTTTTAAGATTGCGTTTTTATGCTTCAACTTTTGGCCACCGCTCTCTGAACTTGTCATGCCTCTTTTACTAATCCTGGTTTTATTCTCTGTTGTTTCATTGCGTGTAAATTACTGTTTGCATATTAATATAATTTTATTGCACTTGTTCTATTTGTTTTACACTCTCAGGGTGCGGGACTCTGCTGTTCCTGCTTCTTTTCCCTTCTTCTCCTGGACCCGATCTTTCGCCTTCTGATCTCCCGTGCATATTTCCCTCCCTGAATCTGCTTCCTCTTCTGTGTGCTTCTGCCCTCAGGACCGTCTATAGAAGTGTTCTTCTCTCCAGCGATTCCAATTAGTTTACCAGACATCCATCCTGGTTTTAATTCCTCACCTTTTGTATTTTTACCAACTTTTAATTTTATATTTGGTCAGACTCGTTTTTATTCAATTTTCATTCATATATATTTTATATTTTTTATTTTTTTATTCATATATTTTTATTTATCCAATTTCAACTGCATTTTATGTACTAATAAAGATTTTAACACATTCACTTCCAACAATATTCACTTTTATTATTTAATATATTTTTTTAATCATTTCTTCCTCTCTCAGCAACTTTTCCTCTGCTCACTTGGAGTAGCGGATCACACAGTGGCTAACACCCTTTTTTTTTCGTTCCTTTTCCACGGGTTCGTGCAGCGCTTCCTTCTTTTTTTCTTTTTTCCTTTATTTCTTCTTTATTTTTCTTCACTTCCTTCCTCTTCTCTATTTTTTATCTGTGAACACACCAAATGTATTAATTCTTTTGAATGTACTAAGTTTTTAAACATTTATACTGATGATCTCTGACCTTTATCCCTTCCCCAACATGTGACTCTTGGCGCCAATATTTGAACCATGTATGTATAAAACCGGCAATGTCTTTACCTGCCTGTACATGTCATCCCCTGAGGAAGAGGTTTTATGACCTCGAAACGCGTTGGGAAATAAATATATTAAATATACCACCTGTGAGGATTGATGGTCTGGCAGCGCACGTTTTGATCCATAAAAGTCCTATTAGTGAACTTTAATGCAATGGGCAGAGATAAGCAGGGAAAAGGAGAGCTACTGTAACTTGAGGGCCACTGCCTTTTGATTGCCCCCCAGGCTGAAAAGTGCCAGCCAGCCCCTGTCTGGGCTAGTCCCAACTTTTAACTCTATCCGTGTCAACTACTACCTGTTGCAGGGTAGAACACAGCTTCATCACATGGTAATGCAAAATATAATGCATCACATCAGAGCAACACATGTGTCTTCAAGGGGGAATGTGGGCAGCTTGTCCATCCCCTGACATTACCTGCAGATTAACCCCGTATCTTCAGGCTAATAGCATTTTTTTACATGACAGCTTCCTTTTAATTAGGCATAGTGAGATGTCAGAGAAATATGGGCAGAAGTGCAAAGTGCAGGACAGAAGCTGTAATTGACTCAAATGTACACTAGATGTCAGCTTCATACAATACTCTGATACTTTTGTTCATGTTCTTGAAGTGAGATATCTGTGCTTTGCAAACTTATGTCAGGGATGTGTGACATAATTAAAAAAAACCTACATCTACGGCCCAGACTGTGACATAATGAAAAAAGATCTCAGACAACCGATATGAGGATTAGGTGACTGGCTGCACCACAACCTCACAACAGAGATTTGGGGGAATAACTTTTTTACAAAAATAATAATAGCAAAGTTTTGATGTACATTGTGGTTTAATTTCTGATATTAAACCAATTTCAATCCTGTGATATGTAAGTATGTCTGAAGGCACAAATATATTCAGGAACTTGTATTGTCAAAGAACCTCCATATATATATATGGTCGTGTGACCAGTAAAAGGTCAAGGCTGCACAGAGCAGGAGAGTCAGAGTGTAAGCCGAAATTGCAAATCACCCAAAAACTGTTCACTGGAAAGCCTGTAAAAATAGGACACTATTTTTTACTGCCTGTACAAAAATGAAGTGCTTTTTTTGACTCTAGAAGGGTTAGTGCAGATTATTTGATTGTAAATATAATTTTATAAGTCATAGTTAATGCTGCTTTTGTCTTCATACCAGTTCTCTAAATAGTATGTATTATGAGCAAATACTGTGGTAAGGAACACTTGTACTAAAGTCTCGTGCACACAGCAAAGCTATTTGAAGGAATATAGTGCCCCCTGTGGCTCTGGAGTCAGAGGATATTCCTGTGCTACCCAGAGCTGGCATTAGGGGCAGGCAAACTAGGCATTTGCCTTTCCCCACCTCTCCAGGGGGCCCCAGCCATTGGCCTGACACTAATAGTGGCACAACATGTGGCCGCTATGGGGCCTGTGAGTCTGCGGGGCTGCATTATACTCTATGGGGCTGTATTATACTCTATGAGGCTGCATTATACTGTATGTGGTTGCGTTATGCTATATTGGGCTGCATTATACTCTGTGCGGCTGCATTTTACTCTATGGGGCTGCATTATACTCTATGGAGGCTGCATTATGCTCTATAGGTCCTGCATTATACTATATGGGGGATGCATTACACTGTATGGAGGACTATGGGGAATGCATTATACTGTATGGAGAACTATGGGGAATGCATTATACTATATGAAGGTCTATGGGATGCATTATATTTTGGGGAGTGCATTGTACTATATTGAGGACTATGATGAGTGTACTATACTATATGGAGAAGTATGGATAGTGCATTATACTGTATGGAGGACTATTTGGTGCATTATGCTATATAAAATACCATTGGGTGCATTATACTATATGGAGGGCTGTAGTAAGTGTGTAATATTACTGTATATGGAGGACTTTGGGGAGTGCATTATACAATATGGAGGATTATTTAGAGAGCATTATACTATAAGGAGGACTATGGGGAGTTCATTATACTTTATGGATGACTATGGGGTGTGCATCATACTATATAGAGGAATATGGGGAGTGTATTATACTCTATGGAGGTCTATGGGGAGTGCAATATACTATATGAAGGACTATGGGGCACATTGTACTATGTGTAGGACTATGGGGTGTACATTATACTATGTAGAAGACTATGGGGTGTATTATACTAAACAAGCAAAATGCTGCCTATTCATTGAGTTATTAGATTGTTTATGCCGGAACAGAAATCATTGTTCTCAGTAGCACATAACCCAGTGAAAGCTGAAGATATGCTGCTGATAACATGATACTGTATGGGCACAGATTGATCTACTATCTACTAGTCATCATTCTGTGCCCACAATTCTTCTCAGCCGATGTAAAGAGGCCAGGAAACAAGCATTGAACGACTTAAATATTGTTCATCATGCTCGTTTAATAGCCTGAACTCAGCTCATGTAAATAAAATCAAAATGTTTCTGTGTGAAGGTGCAATTTGTTAGTATTTGAGGCCCCATTTTAAATTTTGCCCAGTGCCCCACTTTGTTTAAACCAGCCCTGGTACTACCGCATAATGCTTCATTGAGTACAGTATCTGCTTTCAGAGGAAGATAGTTCCATAACACAACATCTAAAAGAGTATTTAATGATTTCTGTCAAATTCTTACAGATGGTGGGAGGAAGAAGGATCAGGGTGAAGATTATGTGGTCCAGAATTACAACTACTGAAAATGGACCATGTAGTACTGAGGGTGGTGCTGGCAAAGTGACTGGAAGCATTATCTGCTATCCATCCAACAAACTTTTCATACTGGTCTGGCTTCAAAAGTGGTGCTCCGCACCCCCCCTACAAAGTGGGACAGAAAGCAAGATCGACATGATGTGTGTGCTTGTTGTGGTCCCACAGCAGGCTCTTTCGCCTTGCCCACGTTCTCGGCTTCGCGCTCACCATCGGCATCACGTCCATTTTTCTGTCCCTTACCACGCGTCTTGCACCTTTTAAATTGCGTATGATATACCCTTGTTGAGAAAACATTGCAGACAGTATACAAATACCAAATAATAAGTGAAAGGTAAAGCAACAAATGTGAAAATAAAAAAATGTTGAAATAAAAAGTAAAAAATAATGAAAATTTAAATATTGGACAAAATATGGTTCTACATCATAATAGACTTGAGTATATAGAAATCAGGTGTAAATAACCCCCCCAAAAAGTGTATAATAATTTTGAAAGTTACAAAAAGTACCAAAGTTAGCCATGAGATGGCGCCACAGACAAATAACTAGCAGATATGCATGAACTGTAAAACCACATTGCACAAAAAATAGTGAAACTTGTGCCAGTTATAACAACATAAAGCTAAAAAAATATAAATACATAATGTGCAAGTGAAGATATTGTAAAAACAAACACTTGCACGTTATGCATTTATATTTTTTTAGCTTTATGTTGTTATAACTGGCACAAGTTTCACTACTTTTTGTGCACTGTGGTTTTACCATCAGTTCATTCATATCTGCTAGTTATTTGTCTGTGGCGCCATCTCATGGCTACGTTTGGTATTTGTTGTAACTTTTAAAATTATTGATTTTATATGTTATGCAATTATGCTCTAATAAAGATACATAATTATACACTTTTTGGGGGGTTTATTTACACCTGATTTCTATATGCTCAAGTCTATTATGGTGTAGAACCATATTTTGTCCAATATTTAAATTTTTATTATTATTTTTTACTTTTTATTTCAACATTTTTTTATTTTTTATTTTCACATTTGTTGCTTTACCTTTCACTTATTATTTGGTATTGTTATAATGTCTGCAATGTTTTCTCAACAAGGGTATATCATACGTAATTTAAAAGGGGCAAGACGCGTGGTAAGGGACAGAAAAGTGGACGTGATGCCGATGGTGAGCGCGAAGCCGAGAACGTGGGCAAGGCGAAAGAGCCTGCTGTGGGACCACAACAAGCACACACATCATGTCGATCTTGCTTTCTGTCCAAACAAACACGCACTTTATGTATTTATATTTTTTTAACTTTATGTTGTTATAACTGGCACAAGTTTCACTACTTTTTGTGCACTGTGGGTTTTACCATCAGTTCATTCATATCTGCTTGTTATTTGTCTGTGGCGCCATGTCATGGCTACTTTTGGTACTTGTTGCAACTTTTAAAATTATTGATTTTATATGTTATGCAATTATGCTCTAATAAAGATATATAATTTTATACTTTTTTGGGGGGTTTATTTACACCTGATTTCTATATGCTCAAGTATAACAATGCCAGCAAAATTGGCCCACTACAGATGGACGTATAAGACTGTAATATTAACCTCTTTCTGACATTTGTCATAATAATATGTCCCTATGCCCTGGGTCTATCTGACTAGCGACATATTATTACAACGGCAATTTTCAATTTTCACTCTGCTGCTTGTTTCAGGAAAATACCCATGAAGTCAAAATCGTCACTACACCTGTAGATAAATTCCCAAAGGGATATAATTTCCAAAATGGAGTCACTTGAGGGCAGATTCTGCTCTTCTAGTAATTAGGGGCTCTGTATATGGAGTCGGCAAACTGTTCTAGGAAAATCTGTGCTTCAGGAGGCAAATAGTGCTCTGTTCCTCCCGAGTAGGTATGGCTAAGTAGTACTGCACAGTCACATATGGGGTATTGCCACGATCAGGAGACATTGTGGGACAAGTTTTGGTGCCATTTTTACCCACTTCTTGTGTGAAAATGTAAAATTTGGGGCTAAATCAAAATTTTGGTGGTAAAAATGTAGTTATTTTTTCTTCACTGCCCAAAGGTATAACATTCTGTGACACACCCGTGGTGTCAATATGATCACTGCCCCCTAAATGAATTCATTCAGAGGTATTGTTTGTAAAATGGGGACACTTATGAGGGGATCTGCTGTTCTGGCACCTCATTAGCTCTTCCAGTGGGTCTTGGCACCTGCTAACCAAAAATGTAAAATCTTGTGCTCCTTGCCTTCTGTGCTTGAAAAATATTTCACAATTACATGTAGGTAGAGTTGAGCAAAACGGGTCGGTCAAATTCATAAGTCGCCGACTTTCGCTAAAGTTGGGTTTCGCCGATCGAAACCCGACCATAGCGTGAGGTCGGCCATGAGGTCGCTGACCCGTGCGCCAAAGTCGCGTTTCCGATAATGCTTCCAGCGCCTTTTCTCAGCCATTCATCAAGGACACACACTGTGGGAAACGCGATGATATGGGCAGCGGCCACCACCATCTTAGAGAAGGGCATTCGTGTGAATGGCTTGCTTTGTGTGGCGTCACAGTGGCTATAAAAGCCCTGACCGCTGACCACCATTTTACTTCTGGCGATCTTAGCATAGGGAGAGGTTGCTGTCGCTGATTCTCAATAGGAAGAGCGTTAGGCAACAAAGAAAAAAAATCTGTGCTTCTTCTGATAACGATTTCAACTGTACAGTTAGCGTGCAGTGACAGGGGAGGATTTTTGTGTGTGCAGCAGTGCTGGTGGTTATTAGGCTGCCTTATAAGGCTACCTGATAGCTGCATTGCTGTGCACACTGCTGTGCAGACTGCTTTTTTTTTGCAGTGCCAGGCAGCGGCTGCCAAGGCAAACAGGATCATGGGGTGCATTAAAAGAGGTCTAAATACACATGATGAGAGCATTATACTGCCTCTGTACAAATCTCTGGTTAGACCGCACATGGAGTACTGTGTACAGTTTTGGGCACCGGTGCTCAGGAAGAATATAATGGTACTAGAGCGGGTACAAAGGAGGGCAACAAAATTAATAAAGGGGATGGGGGAACTACAATACCCAGAGAGATTAGCAAAATTAGGATTATTTAGTCTAGAAAAAAGACGACTGAGGGGCGATCTAATAACCATGTATAAGTATATAAGGGGACAATACAAATATCTCTCCGAGGATCTGTTTATACCAAGGAAGGTGACGGTCACAAGGGGGCATTCTCTGCTTCTGGAGGAGAAATGGTTTTTCCACCAACATAGAAGAGGATTCTTTACTGCTAGGGCAGTGAGAATCTGATATTCCCTGCCTGAGGAGGTGGTTATGGCGAACTCAGTCGAAGGGTTCAAGAGAGGCCTGGATGTCTTCCTGGAGCGTTACAATATTGTATCTTACAGTTATTGTTAGGTTCTTTAGAAGGACATGGATCTGGGGATTTATTCTGACAGAATTTTATAGGCTGAACTGGATGGACTAATGTCTTTTTTCGGCCTTACTAACTACAGTTGTGGCCAAAAGTATTGACACCCCTGCAATTCTGTCAGATAATACTCAGTTTCTTCCTAAAAATGATTGCAAACACAAATTCTTTGGTACTATTATCTCCATTTAATTTGTCTTAAATGAAAAAACACAAAAAGAATTGTCCTAAAGCCAAATTGGATATAATTCCACACCAAACATAAAAAAGAGGGTGGACAAAAGTATTGGCACTGTTCGAAAAATCATGTGATGCTTCTCTAATTTGTGTAATTAACAGCACCTGTAACTTACCTGTGGCACCTAACAGGTGTTGGCAATAACTAAATCACACTTGCAGCCAGTTGACATGGATTAAAGTTGACTCAACCTCTGTCCTGTGTCCTTGTGTGTACCACATTGAGCATGGAGAAAAGAACGAAGACCAAAGAACTGTCTGAGGACTTGAGAAACCAACTTGTGAGGAAGCATGAGCAATCTCAAGGCTACAAGTCCATCTCCAAAGACCTGAATGTTCCTGTGTCTACCGTGCACAGTGTCATCAAAAAGTTTAAAGCCCATGGCACTGTGGCTAACCTCCCTAGATGTGGACGGAAAAAAAAATTTGACAAGAGATTTCAACGCAAGATTGTGCGTATGTTGGATAAAGAACCTCGACTAACATCCAAACAAGTTCAAGCTGCCCTGCAGTCCGAGGGTACAACAGTGTCAACCCGTACTCTCCATCGGCGTCTGAATGAAAAGGGACTGTATGGTAGGAGACCCAGGAAGACCCCACTTCTTACCCCGAGACATAAAAAAGCCAGGCTGGAGTTTGCCAAAACTTACCTGAAAAAGTCTAAAACGTTTTGGAAGAATGTTCTCTGGTCAGATGAGACAAAAGTAGAGCTTTTTGGCAAAGGCATCAACATAGAGTTTACAGGAGAAAAAAAGAGGCATTCAAAGAAAAGAACATGGTCCCTACAGTCAAACATGGCAGAGGTTCCCTGATGTTTTGGGGTTGCTTTGCTGCCTCTGGCACTGGACTGCTTGACCGTGTGCATGGCATTATGAAGTCTGAAGACTACCAACAAATTTTGCAGTATAATGTAGGGCTCAGTGTGAGAAAGCTGGGTCTCCCTCAGAGGTCATGGGTCTTCCAGCAGGACAATGACCCAAAACACACTTCAAAAAGCACTAGAAAATGGTTTGAGAGAAAGCACTGGAGACTTCTAAGGTGGCCAGCAATGAGTCCAGACCTGAATCCCATAGAACACCTGTGGAGAGATCTAAAAATGGCAGTTTGGAGAAGGCACCCTTCAAATATCAGGGACCTGGAGCAGTTTGCCAAAGAAGAATGGTCTAAAATTCCAGCAGAGCATTGTAAGAAACTCATTGATGGTTACCGGAAGTGGTTGGTGGCAGTTATTTTGGATAAAGGTTGTGCAACCAAGTATTAGGCTGGGGTGCCAATACTTTTGTCTGGCCCATTTTTGGAGTTTTGTGTGAAATGATCAATGTTTTGCTTTTTACTTCATTCTCTTTTGTGTTTTTTCATTTAAGACAAATTAAATGAAGATAATAATACCAAAGAATTTGTGTTTGCAATCATTTTCAGGAAGAAACTGAGTATTACCTGACAGAATTGCAGGGGTGTCAATACTTTTGGCCACAACGGTATGTTACTACGTTACTATGTTATGTTTTATTCTGATTTTCTGCATAGCTACAGAGCGTTCATTTTTTCACACACCGTATAGAGGTGTACGCTCCTCACAAACTACTGTGTACCGGCTGGTATCACGGACATATACATGCTATCTGTGTGTGACTTCGTAAAAAAATAGATGGAGATTTAAAATTTTCCATACATACACCGTATAGAGCTGTCCGCTTCTCAAACAGTATCGTATATCTGCTGTTTGTATGGCGGTCAAATCTATACAGAGACAGTGTGTGTGTGTGTGAGACTCCGTAAATAAATATACGGACATTTCAATTTTTCCATACACCATATAGAGCTGTCCGCTTCTCAAACAGTATCATATAAATGCAGTTTGATTACGGTCAAATCTATACAGAGACAGCGTGTGTGTGACTCCGTAAAAAAATAGACGGAGGTTTAAAATTTTCCATACAAGCACCATATAGAGGTGTACGCTCCTCACACACTACCATGTACCGGCTGGTATCACGGACATATACATGCTATCTGTGTGTGACTTCGTAAAAAAATAGATGGAGATTTAAAATTTTCCATACATACACCGTATAGAGCTGTCCGCTTCTCAAACAGTATCGTATATCTGCTGTTTGTATGGCGGTCAAATCTATACAGAGACAGCGTGTGTGTGTGAGACTCCATAAATACATATACGGACATTTCAATTTTTCCATACACCGTATAGAGCTGTCCGCTTCTCAAACAGTATCATATAAATGCAGTTTGATTACGGTCAAATCTATACAGAGACAGCGTGTGTGTGACTCCGTAAAAAAATAGACGGAGATTTAAAATTTTCCATACATACACCGAATAGTGCTGTCCGTTTGTCAAACAGTATCGTATATCTGCAGTTTGGATTACGGTCAAATCTATACAGAGACAGCGTGTGTGTGTGTGACTCTGGAAAAAATTAGACAGAGATTTAAAAATTTCCATTCATACACCGTATAGAGATGTAAGCTCCTCACACACTACCGTGTACCGGCTGGTATCATGGACAAATACATGCTATTGGTGTGTGACTCCGTAAAAAGATAGACGGAGATTTTCATTTTTCCATACATACACCGTATAGAGCTGTCCGCTTCTGATACAGTACCGTATATCTGCTGGTTGGATTACGGTCAAATACATACTGGGAGAGCGTCTGTGACTAAGGAAATATATACGAAGATTTAAATTTTTACTTACACCTTATACAGCTGTACTCTCCTCATACAGTACCATATATCTGCTGGTATTTTTGTTACATTTTCACAAACATGAGGAAGTATGGTGGAAGAGGCCGCGAACGTGGGCGGGGGGGCAGCTGGTACTGATGGTGGTGGTGGTACATCTGCTGGTTATGCCAAAAGCACAATAGCAGCTAAGGCAGGAGGTGTTGAGCCTGTGTCATCATCTGGCACAAGAAGGCCTGTAAGGTTCCCTTTTCTGGGAGTAGGAAAACCGCTTTTAAGGCCGGAGCATCAGGAACAGGTTTTGGCTTACATTGCCGAAACAGCCACCAGCTCTATTGCCTCCGCTTCTGAACTTTCAAAACCTGCAAGCACTGAGTCGTCAGTGCAGGATTCTGGTCAGGAAAAACACCTTTCCTTGTGTCCTTCCCCCCCCCCCAAAAGTGAAGGATGAGGCAGCCCACACTTCAGATTACTCCATGGAGCTCTTTTCACATACCATGCCTGGGTTATCCAGTCTAATCATGAATTCCCCAGTCCAAGATGAATCTGACATGGAGTGCACTGATGCACAGCCGCTGCTAGATGATTCTGCTTGTACAAAGACCAAGAACGCTACATTGCCCTCGCAGTCTACTGAGCCAGAATCTGACCCTGATCAAACTCAGGTGCCCCTTCCCGCATACTATACCACCTTACACGGTGACACAGAAGAAGGTGCAGATGAAATTGAAGAGGAGGTGATGGATGACCCAGTTGTTGACCCGGATTGGCATCCTTTGGGGGAAGAGGGTGCCGCTGGCAATAGCTCAGATAAGGAGAAGGATCCGCAGCAGGCATCGACATCGCAGCAGCGGTTATCTGGCAGGCCTGTAGCTGTCCAAAAATGTGGAGCAATAACCAAAAGAGTTGCAGGACAGCTTGGCCACACGGTCAAATTAGCACAGCGTGCAAGCCCTGAAAATTTGTATCATAGTAGGAAGAGTGCAGTGTGGCACTTCTTTGTCCAAAATCCTACTGATGAGGCAAAGGTTATCTGTAAGAAGTGCGGAAGGACCTTTAGCCGAGGGAAAAATCTCAGAATACAAGTTGCATGCTTAGACATTTAACCACCATGCACTTGCAAGCGTGGACGGACTACAAAACCTCAGGTACCACATGTGCACCTGCTCCGACTGAAGGTAGCCAGCAACGCTCCATCGCTTCCCCCACTGTAAGACTACCACCACGGTAAGCACACCACCAGCACTAAATATTGAGGTGTTGTCGCAAGGCAAAAGCAGTCAGGGATTCACAATGGTTTTGCAACGAAACACTGAATCTAGGCCATCACCACCAACTCCATCACCAACCCCCTCTCAGTCCGTCCAATCCACTGCTAGTTCCCCCATATGCAGCTCTCAAATCCAGCTCACTCTAGCAGACACTCTGAGTAGAACAAGAAAATACTCATCCTCTCATCCGCGTACACTGTCTTTGAACGCCTACATTGCCAAACTGATCTTATTAGAGATGATGCCCTTCTGTTTGGTTGAAAGCGAAGCTTTCTGAGAGCTCATGGCCTATGCTGTCCTACGCTATGACCTACCCAGTCGGCACTTCTTTTCTCGAAAAGCCATCCTTGCCCTCCACCTGCATGTAGAAGACCGCATTGTCCATGCACTCAAGCAATCAGTGAGTGGAAAGGTGCACCTCACAACAGATGCATGGTCCAGTAGGCATGGCCATGGCCGTTACGTGTCCATCACTGCGCACTGGGTTAATGTGATGGATGCAGGCTCCACAGGGGACAGTGGTGGTGGAACAGTGCTGCCTTGCCCACGGTATAGGAAACAGTTGGCTGTAGGCGTTCGACCCTCCTCCTCCTTCTCCTCCAGAAGCGAAAGCTCATCGACAGAGCGCAGTCGCACAAGCACTCCATCCGCAGCTGCAAGTGTTGCACACGAGGTGTCCCACTATAGAACAGCTAGTGGTAAGCGGCAGCAGGCTGTTTTAAAAATGATGTCTTTGGACGACAACAGACACATCGCGAAGGTACTGGCCGACTACTTGCAGCACCAAACTGAGTCATGGCTGGGCAGTCTACATCTTGAGCCAGGAAAGGTAGTCAGTGATAATGGCCGGAATTTTGTGGCAGCCATAGCCCTTGCAAAACTCACACACATACCTTGCCTGGCTCATACTTTCAACCTGGTGGTGCAGTGTTTCCTAAATAATTATCTGGAGTTAACAGTCCTGCTCCATAAGGTGCAAAGACTGAGCTTGCACATCCGTCGCTCGCCCATACACTCCAGTCGTATGCAGAAGCTGCAGCGATTGTGCCACCTCCCTAATCATAGACGTTGCAACAAGGTGGAACTCCACCCTGCACATGGTTGACAGGCTGTGCAAACAGAAGCAGGCTGTAATGCATTTGTGGGAGGATACATGGGCAGGCAGTTTGAGGGCAGACATAGAGTTGTCGGGTGTGCAGTGGTCAAAGCTGAAAAACCTCTGTAAAGTCCTTCAGTGTTTTGAGGAATGCACACAGCTGGTAAGCGCAGACGACGCCATCATAAGCATGAGCATCCCACTTATGCGTCTGCTCAGGCAAAGTTTGACGCACATTAAGGATCTGGCGTCTGCAGTGGAGGAGGAACAGGAGGAAGAGGGAAGCCTTGACGACAGTCAGCCATTGTCTGGTCAGGGAACTGTCCTGGTGAGGAAGAGGAGGAGGAGTATGAGGGGGATGATTATTTTGGGGAGGATGCTTCTCAGTGGGCAAGAGAAAATGTTGGCGTGGCAAGTTCAGGTACAGGGTTCGTGTGTGACAGGAGGGATGTGGATTTGCCAGAAAGTGCTCCTCCACCCACCACTGCCAGTGCATCATTGACACCTGGAACATTGGCCCACATGTGTGATTATGCCTTGCAGATCCTAAAAAGGGACCCCCGCATTGCCAAAATCATGAAGGATGACGACAACTGGTTGCCCAGCATCCTCGATCCACGCTATAAAGGCAAATTCCAAAACATCATGCCACAGGAGAACCTAGAGATAATATTGGCTAACAAACAAGCAACTCTGGTAAACCATTTGTTTGAGGCATTCCCAGCACACAGCAGCAGTGCTAGTTCTCCCACGAGCTGTAGTGGGCAAAATGGAAGAGATGTTCATGATGCACACAGCCAAAGTGGCGTTGGAGACAGGGGTTTCATGACCATGTTGTGGACTGATTTCTCAAGTACCGCTCACACGACTGGTAATACGGCATCGATTGCAAGTGACAAGAGACAGCAGTTGTCAACTATGGTTACAAAATACTTCTCCCATATCGATGTTCTCCCTCACAGGTCATTCCCCTTTGACTACCTGGCCTCTAAACTGGACACCTGGCCTGAACTGACACAATAT
The DNA here is from genome assembly GCF_039654945.1 of Dendrobates tinctorius. Lineage (NCBI taxonomy): Eukaryota > Metazoa > Chordata > Amphibia > Anura > Dendrobatidae > Dendrobates > Dendrobates tinctorius. The sequence goes on along the minus strand of NW_027361712.1, from coordinate 10,503,482 downwards.
GCTTTACTGCTTTACAGGAGCTCGCTTGCCCTGCTGCTAGTGTGCTATCTTAAAGAGTCTTCAGTGCTGCTGGATCAATCCTGACAGAAAAAAGGACCTGTCTGTGGACCCAAAATGTTGATGATCTAACCTTCATTAAAATGAACCATGCGTGGGTTTCAAAGGATTTTGTCCCACCTTCCCCTGATGACACATAGGTTGCCAGAAATTTGACTCGCTTTTGTCCTCCTCTTCCTTGGACTTGTCCAATTCCTCCGTTTGCAGCTGCAGAATGTACAGCCTACACATCAACATATGCCATTTTTTAAGCCTCCCTAATTGGGCTGCCCCCGTCAAGGGCTGGGGTCACCACCTGGCTCACCCGGGCAAGTGCCGTTGCTCTGAACAGGTGGGTGGGCCCACTCTTGGCCGACGGCACTGGCATAGGGCCCCGCATAGTACAATACAGTGTCTCGGATGGTGGGGGTGGGCCCACTCGCCGTCAGCCACACCGGCGTACTATGAGGGGCCCTGTACCAGTACCGTCTCCCCCGAGTGAGCCCCCCTGATTGCTCATGGCCACTGCACTTGCAAGTTGCAATACTTAACTCTCCCTGCTCCAGCGGCGCTGTGTAGTCTGGGCAGTTAAATCCTTCACAGGGACGGCCTCTACAAATTTGGTGAACTGATTGATGATGGTTAAGATGTAGCTATGGCCTGTCCTACTGGCTTCTACCTTCAGATGATCAATGGCTACCATTTGTAAGGGATGTCAACTCACAATCGGATGCAGTGGTGCTTTATGATCAGCTTTCACAGTTTTCCTAGTCACAGACGTGTGACATTCCTGCCACCATTTTCCAATGTCTCATCTATGCCAATCCAATAGAATCGCCTACGGCCTGTGGCTTCTGTCTTTTGCACTCCAAAGTGACAAGACACATCATGATAGGCAGTGAGGACCATGTCTACATCTCTCCCTGTGATCACAATTTGATGGAGATGAGTAACGGTGATGGGATCCACGCTACTGCGATACAGCTATCCTTTCTTCACAAATAACCATTTTTGCTGTCTCCACAGACCAAGTAATTGAGGGTCAGCATCGCCTCTGCAAAATCTACTGGGTGTTTTTCCCATGATTAGTAATTCTTACATTTCTGCAAACACTCGACTTTCGGAGAGTCTGGACTGGCTTACTAAGACTGAAATATATACGAAGATTTAAAAGTACCCCAACAATGTATACTGGTGTCCGCTTTGAATACATTTCCCTTTTCCTACTTTTTATATTCTGGTGTAATCCATACTGAGCCTGTGAGTGTCTGTGTCTGACTCCGGAAATATAGATGGAAATTTACAATTACCCCTAGACTGGTTACAGCTGGTATCTGGTGATACAGTACCTTTGTTCTAAATTTTTTATTACGGTATAATCCATACTGAGTGAGCATATGTGGTTTCCTCCTTCTATATATACGGAGATAAAAATTTTACCCTATACTATTTACAGCTTCTATCTTGTTATACAGTACCTTTGTTTGACATTTAGTATTACTGTCAAATCCATAATGAGGGAGCGTCTGAGGGTGACTACGGGAATATCTATATGGAGATTTAAATTGTACCCTATAATATATATACTTGCTATCTTTCTATACAGTAACTTTTTTTCCACATTTTGCATTATGGTCAAATCCAGACTGAGTGAGCATCTGAGGGTGACTCTGGAAATATATACCGAGATTTCAAATTTGCCCAACACTGTATACAGCTCTACGCTTCTGACACAGTACCCTTTTTTGCTATTTAGATTCTGGTGTAATCCATTATGAGCCTGTGAACGTCTGTCTGTTACTCCGGAAATATATTTGGAGATTTAAGATTACACCAACACTGTATACAGCTGTACGCTTGTGATACATTACCCATTTACTGCTTTTTATATTCTTGTCTAATCCATACTGGGCCTGAGAGCGTTTGTGTCTGCCTCCTGAAATATATACAGAGATTCAGAATGTTTAAACTATACTATATATACCTTGTATCTGGTGATACCGTACCCTTTTTCAACTTTTTATGTTACTGTGTAATCCATACTGAGCCTGTGAGCATCTGTGTATGACTCATGAAATATATACGGAGATTTACAATTATCCCTAGACTGTATAGAGCTGCACGCTTCTGATACAGTACCATATATCTGCTGGTATTTTGGGTACATTTTCACAAAAATTAGTAAGTATGGTGGAAGAGGCTGCGGACGTGGGTGTGGGGGGCCAGCTGGTACTGATGGTGGTGGTGGTGCATCTGCTGGTAGTGCCAAAAGCACAATAGCAGCTAAGGCAGGAGGTGTTGAGCCTGCATCATGGTCTGACTCCAGAAGGCCTGTAAGGCTCCCTTTTCTGGGAGTAGGCAAACTGCTTTTAAAGCCGGAGCATCAGGAACTGGTTTTGCCTTACATTGCTGAAACAGCCTCCAGCTCTATTGCCCCCTCTTCTGAAGTTTCAAAAAATGCAAGCACTGAGTCATCAGTGCAGGCTTCTGGTCAGGAGCAACCCCTTTCCTTGGGTCCTTCACCACACCAAAAGTGAAGGATGCGGCAGCCCACACTTCAGATTACTCCATGGAGCTCTTTTCACATACCATGCCTGGGTTTATTCTAAATAGGGCACATTATATATGGAGCATTATTTGGGCCCATAAGACACTGGAGCATCATCCATGAGGCCCATCATATACTGGAGCATTCCAAATGGGGGACATCAGACACTGGAGCAGTATTTACGGGGCCCATTATACACTGGAGCATTAGAAATGTGGCTCATTATATATGGAGCATTATTTGGGCCCATAAGACACTGGAGCATCATCCATTGGGCCCATCATATATTGGAGCATTCTAAATGGAGCAGATCAGACACTGGAGCAGCATCTATGGGGCCTATTATACACTGAAGCATTAGAAATGGGGACCATTATATATGGAGCATTATTTGGGCCCATAACACACTGGAGCATCATCCATGGAGACCATCATGTACTGTAGCATTATGTGGAGCTCATCATATACTGTATGGAACATTACATGGGACCAATTATTCTGTATGGAGAAATATGTGGGGCTCATTATTCTGTATGGCGCACCATGTGGTGGCCATAATACTGTATGGAGTAATATACTGTCTGTTTTTTGAGCTATTGTAAAATTTAAAATAGATATCAGTCATGTCATGTAAGAAGTGAAGCATTTTTCATTGTACTATACCTATATTTCTGTGCCGTATCGGAGCATCATGAATTGTGGTATGTGTTAAAGGGGCGCACTGACACTCGTTGGCCCGGGGCACACGAAAACCTCGAGCCAGCCCTACCCCCCACAACTTTAGCCAAATAACCCCCAGTTTTCAATGCGTAACTATTATTATAAAGTAAATTAAGGTTGACAAGCTTAAGTAATAAGAATTGATGTTGTTGGCATTGAAATGGGCACTGTAGGTGAGTTTACTGTCCTCCACTCCCTGACGACTTTGCTGCTTCCCCATTGACTTGCATTGGGTTTCTTGTTTCAGTCGGACCTCCGACTTTTCCCTATAGTCGGCCGATTTTGTTCGATTCGACTTTTGAGAAAGTCGGGTTTCATGAAACCCGACTCGACAGTAAAAAATGCAAAGTCGCTCATCTCTACATGTAGGGTATTGGTGTACTCAGAAAAAATGTGGAGCGCCCTCCAGGACAGTGGGGATACTGGGTACCGGGCCACTTCTTAAAGGGGCAGTGTCACGGCAGCGGTGACCAGGTCCGTGGCCCTGGGCGTCCAATAAAAGGGGAATAGTGAAAAAGAGAAAAATAAAGTGTTTGTAATAAAGTGTTCGTGACGCCACCTGTGGTACTCGACAATAAAGATGTTAGCTGACGCTGCAGATTCAGTCCACTGGGACAGTTGCTCATGCAGCAGAGTTGGTTCAGCTCTCCACAGGTAGAGCTATGTCCCAGGGAGGGCAGTTAGGATATTAAAGATAATGTTGGAGGTGAATGTGGTGCAGGGCAGGTGGCACAGGAAAGATTCAGAAGATATAACAGAGTGCAGGTGAGTTGTGAGGCCTCCTTTCAAGCACTATTCTCTGAGGTACTTGCTGCTGTAGACTCTATTCAAGTTACTCTCTCTGTCTGCTACTTAGGTAGAGCTCCACTCACATGACGGGCAACTGTAGCCTGCTTCAGAGATCGCTCCTGCCTGACGTCTCTGGCTCATAAGTGCTGCTATGTCATCGAGTATCAGTTGGGGACAGAGGATCTGCGGTCTTCTGCTCTCTGGATTCTGCTGCTGGGGCTTTAGTACCCACACAGCCTTGGGCTCCAGGGCCCGGTCTCTGGTGCTCAAACCTGGGGGTGAGCTTAGCTATAGCTCCGGTTACCCAGCACCTCTCCACATGTCCTGTCTCAACCCTTTTCAGACACTAACTCTCTCCACTAACTTTCGCCTCCTGACCAGAGAGAGCAGCTTCCCTGAAGTCAGGTTTAGAGCTCTCCCTGCTGGCATGAAGCAGGAACTGTGTTGTATGCTGGAACTATCTGGTAAGGGGATTCTTTCTTTGCTTCCAGGCATGACATCACTCCTCCTGAGGGGCGGCAAGGCCATTGTGGCAACCGAACTCCTGGGGTGCCACATTCCCCCTAGTACAATTCAGTACTCCCAGACTGAGGAAACATAAAAGAAATAAAACATAAGTTTTTACAGGATTTTAACAACAGATACATAACTTTGGCAAAGTCTGAAATGAGGTGTCCTTTTCACCCTACAAAGTACAATATGAGGGAACCCGTCTCAAACCCCCAATGTAGGCCCTGGGCGTGACTACAGAGCATTAGTGGACACCAGGTTGGACTACTTCTTCAGTCACGCCAGACAGTTTTTGCTCTGTAGCCATCGGTGCTAACTATTTACAATCATTGTCTTGGTCACTACGAGTCCAGTGACCCAATCGTCCATATAATCAAGAAACAAGTATGATTAAAAGTTCAAACAGTAAGTCTCTGTAGGCTCATATACTTAACGGTTGCAATTATGAACATTTTTAATTTATATATATATATTATCATTACACTTATATTTTAGTCCTTATACCTGGCTGGGACCTAACCTCTGGTACTATGGGTAGATCTATGCAGTACAGGTGTCTGTAGTGATCTAGCCTGGTCCAGTGCATTTATTGGTAAGCTGGGCAGTAGCCATCTGCGACTTCTTAGACTCACAGATTCATCGCTAGCAGGGGCAGATTTTCGCATTCCACTGCAGATGTGGCTTCTGTTACTTGAGCTTGCTGATCTTCAGGCTGGTCTTGAATCACTTCTCTTTCTGGCACTTCCAGCTGGGGAAAGGTTAAGACGGGCACTACTATGACCTGATTCACTTTTGTCCAATTTGAAGGGAACTCGCCGAATACAGTGCTGATCTTTTCTTCTTCTTTTACTGGCTGAAGATTGTCCTTATCTCCAATCTTTTCCTTCAGTTGGTCAGGGCATGGCTTTATATGATCTCTTGACACTGCTGCTGAGGTTTCTCCTCCATCTTTGCTGATGAGGCACACCTTGGTGTTATAGAAATTTGAAGGTAAAAAACCATAGGGCTCAGCCTCCCATTGGTCGTCTAGTTTGTGCATTCGTCTCTTCCTTTTGACTACCCATTCTCCAGATGACAAAGGAACTGCGGGGCGTGCTGATTATAATTTCTTTCTTGCTTTTGTCTTGCCTGGGCCAGACTCTTCGCTACGCATTCTTGCACTTTGCAGTACTGCTGCTGCCGCTCTGTATCCCAATCTGCATCTGGTGATGTTACTTCAGGTATTAAGACTCCCATGACCAAGTCAATGGGTAACTTGCCCGGTCTTGCTCTCATCAAATAGACTGGAGTACAGTTGGTGCAGTTTACAGGGATATGATTGTAGAGATCTACCAGATCTAGCAACTTTTCTTGCCACAGGTTTCTCTCTTCCAGGGGCAAGATCTTCAATAGGTCAATTACCAATGGTTCATTTTCTCACACATGCCATTTGTCTGTGGATGGTACGGCGTCGTCCTGATTTTCTAGCAGCCATACAGGTTACAGAACTCCTGGAACACTTCTGCTTCAAAGGCTGGGCCTTGGTCAGTAAGCACTCATTCAGGGTAACCGTGCGGTCGACAAAAGTGTTGTTGAAATGCTTTGGCCGCTGTCTTTGCTGTTTGGTCCTTGACAGGCATGACAACCAGGAACCTTGAGTAATGGTCAACGATGAAGAGGGCATAGACATAGCCTGAATGGCTTGGGGTCAGCTTCATGTGGTCCAAGGCTACCAGTTCAAGCGGCTGTTACATTCCTTCCTGTGCAGGTTGCATGGCCCACTCTCTCGGCACCAATCTTCAATCGCCTTCCTCATACCTACCCAGTAGAATCTCTCGCAAAGTAGGACCTCCAACGTCGTACGCTTCCAGAACCATTGACGCATCTTGCTTCAGGATTACCACATGCCAGACCAGTTTGTGAGTTCGGGCGTTGACACAGCGTTCTCTCGTTGATAAATAGCCTGCCCTTTTCCTTCCACAACTGTTGGGTCTCTTGTGGAGCATCTCGACCAGGGCGCAAGTCAGATTACTTCAGTGACTTCTTCACCAGATGGACTGCTGGGTAGCTATCCTGGGTCTCTGCACTCATGGTGGGGCAATGGGTTTAATGTGGCCTCTTTCACGATGTAGCACTTGTTTTTCACCTCTTGGGTGCGTTGGGCCACAACTGGCCAGTGAAAGGCAGGTAACTCGATTTCTTCGAGTGCTTCTGGATCTTTTTCCCCATCTGGTAAGTTGGGCATTCTGGACAGCGTATCAGCATTGGTGTTCTTATGTCCCACTCGGTACTTGATGGTAAACTCGTAGTTGGACAGCCGGGCCATCCATCGCTGGTCCAGCGCAACTAGCTTTGCGGTTTCCAAGTGAGTCAGCGGATTGTTGTCCGTGAAGATGGTAAATTTTGCCGCAGATAGGTAGTGTTTGAATTGCTCGGTCACAGCCCAGACTATGGCGAGTTCCTTTCCGTTGGGAGAAGCTTCCTGCTGGCGTAGGAGATTACTCTTTCTTTGCCTTTCTGTACCTGTGACAGTACTGCTCCCAGTCCCATGTTGCTGGCATCAGTATAGAGGATGAATGGTTGGTCATAGTCTGGGTAGGCCAGAACTTCATCCCCCATGAGAGCCAACTTCAACCGAGTAAAGGATATTTCTAGTTCGTCATTCCAGTCAAACGTAGGACTCTTCTTCCTGGCCTCCTTGGGCTGGCCCACGAGAAGGTTTTGCAGGGGTGCGGCTATTTCAGTGAAGCCCTTGATGAACCTTCAGTAGTAGCCTACCAACCCGAGGAACTGATGTATTTAATGAATGTTGCTGGTCCTCTGCCAGTCCCGGAAAACAGTGACTTTGTCAAGGTCCGGTGCAACGCCTTCCTCGCTTACTACGTGGCCAAGGCACTGCACCTTGGGCTTCAGGAGGTGGCATTTGGACGGTTTCACTTTCAGGCCAAAGTTGGACAGGGCCTCGAACACCTCGGCCAGGTGCTCCAAATGGTCTTCGTAGGTCTTGGAGAAGACAATGACGTCATCTAGGTACAACAGAACTGTCTCGAAGTTCTTGTGTCCAAGGCAACACTCCATCAACCTCTGGAACATTCTGGCGTGTTGCAAAACCTGAACAGCATATAGTTGAATTCTGAGAGGCCCATTGGTGTCGCGAAGGCAGTCTTCTCTTTGTCTGCCTCTGCCCCAGAAACCTGCCAATATCCACTGGTGCGATCTAAGGTAGAGAAATAGTTAGCGGTTCTCAGTGGAGCTAATGATTCCTCTATCCTAGGTAACAGATAGGCGTCCTTGTGAGTAATGCTGTTAATTCGCCTGTAGTCAACACACATCCTCATTGTACCATCTTTCTTTCTAACAAGGACTAGCGGAGCTGCCCAGGGGTTACAACTGTCTCTGATCACCCCAGCCTCCTTCATCTCTCGTAACATACTCTTGGCACATTGATAGTGAGCTGGGGGTACAAGCCGGTACCTCTCTTTAATGGGCGGATGATTTCCAGTGGGGAAATGATGTTGGACCCCTTTTACCTGTCCAAAGTCTAAATAGTGTTTGTTTGCTGAATACCATTTCAATCTCTTGGACTACTCGGTAAACTCCATTCTTTTGGTGTGGAAGGGTGGAGTCAGTGCCTACGTGCAGCTGCTGACACAAATCCTCCAGCTGTTTTGCAGAACCATTATCCTCTGCCTGGTCAGAAAAGACCAAGGGTTCTCCTGTCTGAATTGCTTTGTGATTCACAGTGAACAGTTTAGCAACGGTGGCATACTGAGGTAGTTTGGCCTCCTGCTCCCCACAATTTAAGATGCGTACTGGCACCCTCCCATTATGGACATCAACTACCCCTCTGGCTGTCAGGACAGTGGGCCTACTATCAGAGTGCACTGGTTCTACCAGGGCTTAGTAATCTCTTCCCCTGAGACCTATGGCTGCCCGACACCAAATTAACATTTCACTCCTTGGGGATATTGCAATGGGGAATGAATCACTCACTCTGACACTGTCGACTTCTCCGCCAGATAGCTCTACCTGTTGTCTTTGCATCAGGGCCTTGATCTCCTTTTACAGGACCCGTTGCTCACTGGAACAAAACAATAACCTCGGCAAGACAACTTTCTATCACATTAGTACCTAAGGTCATTATTGAGATACATTCTCATTGATCAATGTCTACAATTATCAGGCCTTGGGCTTTTAATTCTACTCAACCCACTTTAATGGTCACCTCCTTATACCCCACCTATGGCAAAGGCTGACTATTGCTAGCAACTACTGTCAGCTTATCATCTGGACCACGAGTAATATCAGAGTCAGCCCAATACCGTTTGTGTCCAGTAAAGCGTTCATTGGGATGCTGTCAATCACAACTGGGAGGACCGGTCGTCCTCCGACATACTTGGCTCGCCAGTTCTGTGGGCCTGGTTGTCCTACTCCTGGGGGGTTGGCCCTCTGACCCAGAGGTTGCTCGTTTAAATTGCAAAATCTTGCGATGTGCCCCGCTTTGCTGCAGCGGCAGCAAATGGGTTGTGCGTCCTGGTCGTAGCGATCATTGTCTCTCCCTTTGATCGGTGGGATCCTCTTCCGTCGTCGCCATGGAGCGTCATCTGGACTCAAGGGCAACTGGATCGTCTCCTTCGGGGGCACTTGCATGGACTGCATGGTATTGGCTAGTGCAGCCACACTTTTGGTCAGCTCCTGGACCTGAAGACGTAGTTCTGCAGATGGATCATTATCTAGGGTCTGTGAGTCGGCCTCAACAGGGGCCTAAGGGAAGGATGCCGCCTCCTGGTGTTATATAATTGCTGGGCGCCTAAGGGGCGCTGGGTGACTGACATTTGGTTTCTGCAGCACCCGGATAGCCCTATCTTTAAAGTCTGCAAAGTTCAGGTCAGGGTTTTGAAGGGCCATGATGTGCAACTGTGTCCTGTGGGTGCTGGACAGGAGTCCCTCAATAAATTGCTCCTTTAACAATCTGTCTTCATCCTGTATGCTGTCTGGGTCAATCTGCTTTACGGCCAGCAGCGCCTCCTGATGGCTAAGAGCATAGTCCCGTATGCTGTGCTGCACCCTTTGTTTGCACCTTAAGAACCTCATTTTTATATCTACTCCAGTGCGGGTGTCAAAGGTGCTCCTCAGCGTAGCCAGAACTTGCTTAACAGTCTCTTTATCAGTGTCCTGCCAGGACTTTACTTCTCTTTGAGTCACACCAGTTAACTGTCCAAAGAGAATGTTTACTTTTTGGCTTTCAGACAGGGGGTACACTTCATATAAACTGCACAGTTTCTCCTTGAAATCACTCAGGGTATGCGACTCCCCTGAGTATTGCTGTAGCCAGTCCGATCCCGGTATATATGGCATTGATAGCAGCATTATAGGGACTGCAGTGGCGGTCGCCAGATCTTGCTGCACTTTGGGTGCTGTGGCTTCGCCGACCACTGGATTCTGCTGTGCTATGGGGCTGCAGCTGCACCTGCCTCTGATTCTTGCGGCATCCTGGGGGCTGCGGCTGCATCCGCCACTAGATCTCTATCTGCGCTGGACATTTTTTTCCCCCTAGTGAATCTTAGCCAGGCTCTGAGTTTCCACTGGCTTACCAGGCTGTTGCTCCATCTGCTAGATGAACGGTGCACGCCGGGATTCCAGACCTCAGCTCCCAGTTCTCTGCCAGCTGCTGCCTCCGCTCGCAGCACTTCTCTTTTCGCACTCTCTCTCAGGCTCCGCCCACGATGGCACGCCCCTTCTCCTGCGCACCTCGTGGCGCTGTAATGGCGGCAATCACACAGTTCAATACAGTCTATGGCACACAGTACCGGAAATACCAGGGTACGGATCCTTTGTGATGCCAAGTTAGAGCGCCCGCCAGTGCAGTGGGGATACTTGGAATCGGGCCACTTTTTAAAGGGGCAGTGTCACGGCAGCGGTGACCCAATCCATGGCCCTGGACGTCCAATAAAAGGGGAATGGTGAAAAAGGGAAAAATAAAGTGTTTGTAATAAAGTGTTCGTGATGCCACCTGTGGTAATCGGCAATAAAGATGTTAGCTGACGCTGCAGATTCAGTCCACTGGGACAGTTGTTGATGCAGCAGAGTTGGTTCAGCTCTCCACAGGGAGAGCTATGTCCCAGGGCAGTTAGGATATTAAAGATAATGTTGTAGGTGAATGTGGTGCAGGGCAGGTGGCACAGGAAGGATTCAGAAGACACAACAGAGTGCATTTTCCTTTACCTTAGGTTACAGATGGTTCTTGAGTTGGTCAGCCTGAAAGCAATTTGGGAATCTCCTTATTCAGGTGGGTTGTGAGGCCCTCCTTTCTAGTGCTATTCTCTGAGGTACTTGCTGCTGTAGATTCTATTCAAGTTCCTCTCTCTGTCTGCTACTTAGGTAGTACTCCACTCGCATGACGGACAACTGTAGTTGTATGCTGTAACTCTACCTGGTAAGGGGATTCCTTCTTTGCTTCCAGGCATGACATCACTCCTCCTGGGGGGAGGCAAGGCCATTGTGGCAACCGAAAAGTGGTTAGTGGTAAAAATGTAATTTATTCTTTCTTCACTGCTCAATGGTATAAAATTCTGTCAGGCACATGACACACAGGCTCATGCTGAGTGTCATCACGATAGGGTGCAGAAGTCAGCTCTATGTGAGAGCTGACACCCTGCAGCAATGTCCATGCTTGATGCTAGCATTGATTGCAGACTTTTAATCCGTCTGATACCACTGTCAATAGTGACAGCGACATCAAGGAGTATCGCACAGGGAGTGAGCTCCCTGTATGCTTTCATTAGCACAATACGATTAGATCACGTTGTGCTGATGGTCTCCATGGTGACCCCCGCCTGCAAGATGGCTGCAAGGTCCTTCAGGGTCCTGCAAGGAGGGTGGCTCATGAGCGCCTGTTTAGAGCAGGAGCTGACCCACCTCCTCCCCTGCCTGTCAGGTGCTGCTCCGATGCCCTGTAGTGCAGAAGTATTGCAGAGAATCAGATCAGTGATCTGTCAATGTAAGGCCGGTTTCCCACTTGCAACTGCAATGCAAGAACTCGCACCTCAATACCCGGCACTGCCGCCGTCACTCGGGACCGAAGTGTGCGGCTGCAAGTATCTCTATGCAGCTGAATGCTCCAGTCCAAACCGTCGGCGGCAGTGCTGGTTATTGAGGTGAGAGACTGATCGAAGTTGCCATCATCTTTAGGACTCTGGCCTAAAGATGATGTCTCAACTGGGACAATGTAAAAAGGTTAAGAAAAAAGTTATTAAAGTGCAAAAGTATAAAATGAAAAATCCTCAAATAAAGAACAAAAAAAAGAAAAATATTAATCCAATAAATACATTTATGTTAAAAAAGTACATATATTTGGTATCCCCACATCTGAAACGACCAGACTTAAAAGCTGTCCCACTAGTTTCCCCTTCAGTGAACACTGTAACAAAAAAAGGCAAAAAACAATGCTTTATCATCTTACTGCCAAGCAAAAAGTGCAATAAAAGTGATCAAAAAGTGAATGTAAATAAAAATTGTTTCGCTGAAAACTTCATCTTGTTGTGTAAAAACAAGCTGACATAAAGGTCTGTCAGCAAAAAAATAAAAGAATTTAGAGCTCTCACAATAAAGCAATGCAAAAATATTTTTTTTCTACAAAATAGCTTTTATTGTGTAAAAGCGCCAAAACATAAAAAAATATAAAGGGGGTATCCCTGTAATTGTACTGACCCGAAGAATACAGCTGCTTTATTAATTTTATCACACACGAAGCACCAAAAATTGTGTTTCAAAAATTGTGCGGATGTAAAGTAGACCGGTGAGAAATTTAATTTATTAATTATTTTGTGCGACAAGACTCTGATTTAAGGGCATAAAAATTAAAAGTTTGAAAATTGCAACATTTTCCAAATTCTGGCCAAATTTCTGTTTTTTTCACAAATAAATGCAAATTATATCAAATAATTTTTACCACTATCATGAATTACAATATGTCATCAAAAAACAATCTCAGAATCATTGGGATCTGTTGAGTTATGACCTCATAAAGTAACACTGGTCAGTACTGAAAAAATGGGCCTGGTCATGAAGGTGAAAACAGGCTTTGGGAGGAACGGGTTAATATATAAATGATAATTAGCTTTATAATGTTTGTATGCAAACAGAAAAGGTTAGCTCACCCTGAGGCTAAGGACTGCATGGCCAGTAGAACCACAATAAGCCCAAAAAAGATTTTTTTATTCTTTCTGATTAAAAAAAGTAACATGTCATATGATGCAAGGAGGACTGAGAGAAGCCATCCAGTTAGGAGTTTCAAGCCTACATACTAATATCATGGATGGCTGTACATACAATCTTTAAATACTAAGGGCCCTTTCACACTGCATTCTTTCTGGCGATTGGGGTCCATGTTGAGGATTTCATCTGAAACATTTACAAAATGGGATTCGGGCATATGTGCCAATGGTGCCATTGACTATAACGGTGTAATCAAAAGCCCAATCGGCACATGCGCCCAAATCTTTTTTTGTAGTGGGTTCGGATGTAAGCACCAACGGGGGCACTGAATGTGGAAAAAATGCTATGTGAAAGCACCCTAACAGATTTCAAAAATGCAATTACAGGAAGTGAGTCTCATCTGACATACAAAGAAACAAATGCATGATGCAATATTTTTCATTCATTTTTGTTTCAGCCCGTGAACAACCTAATTGAATAACATTGGTCCAAATGCTGTCGTGTCAGTTTTTTAATGTACAGCACTTGGACTGAAAATACAGTCATGTGAACTCAGCCTCAGGGCCCGTGCACACTACCATTAAAATCAGATGAGTGATATCCGTGGTTTTGATGAATAATACTTCTACCCATGTTATTTTATGGGGCTGCTGCACACCTGTCCCTGGTCTGTGGTCGGCCCCATCTGCTTTGGTCCTTTTGAACTTTCTGGTGCTCCATGTCAGGCTGTGCAGGTGGCCTGACATCCTTCCATGTGATGAAATGCCTGGGCCTATTTAAGGACTTCTAAGACTCATACCTGGGTCTTGGTATCGAATCTGAGACAAGACTTGCAGTTTGTGAGTTCACAGCAAGCCGGCTGCGAGCTGCAGAACGGCTCCTGTAGACCTGAAGCTTTTAGGGCCTTTCCTACTTGTCTCTGGCTTTTCCAGAGTTTGGTTGACTACCTTTCCTCAGGTCTTCTGGATCACTTTTCTGTATCCGCCTGCTGATTCCTGTACTCTGCCGGTGATGCACCCCAGTGGCCGTGGGATACTCGGCGCCGAGCCCGTTAACTTCAATGGGAAATGTCACAGTGGCAGTGACCCAGTCCATGGCCCCAGGCGGTCAAGTAAAAGGGGTAGAGTTGAATGGGGATAAAGTTTATGTAGTGATTCGTGATGCCAGTTGGAGTGTTCGACTGTAGTATAGCCGGCACTGCAGATGATCCCTGGGGGAGTAGATGGTGATGGCAGAGCAGATGTTAGACCCTCTCCAACCAGGGCAGACCCCCAGAGATTGTGATGCAAGTAGAAGGCACGGAGCTATCAGGCAGGAGACAAGGAAAGTCACTTTATCTTATCATTTACTGTAGTTCAGGTGCAGTTCAGAGGAGATATTACAACTCTCACCAGGTTAGAGTCTGTTCTGCAGAATGGGAGTTATCCCCTCTGCTGTGACTCAGTGTAACTTCCTGCTATGCTAATGCTTTCTGGGACCAAGGCTTCCCAGAGTCTAAAACTTCCGATATAGCCTCTACTCACTGTGTATTTCTCCTTTGGCAACTTGCAGCATGGATCCTGTGTGTGAGCAGCTCAAGTTCCCACTTGCACTATCCTTCACTGATCCTAGGTTGTTGCAGTCTTTCCCAGGGAAAACACGATGCTGTTCGTTGTATAAATCCACACAGTCTCTCAGCTTGCCACCCTGCTCTGAAAGCATGGATGGTCTAGGGGCTGGTCCCTGATGCTTCTTAGCTCTCACTCCTGGATCGAGTGCATGTCTAAACATGGCTTCCAAGACGTTCTTCCTCCTTCTTGTTCACTGAAGCAACCACTTTTTTTGACTCCTCCTTCTCCCAGTTAGGGTATGTCTGCAAAGTTCTAAGCTTCAGACAAGTAAGAGAGTGAGGTCAATTTTGTGTGTGTGTGTTGTGGTCTCTAGCATAGAAAGCATAACTCCCATTGCTCACAAAACATATACAAAACAGTACATATTTAACCCTTTGTGGCGGGAAAAATGTAGGGCACCACACCGGCAGAGGCCAACGTTTTCTGACATCTTCCACCTGCTTGCAGTTTCTGGCACTCCACCCGCTTGCCTGTGGTTTTCAACATTCCACCTACCTACAGTTTCCAGTCCCTATACTCACAAACCTACTGCACTGATGCCTGTGGCCCTTGTGACCACCTGGACCTTTACACAAGTGCAGTCTACAAGACTGCAACCAACTCAATTTGTTCCTTTGGACTGCAGTTCTAGTGTGATAATTAGAGATGAGTGACTTTTCCTTTTTTAGGGTCGAACGAAATCGGCCGACTATAGGGAAAAGTCGGAGGCCGACTGAAACACGAAACCCAATGCAAGTCAATGAGGAAGCAAAGTCGGCAGGGAGTGGAGGACAGTAAACACACCTACAGTGCCCCTTTCAATGCCAAAAACATCAATTCTTATTACTGAAGCTTATCAACCTTAATTTACTTCATAATAATAGTTATGCACTGAAAACTGGGGGTTATTTGGCTTAGGTTGTGGGGGGGTAGGGCTGGCTCCAAGTTTTCATGTGCCCTGTGCCAAAGAGCGCCGCTTTAACAAACACCACAACTCATGATGCTCCGATACGACACAGAAATATATGTATAGTACAATGACAAATACTTCACTGCTTACATGACATGACTGATATCTATTTTAAATTCTACAATAGCTCAAAAAAAGGACAGTATATTACTCCATACAGTATTATGGCCACCACATTGTGTGCCATTCAGAATAATGAGCCTCATATATTTCTCCATACAGAATAATTGGCCACATATAATGTTCCATACTGTATATGATGAGCTCCACATAATGCTTCAGTATATGATGGTCCCCATGGATGATGCTCCAGTGTATTATGGGTCCACATAATGCTCCACATATAATGGGCTCCATTTCTAATGCTCCAGTGTATAATGTGCCCCGTAATTGCTGCTCCAGTGTCTGATGTCCCCAATCTGGAATTCTCCAGTATATGATGGGACTCATGGATGATGCTCCAGGGTATGATGGGCCCTAATAATGCTCCATATATAATGGGCCCCATTTCTAATGCTCCAGTGTATCATGTGCCCAATAAATGCTGCTCCAGTGTCTGATCTGCCCCATTTGAATTGCTCCAGTATATGATGGGCCTCATGGATGATGCTCGAGTGTCAGATATTCCCCATTTGGAGTGCTCCAGTATATGATGGGCCTCATGGATGATGCTCCAGTGACTTATGGGCCAAAATAATGCTCCATATATAATGTGCACCATTTCTAATGATCCAGTGTATAATGGGCCCCGTAAATGCTGCTCCAGTGTCTGATGTCCCCCATTTGGAATGCTCCAGTATATGATGAGCCCCATTTTTAATGAACCGAGGCATGGTATGTGAAAAGAGCTCCATGGAGTTATCTGAAGTGTGTGCTGCCGCATCCTTCACTTTTGATGTGGGTGAAGGACACAAGGAAAGGGGTAGCTCCTGACCAGAAGCCTGCACTGACGACTCAGTGCTTGGATTTTTTTAAACTTCAGAAGAGTAGGCGATAGAGCTGGAGGTTGTTTCAGCAATGTAAGTCAAAAAAAGTTCCTGATGCTCCGGCTTTAAAAGCAGTCTACCTACTCCCAGAAAAGAGAGCCTTACAGGCCTTCCAGAGCTAGACCAAGACGCAGGCTCAACACCTCCTGCCTTAGCTGCTATTGTGCTTTTGGCACTACCAGCAGACGCACCACCACCATCAGTACCAGGTGGCCCCCCACGCCCACGGCCTCTTCCACCATACTTCCTCATGTTTTGGAAAATGGACCCAATATTCCAGCAGATATAAGGTACTGTATCAGAAGCGTACAGCTCTAGACAGTCTAGGAATAATAGTACATCTCCATATATATTTAATGAGTCATACACATACGCTCACAGGCTCAGTATGGATTACACAATAAAATAAAAAGTTGAAAAAGGGTACAGTATCACCAGATACAAGATATATATAGTATAGTGTAAACATTCTGAATCTCCGTATATATTTCAGGAGGCAGACACAAACGCTCTTAGGCCCAGTATGGATTACATAAGAATATGGAAATCTGTAAATGGGTAATGTAACACAAGCGTACAGCTGTATACAGTGTTGGGGTAATCTTAAATCTCCAAATATATTTCCGGAGTAACAGACAGACGTTCACAGGCTCATTATGGATTACACCTGAATCTAAATAGCAAAAAAGGTTACTGCATCAGAAGCGTACTGCTCTATACAGTGTTGGCCACATTTGAAATCTCGGTATATATTTCCGGAGTCACCCTCAGATGCTCACTCAGTCTGGTTTTGACCATAATAAAAAATGTTGTTAAAAAGGTACTGGATAACAAGATAGCAAGTATATATATTATAGTGTAAAATTAATATCTCCGTTTACATAGTCCCGTAGTCACTCTCTGACGCTTAATCAGTATGGATGTGACTGTAACACTAAATGTGTACCAAAGGTACTGTTAGGTGTCGGATTCCTGCGGCTACACAGCAGGAGTCCAGAGCCTCACATACTGCTTCGCAGGAGGTTACTCCTGAGGCTAAGTCCCTCTGCTGCTCCTCTGAGCATGCTCATGAGACGATCTCCCATTGGAGGTCGGGAGTCACATGCTCAGGTCCTTCTCCTGATCTGATTGGCCCATCTCAGAGATCTGGAAGGTCCCGGCAGCGCATGGCTATAAAAGCGTCGCATGGCCGTTCGGCCATGCACTAGTATAGGTTATTCTTGCTAGATGTGTGAATGGTGATGGATGTATGATTCTGGTGACAGACTCATTAAGATTCCCCTCCCTCTGATATTACGCATGTGGATGATAGGAAACTATATTTAGAGTCCGCGCCAGTCAGTGGCAAGCCATAGGCCACTGTGCGCACCGCACCTCTACACTAGCGTCCGGTGGTGTCAAGGCACCATCGCTTAGCGGCTGTGTCTGCCGTCGCGCTGCATGTAGCAGCACTTACCGGCGTCCGCAGCTGCGACGCCGCACGCACGGTAGGTCTAGACGGACACCGTCCCCTGTCTTGGAACCGTGTCCTGTGACTAGATACCGTGCATGCAATTTCACTGAGTCTGGTGAAGTCTAACTGGCTCAGTGTATACTTGTATGTTTTTATTGCAGCACCTCTGTGAGCTTAACAGAGTCCGCTCCGCGCTCATCGGATGACGTTGAACCTGAGCGCATTATACCGCCATATAACGCGTCTGCTATCGTTTAGCAGCGGTTTTAACACCTACTGCATGGTGTACCCCGAGCGGCGAATGCACTTTATTATTTATTTATTTAGTGCGTTCCGCCATTCCTAACAGGTACTGTATAACAAGATACAAGCTGGATCGAGTATAGGGTAAAAATTGGTATCTCTGATTCAACGTCTATATAGAAGGCGGAAACCACACACGTTCACTCATTATGGATGATACCTTAATAATACATTTTGAACAAAGTTACTGTATCAGCACATGCCAGGTGTATCCAGTCTAAGGGCAATTGTAAATTTCCGTCTACACTTCCGGAGTCAGACACTGACACTCACCAGCTCAGTATGTATTACACCAGAATTTAAAAAGTAGAAAAAGGGAAAGGTATTCGAGGCGTACACCAGTATATAGTGTTGTGGTACTTTTAAATCTTCGTATATATTTCAATCTGACTAAGCCAGTCCAGACTCTCCGCTACTGGAAACTACATGGCTAAAAGTACAGATGGAAAGTCGAGTGTTTGCAGAAATGTGGGAATTACTCATCACAGGAAAACATGACAGTAGATGTTGCAGAGGCGATACAGACCCTCACTGTGTCTGTGCAGACAGCGAAAACGGTTCTTTGTGAAGAAAGGATAGCTTTATCGCAGTAGCGTGGATCACATCACCATTACTCGTCTCCTTCAAATTGGATCACAGGGAGAGATGTACCTGTGGCGCCCCCAGGAGTATGGTTGCCACAGTGGCATTACCTTCCTCCTAGGGAGTGTGATGTTATGCTTGGAAGCAATAAAGGATCTCTCTGGCAGTTAACCACAACACACAACACACTTCCATTCCAGGTCAGCAGAGGGAGCTCTGAACCAAAACTGGGGAAGAGCTACTCTCTGGGGGCCAGGAGGGGAGAATGAGGAGTTCGAGTGAGGAGGGCAACGTGTGTGGACATGAGGAGAGGAGCTGGAAGATTGAGCAGAGTTCAGAGCTCACTTCTAGCTATAGCGCATGATCTGGAGCCCGGTATCCAAGGCTGTACAGACACTGATGGTCCTGCAACAGAAACCGGAGGAATGGGAAGCTGTAAATGCTCTGTTCCCATATAAGACTCGGAGGCACAACAGCAACGGGTGAGCCAGAAGAAGAAGAAGGCTACAGCTGTCTGCCATACGAGGGAGTTCTAAGTGAGAACAAGCAAGTGGAACTTCAGTGTAACACAGCACTGCAAGTACCTAAAATTACGCTAGAAAGGAGACTACACAACCCATCTGATAGAGAGATTCCTAAGTTGCGTCCTGGCCGGCCAGCCTCTGTTCCATCTGTAATCTGGAATTCTGGACTGCATTTAACTAGCAAAGTAAAGGTAAAAGAAACTGCACCCTATTGTGTCCTTGCCTTCTTCCTGCAAACTCTCTAGCACTGCTACATCTCTGTGCCAAACACTACACCCTCTTCCTCAACACCTACCCTCTTCATCTACTCTGCCCTTGGACTACAGCCCTGCATGTGGAGGGTTACAACATGATTGCTGCACCACACCATCTGTCCCAGAGGATCTGTTTGCAGCGTCGGCTTAACATCTTCATTGCTGAGCACCACAGGTGGCGTCACGTATCATCCACTCATAAACTTTAATCATCAGCCACACTATTCTTTTACATGGACGCCCAGGGCCACGGACCGGGTCACCGCTACTGTGACACTTCCCTCTGAGATACCGGCCCGGTACCGAGCACCCCACAGCCCTGGGAGGGCGACCCATTTTGGCGTCATGAACAGGATTTTCGGTGCCCGGTGTCCCCGGGTCCTGTGTGCCAGAGAATGTGTTGTATGCCATAGACTGTTTATGCAATTGCCGCCATTTCTCCGCTGCTTGGCACGTGTGAGAAGCCAAAGGGGCGGGCCATCGTGGGCGGAGCCAGCCGGAGAGCGCGAAAAGTGAAGTGTCGCGCGGGAAGAGGCCAGCGTGCGAGAAGAGTGAAGCCGAGGCCTGCAGTCCCGGCGTCCCCCGATCGTCCAGCCGGTGGAGCGGCAGCCAGTAAGTCAGCGTGACCCAGGGCCTGGCCAAATGTTAACTAGGGGGGAAGAGAATGTCTGAAGCAAGAGCGGACGCAGCGGCAGACGCCACTGCAAACTCCACAGTGCCACAAGCTGCAGGGCCCAGCGCAGCTGCCGCTGCCAGAGCACCGCTGCATCCAGCAGCCAGCGCTGCCTCCACAGCACCGCAAGAATCAGCGCCCACCGCAGCAGTTCCCATGATGCCGCTGTCCATGCCCTATATACCGGGAGCGGCCTGACTACCGCAGTACTCAGGGGAGTCACATACCCTGAGTGAATTTAAAGAGAGACTGTGCAGTTTGTTTGAGGTGTATCCTCTGTCTGAAAGCCAGAAAGTGAACATCCTTATTGGGCAGCTAACTGGTGCAGCGCAAAGGGAAGTAAAAGCCTGGCAGAACACTGATAAAGAGACTGTTAAAAAGATCCTGGCTAAACTAAGAAGCACCTTTGACACCCGCCCTGCAGCTGAAATAAAAATGAGATTGGGTGTAAGCAGAGAGCGCAGGACAGTATACGGGACTATGCTCTTAACCTGCAGGAGGCGTTGCGAGCCATAAAGCAGATTGACCCAGACAGTGTGAAAGATGGAGACAGACTGTTAAAGGAGCAATTTACTGAGGGACTCCTATCCAGTACCCACAGAGCACAGCTGCGCATCATAGCCCTACAAAACCCTGACCTAGACTTTGCAGACTTCAAAGACAGGGCTATTCGGGTGCTGCATGAACCAAATGTCAGCCATCCAGCGCCCAGTGATCGCATACCATCAAGAAGCAGCATCTTTCCCTCTCAGCCCGGTGGAGGCTGATGCACAGACTCTGGACAAAGACCCTTCTGCCGAACTGCGTCCTCAGGTCCAGGAGCTGCCCAAAAATATGGCTGCACTTGCCAAAACTGTGCAGTCCCTGGAGGTGTCATCCAAGGAGAAGATCCAGCTGGCCTCCAGTCCAGAGGATGTCCTGTGGCTACGGAAGAAGGGGATCCCGCCATGCCGAGGGAGAGACAACGATCGCTATGACCTGGACGGATGTCCCATCTGTCGTCACTGCCACATGGCCAGCCACATTGCAAGGTTCTGTTATTTAAATGAGCAACCCCTTGGGCAGAGGGCCAACCCCCAGGAGTAGGACCACAAGGCCCAAAGAACTGGCGAGCCATGTATGTTGGAGGGCGACCAGTCATCCCAGTGGTAATTGACGACATCCCCATGAACGCTTTGCTGGACACTGGCTCTCAGGTGACAACTATGCCATATATCCTTTACAAGCGGTATTGGGCTGACTCTGAACTTACCCATGGCCCAAGTGATGAACTGACAGTAGTTGCCAGCAATGGTCAGTCTTTGCCACAAGTAGGATGTAAAGAGATTACCATTAAAGTTGGGCGAGTAGTGTTAAAATCTCAAGGTCTGATAGTTGTAGACATTGATCGATGAGAATGCAATCCAATGATGACCTTAGGTACTAATGTGATTGAAAATTGTCTTGCCGAGATTATTGTTTTGTTGCAACAGGTGGCTGAGACTGCTGGTTCCAGTGAACAACGAGTCCTGCAGAAGGAGATCAAGGCCCTGATGCAAAGACAGCAGATAGAACTCTCTGGCAGAGAAATTGGCAGCGTCAGAGTGATTCTTTCCCCTTTGCGATACCCCCCAGATGTGAAATGTTAATTTGGTGTCGGGCAGCATTAGGCCTCAGAGGAAAAGATTACCATGCATTGGTAGAGCCAGTGTACTCTGATAGCCAGCCCACTGTCCTGACAGCAAGAGGGGTAGTTGATGTTCGCAAAGGGAGAGTACCTGTACGCCTCTTGAATTGTGGGGAGGAGGAGGCCACAATACCTCGGTATGCCACAGTTGCTAAGCTGCTTACTGTCAGTAACAATGCAATATGGGCAGCAGAGCCCATGGTCTCATCCGACCAGGTGGAGGACAATGGCTCTATAAAACAGCTGGAGGAGTGGTGTCAGCAGCTGCAGGTGGGAACTGACTCCACCACTTAATACCAAAAGAGTGGGGTTTACCGAGTGACACAGGAGTATGAGCGGGTATTCAGTAAACACCCTCTAGACTTTGGGAAGGCAAAAGGGTTTCAACACCATATTCCCACTGGAGATATTCCCCCATTAAAAAAAGGTACCGGCCTATACCCCCAACACAATATCAATGTGCCAAAAGTATGTTGCGGGTAATGAAGGAGGCTGGGGTGATCAGAGGCAGTTGTAGCCCCTGGGCAGCCCCAATAGTCTTTGTGAAAAAGAAAGATGGTACCATGAGAATGTGTGTTGATTACAGAAAAATTAACAGCATTACACATAAGGATGCCTACCCATTACCCAGAATTGAAGAGTCATTAGCTGCACTTGAAACCGCTAACTATTTTTCCACCTTAGATCTCACTAGTGGGTATTGGCAGGTTCCCGTGGCAGAGGCAGACAAGGAGAAAACAGCATTTACTACCCGAATGGGTCTCTGCGAGTTCAACTACATGCCGTTCGGGCTCTGCACCGCCCCTGGGACATTTCAACGGCTAATGGAGTGCTGTCTTGGACACAAGAACTTCGAGACAGTTCTGTTATACCTTGATGATGTCATTGTTTCTCCAAGACATATGAAGACCATCTGAAGCACCTGGCTGAGGTGTTTGAAGCCCTGTCCAACTTTGGTCTGAAAGTGAAGCCATTCAAATGCCACCTCCTGAAGCCCAAGGTACAGTACCTCGGTCATGTAGTGAGTGCAGAATGTGTAGCTCCGGATTCTGACAAACTCACTGTCATCCGAGACTGGCAGAAGCCCAGCAACCTCCTTGAGGTACGTCAATTCCGCAGGTTGGTAGGCTACTACCGAAGGTTCATCAAAGGCTTCACTGAGATAGCCACGCCTATGCAAAATCTTCTGGTGGGCCAGCCCAAGAAGGCCAGGAAGCCTACATTTGAATGGAATGAGGAACTGGAGAGGTCTTTCACTCGACTGAAGATGGCTCTCACAGGAGATGAAGTTCTGGCCTACCCAGATTATGACCAACCATTTGTTCTGTATACTGATGCCAGCAACGTGGGACTGGGAGCAGTACTGTCACAGGTACAGAATGGCAAAGAAAGAGTGATCTCCTACGCCAGCAGGAAGCTTCCTCCCACTGAAAGGAACCCTGACAACTACAGTTCCTTCAAACTGGAGTTCCTCGCCATAGTCTGGGCTGTGACTGAACGATTCAAGTATTACCTAGCTTCAGCCAAGTTTACCATCTTCACAGACAACAACCCGTTGACTCACTTGGAAACTGCAAAACTAGGTGCAATGGAGCAGAGATGGATGGCCCGGCTGTCTAACTATGAATTTACCATCAAGTACCGAGCGGGGCACAAGAATGCCAATGCTGATGCGCTGTCCAGAATGCCCAATCTGCCAGATGCAGGAGAAGACCCTGAGGCACTCGAAGAAACAGAGTTACCTGCCTTCGACCGGCCAATTGCAGCCCAACGTGCTCAAAGAGTGAGAAACCGACGGTCTGTCGTGAAAGAGGCCACCCTAAATCCATTGCCTCATCATGACTGGGCAGAAACCCAGGATAGCGACCCCGCAGTCCGCCTGGTAAAGGAGCTACTGTCACAAGCTGACTCATGCCCAGATCCAGATGCTCCTGAAGAAACCCAACAGTTGTGGAAGGAAAGAGGCCTGCTGTTCCTCTATGAGGGAAAGCTGTGCTGGAGGAGTATCAATGCCCGCACTCATGAGCTTGTCTGGCAGGTTGTAGTCCCAAAGAGGGAGGCATCAATGGTCTTGGAAGCATACCACAATGGAGCTGGACACTCTGGATGGAAGAAGTTGGAAGTCTTGCTCCAGGATAGATTCTACTGGGCTGGAATGAGGAAAGCCATTGAAAATTGGTGCCAGGAGTGTGGACAATGTAACCTGCGCAGAAAGGACTGTAACAGCCAGTGAGCTCCTTTGCAGCCAATAATAACCAAACAACCACTTGAGTTGGTCGCCCTGGACCATGTGAAGCTGGTCCCAAGCCGCTCAGGCTACGTTTATGCTCTTACCATCGTTGACCACTACTCGAGATTCCTGGTAGTCGTGCCTGTCAAGGATCAAACAGCCATGACAGCAGCCACAGCATTCCAACAGCACTTTTGTCGACCACACGGATATCCCGAGCGAGTGCTTACAGATCAAGGTCCAGCCTTTGAGGCAGAAGTGTTCCAGGAATTCTGTAACTTGTACAGTTGCAAGAAGATCAGGACAACACCGTACCATACACAGACCAATGGCATGTGTGAAAAGATGAATCAGGTAGTGATCGATATACTGAAGACCTTGCCTTTGGAAGAGAGGAATCTGTGGCCAGAGAAGTTGCCAGATCTGGTAGACCTCTACAATCACATTCCTGTGAATTCCACCAACTGCATTCTAGCCTACCTAATGAGAGCAAGGCCTGGCAAGCTGCCTATTGATTTGGATATGGGAGTCCTGACACCTGAGGTAACATCACCAGATGCCGAATGGGATACAGAACGGCAGCAACAGTACCGTTGAGTACAAGAGTGCGTGGAAAAGTGTCTCGCTCAGGCGAGACAAAAACATGAAAAGAACTACAATCAAGATGCACCTGCAGTCCCCTTGTCACCAGTAGAACAAGTCCTAAAGAGGAAAAGAAGGATGACCAATGGGAAGCTGAACCCTACACCGTCCTACCATCAAACTTTGACAACACTAAAGTGTGCCTTATCGGTAAGGATGGAGGAGAAACATCATCAGCAGTATCGAGTGATCATCTGAAACTGTGCCCTGACCAACTAAAGGACAGAATGGAAGAGCAAAACAACCATCAGCCCATAGAGGAAGAAGAACAAAGGGTAGGCACTGTACTTGGAGAATTCCCTGCAAATTGGACTAGAGCAAATAATGCCATACTGGTGCCAGTTTTGACCTTTCCCCAACTGGTAGTGCAAGAAGAAGTGACTCAAGACCTCCCTGAAAACCAGCAAGTACAAGCAGCGGATGCCACACCAGCAGTGGATCAAGAGAATGCTCACCCTGCCAGTGGTGAATCTGTCATGCCCACAGTGAGTAGAAGTGGTCCTAGCAAATCTAGTATCCCTGTGCTACGCAGAACCACCAGTAATGTAGCCATTACAACACACACTACACCAGTAGTAGTTAGCACAAGGCATCCAGTAAGGTCCCCAACAACACCAGTGCTATGTAGGTCTGTCCGTAGTACCCAAGGTATTCCACCCTTAAGGTTCCGCATATAGATAAGCTTTGTAATTGTTAAAATGTAAATATGCAACTGTTTAAGTTTATGTGCCTACAGAGACTCTGTAAAAACCTTTTTGAAGATCTTATTTTGTTTTGATGGACAATTGAAGCATGGGACTATGTGTGGTCAAAACAACTCTTGTACATAGTTACCAATTGCTCAGGAAATGGACCATGGACATTGACGCATGGACTAATCGTCATTAGGACTATTTTTGAGCTTTGGTTTTTGTATTTTTCATTTTTTTTGGGAAATCTTGTTATATTTATAATTGTTCATATGTTTACATGTTTTATCTTCAGTCCGAGAGTACTGAATTGCACTAGGGGGAATGTGGCGCCCCAGGAGTATGGTCGCCACAGTGGCATTAACTTTCTCCTAGGGAGTGTGATGTTATGCTTGGAAGCAATAAAGGATCTCTCTGGCAGTTAACCACAACACACAACAAAGTTCCATTCCAGGTTAGCAGAGGGAGCTCTGAACCAAAACTGGGGAGGAGCTACTCTCTGGGGGCCAGGAGGGGAGAATGAGGAGGCAATGTGTGTGGACGTGAGGAGAGGAGCTGGAAGATTGAGCAGAGTTCAGAGCTCACTTCTAGCTATAGCACATGATCTGGAGCCCGATCTCCAAGGTTGTATGGACACTGATGGCCCTGCAACAGAAACGGTCCTCACTGCCTATCATGATGTGTCTGGTCATTTTGGAGTGCAAAAGACAGAAGCCACAGGCCATATGCGATTCTATTGGATTAGCATGAGAGGAGACATTGAAAAATGGTGGCAGGAATGTCACATGTCTGTGACTATCACAACTGTGAAAGGTGATCATAAAGCACCACTGCATCCGCTTGTAAGTTGACGTCCATTACAAATGGTAGCCATTGATCATCTAAAGGTAGAAGACAGCAGGACAGGCCATAGCTACATCTTAACCATCATCGATCAATACACCAAATTTCTATTGGCCGTCCCTGTGAACGAATTAACTACCCAGACTACACAGCAGTGGAGCAGGGAGAGTATTGCAACTTGCAAGTGCTATGTCCATGACCAAGCAGGGGGGGCACACACGTGGGCGACGGTACTGGCACAGGGCCCCTCATAGTAAGCTGTTGTGTCTGACGGCGAGTGGGCCCCCCCACCGTCAGAGACACTGTGTTGTTCTATGAGGGGCCCTGTGTCAGTGCAGTCGGCCATCAGTGGGCCCATCCACCTGTTCAGAGCAACGGCACTTGCCTGGGTGCGCCAGGTGTTGAGCCCAGCCCTTGGGGGGGGTGTTGGTCAGCCCAGCTAGGGAGGTTTAAAAAATGGCATATGTTGATGTGTAGGCTGGACATTCAGCAGCTGTAAATGGCGGAATTGGGCGAGTCAGAGGAAGAAGAGAACAAAAGCGAGGCAGTTTTCTGGCAACCTATGTGTCATCAGGAGAAGGTGGTACAAAATACTTTGAAACCCATGCATGGTTCATTTTAATGAAGGTTAGATCATCAACATTTTGGGTCGACAGACGGGTCCTTTTTTCTGTCAGGATTGATCCAGTAGCACTGAAGACTCTTTCAGATAACACACAAGCAGCATGGCAAGCGAGCTCCTGTAAGGCATATTGTGCCAATTCAGGCCAGGTGTCCAATTTAGAGGCCAATAATCAAAGGGGAATGACCTGTGAGGGAGAACATCGATATGGGAGGATAAGTAGTTTGTCACCATAGTTGACAACTGCTGCCTCCTGTCACTTTTAATCGAAGCAGTATTAGGAGTCTGTCTCCAACGCCACTTTGGTTGTGTGCACCACGAAAACCTCTTCCATTGTGCCCACTACGGCTCATGGGAGAAACAGCACCGCTGCTGTGTGCTGGGAAAGCCTCAAACAAGCGGTTTACCAGAGTTGCTTGATTGTTAGCCAATATTATCTCAAGTTTCTCCTGTGGCATGATGTTGTGTAATTTGCCTTTGTAGCGTGGATCGAGGATGCTGGCCAACCAATAGTCTTCATCCTTCATCATTTTGGCAATGCGGGGGTCCCTTTTTATGATCCGCAAGGCATAATCGCACATGTGGGCCAATGTTCCAGGTGTCAATAATGCACTGCCACTGCTTTGTGGAGGAGCACTTTCTGGAAAATCCACATCTCTACAGTCGCGCACAAACACTGTACCTGACCTTGGAGCGCCAACATTTTCTCTTGCCCCCTGAGAAGCATCCTCCTGCCCAAAATAATCATCCCCCTCATCCTCCTCCTCCTCCTCTTCCTCTTCTTCCTCCACCTTGTCCAGGACAGTTCCCTGACCAGACAATGGCTGACTGTCAGCAAGGCTTCCCTCCTCCTCCTCCTGTTCCTCCTCCACTGCAGACACCTGTTCCTTAATGTGCGTCAAACTTTGCATGAGCAGATGCATAAGTGGGATGCTCATGCTAATGATGGCATCATCTGCGCTTACCAGCCGTGTGCATTCCTCAAAACACTGAAGGACTTTACAGAGGTCTTTCAGCTTTGACCACTGCACACCCGACAATTCCATGTGTTCCCTCAAACTGCCTGGCCGTGTATCGTCCCACAAATGCATTACAGCCTGCCTCTGTTCGCACAGCCTCTCAACCATGTGCTGATTGGAGTTCCACCTTGTTGCAACGTCTATAATTAGGCGGTGCTTTGGGAGGTGGAGCAATCGCTGCAGCTTCTGCATACGACTGGAGTGTACGGCTAAGCGACGGATGTGTGAGCACAGTCTTCGCACCTTATGGAGCAGGGATGTTAACTCAGGATAATTATTAAGGAAGCACTGCACCACCAGGTTCAAAGTGTGAGCCAGGCAAGGTATGTGTGTGAGTTTTACAAGGCTTATGGCTGCCTCAAAATTATGGCCGTTATCACTAACTACCTTGCCTGGCTCAAGATGTAGACTGCCCAGCCATGACTCAGTTTGTCGCTGCAAGTAGTTGGCCAGTACCTCCACGGTGTGTCTGTTGTCGCCCAAACACATCATCTTTAACACCGCCTGCTGACGCTTACCACTAGCTGTTCGATAGTGGGACACCTCGTGTGCAACATTGCCAGCTGCGGATGGAGTCCACTGCACTCTGTGGACGAGTTTTCACTTACGGAGGAGGAGGAGGGTCGAAAGCCTACAGCCAACTGTTTCCTATACTGTAGGCTAGGCAGCACTGTTCCACTGCCGCTGTCCCCTGTGGAGCCTGCATCCACCACATTAACCCAGTGCGCATTGATGGACACGTAACGGCCCTGGCCATGCCTACTGGACCAAGCATCTGTTGTGAGGTGCACCTTTCCACTCCCTGATTGCTTGCGTGCATGGACAATGCGGTCTATCACATGCAGATGGAGGGCTGGGATGGCTTTTCGAGAAAAGAAGTGCTGACTGGGTAGATCATAGCGTGGGACTGCGTAGGCCATGAGCTCGCGGAAAGCTTCACTTTCAACCAACCGGTAGGGCATCATCTCTAACGAGATTAGTTTGGCAATGTGGGCTTTCAAACACAGTGTACATGGATGAGAGGGTGACACTTTCTTGTCCTACTCAGAGTGTCTGGTAGGGTGAGCTGGAATGGAGAGCTGCATGTGGGGGAACTAGCGGTGGACCGGATGGAGTGAGAGGGAGTTGGTGATGGTATTGGTGGTGATGGCCTAGATTCAGTGTTGTGCTGCAAAACCATTGTGATTCCCTGAGTGCTTTGGCCTTGCGACGACACCTCAACATTTAGTGCTGGTGGTGTGCTTAACCATGGCTGTGGTCTTACAGTGGGGGAAGCGATGGAGCGCTGCTGGCTACGTTCAGTCGGAGCAGGTGCACATGTGCTACCTGAGGTTTTGTAGTCCGTCCATGCTTGCAAGTGCATGTTGTTTAAATGTCTAAGCATGCAACTGGTATTCAAATTTCTGAGTTGTTTACCTCGGCTAAAGGTCCTTCCGCACTTCTTAGGCCTCTTTCACACATCAGGTTTTCGCCGTCAGGCGCGATCCGGCGCTTTTGACAGAACCCGGATCCGGCGAAATGCAATGCCGGATCCGGTTTCCCCCCCATTGACTTGCATTTGCGCCGGATCGCGCCGGATGGCCATGCGTTTCATCCGGTTTTCGCCGGATCCGGCAATGTGTCGCGATCCAGCGTCTGGAAAAAACGGCTACTGTAACGTTTTTTGTCTCCGGCGAAAAAGCCGGACACGCCGGATCCGGCGCGTCCGGCTTTTTCACACAATGAAAGCCTATGAGCGCTGCAATGCGCCTGATCCGGCGAAAGCCGGATCCGGTGGCCGGATCCGTTTTTTTTGGTCTGAGCATGCTCAGTAGCTCTGCCCACAAGACATATATAAAAGCAAGACAATGGGACCCACAGCCACACCCAACATGCCACCCAAGAAAGCAACCAAGTGCAGCAGGAGAAGGCAGGAGACCACTGCAGCACCATCAGCACCACCACCACCCCAAATGGAGCAGCAAATGGAACATGCTGAGGAGGGGAGGCCAGCAGCAGATGAGAGACGGTAATTATCAAATCCCCCATTCCTCCAAACTAGGGCTATTGAATATCAAGATATTCATTGGCCCTTTGTTTCTCTTTATTCAACAGCCGCCCAATAGATGCAGCAGCAGCAGCAGCAATGGCAGCAGCTGGAACACCACCCACAGGCATGGAGTGTGGCCACCAGGAAGACAGCACATCATCTTCTGGGAGCCCTCCCTCGCATCGTCAGCGTTTGACGGTAAGTTTTTATTTCCAAAATCCATCATCTCTGTAATATATGTCTATTCATTGCCTTTTATTTCAAAACAGGATTCACAAGATGAAGAGGAGCTCCCAGAAGAAGAAGGAAGGGGTGGACAGACACTTGGAGTGGGCTCACAATTGGTAAGTTTTTTGCATCAAACGCAGAAACACAACATCACACTACACACAACACATAGAAAACAATGTTCTGCAGACCACACACAGCAAACAAATGCCTACATCCAAAGACATAACATTTTTTGTTTTCTTCTCTAGTCTTCCCAATCTGGTGCTCGGCCAAGAGGTCCTCGCAGTGCCTCCCAGGGTCGTCGGCGACAGCAACGCGGCGGTCACCAGCGTGTAAGTATAAATATTTTTGCTTTGTTTTTTTGCACTTTTTATTTAATTTCTTTTGTGGAGGCTAATTATGTTATTTTTGTCTTTTTCTTTAACAGCCTTCACAGCGTGCTCCCGACTCTGACGGTGAGGATGGAGGACTCGATGTGGACCACCTCATCGATCTTGTCAGAGAAAGGGAGCCGCTCTGGAATATGGCTGACCGCCGCCACGCTGACCTTATCGTTACCCGACGACTCTGGGAGGAAATCTGTTCGCTCCTTGTGGGCCGCTGGGAGGACCTCGATGTTCGGGCCCAGATTAAAGAGCATAAGTATATACAGTACCGGTTGCTTGATGTAAACCAGTGTTTCCCGAACTCCAGTCCTCGTGGTCCCCACGGATCATGTGTTCAGGATTTCTATTTACTATGGAAATCCTGAAAACATGACCCCTGGGGACCATGAGGACTGGAGTTTGTGAAACACTGATGTTGTATACTAACCACTCCTTTCTCGTTTCAGGGAACAGAATTGTGAATCGGTGGCGGTCTGTGAGGGATCGTTTCAAGAAGGAGTTCAATAAAGAGATGCGGGCCCCGAGTGGATCTGGAGGACGCAGGAGCAAGTACAAGTACGCACAAGCCCTGTCGTTCCTCCGGGAAACAATGGTCACTAGAAGGTAAATATTACACACCACATGTGAAAAAAAATGTTAGATGTAACTTTTTTTTTTCAGCCAGGGCCATACCATGTCAGTATTTTAATTGTTTTTTTTTCTCTTTATTCCACAGCACGGTGAGCAGCACTCGGGAGCCTGCACGATTGGACCCTTCTGAGGCGATCCCTGAGGAGACCGGCACCGAGGGACACTTCGACCGCCCCGGTACATCTGCACCTTCCCAGCCTTCCCACACATTCTACCCATCTGTCCCATCCACCAGCACAGGAGCATCGTGGCCGCCTACATTACATGAAGCTGCTGGTGAGGAGATCGCTTTCCCTTTACCCCACCCTTCTGCCCCTGCCACCTCTAGTACACCTGCGGGTACTGGGCGGCAGCGGCAGAGGGGTCAGGAAAAGACTTATGCGCCAGAGTTCTTGCATCTGAATGCATCTTTCCAGAACTGTCTAAAAGTCTTGTCAGAGCAAATCTCCGCAGGCTTTCAGCAGATCAACTCCAGCATTCTGGAGGTGAAGACACTTCTGCAAACCATGCATTCAGAAGCAAGATCTTCGCCAAACCACACCTTTTTCAGGTCTGTTGTGGAGCGCATGGCAACACTATCTCCTACCCAGCAGATGCATGTAATGCATTCGTGCCATGGTGCTCTACAGCAGGTTACCTCCCAACCTCCACCTCCCACCACTGTAGTTCCTCCACCTGCACCCCCTCCAGCCACTTTCCATCCTCCCCCTCCTATTACATCTGCACCCCCTCCAGCCACTTTCCATCCTCCCCCTCCTATTACATACCAGCAACCTCACCAGTACCAGCAACCTTCCCAGTACCAGCAACCTCCCCAGTACCAGACATCTCCCCACTTCCAGCAACCTGCCCCGTACCAAACTCCTTCCCCGTACCAAACTCCTTCCCCGTACCAAACTCCTTCCCCATACAACTTTCCATCAACATCATCTGCTCCTACAGTCCCTGCCCAACCCTCCACTCCACCGCCCACCACCTCTTCTGCCTCCCACATGTCCACCCATTCTGTAGCTTTTTCCACACCATCACCTCTAACTGTTCCTTCCCCACCACGATCCCAGTCCTCTCTCCACACTCCCATTGTCGAAGTGTCCCGCAGCCCCTCCAGCAGTATTTCCACCCCACACTACACAGATTTATGATGTGTTTTGTAATAAAAATGCCCTGTTGGTTTCAAACCTTTATTAAAAAAGTTTTTTTAACTTTAAAAACAGTTTACAAAAAAAAATATTTCAAATAAAAGTTAAATTATTGTTTACACTGGTTGTCTGTCATTTCTTTCTGCGGCGAAATATGTTTAAAAAAAAGGTTAAATACAGGGTATTTAAAAGGTAAAAAGGTATTCAAAACCAGGTATATAACTGTGGGTAAATTTTAGCTTTTTGCCACAGTTGTGTTCCTGGTTGTGTTTGAAGCAAAGTATTTCACCTGAAAAGTTGTGTTTATTGTTGGTGATTTCCTAACAATGTACACAACTTTTGTTAAAAGGTGAAATACTTTGCATAAAACACAACCAGGTACACACCTGTGGCCTAAAGCTAAAAATAGTAAGACCATGACAAGATAGCCAACTTTGGTTGGCAAAGGTATATACTGTTGGTCCAGAAAGTACACAAGTTTGGTTAGGGCACAAATCTTTCACACTCTGTCATCCTGCCAGTGTACTCTGCCTTGAGGTGACATAAAGTATAGTGCAAAATTGTCCCTCATTACTGAAACCGTCACAGAACTTCTAGTGGTAATATTTCCAATGACAACATCCATCTTCGCCAGTAACTTGCTCTTCTCTCCAACCTGCACTTTCTCCTCTACAACCTGTCAAAGAAGGGCTGTAGGAACATGCTATATATAGTTTTCCAGTAGCCAATCCCGTTTGGAAGGCCACAAGGGTCAATTTTAAAAACGAGATCCGGCGTAATCCGTCGAAAAACGGATAGAAAAACGGATGAACCGGATGAGACGGATCCGGTTTTGTCTGTCAAGAACAAGACGGATCCGGCAGAAAACCGGATCCGGCACATCAGGTTTTACAAAACATTTGCCGGATCCGGCATTCCGGCACGACGCCGGATCGCGCCTGACGCCGAAAACCTGATGTGTGAAAGTAGCCTTACAGGTTACCTTTGCCTCATCAGTAGGATTTTGGACAAAGAAATGCCACACTGCACTCTTCCTACTATGGTATACATTTTCTGGCCTTGCACTCTGTGCTAACTTGACCGTCTGGCCAAGCTGTCCTGCAACTCTTTTTTTTTTTTGTTCCACATTTTTGCTCAGTTACGGGCCAGCCAGATAACCGCTGCTGCAATGTCAATGCCTGCTGCGGATCCTTCTCCTTATCTGAACTATTGACAGCGCCACCCTCCTCCCCCAATGGATGCCATTCCGGGTCAAGAACTGTTTCATCCATCACCTCCTCTTCAAAGTCATCTGCACCTTCCTCTTTACCTATCTCTGTGTCAGCGTCTAAGGTGGTATAGTATGCAGGAAGGGCACCTGAGTTTCATCAGTGTCAGATTCTGGCTCAGTAGACTGTGAGGGCAATGTAGTGGTCTGGGTAAATGTACCAGCAGAATCATCTAGCAGTGGCTGTGCATCAGTGCACTCCTTGTCAGATTCATCTTGGACTGGGGAATTCATGATTTAACTGGCTAACCCAGGCATGGTATGTGAAAAGAGCTCCATAGAGTAATCTGAAGTGTCGACTGCCGCATCCTTCACTTTTGGTGGGGGTGAAGGACACAAAGAAAGGTGTTTTTCCTGACCAGAACCCTGCCCTGATGACTCCATGCTTGCAGGTTTGGAACGTTCAGAAGAGGAGGCAATAGAGCTGGTGGCTGTTTCGGCAATGTATGCCAAAACCCCCAAGGATCGGTTCTAGGTCCCCTCCTCTTCTCCTTGTACACTGCCCCTATTGGTCAAACAATCAGTAGATTTGATTTCCAGTACCATCTCTATGCTGATGACACCCAATTATACGCTTCTTCTCCTGACATCACGCCAGCCTTTCTAGAAAACACCGGCGATTGTCTAAACGCTGTGTCTAATATCATGTCCTCACTATATCTGAAACTGAACCTGTCAAAGACTGAACTCCTGGTGTTTCCTCCCTCTACTAATGTACCTATACCCGACATTGCCATTTCTGTGTGTGGTTCCACTATTACTCCCCAGCAACAGGCCCGCTGTCTTGGGGTCATACTTGATTCCGAGCTTTCCTTTGCCCCCCACATTCGATCACTGGCTCGCTCTTGTCATCTGCACCTCAAAAACATTTCTAGAATTCGACCTTTTCTTACCTTTGACTCTGCAAAAACTCTTACTGTTTCTCTTATTCATTCTCGTCTCGACTATTGTAACTCTCTTCTAATCGGTCTCCCTCTTACCAAACTCTCCCCCCTCCAATCTGTCTTGAATGCTGCAGCCAGGATCATATTCCTCACCAATCGTTACACCGATGCCTCTACCTTGTGCCAGTCATTACACTGGCTACCCATCCACTCCAGAATTCAGTATAAACTTATTACCCTCACTCACAAAGCTCTTCATGGCTCAGCACCACCCTACATCTCCTCCCTTGTTTCAGTATACCACCCTACCCGCGCCCTCCGTTCTGCTGATGACCAGAGGTTAGTATCCTCAATAGTCAGAACCTCCCACTCCCGTCTCCAAGACTTTACACGTGCCGCGCCAATTCTTTGGAATGCACTTCCCAGGTCAATACGATTAGTCCCCAATCCCCACAATTTTAAGCGTGTCCTGAAAACGCATTTATTCAGACTGGCCTACCACCCCAACACATTAACCTAATCTATCCCTGTGTGGCAGAGCCAAAAGTTTTACCATAACCAGGTTCCCCGCATCATGTTCCCACATGCTTTATGCCTCCATTAGCCCTCTGTGTCTGTACTGTTACACACTTAACATTATAACTGGTCCATACAATCAGGGTAACTGTTACCACCCACCTTTCGTGTCTCCCTCTTTCCTCATAGACTGTAAGCTTGCGAGCAGGGCCCTCTTTCCTCTTGGTTTTTGTTATAATCTACTGTATGTGATTATTGTTATGCTGTAATGTCTATTGTCTGTACAAATCCCCTCTGAAATGTAAAGTGCTGCGGAATATGTCGGCGCTATAAAAATAAAATTTATTATTATTATTATAAACCTGTTCCTGAAGCTCCGGTTTAAAAGCGGTTTTCCTACTCCAAGAAAAGGGAACCTTACAGGCCTTCTTGGGCCAGACGATGACACAGGCTCAACACCTCCTGCCTTAGCTGCTATTGTGCTTTTGCCAGAACCAGCCGATGCACCACCACCATCAGTACTAGCCGCGCCCCCCTGCCCACGTCTGTGGCCTGTTCCACCATACTTCCTCATGTTTGGGAAAATGTAACCAAAATACTAGCAGAGAGATGGTACTGTATGAGGAGCGTCCAGCTGTGTAAGGTGTATTAAAAAAATTAAATCTACGTATATATTTTGTTAGTCACAGACGCTCTCCCAGTATGTATTTGACCGTAATACAACAAGCAGATATATGGTACTGTATCAGAAGTGTACAGCTCTATACGTTTTTTGTGTAAGTAACAATCTGCGTATATGTGTTTACGGAGTGTCACACACATACGCTGACTCTGTATAGATGTGACTGTAATGCGAACAGCAGATATACAATACCATTTGAGAATCGGACAGCTCAATACGGTGTAGATCTTGAAAAATGGAAAATCTCCTCTGTTTTTCCAGAGTAACACACAGATAGCTTGCATTTTTCCGTGATGCCAGACAGTACACGGTAGTGTGTGTGGAGCGTACACCGCTAGACAGTGTCTGTATGGAAAATTGTCAATCTCAGGCTATGTTTATACGGAGTGACACACGCTGTCTGTGTATAGTTTGGACCGTAAGGAAACAGCAGATATACTAAACTGTTTGAAAAGCTGACAGCTCTATACGTTGTAGTTCTGGAAAAATGGAAAATCTCCTCGGTTGTATTTTCCAGAAAAACACACAGATAGCTTGTATTTATCCGTGATACCAGCCAGTACACGGTAGTATGTGACGAGCGTACACCGCTAGACGGTGTCTGTATGGAAAATTGTCACTCATGGGCTATGTTTATACGGAGTGACCCACGCTGTCTCAGTATAGTTTGGACCGTCATCAAACAGCAGATATACTAAACTGTTTGAAAAGCGGACAGCACTCTAAGGTGTCTTTCTGGAAAAACGGAAAAACTCCTCGGCTTTTTTTTCCAGAGTAACACACAGAGAGCTTGTATTTGTCCCTGATACCAGCCGGTACACAGTAGTGTGTGACGAGTGTACACCATGTCTGTATGGAAAATTGTCACTCTCAGGCTATGTTTATACGGAGTGACACACGCTGTCTCTGTATAGTTTGGACCATAGGGAAACAGCAGATATACTAAACTGTTTGAAAAGTGGACAACACTCTAAGGTGTCGGTCTGTAAAAACTCCTCTGCTTTTTTTTCCAGAGTAACACACAGATAGCTTGTATCTGTCCCTGATACCAGCCGGTACACAGTAGTGTGTGACGAGCGTACACCGCTAGACGGTGTCTGTATGGAATATTGTCTCTCTCAGGCTATGTTTATATGGAGTGACACACGTTGTCTCTGTATAGTTTGGACCGTAAGGAAACAGGAGATATACTAAACTGTTTGAAAAGCGGACAGCACTCTAAGGTGTCGGTCTGGAAAAGCGGAAAAACTCCTTGGCTTTTTTTTCCAGAGTAACACACAGATTGCTTGTATTTGTCCCTGATACCAGCCGGTACACGGTAGTGTGTGAGGAGCATACGTACACTGCTATACGGTGTGTGAAAAAATGAACGCTCGGTAACTGAGCAGAGCAAAATAATATGTTGGAGTGCTTTGAAAAAAGCAGTTTGAACAGCAGTGTGCACACAGCAATGCAGCTAGCAGGTAGCCTTAAAAGGCAGCCTAATCACCACCAGCGCTGCTGCACACAACTAAAATCCTCCACTTTCACTGCACACTAACTGTACAGTGAAAAGCGCTAGCAGCAGAAGCAGTTTTTTTTTCTTCTTCCCTGCCTAACACTCTCCCTACAGAATCAGCCACAGCAGCAGCTCTCCCTATTCTAAGATCGGCAGAAGATGGCGGTCGGCGGTCACGCCCTTTTATAGCCCCTGTGACGCCATACAAAGCAAGCCAATCACTTGAATGCCCTTCTCTAAGACGGTGGTGACCGCTGCCCATGTCATCGCGTTGCCCACAGTGTGCGTCCTCCATTATTGGCTGAAAAAGGGCGCTGGAAGCATCATTTGAAGCGCGACTTTGGCGCTCTGATCAACGACCTCATGGCTGACCTCACGCTATGGTCAGGTTTCGTTTCATGAAACCCGACTTTAGCGAAAGTCGGAGATGTTTGAAAATTGACCGACCCGTTTCGCTCAACTCTAGCGATAATAAAAATAAATTATTAACGCTACAAGAAGTTTCTCTGTTGTCCCTGCGTTACTCTACTTATTCTTAGTGGTTTGTGTCTAAAACCCAGAGTTTATCAAGGCTTATAATGACATCTATAGATAGAGGGCTAACTTCCATCACAGCAAGGACACATTCATTTATATAGTAGTAAATAATTTTGCAACATGCAAAAGGAGGCAATCAGAAACACTTTAATATGTCAGTTTTAATATTACTGATGACCTGACAGTCGGGATTAGCATTTACTCCAACACTCCTCTTCATTATTTTTATCATTTACAACTAATGGTAAAAAATAATTCCAATTTCAGGAATACAATCCAAATGACCTGAGATCTTTATCTACAAGATTGTTCATATCTGGTAGGAAAAGTGATGACTTGCTTGAATCATTAACAGTTCAGGTTTAGACTGAACGTTCACAAAGGCTTTCGGGAAAGAGACTGACTGTACCTTCATCAGAAGATAAGATGAGGCTGCAGATTAGGTGGTGTGTGAAATGACTCTAGCAAGGATAATGCACATGTCATTTCACTTTCACGAAAACAGAATGTTGTGTATGCAGGCTAGAAAATCATGTGAGATGATGTAAAAATAGTGGAACTCTTGCAGGAATACATTACTCAGGCAAAAATGATCTACCGAGCAGCTGAATAAATCATGAGGCAAGTTCTTCTCTCCCCTGCTCTTCATGAAGCATCTTGTTGTTAGTGATTGTAAAAGCAATTGGTTCTGCTGGGAATCGATGCTACTGTGCAGCAGAAACCTGAGTCATATACAATTATATCTGCACACATCGTGTAAGTTAAGATCTGAAGCCCGGCAATCTGTGACTTCATTTCTGCAAATCAGAGTTGTTCTATGGGATGGGTTAAAATGTTACAGGAATGTAGTGTAAACTTTTTCCTAGAATTCACATCGGTCAGTTCCTGAAAATGTCTTATAACTATTTTGTGAGCAGAACATATTTGGAACCGTATTGTTTAAATGTAACATTTTACAAACAAACAAGTATCTAAGTGTATGGTCACATTTTTACAGTTCAAGGGAACCTGTCATCAGAGTCATGCTTTATGATTGCAGCCAGGTAAGTTTTAGTCTGAAACGCTGCAAGACTTCAGGGAAAAGATAGGTTCAAAGGACAGCCATTGGGAGAGTTCTGACACTAGTCAACTTCAGCCCTTAGCTGGCTTCCATTGCCCTGCTTCAATTGATTGACAAGTCTCGCCCGATGTAATTGTAAAACCTGCAAAAACTACTGCTACTGATGTTACCCAGACATTCACATCAACAGATACTAAAGGGAATCTGTCAGTAGAATCAACCCTCCTAAGGCTGGGTTCACATTACGTTAGATAGTCCGTTAGATGGACTGAGTTACACCGCGGTATAACGCGGTGTAACGCAGTCCATTAACGCTGCCATTGAGTCCCATATCCAACGCATCACGATGCATGCCGTAAAGCAGCACGCGTTCGCGACTTGCCGTCATTTATTGACGGAACCTCGGACGCGGGCTGCAGTGTCTGAGGCTCCGTCACCGCTAGCGCAGATGAATCATCTGTGCTAGCACAGATGATTCTTCTGCGCTAGTGGGTATAGCATAACGCGATCGCGTTATGCTATACCGTTAACGCAACCCGTCAATGCTATGCGTTGAATGGGCTGCTTAACATAATGTGAACCCAGCCTAAGCCATATGGGCATGTAGGCTAAAGGAAGATGAATAAAATGATACCTTGACATCTGCGATCTGATGATTTATTCCACAGAAATCTACATTTTCTTATATGTGAATGAGCTCTTCAGGACTATGGGGAGGACACTGACCTGCATGTGAATCTGCCTCCATAGCTTATTTTAATTTAAAGGGAGAGTGTGACGCTAGTCACTTCTCATGGTCAAGCAGTGAGTAAGAGTGGTCAAAGAGTCCAAGTTCAGAAGCCAGGAGGGCACATCATAAGCAGAAGGAAGAGTCGAAAGTTAAGTCAAGTAACGGAGGATAATGAATCAGATCTGAAGGGGTTAAATAGGCTGATGGTCAGAATGAAGTCCAAGGTCAGGCAACAGATCAAGCATATAGAACTCAAAGCACAGGAAAGCACAAAGCACAAACCTCTCAAGATGAATGTACATCTGGCAGTGGTCTGGGAGAAGATGTTCAGTTAAGTAGGAATGGCAATTACCCGGGATAGTGAACATCTGAGGCAGCCGACGCCTGCCAGTGACAGATTTGC
This sequence comes from Dendrobates tinctorius, assembly GCF_039654945.1. Classification (NCBI taxonomy): domain Eukaryota; kingdom Metazoa; phylum Chordata; class Amphibia; order Anura; family Dendrobatidae; genus Dendrobates; species Dendrobates tinctorius. The sequence goes on along the minus strand of NW_027361712.1, from coordinate 10,463,646 downwards.
TAGTCGAGCTGTCAATAAACACAATAAACACAATGACAGCTCAGCACCCCCCTGAACCAGACTGGATGGCCATGCTGTCAATCAAAGCACTGACAGTTTCAGCACGTCCCTGTACCAGATTGGATGGCTGAGCTGTCAGTAACTACACCCTGAGGGGTGGAACAGTGACAGTACCCCCTCTTCTAGGGGGGCCACTGGACCCCCAGGCTTCCTAGGAAATTTTAGATGGAAAACCCTGACTAACCAATTGGCCTTCGAGCAAGGACCCAGAATCTCTCCTCTGGTTCGTATCCAATCCAGTAGATGAGATAGTGGAGGGAATTATGGACCCTTAGAGAATCCACAACTCTCTGAACCTCATACTCCAGGCCACCGTTTACTGAAATCGGAGGAGGCGGGGATGAGGGAGACAATGCAGAAGGGAGATACTCATTTGATAGGGATTTATGGAATATGTTAGGGATCATAAGGGATGGAGGAAGCTTTAACCTAAATGCCACAGGATTGCCCACCTCTAGGATCTCATATGGACCAATAAACTTTGGACCCAACTTCGCCAAATGTACTTTAAGTTTAATGTTCCTAGACAACAACCAAAGATTCATTTTTGTCAAATCTGGGCAGTCCCAATATTCTTTTGAACCTCCCTCCAGACATCCCCAAATCTCTCCACGGCGATGATTTCCACCCCAGGGCATTCAGAACTAGTCTTAGACAATTCGCCAAAATCGGGATGAAAACCATAACTACAGAAGAATGGTGAGGTTCCAGTAGATTGATTTACTCAGCTGTTGAAAGCAAACTCAGCAAGAGGTAAAATCAAAGACCAGTCTTCCTGCCATGCTGACACAAAGCACCTTAACATTCTTGTTCCAAAGAATGATTTGCCCTCTCAGTCTGACCATTTGTTTAAGGGTAATAAGCAGATGAAAATGACAAGTCAATCCCTAGTTTATTGCAAAAAAAATCTCCAAAATTTAGAGACAAATTGTACTCCCCTATCAGAGACAATGTTCAGAGGGATCCCATGTAATCTTACAATATGAGAGATAAACAACCTGGAGAGTGTCTCTGCATTAGGTAATCCTCACAAAGGAACAAAATGAGCCTGTTTGCTGAATTGATCAACTACCACCCAAATAGTAGTCTTCCCATCAGACAGAGGCATATCTGTAATGAAATCCATGGACAAATGAGTCCATGGTCTTTCAGGAATAGGAAATGCAGCCAATTCCCCAGCTGGCCAGCTATGACTGACTTTGGTGCATGTGCAGACTTCACAAGCAGATACAAAATCTTTAATATTCTTATGCATGGATGGCAACCAAAAAACTCTAGCGATGGCTTTCCTTGTGGCAGTGATCCCAGGTTAGCCACTTAAAATGGAATCATGAAATTCCTGTAAAACCCACAACCTTAGGTACGCAGGCACAAATAATTTGGAGCCTGGGGAAGTAGAAGGAGCCAACGACTGGGCTTTACGAATCTCCTCTTCCAGCTCCGAGGTTACCATAGACACCACAATACACTGAAGAATAATGGAGGATGGAGATTCTGGAGGAGAAATGGAATCTAGACTATGACATAAAGCATCAGCTTTCACATTCTTAGACCCTGGCCTGAATGTAATAGAAAAATTAAATCGAGAGAAAATCAGGGACCATCTGGCCTGTCTAGGAGTTAATCTTTTAGCCAATTCAATGTAAGCTAAATTCTTGTGATCTGTGATCACTGTAACTGGATGAACTGCCCCCTCCAAAAAATGACTTCATTCCTCAAAGGACAATTTGACAGCAAGTAACTCCCGAATCGCAGCATAAAAATTTCTTTCCACCGGTGAAAATTTTTTAGAAAGAAAAGCACATGGACGCAAGTTAGTCAGAGTTTTGGGCCCCTGCGATAAGACTGCCCCCACTCCGATCTCCAAAGCATCCACCTCACAATGAACGGTTCTTGGAGATCAGGCTGGATCAGAATGGGTGCGGACATAAAACACTCTTTTAATCTTTCAAAAGCCCTGATAGCACCCGGCGACAAAGCCTTGAGATTCGCCCACTTAGGTGTAAGGTCAGTGAGTGGTTTGGCAATTTGTAAAAACCCCTTGATACATTTTCTATAATAGTTGGCAAATCCCAGAAAATGCTGCAAAGCCTTAAGATAATGCGGTTGAACCCAATAAATGATGGCCTGCAGCTTTCCAGGGTTCATCTTAAACCCTTCTGCTGACAACATAAACCCCAAGAAAGAGATTTCTTGAATAGAAAAACACATTTCTCTAAGATCTGTTTCACACATCAGTTTTTTCTGTCAGTTGTAATACGCCAAAATGGCAGAAAACGGATCCGCCTGCGTGCGGACATCAACATGTGCCACCGGACCGTTTTTTTTTGACGGATCCGACGATGGAAGAAATTTAAAGGAACCACTGTCTGGGGAGGGGAGAGAGAGAGGTTTTTCAGCCGCCAGAACAGAGTTTAGGGTTAAATTTGCAGCTGAGGCAAGTCCTCCGGGCATGCGCAATGTAAATGCAACTCAATGGGAAAAAAACGGATCCGCCAAGTGAAATGGCAGATCCGTTTTTTTTTGCAAAACGGCGGATTTTGACTGATGGTAACAGACGGATGTGTGAAACAGGCCTAATTTAGCAACAGAGAGTTCTCCCTCAGTCTCTGTAACACCACACGGACATGTACTTGGTGAGTGTCCAAGTCTGGTGAGAAAATTAGAATGTCATCAAGGTATATTACAACAAATCTTCCAATGCAATCAGAGAAAATATCATTCATAAAATTTTGAAACACAGCAGGTGCATTAGATAAGCCGAAAGGCATGACAAGGTTTTCAAATAGACCCTCAGACGTTAAAAACACCATTTTCCACTCATCACCCTTCCGGATGTGTATCAAATTGTAAGCCCCTCTAAGATCAAGTTTAGAAAACACTCTGGCCCCCATAATCTGATTATATACAGTAGGTCGGGCATGAGTGGAAGTGGGTAGGTATTTTTTACCGTGATCTTGTTTAGTTCTCAGAAATCAAGGCAAGGACGGAGACCCTAATCTTTCTTTTCAACAAAGAAAAATTCAGCAGCTTCACGGGAGGAGGAATGACGGATTTGACCCTTCTGTAAACTTTCGTTAACATATTCTTTCATGACGGTCCATTCAGGCCCCGGCAAATTGTAAAGGCGAGCTTTTGGCAATTTGGCACTAGGAATAAGGTCAATAGCACAATCATATGGACGATGGGGAGGTAGTATCTCAGCCTCTTTTTCCGAGAACACATCTCCAAAGACCTTCAGGTACCCTGGAAGACCCTCCAAACTAGCGGAGCATATTTGTACATTTTTTTTACATTTCTTGGAACAGTTGGGGCTCCATTTCTCAATCTCTTTCCAACACCAATCAATAACTGGATTGTGAGTCTGCAACCATGGAAACCCCAGTACCCATCCAGCTGGTAAATTATCCAACACAAAACAGGAGATGGATTCAAAGTGGAGTGCCCCCACTTGGAGAGTGAAATCCATCGTTGCTCTCTTGACCAAATTGTATGCTAACAGTGTCTTGTCAAGAGCGATGAATTGAATGGGTCTTTCTGAACTAACTGTCCCTAACCCTCACTTCAGAACCAGTCCTGAATCAATAAAATTAGCAGCAGACCCACAGTCAATGAATGCCAATGATGATAAATCCTGGTTCTCGAAGGAAATCATCGTATTTATCAGTACTTTATCAGAAGAAGAAAAAAGTACCTGGGAGTCTGGGTGACCTCCTCGGTTGTCACCAAGACTCAGACGTTCTCCCGATGGTTTGGTGGCTTGAGGACAAGTTGGGCAATTCTTAAGAAAATGTCCAGAGAGACTACAGTATAGTCAGAGTCCGAGATCTTGTCCCCATCTTCTCTCCGCAACACAAAGACTGGCAACTCTAATCTCAGGTAAATGGACCTGCTCCATGGAAGTATAACATGCGGCCTGCAGTTCACCATGTCTCTCACAAACTCATTCGTATGGCCTGAGTCATAGCCTCTATCAGAGAAAAGGGGCGTCATGGAGGACCAGAGCATCCTTGAGTGTCTTGGAAAGGCCTCTTTGGAACTGGCACCTGAGAGGAGCATTGTTCCATTGAACTTCCATGGACCACTGCCGGAACTCAGCACAATAGTCCTCAGCTGTGCGACCCCCTGTGCCAGGTTCAAGATCTTAGCCTCTTTCAGATTTATCATAAACTGTCAAAAAAGGCATCAACAGAAAACAGTTCTGAGACTTGTGGGGACAAAGAAAATTCCCAGGTCTGAGGACCCCCTCACAGTAGGGACATAATTATTCCCACCCTCTGGAACTCCTCCCCTGATGACTAGGACGCAGAGTAAAAAAATAACTTACAGCTCTCCCTGAATAACCTAAACTAGTCTTTCTCTCCCAAAAATTTATCAGGGAGGGATATGACAGGTTCGGGAGAGACCAACTGTACATGAGAGGTTACTGGCATCACAGCCACTGCTGTTATGAATAGGTCACCGAGGAGGATGGCAGGAATAGGCTAGGCCACCAGGAAACCAGAAAGATTGGTAACTTAGCGGATTGCAGACCCCTAATCCTAACAACACAACTAGCAGTAGCCGTGGGGCGTACCTACGATACCATAGATGCCTTGGCACAGCTGGAGAACTAACTAAGCTTAAAGCAAGAAAGGTGAAATCTAAACTGCCCCAGAGTAGAACCCCAAAGAAATAGCCCCCAAACATATATTGTCGGTGAGACAAGATGAGGCACAAAACACAGGCAGAAAATAGACTGAGCAAATGATGGGTCCTAAACTGTCTAGATAGAATAGGAAAGGAAAGACACTGTCTGCAAATCACGCAAAAACCCTAAAAAATCCAACACGTCTGATGTACAAAAAACACTGAGGTCTCACGACCTCTCCCCAACTATATCAGCATTCTGGTGTGAACTGGCAGCAAAGCAAAGGAGACTAATATAACAGGGGACTGAACAAACTGACACAAGCTGTAACATATGGAGCGGGGTCTAGCACTGCCCCAGCAGGGAGCACGCTGAACTCTCACAGCAAAGCAGAAAGAGGCAAAACCAGATCAGATGCAAAGGATTAGCAAATAAGCAACTTAACTGAGAAATGCAGGATCAAGCAGGAGACAGCAGACCTCAAAATGCACAGGAAGAAACCAATCACCAGCAGCAACTGAGTAAAGCCTGCTCACTTATATCCTCCCAGTCAGTAACCCCTGATTTCCAATCATTGTCGTCAGGTGGCAGACTTCTGTCAACCCGGCCAGCTCCACTACCTGCAATAACCACCAGAGGGAGCCCCGACTCAGAAGTCAGATCAAGAGAATTCACAACACACTGCTGGCAGTGGGGGGCTATGGGAGGTCTTTACTAAGTTATTTATCTGACCCTGCAACTGATATTGTGATGACTCGAGACTCTGGCAATCTTTCGCCAGATCCTGAGTCATCTGCATCAAATTAGCCACCTGGTCCCAAAGCATGTGAACAGGATCCATACTGGCGAAAAAGAAAAACGTAGCACCCAGACGTAATGAGATGCTAGTCACTTCTCACGGCCAAGTCGTGAGTCAGAGTGGTCAAGTAGTCCAAGGCCAGAAGCCAGGAGGGTACGTCATAAGCAGAAGTAAGATACAGAATTGAAGTCAGGTAACTTTCCAAGGTCAGCGTACAGAGAGGATAACAAATCAGAGCTGAAGGGTTTAAACAGGTGGATGGTCAGAACTACGTCAAAGGTCAGGCAACAGATCAAACATTTAAACTCAAGGCACAGGAAAGCACAAAGCATAAACATCACAAGATGAATGTACGTCTGGCAGTGGTCTGGGAGAAGCTGCTCAGTTAAGTAGGAATGGCAATTACACGGGATAGTGAACACCTGAGACAGCCAACGCCTCCCAGTGACAGATTAGCTAGTCAAGGTGTCAATAAACACACTGACAGCTCAGCACACCCCTGAACCAGACTGATCGGCCATGCTGTCAATCAACAGCTTCAGCACGCCCCTGTACCAGATTGGACAGCCGAGCTGTCAGTAACTGCATCCCAGACACCCTGAGGGGTGGAAACATGACAGAGAGTTACCAGTGTGAGATATATAACTAACACAGAGCATGACCGCATATGGCGAATCCAGTTTTTCTCTCTTCTCCCAAAAACCACCCCGACTCATAGTATCCCATATTCATAAAATAACACAGACTACCACTTTTCCTTTGGATAATTATGGCCACAGCGGCCAATTTATTAACAAACAATCAAATATTAACAATAAACATCCAAATATTAAATACAAATAATATGAGGGGAGGGTTCTTGGAGCTAAAAGATCTGGCTATAAAAAACCTTTTTGGCCCAAGACCAAAAACTAAACCACCATGTTACCCCCAGCCGTCCAACCCAGCTCAAGGGCACCGTAACTCCCGTTCCGGGAGACTCACCACCAGAGCTCCCGAGGTAAAAACCCCGTCCAGAGCCCATAACCAAAAAGCCAGATCCCCCATACCATTTTTAAAACTGTCGGGAATATTACATCCAACTCCTTCCCCGACCAATCACCGTCAACTCCAAGAACCCCACCCCCCGCCAACCACGAACAGCCCTGACCACCTCAGGCTCGTGAGTGCCCCAAAACCACCAAGGCCCTCTCGATCCCCTCTTGTATTGCCAATGCCCACAGATCAGTGCCGATAGAATTTAAATGAACCCCATCACCCAACCAAAAATTACCGACACCTGCCTCCAACTCAAAGTGCCTGACACTAATGCCCCCATTCCTAGACACAAACCCCGACACTGCCCGATTCAATTTGACCCTTGCCCTGTTAATGCCCTTTAAAGACCTAGCCTGCCTCCACTTTTGCCTCGGAACAACATCCGACCATACAGTCAACACTTCCGGGAAAGATGCCCACAATCTTAAAAAATCGGAACGTATGTCCCTGATCAAGTCCCTCACCGGCCTGACCCCCAAATCGTTACCTCCAACATGTATGACGATAATGTCGGGGGCTCGGTCCAGGCGGACGGACCTGGCAAATTCCGGGAAAACCCTGCTCCACACCATACCACGAAAACCCAACCACCGAACCAGAACCTGTCCCCTCCTAAAACCCAACTGCCTACCATCTGGCCTCGCATCAGCTCTCAGCGCACCCCAATACACATAGGAATGTCCAAATATCCAGGCAAGCAAGGGGTCGCCACCTGAAAAAACATAACAGATTATAAAAACAAATTACTTAACCGGAGCCACAACCACTGTTAACGTCGAACATATAGTAAGTAGCGATCCGACTGCCACCCGCCAATTCCTTTGATTGCCTCCGCCCCCAGACCAAGACCGTCCGCCTCAGTTGCCGCTCCAATCCTAAAAGAATGCGACCCGAACCTGTCCTGGGGAAGGCCCAACTCCAACAATCCCCTCTTCAAGACTGCAATGAACTGGAAGCGAGACAAATAGGTGCCATCCGCATGGCACAAAAGAGGCCCCGTCCTACCTGCCCACACATTCCAATATGATTCCAAACAACTACTTGGGCACATTAGTGCCCGACCAATGCGCCCCAAAACTACCCTTCTGCCCCTCCCCAGTTGATCCGTTTTTGAACGCCGGATCCAAAAAACGATGCCCCCTGACCAAAATTCCACATCTTCCGCCTGCAACCCACCAGGTGAAACCTTGCTGCATGACACCACCTCGCCAATCCGCATTGCTCCAAAAAAGGCCAAAGAAAAAGCCAACCTAAACAACACCAACTCGAATCCTGAAGTACAAATACCCTCCAGGACTCTGCCTAAGCTTTCCAACGTAGTAAACGAAATAGGCCTTCGTTTATCACAAACTTTCTTACCCCTACGAAAGCCTTTCAACGCCTGTCTCACCAAAAAATTCTTCGTCACGTCCGTCATCCCCTGTAACTTGAAACCGAAAGCCAAGCCTGACACAAATTTGTTGACCTTAGCGGCGGACCAACCGCTGTCAGCCGCCTTCCCGACCAAAAACAATACCGCCAACATCCTATCCTCCTCGCTATCAACCCCATCCCATTCTGCCATCCACCGCTGCCATACTCGCCACGAGGATTCGTATGCCGACCAGGTTTGCTGAGATAACGATTCCCGGATAAGTCTTCCCGCTCTTCCAAAATCACCTTCCACAGCTGAGAAGGGCATTCCACGCCCACGACATCCGCTCCTGGTGCCAACTCTCGAAAACGCCCCCACTGAAAACGAGACAAAGAGTCTGCTATTGAGTTCGAAACACCGGGCACATGCACTGCTGAAATCCCTGCATTCAACTCCAGACAGCGAAGAACCAAAACTCTAACCAATCTGATCACTGGGGGAGAAGAGGCCGACAAGCTATTAATCACCGCCACTACACTGGCGTTGTCGCAATGAAAACGCACTTTTCGGTTCGCAAACATAGGACCCCACACGAACACCGCCACCACAATAGGAAACAGTTCCAACAATGCCAAGTTTTTTGTATGGCCCAGCAACTGCCAGGCCTGAGGCCAACGCCCCACGCTCCACTTTCCTTTGCAGTAGGCGCCGTAACCAGAACCACCCGCTGCATCCGTATAAATCTCAAAATCAAAATTGCTCAACGCCTCCTCCTGCATTAGTGACCGACCATTGTAATTCTGCAAAAAACGCTGCCAAACCAACAAGTCCGCCCTATGCTCTTTATTCAAACGAACAAAATGGTGCGGAGCCTTTACTCCTGCCGTCGCACCTGCCAAGCGACGAGAAAAAATGCGGCCCATAGGCATGATCCTACAGGCAAAATTCAAACGCCCCAACACTGATTGCAACTCCTTCAGAGTCACTTTATGCAACTTCGCAATCCTATCCACCTCCTGCTTCAACAATGACAACTTGTCCTCTGGCAAACGACACTCCATCCTTTCCGAATCGATGATTATGCCCAAAAAACTTATAACGGTTTTCGGCCCTTCCGTCTTCTCTGATGTAAGCGGGACCCCAAAATGCTCTGCCGTCCAAACCATGGCTGCTAACGCATTCCTACACAACGGTGAATCCGGGGGACCAATAAAAAGAAAGTCATCCAGATAGTGAATGATCGATTCCACACCCGCGACATCCCTTACCACCCACTCCAAAAAAGTACTAAACATCTCAAACAACGAACACGAAATTGCACAACCCATCGGCAAACACCTATCAAGGTAAAAATTCCCGTCCCAAAAACAACCCAACAGCGGAATGCTGTCTGCATGAACCGGCAATAACCGAAACGCAGACTCGATGTCCGTCTTTGCCAACAAAGCCCCTGACCCACAACGACGCACCCAATGCACCGCCGTATCAAAGGAGGTATACTCCACTGAGCACAACTCTCGGTCAATACCGTCATTGACTGACAAGCCCTTTGGGTACGACAAATGTTGAATCAAACGAAACTTGTTCGGCTCCTTCTTTGGCACCACCCCCAATGGGGAAACAACCAAACCCGCCACTGGAGCCGCGGGGAACGGACCCGCCATCCTGCCCAATTCCACTTCCTTATTCAATTTCGCATCAACCACCTCCGCATGCATTACTGCCGACCGCAAATTTTTAAACGAAAGCGGAACCACATGGCCAGGAGCCGGAATCCTAAAACCCTCAACAAAACCGTGCAAAAGAACACTAGCCTCTGCCCTAGATGGGTATCTATTTAGAAAGGGGGCCATCTTTTGAACTCTCACCGGGCTCTCCCCCTTGACCGGCACCCACGTTTGGCTTACCCTTCCCCTTCTTAAAACATTTTGAAGCCCCGTGGGAGCCACCGTTACAGTGGGAGCACGCATGCCTGAACTTGCAGTTGGTCCCATACTTGCACTGCCCATCATTAAATTGCCAGCACGTCCCTGGCTTTTCTCTTCCTCCCTGGGTTGCCTGACCACCACTTCCGTGACCTGCCGGCTGACTACTACCGCCCCCGCTCCCGTGAAAGGACTGCCCATACCTCACTGGAGCCATCACCTTCAACCACAACCCGATATCTTTCTGGTCCCACTTTATCTCTGGCCTTACTGCCTTCCTCTGTCTAAACTGCTCGTCATATCGCAACCACGCCTGCCCCCCGTAGATACGATGCGCCTCCCCAATAGCGTCTAAATAACAGAACAAGCCAGAACAATTATCTGGAGACTTTTCACCTATGACACTCGCCAAAATAGCGAATGCCTGCATCCAATTCACAAAAGTCTGTGGAATCAGACGCCACCTCCTCTTTTCCTCCTCTTCTTTCTTACTATCATCTTTTTTTCCCTTCTCCAGATTAAATTTTTCTAACGGAAGCAGGGAAAATATCTCAACATACTCGTCGCGCCAAATCTTTTCTTTCACCTCTTTTTTCAAATGGGCACCCAGAGGCCCCTCAAAACACACATAAACCTCCCCCTTTGCCCTATCGTCCAGTTTTATCTTATCCCCCTTATCCGTTTCCGTCTGCACCGAGACAGATACCCCCGCCGATGCTCCCTCATCACCTTCCACAGTGCGAACCGCCTCACCTACTGACTGAGTGACGGAACCACGCCCCGCTAACCATACCCCCGCCCGGGATGGAGCTGCTTCTCCAATTACCCCCCTTCCAATCTCCGCAATACTTTTGACATAGTATCTAAAATATCCCTGAGTCCGGGCACCTCAGCTCCGGTAGGACCCCTACGCCCCCCCTGTTCCCTAACATCTCCCATCCTATCTCCAATCTCATGTAATACAGCCCCTGCGGGCAACAAACAAGACATAGAGCCATACTCACCAAGCTGCGCGGGTGCTGTGTCCCCGCCAGCCGGATATCCAGAATCCTGACGCCTTCCATCCTCCTGAAGCACGCTCGGCTGCTCAAGGCCCGCGCCCCTGGCCTCCTCGTCACCAGGGGGGACCCGAGCACGAGAATCCCGATGCTCCCTTGAACTCCCGCCTGAACGGGATCTGCGACGTTCTCTAGACCCGGACCAGCCTGACCGGTCCGTATGACACTCCAGCCGACTGCCGGGCATCCGGTCGGGGGTACCAGTCGCTCTCTCCACCCTCCATTCTGCGTTGGGGCCAGGTCAGGCGGTCTCCAACTGCCCCCTCCCGCCCGCCGCTCTCTCTGCCGTCCGCGCTGTGCTGGGGCCAGGTGGGGTGCCGTCCCGCTGCCCCCTCCCGCCCGCTGCTCCCTCTGCTCTCCCTGCTGTGGTGAGGCCAAGCAGGGCGTCCCCTCACTGCCCCCGCCCGCCCGTTGCGCCACTCCATCTGGCGCCCCGACCGCCAGGCACCCCGGAGCAGTCCGCATCACTGGGGGTACCTGCCGCAGCTCCACCAGGCGCCGTCCTTCCTGTCGCTGCCCGCTGCCGTCCCCCACGTGTGGCAGCAGACCTGCCGCGGCCTGCTCCGTCTCCCTGGGGCCGGCCAGACGCTGCTGGGCCCCGCGATGAGTCGTCTCCAGCCCGTGACGTCACCTCCGGTCTCACTTCCTGTTCCCGGCCGCCCTCCGCTCTCCGGCTATAAGCGCCCACAGGCCGGCTGGGCGGATTCCTGCCGGGACGGGCGCTAGGAGGGGAAGCGACCCCAGTGCCTGCGCCGCCCGCAGGGTCCCTGGAGGGGCTCCGCAGCCGTCGCCTGCTGCGCCGCGTCACCTCTGGCGACAGCCTTTCGGGGGGTCTGGTCCTTCTTCCTCGCCGGCTGGTCCCTGGAGGGTCCGCTGCTCTGAGGATGGTGGAAAGCTGAGTTTGAAGCCATCCTCCCCTCCTGGACCGGGCGGCCTCTTGAAGTCTGGCCATCAGCTGCTCCACGGTCTCCATCTGGCCGCTTTGTTTTAGGTAAGGGTCTTCTCTCCTTCAGATTCGTTGGTGAAGTGTGGCTTTCCCGCACTTTTCCCTGACCAGGCTGCCCCCCCCCCACCCCAAACCCCTCCCCTGGCCCATCCCAGCCAACCATTATTGCCCGGCCAAAACAAATTCAAAAACCTACCCGCCCATTGCAGTCATGGGGGGCTTCCTTTAGGCTGTGCCCCCTCCAGCCCCCTTCTGGAGAACTGAACTTTGTCTTCTTGCAAACACATTTTTGCAGCTCTCTAATCTCTTGTAACAGTATTACATCCCTGTCTGCCTGTGACATGGAAGCTGAAGCTGAGAAGAATCTGCAGATGTGTCAGTTATAACCACACACAGCTCTGCAGAGAGCATAGTGCAGCCATCACACTAATAATATCCCCTTCATGTAAAATAAGCTCTGGAGGCAGATTCTCATGCAGATCAGTGTCCTCCCATAGTCCTTAACAGCTCATTTACATAGAATAAAATGACCTTCTGACAGCAAAATGTAACGGTGACCACTCTCTGCTCATTCTTCTTGACCTTTCTGCAGCTTTCGATACTGTTGACCATCCTCTCCTACTCTCTAGGCTCCAGTCACTAGGCATTATGGACAGTGCCCTCTCCTGGTTCTCTTCCTATCTTTCTGACCGCTCCTTCAGTGTTTTGTTCACTGGCTCTACTTCATCTCCTCTTCCTCTCACTGTTGGGGTACCTCAGGGCTCAGTCCTTGGCCCCCTTCTCTTCTCTCTCTATACGGCGCAAATTGGACAGACCACCAGCAGATTTGGCTTTCAGTACCATCTTTATGCTGATGACACACAACTATACATGTCATCCCCTGACCTTACCACCGCTGTACTACAGAATGCCAGTGACTGTCTGTCCGCAGTCTCCAACATCATGTCCACCCTCTATCTGAAACTCAATCTCTCCAAAACTGAATTTCTTCTGCTCTCACTGTCTACTAACCTCCCTAAATCTGACATTTCCTCTCCGTGGGTCATCCATATGGCTAATCGGTACTCAGACCAGTCCACTCTTCATCAGTCATTACACTGGCTGCGCCTTCACTACAGGATCCAATTCAAAGTACTTGTTCTCACCCACAAAGCTCTCCACAGTGCAGCACCCCCTTACATTTCCTCCCTCATTTCTGTCTATCGGCCTAGCCAATCGCTGCGCTGTGCAAACAACTTTCGACTATCTCCTGCATTAATCCGTACCTCCCACTCCTGACTCAAAGACTTCTCCCGTGCTGCGCCAATCCTCTGGAATGCTCTACCCCAAGAAATTAGGATCATCCACAACTTGCACAGTTTCAGGCGCTCCCTCAAAGCACATTTGTTCAGAGCGGCTTAACAAGTTCCCTAATCAAAGTCATTTTATATGTAAGTGTGTGTGTAGCCCATTCACTATCTCTATCTATCCCTCACTCCCTCAATATGGCTGGACCATCATTGTAAATACACAGCTGTACTTTATATCATCCCCCACCTCATTGTAGATTGTAAGCTCTCACAAGCAGGGTTGTCTTATTTTGCTTTGTATTGATAACGTTGATACTTATGACTGTTGTGTTTGAAACTATAAGGCCACATGCACACATTCAGTATTTGGTGGGTTTTTTACCCCAATATTTGTAAGCGAAAACCAGGAGTGGGTAATAAATGCAGAAGGGGTGCAAACGTTTCTGTTATGCTTTTTCTCTGACCGTTCCACTCCTGGTTTTTGCTTACAAATACTGAGGCAAAAAACCCACCAAATACTCAATGTGTGCACATGGCCTTAAACTGTAAAGCACTGCAGAATATGTTGGGGCTATATAAATAAAGATTATTTTTTATTATTAATAATAATAATAATAAAAACATGGATTTTTCTGGAATAAGAAATGGATCACAGAAATCAAGTTATTTTATTGAGCCTTGAATAACCCACATGCCCATGTAATTCTCCCCATGTGTCATGAAGTGACTGGCCCTGTGTGACACGACCCAGCAAGCTGTCAGTCACTAAACGACAAGCAAACAAGGGAACACCGGGGACACAATTACAATGGTGGGCCCTGCGATAGGGAACTGGGAAATGGGCAACTCCTGCACTCTCCTGAGGCTGTGCCCTGGTCTATCCTGGCATCCCTATATGGTTTCTTTCAAACCGCTAGCAAGCAGGATACCTCAGCCCTCACTTGCCCTGCACCTATCCCTCAACAGGGAATTGGTAAGTGCGGACACTGGTCCCACTGCTGCACTAATATAACACCAAGGAAAGATAACAGACAAGGTAAGACAAACAACACAGCTTTCTCTGCTGCAATACACCAAACAGCAGAGTAAGGCACCAGATCAACATTCAGCTGAAGCACCACTGCACTCAGCCAGCTCCTGTCTTCACCATGGTTGGTATCCAAAAGGAAGTGTATCACCAACACCAGCTGATTCCTCAGGTGACTTTTTAAAGGAAGGTGGGAGTGGTCACCACCAACATCAGCAAATTCCCCAGCCATGTAATTACACCAGCGGCCACCGGGGGGAAAAACTGATATTAACCCCCGATGGCCTGAAAGGAAAAAAGGTTTAATATGAGAATGCAGATCTGACACATATCCAAAAATGGATCGTGACGCCGTGTTTGCGTGAGTTTCCTCCGGGTACTCCAGTTTCCTGCCACATTTCAAAGACATACTGATAGGGAATTTAAATTGTGAGCCCCATCGGGGACAATGCCAATAATGTCTGTAAAGCGCTGTGGAATTAATGGCACTATATAAATGAGTAAAATAAAGAGATAAAATAAATAAATGGCTTATAAGGGTTGATCCTACTGACAGATTCCATTTAATGCTTCATTGCTGCACTGCCCTGGACTACAGCTCCCAGCAAACTTTACTCCTCCTTACATCCTGGAGGAGGATGAGTAGCAGATGAAGAGGCTGATTGATTGATTAAGGCTGGTTTCACACCACTAGCGTTTTATCGCGCAGCGCATCGTGCGCTATCGGACGCACGCGCAATGTTCCCCTATCTTTAACATGGTGGTCGCAGGGTCTTGCGATTGTACGTGCTCATCAGCATTTAGTGTGCGCTGCGCATTTTACAGGTGTGTGCCCAGATGCGCCGTACGCTATATGTTGCATTTTTTGTTCCGCCTACATCGTTAAAAAAATCGCGAACGCACGTGTGCGCACGGTGTGTGCCCAAAAATAGCATTACAGTCTATGGGGTCGCCGACGTGCGCTTGGATGAGCGTATGTCAGCGCTTTGTGCGCGCACGCGATTTGAGTAAACAATGTCTAGACACTTGTCTAAACCTCACCCTAAACAAGCAACATTGTTTGGGAGGAGTGTTGATAAAAGAAGGTGTCTTCAGGGTCAGACCAATACTCTACAGACAGCCTTGCAGAGACCAGACAAGAACTTACAAGAGCTTTCCTACTGTGGATTCAAGCTTCAGAAGCCAAAATGTGAGTATTCTTCAACATGATGTCTGTGTGTCCTGTACAATTTTATAATGTACTAATGTATTTTTTGTTTAAATTTCAGCATGTCTTCTTCTGGATCGGTCTATTCGCCATCTCGGCAAGAACTGGCCCAAGCTGATCGTGAGGTGAGGATGTTGTTGCCTTTTGGTAAGTTTAGCTGCCTCTAGAAATGTGTTATAATTTTTTTTTTCTTTACAGACATCGGACACGGCCAGTGAAGGTGAAGTGCGGGAGCAGTCTGAGCGGGAGCGGTCTGAGCGGGAGCAGTCTGAGCGGGAGGATTCTGAGCAGGAGCAGCGTAGTCAAGTCGTGGCGAGGAGACGCAATCTAATATATAAAGCTCAAAGTGTGTATGTGTGTATGTATGTGTGTATGTGTGTGTGTGTGTGTATGTTTGTATATCCGGGATAGGCATCCGCACCGTCGCAGCTACAGCCACAAAATTTGGCACAGTCACACGTCTGAGCCCCGAGAGCGTCCTAAGCTATGTTGTGAGGTGAAATTTTAACCCCGCGCGTTCCAATTCACCAAATAATTTTGCCCCTATCTACATACTGGGGGAAAAAGTATGTGCGCGCCAAGCCCCGCCCCTCATTATGATGTCACAATGGTTGCCATGGCGACGCTGATGTCATCAAAGTTTGCAAGCCCCGCCGCCGCTCATTATGATGTCATAATGGTTGACTATGGAATGGAGGATGTGTGATGAGTATATGGGCACCGGACTATGGGATGGAGGATATGTATGATGGGTATATGGGAACGGGACTATGGGATGGAAGATGTGTGATGGGTATATGGGCACCGGACTATGGGATGGAGGATATGTATGATGGGTATATGGGCACGGGACTATGGGATGGCGGATATGTATATGGGCACGGGACTATGGGATGGAGGATGTGTGATGGGTATATGGGCACTGGACTATGGGATGGAGGATATGTATGATGGGTATATGGGCACGGGACTATGAGATGGCGGATATGTATGATGGGTATATGGGCACGGAACTATGGGATGGAGGATATGTTTGACGGGTATATGGGCACAGGACTATGGGATGGCGGATATGTATATGGGCATGGGACTATGGGATGGAGGATGTGTGATGGGTATATGGGCACTGGACTATAGGATGGAGGATATGTATGATGGGTATATGGGCACGGGACTATGAGATGGCGGATATGTATGATGGGTATATGGGCACGGGACTATGGGATGGAGGATATGTATGATGGGCATATGGGCATGGGACTATGAGATGAAGGATGTGTGATGAGTATATGGGCACTCGACTATGGGATGGCGAATATGTATGATGGGTATATGGGCATGGGACTATGGGATGGAGGATATGTATGATGGGTATATGGGCATGGGACTATGGGATGGAGAATATGTATGATGGGTATATGGGCATGGGACTATGGGATGGAGGATGTGTGATGGGTATATGGGCATGGGCCTATGGGATCGTGGATATGTTTGATGGGTATATGGGCATGGCACTATGGGATGGAGGATAATTATAATTTTCTATAACTGACCACAGTTAGTTACTATGCCTGGGCAGCGCCGGGCTCTTCAGCTAGTGTTAGTATATAATCTGTCCTTTTTTTTTTCTGTCTTTATTTTCATCTTTTATCTTGCTTCTTCTGTTTCTTTTACTATCTTTTTCATTCTCCAAAATTACAAACATTCTAATAGGTTTTTTTTTCTAGGTTCCACGACGGGATGACGAAGTAGTATACATAGACAACGAGCACCTGATCCGCCTTGTTGAGGAGCATATCCTGTGGTGGGACAGCCGTGACCAGCAGTACAAAGACACAGTGGTGACCCGGCAGCTCTGGAATGAGGTGGCCGCAGCGATGATGGAGGGCTGGGACAGCACTTCTCCGAGTTCAAAAAGGGCGTTCAGTAAGTATAAAGATGCTCTGTGATACTGCACTGATTTTTGGTCCAGATGGTGCTGATGTGTTTGTGGCAAGATATATTCTTGCATCAAACACACCAGTGCCTTGTGGAAAACAGTGATTGCTTTTTGTTTTGAACTGCTGTCTTGAAGCTGCATTGATTTTTGGTCCAGATGGTGCTGATGTGTTTGTGGCAAGATATTTTCTTGCATCAAACACACCAATGCCTTGTTGAAAACAGTGATTGCTTTTTTGTTTTGAACTGCTGTCTTGAAGCTGCATTGATTTATGGTCCTGATGGTGCTGATGTGTTTGTGGCAAGATATATTCTTGCATCAAACACACCAATGCCTTGTGGAAAACAGTGTTTGCTTTTTGTTTTGAACTGCTGTCTTGAAGCTGCATTGATTTATGGTCCTGATGGTGCTGGTGTGTTTGTGGCAAGATATATTCTTGCAACAAACACACCAATGCCTTGTGGAAAACTGATTGCTTTTTGTTTTGAACTGCTGTCTGGAAGCTGCATTGATTTATGGTCCTGATGGTGCTGGTGTGTTTGTGGCAAGATACATTCTTGCATCAAACACACCAATGCCTTGTGGAAAACCATGATTGCTTTGTGTATTGAACTGCTGTCTTGAAGCTGCATTGATTTATGGTCCTGATGGTGCTGGAATGTTTGTGGCATGATATATTCTTGCATCAAACACACCAATGCCTTGTGGAAAACAGTGATTGCTTTTTGTTTTGAACTGCTTTCTTGAAGCTTCATTGATTTTTGGTCCAGATGGTGCTGATGTGTTTGTGGCAAGATATATTCTTGCATCAAACACACCAATGCCTTGTGGAAAAGAGTGATTGCTTTTTGTTTTGAACTGCTGTCTTGAAGCTGCATTGATTTATGGTCCTGAGGGTGCTGGTGTGTTTGTGGCATGATATGTTCTTGCATCAAACACTCCAATGCCTTGTGGAAAACAGTGATTGCTTTTTGTTTTGAACTGCTGTCTTGAAGCTTCATTGATTTTTGGTCCAGATGGTGCTGATGTGTTTGTGGCAAGATATATTCTTGCATCAAACACACCAATGCCTTGTGGAAAACAGTGATTGCTTTTTGTTTTGAACTGCTGTCTTGAAGCTGCATTGATTTATGGTCCTGATGGTGCTGGTGTGTTTGTGGCAAGATATATTCTTGCAACAAACACACCAATGCCTTGTGGAAAACTGATTGCTTTTTGTTTTGAACTGCTGTCTGGAAGCTGCATTGATTTATGGTCCTGATGGTGCTGGTGTGTTTGTGGCAAGATACATTCTTGCATCAAACACACCAATGCCTTGTGGAAAACCATGATTGCTTTGTGTATTGAACTGCTGTCTTGAAGCTGCATTGATTTATGGTCCTGATGGTGCTGGAATGTTTGTGGCATGATATATTCTTGCATCAAACACACCAATGCCTTGTGGAAAACAGTGATTGCTTTTTGTTTTGAACTGCTTTCTTGAAGCGGCATTGATTTTTGGTCCAGATGGTGCTGATGTGTTTGTGGCAAGATATATTCTTGCATCAAACACACCAATGCCTTGTGGAAAAGAGTGATTGCTTTTTGTTTTGAACTGCTGTCTTGAAGCTTCATTGATTTTTGGTCCAGATGGTGCTGATGTGTTTGTGGCAAGATATATTCTTGCATCAAACACACCAATGCCTTGTGGAAAACAGTGTTTGCTTTTTGTTTTGAACTGCTGTCTGGAAGCTGCATTGATTTATGGTCCTAATGGTGCTGGTGTGTTTGTGGCAAAATACATTCTTGCATCAAACACACCAATGCCTCGAAGCTGCATTTGGGTCGCCCTCCCAGGGCTCTGGGGTACTCGATACCGGGCCCGATGAGCTTCAATGGGAGATGTCACGGCAGCTGGGACCCGGCCCGTGGCCCTGGGCGCCCAATGTAAAAGAAGTTGTTGCAGTGTGCTTAGGATGATGAAAGTTTATGTGATTCGTGACGCCACCTGTGGTGTTCGGCAATGAAGATGTTAAGCCGACGCTGCAGACAGATCCTCTGGGACAGATGGTGTGGTGCAGCAATAATGTTATAGCCCTCCACAGGCAGGGCTGTAGTCCCAGGGCAGAGTAGGTGAAATGACACTTAGATGGTGTAGTGTCGGGCGCAAGGGATGTAGCAGTGCTGGGCGGGTTGGCGCAGGAATAAGTGGAGGACACCAGGGCATGTAGTTCCAAAGCTTTACTCACAGTCTGTTGCAAGTACAGGTGCCCGCATCTGTGCCGTGTCCTCCGGGTCAGGAGCTCAGCCAACTTCCAGGCAAGATGAAATACTCCTTTCCAACACTCCGCCAACATATGTGCCTTTTCTGAACGTCTCTTCTTATAGCGCCTTTGAATGAAGTACTCACAGTACTGAGTTACACTGGAGTTCCTCCTGTCAGATGTTCCTATGAACTCTACTTGTACGGCAGACAGCTGTAGCCTGCTTCGGGGACGCCTTACTACTAAGTCCCGGCTCTCTCGTATATTGTTGTTGTGCCCCCAAGTCTTGTGTGGGAATAAAGTGATGACAACTTCTATTCCTCCTTTGTCTGCTGCAGGACCATTAGTATCCGTACAACCTTGGGGACCGGACCCCGGCCTTGCGCTTAGAACTTGAGAAGGGTTCTCCTCTAACCCTAGTCCTTGTTCTCTTATTCTCCTCACGTTCTGTGCTAATCCTTCTTCCCAATGGAGAATCAAGCTTCCTTTCTCTGTCTCTTTCCTGTGCCAGCAGACCCAGATCACTGTGGCCTGCTGCAGCACTTCCTTCTTCCATCCCTCTCATGGGGATCTTCTCTGTCTCACTCTCTGTTCTTCTACATCCTCACTCATTGACTGAATGCATGACTGAATGTCTGAATCCTCAACTCTTCCCGCTCTTTTATGTAAACTAAACTCCACCCACCTTCCAGCACATTTTGTGTTCCAAGCAGGGAGCCACCAAGGGGTGCTATGCTACACTCCAAGCAGGGAGCCGCCGAAGGTGCTTTGCTACACTACTTTGTGGTGTGGGGTGCAGGTGTTGGAGTGTGGTCAGGTGTCTCCACCTTACCTGGATGGTGGGGTACCACACCTCAGGAGGAGGTGCAGTACCTCTGTGGTGACTGAACCCTCAGGGGCGCCACATACCCCCCCGTTAAACACAGCACGTCAGCGGGCTGCAAGAAAACAGAAGTTCACAAATACAAGAACATACAAAATTTTGTAACGCAAAAATAAACAGTTCTTATCTAATCTTCTCAATATGAGAGGCACTGTTTCTTGAACATTGCAAACAACTTTAACTGTCTTTAAAGTTATGCTACCTAATTTAAAGTGCTATTTCAAGCATTATCACTTCTTCTTACACACTCTCTTATTAACCTTAAGTGACAACCGCTGATGCCTGGATCGCCACCTGCATTTTTCAAATCTTCATCTTTATTCAAATTGCTTTATTAAAACATTCCTATTTGGCATTGCTATTAACTAGATTCTATATAAAAGCTATTCTCTGTTAATACTGTCATATGGCACATTATAAAATACTTCACATCAAAACTTCAATAATTCTTGTAAGTGCTGGACATCGCTCCCAGCCGGGATCTCTTGCAGTGTCCTTTTGGTGGGAGCCAAGCTCCATGATGAGGTAGTTCTTATTCATAAAAGAGCTATGTAAAACCAAGAAATGGCACCTAAAGAGGTGCAACTATTTACAATGACAGTTTGTGATTCACTCCAAGTTTATGATCACCACAGTTCAAGTGTGAAAAAAAATGCTGCCAATAACACTGGGCAACAAAACTGGAAAAACATGATGCATAAACAAAAATAACTTTAAAGCACAATGGTGCAAATACCCTCCTGGGTAACAAAGTAAGTTAGTAATTTATCTTTAATGTTGGTGGGCCCCTCCTGGGGTACTGGAAGCTGGTTGCTTGGGCTGCTGCTTCCAGGGGAGATGCTCTGGGTGTCCACCTCCTTCTGTTGCTGGCGGTCTACAAATTGCAGGTATTCTTTTTCTTCTCCTGGAGTGAGCTTGGCATCTATTTCTGCTGCCTGTGACTCTGCATGAGTTGCGGCTAGTGCCTCAATCTCAGGCGACACTGCAACCTTGATTTTTGGTGGTAACGGTGTCTGTGGGCGCCTATAGAGGTTGAGGCGGGGGTCCTGAATTTGTGGTAAAGGAAACCCATGATGCATAGTGACACCCATCAGCTGCTCAGACTCTTCTGCTGAAATCAGATGTCGAATGGGACCCGCTTGTTCCAGCCTTACTCTTTTCAGCAGGGACTTCTTCCATTTCCCCATCGCAGTCAGCTTAGTGCTTTTGAATTGAGAACACAGATCGTCTAATTGTCCCATCTGGAGCTCAAGCAGGCCAGCTTCACTACCCGAAAACTATGGGGGCAACCCATTAGGAGGGCAGGCGAATATACCTGGAGCCTCCCGGCGGTGTACGATGTTCACTCGAGTCGCCGGCTCTGAGGTCGGTGACGATGGTGGGGCCTATGGCGGTTCGGGGTCCGCAGGAGTCTCTGGTGGGACCTGCGTGGCTGCGCTAGATCCAGGTTGGGGCTCAGCTTCCTCCGCTTCAGGCCACAGGCCCTCAGATAACTCCTCCGGACAGGCTTCATACAGCGGCGGTGACAGCGGGGCGGTGGTAATGGACGCTGCTGGTGGTATTGCAGTGGCCGCAGGCTCCACAGGGTTTGCCTGGGGTTGATCCGATGCAGCAATGGCGGGTACCAGTGACTGGGGTACCGCAGGCGTAGGCCCCTCCAGGGCAGGCTGCCACTTCTTCCTCCAGAGCGCCTCCTGCTTCAGCCGCAGTTCATGAGTTAGCCGGGCAATCTCATCCTCCAGCTGTTGACAGTCTAGATGGGAAGCCAGATTGGAGCCTTTAGCCAGTGCACCTGGTAGACTCAACTTAACCTCCCTTCGCTCTTCAGGCCTCCTCTCTCCTTCCATCATGGCATTTTCTCCTTTCTCTTCCTGTCTAGACCCTTTTACAGCCACCGGCGCCCGCTCCTCCTTCTGGGGGCGGCGTCTTCTTCCTACTCCTCCATACCATGCCAGTATACGAACCCCTCAGGGGGTGGGCCATGTTGCTGTCGCATAGAAGTTGAGACAGGGAAGGCCCAGGACAGTTTGCGGTCTTTTCTTAGGACCACCCATGTTGTCACCCCCTTCTTCTCCACGCTGGTGGCCATTTTTAGCATTCATTTTACAGTCTATCAAATTGGGTCTTTTGCACATTTCCACAAACTTTTAAGTCCAATAAATTGTAGGCACACAGAAGCCTGTGGCACCGGGCTTCGTCATCCTGTTCGTGATGCCAAAAATGGGTCGCCCTCCCAGGGTTGTGGGGTACTCGGTACCAGGCCCGATGAGCTTCAATGAGAGATGTCACGGCAGCTGGGACCCGGCCCGTGGCCCTGGGCGCCCAATGTAAAAGAAGTTGTTGCAGTGTGCTTAGGGTGATGAAAGTTTATAGGTGATTCGTTACGCCACCTGTGGTGTTCGGCAATGAAGATGTTAAGCCGACGCTGCAGACAGATCCTCAGGGACAGATGGTGTGGTGCAGCAATGATGTTATAGCCCTCCACAGGCAGGGCTGCAGTCCCAGGGCAGAGTAGGTGAAATGACACTTAGATGGTGTAGTGTCGGGCGCAAGGGATGCAGCAGTGCCGGGTGGGTTGACGCAGGAATAAATGGAGGACACCAGGGCATGTAGTTCCAAAGCTTTACTCACAGTCTGTTGCAAGTACAGGTGCCCGCATCTGTGCCGTGTCCTCCGGGTCAGGAGCTCAGCCAACTTCCAGGCAAGATAAAATATTCCTTTCCAACACTCCGCCAACATATGTGCCTTTTCTGAACGTCTCCTCTTATAGCGCCTTTGAATGAAGTACTCCTAGTACTGAGTTACACTGGAGTTCCTCCTGTCATATGTTCTTATGAACTCTACTTGTACGGCAGACAGCTGTAGCCTGCTTCGGGGACTCCTTACTACTATGTCCCGGCTCTCTCGTATATTGCTGTTGTGCCCCCAAGTTCTTGTGTGGGAATAAAGTGATGGCAACTTCTATTCCACCTTTGTCTGCTGCAGGACCATTAGTATCCATACAACCTTGGAGACCGGACCCCGGCCTTGCGCTTAGAACTTGAGAAGGGTTCTCCTCTAACCATAGTCCTTGTTCTCTTATACTCCTCAAGTTCCGTGCTAATCCTTCTTTCTCTGTCTCTTTCCTGTGCCAGCAGACCCAGATCACTGTGGCCTGCTGCAGCACTTCCTTCTTCCATCCCTCTCCCGGGGATCTTCTCTGTCTCACTCTCTGTTCTTCTACATCCTCACTCATTGACTGAATGCATGACTGAATGTCTGAATCCTCAACTCTTCCCGCTCTTTTATGTAAACTAAACTCCACCCACCTCCCAGCACGTTTCGTGTTCCAAGCAGGGAGCCACCAAGGGGTGCTATGCTACACTCCAAGCAGGGAGCCGCCGAAGGTGCTTTGCTACACTAGTTTGTGGTGCAGGTGTTGGAGTGTGGTCAGGTGTGGTCACCTTACCTGGATGGTGGGGTACCACACCTCAGGACGAGGTGCAGTACCTCTGTGGCAACTGAACCCTCAGGGGCGCCACACATTGATTTATGGTCCTGATGGTGCTGGTGTGTTTGTGGCAAGATATATTCTTGCATCAAACACACCAATGCCTTGTGGAAAACAGTGATTGCTTTTTCAACTGCTGTCTTGATCCTGTTTTCACTCTTGCACCAGATGATACTGTTGTTTTGGCTGCTACATATATTCTAGCAGGAAACATAACAGTGTCCTCAGGATCAACAGTGACTGCATTGTGTCTACAATTTATTTGTGCTGCAGCATTGACTGTTTGCAAAGTTCTATCAGGTATGTGTGCTGATAATTATCTTGCCTTCAGTGCATTGTCTAACGTTTTTTTTTTTTTCCCAACAGTGAACAAAATCCACACACGTTGGCGCTCGATGAAGGACCGCTTCAACACTGATGTTCGTGCAGAGGGACAGGTTTGCAGTGGTTCAGCAGCAAGGCGCAGAAGAAAGTACCGCTATCATCGCGAGTTGGCTTTCCTGAGAACGGTCCTTGCCAGCAGAGCGTAAGGTTTTTTTTTTTATTACTATGTGCTTTTCTATTCCACAGCTGATGCTTCTTGTTAATGCATGATACTAATGTTTTCCCTTTCTTTCCACAGCACTTGGAGCAGCACCCTGCAACCTGTCCCGGGAGCGGTTCTTCATCGATTGACCTCGGACCCGTCCCAGCCATCTGAAAGCCAGGTCCATCAGGTGTTCCCCTGTCCCAGGTCTCTGTCACTGGTTATGCGGGCACTACCCACCAGCGGCAGAGGGCCTTGGACAGGAATGTCATGCCCGAGTTCATGCACTTGAGCGAGGCCTTTTGTGATGACCAGGAAGGTTACGTCTGAGAGTGGACCCTCTGGATCGCGGCACTGGAGCTCCCGGGGGCGAACGCGCCAGGTGCTGCCGACCCCTATACAGGGGCCGTTAGGGGCAGACCCTTGGAAGACAGATGCCGCGACTGCTAGAACCAAGAGGGGCAGCTCATAGGACTGAGTGAGAGGTATAGGACAGAGAATAGAATGCAGAACGGAGTATAGATCGGTGACACGGAGTACTGGGTGCTGGAGTACAGGACTGGGTATTGGAGTACAGGACAGAGACACGGGGGCCAGGACTGAGCACTGGAGTGTAGGACAGAGACACGGAGTACAGGACTGGGCACTGGAGTACAGGACGGAGGCACGGAGTACAGGACTGGGTACAGGAGTACAGGATGGAGACACGGAGTACAGGACGGAGGCACGGGGTACAGGATGGAGGCACGGAGTACAGGACGGGGCACTGGAGTACAGGACGGAGGCACGGAGTACAGGACGGGTCACTGGAGTACAGGACGGAGAGTGAAAAGGGGGAACCCCTAAACACTTGGCCAGGATATCGCACGGGAAAGGCACACGATAATCAGGCGTCTCCACCATGTTGGAGACGCCTGATATACCCCATGCTGCCAGCTGATTGGGTGCTCAGGCTTCTGGGCGGGCGCTGCAGGGTTAAGAAACCTGCAGGGCGCGCGCCCGCGGTCTAAGGCGCCCGCATGAAACAGGCACGCGTCGGGCAGAGGCAGAGGGGAACGAGGAGGAGGAGGCGGACACAGGGCGGCGTGGCAGGCACCGGTCAGTATAGGCGGCGGCGGCTACCGCCGCCGACGTGACAGTACCCCCCTCTACGTCTCCCCCTCCTGAGGTTGGAAAAAACCCTCCTTAAAAGAAGAGGAGCATTAACATTCTCCTTCGGCTCCCAGGACCTCTCCTCGGGGCCAAAACCCTTCCAATCAATGAGGTAGAGGGTACGCCCCCGAACTTTTTTCACGGCAAGAATTTCTTTCACCTCAAAGATGTCATCGGCCCCTACTGGCTGAGGGGAAGGAGGTGGGGCTGAGCGGTACCGATTCAGAACCACAGGTTTGAGGAGCGAGACATGGAAGGCGTTAGGGACCCGAAGCGAAGCCGGCAACTTCAATTTATAAGCCACGTTGTTAATGCGTCCCAAAACCTGAAACGGACTGATGTACCGAGGACCCAGTTTGTAAGAAGATATCTTCAAGCGGATATATTTAGTCGACAGCCAAACTTTGTCGCCAGGTTGGTATGGCGGAAGATCCCTGCGCCTCTTGTCTGCATGTCTCTTAATCCGGATACTGGATCTTTCAAGTGCCTCTCTGGTCTCCTTCCAGACTTGAGAAAATTCGGTAGCGAGGGCATCTGCTGCGGGAACACCAGAAGGCGTAGAAAGAGGTGGTGGAACACCAGGGTTCTGGCCAGAAACCACGAAGAACGGCGTTTTAGTGGTGGACTCATTAGGATGATTGTTGTGGGCGAACTCTGCCCACGGCAGAAGAGACACCCAGTTGTCTTGATGGGCGTTAGAGAAGTGATGCAGGTAGGCTGTTAATACTTGATTGATCCGTTCCACTTGCCCATTGGACTGATAAGCCGAGAAGTTCAGAGATATACCCAAGAGCTTGCTAAGTGCTCTCCAGAAGCTGGAGGTAAACTGGACCCCTCGATCGGAGACAATTTGTTGAGGGAGTCCGTGAAGCTTAAAGATCTGGTGTATGAAGACCTTGGCCAGCTCAGATGCCATATGTAACCCAGGCAGCGGGATGAGATGGGCCATTTTGGAGAAGCGATTGACCACTGCTAAGATGGTAGTGCACCCGGAAGAGCGTGGTAGATCGGTAGTGAAATCCATACCAATCTGTCGCCAAGGGGCTTCAGGAGGGGGCAGCGGGTGGAGCAGACTAGACGGCAGACTTCTTGGTACCTTGTTTAGAGCGCAGGTCGTGCAGGAGGCTATAAAATCGGTCACATCTTGGCAGAGGGATGGCCACCAGTAGTAGCGCGAAAGAAGGCTGAGGGTTTTCTTGACCCCGACGTGACCCGCAACCTTGGAGGAATGCCCCCAGTCCAGGACTTCCGACCTCTTATTCTGTGGGACGAAGGTCTTGCCTGGCGGAATGGGAGAGAGCGTCATGGGCGCCATGGTGATAACTTTGGCAGGCTCAATGATGTGAGACGAACCCTCCTCAACCTCAGGTGACTGTAGGGACCTGGTTAGAGCGTCTGCCTTGATGTTTCTGTCCCCAGGTCGAAAATGAAGTTTGAAGTCAAACCGGGAGAAATATAGCGACCACCTGGCTTGCCTGGAGTTGAGCCTTTGCGCAGACTGAAGATACGCCAAATTCTTGTGGTCGGTGAAGATTATGAATGGATGGACTGCCCCCTCCAAAAGATACCGCCACTCCTCCAAAGCCATCTTAATGGCTAGTAGTTCCCGGTCTCCAATTGAATAGTTGCATTCTGCGGGAGAGAATGATTTAGAGAAGTACCCACAAGGCACCATTTGACCAGAAGTTGTCCGCTGAGAAAGGACCGCTCCCGCACCAGTAGAGGAGGCATCCACTTCCAGGATGAAGGGCCTAGTGGCTAACGGCCGGTGTAAAATCGGAGCGGTAGCAAAGGACTGTTTCAAGGCAAGAAAGGCCTCTTCAGCTTCTGGAGTCCAGACATTTGGTTTGGTCCCTTTCCGGGTCAAAGCGGAGATGGGCTTGGTCACCGAGGAGAAGAAGGGAATGAACTGTCTGTAATAGTTCGTGAAACCTAGGAATCGTTGGATGGCTTTTATTCCAACCAGACGTGGCCATTTGAGCACAGCAGACAATTTTTCGGGGTCCATCTTCACTCCGGAGTCCGTGATGATATACCCTAGGAAGGGCAATGAGGTTTGCTTGAACACACATTTTTCTAATTTTGCGTAGAGTCTGTTCTCCCGAAGACGTTGCAGAACCAGGCGAACATTCTTCCTGTGAGTGGATAAGTTGGATGAAAAGATGAGTATATCATCTAGATATACTACGACACAGGAGTAGAGTAGGTCTCGAAAGATCTCATTAACGAATTCCTGGAACACCGCCGGGGAATTACAGAGACCAAAAGGCATAACCAAATACTCGTAATGGTCATCTCGAGTATTGAAGGCCATCTTCCATTCATCCCCGGCACGGATTCGGATCAAATTATAGGCACCCCGCAGATCCAATTTGGTAAAGATCCGGGCCCCTCTCAAGCGGTCAAAGAGTTCTGGGATCAGCGGAAGGGGATACCTATTTTTGACTGTGATACTGTTCAGGCCACGATAGTCAATACATGGCCGAAGGGATCCATCTTTCTTCCCGATGAAAAAGAACCCTGCTCCAGCAGGGGAGGATGACTTCTGAATAAAACCCCGAGCTAAGTTTTCCTGGATGTATTCGGATATGGCCGCGGTCTCTGCCGGGGACAGAGGATAAGTTCTTCCCCTGGGAGGAGTCGCTCCTGATGCTCAATTGGGCAATCATAGGCACGATGCGGTGGCAGTGTCTCAGCCTCCTTGCTGAAGACGCCGGCGTACAAGTAGTAAGCCGTAGGAAGCCCCGGAAGGACGGTGGGAGCTTGCAGCGGACTTGGGCGAGATACCGGCAACAGACAATGTTCATGGCAGAAGTGTCCCCAACGGAGGATCTCCCCGGAATGCCAGTCTAGAACGGGCTCATGTAGATGAAGCCAGGGTAAGCCGAGGAGCACGGCGTGGGATAAACTGGGCAAAACATAAAAGGCGATTTTTTTCTCGGTGAAGAGCTCCAACTTGTAGCTCCACCTCGACAGTAACCATGGTGATGGGTTCAGGTAGTGGTTTGCCATCCACAGAGGCGATGGACCGTGGATTCTCTAGCGTAACAACCGGAATCCGGAACTGGTCCAATTCTTTGAGCCAGATGAAGTTGCCCACGGCACCCGAGTCCACATACGCCTCCACAGATCTGCGCTCCTGACCTAAAACAATTAAAGCCGAAATGGTAAGGGGCTGAGAGGAATCGGTGTCACCTAGGAAGGCCTCTCTTACCTGGCCTAGGCGGAGGCGTTTCCCAGCCGCACTGGGCAAGTACGCACAAAATGATTGGCCCCACCACAATAAAGACATAGGCCCTGCGTCCTTCTCTCCCTGCGTTCTTGCTAGGACAACTTTACTCGGTCCACTTGCATGGGCTCGGGAAGGGGATTACTAGAAGACGCCGAGGAGCGGGGGATGGGCGCTTGATATAGCCTAAAAGATCTCTTCTCCCTAACTGACTCCCGGGTGCGTTCCTGAAACCGAAAATCTATACCGGTAGCTAGGGATATAAGATCCTCCAGAGTGGTAGGGGTTTCTCGGCCGGCAAGCTCATCTTTTATTTTACCGGAGAGTCCCCTCCAAAAGGCCCCAACCAAAGCCTCATTATTCCACCCCAGTTCCGAGGACAGTGTCTGGAAGCGGATAGCATACTGTCCTACGGTGAGAGAACCTTGGCGAAGATTGAAAAGAGCCTCAGTGGTGGAAGCCACCCGACCAGGTTCATCAAATACCCTGCGAAAGGTATCTAGAAAGTTATGGATGCTTGATACCACCGGGTCATCTCTCTCTCACAAGGGGTTTACCCACGCTAAGGCCTCCCCCTCAAGATGGGACACAATGAAAGCTACCTTGGCTCGATCAGAGTGGTATTGCTGAGGCAGAAGCTCGAAGTGAAGACGGCACTGATTCAAAAGCCCTAGACACAACTTGGGGTCGCCATTATACCTGGGAGGTTTCCCCTGGCGTGGCGGCGGATGGGATAGGGGATCCCGGGGTAGGGCTGAAGCGGCAACAGAGGATTGTAGGGACTGGAGTCGGTCGTCCACGGACGCCATGTAGCTCAGAATATGGGACTGGGCATCACGCTGCTGCGCGAGCTCCTGCTGGAGTCCCACTAGCAATGGGGCGTTCCCCGGATCAGTAGTTTGTAAAGCGGAAAGGCGGGTGTCCATGGATTTCATAAAGGATGTTATCCTGGTTTGATTCTCATGCAAAAAGAGCAATTCTTTTTGGGTGGCCGCCGAGGCGCTAGCAGGGTCCATGGCCTGATTATGCTGTATCATAGAATGGTAGAGTTGGAAGGGACCTCCTGGGCCATCTGGTCCAACCCCCTGCTCAAAGCAGGATTCGCTAAATCATCCCAGTTAGATGTCTGTCCAGCCTCTGTTTGAAGACTTCCATTGAAGGAGAACTCACCACTTCTCGTGGCAGCCTGTTCCACTCATTGATCACTCTAACTGTCAAAAAGTTTTTTCTAATATCTAATCTGTGTCTCCTCCCATTCAGCTTCATCCCATTGCTTCTAGTCTTTCCTTGTGCAAATGAGAATAAAGTTGATCCTTCTACAATGTGACAGCCCTTTAGATATTTGTAGACAGCTATTAAGTCTCCTCTCAGTCTTCTCTTTTGCAAACTAAACATTCCCAAATCCTGCAACCTTTCCTCATAAGACAGGGTTTGCAGACCGGTCACCATTCTGGTCGCTCTTTTCTGAACTTGCTCCAGTTTGTTGATGTCTTTTTTAAAATGTGGTGCCCAAAATTGGACACAATATTCCAGATGAGGTCTGACCAAAGAGGAGTAGAGGGAAATAATTACTTCACGTGATCTAGACTGTATGCTTCTGTTAATACATCCTAGAATTGCATTTGCCTTTTTTGCTGCTGCATCACACTGTTGACTCATATTCAGTCTGTGATCTATTAGTATACCCAAGTCTTTTTCACATGTGCTGTCACTTAGCCCTATTCCTCCCATTCTATATATGCTTTTTTCATTTTTATTGCCCAGATGTAGTACCTTGCATTTCTCCCTGTTAAAAACCATTCTGTTAGTTGCTGCCCACTTCTCCAGTTTATTTAAATCTTTATGAATCCTCTCTCTCTCTTCTCTAGTATTGTGACTGTGACGACCAGGAAGGTTACGTCTGAGAGTGGACCCTCTGGATCGCGGCACTGGAGCTCCCGGGGGCGAGCGCGCCAGGTGGTGCCGACCCCTATACAGGGGCCGTTAGGGGCAGACCCTCGGAAGACAAATGCCGCGACTGCTAGAACCAAGAGGGGCGGCTCAAAGGACTGAGTGAGAGGTACAGGACAGAGAATGGAATGCAGAACGGAGTATAGAACGGTGACACGGAGTACTGGGTGCTGGAGTACAGGACTGGGTACTGGAGTACAGGACAGAGACACGGGGGCCAGGACTGAGCACTGGAGTGTAGGACAGAGACACGGAGTACAGGACTGGGCACTGGAGTACAGGACGGAGGCACGGAGTACAGGACTGGGTACAGGAGTACAGGACGGAGACACGGAGTACAGGACGGAGGCACGGGGTACAGGATGGAGGCACGGAGCACAGGACGGGGCACTGGAGTACAGGATGGAGGCACGGAGTACAGGACAGAGGCACGGAGTACAGTACGGGGCACTGGAGTACAGGACAGAGAGTGAAAAGGGGGAACCCCTAAACACTTGGCCAGTATATCGCACAGGAAAGGCACACGATAATCAGGCATCTACACCATGTTGGAGACGCCTGATATACCCCATGCTGCCGGCTGATTGGGCGCTCAGGCTTCTGGGCGGGCGCTGCAGGGTTAAGAAACCTGCAGGGCACGCGCCCGCGGCCTAAGGCGCCCGCATGAAGCAGGCACGCGCCAGGCAGAGGCAGAGGGGAACGAGGAGGAGGAGGCGGACACAGTGCGGCGTGGCAGGCGCCGGGGACGTGACACCTTCAGGGCAGCCTCAAGGCGCTGTCCGCCAGAATGGAAAGTGGTTTTTCCCTTATGGAACGTGGTTTTAACCACATGGAACATCGCTTCCACTCTGTTGACCAGCGCCTTGACCGTCTGGAGGCCGACCTCAAATAGACCAGCGCACCATTTTTTCAGTAAAATTGAACAGGGCATAGCGGAACACCTTAGCCCTGAGCAACAGCTGTGTGTTACAGGCCTGCAACACTGCTTACTTGCAGGCTATGCAGCAGAATCGGTATATTCAGCAGTCAGTGGTGTCATTTCCAACAGTTCCACCGCTGACTTGCTACACCTCCCTACCGACTTCTGCTGCATACCACTGCATGGCCACCTGCATTCCCAGCGAAGTCGGACACCACTACACCACCCCAAGTCTGAGTGCTGCTGGACACTCCTCCGCCACCACCACTATGTCAAGCGCTGCTCCTGTATGGAGCACCACCATCGCCACAGCACCACCAGCTTGGAGCCAAGCCACCACAGAACCTGCTTGGACCACCGACACCACCAGTCAACATCAAAAGAGCACCGCCAGCACTCCTCAGCAAAAGAGCACCGCCAGCACTCCTCAGCAAAAGAGCACCACCAGCACTCCTCAGCAAAAGAGCACCACCAGCACTCCTCTGCAAAAGAGCACCGCCAGCACTCCTCATCAAAGGATCACCGCCAGCACTCCTCATCAAAGGAGCACCGCCAGCACTCCTCATCAAAGGAGCACCACCAGCACTCCTCATCCAAAGAACACCACCACCAATTCTCCTCCTCGTAGTCCCGCCAGAACTTCTGCTCAGATCCCAGACAGGCAGCCTCCTTCTAGGAGCACCGACAAGACAGCATCTCCAAGGATCACGGCCACCGCCACTTCTTTGAGCACCGACCTAACTTTGTCCCCTTCTAGGAGCACCGCCACTGCCACTTCTAGGAGCACCGCCACCGCCACCACAGAGCAGCAAATTGGTGACCCGCATTCCATCTTTTTCAGGGCAATGCCACGGTCCACCATCACCAAGCGGTCGAGCAAAGTACGGCGGTCACGCAGTGCAAGTCGGTCCAGGCAGGATACTCCTGCGCCAAAGAAAAGAAAAACAAAAACTCTGCTCGTCCATCCACCCTCTCCTCCTAATGTGTCTCAACCTGCCTCCATGTCCATTCCAGAGCTCCCTTCCCCCAGTACTTTCGTCGCCCCTTCTCCTAGAACCCCTTCCTCAACCTCCAGTTGTTCCTCGTCTGTCCACACCCCCAAAGTATCCCAAGCTTCCCCCAAACGTCATTCCTAATAAAACTTTTTTTTATTTTAGTTTTTGTGAAAAAATAAATGTGCAATTGTGTTGTCCAAAAAAGCAAACCAATCTACATGACTTGTCTTTTCCAGAGCAGTCTCTACATTCTTGTAATATTGCACAGAGTGGATCCAGCAGGGTTCCCCAACTCCAGTCCTCAAGGGCCCCCAACAGATCATGTTGTATGGAATCCTTTTTTTTTGGCTCTTGTGAAACAGTTATCAATGGAGCTATGGAATTCAGTACAACATGATCTGTTGGTGGACCTTGAGGACTGAAGTTGGGGAACCCTGCTGGATCCAGTCTGTGCAATATTACACGAATGTAGAGAGTGATGCGGAAAAGACAAGTCAGAATTTGTCCTATACTCACAGAAGAAACATCAGTAATGGAGATATCTGGTGTATTGCACACACTGAATTGAGCAGGGTTCCCCAACTCCAGTCTTCAAGTCCAACAAACAAATCATGTTTTAAGTAATTCCATTACTCTGGTGATAACAGTATCACCTGAGGGAAAAAAAATTACATCCTTAAAACATGATCTGTTGGTTGACATTTAGGAATAGATTTTGGAAACCCTGGCATAGAGGATGGTGTTGAGTGCAAGGCATATCTATTACCTTGCATTTGTTGTACAGTCCTCATTTAACTATTAGAGAAAAGGCAAGGAACTATAGATATACCTTGTAATTAACCACATACTCTTATTACGTGTGTGCTGAAGAAACTGATTAATGATGGTGAAAATAAATGTTACATATACTTCACAAATACCCTGACCTTGGATCATTATAACACCTGGGCAGGTCAAAACACATGAGTTTGAACCTGCAGCGTTGCTTAATTCTCCATATATTTTGCAGATGATTATAGTGATGCTGCAGTTTAATCTGTATTGTAATGCCCATTTGTGTTTTATTATCTCCACAATCGCTGTTAATTGAACACAGACTGTAGAGATTATAAAGGTAATACAACTTGTGTGTGTATGTATAGTTACCTACTCAGGAGTATTAGTGAATTCATGATGCACAAAACACAGCATCATAAATTCACTGATTCACCTGGCTACTTGCTAATGGTATTGGGAGTGTAAAAACAGAGAATGCACTCAGTACAGGTATCAAAACAGTTTTTTTATTAACATACCAACAACAGGTATCAACAAAACAGTTTTTTTATTAACATACCAACAATACAATTTTTTTACACCATTTGCTCTTGCCATTCCACCCGTCCTAAATCTGAGTTGAAGTAGGCCGCAAATTGGTCCCTCATTTAGCCAAATTCAACGGATGACCTGAGAGGGTGCTGTGTAAATTCAGGCAATGGATTAGGAGCAACATCATCAAGATCTAAGTTCGGGTGCTCTCGAGCAATTACAAAATTATGGAGAACAACACAGGCCTTTACCAGCTCATCCACTGTTTCCAGTTTCAGATTAATAGTTGTGCCATGAATGCGCCATCTAGATACAAGTATACCAAAGGCACACTCTACTGTTCTCCTGGCCCTGGTGAGCCTGTAATTGAAAACTCTTTTGTTGTGCTCCAAGTCCCGGCTGGAGTAGGGCTTGAGCAGGTTTTGGCACATCTGGAATGCTTCATCACAAACCTTTACAAAGGACTGTGGCGGAGCTTCGGTGTGGGGAAGAGGCCGTGGCATGGGGAAATTGAAGTGGTTGCCATACAACCTCCTGCCCATGTCTGAGTTCTTAAAAGCCTGGGAGTCATTTCCACGGCCAAATGCCCCAATGTCCACTGCAATAAACATACAATCTGCATCCGCACTGGCCATTAGTACAATAGAAAAGTACTTTTTATAGTTGTAGTACTCAGAGCCTGTTCTTTTGGGCTTGATAATCCGGATGTGTTTCCCATCCACCTCTCCCAAACAGTTAGGGAAATTGCAGACAGTCGAGAATCTTTCGGCGATTTCCAACCACTTTTCTGCAGTTGGGAGCCATGAATTCTGGACAAAGAACGTACCACAAAGCCCGGCAGGTACAATTCCAGACAATGTGGAGATTCCAATCCAGTACTGGAAGTGCAGTGAAGAGAGGGTCTCTCCAGTAGCCAGGAATCTGTGACACAAAGAAAAAAACAAAAGTTAATATTTGTGTTTAGGGATTTTTGTACACACGTAAAAATAATAAAAAAAAATTATATATCTGCAGCCTTTTGTTCAATACATGCCATAAAAAAATTACCGCTGCCTTTTGTTAACTACATGGCAGAACTATAATTCTGCCAGATTTGGAAGAGTACATGTCACAACCAATAAAATTCTGCAGGCATTGGCTTTGCAAAACTACGTACCTTAATGTGACCAGGAGCTGTTTCTCAGGAGTAATCGCACACCGGAGCTGCGTGTCCTATCTCCGGATGACTTCTTCTACCTGACCAAGCAAATAGTTAAAGGTTTCTTGGGTCATCCGGGTATAATCCGTCAATTTCTCCGGGTTTCCCTGGAGCTTGCTGTGTGTGTGGTACACTCCACGGCTCTCCCAGAGTTCAATAATGGGATGTATCCACAAATGCCGCCGCTGCCATCTTCGCTGCCTCTCTCTCTCCCTCTGTTCATGGCAAGCAACTGCATAAGCCTGAGCCATCCTCATGTCCAGATCCAAGTCAAAGTAAAAACTCTTCCAGCGCAGATCCATGTTTCTCAAGTCAAATGCAAGCAAATGTGAAGAATTCAGCTGTAAACAGGGTCTATATAAAGAAGTTCCATAAGACACGCCCACTGCTATCCCATTGGTGGAGTGTGTTGCAAGAATTTTTCAAGGATTTTTTCTCCTGTGAAGTGACACCATTGCACATAAAAAATGCAAACGCATGAAAAACGCTTATAAACGCATAAGAACGCTATGATTTTTTGTCGTTATGCGCACAATAATGCTGCAAAAAAATGCAGCGTTTGCATATGTGGTGCCCCTGAGGCTCAGTCGCCACAGAGGTACTGCACATCCTCCTGAGGTGTGGTATCCCACCATCCAGGTAAGGTGGAGACTCCTGACCACGCTCCAACACCTGCACCCCACACCACAAAGTAGTGTAGCAAAGCACCTTTGGTGGCTCCCTGCTTGGAGTATAGCAAAGCACCCATTGGTGGCTCCCTGCTTGGAACACAAAATGTGCTGGGAGGTGGGTGGAGTTAGTTTACATTGCAAGGAGTGGGAAGAGTTGAGTTTTAGAGGTCAGTTGGTTAGAGAGCTGGAGAGAAGAAGATCCCCGGAGAGAGGGATGGATGGATGGAAGTGCTGCAGCAGATCCCAGTGACCTGGGTCTGCTGGCACGGGAGAGGAAGAGAGAGCGCAATGTAGCCTGAAAGCCTGATTCTCCATAGAAGGAAAGATTAGTACGGAACGTGAGGAGTAAAAGGGAACAGAGGACGTGGGTTAGAAGAGAACCCTTCCTAGAAGTTCTAAGCGCAAGGCCGGGGCCCGGTCTCCGAGGTTGTATGGATACTAATGGTCCTGCAGCAGACACCGGAGGAATAGAAGTAGTGACCACTTTATTCCCACACAAGACTTGGGGGCACAACAGCAACTGGATAGTGAGCCGGGACTTAGTAGCAAGGAGTCCCCAAAGCAGGCTACAGCTGTCTGCCGTACAAGGAGAGTTCATAAGAACATTGGACAGGAGGAACTCCAGTGTAACTCAGTACTAGGAGTACTTCACTTAAGGCGCTATAAGAGGAGACGTTCAGAAAGACACGTGTTGGCGGAGTGTTGGAAAGAAGTATTCCATCTGGCCTGGAGGTTGACTGAGTCCCTGACCCGGAGGACATGGCACAGAGGCAGGCACCTGTTTGTACAACAGACTGTGAGTAAAGCTTTGGAACTACATGCCCTGGTGTTCTCCACTTATTCCTGCGCCAACCTGTTCAGCACTGCTGCATCCTCTGCACCTGACACTACACCATCTACGTGTCACTTCACCTACACTGCCCTGGGACTACAGCCCTGCCTGTGGAGGGCTATAACATCATTGCTGCGCCACACCATCTGTCCCAGAGGATCTGTCTGCAGCGTCGGCTTACATCTCCATTGCCGAACACCACAGGTGGCGTCACTTATAAACTTTCACTACCACAAGCACACTGAAACAACCCCCTTTTATAATGGGCACCCAGGGCCACGGGCCGGGTCACCGCTGCCGTGACATCTCCCAATGAAGCTCATCGGGCCCGGTACCGAGTACCCCACAGCCCTGGATGTGAGGGCGTCCCACATGCGCTTTTGACATGCGTTTCTTGTGCGCTCTGTATGCTGTGCAAAAAGGCGCAAGTGTGATACTAGCCTAAGTTGTAGAAGTTAGAAGTTAGCTGGGCTCAAGGACATGTATGTGCTCCTCCATAGCAGACAGGAGAGAGCCTGACACTGGAGAACAGAGAACAGAGGCACAAGTCAGTGATGCTGACAGCCCAGCAGCTCAGTGTGTGAAGGTAGAAGATAATCCTAAAGCTGTACCATGTCTGCAGACCCCCTGGGTTACCAGGAGATGTCCGTTATTGCCTGACCTAATCCACAGAAGGATCCTGCAATCTGTTCTCTGTGTCCCAGTCATCTCGACCAAGCTGGATCCAAGTGTAATCTCAGACCTGCTACATCAAGGATTGAGTAGCTGCTGCTGGTTACACTGTTGAGGAGTTTATAACAGAACAAACTACTCTTTGTAACCACAGTGTAATGACCGGAGGTCTGAATAAGATCCAGTGGGTCACAAACCGAGACTGAGGCAGAAATCCCAAAAGAGTCTTTACTCAAACAGCAGATAAAGTAGAACTTAGAATATGGAAGAAACAGATTGAATACCCTTATACAGTACACTCAGCTAGAGCTGAAATCACTATGCCAATCCAAGGTTCCCTTAAGAGTGTATTATACAGGGATTTGAAATAAATTTACCAATCAAAAAGGTCAATCCAGGTACTCAGACAACAGGTGTAAATCGAATGTAGTGATATCAAGTGACCCCCTGGAATGGCACACTGAGTATAACCTATACAAACCTACAATAACCATACATATAAATACAGTGCCTTGCGAAAGTATTCGGCCCCCTGGAACTTTTTAACCTTTTCCCACATATCATGCTTCAAACATAAAGATACCAAATGTTAATTTTTGGTGAAGAATCAACAACAAGTGGGACACAATTGTGAAGTTGAACAAAATTTATTGGTTATTTTAAATTTTTGTGGAAATTCAAAAACTGAAAAGTGGGGCGTGCAATATTATTCGGCCCCTTTAACTTAATACTTTGTTGTGCCACCTTTTGCTGCGATTACAGCTGCAAGTCACTTTGGGTATGTCTCTATCAGTTTTGTACATCAAGAGACTGAAATTCTTGCCCATTCTTCCTTGGCAAACAGCTCGATCTCAGTGAGTTTTGATGGAGATCGTTTGTGAACAGCAGTTTTCAGCTCTTTCCACAGATTCTCGATTAGATTCAAGTCTGGACTTTGACTTGGCTATTCTAACACCTAGATATGTGTTAAGGTCCTTAACCGCTTCAACTAGGGATACCCAGGTATCTAAGACTATGGTACCTTTATCCTGAGGTGAGTCTCCTCTCAGGCATATAGATTGCATAGGCTGCAGTTAGTCCCAAATATTCGGCACCAATCAGTTGCAGCAACACAAGGTTCCTTGTCTTGTCCCAAATGCCGGGGACTTATAGTTCTGTAGCCTCAAGATGCCGTCTCTCCTCCTGTAGTTCTCACGAATTCTCCTAAAAGCAATACGACTGCTTCTGTATAAAATGTCTGTCCAGTATTGCTTCTCAGCTCATCACAACAGGGACTCCACAGAGCTCCACAGTCACACAGCTCTTAGGATCGCTCCGTCTTTGTTCCACAGCAAGGTCTCAGGCTCCCAAGATGAAGGGATGCAGTACACAGTCCCTTACAGCGTTCAATCTCTTTGCTTCTCACAAGCTGCTCCACACACAATGTCTCTCAGGGCAGTCTCTCTTCTCCTTCTGGAAGCTTCCCTTACAGCTCTAGACAGCCGACACTAGGCCTCACCCAGTAACACACACAGCACCTGCTCTTAGCTGCAGCAGGCAAGCACCACAGGGTCCTAGTGCTCTCCTGATGTAATCACAATTCACCCTCTTACAACAGGACTGTAAGCCAACACATCAATAGCTCCAGCAGTCCAGAAGCACAATCCATACAGTCTTTAACCAGCTCGAACATTGAGTCATCCGTTTCCTTCCCTCCCCTTTTATGAAAAAAAGTCCCTTTAAATTGCACAATCCTGCCTTGGTGTCAGGCTCGCAGTCCCTGTGGAATGTGCACAGTCCATAAGAGCAGAAAGGGTTTGAGACTCTTACATGGTTCACAGTCCCACAATCCAGCAAGGGTTGTACAATGTGTATAAGTACAAACTGGGCAGAAGCCCAAGCCAGCTCACCAAACTGCCACAGGTGGAGGTAACAAGAAGCAAAAGGATTGACGTTCCAACAATTTTTTTATGATCATGATCAGAAACACATAAAAAGTCAGCTTGTTTTTTGCAGAGTACACCTTCTTTTAAACCATCAGCAATGATTTGATTAATTTCTTCACAAAAATTGAGAGTAGGATTATGTGTCAATCTTTCATAAGTTTCCTCATCCGACAATAATTCCAACATTTTCTCTGATAATCTACAGAATCAAGTACTAGTACTATTCCACCTTTATCACTTCCTCTAATGACAATATTCTGTGTGTAAATCAACTGGGAGGAGGGAAAAACATAAACCTTCAGCCATTCCAGCCAACATCTGGGACTTCCCAGCACATTTAGGGCCTTTTGCCCTCTGAAATACAAAACAGTTCATCTGGTGGAACCTTCAAGGCCGCCTTTTCACTTACACCCACCATTTTTGATTCAGGCAACTGCGTTATCGCCTTCTTCTTTAGAGGTGTTTGGGGATTGCCTCCTTCTGCTCCCTGGAGCCCGGTTACTAGATACTTGGGCAGGAAGTGACCTGTCTTCGGGTAGTGCCAGAATCAACGACATGTACAAATGATCTACAGCTCCCTGTGTCACCTTCTCCCTCATAGGATAGGTGTCGTGATCTGCTTAGTTCATGGGATTAGGTAGTTCAGAGGTTAATCTGGAAGGCTTTACTCTGAGATTCAGGGAGGCTTTTTATAGCCTCATTGTGGGCTCAATCCTCATCGCTTATACTCAGATCCTTGGCCGAGTGTTTGTGACCCTGGTGTGCTTTGTGACTGTGATACTTTATGCTTGTTTGGTTTTGATCCGGTTCTGTCCCTGTTACGAGTTCTGCCTGTTCCTTTTGTACTGCTCTGCTATTCCCGTGTATGACTCTTTTGCCTTGGACCTGACTACTCTCTGACTGCCTCCCTTGTGCTGCATTGCTATCTCTATGTATGACTCATTGCTTACGTTCTGATTATTCTCTGCTTGCCCCTCCGGTACCGCGCCGCCATCTCTGTGTATGACCCCCCCGTTTGTCTGACCTGAGTTTCCTGTTATGAATTGAGTGACCGTAGGAGGCAAAAGCAGAAATACAAGCTAAGGCTAGTTTCACACTTGCTTTTTTTTGCAGCGCGTTTTTCCTGCAAAAAAACGCATTAAAAAAACGCATACAAATGCATACAAACGCTGCGTTTTTTTCAAGCATTTTTATGCGCATGCAGGAAAAAAACGCGTTTTTGCGCGTTTGTATGCGTTTTTTGTGCGTTTGCGTTTTTTTACAGATTTTGGAAAAACCCCACAAAAATGAAAAAACAACCATTCAACAACACACAAGACCAATGGGACTTCATTGTGGGTGTGGTATGTTAATATATAGACCCTGTCTACAGTATTCTTCACATTTGCTTGATTCTTCTCGTGACCATGGATCTGCGCTGGAAGAGTTTTCACTTCAACTTGGATTTGGACATCGCGATGGCTCAGGCGTATGCAGTTGCTTGCCATGAACAAAGGAAGAGAGAGAGGCAGCGAAGACGGTGGCGTATGTGGATACATCCGATTGTTGAACTCCGGGAGAGCCGTGGGGCATACCACACCCTCTACAGCGAGCTACAGGCAAACCCGGAGAAATTTACAGATTATATCAGGATGTCCCACGAAAGTTTCATGGATTTGCTTGCTCGTGTCCAACAATCCATCCGGAGACAGGACACACAGCTCCGTCGTGCGATTCCTCCTGAGGAACGGCTACTGGTGACATTACGGTATGTTTTAAAAACCAAGGGGTGCGGTCTGATGTTTTTTTTTTAAATTTAGTATTCAAAACCTTGGGTAATTAGTTTTCGTGAATGTACTAATATTTTATTTTATAGTTTTTTAAAATAATATACATAAATATTAATTTTACTTCTTTGTCTGTTCACAGATTCCTGGCGACTGGAGAAACCCTATCTTCACTACACTTCCAGTACCGTATTGGAATCTCTACCTTGTCTGGAATTGTTGCTGACACCTGCCGGGCTCTCTGGAATGTTCTTTGCCCAGAATTTATGCCCCTGCCCACCGCTGAAAAGTGGATGGAAATTGCTGACAAATTCTGGACAGTATGCAATTTTCCCAACTGTTTGGGAGCTGTTGATGGTAAACACATACGGATCATCAAACCCCAAAGAACGGGATCTGAGTACTATAATTACAAAAAGTACTTTTCAATAGTACTCATTGCGATTGCGGATGCCGGATGTATGTTTGTAGCAGTGGACATTGGAGCATTTGGCCGTGGTAATGACTCACAGGCTTTTAAAAACTCAGACATGGGCCGGAGGTTGTATGGCAACCAATTTAATTTCCCTATGCCACGGCCTCTTCCTCACACCGAAGCTTCGCCACTGCCCTTTGTAATGGTTGGCGATGAGGCTTTTCAAATGTGCGGAAACTTACTGAAACCCTACTCCAGCCGGGACTTGGACCACACCAAAAAAATATTTAATTACAGGCTGACCAGGGCCAGAAGAACTGTCGAGTGTGCTTTTGGGATTCTTGTTTCCAGATGGCGAATTCTGGGCACGGCCATTAATCTTAAACTTGAAACAGTCGATGAGGTGGTGAAGGCCTGTGTGGTTCTACATAACTTTGTGATGGCTAAAGAGCACCCGACCTTTGAACTGGACGATGATGCTCCTAACCCATTGCCTGAATTCACTCAGCACACTCTCAGGTCATCCGTTGAAGTTGGCCAAATGAGGGACCAATTTGCGGCCTACTTTATTTCTGATGTAGGACGGGTGCACTGGCAAGATGAAATGGTGTAATGTTTTTGTTTGTTTATGGTAATAAAAAACCTTATTTGATACCATTACTGAGTGCACTATATTTTTTAAACTCCAATTTAATAAAAAACTTCCCATGTATAACTGAATTTTTTGATGTTCACACACCTGGGCAGGTAAATACACATATGAGTAGTGTTGAGCATTCCGATACCGCAAGTATCGGGTATCGGCCGATATTAGCGGTATCGGAATTCCGATACTTAATTCCGATACTTTTTTCATATCGGATTCCGGGATCGGAATCGGAATAGGAAGTTCCCATCATGCTATGAGCCTGCTTGCTTTGATTAAGCCAATGGGAATCCTCCGAAGTGTGGGCACATCCTGTTAGGCATGTAGGCATGTTAACTATTGGCATGGCTGTGATTGGCTGCCGAAATGATGTCATGATGCACTATAAAAGCCACCGCAGCCGCCATTTCTGGTCACTCTGCTGTGAATTCAGTTAGGGACAGGCTGCTGTAGAAGACTGTGAGGGACAGTTAGAAATAGCGATTCTAAAAACAATATTGTGCTTTATCCAGGCTACATAAACCACCACTGTAGCTTGCTTTTCCCTAGCAGCGCTGTTTTCACAGCTGTCTGCAAGGGCTGTGTGAGTGCAGCTCACGCTGTGGAGTGGGTCCTGCAGCCACGTCAGGCTGTAGGCCACCCAGTGTGATCACTGCTGCCTCATACATCTTTTATTTTTTGAGCTGCATTTTTTAAATAATTTCAATCTAGTGTGCTTCCATCCGTATCCATATACGTTGGTTGCAAACACTAGTAGTAGACAGCGGAGCCTTTCTGCAGCCTTTCAGTGCTAGTGTCCACTTTGCTGCACTGTTCACGGCTGTCTGAGAGGTCTCTGACTGTGTGTGAGTGCAGCTCACGCTGAGTAGTGTGTCCTGCAGCTACGTCTGGCTGTAGGACGCTCAGCGTGCGTCACTGCCTCACACATATTTTTATTTGAGTGCAGCTCATTTTTTCTTCTATTAGTGTGCATCCATCCGTCTCCATCTACGGTGGTTGCAAACACTATATAGGAGTACACAGCGGAGCCTTTCTGCAGCCTGTCAGTGCCAGTGCCCACTTAGCTGCACTGTTGACGGCTGTCTGAGAGGTCTCTGACTGTGTGTGAGTGCAGCTCACGCTGAGTAGAGTGTCCTGCAGCTACGTCTGGTTGTAGGACGCTCAACGTGCGTCACTGCCTCACACATATTTGTCTCTGAGTGCAGCTCATTTTTTCTTCTCCTATTAGTGTGCATCCATCCGTATCCATCAACATTGGTTGGTTGCAAACACTATATAGGAGTAGATAGAGGAGCCTTTTTTTCTGGCTTGTGCCCTGCCGGCGCAGCCAGATTAGTATTACCCAATTTTTTTGGAGCCTCATCTTTTGCATTGTAGGTTACCTGCCTGCATTGTAATAGCTCCAAAAAGTTGGTGATACTATCAGTTTCAATTCTTTGTTCTCATACTTTGAGTTTGTTTCAAACAAAGAAACCACATAAAAAGTTCACCAAACACTACATTTTGAACTTGTGTAGGCCACATCAGCTCCTATTAAAGTCTAGTCCACACACACACACTTCATAAAATTAGTGTTTCTTGTACCTGTAACCAGCTGTTCAGGAATAAGCACACTAAGGCCCCCCTTTGTCCTTTTTTGCCTATCTTAAGCAGTCTTGCAAGATGAAGAAGGCAGGGAGTAAGGCGCGGGGGCGTGGGCGTGGGCGTGGAGTTTCAGCAGGGAGAGGACGTGGGGATTCTGCAGGGAGAGGACGTGGGGATTCTACAGGTAGAGGACGTGGGGATTCTGGGCCTGCTGCGGGCACCAGTGGATCAGCATCCCCCAGTTTTAGCAGGCAACAGTCCTTTATGCGCAGCTTTGTAGGACCTCAACGTACCCCACTGCTGCGGGAGGAACAAATTGAAGCCGTTGTCGGATGGATGGCAGCTAACGCATCGACTTCAATTACTTCCGCATCCTCTCAGGGTCAGAGCACCGAAGAGCAACCATCTGTCTCTTCACCACCTGCCAAAGTGCCCAGGCAGTCAGAGAGACATGGACAGGAGCCATCACAATCTCTACTTCTGTTCTCGGAATCTGTTGGCTTGGAAAGAGGGGGCCAGCCAAGCAGCATTCCTGAATGTGAAGAAGAGGGAGTATGCAGTGATGCGCAACTTCTTTGTCCCTCTGAATCTGAAGAGGCGAGTGGGCCAGTGCCTATGGTCAGCACACCTCAGTACGCATCAGATGATGACGAGACTCAGTTGCCACTTTCTGGTGCGTACGGTGCTGGCGAGACAACCCCGGAGAAGCAGCTGTTTGAAGAGGGGAGGGAAGATGATGAGGTCCTTGACCCATCATGGCGTGAGCAACAGGAAGGTGGTGGGAGCAGCTCGGAGGAAGAGATTCCCCTACCGGCCAAAACA
This sequence comes from Dendrobates tinctorius, assembly GCF_039654945.1. Classification (NCBI taxonomy): domain Eukaryota; kingdom Metazoa; phylum Chordata; class Amphibia; order Anura; family Dendrobatidae; genus Dendrobates; species Dendrobates tinctorius. The sequence goes on along the minus strand of NW_027361712.1, from coordinate 10,419,148 downwards.
GGAGGCAGAGGGAGGGGGAAGACTTGGTTGCCTGTACCCTCCACTTCGGCACCCGTTAGGAGCATTCCTCCTTCCAAAGGCAAACCGGGCGCTCACAAGAGTTGCAGTGCGTGGTCCTTTTTTGACACAGTTGCAGATGACATTTGCTTTGTCAAATGCAAGCTGTGTCATCAGAGAGTCAAAAGAGGGAGAAATGTCAGCAACCTCAATACCACAAATATGTGGAAACATGTGCGCACCAAGCACGAGTTGGAGTTGCAGAGACACCCTCAAGACGTAGGCCAACGTACAGCACCACCTACCACCTCTTCAGTTCGTGTTGGGCCCTCTTCCTCCAGCTCACACACTGCTGGTTCGGCTTCCTCACAGGATCGCCAAGGAAGAACCTCTGCCACTGTTGTCCGGAGACCCTGTCAGATTCCACCCATAACAGCACGTTCCCATCCATCACAGCCATCGGTAGCACAGGCATGGGATAAAAGGCGCCCTTACTCGGCAAACCATCCCCGAGCACAGTCTCTGAATGCTGGCATTGCCAAACTTCTGGCAGTTGAAATGCTGTCATTCAGGCTGGTGGACACTGACACCTTCCGGGACTTAATGGCATTGGCAGTCCCCCAATACAACGTGCCCAGCCGCTTTTATTTCAGCAGGCGAGCCGTCCCTGCCCTGCAGAAACATGTTGAGGGCAAAATAAAACATGCGCTACTAAACGCCGTTAGTAGCAAGGTCCACCTGACCACCGATGCGTGGACCAGTAACCATGGACAGGGACGATACCTTTCCCTCACTGCCCACTGGGTCAATGTTGTGGAGCCGGGTACGGATCTGGAGAGTGGCGCTGTACGTGTTCTTCCAACGCCACGGATTGCAGGACTCCAGTCTGTACACATAGACTCCTCCTCCTACTCAAGTTCCTCAGAAACAGCAGAGCAGGAGCCTGTTACGACCGATATGAGCACAGCCGTGGCCAAACGTCAACAGGCTGTACTCAAATTAATTTCTTTGGGGAATCGAAGCCACACAGCGCAGGAGCTCTGGAATGCTATCAAGCTGGAGAGCGATGTGTGGTTTGGGCCAGCGAATCTCCAGCCGGGCTTGGTAGTGTGTGACAATGGCCGAAATCTGGTGGCAGCTCTTGGCCTAGGCAACCTCACACACATCCCATGTCTGGCACATGTTCTTAACTTGGTCGTGCAGAGCTTTCTGAGGGACTATCCGGATCTTGATGCACTGTTGCACAAGGTCCGCATAGAGTGCGCTCACTTGCGACGTTCCAGCACGGCAAGATCGCGCCTCGCTGCTCTGCAGCGACGATTTGGCCTTCCAGAACATCGCATCATATGTGACCTACCCACCCGGTGGAATTCAACGTTACATATGTTGGAGCGGTTGTGTGAGCAGCAGGCAGCAGTCATGGAGTACCAGCTGCATCAGGCGCAAACAAGTCGCACTGTGCGCCGTTCACACTTCAGCACCATTGAGTGGGCCTCTATGAAGGACATCTGCCTCGTTTTGCGTGCCTTCGATGAATCCACGCGGATGGCGAGTGCAGATGATGCACTAGTCAGCATGACTGTCCCCCTTATCTGCCTGCTTCAACAAACACTGCAAGCACTAAGGGATGAGGTTTCAGAAGAGGTGGAGGATGAGGAGTCCCAAATGCCATCTGCTTCTGGACAGTCTGCGCTACGTGTTTCCTCACAAAGGCCTAGGCAGGGGACACTTTGTGAGGAGGATGAGGAGGAGTCGATGGAGGAGGAAGACATCTCTCCAGAGGAGGGAGGTACACAAACCTCTACTCAGTATGTACAGCGAGGGTGGGGTGATGCAGAGCAGGTCGAGGTCACGCCTCAAACAGGGGACAGCGGTTCTTTGGCAGTTGGGAGTCTGCAGCACATGGTTGATTTCATGCTGCAGTGCCTGAGAAACGACCGCCGCATCGCCCACATTCTCGTCTCGGCTGATTATTGGGTGTACACCCTCCTAGACCCTCGCTACCGGGACAGCGTACAAAGGCTCATACCAACGTTGAACCGGGAGCGTAAAATGCGGGAGTACGAAGAGTCACTGGTGCAGTCCATAATGTTTTCCATTCCACCCGACAGCATTGTTGCAAGTGCTTTACAAAGCAGCTCTGTGCGTCGAGGCAGTGGAGGAAACTCTGCACAAAGAGGGAGCAGAGGCAGTGCCGCAGCACAAGGCAAGACCACTATGGCCCAAATGTGGCAAAGTTTTGTGTGTCCACCACAATTGTCTACACCATCAGCGACGCCTCGAGTCAGCAGGAGGCAACGCTTCCGTCAGATGGTGTCAGACTACATGTCTTGCCCTGTCGCTGTACTCCCAGATGGCTCTTCCCCCTTCAAGTTTTGGGTCTCTAAGCTGGATACATGGCCAGAGCTTAGCCAGTATGCATTGGAGGTGCTGGCTTGCCCTGCTGCCAGTGTATTATCGGAACGTGTCTTTAGTGCCGCAGGTGGTGTACTAACAGACCGTCGCACGCGACTATCTTCCGATAATGTTGACCGGCTGACTTTTCTGAAAATGAACAAGGCCTGGATCTCCAAAGACTTTGCCATTCCTCTTACAGACTAAATTAGTGGTTGGCAACTGTATCCAGGTCTGCTGGTGTGTTCATTTTTCTACCACCTGAACTATAATCCCTGTGCTTCAACACAGCCAGTTGTCGCTCAGATGTGTCGTCTGCACAGAGAAACACACTAGCTCCTGTGTTACTGGGGTTCAGTAATGCCAGCTGATCCCCTGCTGTGTGGACGGCAGAGTCACCAGCTCCATCAACATTCAAACCACTACTGATTTTTAACCGTGCCCAACTTAGGTCTCTGGCTCCACTGTCTCTACTATTTCCCCTGACCTCCAACCCCGCCATCTACATCTCTGAAGTGGCGTCAGCACAATCTACACTTGTTCCTGTGTTCCTGTGGCTCAGTCCCATCAGTTTATCCCCTGATGTGTGTCCGGCAAGGTCTCCTGCTCTGTCCACATTCCCATAACCAGTAGTGGGAATGAGGACAGAGCTGGCGAACTTGCCGGACAAACATCAGGGGATCAACTGATGGGACTGAGCACCAGTAACACAGGAACAAGTGTAGATTGTGCTGACGCCACTTCAGAGATGTAGCTGGCGGGGTTGGAGGCCAGGGTAAATAGTAGAGACAGTGGAGCCAGAGGCCTAAGTGGAGCATGGTTAGAATCAGTAGTAGTCCACAACCTCCATAAAAACCGCTGCCCATTGGCCTCTGCATGCGGCATGCGTAATCCTGGGCACCAACAGCGTCAGTTGGTGTTCAGAAGTGTCGTCTCCACAGAGCCAAACACATTCGTTCAAGTGTTAGTGGGGTTCAGCACTGACAGCTGTTCCCCTGCTGTGGAGATGGCAAGTCTCCTGCTGCCTTCACCTGCCAAAATCCAGTAGGCCCCAGCCTGCTCCTCGCCTAATCCTGGGCTCCAACAGCGTCAGTTGGTGTTCAGAAGTGTCGTCTCCACAGAGCCAAACACATTCGTTCAAGTGTTAGTGGGGTTCAGCACTGCCAGCTGTTCCCCTGCTGTGGAGATGGCAAGTCTCCTGCTGCCTTCACCTGCCAAAATCCAGTAGGCCCCAGCCTGCTCCTCGCCTAATCCTGGGCTCCAACAGCGTCAGTTGGTGTTCAGAAGTGTCGTCTCCACAGAGCCAAACACATTCGTTCAAGTGTTAGTGGGGTTCAGCACTGCCAGCTGTTCCCCTGCTGTGGAGATGGCAAGTCTCCTGCTGCATTCACCTGCCAAAATCCAGTAGGCCCCAGCCTGCTCCTCGCCTAATCCTGGGCTCCAACAGCGTCAGTTGGTGTTCAGAAGTGTCGTCTCCACAGAACCAAACACATTCGTTCAAGTGTTAGTGGGGTTCAGCACTGCCAGCTGTTCCCCTGCTGTGGAGATGGCAAGTCTCCTGCTGCATTCACCTGCCAAAATCCAGTAGGCCCCAGCCTGCTCCTCGCCTAATCCTGGGCTCCAACAGCGTCAGTTGGTGTTCAGAAGTGTCGTCTCCACAGAACCAAACACATTCGTTCAAGTGTTAGTGGGGTTCAGCACTGCCAGCTGTTCCCCTGCTGTGGAGATGGCAAGTCTCCTGCTGCCTTCACCTGCCAAAATCCAGTAGGCCCCAGCCTGCTCCTCGCCTAATCCTGGGCTCCAACAGCGTCAGTTGGTGTTCAGAAGTGTCGTCTCCACAGAACCAAACACATTCGTTCAAGTGTTAGTGGGGTTCAGCACTGCCAGCTGTTCCCCTGCTGTGGAGATGGCAAGTCTCCTGCTGCCTTCACCTGCCAAAATCCAGTAGGCCCCAGCCTGCTCCTCGCCTAATCCTGGGCTCCAACAGCGTCAGTTGGTGTTCAGAAGTGTCGTCTCCACAGAGCCAAACACATTCGTTCAAGTGTTAGTGGGGTTCAGCACTGCCAGCTGTTCCCCTGCTGTGGAGATGGCAAGTCTCCTGCTGCCTTCACCTGCCAAAATCCAGTAGGCCCCAGCCTGCTCCTCGCCTAATCCTGGGCTCCAACAGCGTCAGTTGGTGTTCAGAAGTGTCGTCTCCACAGAGCCAAACACATTCGTTCAAGTGTTAGTGGGGTTCAGCACTGCCAGCTGTTCCCCTGCTGTGGAGATGGCAGTCTCTCCTGCTGTCTCCGCATTACAAAGACAGTAGGCCTCTGCCTACACCCTCCTATTTCCTGGGCTTCAACACAGCCAGTTGTAGTTCGGAAGTGCCGTCCACACGGAAAGAGACACTTGCTCCCGTGTCTCAGTGGGGTTCAGTAACGTCAGCTGATCCCCTGCTGTGTGGATGGCAGTCTCTCCTGCTGTAAACTCATTCAAAATACAGTAGGCCTCTGCCTACACCCTCCTATTTCCTGGGCTTCAACACAGCCAGTTGTAGTTCGGAAGTGCCGTCCACACGGAAAGAGACACTTGCTCCCGTGTCTCAGTGGGGTTCAGTAACGTCAGCTGATCCCCTGCTGTGTGGATGGCAGTCTCTCCTGCTGTAAACTCATTCAAAATACAGTAGGCCTCTGCCTACACCCTCCTATTTCCTGGGCTTCAACACAGCCAGTTGTAGTTCGGAAGTGCCGTCCACACGGAAAGAGACACTTGCTCCCGTGTCTCAGTGGGGTTCAGTAACGTCAGCTGATCCCCTGCTGTGTGGATGGCAGTCTCTCCTGCTGTAAACTCATTCAAAATACAGTAGGCCTCTGCCTACACCCTCCTATTTCCTGGGCTTCAACACAGCCAGTTGTAGTTCGGAAGTGCCGTCCACACGGAAAGAGACACTTGCTCCCGTGTCTCAGTGGGGTTCAGTAACGTCAGCTGATCCCCTGCTGTGTGGATGGCAGTCTCTCCTGCTGTAAACTCATTCAAAATACAGTAGGCCTCTGCCTACACCCTCCTATTTCCTGGGCTTCAACACAGCCAGTTGTAGTTCGGAAGTGCCGTCCACACGGAAAGAGACACTTGCTCCCGTGTCTCAGTGGGGTTCAGTAACGTTAGCTGATCCCCTGCTGTGTGGATGGCAGTCTCTCCTGCTGTCACCTCATTCAAAATTCAGTAGGCCTCTGCCTACACCCTCCTATTTCCTGGGCTTCAACACAGCCAGTTGTAGTTCGGAAGTGCCGTCCACACGGAAAGAGATACTTGCTCCCGTGTCTCAGTGGGGTTCAGTAACGTCAGCTGATCCCCTGCTGTGTGGATGGCAGTCTCTCCTGCTGTCACCTCATTCAAAATTCAGTAGGCCTCTGCCTACACCCTCCTATTTCCTGGGCTTCAACACAGCCAGTTGTAGTTCGGAAGTGCCGTCCACACGGAAAGAGACACTTGCTCCCGTGTCTCAGTGGGGTTCAGTAACGTTAGCTGATCCCCTGCTGTGTGGATGGCAGTCTCTCCTGCTGTCACCTCATTCAAAATTCAGTAGGCCTCTGCCTACACCCTCCTATTTCCTGGGCTTCAACACAGCCAGTTGTAGTTCGGAAGTGCCGTCCACACGGAAAGAGATACTTGCTCCCGTGTCTCAGTGGGGTTCAGTAACGTCAGCTGATCCCCTGCTGTGTGGATGGCAGTCTCTCCTGCTGTCACCTCATTCAAAATTCAGTAGGCCTCTGCCTACACCCTCCTATTTCCTGGGCTTCAACACAGCCAGTTGTAGTTCGGAAGTGCCGTCCACACGGAAAGAGACACTTGCTCCCGTGTCTCAGTGGGGTTCAGTAACGTTAGCTGATCCCCTGCTGTGTGGATGGCAGTCTCTCCTGCTGTCACCTCATTCAAAATTCAGTAGGCCTCTGCCTACACCCTCCTATTTCCTGGGCTTCAACACAGCCAGTTGTAGTTCGGAAGTGCCGTCCACACGGAAAGAGATACTTGCTCCCGTGTCTCAGTGGGGTTCAGTAACGTCAGCTGATCCCCTGCTGTGTGGATGGCAGTCTCTCCTGCTGTAAACTCATTCAAAATACAGTAGGCCTCTGCCTACACCCTCCTATTTCCTGGGCTTCAACACAGCCAGTTGTAGTTCGGAAGTGCCGTCCACACGGAAAGAGACACTTGCTCCCGTGTCTCAGTGGGGTTCAGTAACGTTAGCTGATCCCCTGCTGTGTGGATGGCAGTCTCTCCTGCTGTCACCTCATTCAAAATTCAGTAGGCCTCTGCCTACACCCTCCTATTTCCTGGGCTTCAACACAGCCAGTTGTAGTTCGGAAGTGCCGTCCACACGGAAAGAGACACTTGCTCCCGTGTCTCAGTGGGGTTCAGTAACGTTAGCTGATCCCCTGCTGTGTGGATGGCAGTCTCTCCTGCTGTCACCTCATTCAAAATTCAGTAGGCCTCTGCCTACACCCTCCTATTTCCTGGGCTTCAACACAGCCAGTTGTAGTTCGGAAGTGCCGTCCACACGGAAAGAGATACTTGCTCCCGTGTCTCAGTGGGGTTCAGTAACGTCAGCTGATCCCCTGCTGTGTGGATGGCAGTCTCTCCTGCTGTAAACTCATTCAAAATACAGTAGGCCTCTGCCTACACCCTCCTATTTCCTGGGCTTCAACACAGCCAGTTGTAGTTCGGAAGTGCCGTCCACACGGAAAGAGACACTTGCTCCCGTGTCTCAGTGGGGTTCAGTAACGTTAGCTGATCCCCTGCTGTGTGGATGGCAGTCTCTCCTGCTGTCACCTCATTCAAAATTCAGTAGGCCTCTGCCTACACCCTCCTATTTCCTGGGCTTCAACACAGCCAGTTGTAGTTCGGAAGTGCCGTCCACACGGAAAGAGATACTTGCTCCCGTGTCTCAGTGGGGTTCAGTAACGTCAGCTGATCCCCTGCTGTGTGGATGGCAGTCTCTCCTGCTGTCACCTCATTCAAAATTCAGTAGGCCTCTGCCTACACCCTCCTATTTCCTGGGCTTCAACACAGCCAGTTGTAGTTCGGAAGTGCCGTCCACACGGAAAGAGATACTTGCTCCCGTGTCTCAGTGGGGTTCAGTAATGTCAGCTGATCCCCTGCTGTGTGGATGGCAAAGTCTCCTGCTGCCTACACAGTCGTACCACTACTGATTTTTAACCGTGCTCCAATTAGGCCTGTGGCTCCACTGTCTCTCGTATTTCCCCTGTCCTCCAACCCTGCCAGTTACAGCTCCGAAGTGGCGTCTGCACAATCCACACTTGTTCCTGTGTTACAGGTGTTCAGTGCGATCAGTTAATCCCCTGATGTGTGTCCGGCAATGTCGCCTGCTCTGTCCACATTCCCATTATCGGAATGTGGACAGAGCAGGCGACATTGCCGGACACACATCAGGGGATTAACTGACCGGACTGAACACCTGTAACACAGGAACAAGTGTGGATTGTGCAGACGCCACTTCGGAGCTGTAACTGGCGGGGTTGGAGGACAGGGGAAATACGAAAATCAGTGAATCCACAGGCCTAAGTGGAGCTTGGTTCAAATTAGTAGTCTACAACCGATCTTAAAATTTCTTCAATGCAGCCTAAGCCTGCTCCGTGCTTGTCCCTGGGCTTCAACACAGCCAGTTGTTGCTCGGAAGTGCCGTCTTCACAGAGTAAAACACTAGCTCCTGTGTTTGTGGGGTTCAGTAACGTCAGCTGTTCCCCTGCTGTTTTGATGGCAATCTGTCCTGCTGCCTCCCAATTGACAGCACATCAGGCCTCAGCCTGCTAAGTGCTTGTCCTGGGCTCCAACATCGCCAGTTGCTGCTCATAACTGACTTTGGCACGGGTACTCCCTCCTGCCCAGCTTGGTTCCAGCCCTGCCTGCTGTTTCCGGGAAGTGTCAATGTCAGTTTGCCACCCCAAGTTGCCATGTCGTGTTGCGGTTGGGTTAGCCGAGGCTAGGGTGCCAGCAGTTTAGGTGCTTCCTATGTGGACTGCGGGTTCTGGTAAGAAAGGTTTGTTCCATAGTGCCAGTAGGACAAGCACCCCCTGTAGGACTGTGTGATTCGGTAACTGCGGCCAGCTTGCGGCATGCCAACTTTGCTTTTCAGGGGTAACTTCTGATACCCCTCCGGGTTCCAGCACCGTCAGCTGGTTCTCATCAGAGCCTTTGGCCTAGGTGCCTCCATCTCGGTATCCGAGTTCCAGCAACGTCTGCTGGTCCTTGGTAGTGCTTTGTAGCACAGGTACCTCCTGCTTAGTAACCGGGTTCCAGCACCGTCAGCTGGTCCTCGGTTGTGCCATTGGCTCTTATTCCTTCTGCTGCCCCTCCGGGTGCCAGCACTGTCAGCTGGTCCTCGCTATTTCCATTTGCTCTTGCAGCTTATGCTACCCCTCCGGGTTCCAGCACCGTCAGCTGGTTCTCGTCAGAGCCTTTGGCCTAGGTGCCTCCATCTCGGTATCCGAGTTCCGGCAACGTCTGCTGGTCCTTGGTAGTGCTTTGTAGCACAGGTACCTCCTGCTTAGTAACCGGGTTCCAGCACCGTCAGCTGGTCCTCGGTTGTGCCATTGGCTCTTATTCCTTCTGCTGCCCCTCCGGGTGCCAGCACTGTCAGCTGGTCCTCGCTATTTCCATTTGCTCTTGCAGCTTATGCTACCCCTCCGGGTTCCAGCACCGTCAGCTGGTTCTCGTCAGAGCCTTTGGCCTAGGTGCCTCCATCTCGGTATCCGAGTTCCGGCAACGTCTGCTGGTCCTTGGTAGTGCTTTGTAGCACAGGTACCTCCTGCTTAGTAACCGGGTTCCAGCACCGTCAGCTGGTCCTCGGTTGTGCCATTGGCTCTTATTCCTTCTGCTGCCCCTCCGGGTGCCAGCACTGTCAGCTGGTCCTCGCTATTTCCATTTGCTCTTGCAGCTTATGCTACCCCTCCGGGTTCCAGCACCGTCAGCTGGTTCTCGTCAGAGCCTTTGGCCTAGGTGCCTCCATCTCGGTATCCGAGTTCCGGCAACGTCTGCTGGTCCTTGGTAGTGCTTTGTAGCACAGGTACCTCCTGCTTAGTAACCGGGTTCCAGCACCGTCAGCTGGTCCTCGGTAGTGCCATTGGCTCTTGTTCCTTCTGCTGCCCCTCCGGGTGCCAGTACCGTCAGCTGGTTCAAGAGGACAAAGAACAGGAAGACAACCACCAAGATGCAGAACAACAAGAGAGAGAAGACAAAGAAGCATAAAAAAAACAAAGCAGAAGAACATTAAGCATAAGACTAATACTCTGAGCAAATGATATTATCTTATTTATAAGCAGAAGAAGACTAAGCAGTGTATGGGGGTGAGTCCGTTCCTCCTCGTGGTGCCCCTGGAAAAGGCCTGCTTCTGCAGGCCAAACTGAACGCGGACAAATCCTGTTGTAAATCTTTTGTGACAGGCAGAACGGAAGGTGTAAACTTCTAACTTTTCTAGATAACAACTACAGGAATGCCTGACACAAACAAGAATATGATGAAGAAGAATAGGAAGAAGATGAAGAAGCTGAATATGTAGAATAATAATTGTTGAATAAGAAGAATATGAAGAATGTAAGAAAAGGAAGAAGAAGAAGAAGAAGAAGAAGAAGAATGTAAAAAAAGGAAGTAGAAGAAGAAGAAGAAGAAGAATGTAAAAAAAGGAATAAGAAGAAGAATGTAAAAAAAGGAAGTAGTAGAAGAAGAAGAAGAATGTAAAAAAAGGAAGTAGAAGAAGAAGAAGAAGAATGTAAAAAAAGGAAGTAGAAGAAGAAGACATACATGTCTGGCAAAATATAAATGAGGCTAACATAGTCAATATCTTTGTAACTCCTAACATCTTTAAAAAAAAAAGTTTAATTCCTGCTATTCCATTTGATTGGGCTAAACCTCTATGGCTTTAATGTCTCCTCCACCTCCCACAATACATTCTACATTATTCTTAGTTGTTTTTCTTCATGTAGAATTAACCTACAAGGAAAGAAAGGGTTTTTTTTAATTCCGATATTTTGGCCCCATTGACTTGCATTGGTTCCCGGTATCGGAATCGGCGATACCGATACTTTTTTTTAAGATCGGCCGATCCATTCCGATCCGATATTTTCAAGTATCGGCTGGTATCGCTCAACTCTACATATGAGTTAAAATGCAGCATTGCTAGTCTGCGTGAAATATATTGGAACGAGCAAAGCTGCAGGCCATGAATTAGGAAACCATTTTTTTCAAGAGAAAATTGTGCAACTAGTTGAAAACAAAGTATGTGATTTTCTCAAAACACAACCCTCAAAACCCAACCCCAATGAAAGTCCATGGGGAATACAAGTCAGCATTGAGTGGATGAATGAAATCTGCTCCATTCCAATTTACAAGTTATTACACTAGGCCTTGGAATGACTATACTAGGCCGTGGTATTTCAAATATGAGTATAGTATGCCTTGGGCCTACTAGTATAGTCATATGTGAAATACCACGGCCTAGTATAGTCATAACAAGGCATACTCAATTTTTGCCAACTAGGATCTTGTTTCACGAAAAACAAACGGGTGAAACTTGAAACCAACAGTTTGCTTTTCATGAAACCAGATTCTAGTTGGTAAAAATAGAGTTATTACACTAGGCCTTGTAATGACTACACTAGGCCGTGGTATTTCAAATATGAGTATAGTAGGCCTTGGGGCTAGTAGTATAGTAATATGTGAAATACCACGGCCTAGTATAGTCATACCAAGGCCTACTGTAATAACTCGATTTTTAACAACTAGCATCTTGTTTCACAAAAAACAAACTGGTGAAACTAGAAAGAAACTTATTTTTAAGACAAGTTTCAACAGTTTGTTTTTCATGAAACCAGATTCTAGTTGGTAAAACTAGAGTTATTACACTAGGCCTTGGAATGACTATACTAGGCCGTGGTATTTCAAATATGAGTATAGTAGGCCTTGGGCCTACTAGTATAGTCATATGTGAAATACCACGGCCTAGTATAGTCATACCAAGGCCTACTGTAATAACTCGATTTTTAACAACTAGCATCTTGTTTCACAAAAAACAAACTGGTGAAACTAGAAAGAAACTTATTTTTAAGACAAGTTTCAACAGTTTGTTTTTCATGAAACCAGATTCTAGTTGGTAAAACTAGAGTTATTACACTAGGCCTTGGAATGACTATACTAGGCCGTGGTATTTCAAATATGAGTATAGTAGGCCTTGGGCCTACTAGTATAGTCATATGTGAAATACCACGGCCTAGTATAGTCATACCAAGGCCTACTGTAATAACTCGATTTTTAACAACTAGCATCTTGTTTCACAAAAAACAAACTGGTGAAACTAGAAAGAAACTTATTTTTAAGACAAGTTTCAACAGTTTGTTTTTCATGAAACCAGATTCTAGTTGGTAAAACTAGAGTTATTACACTAGGCCTTGGAATGACTATACTAGGCCGTGGTATTTCAAATATGAGTATAGTAGGCCTTGGGCCTACTAGTATAGTCATATGTGAAATACCACGGCCTAGTATAGTCATACCAAGGCCTACTGTAATAACTCGATTTTTAACAACTAGCATCTTGTTTCACAAAAAACAAACTGGTGAAACTAGAAAGAAACTTATTTTTAAGACAAGTTTCAACAGTTTGTTTTTCATGAAACCAGATCCAAGTTGGTAAAACTCGAGTTATTACACTAGGCCTTGGAATGACTATACTAGGCCGTGGTATTTCAAATATGAGTATAGTAGGCCTTGGGCCTACTAGTATAGTCATATGTGAAATACCACGGCCTAGTATAGTCATACCAAGGCCTACTGTAATAACTCGATTTTTAACAACTAGCATCTTGTTTCACAAAAAACAAACTGGTGAAACTAGAAAGAAACTTATTTTTAAGACAAGTTTCAACAGTTTATTTTTCATGAAACCAGATCCAAGTTGGTAAAACTCGAGTTATTACACTAGGCCTTGGTATGACTATACTAGTCCGTGTTATTTCACATATGACTATACTAGGCCTTGGGTTGGTTTTTAACATGTATTTACCCATCAGTGTGTGTGAGCGGCGCAAACAACATTAATGAAACTTAGTAATGGTGAACCACAAATGTAAATTTATTTTTTATCACAAAAATAAACCAAAAAATTATTTTTTCCGGCGTTTGGGGGCAGATGGTTTCAATTTGGGGGTGTGCAGGGAATATGCAACACTTGCTGTTGAAGACGGTGTTTGAGGGGAAGGGGCAACAAAACTTGTTGGGGAAGGTAGTCCAGTTAAGGGAATTAAACTAGGAACACTTGGAGGAGAGGAAATCTGTTCAGGTACATTAGTTGTAATGGCATGTCGCCGTAGGCTTGTGTGCCTGGACCGACTTTGGCCCAATGCCCGCCTTGATAGATTTCGCCTTGAACTAGGGGCAAATATTGAGTGTAGGTCCCCCGTCTGCAGGTGTGGCTGCTGCTGCTGCTGAGGTGGCGGCTGCTGCTGCTGAGCTGGCGGCTGCTGCTGAGGTGGCGGCTGCTGCTGAGGTGGCTGCTGCTGCTGAGGTGGTTGCTGCTGATGAGGTGGTTGCTGCTGCTGCTGAGGTGGCTGCTGCTGCTGAGGTGGCTGCTGCTGAGGTGGCTGCTGCTGAGGTGGCTGCTGCTGCTGAGGTGGCTGCTGCTGCTGCTCTTCGTTGTCAGTGCTCGTCCTTGCAGGAGGACTGGTGGCGGCAGTGATGGTCCAGGTTTGCAGAGTGGTGGTGGCAGGGCTACTACATGTTGTTGTAGCGGCAGGGCTGTTCCATGTTTGCCTAGTGGTGGCTGAGCTCCACGCATGCATGGAAGTGGCGGTGGTGCTCCAGACAGGAGCAGCGCTTGCCATGGTGGTGTCGGTGAAGTGACCAGCTGCACTCAGACTTGTGGTGGTGTAACGGTGGGTGTCCTGGCTTTGAATAGAGGTGTCCGTGCAGTGGTATGCAGCACAAGTCGGTAGTGAGGTGAAGCGAGTCAATGGTGGCACAGGTGGAAAGGACACCACTGACTGCTGACCGTACCGATTATGCTGCATAGCCTGCAAGAAAGCATTGTTGCAGGCCTGCAGCACATTCAGCTGTTGATCAGGACTAAGGTGTTCCGCCATGCCCTTTTCAATCTTACTAAAAAAATGGTGTGCTGGTCTGTTGAGGTCGGCCTCCAGACGGTCAAGGCGCTGTTCTACAGAATTGAAGCGGTGTTCAAAGTGGTTAAAACCACGTTCCATGAGTGCAAAACCGCTTTCAACTCTGTCGGACAGTGACTTGAGGCTGGAATTAAATGTCTCGCTCAAATGCATAAACTCGGGCAAGACATTCCTGTCCAAGGCCCTCTGCCGCTGGCGGGTAGTGCCCACATAACCAGTGGCAGAGACCTGGGACAGGGGAACACCTGATGGCCCAGCTTCCTGGTCACCAGCTGTGTGTGTGGTTGACCTGCAAGGTGCTTCCTGGCTGTCGGATGGCTGGGACGGGTCAGAGGACGTCCGAGGAAGGACCGCTCCAGGGCCAGGTTGCAGGGTGCTGCTCCAGGTGCTGTTGAAGAAAGGAAAATCATTACTACCATGCCTTTACAAGAAGCATCAGCTGTGGATTAGAAAAACACAGATTAATAAAAATAAAAACCCAAAATTTATAATACTTACGATCTCGTGGCAAGGACCGGTCTTAGGAACTGCAACGCGTGATAGTGACGGTATCTAGTTCTGGTCCTTGACGCAGATCCACTGCGAACCTGGCCCTCAGCACGAACATCACTGTTGAAGCGGTCCTTGATCGAACGCCAACGTGTTCGGACTTTGTCCACTGTTGATAAAAAAAAAACAGTGCCGTCAAGGACAACAGTCACTGCGGCACAATGTAGCAATACAATACTCAAAGCAGTCACTGTAGACCCTGATGACACTGTTGGGTTTCCTGCTAGAATACACCTAGCACGAAACCCAACAGTGCCGTCAAGGACAACAGTCACTGCGGCACAATGTAGCAATACAATACTCAAAGCAGTCACTGTAGACCCCGATGACACTGTTGGGTTTCCTGCTAGAATACGCCTAGCACGAAACCCAACAGTGCCGTCAAGGACAACAGTCACTGCGGCACAATGTAGCAATACAATACTCAAAGCAGTCACTGTAGACCCCGATTACACTGTTGGGTTTCCTGCTAGAATACGCCTAGCATGAAACCCAACAGTGCCGTCAAGGACAACAGTCACTGCGGCACAATGTAGCAATACAATACTCAAAGCAGTCACTGTAGACCCCGATGACACTGTTGGGTTTCCTGCTAGAATACACCTAGCACGAAACCCAACAGTGCCGTCAAGGCCAACAGTCACTGCGGCACAATGTAGCAATACAATACTCAAAGCAGTCACTGTAGACCCCGATGACACTGTTGGGTTTCCTGCTAGAATACACCTAGCACGAAACCCAACAGTGCCGTCAAGGACAACAGTCACTGCGGCACAATGTAGCAATACAATACTCAAAGCAGTCACTGTAGACCTCGATTACACTGTTGGGTTTCCTGCTAGAATATGCCTAGCACGAAACCCAACAGTGCCGTCAAGGACAACAGTCACTGCGGCACAATACAGAGCAGGGAAATACTCACTAAACGCCTTTTTGGAGGATGCTGTGGCGCTGTCCCAGCCATCCATCAACGCTGCGGCCACCTCATTCCATAGCCGCCGGGTCACCACAATGTCCTTGTGCAGCCGGTCACGGCTGTCCCACAACGGCGAACGCTCCTGGACCAGGCTGATGAGCTGCTCATTATCCAGGTAGACGTCTTCATCCCGTTGTGGAACCTAGACAAAACACATTCATTAGAATAATCAAATTTAAATTGAATAAAAAGTTACAAAAAAGAAACATAAAAAAGAGTAAAAATAGAAGATAAAAAATAAAGAACATTACAAATCATTTGATACTTACATTCCGTATCACCACCGGGACTTGGCTTCGCTGCTCCTGCTCTTCGCCCTCACTAGTCCCGTCCGCAGAAGATGATGATGACGATGTCTTAAAAAAGTTGAAAAAAACGTAAGAGATTTGGAGAAGCAGCAGATATACTTACCAGATGCACGAAAATAATCACCTCACGGTCTGCTTGCGCCAATTCCTGCCGCGATGGGGAATACTCTGATTCTGAAGACATACTGCATGTAAAAATAATAAAAATCATTAGTACATACATAATTTAAAAGGACAGGCATATAATGTAATATACTCACATTCTTCGCTGATATAATGGGTTCTTGGTTGACTGTCTGCTCTTCAATCTGTCAGTGTAGTAGTGGCAGAGTTTTGGCAGGCACCTCCTTTATATAGACTTTTTTTTTTTGACTTTAGAAGATTATAACTAGGACAACAAGTGGACACCACCAAAAAAACGCAGCGCTAAAAAAACGCATACCTGCGCATGCCAGTGCGCACGTATGCGCATCCATAGGCTATAATGGCCATTTTTAGCGCAAAACGTGCGCATACGTGCGCATGCGCTTTTTTCCAGGGCCAAAAAATGCAACATGCTGCGTCTGGAAAATACCAACGCACACCCCAAAAAAACGCAGCGCATGAAAATCGCATACATGCGCTTACCAGCGCGCAGGTATGCGCACCCATGTTAAATATAGGGGAAAAAACGCATGCGCACGTATGCGTTTTTTTCCAGCGCAAAAAAACGCAAATGTGAAACCAGCCTTAGTCCAGAAAACCAGAGAAGTTGGCAACTATCAGATTGCAGACCCCTGAACCTATCAACACAACTAGCAGTAGCCGTGGGGGGTTCCTACGATGCCCTAGACCCCTCGATCACAGCCGGAGAATTACATAGGCCTAAAGAAAGAAAGGGGAAATCTAAACTGCCCCAGAGCAGACCCCAAAGCAATAGGCAGCCCCCAACATATAATGACGGTGAAGCAAGATGAAAATACTAACACAGACAGAAAGATAGACTGAGCAAAGACGGGGCCCAAAACTACCTAGATAGGAAAGGACAGGAAGGCTGCTGTCTGCAATCTGCCAAAACCCTATCAAAGACATAAGCCAACAAGCTGATATGAAAAAGGCCCTGAAGCAGCTAGGCTTCAAAAACTAAATCAGTACTCAGGTATTTTCAGAACACAGAGCTAAATGAATTCAGCACACCCCAGCAGGGAATGGCAGAAATCCAGAAAAACAAAGCAAAACAAAGTCAAAGCACCAAAGCAAAAGGCCGAGCAGCAAACTTAGCTTTTGAGGAGCAGGAATTCAGACTGGTCTCCAAGGATCCCACAGAGAAATCACCCGCAGGGCAGAAGGGCGTCGGCAGCCTTATATCCGGTCAGTAACTCCACTCAGCCAGTCATCATCATCAGCCTCAAGTGTTTGATAATCAGGCTCACTACCTTTCTTTACCAGAAGAGGTAGTTCCTCGGGCCTCAGTAATGAAGGGGAAAATGAACTCACAACAGTTTCCCTAGTCTTTACTCCAGGATTCCTGTAATAGAATCCTACAGTCATTCCTGCAGCAGGACGCTAAGCCACGCCCCCTGTGGTCACATGATTGTAGGTCCTTGTACACTTTTCTACCTTTAGTGTCGCAGGTCCTGTTCTCAGAACTTTCCCTGCAGTATCGGACACCGGGCTCTCCCGTAGTCTGGGTGACTTACCTTGCTCAGCCGCGGCAGTCAGCCGGCGCTGACAGGATCCTGATAATAGGGAACCCAAGGGACCATCTGATGCCCCGGTGGTGGTGGCCTCAACTCAAGCCATCTCGAGGAGTCTCTACCAGGCCCTTTCATTTTTCAGGAAGGGTTCATCCTGCTCCCTGCCTTCTCACATTCATTGTGTCCCAGTAATGTCTTCCCTCCATTTTGAGGAATGTGACCCTGTGAAGTGCATAGTTTATTTTTACATGTCAGTATAATGTCATCATAAGCAATGGAGGACTGGTGGGAGGCCAATCATAGGGCTGGTGAGGGACAATCATACTAAATGTGGTGCTAGTGGGGTCTAATCACACTGTATGAGTCCGGGTGAAGGCCATTATACTGAGTGGGGGTGTTTGAGAGCCTTCAAACTAAGTGGGGGTTGGATGGGGACCATAATACTGTGTGAGGGGCTGTGGGGGGCTATGAGGGCCCCGTATTGAGTTGGGGACTGTCTGGACTCCCATACTGGATGGGGAGCTGCAGTGGCCCTCATTCCGTGTGGGGGCTGTGGGGCCCTCATTCTGTGTGTGGGCCCTCTAACTTAGTGAGAGGTTGTGGAGGACCTCTTATTAATAGGTGCTTGTGGGGCTTTCATACTGTATGAGGGGCTGTGGAGGCCCTTATACTGAGTGGAGGAATCATACTGACAAGCCACCATACTGTTTGGAAACAGGATACTGTGTGTGGGGGGGACTATGGGGATATTATACAAAAGGTGTTACTTTTGGGGCATCATGCTGTGTGGATATTAGGACTTGTACACACAGGGATATAGTACGGAAGAGTGCAATACAAGAAAACATCACATTGCGCTCGCACCAATCTTATTAAATAAGTCAGTGCTCTTCTGTGAGTTTTTCCTCATCTCTAATCGGACTGAGGAAAAAGCTTCAATTGGACTGAGGATGCGAGAATCAGATCACACTTGACAATGCAAATCAAAGGGTGCGATAAAAAAAATCAGATGGTACAGAGACCATGCATGTGCTGCCCAATTTTTACGCACACGTCTCAAAGGAACCCGACATTTCATCAGTCAAGTACAATAAATACAGCCCAAACCGTCAAGATATAGAGATAGGATATATAAATGATAGATATATAGAATAGATAGAATAGATATGTAGAATAGATAGATGTCCTGTATATATTTAATGTCCCAAGCCCTCTATGTATAATAAATTTGCACTCATTAGAGCCTTTCATGTGTCACTAAAGGGTATTTAGCCTTATTTAACCTATTAAATAATTACCGTAATTGGGAGGAAAAAGGAGATATGTCTTATAATACGAAGATTCAGATACTCATGCCATAGGCAGAGAATATAACTGACATGGCCTGCAGGTTGCAGCAGGAAGAAATAGCAGACCTGAACCCAAAATGAGGACAAGCAAAGTTAACCCTTGACATGATCAGCCTGGGAAAGGGACAGACAGGACTCAAAACCCGGACTGGATCATGACAGTACCCTCCTCTCAAGGGGGGGGGCAACCAGACCCCCAGTTTTTCCAGGATAGCGTGCATGAAATGACCCAACCAGACGATCAGCATGGATGGATCGCACCGAAACCCAAGATCGCTCCTCAGGACAGGAACCCGTCCAATGGACCAAGTACTGAAGCGAACAGCAAACCCTCCGAGAATCAACAATCCATTCAACTTCATACTCAGTCTGACCATCCACTGAGACAGGAGGCGGAGGGGGTGGAGACCCAGCAGATGAAGATACACATGGCTTAAGAAGGGACTTATATTGGGGAGACGAAGCGACGGAGGTAAGCGTAAACAGAAGGCAACTGGATTGTCAACCTCAATGATCTCTTACGGACCAATAAACTTAGGACCCAGCTTAATGGAAAGAACCTTCAGATGTATGTTCCTTTTAGATAACCACACCTTGTTTCCCACCAGCAACTCAGGTCCCACAGATCGTCGCAAAATGTTTTTGTTTGCTCTGAGCCACCCCAATGTTCTTCTGAACCTCCCTCCACACATCCTCCAACCGTTGAACCGCCGAATCAGGCCCTGGACACCCCGAATCCAGCCTGGATAATTTATCAAAATGGAGGTGAAAACCGTAATTACAGAAGAACGGAGACGTACCAGTGGACTGATTAACCTTATTATTGAAGGCGAATTCAGTCACTGGCAGTGAGGAGCACCAATTATCTTGCCGAGATGTGGCAAGACACTGCAAAATTTGTTCAAGTGACTGGTTGGCTCTCTCCTTCTGCCCGTTGGTTTCAGGATGGTAGGCCAAGGAGGTCAAATCAATACCTAGTCTCTTACAGAAAGCCCTCCAGAAGTTGGACTCAAATTGTATCCCTCTATCAGACACCAAATTCAGAGGCACATCATGCAACCGCACAACATGCTCAATAAATAACTTTGATAAAGTTTCCACATTAAGTAGTCCTGCCAACGGTACAGAATGCACCTGTTTTCTAAATCTGTTCACCACTACCCATGGATTGCCCACCAGGGCAGTGGGTATACTCGTTACCGGGCTGGTTCTTAAAGGGATGTGTCACGGCAGCTGTGACCCGGTCAACGGCCCTGGGCTTCCAATAAAAGGGGAATATTTACATGGGATGATAAAGCTTATAATGAAGTTTTCAGGACGCCACCTGTGGTTTCTGGTCAGACGTGACCAGTGCTGCCGTGCAGATGCTCTGGGACTGATGATAAGGCAGCAGAGTTGATATTACTCTCCACAGGCAGAGCTTGGTCCCAGGGCAGTGGGAATAGAAAAGATGTTGTATGAATGTAGCAGAGTTGGATAGGTGTCACAGGAATAATTTTGAAGACACAGCTGGGTGCAGTTTGAAAGGTTTACTCACAGTTATGGTGCACACAGATGCCCGCTTGGTGCTGTGTGCTCCAGGTGAGGGGCTCAGAAAACTCCCAGGTAGATCAGGATCCACCTTCCCAGGACTCTCTCCAGTGTGTGCATTTCCTGGCCATCTCACTGTGTTGGTTTCTACTCCTCTTAGTGCCCAACACCTCACAGTCAAGCCGTGGACCTTGTCGGGTAACGTCCTCTCCCTTATGGATGCCTTTCCGGAGAAGATAACTGTGGCTTTTGGCTGAGGTACCTACAGGTGCCTCTGTCTCTGGCTTGCCAGCTGAGTCTGATGACTATTCCACTGGACTAGAGGGCTGGTACCCACTGCAACCTGATCCCTCCACCCAAAGTTAGTCAGCGTGGAACGAGACCCACGGGCAGTATGGTCGCTGCGCCGTGCCTCTAGGATCCCTTCTCTCCAGGAGCTTCCTTCTGTCGTCTTCTTCCTTCCTTCTGCAGCTCCTCCTGACAGGAAGCTACTTTTGGCCATTGGAAGGAGGGAGATCAGTGATAAAATCCATGGACAAATGAGTCCAAGGTCTATCCGTAATTGGCAATGGCACAAATTCCCCGGCAGGCCAGTTATGGGAGCTTTTAGCACGGGCAAACGTTTTAAAAGCAGACACAAACCAGGCGATGTCCGAAGACATGGAGGACCACAGAACAGTGTAGCCATAGCTTTCTGGGTAGTTGAGACTCCTGGATGCCCACTGAGAGCAGAGACATGACACTCCCAGAGAATCCTAAACAGATACTGAACATGGACGACAAGCTTATTCTCAAGCAATGACGGAGGAGCAAGAGACTGAGCCTCATGTATCTCCCACTCCAACTCGGAGGACACCCCAGCAACGACCACCCCGTGCTGAATAAGAGAGGAAGGAGGTTCGGGAGGTGATACCGGATCCAAACTGCAAGACAAGGCATCGGCCTTGACATTCTTGGAACCAGAAAACCAGGCCGAAAGGTGATGAAAAAATGGAACCATGAAAAAAAAAAGCAACCACCTCGAAGGCCTAGGAGTTGAGTATTTAGCCGACTCAGAATAGGAGAGGTTCTTGTGGTCCGTAATCTGATGAACAGTACCCTCCAAAAAGTGCCTCCATTCTTCAAAAGCCAGTTTAATGGCTAATAACTCCCAATTCCCGACATCATAATTTCTCTCAGCATGAGAAAATTTCTTGTAAAAAAATGCAAAAGGTCTCAAGTTAGTCAAAGTGGTGGGTCCCTGAGACAACACTGCCCCCACTCCCACCTCAGATACATCTACCTCAACAATGAATGTGTCATGATCCATGCTAGATCATGACAGATAAAAGCACTAGTAACCTTTTTTTTCCTCACTGTGTGGTTTCAGTTCTAGTTTTGCCCCCGGAGGCCGTTAGGGTCATTGCACTTGATGTTTTCTTTGCTTTACCTTTTGCCCCCGGTGGTCACTGGGGTTATAGCAGTTTTTGGCCCCTGATCATTTGACCATTCCCTTTTCCTATATAGGGTCACATGGTCTATGAGCAAGTGTTGGTGATAGCGTCTATTTGGGATTCCAACCATGGTGAAGGGAGCAGCTGGCTGAGGTGTGAAGCCACTGCAGAAACCTGGTGAAGTTAGCAGCTGGCTTGAAGGTTGGCTCTGAGGTGTCGAGCCACTGCGAAAAGTTAATTCGGTGATGCACTCTGCTGCCTGGTGCTGCAGCAGAGCAGGATAAGTCTTTTTGGTGTTTCCCCTGTTTGTATTTTTCTCTGGTGTGTATTAGTACAGCGGTGGGGCCAGTGCCTGCACCACCCAGCTCCCTAGCAAGGGATAGGTGTAGGGTGTGCTAGGGTGACAGGTATCCTGATCGGCACCCAGTGCGGAACCAGCCTAGGGATTATTAGGAGTGGAAGGACACTGACTCAGGGGAGTGCAGAAGGTCTCCACGTCCCCGTTCCCTATCGCAGGGCCCACCGTTGTAACTGTTGCCCCTTTCCCCGTGTCTTGCTGTTTCAGTTACCGGCCTGCGGGTCGTATCACACAGGACAGTTACACGTGCCTTGTCTTGTTGTTTCAGTTACCGACCTGCGGGTCGTGTCACACAAGACGGGTCCATGTGACAGAATGGTTCAGACAGATCAGGCTGGACCAACACAGGAGCAGACAAAACATTTTTTCAATGAAGAAAATGCTGCCATTGCCTAGACTGACCAGTTTTTAAGATCAGCCCCCTTACGAGTGAGATCAGTGAGAGGCTTGACCACCTGAGAAAATCCTTTAATAATGCTCCGGTAATAATGAGCAAACCCCAAAAAGCGCTAAAGACCTCTCAGGTCTTTCGGCTGCACCCAATCAAAAATGACCTGTACCTTTCCAGGGTCAATGCGAAACCCTTTAACAGACAGAATGACCTCAAGAAAGGACAGCTCTTGGACAAAAAATACACACTTCTCAAGTTTAGCCAAAAGCAAATTTTCCCTTAACCTCTGGAGAACTGCACACAGATGACCCAAGTGAAATTTCCTGTCAGATGAAAATACCAGGATGTCATCTAAATATACAGTATCACCACAAAGTGCCCTATGAAGTCGGAATAAACATTAATGAAATCCTGAAACACAGCTGGCACATTGGTGAGACCAAAGGGCATAACCAAGTTTTCAAACAAACCCTCAGAGATGAGAAATGCCGTTTTCCACTCATCCCCCTCCCGAATACGAATAAGATTATATGCTCCCCTGAGGTCTAACTTGGAAAACCACTTAGCCCCAGAAAATTGGTTGAAAAGGTCAGGGATAAGCGGGAGAGGGTAAGTATTTCTCACCGTAATCTTATTAAGTTCCTGAAAATCGAGGCAAGGGCGTAAAACACCATCTTTTTTCTTAACAAAAAAAATCCAGCAGCCACAGGTTAGAAAGAGGGACGGATTGTCCTTTACGTAAACTTTCAGAGACATACTCTTTCATAGCGGAGCGTTCCAGGACAGAAAGATTATACAGACGGGCCTTGGGCAATTTAGCACCCGGAACAACATTGATAGCGCAGTCATAGGAGTGATGTGGTGGTAAAACCTCAGCCTCTTTTTTGGAAAGCACATCCTTAAAATCCTTCAGGTACTCCAGAATACCCTCCAGATTAACGGATGACACCAGTACAACAGAAAGACAACCTTTAGAACAATTAGGCCCCCATTTTACAATATCCTGTGATTTCTAGTCAATAACAGGATTATGCAACTGTAACCAGGGGAACTCAACACCAGTCCCGTTGGAAGATTGTCCAGAACATAACATGAGATGCATTCCTGATGCAAGGAACCCACCTTGAGGAGGACTTCCTCCGAGACAAATTTAATAATGTTCTTAACCAGCGGAGTCTTAGCAATAGCAATGATATGAATTGGTGTTTTAAGTCTAACTGTCCTGATCTGACACTTAGACACCAAGAGTGAGTCAATGAAGTTCATGGATAACCCACAGTCCACAAAAGCTGAAGTGGGTGTGAAACAATCCCCATAACAAAGCTCCACCTCCAACAACATTTTTTGACATGAGGAAAAAGGTATCTGAGAGTGTGGGTGATCTCCTTGGCAGTCACCCAGACTTAAGTATTTCCCAGCAACTTGTTAGTCGGTGGGCAAGAGGGACTGTCCTTTTACCAATGTCCAGGATTTCCACAGTAAAAACACAATCTCCGCACTCGTCGTCGCCTTCTCTCCTTCTCCTTCAGGTTGGTGGCCCCTACCTCTATAGGTTCAATAGAGGGCGCCACATTGGAATTAGCTGGAAGTAAAGGAGTCTCTTGTCGCATTATGCCTCTCTCCCGCACCCTCCATACGATCTGTATGAATGGCCTGAGTTATAGCCTCCTCCAAGGAGCTGGGTATGGGACGGAGATCCAGAGCGTCCTTAAGATGATCTGACAGTCCTCTCCTGAACTGACATTTAAGTGCAGTGTCATTCCAGGTCACTTTGGTGGCCCACCGCCTGAACTCAGAGCAATACCTTTCGGCGATGAGTTTACCCTGGAAGAGACCAATAATAGTGTCGTCTGCCACCCTGACCCGATCAGGTTTGTCAAAAATCAGTCCTAAGGCCTCAAAGATCCTACTAACAGACACATATTCAGGAGCAATAGCAGGTAATGAAAAAGCCCAAATCTGGGGACCCTCCTGGAGTAACGAAATAATTATCCCCACCTGTTGACTCTCATCTCCAGAGGATCTGGGTCTCAGGGAGAAAAGCAACTTACAACTCTCCCTGAATGTACGGAACTTCTTCTCTCCAGAAAAAGTATCTGGGAGCCTGATCGTAGGATCGGGAGAGTGGAACGAGACATCTATGGGGTCCAAGTGCCTACAGGTAGATTGGGAAATAGAACCCTGAACAGACCTAACCGTCTCAGAGAGCTCCTTTTGAAGCTTATTATGAGAAGTGGCCAGGGCCCTATGTTTAACAGACAAATCCTGCATCATTTGAGTCAGGCTAGACATTTGATCTGCCAGCGTGCAAAGCGGATCCATGAAGAGAGGAGTAGAGAAAAAAACCTATCAATAGTCAGTTATAATGTCACACTGCAGCTATGCAGGCAACTGCAACCTCCACGAGATGGCAATAGAGTGGAAGGATGGTAACTGTCAGGAACACCTCACTGTACTTGCTCACTGAGCCAGTGCGCGTGTCCTGAGTACGAAAACAGTGCTCAAAGATACCTGTGGAGTGTGGCAGCAGTGGTGACGATGCGTGCTTGAGACTATCAGGACCTGAAGCACGTGACTGCTGGGGGCGTGACCTAAGCTCCACAGAGCTAAGAGCTGCAGGGAAACTCCTAGAAAGGTAACTACGGGACAAGTTACCAAGGGGCATAGACAGGGACATAAACCAGATCAAGCCGGGTCAAAGCACGAGATAGCTGGACAGTACCAAAGAGATAGACAGAGCGAATAGTCAGGGCGTAGCAATAGATCAGAAAACCAGAATGGGCAATGGACGGTACAATAGGGACAAACTGTAACAGTGTAACAATAGCCAAGCCAGGATGTCAGAACCGGAGAAGACAATAGTACCAAAACGAGAGATGGAGTACAGAGTGAGGGGACAGACTGGGTCATACACGGGAATCAAACAAGCAATGCAGTATACATGCACACCAGGGGGGTCAGACACACAGCCAGAATAACAGTATAGCTGACAGGGAATCCTAGTCTGGAGTAAGTATAAATACCCATCCCAGATCCAAAGAGAGGCCGGCAAAAGTTAACCCTTTGAGAACAGGACATTAACCATGTCCTAACCATGACAGTAACAAGTCAGCAAGAGCAGACCTGCAGTGCTGCAGCAAAGCTACCACCAGGGGGCAGCAGAATAGTCAAACAAGCCTAGTCAAAGACCATCATGCAGTACAAAGGGAAAAAACAAGCACAGAGTCAGTGGAGAGCCAAAGGGTGAATACCAGAAGGTATCTTACTTGGGGGATGGTGAAGATGAAGCAGGATTACAGGAGGCAGGGTCATTGATTCAGGAGGTCGTAGGTGGCAGCAGGAGTAGTGGGGCTATGCTGTGGTCCCCGTCCTCTCTGAAGATGTCAGCGCCGGTGAGCAGAGGTCTCTTCTCCTCCACATATCCCTGCGGTGGACTTTGGAAAAATGACCTTCGGAATCAGCGACCCTTCTGAGAGGACAGGATCCGTATCAGCATCCCACTCCTGCCGACCTCCTGAAGCAGTTACCCTGGCTCCTGTGACCTATGGATGAGGGGCAACACCCCGAAACAGCTGTCTGTGGACGGATACCTGGCTTGGTATTTCCCTTGTCATATTTGTAAACTCGTAAAGAGCTGGATATTGACTTAAAGGGCAACTTAATATGGTGAAAATGGTGGTTTCCGAAAGGAGCCACTCCTTGGCTGGGTCCTTCCCTGGAGGAAGATCTGGCTAATCCTGTGTTTGAGACTCTTAAAGGAGGCTCCACGGACTTTATTTGCATATTCATACTTCCCAGGGAGCAATGCACCTAGGATTTCACTGATTGAGCACCTTTGCTAGCTGCCGCAGTGTTTTCTTTGACTGGTCTCCCTGAGGTCAGTGATTGTTTTGTGATGTTGGTCCACTAGGCATTGCTCCCACCTAGCCAGAATCCTACTCCACACTGATGAGGGGCAACACCCTGAAACAGCTGTCTGTGGATGGATACCTGGCCTTGGTATTTCCCTTGTCATATCTGTAAACTCGTAAAGAGCTGGATATTGACTTAAAGGGTCACTTACTATGGTGGTTTCCGAAAGGAGCCACACCTTGGCTGGGTGCTTCCCTGGAGGAAGATCTGGCTAGTCCCGTGTTTGACTCTTAAATGAGGCTCCACGGACTTTATTTGCATATTCGCATTTCCCAGGGAGCAATGCACCTAGGATTTCACTGATTGAGCGCCTTTGCCGGCTGCCGCAGTGTTTTCTTTGACTGGTCTCCCTGAGGCCAGTGATTGTTTCGTGATGTTGGTCTACTAGGCATTGCTCCCACCTAGCCAGAATCCTACTCCACACTGATGAGGGGTAACACCCCGAAACAGCTGTCTGTGGATGGATACCTGGCCTTGGTATTTCCCTTGTCATATCTGTAAACTCATAAAGAGCTGGATATTGACTTAAAGGGCCACTTAATATGGTGGTTTCCGAAAAGAGCCACTCCTTGGCTGGGTCCTTCCCTGGAGGAAGAGCTGGCTAGACCCGTGTTTGAGACTCTTAAATGAGGCTCCACGGACTTTATTTGCATATTCGTATTTCCCAGGGAGCAATGCACCTAGGATTTCACTGATTGAGCGCCTTTGCCGGCTGCCGCAGTGTTTTCTTTGACTGGTCTCCCTGAGGTCAGTGATTGTTTCGTGATGTTGGTCTACTAGGCATTGCTCCCACCTAGCCAGAATCCTACTCCACACTGATGAGGGGCAACACCCCGAAACAGCTGTCTGTGGATGGATATCTAGCCTTGGTATTTCCCTTGTCATATCTGTAAACTCGTAAAGAGCTGGATATGTCTTAAAGGGCCACTTAATATGGTGGTAATGGTGGTTTCCGAAAGGAGACACTCCTTGGCGGCTGGGTCCTTCCCTGGAGGAAGATCTGGCTAGTCCCGTGTTTGAGACTCTTAAATGAGGCTCCACAGACTTTATTTGCATATTCGCATTTCCCAGGGAGCAATGGAGCAACCTAGGATTTCACTGACATACACACATACACACACACATTGAGCTTTATATATTAGATTTATGGTGGTGATTAAGAATATGACTTTGGTTTTGCCAGATTGGCTCCAGTTTCTTACATAATTAATAATTTATTAATTACAATAGAATTCTGGCTTTAAAAGTCACTTTTATAGCATTTCATGAAAGAAAGGAGAGGTTTGTAGTTGATTTCTGTGCCTGCTGATCAATGATGAGACATATATCCCAGACTGTCAAACGAAAGAGTGGTTTATTCTATGCGTTTGAAAATACAAAAGTCTTCTCCATCAGGAAAGACTACAAGTATAATGAAAATTATTTTTTTTGTACACCTCTGTTACCAGGCTGGGAAGGTCCTATTGAACCATTCCCAGACTAGAAATACAAGTGTGCAGCAACCCCAGAATTAGCACATCTAATGTGATTCTCACACTTCACCCCAGCTCTTCTTGATTGCCCTGGTGCGGTGGCAATCATGATAATGTTCTATGGGGTTGATGTCAGCTGTGTAATGTCTTTTGATATCAAGCCCAGGGGTTAGCAATGGAGAGGTGTCTATCATACACCCCCATTACTAACCCAGTAAGTTAAAAGCAGAAGAAAAAACACAAAACTCTAGCCATCCAGTCCAGGGATTCTGATGTAGTCCACCAAATCCAAATTAGTCCACAAAGAAATAAAAACAAGATAAAAACAATAGACTAAAAAGAATAAAAAACTAACAAAAAACAAGAAACACCCACAAACTCACCAATTTATTATTAAATCCCTGCAGCTCCATGGTTTTCCCATGACGTCCACCGATTCTGTACTGCAACTGAGAACAATGCTTCATAGGTCACTCTGGTCATGTTTCACAAGCGATGATGTCAGTGAATCATAAACCTCATCACTCGTGAGACATGACCGGGAGTGACCCAAGAAACGTTGTTTTCAAAACAACACTTCCTAGGTTGCAATGCAGAAACAAGAGCCAGCTCCCGCGAGACCGGGTGGCTCTGAACAGTCAGTAACTATACCGCTCATCAGAGTTGCCAAGTCACGCTGCCCTCTATGAGACTCGGGCTAATAACATGGGCTAATAAAGTCCACACTTTTTGTTTATTAATGGGGTGCCCTCTCTTTTTATCTTTATACATCTATCTATTTATCTATTATAAGCTATTTATCTATATCTGTAAATAATATTGTTTTATTAGTAAGTAAACTAGGTTTAAATTATATAGAGAATTACAGTCTGTTAAAGGGAACCTGTCACCAGGTTATTTTTAATAACCAGAAAGGCTAAGCAGATGCTGCAGGCTGATATCAATAGGCTGGGAAGGGGGCATGGATATTGGCCCCCTCCCAGAGTAATAACACCAGCCATGAGCTGCTACAGAAATGGCAATTCATTAGATGCGCCATTTCTGGCACTTAGCCTCGGTCCTTCTCCCTTGCCCTGGTGCATTGGCAAGTGGGGTAATGGTTTTGGGGTTGATGTCAGCTGTGTAATGTCCACTGACATCAATCCCAGTGGTTAGTACGACACCCCCATTACTAACCTCATATTCACAAGCAATAAACACATACACAGAAAAAAGTATGGAGTGGCTCATGGCTGGTGTTATTAGACTGGGAGGGGAAGCTTGGAAGCTTCAGAATAATAACAACAGCCCAAGCTGTCTGCTTTCCCTCAGCTGGGTATTAAAAATAGTGAGGACCTCGGAACATTTTTTCATTTAATTTTATATTTCTTAGTTATATACATGTACAGTAAAATATACATGCAAAGCACTGATTATACAGTATACCACACTGACATCTTTCTGATATCTATTCTATGTATATATTTGTCTTATCTATTCTATTATGACAGTTCAGCTGTAAATTTACTGTACTCAGGTGATGAAATGTCGAAATTCCTATGAGATGCCTGCATAAATATCAGACGATACACCCAATTTTCCGAGTGCTCATTGACTTTCTTCTCTCTCCGATTGACTTGCATTGGTGAATCTTGGCCATTTTACGTGACCTTACCGTGCATGCTGCAATTTTTTTCCTCACCCCATTTCCAGGTGAAGAAAAACTTGCAGATGAGCACTGCCTATTTGAATAACATTGTGGCGAATGCAATGTGATTTTTTTTCTCACATTGCACTTGACGATTTTATACCCAGATGTGAACACATCCTAATACAGAGGCTATAGAAGGCAAAAGGTGCAAAAATTTTTAAAGAAGCCCAGTTTCAAAAATGATTGTTAGCCCCAATTGCATGCATTTGAATAAGAAAAAAAATTGTCCTCAAAGGTGGGCAACCCCCTAAAACAAGCACTGCCACCAAAAGATCATCATGTAATGCAATTTTATAAAGTGTTTGAAGCTTCATTTTATTGCAATGTTGTCAAAACTAAGAAAGTCTTCAATAGGGTAAACTAAAGTTTTTATTTGCTAGCAAATGCATTGTGCACTGAGATATATTCTAATACCGGGAAAGTGGTTTAGAGCTTTGTCAGGCAGTGCCGAGGAGGGCAGTAGGAGGGGATGGCTTCTGATAAATGCTATGTGGGGGAGGTTGAGAAGATAAAGACGTCAAATGTAATTGCAAAGCCAACTTGGCTTCTTATGAAATGAAATTGTACATTTAGATA
The DNA here is from genome assembly GCF_039654945.1 of Dendrobates tinctorius. Classification (NCBI taxonomy): domain Eukaryota; kingdom Metazoa; phylum Chordata; class Amphibia; order Anura; family Dendrobatidae; genus Dendrobates; species Dendrobates tinctorius. The sequence continues at coordinate 10,389,369 of NW_027361712.1, read as the reverse complement.
CTGCAAGTGACTTACGATTTGAATCACATCATATCTCATATAAAACGAAAAAAAAATCCAATGTACGTAAACTTCAAATTTGACTTCAAATATGTTCGTGCGTTGGGTCCTATTGTCTGAGACGCTCTGGCAGAGATTGTGCCTCATTCAGTGCTCCAGCTGTTGCAGTTTGAAACATTCATCTTGGGAACAATGGACTGAACCTCCCCAGAATACAATTTGTAGATGTCTTTAATGTGCCACAATGATCAAACACGTGTTAAAGTTTACTGTGGCTTCCGAACATTTGTTCCTACAAATCCACCACCACATGCGTGTGCACTAGACATTATGTTGGAATATGACCAGTGTCATGTTAATAAATTATTTGTGTGAACATATTCTACAGAGCACAGTTCATGAAAGAAGCAAAGATAGAATTCTAAATAAAAACATTACAATCTAAAGGTTTATGCATATAGCAATACTGTGCATGGACACTGGCTGGTGGAAGAGAGAAGTGATACAGTAGCATTGGCATAGCCAAAGGCTCGTCAGATCAGTTGCCAAAGTTCAGCTTTGGACCCTCCTCTATCTATGAGAAAACCAAAATCTCTTCCACCATACAGTCATATGTAAAAGTTTGGGCACCCCTATTAATGTTTACCTTTTTTCTTTATAACAATTTTGGTTTTTGCAAAAGCTATTTCAGTTTCATATCTAATAACTGATGGACTCAGTTATATTTCTGGATTCAAATTAGGTTTATTGTACTAACAGAAAATGTGCAATCTGCATTTAAACAAAATTTGACCGGTGCAAAAGTATGGGCACCCCTATCATTTTCTTGATTTGAACACTCCTAACTACTTTTTACTGACTTCCTGAAGCACAAAATTGGTTTTGTAACCTCATTGAGCTTTGAACTTCATAGCCAGGTGTATCAAATCATGAGAAAAGGTATTTAAGGTGGCCACTTGCAAGTAGTTCTCCTATTTGATTCTCCTATGAAGAGTGGCATCATGGGCTTCTCAAAACAACTCTCAAATGATCTGAAAAAAAAGATTATTCAACATAGCTTTTCAGGGGAAGGATACAAAAAGTTGCCTCAGAGATTTAACCTGTCAGTTTCCACTGTGAGGAACATAGTAAGGAAATGGAAGAACACAGGTACAGTTCTTGTTAAGCCCAGAAGTGGCAGGCCAAGAAAAATATCAGAAAGGCAGAGAAGAAGAATGGTGAGAACAGTCAAGGACAATCCACAGACCACCTCCAAAGACCTGCAGCATCATCTTGCTGCAGATGGTGTCACTGTGCATTGGTCAACAATACAGCGCACTTTGCACAAGGAGAAGCTGTATGGGAGAGTGATGAGAAAGAAGCCGTTTCTGCAAGCACGCCACAAACAGAGTCGCCTGAGGTATGCAAAAGCACATTTGGACAAGCCAGTTACATTTTGGAAGAAGGTCCTGTGGGCTGATGAAACAAAGATAGAGTTGTTTGGTCATACAAAAAGGCGTTATGCATGGAGGCTAAAAAACACAGCATTCCAAGAAAACACTTGCTACCCACAGTAAAATTTGGTGGAGGTTCCATCATGCTTTGGGGCTGTGTGGCCAATGCCAGCACCGGGAATCTTGTTAAAGTTGAGGGTCGCATGGATTCAACTCAGTATCAGCAGATTCTTGACAATAATGTGCAAGAATCAGTGACGAAGTTGCAGTTACGCAGGGGATGGATATTTCAGCAAGACAATGATCCAAAACACCGCTTCAAATCTACTCAGGCATTCATGCAGAGGAACAATTACAATGTTCTGGAATGGCCATCCCAGTCCCCAGACCTGAATATCATTGAACATCTGTGGGATGATTTGAAGCGGGCTGTCCATGCTCGGCGACCACCAAACTTAACTGAACTGGAATTGTTTTGTAAACAGGAATGGTCACAAATACCTTCATCCAGGATCCAGGAACTCATTAATAGCTACAGGAAGCGACTAGAGGCTGTTATTTTTGCAAAAGGAGGATCTACGAAATATTAATGTCACTTTTATGTTGAGGTGCCCATACTTTTGCACCGGTCAAATTCTGTTAAAATGCAGATTGCACATTTTCTGTTAGTTCAATAAACCTCATTTGAATCCAGAAATATAACTGAGTCCATCAGTTATTAGATATATGAAACTGAAATAGCTGTTGCAAAAAACAAAATTGTTGTAAAGAAAAAAGGTTAACATTAACAGGGGTGCCCAAACTTTAACATATGACTGTATATGTGTATAGAACCGCAGTTAAACGAAAAATGTGATTTGTACAAAACAGTTCAGTTCACTGTTTATTGCCTGCAGCCGGATACTGCAGATCAGTTCCCTGCATGATGTACAAACCCATTTCCAAAAAAGTTGAGACGCTGTGTAAAATGTATAGAAAACAAGAATGGATATCTCTTTACAGCTATATTTTATATTCACAGAACATCGAACACAGATTTGAAGTTGAAACGTAGAGCTTTTTACATTTCATTTGAAAAAATTAACTCATTTATAAGGATGAGCAAATAAATTTAAGTGGAATTGAATTCTGCTTGAATTTTACAAAATTTTGCTTTGCATTTGCCAAAATAAAGCTTTAGCGATTTGCAGATTCTTTTCTCTGGACCATAAAAGCCTATCAAAATGTTAACAAAATAAATAAAAAAAACCTTATATTCAGCTCTCCAGTCCTTCCATTCTTCACCACCACCCATCTACCACTTGGCACATCAACGGATGAACGTTGGCAACAGTGAAGTCCCCGGGTCTCAGTAACTAGGAAAGGGTCGTGGGCGTGGCATGTCATAGGCTGTGGAGTGGACTGGAGAGAAGGGCAAGAGAGGTGAACAGTCAGTTGAGTATAAGGATTTTTAATATTTTTTACATATAGAATCATAGAATCGTAGAGTTGGAAGGGACCTCCTGGGCCATCTGGTCCAACCCCCTGCTGAAAGCAGGATTCGATAATTCATCCCAGACAAATGTCTGTCCAGCCTCTGTTTGAAGACTTCTATTGAAGGAGAACTCACCACCTCTCGTGGCAGCCTGTTCCACTCATTGATCACTCTAACTGTCAAAAAGTTTTTTCTAATATCTAATCTGTGTCTCCTCCCATTCAGTTTCATCCCATTGCTTCTAGCCTTTCCTTGTGCAAATGAGAATAAAGATGATCCTTCTACAATGTGACAGCCCTTGAGATATTTGTAGACAGCTATTAAGTCTCCTCTCACTCTTCTCTTCTGCAAGCTAAACATTCCCAAATCCTGCAACCTTTCCTCATAAGACAGGGTTTGCAGAACGGTCACCATTCTGGTCGCTTTTTTTCTGAACTTGCTCCAGTTTGTTGATGTCTTTTTTAAAATGTGGCGCCCAAAACTGGACACAGTATTCCAGGTGAGGTCTGAACAAAGAGGAGTAGAGTGCAATAATGACTTCACGTGATCTAGACTGTATGCTTCTGTTTATACATCTTAGAATTGCATTTGCCTTTTTTGCTGCTGCATCACACTGTTGACTCATATTCAGTCTGTGATCAATTAGTATACCCAAGTCTTTTTCACATGTGCTGCTGCTTAGCCCTATTCCTCCCATTTTGTATATGCTTTTTTCATTTTTATTGCCAAGATGTAGTACTTTGCATTTTTCCTTGTTAAAAACCATTCTGTTAGTTGCTGCCCCCTGCTCCAGTCTGTGATCAATTAGTATACCCAAGTCTTTTTCACATGTGCTGTTGCTTAGCCCTATTCCTCCCATTTTGCATATGCTTTTTTCATCTATATTGCCAAGATGTAGTACTTTGCATTTTTCCCTGTTAAAAACCATTCTGTTAGTTGCTGCCCACTGCTCCAGTTTATTTATATATTTTTGAATCCTCTCTCTCTTCTCTAGTATTAGCTATCCCTCCTAGCTTTGTGTCATCAGCACATTTAGTCAGTTTACCCTCAATTCCTTCATCTAAATCGTTGATAAAGATGTTGAACAATACAGGGCCCAGGACAGAGCCCTGTGGCACCCCACTTGAGACATTCTTCCAACTGGATGTGCAGCCATTTACGACCACTCTTTGGGTCCGATCACTAGGCCAGTTATGAATCCACCTAACAGTTGCCTTGTCCATTCCATACTTAGCCATTTTTTCAATAAGGATTGTGTGAGATACTTTGTCAAATGCTTTGCTGAGGTCAAGATATACTATATCTACAGCATTTCCCTGAACCACCAAATCAGTGATTCTGTCATAGAAGGAAATTAAGTTAGTCTGACATGACTTATTAGTTACAAACCCATGCTGACTCTGTTTAATCACTTCATTCTTGTCCAGGTACTTACATACATGTTGTTTAATAATTTGTTCAAAGATCTTTCCTGGTATAGAAGTCAAACTCACCGGCCTATAGTTCCCTGGGTCCACCTTCTTCCCCTTTTTGAAGATAGGAACAACATTTACTCTTCTCCAGTCTTCTGGGACTTCTCCTGTTCTCGAAGAATTTTCAAAGATTATGGAGAGGGGTTCAAAAATTTCTTCTGCTATCTCCTTCAGAACTTTGGGGTGTAATTCATCTGGACCTGGAGACTTGAATTCATTTAGGTTAGCTAAGTGTTTCCTCACTAATTTTCTGTTTATAGATATCCAGGATTCTTCTATTGCCTTAATAGGACAGTGAAGTGTTATGAATGAGTCACCGCAGGAGGCAAAAGCAGAAACACAAGCCAAGTCCAGAAAACCAGAGAAGCCGGCAACCATCAGACCGCAGACCCCCGAACCTATCAACACAACCAGCAGTAGCCGTGGGGGGCTCCCACGATGCCCTAGACCCCTCGATCACAGCCGGAGAACCACACAGGCCCAAAGAAAGAAAGAGGAAATCTAAACTGCCCCAGAGCAGACCCCAAAGCAACAGGCAGCCCCCAACATATAATGACGGCGAAGCAAGATGAAAACACTAACACAGACAGAAAGACAGACTGAGCAAAGACGGGGCCCAAAACTACCCAGATAGGAAAGGACAGGAAGGCTGCTGTCTGCAATCCGCCAAAACCCCATCAAAGACATAAGCCAACAAGCTGATATGAAAAAGGCCCTGAAGCAGCTAGGCTCCAAAAACTAAACCAGCACTCAGGTATCTTCAGAAGACAGAGCTAAATGAATTCAGCACACCCCAGCAGGGAATGGCAGAAACCAGAAAAACAAAGCAAAACAAAGTCAAAGCACCAAAGCAAAAGGCCGAGCAGCAAACTTAGCTTTAGAGGAGCAGGAATTCAGACTGGTCTCCAAGGATCCCACAGAGAAATCACCCACAGGGCAGAAGGGCGTCGGCAGCCTTATATCCAGTCAGTAACTCCATTCAGCCAGTCATCATCATCAGCCTCAGGTGTTTGATAATCAGGCTCACTACCTTTCTTTACCAGAAGAGGGAGTTCCTCGGGCCTCAGTAATGAAGGGGAAAATGAACTCACAACAGTACCTCCCCCTTGAGGAGGGGTCACCGAACCCTCAACTACGCCACCAGGGCGATCAGGGTGAGCCCGATGAAAGGCACACACCAATCTTTTGGCATGAATATCAGAGGCAGAGACCCAGGAATTATCCTCCTGACCATAACCCTTCCACTTAACCAAATACTGGAGTCTCCGTCTAGCCAGACGGGAATCCAGTACTTTTTCTACCTCATATTCCATGTTACCTTCAACCAATACAGGGTCTGGAGGTGCCACCCCCGGAACAACAGGTTCAACAAACCTCTTCAACAAAGATTTATGGAACACATTATGGATTTTAAATGTGACAGGAAGAGCCAAAGGAAAAGAGACCGGATTAATAATCTCCACAATCTTGTAAGGTCCAATAAATCTAGGCTTAAACTTAGGAGAAGCCACCTTCATAGCAATATTTTTTGATGATAACCACACCATATCACCAACCTTAAACTGGGGACCAATGGTCCTATGTCGGTTGGAAAACCGCTGGGCCTTTTCCTGGGAGAGAGATAACTTATCCACCACTTGGTCCCAGATCTGGTGCATTCTCTCCACCACAGTGTCAACACCTGGGCAGGCAGAGGGCTCCACCTGCCCTGAAGAAAATCGAGGATGAAACCCAAAGTTACAAAAAAAAGGTGACATCAAAGTGGCAGAACTAGCTCTATTATTTAAAGCAAATTCGGCCAAGGGCAAAAATGAAACCCAATCATCCTGATCAGCAGAAATAAAACATCTCAAATATGACTCCAAGGTCTGGTTTGTTCTCTCTGTCTGCCCATTGGTCTGAGGGTGAAAAGCAGAGGAGAAGGACAACTGAATTCCCAGCCTGGAACAGAAAGTTCTCCAAAATCTAGACACAAACTGGACTCCTCTGTCAGATACAATGTTCTCAGGAATCCCGTGCAAACGAACCACCTGTTGTAAAAACAGGGGCACCAACTCAGAGGAAGACGGCAACTTAGGGAGTGGTACAAGATGAACCATCTTAGAGAACCTATCACAAATCACCCAAATAACAGTCATCCTCTGAGAGACAGGCATATCAGAGATGAAATCCATTGAAATATGGGTCCATGGCCTCTTGGGGACAGGCAAAGGCATCAACAACCCACTAGAGCGAGAACACGATTTAGACCGGGAGCATGTCCCACAGGACTGCCCAAAATTCCTGACATCACGAGACAAGGAGGGCCACCAAAAAAAATGACTCACCAGATCTCTAGTACCAAAAATACCTGGATGACCAGCCAAAGCAGAGCAATGAACTTCAGACATCACTCTCTTCTTCCACTGGTCAGGAACATACAACTTTCCACTGGGACAATGCTCAGGTTTGTCCTCCTGGAACTCTTCCAGAGCACGTCTCAAATCGGGCGAGATGGCAGAAAGAACTACCCCTTCGCCTAAGATGGTAGCAGGCTTGGTCACCACAGGAGAATCAGCAAAGAAGCTCCTAGAGAGGGCGTCTGCCTTGACATTCTTTGTTCCAGGAAGAAAAGAAACCACAAAATCAAAACGTGTAAAAAACAAGGCCCACCTAGCCTGTCTAGGGTTCAAGCGCTTAGCCGACTCTAGGTAAATCAAATTCTTGTGGTCAGTGAGGACCACGACTTGATGCTTAGCTCCCTCCAGCCAATGTCTCCACTCCTCAAATGCCCATTTCATGGCCAACAGTTCCCTATTCCCCACATCATAGTTACGTTCAGATGGAGAGAACTTTCGGGAAAAGAAAGCACAGGGATTCATTTTAGATGTTACAGGATCCTTTTGGGACAAAACAGCACCTGCACCAATCTCAGAAGCATCCACCTCTACCTGGAATGGAAGTGAGACATCAGGTTGCCGCAAAACCGGGGTGGAGGTGAATCTTCGCTTCAGCTCCTGAAAGGAAGAAACAGCCTCCGGAGACCAATTTAACACATCAGCACCCTTAGTCAAATCAGTCAATGGCTTGGCAATACTAGAAAATTTTGCTATAAATTTCCGATAAAAATTAGCAAAACCCAAAAACTTCTGGAGGGCCTTCAAAGAAGTGGGCTGAACCCAATCGTGAATGGCCTGTACCTTGGCCGGGTCCATTTCAATAGTTGACGGGGACAAAATAAATCCCAAAAAAGACATCCTATTTACTCCAAAAAGGCATTTAGATCCTTTGACATACAGGGAATTCTCCCTCAAGATCCGGAACACAGTCCGAATATGTTCCACATGAGAATCCCAATCCTTGGAGAAGATCAAAATATCATCCAGATAGATAATCAAAAATTTATCGGCAAAATCTCGGAAAATATCGTTCATGAAGCACTGGAAGACAGAAGGGGCATTAGTGAGCCCAAAAGGCATCACCAGGTACTCAAAATGTCCCTCCGGAGTATTAAACGCCGTCTTCCATTCATCCCCATGCTTAATGCGAATAAGATTATACGCCCCCCTGAGGTCAAGCTTGGTAAACCAGCAAGCACCTTTAACTCTGGAGAATAGATCAGAAATCAGGGGTAACGGATACTGATATTTAACAGTAATTTTGTTGAGGGCACGATAATCAATACAAGGTCTTAATGATCCATCCTTTTTGGCTACAAAAAAAAAAACTGGCACCTAAGGGTGACGAGGATGGTCTAATATGACCCTTCTCCAATGCCTCCTTAATATAGGATCGCATAGCCTCGTGCTCGGGTACAGATAAATTGAAGAGCCGACCCTTGGGAAATTTACACCCCGGGCTCAGTTCAATTGCACAGTCATAACTCCTATGAGGAGGCAGAGACGCAGACTCATTCTCACTAAATACATCATAAAAGTCCGCCAAATAATCAGGAACATCATGCGACTGAGGAGAGGTGGAAAACACCGGAGCCTCACTAAAGGCACACCGACAACCCCAACTCACCACAGACACAGATTTCCAATCCAAAACTGGATTATGAATCTGTAACCAGGGAAACCCCAGAACAATAGTATCATGCAGATTATGCAACACCAAAAATCTGCAATTTTCTTGATGGTCTGGGGTGACCCGCATTACCACCTGGGTCCAAAACTGGGGTTTATTTTTAGCCAAAGGAGTAGCATCAATCCCCCTCAAAGGGATAGGCATCTGCAGAGGTGTCATCGGAAATCCACAACGTTTAGCAAAATCCAAGTCCATTAGGTTTAGGGCTGCTCCCGAATCCACAAAAGCCTTGGCGGAAAATGTGGACAGGGAGCAGATCAGAGTAATAGCCAGAAGAAACTTAGGTTGAACACCCCCAACAGAAAACGTGTGTGCAAAGCGTTTCTCTCGTTTAGGACAGACAGAAATAATATGCGAGGCATCTCCACAGAAAAAACACAACTTATTACGCCTTCTGAACTCCTGACGCAGCTCTCTGGAAAAAACTCTATCACATTGCGTAGGTTCAGACATTTGTTCAACAGGTGGCAACACCTCTCATGCAGCTTTGCGTTCGCGCAAACGCCGATCAACCTGAATGGCTAATGACATAGAATCGTCAAGACCAGAGGGAACAGGAAATCCCACCATAGTATCTTTTACGGCTTCTGACAACCCCTTCCGAAAGAGAGCAGCCAAGGCATTATCATTCCAGGTAGTAAGTACGGCCCACTTTCGGAATTTTTGACAGTACAATTCTGCAGAATCACGACCCTGGCTCAATGCCAGCAGGGTCTTTTCAGCCTGATCAATGGCATTAGGTTCATCATACAACAACCCCAAAGCTTGAAAGAATGCGTTCACATTAGTCAGAATAGGATCATCTGGTTTCAAAGAAAACGCCCAATCCTGGGGATCGCCACGCAGCAAAGAGATGACAATTTTAAACTGCTGCGCAGAGCTCCCTGACGAGTTAGGCTTCAAGGCAAAAAATAATTTACAATTATTTTTGAATTTCAAAAAATTTAGACCGATCCCCAAAAAATACATCATGTGTAGGAATCTTTGGTTCAGCAGCATGTGAATGAGCAAGGTAGGCGGAAATTCCCCACACTTCCGCAGCGAGCTGCTCCACACGATCAGACAATTGCTTAATCTCCATTGAGAGAAAAAAAAAATTCACCCTACGGCCTCAGAGATATAGAGGAAAAAATATACACTTTTTTTTTCTTTTTACAATTCTTTCCTGCTATTGAGTACCCTAGGATCTGCGGTATGGCGGGTGATTCTGTTATGAATGCGTCACCGCAGGAGGCAAAAGCAGAAACACAAGCCAAGTCCAGAAAACCAGAGAAGCCGGCTACCCTCAGACCGCAGACCCCCGAACCCATCAACACAACCAGCAGTAGCCGTGGGGGGCTCCCACGATGCCCTAGACCCCTCGATCACAGCCGGAGAACCACACAGGCCCAAAGAAAGAAAGGGGAAATCTAAACTGCCCCAGAGCAGACCCCAAAGCAACAGGCAGCCCCCAACATATAATGACGGCGAAGCAAGATGAAAACACTAATACAGACAGAAAGACAGACTGAGCAAAGACGGGGCTCAAAACTACCCAGATAGGAAAGGACAGGAAGGCTGCTGTCTGCAATCCGCCAAAACCCCATCAAAGACATAAGCCAACAAGCTGATATGAAAAAGGCCCTGAAGCAGCTAGGCTCCAAAAACTAAACCAGCACTCAGGTATCTTCAGAAGACAGAGCTAAATGAATTCAGCACACCCCAGCAGGGAATGGCAGAAATCCAGAAAAACAAAGCAAAACAAAGTCAAAGCACCAAAGCAAAAGGCCGAGCAGCAAACTTAGCTTTAGAGGAGCAGGAATTCAGACTGGTCTCCAAGGATCCCACAGAGAAATCACCCGCAGGGCAGAAGGGCGTCGGCAGCCTTATATCCAGTCAGTAACTCCACTCAGCCAGTCATCATCATCAGCCTCAGGTGTTTGATAATCAGGCTCACTACCTTTCTTTACCAGAAGAGGGAGTTCCTCGGGCCTCAGTAATGAAGGGGAAAATGAACTCACAACAGTGAAGAACCGTTGATGTTACATTTCCTTTCTGAGAGAAAACAGATGCAAAATAGGAATTTAAAAGTTCGGCCTTCTCAACAACCTGTCTTGCCATTTCATCATTTTCATCCTGTAAAAATCCTATAGCATCTTTGACTTTTCTTTTACTTTTGACATATCCCCCAAATACTTTATTATTGCTTTTGACATCTCTTGCAAGCCTCAATTCATTGTCAGCTTTAGTAATCTGATTTGTGCCCTACAATTTCTGCAGACAGCATTATATTCTTCTTTAAATATGCCTCCCTCTTTCCATTTTATAAACATTTCTTTCTTCCTTCCTAGCATGTGCTTAAGTTCTGTGTTCATCCATCTTGGTTTCCTTAAACGCTTCCTATTCTTCCCTCTTTTCGGAATTGTTAACGATTGTGCTTTGAGAATTTCATTTTTCATGATTTCCCATCCTTCCTGGACATTTTTGTCCTTAAGGATGTCCAGCCATTGGATCCCTCCAATTCACTTTCTGAATCCCTTAAAATCTGCCTTTCTGAAATCTAACCTTGATGTCTGAGACTTCACAGGTCTTCCTCCTCTAGTTATCCAAAATTCTAAAATAGCATGGTCGCTTCCTCATAGGGTCCCAGCCACTTTTACCTCCTCAACCATTTCCCTGTTTATAAGGATTAGATCCAAGGTAGCAGTTCCCCTTGTTTTCTCCCCTACCTTTTGGAAGATAAAGTTGTCAGCAAGAGAGGATAACAATTTCCTTGACCTGTTAGTTTTGCCTGAGATTCCCAACAAATGTCAGGATAGTTGAAATCTTCCATGACAACTATATCATATTTTTGGAGAACTTGGCCATTTGATGCATAAAGAGTTCATCCATATCTTCAGCTTGCACAGGCAGCCTGTAGTCCAGTCAAAATACGAAAAAAAAATCCTTTATCCCTGAACAAAGTCCAAGAAAGCGTTTTATTGTTAATTTTTTGGTAGTATTACATGTAGGGAAAAACATACTAAAAGTTTACCAAGATAGGGTTACCAGGTTACCACAAAGGGTCCAAATGTGACGTCAAAGAATGTGGCCGCCAAAGCTGTAAAATGTTAAATGCGACTCGCCTTTCAGTGTCTATCATATTTCTTTTACAATTACTACTATTATTATATTTATTATTTAACGATTTATTTATCTTCTTTTACAGAGCTGAGAATGATGGAAAGTCAAGAAACTTGCCCCTTATGCAGCCATGAAGTAGAAGATGACGGAGAAAGAGTGGTGATTGGTGCGAAAGGAGCTGAAGGGATCAATAAAGCCAGTATTGAGAGGGGCGTTAGCACTGTGGTAGCTGCTGGAGCAGTGGTGCACAAGAGATGTCGTATGAACTCAGGGCTGCCACTAGGAATTTCGGGGTGCCATACTGGCAAAATTTTCGGGGCCCCCTTTAGACTCCGCCCAGGCTCCATACAGCCCCGCCTCCACCCCTCGAACTGTCCACAGTCCCACCGCTCTCTCTTGGAAAAACTCCACTTCTCACCTATCACACATTAACAGTTCCCATCACCAGGTCACACATATAGCCAGCAGCTTTTGCTTTGGTCAAAAGATTGTTTTAAGCTGCCACCATAACAGGGTAGACACTTTTGGCCAGGCCCTACTCTACTGTAACCTATTAAATATTTGTTAAAATATGCAATACAATTTAGGTATATTTTTATTTATTTTTAAATTTTTTTAAATGACCAATAATATCACATACAAGGAACAAATACCACCGCACCATGTCCAGACCACAACTTACCACCACATACAAGGAACAAATACCGCTACACCATGTCCAGACCACATATTACCACCACATAGTGACCTATAATAAGACATACAAGGAACAAATACCGCCATACCATGACCAGACCACATATTACTACCATAGTGACCGAATAATATCACATACAAGGAACAAATACCACCGCACCATGAACAGACCGCAAATTACCACCACAAAGTGACCAAATAATAGAATATACAAGGGACAAATACCACTGCACCACGCCCAGACCACATATTACCACCACATGGAGACTGAATACTACAATACTGACATTAATAAAAAAAACATAATACTATGACCATAAGAGACATTATACACACAAGATCTGTACTTAGTATGCAGTGTCTGTGTACAGGTAATATAGTGATCAATGACATTATACACAGGAGCTCTGTATATAATGTACAGGTAACACAGTGATCACCGGTGACATTATACACAGGACCTCTGTATATAGTGTCAGTGTACAGGTAACACAAGAACTCACCAGTGATGTCTCTAGGTGAAGTCCTTCATCTTTGGTTTTCATCTTTCATCCAGCACAGATCGCCATCACGTCTTCCAGCCAGGACTTGTCTCTGCAGGAAATAACACAGTTATCTAGAGCTCCGCTTGCAGAACACATTACTTATTTTTTCCCAACTTCTACATTACACCATATGAAGAAAAAAAGGCGACATAGTATCACTCTACACAGTAACAGGACCGCCCCCCCATTTACAACAGTATCCTCAAGAAAATAAAATAAATACATCACTGCAGTAATAATATCCCTTAATTAACCCCTATGGTAATAATATCCCCCATCCTGACCCCCGTATGTCTCATTCCTGGCTTCAGCCATATGTTCTCCCATCCCACCCTCATCAGTATCCATTCTGCCCCATGACCCTGCCCCATCTGTCTACAATCATGCCCGGTGTCTCACATTCTGCCCCTCCTGTGTCTAACTGTCACATTCTGCCCCCTCCTGTGTCTCAGTCACAATCTGCCCCCTCCTGTATCTCACTGTCACATTCTGCCCCCTCCTGTGTCTCACTGTCACATTCTGCCCCCTCCTGTGTCTCACTGTCACATTCTGCCCCCATGTCCAGCATTCTGCCCCAGTGTCTTGCATTCTACCCCCAGCGTCCAGCATTCTGCCCGCAGTGTCCAGCATTCTGCCCCAGCTCTCAGCCTGCCCCCATGTCCAGCATTCTGCCCCCAGCGTCCAGCATTCTGCCTCAGTCTCCAGCATTCTGCCTCAGTCTCCAGCATTCTGCCCCATGTCCAGAATTCTGCCCCAGCGTCCAGCATTCTTCTGCCCCATGTCCAGCATTCTGCCCCATCTCACAGTCTGCCCTCATATCCAGCATTCTGCCCCCAGTGTCCAGCATTATGCCCCATGTCCAGCATTCTGCCCCCAGCGTCCAGCATTCTGCCCCATGTCCATTCTACCCCCAGTGTCCAGCATTATGCCCCATGTCCAGCATTCTGCCCCAGCGTCCAGCATTCTGCCCCATGTCCATTCTGCCCCCAGCATTCTGCCCCATGTCCAGCATTCTGCCCCCAGCATTCTGCCCCCAGCGTCCAGCATTCTGCTCCCAGCGTCCAGCATTCTGCCCCCAGCATTCTGCCCCCAGCATTCTGTCCCCAGCGTCCAGCATTCTGCCCCCAGCATTCTGCCCCCAGCATCCAGCATTCTGCCCCCAGCATTCTGCCCCAGCATCCAGCATTCTGCCCCCAGCATTCTGCCCCAGCGTCCAGCATTCTGCCCATGTCCATTCTGCCCCCAGCATTCTGCCCCATGTCCAGCATTCTGCCCCCAGCATTCTGCCCCAGCATCCAGCATTCTGCCCCCAGCGTCCAGCATTCTGCCCCCAGCATTCTGCCCCCAGCGTCCAGCATTCTGTCCCCAGCATTCTGCCCCCAGCGTCCAGCATTCTGCGCCCAACATTCTGCTCTCAGCGTCCAGCATTCTGCCCCCAGCATTCTGCCCCCAGTGTCCAGCATTCTGCCTCCAGCATTCTGCCCCCAGGGTCCAGCATTCTGCCCCCAGTGTGCAGAATTCTGCCCCCAGCATTCTGCCCCAGCGTCAAGCATTCTTCCCCCAGCATTCTGCCCCCAGCGTCCAGCATTCTGCCCCCACATTCTGCCCCCAGCGTCCAGCATTCTGCCCCCAGCATTCTGCCCCCAGCGTCCAGCATTCTGCCCACAGCATACAGCATTCTGCCCCAGCTCACAGCCTGCTTCCATGTCCAGCATTCTGCCCCCAGCGTCCAGCATTCTGCCTCAGTCTCCAGCATTCTGCCCCAGCTTCGAGCATTCTGCCCCATGTCCAGAATTCTGCCCCAGCGTCCAGCATTCTTCTGCCCCATGTCCAGCATTCTGCCCCGTCTCACAGTCTGCCCTCATATCCAGCATTCTGCCCCCAGCGTCCAGCATTCTGCCCCCAGCGTCCAGCATTCTGCCCCATGTCCATTCTGCCCCCAGTGTCCAGCATTATGCCCCATGTCCAGCATTATGTCCCCAGTGTCCAGCATTATGCCCCATGTCCAGCATTCTGCCCCAGCGTCCAGCATTCTGCCCCATGTCCAGCATTCTGCCCCCAGCATTCTGCCCCCAGCGTCCAGCATTCTGCCCCCAGCATTCTGCCCCCAGCGTCCAGCATTCTGCCCCCAGAATTCTGCCCCCAGTGTCCATCATTCTGCCCCCAGCATTCTGCCCCCAGCGTCCAGCATTCTGCCCCCAGTGTCCAGCATTCTGCCCCCAGCATTCTGCCCCCAGCGTCCAGCATTCTGCCCCCAGCATTCTGCCCCCAGCGTCCAGCATTCTGCCCCCCAGAATTCTGCCCCCAGCGTCCAGCATTCTGCCCCCAGCATTCTGCCCCGAGCACCCTGGATAGCCGCTCTCAAAAAAAAAAAAAATTCTTCTTACTTTGTTATCTGGCTGTGCTCCAGCGGGGAGGCTCCCTCCCTCTCCCAGTCCCACGTGGCACACTGACTGAATGAGGAAGTGGAGGAGCAGAGCAGTGTGTGACTTCAGGTGAGGGCGGAGCTGTGGCTGGACCATTGTGTAGGGGGGGATTTCGGCGCTGGCTGGACCATGGTGCGGGGGGGGCCTGCCCAAGGGGCCCGGAGGGCCCGGCAGGCGCTGAGTCTGAATTTAAAATAAAGCTGCAGAAGCCTGAATAAAATGTAGGGGGGCCCCAGCGCGGATCGGGCTGCCAGCGTGGTCGGGCCCCCCTAATCACCGGGCCCCATACACATGTAAGGCCTGTCATGCCCTGATGGCGGTCCTGTATGAACTACATAAACAAGAAGCAAATAGACTTACATAAGAAAGCTACTTCCGTTCATCGTTTACCTGCCAAGAGAGGTACACGGATGTCTACTGGATCCTATGATAGCACGACACAGTGTTTGTTCTGTGGACATGAAGTGGTGAAGACAAGATCTAGTAGTGATTTTGATGACTGTAGCTTTGTTAAAACAGATGGATTTGTAAGGTCCATCTTGTTACATTGCAAACAGCGTAATGATGACTGGCCAATCACCATTCAAGGGAGAATCGCATACTTTGGGAAGGACTTACATGCTGCAGACTGTCTGTATGATCATTCATGTGACATTAACTTTCGGACAAATTACGGAATTCCTATGCGTCATGGTGGTGGATCTACTACAAAGAAACCGCGGAAGGTAGGGAGGCCGATGAACATGGACCAAGATCAAGCGTTCTTGAGAATGTGTGCATTTCTCAAGGACACCGATGAAGAGCAACTGACTGTCACAGATCTTGCAAAGAAAATGACGGAGTATCCTGTAGAAGGAGACAGTGCTGCCTAGAGTAATAAATGGTTGAGGTATAGGCTGGAGGAGAGGTATGGCGATTCGCTATTCATAGCAGAGTGTGAAGAGTTGCCTAACATTGTAACGTTCCGTGAAAAGACCAGAATAATCCTGAGGGACTATTTCTGTAGTCAGGAAACGGATGAAGAAGCCCAGAAGAGAGCCATCATAGAGACTGTGGCCAAACTAATCAAGAGCGATATCAAGTCTAAGATCCCATCTTCAACCGATGAATATCAGAAGACTTCTTTGCTTGAATGTCAGTCTGCCTTAGATTATCTCCCCCTGAGTTTGCCTTGCTTGCTTGAAACCCTCTTCGTTGGAAAGGACATTCACAGGAAGGTCGTAAGCATTGGACAATCAGTTGTTCAGGCTGTACTTCCCAGGGCTGTAGTAGCTCCATTGCAGCTTGGGTTAGCAGTCCAGCTCCATCATCATTTCAGGTCATGATTTCTTGTAGACAGTCTCTCAGCCATGGGATATTGTTCATCATATTCAGAAGTTGAGCGATTCGAGGAAAACGCTGCCGCTTCTGTTGGCCAGGATGTACTCGGTGGTACCATATACAGACTGGATACGGCACTGCTGTTCGCTGCGGACAACGTCGATAATAATATCATCACGTTAGATGGGAAGGGGACTTTCCATGGCATGGGGATGGTAGCTACTGTGACTCCAGGAAGGAAGGTCAGTCGCACTGTTCTCAGACGGAAGACTGCGGACTTGGAGATAGTAGAACAAAGCAGAGTTGATGTAAGGGAATACCGTTTCGCAAAACACACAAAACATCAAGGATGAGAAGAGATCGTGAAGACCTGGAGAAAATTGCAGATAAACTCGAGACCTTTTCACCTTTCTCTGATGAAGTGTCTCTTCGCAACATTATCACCAGTGTCAATGCAAATAAGGATGTGAATGTCCATAACCTGTTCACCATTGGCAGTGAAATAGTGGCAACAATGGAGGGTCAATCACTGTTTTCAGTTAAGTACAAGCGGTCAATGAAAGCTAAGACCCTGGCATCCAGTGAGGCTATTGACGCTGCTAAGGACAAAACAATAGACCCCGCTCTTTTGTTCCAAAGGTTTCTTGTGGTGTCTTAAACTGCTGATCTTTCCCTTGATGAGGTGATGGCCTATGAGCTTTCACCATACCCACCATCCCTCTTTGAGGCAAAACATCTCTTACGCAAACCAAGCAAAGCACAACTGATGGCTGCTATAAAAGAACAGAGTTTAGATGACGCAGTACTCAAGGATGTACCAGAAGTGGAACATTATGATCTTGATGGAGGTTCTCTTCTCCATCGACTGAAGTGGTCAGAAGGAAAGACATATTGTTCAATCGCTGAAGACTATTCATCTTTCACTCTAAAGCACTATGGTAAGACTACGATAGTATTTGATGGCTACATTGGAGGATCATCAAACACTAAGGACATTACCCATCAGCGACGGCGCAAAAAACGAACAAATAACAAAGTGAACATTGCAGAAGGAACGCAATTTGTCGGGAAAAAGGAGGACTTCCTTTCGAATGTGGAGAACAAACAGTCTTTTATCAATCTCGTTTCACAGCGCATGAATGACAGAGGTTGCCACGTAATACAATCAGAGGGGGATGCAGATGTGGAGATTGTTAAGGCAGCAGTGTCAATGTCATCCAACAAAAGTACTAGTCTCATTGGCGAAGATACAGATCTTTTGGTGTTGTTACTTCATCACGCGTCAACCAGCGATGGCAACAAGCTTTATTTCTACTCAGATAAAGGGAGTCCTGCAACAGTATATAACATTAAGGTTATGAAGAAGTTCCTGGGAAACCATGTCTGCAGCAGTCTTCTGTTCCTTCATGCATTCACGGGTTACGATACCACTTCCGCGGTTTTTGGAATCGGAAAAAAACTCGGTCAGGGATCAGAACTGGCTGTCTTGTTTGGACACTGTATTTAGCGGAGACACCATGCATTTTGATAATATTGAAAATGGGCAAAAATCTGATCTAAAGAATTCTATGAGAGCTATTTTAAAAAAGAGAACCCGTACATGGTGGAATAAGGCCTCCTTAGAAAATTATCTTGCAAAGGGACTTATCGCCAGAGTCCTCCATGTTCGTATTATGCCCTCCTTTCCTATCGATGATATTACTTTTAAAACACGCTGGGAAGAAGCTTGTTCATCATGTTCCAAATTATTTATTGAATTACTTATTGGAAACAATAAGAAGAGTCTTGACAAACTTGATGTGTAGGCTGAAAAGATTCGTCAGCAGCTCTCACAATTAGGGATGAGCTTTCCGATATTGAAATATCGGAAATCGGCCCGATATTTGCGATATCGGAATTCCGATTCCGATATTTTTTTCACATCGGAAATCGGAAAGCAGAAGAAGACTAAGCATGGTTTAAAGGGAGTGTATCCGTTCCTCCACGTGGTGCTCCTGGAAACTCCCTGCAAAGCAAGGTGTGCTGAACGCAGACACATGTCAGTCAAAGGGCATATTGACACCACCACTGGCAGTTTTAATTTAATAATGTAAAATCACTAACCCTAACCCCTAACCCTTAACCCTTACCACTGACCCTAACCCTAACCACTAACCCTAACCCCTAACCCTTACCCTACTAACCGTAAACCCTAACCCTATCCCCTAACCTTGCTAACCATAAGCATAACCGTAACCCTAACCCTACTAACCCTAACCCTAACCCTACTAATCATAAGTATAACCCTAAACTCTAACCCTACTAATCCTAACCCTACTAACTATAAGCATAAACCTAACCGTAAACCCTGACTCTACAAACCCTAGCTAACCCTAACCCCTAACCCTTACCCTTACCCTACTAACCCTAACCCTAAACCATAACCACAACCCTACTAATTCTACCCCCTAACCCTAACCCTACTAACCCTAACCCCTAACCCTACTAACCATAACCATAACCCCTAACCCTAACCCTACTAACCTTAACCCCTAACCCTATCCCTACTAACCATAAGCATAACCCTAAACCCTAATCCTACAAACCCTAACCCCTAACCCTACTAACTATAAGCATAAACCTAACCGTAAACTCTGACTCTACTAACCCTAACTAACCCTAACCCCTAATCCTTACCCTAACCCTACTAACCCTAACCCCTAACCATAATCCTACTAATCCTAATCCCTAACCCTAACCCTACTAACCCTAACCCCTAACCCTACTAACCATAACCATAACCCCTAACCCTAATAACCCTAACCCTACTATCCATAAGAATAAACCTAACCCTTACTAACCCTAACCCCTAACCCTTACCCTAACCCTACTAACCCTAACCATAACCCTAACTAACCCTAACCCCTAACCCTAACCCTACTAACCCTAACCCTACTAACCATAAGCATAACCCTAACCCTAACTAACCCTAACCCTAAACCCTAACCCTACTATCTATAAGCATAACCCTAACCCTAACTAACCCTAACCCTTACCCTACTAACCATAACCCTAACTAACCCTAACCCCTAACCCTACTAACCCTAAACCCTAAACCTTACCCTACTAACCATAAACCCTAACCCTAACCCTACCCCAACTAATCCTAACCCAAAGAAAAAACACCGCTGTTAAGAAGATGGTGACCAGTTTTCCTGCTACAGCTTTCGCTCTGTGCATTTTTCTAGCGATTTTTTTGCTCCTCTGCCTCTGCAAACTACTTCCCCATTATCCTGAGGTGTTTCCTCTCCATTTTATCCATTATATAGCACTGTAGTGGTCATTTTGTAATTCCGATTTTTTTCTCCCATTGACTTGCATTGATATCGGAAATCGGAAATTCCGATATCCGATATTTTTTCAATATCGGAAATCGGAATTCCGATACGATATCAGGCAATATCGCTCATCCCTACTCACAATCCCTATCTGCTCAAGAATTTGAAACCTTTAATAAAGACATTGATTCTCAATTTTAAATATGGGAAAAGGAAGCTAAAGAAGTCAAAACAAAAAAATTTCAGAGAGACTTACAAGACTTCAAGAGTGGTACGATGTATAAATGGCTTCCTAACAATCCGAATAAGGTTAGTAATGTTTCTAGATCTTCATCCTTCTCATCATTATCCTCAAGGGAAGAGTCTGAACCACGTGGGCGTTTTTACAATTTAAGAAGGATTAACTATAGGAGACATAATGATACTCCTAGGAGGCAAAAACGTGTAGATACTCCCTGCACCTCAAGAATGCAGGTAATCAATTTGTCGGACATTTCGCTGACTGGGCCCCAATTAGAGGTTTTAAGCCTTGGTTTATCTTTTTCACCTGCTTCACCTTTCGATTCATTTGCAGCCGTAAAGGATCTCCATTTATTCACCTGCAAACTGGTGTTGAAGAAACTCCACAGTAAATCTAACAGTGGCGAAACTTGGAATGAAAATGAACTGCAGGCAATTTCTATCTTGGAAGAATTGGAATAAGAATCTGAGAATACTACAAGTATAGGTAAATTTATTCCTCCAGCCCCAAAAAAGTTCCCCCCTTTGCATTTATACTCCAATATCAACCTTTTCGTTAAACTCGTAACTCAGGAAATAGAATTCATTCCAAGTAGAGTTTCTAATGACAACTTAACTCCTGCTCAAAGAACAGCTTTGAGGGAATTGAAAAATCTTAAAGGGGTTATTATTAAACCAGCAGACAAAGGGGGGAATGTGGTGGTTTGGCCAACGTTAATGTATGAAAGGGAAGCTTTCAAACAGCTGAAAAATACTGCATGATATAAAAAACTTACCTTTAATCCGACTTCGCAATTCCAGGGGGAACTTCAAACAATTCTGGATGAGGCATTTACCAATGGAGTGATTACCAAGGATCTTAAGGATCATTTAATACCACAATATCCAAGAATGGCTTGCATTTACTTAATTCCCAAGATTCACAAGGATTCTAAAAGCCCCCCTGGCCGTCCTATTGTTTCAGGAAATGGAAACCTCTGTTAAATTGTTGGCAAGTTTTTAGATTTTCACCTCAAACCTTTAGTTGGCAATTTGCCCTTTTATGTCAAAGATACTGGGGATGTTTTGAGGAGGATAGAAGGAATCCCCATTGATGACGACATGTGGCTCGTCACCATGGACGTTGAGTCCTTATATACGTAGATACATCATAACGATGGGATACGAGCTGTAAAGAGCTTTTTGCGAATGTCTACTTATACTGAAGAATTTACACAACTCCTTCTTGACCTCCTCAAATTTTCTTTGGAGCACAACTTCTTTACCTTTAAAGGTAATATATTTACCTCCAACAGCAAGGCACCGCTATGGGGGCCTCATTCGCATCTTCATACGCAAACCTCTTTTTAGGTATGTGGGAGCGAGATATATTTTTCTCCAAGCCTGTAGCATTTATTGAGGGGGTCCTGTTCTGGGTCCGCTACATAGATGACATTTTGCTCTTGTGGTAGGGCCCAGAGCAGGACCTTCTTCATTTTGTTAACATCTTAAATGATAACAATCTTAATATTAAATTGACTTGCAAATCAAGCCAGACCAAAATCGACTTTTTGGACATCATGATCACTAAGGCTACTTTCACACATCAGGTTTTCGGCGTCCGGCGCGTTCCGGCATCGTGCCGGAACCGGCAAATGTTTAGTAAAACCGGATGTGATGGATCCGGTTTTCTGCCGGATCCGTCTTGCGTTTGTTAGCCAAAACCGGATCCGTCTCATCCGGTTCATCCGGTTTTCAATCCATTTTTCGACGGATTACGCCGAATCCGGTTTTTAAAATCGCCCCTTGTGGCCTTTCGAAAGGGATTGGCTACTGAAAAACTATATATAGCGTGTTCCTACAGCCCTTCTTTGACAGGTTGTAGAGGAGAAAGTGCAGGTTGGAGAGAAGAGCAAGTTACTGGCGAAGATGGATGTTGTGATTTGAAATATTTTGAAGAATTTGGCGGATTTTACAGCGGAGGCGAATCGTTTGAGGGTGATTGTTCTGGAGAAGGAGAGAGCGAGACAGCAGCGCATCAGGCATTGTAGACAACGTTTGTGGATCCACCCCATCACAGCCAAGAGAATGACGCGTGGGGTCTATTCTACACTCTGCATGGACCTTAGACGAAACCCGGATACATTTTTTGGATATGTTCGGATGAAAATGGAGAATTTTGATTACTTGGGGAAGCGCATTGCACACCTCATAAGAAAATCGGACACCTATTGCCGCTTCTCTGTTTCACCCGCAGAGCGTCTGATGGTGACTTTAAGGTAAGCCACATTTATTGGATATGCTCGCATCAGAGCACACTTTCACTGCAATCTTGTTGGTGGTAGTTTGCAGCTCCAAGTGTTATAGCTGACTTTTGTTATGTAATGCTGTGATTTTAAACTAATTGATTGTTTTTTAATTCCCCACAGATTTCTTGCAACTGGAGAATCCCTTTCGTCACTGCATTTCCAGTACAGACTCGGGATTTCCACCATAACTGGAATAGTGAAGTACACATGCCGTGCACTGTGGGACTCCTTAGCTGAAGAGTTTTTACCAGAGCCCACAACAGAGAGGTGGATTGAAATTTCAGAAAAGTTTCAACAGATATGTCAGTTTCCGAACTGCTTGGGCGCTGTGGACGGGAAACATATCCGCATTGTAAAGCCAGCCGGATCGGGATCGGAATATTTCAATTACAAGAAATATTTTTCAATTGTCCTCATGGCCATCGCTGACGCGGAATACAAATTTATTGCTGTTGATATTGGGGCCTATGGCCGCTCCAATGACTCTCAAGTTTTCAAACTGTCTGCCATGGGGCGTAAACTGTATGGAAACACCTTCCAGTTCCCACCCCCTAGACCGCTGCCGCAAACATCTGGTCCACCTATGCCATTTGTCTGTGTAGGGGATGAAGCCTTCCAGCTGTCAGAACACCTTTTGAAACCGTACGGTAGCAGAGGATTGTCAAGAACAAAACGCATTTTTAATTACCGCCTCACAAGAGCAAGAAGAATGGTTGAATGTACCTTTGGTATTCTGACAGCCAAATGGCGGGTCCTATTGACTGCGATCAACCTCAAGACAGAAACTGTGGACGAGGTGATCAAAGCTTGCGTGGTACTCCACAATTTTGTTATCTGCAAGGAACCCATTTCCATTGAGGACACCTCTGAAGAAACCACCTTGCAAGATTACCATGACATTACCACTAGAAGTTCTGTGACGGTTTCAGTAATGAGGGACAATTTTGCACTATACTTTATGTCACCTCAAGGCAGAGTACACTGGCAGGATGACAGAATGTGAAAGATTTGTGCCCTTAACCAAACTTGTGTACCTTCTGTACCAACAGTATATACCTTTGCCCACCAAAGTTGGCTATCTTGTCATGGTCTTACTATTTTTACCTTTAGGCCACAGGTGTGTACCTGGTTGTGTTTTATGCAAAGTATTTCACCTTTTAACAAAAGTTGTGTACATTATTAGGAAATCACCAACAATAAACACAACTTTTCAGGTGAAATACTTTGCTTCAAACACAACCAGGAACACAACTGTGGCAAAAAGCTAAAATTTACCCACAGTTATATACCTGGTTTTGAATACCTTTTTACCTTTGAAATACCCTGTATTTAACCTTTTTTTTAAACATAGTTCGCCGCAGAAAGAAATGACAGACAACCATTGTAAAACGATAATTTAACTTTTATTTAAAATATTTTTTTTTTGTAAAATGTTTTTAAAGTGAAAAAAACTTTTTTAATAAATGTTTTAAACCAAATGACCATTTTTATTAAAAAATACACATTACAAATCTGTGTAGTGTGGGGTGGAAATACTGCTGGAGGGGCTGCGGGACACTTCGACACTGGGAGTCTGGAGAGAGGACTGGGATCGTGGTGGGGAAGGAACAGTTAGAGGTGAAGGTGTGGAAAAAGTTACAGAATGGGTGGACATGTGGGAGGCAGAAGAGGTGGTGGGCGGTGGAGTGGAGGGTTGGGCAGGGACTGTAGGAGCAGATGATGTTGATGGCAAGTTGTATGGGGAAGGAGTTTGGTACGGGGCAGGTTGCTGGAAGTGGGGAGATGTCTGGTACTGGGGAGGTTGCTGGTACTGGGGAGGTTGCTGGTACTGGGGAGGTTGCTGATACTGGGGAGGTGGCTGGTGCTGGGGAGGTGGATGGTATGTAATAGGAGGGGGAGGATGGAAAGTGGCTGGAGGGGGTGCAGGTGGAGGAACTACTGGGGTGGGAGAAGGAGGTTGGGAGGTAACGTGCTGGAGAGCACCGTGGCATGAATGCATTACATGCATCTGCTGGGTAGGAGAGAGCGTTTCCATGCGCTCCACAACAGACCTGAAAAAGGTGTGGTTTGGCGAAGATCTTGCTTCTGAATGCATGGTTTGCAGAAGTGTCTTCACCTCCAGAATGCTGGAGTTGATCTGCTGAAAGCCTGCGGAGATTTGCTCTGACAAGACTTTTAGACAGTTCTGGAAAGATGCATTCAGATGCAAGAACTCTGGCGCATAAGTCTTTTCCTGACTCCTCTGCCGCTGCCGCCCAGTACCCGCAGGTGTACTAGAGGTGGCAGGGGCAGAAGGGTGGGGTAAAGGGAAAGTGATCTCCTCACCAGCAGCTTCATGTAATGTAGGCGGCCACGATGCTCCTGTGCTGGTGGATGGGACAGATGGGTTGAATGTGTGGGAAGGCTGGGAAGGTGCAGATGTACCGGGGCGGTCGAAGTGTCCCTCGGTGCCGGTCTCCTCAGGGATCGCCTCAGAAGGGTCCAATCGTGCAGGCTCCCGAGTGCTGCTCACCGTGCTGTGGAATAAAGAGAAAAAAAACAATTAAAATAGTGACATGGCATGGCCCTGGCTGAAAAAAAAGTTGTTACATCTAAACATATTTTTTTCACATGTGGTGTGTAATATTAACCTTCTGGTGACCATTGTATCCCGGAGGAACGACAGGGCTCGTGCGTACTTGTACTTTCTCCTGCGTCCTCCAGATCCACTCGGGGCCCGCATCTCTTTATTGAACCCCTTCTTGAAACGATCCCTCACAGACCGCCACCGCTTCACAATTCTGTCCCCTGAAATGAGAAAGGACAAAGTGGTTAGTATACAACATCAGTGTTTCCCAAACTCCAGTCCTCATGGTCCCCAGGGGTCATGTTTTCAGGATTTCCATAGTAAATAGAAATCCTGAACACATGATCCGTGGGGACCACGAGGACTGGAGTTCGGGAAACACTGGTTTACATCAAGCAACCGGTACTGTATATACTTACGCTCTTTAATCTGGGCCCGAGCATTGAGGTCCTCCCAGCGGGCCACAAGGAGCGAACAGATTTCCTCCCAGAGTCGTCGGGTAACGATCAGGTCAGCATGGCGGCGGTCAGCCATATTCCATAGCGGCTCCCTTTCTCTGACGAGATCGATGAGGTGGTCAACATCAATTCCTCTATCCTCAGTCGGGAGCACGCTGTGAAGGCTGTTAAAGTAAAATAGAAAATAGCAAAATTAGTCACCACACTTAAGACATGAAATAAAAAGTGTACCAAAATTTCACTTAAATATTATACTTACACGCTGGTGACCGCCGCGTTGCTGTCGCCGACGACCCTGGGAGGCACTGCGAGGACCTCTTGGCCGAGCACCAGATTGGGAAGACTAGAGAAGAAAAGAAAAAAATGTATGTGTTTGGATGTTGGCATTTGTTTGCTGTGTGTGGTCTGCAGAACATTGTTTTCTATGTGTTGTGTGTAGTGTGATGTTGTGTTTCTGCGTTTGATGCAAAAAACTTACCAATTGTGAGCCCACTCCAGGTGTCTGTCCACTCCTTCCTTCTTCTTCTGAGAGCTCCTCTTCAGGTTGTGATTCCTGTTTTGAAATAAAAGGCAATGAATAGACATACACTCACTGGCCACTTTATTAGGTACACCATGCTAGTAACGGGTTGGACCCCCTTTTGCCTTCAGAACTGCCTCAATTCTTCGTGGCAGAGATTCAACAAGGTGCTGGAAGCATTCCTCAGAGATTTTGGACCATATTGACATGATGGCATCACACAGTTGGCGCAGATTTGTCGGCTGCACATCCCTGATGCGAATCTCCCGTTCCACCACATCCCAAAGATGCTCTATTGGATTGAGATCTGGTGACTGAGGAGGCCATTTGAGTACAGTGAACTCATTGTCATGTTCAAGAAACCAATCTGAGATGATTCGAGCTTTATGACATGGCGCATTATCCTGCTGAAAGTAGCCATCAGATGTTGGGTACATTGTGGTCATAAAGGGATGGACATGGTCAGCAACAATACTCAGGTAGGCTGTGGCGTTGCAACGATGCTCAATTGGTACCAAGGGGCCCAAAGAGTGCCAAGAAAAAATTCCCCACACCATGACACCACCACCACCAGCCTGAACCGTTGATACAAGGCAGGATGGATCCATGCTTTCATGTTGTTTACGCCAAATTCTGACCCTACCATCCGAATGTCGCAGCAGAAATCGAGACTCATCAGACCAGGCAACGTTTTTCCAATCTTCTACTGTCCAATTTCGATGAGCTTGTGCAAATTGTAGCCTCAGTTTCCTGTTCTTAGCTGAGAGGAGTGGTACACGGTGTGGTCTTCTGCTGCTGTAGCCCATCTGCCTCAAAGTTCGACGCACTGTGCGTTCAGAGATGCTCTTCTGCCTACCTTGGTTGTAACGGGTGGCAATTTGAGTCACTGTTGCCTTTCTATCAGCTCGAACCAGTCTGCCCATTCTCCTCTGACCTCTGGCATCAACAAGGCATTTCCGGCCACAGAACTGCCGCTCACTGGATTTTTTTTCTTTTTCGGACCATTCTCTGTAAACCCTAGAGATGGTTGTGCGTGAAAATCCCAGTAGATCAGCAGTTTCTGAAATACTCAGACCAGCCCTTCTGGCACCAACAATCATGCCACGTTCAAAGGCACTCAAATCACCTTTCTTCCCCATACTGATGCTCGGTTTGAACTGCAGGAGATTGTCTTGACCATGTCTACATGCCTAAATGCACTGAGTTGCCGCCATGTGATTGGCTGATTAGAAATTAAGTCTTAACACACAGTTGGACAGGTGTACCTAATAAAGTGGCCAGTGAGTGTATATTACAGAGATGATGGATTTTGGAAATAAAAACTTACCGTCAAACGCTGACGATGCGAGGGAGGGCTCCCAGAAGAAGATGTGCTGTCCTCTTGCTGGCCAGACTCCATGGCTGTGGGTGGTGCTGTTGCTGCTGCCAGTGCTGCCAGTGCTGCCACTGCTGCTGCTGCATCTCTTGGGCGGCTGTTGAATAAAGAGAAACAAAGGGCCAATGAATATCTTGATATTCCATGGCCCTAGTTTTGAGGAATGGGGGATTTGATAATTACCGTCTCTCATCTGCTGCTGGACTCCCCTCCCGTTGTTCAGCATGTTCCCTTTGCTGCTCCATTTGGGGTGGTGGTGCTCATGGTGCTGCAGGGGTCTCCTGCCTTCTCCTGCGCCTGGTTGCTGTCTTGGGTGGCATGTTGGGTGTGGCTGAGGGTCCCACTGTCATGCTTTTATATATGGGTCTTGTGGGCAGATTTACTGAGCATGCTCAGACCCAAAAAAACGGATCCGGCCGCTGGATCCGGCTATCGCCGGATACAGCGCATTGCGGCGCTCATAGGCTTTCATTGTGTGAAAAAGCCAGACACGCCGGATCCGGCGTGTCCGGCTTTTTCGCCGGAGACAAAAAACGTTACAGTAGCCGTTTTTTCCAGACGCCGGATTGCGACACATTGCCGGATCCGGCGAAAACCGGATGAAACGCATGGCCATCCGGCCCGATCCGGCGCAAATGCAAGTCAATGGGGGGGAAACCGGATCCGGCATTGCATTTTGCCGGATCCGGTTTTTGTCAAAAGTGCCGGATCGCGCCTGACGGCGAAAACCTGATGTGTGAAAGAGGCCTAAGGGTCATAATGGTTTTTTGGAAACTGATGTTTTCAGGAAAGAAACTGCAGTCAAGTCATTGCTCCACGCTAAATCATCCCACCCAATGCCACTCATTAATGGCATACCAACTGGACAATTTTTAAGGATCAAACGGATCTGTTCTAGTGAAGAGGTCTTCTCTGAACAAGCGAGTGCTCTATCTTGTAGATTTGCCGAATGTGGATATTCTAAAAGAAGTATCAAAAAAGGATATGGAAGGGCAAAAAAAGCTCAAAGACCAGAGCTCCTTAAACCGAGAGAGAAATCTAAAAATGACTCAATGGTAAGATTCATCTCTACATACAATCAAAGATGGTATGAAATGAGGAAAGCTTTAGCAAAATATGGGTCCATACTTCGACTTGATTCCACTTTGTGTGGTTTCATTTCAAAGAATCCTTCCATAACCTATAGACGATCATCTAATCTAAGTGATCAATTGGTCCACAGCCACTACCCGGGACCACAGCCACAACAAACGCTTAGGCCACTGAAATTGAAATGGGGTTTTATCCATGTGGCAATTGTATTGCCTGCCCTAATATGCGGCAAGCTACTCATTTCGAATCTAGTGATGGCAAGAAGAACTATAAAATCACACAACATATCACGTGTGACAGTATAGGAGTGGTCTATTATGCCATTGGTCCATGTCCAAAAATATACGTGGGCCTAACATCTGGAGCTCTCAGAATCAGAACTAGAGAACACTATCGCGATATTCTCAATGCCTGTGACATCAATGACCTGGATTTGATGAAACCTGTACCCAAACACTTTAAAATCCATCACAATTGTGATGCTAAGTCATTGAGGGTCACAGGCATTGATAAAGTCCACATTGACTTCAGAGGAGGTAACTAGAGGAAAAACTTGGCCCAGTTGGAGGCTAAGTGGATTTCAAAAGTTGGGTCCATACAACCTATGGGCCTAAATGAGGTTCTCAGCTATGCCCCTTTTCTTCAATTTTGTTTCGCCTTTTTATCGCTTTTATACTCTTGTGATTTTAATTTTTGTCATTATAGTATTTTCAGGCATCGCGTTTCCTTTGAATTGTGCAGAAAATTACTCTCTACTTCTTCCCGGTGAAAAAGAATATATTCCAGGAAGAAGACATCTCTTCTACTTGGATGCCCCCCCCTTTTTTCCCAATCCCCTCCCCCTTCTTTGTATTTACACTTTATTCCTTTGCAGATGGATTTTTAAATTTTATGCACACATATTTATGTATTAAATAATTTGAATAATTGCTGTAGCACAGTATTTCACTTTTTTATACTATCACATTTATGACTATTGAATTTATGTGACACTTTATGTCACTTTTTGGCTGTACTTATATTTTTCTTGCATATAATGTTGTATTTCATCTTTTTTCCATTATTGCAGAGAGACACTTTCATGGACTGTCACTTTATCTTATATATATCTATATATTTTTAGTTTATATCCTTTAGAGCTGCGTAACATTGCACTTTTTTGCACAGTTACACTTTATGCATAGTTACTTTATTTAAACTGGGCATAACTGGGCATAATTCCTAGTCTGCAGCTGTTTAACTAGGCATATCTGCATAATTCAAATAATATTTAAACATCATTTTTATAATTTTTTCTATTTTCTATTTTTTAAGCTACCATCTGCTTGTTCTCGCCCCTAGTGTTCCGTCCCCGTAGGTTGTACGGCTGCATTGGTGTCCGATCCTCCTCCTTGCCCTGGTGCGCGGGGTTGGGGGGATGTTCGGGCATCATGGTGGCGTGTAACATCAGTTGTCATGGTGACACTCACGCCGGGCTTGGCCCCTCCTGCTCGCCCTGGCGCATCGGGCGGGTGGGCGGGGCCTGAGTTCCGTTGCAATGTTGTTCGCCATGGCAACGTGCCGCCTTGGTGCCCGCCACTTCTGCTCTGACATCTGGGTCGGGGGCGGGCGGTAGCACTGCAGCCTTCAGCCTCGGTGGGCGTTGCGCTGGAGATGTGGGCGGATATGATGTCTTTTGGCCGCTGCCACTAATGAATATGATGCTTTATAAAAGCGCCAATATATGGCATAAGGTTAACACTCTCCCCTGGAGAAAGCCAAGTGCGAAACGCGCGTCGGGGGGGTTTCTGCTAGCAGGTATAGACATAGACTCTTCTCATGAGCACTCTTTTGCATAATTACTGCTTTTTTGTAGCATTCATATATATTAATAGGACTTTTTGTCTCAACTATTTGTACAGTTTTGGGCAATGATAGCAAAGCATTTATGTCTTCAAGAACTATGGAATTATCCTTTTAACAGACTCACTTGTCTGAAAATAGTTCATTGTTGCACTGACACTTTACCCTTTTCCTCATAATTGTAATGCTTTATCAGTGGTTTTCGTCTCTAATATTTGCACTAGCATTATACATATTTTAATATTAGAAATCTATGCTAGAATGACTTTGCTTTTTTAGGCATATATATATGCATTTATGCAAGGAATATATTTTCTATCTATACCATAGGACTTTTTTGCAGCAATTTTTGTATTGGTGTTTCCCCGCTATTTAGCTGCATTGTTGCATTTATTATATTTAATAAAATCTGTCTTTTATTATGAAAAAGATTTGCATTGTTGCATATACTAAATAAAATCTAGCTTTTATGGTAATTAAGCTTCCAAATTTTTCCTTTAGGTTGTTGTCGTCTGTAACCAAAAGCTACAGCTTTGAAATAGGGAAATATTCGTTATTTTTAGTGCGATGGCTGTCATCATTTTATGACGTCATAGTTAGGACCTTTGTGGTGATCAATTTTTGGAAAACTTTTAATATGTTGTTCCCCACATATAATAGTAATAAAAAAAATTATAAAACGCTTTCTTGGAATTTGTTCCGGGTCAAACCGTATTTTGACTGGACTACTGTAGTAAATACCTACAATGGTGTCCTTTCCATTGTTCTGTCCTTGTATTTTTACCCAAACAGTTTCCACAGAACTCCCAGTCTCTGAAGCTTCAATCTCTGTGCAGATATACGTGTTTCTAACATACAATGCAACACCTCCTCGTTTATCAAGTCTGTTTCTAGCAAATAAGTTGTATCCTTCTATCATTGTATTCTAATCATGTGTATCGTCCCACCAAGTTTTATTAACATCATATTTCTTTTCCTGCATTATTACATTTATTATGCTCTGGTGTCTAGAGAGACCTTCTCCTCAAATTGAATGTCCTAGGAAAAGCCATGCAAGCCTTCGAATTTCAAATTAGCCTGATCCGCTCATCTCTACTCATTTACAAATCAAAGGTGGCAGCACATCTCAAAAAATTTGGGACAACAGAATTGCTGTAGTTTTGGAGAGGAATGTTGTCACATTTTAGGCTTGGGTAGGATTCTAGCTGCTCCAAAGTCCTGGGTCTTCTTGGATGGATTTTTTTGCTTCATAACACTATGCAACAAATTTTTATTTATTTTTTGTTCCTGGGTCCAAAGTGTGTTTTCCTAACCCGTTATGCCTAAAACCAATAGAAAATAGTTGTTGTTCCACAAAAACTTTGCTTCTGTGATCAGGAAAATTAAATTTTGAAATTTGTCTGTTTTCGGGAAAATTCTCAATTCGTATTTAATACTGAGTAGTCTTCTAGAATATTGTTGTACTGCTAGAATTGTGCAGAAGTCACTACAATTTTCCAGAATTATCTACAAGTTTCTAGAAACTTTTAGAACTTTCTAGAACATTCTCGGACTGTTCAATAGTAGCCATACAAGTATAAAAGCACAGGTGACTCGAACCAACATTTCGGTTTATGTTATTGCTGAGTAAGAGAATAAAGAATCGTAGTTAAAGAGCAATTATATGCTTTAGATGGCATCAAGAAGTTGTTTGCACCCAGCAGATGCATTTTGCTACGTGTGTGGACAATTTATAAAAACAAGAGCGAAAAAGTCTTCCGTGAAAGCATGTCGTATGATGTGCGAGGCCTACAAGACATATTTCGGCATGCCTGTCGAGGATCAAGACAAATCCTGGGCACCTCATTTCACATGCGAATATTGCAAGAAAGCTCTTGAAGGTAAGGTGAACAATTGCTGCTTGTTTAGATGGCAGTGCTTTATTTAGTAGAATTTCAATGATTTAAATCTAGCACAGTTTAAGGAGTTGCAATTGACAACATTTTCACATGTCAATGCACTATAGTAAAATATGTATTAAGGAATGTGTAAAATTTCATGCTTTCAAATTTATATAATTAATTACATCTGCTATGTTACAGGTTGGTACAGGGGAGAAAAGAGAGCCATGAAGTTTGCTATCCCGCGAATTTGACGGCAACAAACCGACCACTCAAGCAACTGCTACTTCTGCATGGTGGATCCTGCCAAATGTTGCACAGGCAAGAATGCGCCTCAAATCACTTATCAAGACATTCCTTCATTCATTGCAGCAGTACAATAACTAAAAAAAAATTTTTGGCCTGTGGTCATAAAATCAAAGTTTGTGCTGAAAGTAGTCATTTTTCCATAGTCTTTAAACGTACCGTATTTTTTGCTTTGTAAGATGCACTTTTTTTCCCCCAAACTTGGGGGCAAAATGGTGATGCATCGTAGAAAGCATATATGCCTTACCGATACCGTGCGTGTAGGTTGCAGGCTGGGATGAGGGGGGTGTTGGGGTGTCTTTGGGCGCCCGGCAGTTGCTGGCCGGTGCTGCAGGTGTCTCTGGTGCCCAGCGGTGCTGTGTGGGTGTCCGGCGCTGCCCGGGGCTCTGCCGACATTTTGAGACAGGCCAGTGCACTGGCACTTCCATGGTTCCATGTGCGGTGGTCTCCGGGAATATGGCCGCCACAGATGGTAATCTCAGTATCAAGTTCTCGAGAGAAGAGATTTCAGCGCTGGAGACACCCGCAGCAACGGCCAGCAGCACAAGACCCACGCAGCACCACAAGACCCCATAGCAGCTCAAGACACCCGCAGCAGCACAAGACCACGCAGCAGCGCCCCAGCGCCTAGCTGGGAACACTCCTTATTTTGAAGTTTTGTGTTGCATCTCTCATGCCTTTTAAATAACAAGAAAAAAAGAGCCTTATAACTATGGTGAACATTCACGAACATCACTCACCACTAAGTTGTTCAGAGAGGGTACTGGATTCGGAGGTTGGATCACATCACATGATTGGTTTCCAATGAAGGCAGAGGATCCATGATTTACTCTGTTTCTCTGGCTGGCCTTGCTGTCACTTCTTCTGCCACTTGTGTTACTGCTAATGCTGCATAAGTCAGATGCTGACGGTGCCATAGTTGTTGCTCCTGTTCCTCCATGATTATAGAGAGCAAAAAGGCTGGAGCAAAATAGCTTTTTGGTGGTCAGAGCAAATTTTAAATGAGAAGTCATCCACAGCCTCTCTTTGTGCCTTCTAGTCCATCTTGTCATCAGGGTGTGCCTCTCCCAGCATGCCCTGCACATGTGCAGACATGGGATGATGTGGCGGCTGGCAGACACATGGAAATTCTCCTCTACTTGTGCCCACACGAGCCCCCCGGGACCAGTGGTGGCACCTCCAGGACCCGACAGCGGTGCTACAAGCAAGGAGCCGCTCTTTTAGGCAACCAGGTCAAGCTTGAGTAGGCTCTTTGTGATAATTTTCCACACCTGCTATTCAGATGCCGGTTCTCTTAAGGACAGGAAACCAACTGATGCTGGGGAGAGGTTCTGCCCTTTTTATTCAGTAGGTTTCCTGTTTTTAATAGGCGGATCCCCTTTCTTGCGTTGTTATGTCAATATATATATGTCAATATAGGTCCATCTTTGTACAACTGCGATCTTTAGTCTCTGAAGTTGGGTGGTTGACCTAAATGGTTGGTCAGGAGGAAGGATCACTATTGTTATGAAGAATTTTGGAAAATGATATACCGAAAATGGAAATATTCACATGAAGAGTGGTGGCCCATTGTACAGACACACCCCCTGGAGGATGCATTGACAGTGAAACGCGCGTCGGGGTCTAAGATCTTTAGCGAGCCATTTGGCATTTATGAGACAAGAGCTGGGAATAGGTAATATGCCCTTATAAAACATCTATCTTGTGAATGATATGTCTAGTTGTGAGCCGTGATACAATGTAGTGTTATATGTGATACAACGGCAGTATTTGTAGCTGCAATTATTTGCTTTGGTCTGTATTACTAATGAGATTTCACAAGTGTGCAAGGCACAGAGCAATATTGGGAGCTGCTTCAGTGTGTTTTTTGCCCCTCTATTTTGTGTAAAATTAATATGCTATAAGGAATCTTTCTAATGAATATATAAATTAAATGCAAGATTGACAAATTTTGGTGGCACTATTTTCAGTGGAGCACACAATATACAAACTGATGCATTTTATGTGAATTATCACAAATCAGGCCATGCGGTTTTTTGCAATATTTGTGTGACAAAAAAGATTTTATTGAGATTAACATTTCAAGATGATAATTAAATGATTTTTCAAGATATTTTTCACAAAAAATTGCAGAAAATATTTTTGTACAACTTTGACATATAGCTTTCAACATATGTCTTTATTATGTCCCTTGAACTTTTGTATTTGCTAAATTTTAATCTTTTTGTATGGTATGAGGCACTTTATTTATTTTACATGTTGAAATAAAAATTGGAATTTTATCTCATGTATGTTTCTATCACACTTTTTTGGTCTAGATGTAGCGCATTGTCTACAAGATCAGTATGTTTCATTGATATTTAAAGTGTGGCCAATCCCTTGGTAAGGGAAATGGGTTTGGGTAGTGTGTTTATTAATTATACTGATAATGCACAGTGTCCCGCACGAGATGACCCCAGCTTTGACCATCTTTTCAAAGTTCGGCCGGTCATCGAACACTTCAACAAAAAGTTTGCTGAAGTGTACGTGCCCCAAAGGGACATCTGCGTGGATGAGTCCTTGGTTCACTTCAAGGGAAGGCTGCGATTCCGTCAATACCTGCCCAGTAAGAGGGCCAGGTATGGAATCAAACTCTATAAGCTGTGTGAGAGTACTTCAGGGTACATCCATAAGTTTAGAGTTTACGAAGGGAAGGACACCCGGATTGAACCCCCTGAGTGTCCTCCTTTCCTGGGAGTGAGTGGGAAAATTGTGTGGGATTTGGTGCACCCACTGCTGGATAAAGGTTATCACCTCTACACTGATAACTGTTATACCAGCATCCCACTCTACAAATACCTCTCTGAGCGACGTACCGCAGCCTGCGGTACTGTCCGCAAAAATCAGAGAGGCCTCCCGGAGACGCTACTTGGGCAGATGCTCCGAAAAGGTGAGAGCAGAGCCCAATGTAGCGACCACCTGCTGGTGGTCAAGTACAAGGACAAGAGAGATGTCCATCTCTTGACCACCATACACGGTGATGGCAGTAACCTCTGCACTGTACGGGGTACCTCTACACAGGTCCGCAAACCGACATGTGTAGTGGGGTACAACAAAAACATGGGGGGCGTTGATCTCTCCGATCAACTCCTTCAACCATACAATGCATTGAGGAAGGCCAAGGTGTGGTATAAAAAGCTGGCCGTGCACATCATCCAAATGGCAATGCTCAACGCATTCCTGCTGTCACAATGTGCATGCCCCAACAATACGTCGTACCTTCAGTTCCAGGAGGTAGTGGTTAATGCCTTGATGTTTAGCGCTCAGGAAGTAGCGGGCCCCAGTACTTCTGGAACTGAAGGTGCTCGTATTGTACCAGGTCAGCATTTTCCACGGGTGGTCCCGCCAACCCCAAGAAAAGGTAAGCCGCAAAAAAGGTGTCAAGTGTGTTACAAAAAAGGAATACGCAGGGACACCACTTATCAATACAACACTTGCCCCGAAAAACCTGGCCTGTGTATGAAGGATTGCTTCAAATTGTACCACACCTCCATGCACTACTAATTTACATTAGATTAGTTGGGGGCACATCTAGATTTGTTCTTTGGGGGTCTAGTATCCAAAATGATGTCACATGTGGGTTTTTTTTTCCTGTTTAGGCACATCAGGGGCTCTGCAAACGGAACATGATGCCAGCAGACCATCAAAGTCTGCATTCCAAAACAACACTACTTCCCTTTCGAGCCCCGACGTGTGCCTAAACAGTTGTTTCCCCACATGTGGGGAACCAGAATACTCAGGACAAATTGGTCAACGACTTTTGGGGTCCAATTTCTCTTGTTACTCTTGGGAAAATTAAAAATTGGGGACTAAATGATTATTTATCTGGGAACAAAACAAGATTTTATATTTTCACGCCCGGCATTATAATCTTTAGTCAAACACTTGGGGGTTCAAAGTGCTCACCAGAC
The DNA here is from genome assembly GCF_039654945.1 of Dendrobates tinctorius. NCBI lineage: Eukaryota > Metazoa > Chordata > Amphibia > Anura > Dendrobatidae > Dendrobates > Dendrobates tinctorius. Next base: position 10,352,999 of record NW_027361712.1, on the reverse strand, counting down.
ATCTAGATAAGTTCCTTAGGGGGTCTAGTTTCCAAAATGGGGTCACTTATGGGGGTTTTTACTGTTTAGGAACATCAAAGGCTCTGCAAACGGAACATGACGCCCGCAGACCATTCCATCAAAGTCTGCTTTCCAAAACGTCATAACTTCCCTTTCGAGCCCTGACGTGTGCCCAAACAGTAGTTTTCTCCCACATGTGGGGTATCAGCGTACTCAGGACAAATTGGACAACGACTTTTGGGGTCCAATTTCTCCTGTTACTCTTGGGAAAATTAAAAATTGGGGACTAAATGATCATTTATGTTGGAACAAAACAGGATTTTATATTTTCACGCCCAGGCATTATAATCTTTAGTCAAACACTTGGGGGTTCAAAGTGCTCACCACATATCATTATCAGTTCCTAAGGGGGTCTAGTTTCCAAAATGGGGTCACTTATGGGGGGTTTCTACTGTTTAGGAACATCAAGGGCTCTGCAAAGGGAACATGACGCCCGCAGACCATTCCATCAAAGTCTGCTTTCCAAAACGTCATTACTTCCCTTTCGAGCCCTGCCATGTGCCCAAACAGTAGTTTTCTTCCACATGTGGGGTATCAGCGTACGCATGATAAATTGGACAATGACTTTTGGGGTCCAATTTCTCTTGTTACTCTTGGGAAAATTAAAAATTGGGGACTAAATGATCATTTATGTGGGAACAAAACAGGATTTTATATTTTCACGCCCGGGCATTATAATCTTTAGTGAAACCTTTGGGGGTTCAAAGTGCTCACCACACATCTAGATAAGTTTCTTAGGGGTCTAGTTTCCAAAATAGGGTCACTTGTGGGGGGTTTCCATTGTTTAGGCACATCAGATTCTCGTCAAACGCGACATGACGTCCGATCTCAATTCCAGCCAATTTTAGGTTGAAAAAAGTCAAACGGGGTTCCTTCCCTTCTGAGCCCTGCCATGTGCCCAAACAGTGGTTCCCCCCCCCACATATTGGGTATCAGCGTAATCAGGACAAATTTGACAACAACCTTTGGGGTCCAATTCCTCCTGTTACCCTTGGGAAAACAAAATATTGGGGACTAAATGATCATGTTTGTGGAAAAAATATGATATTTTATTTTCACGCCCGGGCGTTATAAACTTCTGTGAAGCCCTTGGGGGTTCAAAATGCTCATCACACATCTAGATAAGTTCCTTAGGGGGTCTAGTTTCCAAAATGTGGTCACTTGTGGGGGGTTTCCACTGTTTAGGCACATCAGACACTCGCCAAACACGACATGGCGTCCGATCTCAATTCCAGCCAATTTTAGGTTGAAAAAAGTCAAACGGGGTTCCTTCCCTTCTGAGCCCTGCCATGTGCCCAAACAGTGGTTCCCCCCCCCACATATTGGGTAGCAGCGTACTCAGGACAAATTTGGTAACAACCTTTGGGGTCCAATTTCTCCTGTTACCTTTGGGAAAATAAAATATGGGGACTAAATGATCATGTTTGTGGAAAAAATATGATTTTTTATTTTCACGCCCAGGCGTTATAAACTTCTGTGAAGCCCTTAGGGGTTCAAAGTGCTCACCACACATCTAAATAAATTCCTTAGGGGATCTAGTTTCCAAAATGGGGTCACTTGTGGGGGTTTTCCACTGTTTAGGCACATCAGACGCTCGTCAAACGCGACATGGTGTCCGATCTCAATTCCAGCCAATTTTAGGTTGAAAAAGTCAAACGGGGTTCCCTCCCTTCTGAGCCCTGCCATGTGCCCAAACAGTGGTTCCCCCCACATATTGGATATCAGAATAATCAGTACAAATTTGACAACAACCTTTGGAGTCCAATTTCTCCTGTTACCCTTGGGAAAACAAAATATTGGGGGCTAAATGATAATGTTTGTGGAAAAAATGTGATTTTTTATTTTCACGCCCGGGCGTTATAAACTTCTGTGAAGCCCTTGAGGGTTCAAAGTGCTCACCACACATCTGGATAAGTTCCTTAGGGGGTCTAGTTTCCAAAATGGGGTCACTTGTGGGGGGGTTTTCACTGTTTAGGCACATCAGATGCTTGTCAAATGCGACATGGCGTCCGATCTCAATTCCAGCCAATTTTATGTTGAAAAAGTCAAACGGTTCTCCTTCCCTTCTGAGCCCTGCCATGTGCCCAAACAGTGGTTCCCCCCACATATTGGGTATCAGCGTACTCAGGACAAATTGGATAACAACTTTTGGGGTCCAATTTCTCCTGTTACCCTTGGGAAAACAAAATATTGGGGACTAAATGATCATGTTTGTGGAAAAAATATGATTTTTTATTTTCACTTCCGGGCGTTATAAGCCTCTGTGAAGCCTTTGGGGGTTCAAAGTGCTAACTACACATCTAGATAAGTTGCTTAGGGGGTCTAGTTTCCAAAATGAGGTCACTTGTGGGGGGTTTCCACTGTTTAGGCACATCAGATGCTCGTCAAGCGCGACATGGCGTCCGATCTCAATTCCAACCTATTTTAGGTTGAAAAAGTCAAACAGGGCTCCTTCCCTTCTGAGCCCTGCCATGTGCCCAAACAGTGGTTCCCCCCACATATTGGGTATCAGCATACTCAGGACAAATTTGACAACAACCTTTGGTGTCCAATTTCTCCTGTTACCCTTGGGAAAACAAAATATTGGGGACTAAATGATCATGTTTGTGGAAAAAATATGATTTTTTATTTTCACACCCAGGCGTTATAAACTTCTGTGAAGCCCTTAGGGGTTCAAAGTGCTCACCACACATCTAAATAAGTTCCTTAGGGGGGTCTAGTTTCCAAAATGGGGTCACTTGTGGGGGGTTTCCACTGTTTAGGCACATCAGACGCTCGTCAAACGCGACATGGTGTCCGATCTCAATTCCAGCCAATTTTAGGTTGAAAAAGTCAAACGGGGTTCCCTACCTTCTGAGCCCTGCCATGTGCCCAAACAGTGGTTCCCCCTCACATATTGGGTATCACCGTAATCAGTTCAAATTTGACAACAACCTTTGGAGTCCAATTTCTCCTGTTACCCTTGGGAAAACAAAATATTGGGGACTAAATGATAATGTTTGTGGAAAAAATGTGATTTTTTATTTTCACGCCTGGGCGTTATAAACTTCTGTGAAGCCCTTGAGGGTTAAAAGTGCTCACCACACATCTGGATAAGTTGCTTACGTGGTCTAGTTTCCAAAATGGGGTCACTTGTGGGGGGTTTCCACTGTTTAGGCACATCAGATGCTTGTCAAATGCGACATGGCGTCCGATCTCAATTCCAGCCAATTTTATGTTGAAAAAGTCAAACGGGTCTCCTTCCCTTCTGAGCCCTGCCATGTGCCCAAACAGTGGTTCCCCCCACATATTGGGTATCAGCGTACTCAGGACAAATTGGATAACAACTTTTGGGGTCCAATTTCTCCTGTTACCCTTGGGAAAACAAAATATTGGGGACTAAATGATCATGTTTGTGGAAAAAATATGATTTTTTATTTTCACTTCCGGGCGTTATAAACCTCTGTGAAGCCTTTGGGGGTTCAAAGTGCTCACTACACATCTAGATAAGTTGCTTAGGGGGTCTAGTTTCCAAAATGAGGTCACTTGTGGGGGGTTTCCACTGTTTAGGCACATCAGATGCTCGTCAAACGCGACATGGCGTCCGATCTCAATTCCAGCCAATTTTATGTTGAAAAAGTCAAACGGGTCTCCTTCCCTTCTGAGCCCTGCCATGTGCCCAAACAGTGGTTCCCCCCACATATTGGGTATCAGCGTACTCAGGACAAATTGGATAACAACTTTTGGGGTCCAATTTCTCCTGTTACCCTTGGGAAAACAAAATATTGGGGACTAAATGATCATGTTTGTGGAAAAAATATGATTTTTTATTTTCACTTCCGGGCGTTATAAACCTCTGTGAAGCCTTTGGGGGTTCAAAGTGCTCACCACACATCTAAATAAGTTCCTTAGGGGGTCTAGTTTCCAAAATGGGGTCACTTGTGGGGGGTTTCCACTGTTTAGGCACATCAGACGCTCGTCAAACGCAACATGGTGTCCGATCTCAATTCCAGCCAATTTTAGGTTGAAAAAGTCAAACGGGGTTCCTTACCTTCTGAGCCCTGCCATGTGCCCAAACAGTGGTTCCCCCTCACATATTGGGTATCACTGTAATCAGTACAAATTTGACAACAACCTTTGGAGTCCAATTTCTCCTGTTACTCTTGGGAAAACAAAATATTGGGGACTAAATGATCATGTTTGTGGAAAAAATATGATTTTTTATTTTCACGCCCGGGCGTTATAAACCTCTGTGAAACCTTTGGGGGTTCAAAGTGCTCACTACACATCTAGATAAGTTGCTTAGGAGTCAAGTTTCCAAAATCGGGTCACTTGTGGGGGGTTTCCACTGTTTAGGTACATCAGATGCTCGTCAAACGTGACATGGCGTCCGATCTCAATTCCAACCAATTTTAGGTTGAAAAAGTCAAACGGGGCTCCTTCCCTTCTGAGCCCTGCCATGTGCCCAAACAGTGGTTTCCCCCCACATATTGGGTATCAGCGTACTCAGGACAAATTGGACAACAACTTTTGGGGTCCAATTTCTCCTGTATCCCTTGGGAAAATAAAAAAAATTGTTGCTAAAATATCATTTTTGTGACTAAAAAGTTAAATGTTCATTTTTTCCTTCCACGTTGCTTCTGCTCCTGTGAAGCACCTGAAGGGTTAATAAACTTCTTGAATGTAGTTTTGAGTAGCTTCAGGGGTGCAGTTTTTAGAATGGTGTCACTTTTGGGTATTTTTTGCCATATAGACCCCTCAGGCTGTGTGCACACGATGCGTTTTTTTAAGCATTTCTGCAGCGTTTGAGCCGGCTCAGACGCTGCAGAAACGCTTAAAAGATGCATCAAATTAATTAGCATGCGTTTTTGGCTTTCTGTGCCAATGCATGCGTTTTTAACCGCTCAGGAATCGCTTAGCGGCTAAAAACGCAGCATGCTCATTAATTTCCGCATTGCTGAGTGTTTTTAGCCATCCCCAATGATCCCAGAAATCGCGTGTCAAAAAAACGCGTCAAAAACGAGTAAAAAATCGCGCAAAAAACGCGCGGAAAAAGACGCGCGATTTCTGGGAAGGGGATCCTTTTCCTGAGCGTTTAAAAACACTAGCGTGTGCACATAGCCTCAAAGTGACTTCAAATGTGAGGTGGTCCCTAAAAAAATGGTTTTGCAAGTTTTGTTGTAAAAATGAGAAATCGCTGGTCAACTTTTAACCCTTATAACTTCCTAACAAAAAAAAAATTTATTTCCCAAATTGTGCTGATGTAAAGTAGACATGTGGGAAATGTTATTTAGTAACTATTTTGTGTCACATATTTCTCTGTTTTAAGGGCATAAAAATTCAAAGTTTGAAAATTGCAAAATTTTCGCCATATTTCTGTTTTTTTCATAAATAAACGCAAGTTATAGCGAAAAAATTTTACCACTGAAGTGAAGTACAATATGTCACGAGAAAACAATCTCAGAATCGCCTAGATCCATTGAAGCATTCCAGAGTTATAACCTCATAAAGGGACAGTGGTCAGAATTGTAAAAATTGGCCCGGTCATGAACGTGCAAACCACCCTTGGGGGTAAAGGGGTTAATAACCACTATAAAAAGGCTCATCCATGGTCATTAAGGGGTTATGTGGTCAACTTTACAAGCTGCTTTTTTTTTTATTAACACTGTAGTGCAAGGTGCTTGAAAATGTCAATAAAAGTAGCTTCAATTTCTAAATACTCGCCTTTTGCCCTCAGATGTTCACGTGACTGAACGCAAGAATGAAAATGTTCCAAAATCCTAGTAAATAAAAAAGTGCAATGACAATGTGTCATAACAGAGCGGCAGTTTAGTAGTACCCACACTTATTAGAAAACAACATGATGTTCCTAAGCTGAAAAACAACAGTTGCAGCCTCAACACTGGCGTCATGCAGATCTTACATCCCTTTTGTTTACCTTCTGTAACAACTTCCTTTGTGACAAATCCAAGTGCGTCAATCCTAGCACTTTCATTCATTTTGCAGCCTCTTTCACACCTAAAATTCCCGAGCTTACATAGAAAGGATTGTTATCAGGTTCTTTTCCCAACATACTTCACTTTAATTCATCATGGCAATAAAATGAATTTGTGTTCTGTTGCATGTTGTTAGGATACTCTTTTATTTTGCTTCATCAATCTACCTGACATGCATATTAAAGGCTCAACTGCAAACAGCAGGTATCACCATAACACTAATATTTCCGTGATTACGTGTCATTTTAGCTCAGACAAGTATCCTGTAGTTGAAGGACCAGATGGCGACCTTTTTCATTTCTCAGCCTGTCTTTGGCATTGATGGCATCATTATAGAAAGAGAAATATTAAAGAATACTTTAATTAGCATTTAATAATGAGTGATTATTTGAGTTATTACTACCTTAGAAATTGCGTTCAATCTAAAATATGGATCTTAAGAAATATTTTTTTTAAATATAAAATTTTAGTTACTACTACTATCACAAAATCTCTCAAAAGGCACCAATTCAATGTGCCCTAACCATACAATGAATCACAGGGACTGCAGGCAAAGGGAAGTCATGAAGCCAATGATCGTATATAAAAAAGTGGATATTTATATATTTCATGAATTTCTAATAGAGTCACTTCTGTGCATCTAGTCTGTGACCATTAAACGGGTATTCCCATCTCCAAGATCCTATCTTAGTACGTAGTAGGTCTAATAAGAATATTAGCAAATACCTCCAATTAGATATGTAGTATAGTTCTTCTTATTCGCTGTATCTTTTTCTTCATTGCAGTAGCTTAGGTATCCATGGTTACGACCACTACTAACTGTCTAAATAATTGTCATTATATGAGTGGCCGTAAACATGGACACCTATGGGGTAAGTGACATAGCAAAGAACTATACTATGTTACTAATTGGAGGTATTTGCTAATATTATTATTACACCTACTAAATATTGCGATAGGATCTTAAATATGGGAATACCCCTTGTAAGATGGCCGCCGAACAAGTCCTTAAGGGGAGATATATATCATTGCGGCTATTAGTTGCGGTGATGTGAGCTCAGAGGTATGCTCCAGCACATATAGTGCTGAGAGGATTGTTTTGGACCGCTCCAGGGCCGGGTTTTACGAGTGGTCAATAGAGATGGGTGGGAATGACCGCTCACATATTCCGCCCCAGGGGCGTGTTTCGCTGAATAAAATGGAAGACAATTGCCTCATTCAGCATTTGTGGCTGGAGGTGTGGAGACCTCCATTGTGTATGTTCCAAAAGACACTGACCTGTGTGGGCGGACCCACTGTGTTACAAGGACCTTTTTTCCTGTTTATTACTTTGTGCTGGTAAAGGCTATTCATTTGTTTTTTTTCCTAACAAGAGCAGTTTATGCTTTTGGATAAACTTTCTTGGACACTTCAGTGATACTGCTTCATGTGCCTACCTCAACAACGGCTGAGTGAAAAACCAGCAGAAAAAAGGCAGAAATGTCTACATGCCCAGGCCTCCAAACAAATGCACTAACAGGATGCAGTGGACCAATTTAATAAAGGTGCAAAAATGCAGATGAGACAATCACTCACAACCTGATAATCCATGGAGGGAGTGGCTGTTTGGCATATTAATGGGCCCAACTGTACCATGAAAAATGAAATTCAAAAAACACATACAAAAATATGTGAGGTATTAGTCGATATTATTGCCAAATTATGCAATCTCGCAACCCACGTCACGGGTCCTCACACTTGCGAGTCCTATCACTAAGGCTACTTTCACACATCAGGTTTTCGGCGTCAGGCGCGATCCGGCGTCGTGCCGGAATGCCGGATCCGGCAAATGTTTTGTAAAACCTGATGTGCCGGATCCGGTTTTCTGCCGGATCCGTCTTGTTCTTGACAGACAAAACCGGATCCGTCTCATCCAGTTCATCCGTTTTTCTATCCGTTTTTCGACGGATTACGCCGGATCTGGTTTTTAAAATTGACCCTTGTGGCCTTCCGAACGGGATTGGCTACTGGAAAACTATATATAGCATGTTCCTACAGCCCTTCTTTGACAGGTTGTAGAGGAGAAAGTGCAGGTTGGAGAGAAGAGCAAGTTACTGGCGAAGATGGATGTTGTCATTGGAAATATTACCACTAGAAGTTCTGTGACGGTTTCAGTAATGAGAGACAATTTTGCACTATACTTTATGTCACCTCAAGGCAGAGTACACTGGCAGGATGACAGAGTGTGAAAGATTTGTGCCCTAACCAAACTTGTGTACCTTCTGGACCAACAGTATATACCTTTGCCAACCAAAGTTGGCTATCTTGTCATGGTCTTACTATTTTTAGCTTTAGGCCACAGGTGTGTACCTGGTTGTGTTTTATGCAAAGTATTTCACCTTTTAACAAAAGTTGTGTACATTGTTAGGAAATCACCAACAATAAACACAACTTTTCAGGTGAAATACTTTGCTTCAAACACAACCAGGAACACAACTGTGGCAAAAAGCTAAAATTTACCCACAGTTATATACCTGGTTTTGAATACCTTTTTACCTTTTAAATACCCTGTATTTAACCTTTTTTTTAAACATATTTCGCCGCAGAAAGAAATGACAGACAACCAGTGTAAACAATAATTTAACTTTTATTTAAAATATTTTTTTTTTGTAAACTGTTTTTAAAGTTAAAAAAACTTTTTTAATAAAGGTTTGAAACCAACAGGGCATTTTTATTACAAAACACATCAGAAATCTGTGTAGTGTGGGGTGGAAATACTGCTGGAGGGGCTGCGGGACACTTCGACAATGGGAGTGTGGAGAGAGGACTGGGATCGTGGTGGGGAAGGAACAGTTAGAGGTGATGGTGTGGAAAAAGCTACAGAATGGGTGGACATGTGGGAGGCAGAAGAGGTGGTGGGCGGTGGAGTGGAGGGTTGGGCAGGGACTGTAGGAGCAGATGATGTTGATGGAAAGTTGTATGGGGAAGGAGTTTGGTACGGGGAAGGAGTTTGGTACGGGGAAGGAGTTTGGTACGGGGCAGGTTGCTGGAAGTGGGGAGATGTCTGGTACTGGGGAGGTTGCTGGTACTGGGAAGGTTGCTGGTACTGGTGAGGTTGCTGGTATGTAATAGGAGGGGGAGGATGGAAAGTGGCTGGAGGGGGTGCAGATGTAATAGGAGGGGGAGGATGGAAAGTGGCTGGAGGGGGTGCAGATGTAATAGGAGGGGGAGGATGGAAAGTGGCTGGAGGGGGTGCAGGTGGAGGAACTACAGTGGTGGGAGGTGGAGGTTGGGAGGTAACCTGCTGTAGAGCACCGTGGCACGAATGCATTACATGCATCTGCTGGGTAGGAGATAGTGTTGCCATGCGCTCCACAACAGACCTGAAAAAGGTGTGGTTTGGCGAAGATCTTGCTTCTGAATGCATGGTTTGCAGAAGTGTCTTCACCTCCAGAATGCTGGAGTTGATCTGCTGAAAGCCTGCGGAGATTTGCTCTGACAAGACTTTTAGACAGTTCTGGAAAGATGCATTCAGATGCAAGAACTCTGGCGCATAACTCTTTTCCTGACCCCTCTGCCGCTGCCGCCCAGTACCCGCAGGTGTACTAGAGGTGGCAGGGGCAGAAGGGTGGGGTAAAGGGAAAGCGATCTCCTCACCAGCAGCTTCATGTAATGTAGGCGGCCACGATGCTCCTGTGCTGGTGGATGGGACAGATGGGTCGAATGTGTGGGAAGGCTGGGAAGGTGCAGATGTACCGGGGCGGTCGAAGTGTCCCTCGGTGCCGGTCTCCTCAGGGATCGCCTCAGAAGGGTCCAATCGTGCAGGCTCCCGAGTGCTGCTCACCGTGCTGTGGAATAAAGAGAAAAAAAAACAATTAAAATACTGACATGGTATGGCCCTGGCTGAAAAAAAAAAGTTACATCTAACATTTTTTTTCACATGTGGTGTGTAATATTTACCTTCTAGTGACCATTGTTTCCCGGAGGAACGACAGGGCTTGTGCGTACTTGTACTTGCTCCTGCGTCCTCCAGATCCACTCAGGGCCTGCATCTCTTTATTGAACTCCTTCTTGAAACGATCCCTCACAGACCGCCACCGATTCACAATTCTGTTCCCTGAAACGAGAAAGGAGTGGTTAGTATACAACATCAGTGTTTCACAAACTCCAGTCCTCATGGTCCCCAGGGGTCATGTTTTCAGGATTTCAATAGTAAATAGAAATCCTGAACACATGATCCGTGGGGACCACGAGGACTGGAGTTCGGGAAACACTGGTTTACATCAAGCAACCGGTACTGTATATACTTACGCTCTTTAATCTGGGCCCGAACATCGAGGTCCTCCCAGCGGCCCACAAGGAGCGAACAGATTTCCTCCCAGAGTCGTCGGGTAACGATAAGGTCAGCGTGGCGGCGGTCAGCCATATTCCAGAGCGGCTCCCTTTCTCTGACGAGATCGATGAGGTGGTCCACATCGAGTCCTCCATCCTCACCGTCAGAGTCGGGAGCACGCTGTGAAGGCTGTTAAAGAAAAAGACAAAAATAACATAATTAGCCTCCACAAAAGAAATGAAATAAAAAGTGCAAAAAAACAAAGCAAAAATATTTATACTTACACGCTGGTGACCGCCGCGTTGCTGTCACCGACGACCCTGGGAGGCACTGCGAGGACCTCTTGGCCGAGCACCAGATTGGGAAGACTAGAGAAGAAAACAAAAAATGTTATGTCTTTGGATGTAGGCATTTGTTTGCTGTGTGTGGTCTGCAGAACATTGTTTTCTATGTGTTGTGTGTAGTGTGATGTTGTGTTTCTGCGTTTGATGCAAAAAACTTACCAATTGTGAGCCCACTCCAAGTGTCTGTCCACCCCTTCCTTCTTCTTCTGGGAGCTCCTCTTCATCTTGTGAATCCTGTTTTGAAATAAAAGGCAATGAATAGACATATATTACAGAGATGATGGATTTTGGAAATAAAAACTTACCGTCAAACGCTGACGATGCGAGGGAGGGCTCCCAGAAGATGATGTGCTGTCTTCCTGGTGGCCACACTCCATGCCTGTGGGTGGTGTTCCAGCTGCTGCCATTGCTGCTGCTGCTGCTGCATCTATTGGGCGGCTGTTGAATAAAGAGAAACAAAGGGCCAATCAATATCTTGATATTCAATAGCCCTAGTTTGGAGGAATGGGGGATTTGATAATTACCGTCTCTCATCTGCTGCTGGCCTCCCCTCCTCAGCATGTTCCATTTGCTGCTCCATTTGGGGTGGTGGTGGTGCTGATGGTGCTGCAGTAGTCTCCTGCCTTCTCCTGCTGCGCTTGGTTGCTTTCTTGGGTGGCATGTTGGGTGTGGCTGTGGGTCCCACTGTCTTGCTTTTATATATGTCTTGTGGGCAGAGCTACTGAGCATGCTCAGACCAAAAAAATGCATTGCGGCGCTCATAGGCTTTCATTGTGTGAAAAAGCCGGACGCGCCGGATCCGGCGTGTCCGGCTTTTTCGCCGGAGACAAAAAACGTTACAGTAGCCGTTTTTTCCAGACGCCGGATCGCGACACATTGCCGGATCCGGCGAAAACCGGATGAAACGCATGGCCATCCGGCGCGATCCGGCGCAAATGCAAGTCAATGGGGGGGAAACCGGATCCGGCATTGCATTTCGCCGGATCCGGTTTCTGTCAAAAGCGCCGGATCGCGCCTGACGGCGAAAACCTGATGTGTGAAAGAGGCCTAATTCTATCTCTAAGCAGCAAAAAGAGGACTTAGATCCTCCAAAAAATTGAAAAATCAGCAGAAAAAAGGCAGAAATGTTTACCTGCCCAGGCCTCCAAACAAATGCACTAACAGGATGCAGTGGACCCATTTAACACAGGTGCAAAATATGCGGATGAGACAACCACTCACAACCTGCTAATCCATGGAGGGGGTGACTGTTTGGCATATTAATGCACAAAAAAGGTCTGTTCACACACAGGCGATGCAGAGCATTTGGCTTACAGCCTATGATCACGCCCATACTATTAGATTAGGTGGGCTGCCCAGTACTATCCAAAATGCATCCCATGTGAACAGACAGCACAGTTTACAGAAACAAATGGCCCCAACTGCACCCTGAAAACTAAAGTGCAAAAAACACATACAAAATTATGTTAGGTGTTAGTTGATATTATGGCCAAAAGTACAGATCCCTACTCTCTTTAAATTATTATCTCACTCAAGTGTAAAGCAGTGACTCACACAAAATCAGCAAGTTTCAACTGGACCAGACATACCCTGCATGATGCAATACCGTAGCATTAATAGTCACTGAATAAGGGCATGATCTTGGCAGTTACATCAGATGCTTATCTAGGGGTTTAGGACAGTAAAGGCCCCATTACATTTAGCGATGCACCAGCGATCCCGACCACGATACGACCCGTTCAGGATTGCTGGTGCATCGCTAAATGGTCGCTAGTGAGCTGCCAAACAGGCAGATCTCACCAGCGATGCAGCAGCGGTCAGCGGTCGTACTCACCTGTCTGACGCGGCGAGGGTGACCGTCTCCCGCCTGCGTCCATGGCTCGCTCATCGGCGCCAGCAGGAAGCCGACGACGAGAAATGGACCAGGCCGATCTCGCGCGATAAGCGATAGCCAGCGGGGGAGCCGGTCGGAGGTGAGTATCACATGTAGCGATATCGCTAGTGATATCGCTGCTGCGTCACAAAATTGGTGACACTTTAGCGATATCGCTAGCGATATCGCTATGTATAAAGGGCCCTTAAAGGTTGAGTGGGCCCCCAACAAAGGTTTATAACTGTGGTGCCCCTGAGGGTTCAGTCGCCACAGAGGTACTGCACCTTCTCCTGAGGTGTGGTACCCCACTATCCAGGTAAGGTGGATACGCCTGACCACACTCCAACACCTGCACCCAGCACAGACACTTTAGAATAGCAGAGCACCCTGTAAGTCAGCTGCTTTGGTTCATGAAGGGTGCTGGGGAAGCGTATGAAGCTTAGACTGCACATGAGAGCGGAAGAAGGTTAGGAAGAGTCAGTGAGAGAGAGAAGATCCCCGGAGAGGGATGGAGTGAAAGCAAGTGCTGCAGCAGACTCCTGTGATCTGGAGCTGTTAGCACAGGAAAGAGCAAGAGAAAGCCTAATTCTTCAGAAGGAAGATAGATTAGTGCGGAACGTGGGGAGAAGAGAACTGAGGACAATGGTGAGCGCAGAGCACTTCCTTAAGTTAAAGCGCATGGTTCGGAGTCCGGTATCCGAAGTTGTATGGATTCTGATGGTCCTGCAGCAGAAACCGGAGGAATAGAAGTTGTCACCACTTTATTCCCACCTAAGACTCGGGGGAACAATAGCAATGTGTGTGAGCCGGGACCTGAGAGTAGGAAGTCCCCGAAATGGGCTACAGCTATCTGCCGTACGAGTGGAGTTCCAAGTAACATCTAGAAGGAGGAACTTGAGTTTAATTCACAACTACAAGTACTTCAGTTTAGGCGCTAGTGAGGAGACGTTCAGGAAAGGCATATGTTGGAGGAGTGCTGGAAAGGTGTACTCTATCTTGCCTGGGAGTTGGCTGAGCCCCTGACCTGGAGGACAGGGCACTGAAGTGGGCATCTGTATGCGCAACAGACTGTGAGTAAAGCCTTGGAACTACAAGCCCTTGTGTCCTCCACTTATGCCTGCGGCACTCGTCTAGCACTGCTACATCACTGTGCTTAACACTGCATCATCTACCTCCACACCTATTACTACTGCCCTGGGACTACAGCTCCACCTGTGGGGAGCTTCAACATCATTGCTGCACCACACAATCTGTCACAGAGAAGCAACCCTGCAGCGCTGGCCAAACTGACCAGAAACCACAGGTGGCATCACGAATCATCTCAATAACTTTATCCCATCACTCTACCCCTTTTACATTGACTGTCTGAGCCCACGGACATCTCCCATTGAAATCAAAGGGCCCGGCACCGAGTACCCCATGGCCTCTGGGGCGAGTCATAACTGCACATCCTACTTATGATAATGTACACCTCTCCAGATGACAATGCAGTTTAAAAAATACAATACAAAGTCCAAGCCATTGTTACCACTATGCGATGACAATATAGCCAAATTTACCAGTTCTACAGACCACATATAAATGACAGTATTGATAAATCTTATAAATAAAAGTTGACATTCTCTCTGATTTGAATTAATTGACATTTCACATCTTCTATCTGGGCCAGACTACCATGAAGACTTCTTACAGTCACAACTTTTCTGCTGAGTTGTCATGAGTGTGTCACGTCCTCCTGTGAGATCTGGGATCAGACCATCTTCATGTACTCTGAATCAAAGGTCTTCCATTCAACCTGTGTGTTTTGTTCCTCATATTAAATGGGCTTTGTTTCTTTGGCACTGAAGACGTTAGCTACTGTTTTTGCTAGTTAGAGCTTAGGACATTAACAATATCATAGTAAGGTCAGAGACACGGGCCTCTCTATCTTTAAGAGTACACCCCAGGACAGGGATAGTTAGGGTCCCAGTTCCAGGGTCAGTTTGAGGCCCCATCTTCCTTACTGAAGACTGGCATAGCGTGATATTTTCACAGGCCCCACATTTTTGATCCTGAGATGGATTCCGTCACTAGCCTTGAGAGACAGCTGCAGAGTTTGTCTTGTGAGTTATCAGACCTCGGGTCTAAGGTATCTTCACAGCAGACAGCTGGACTGGAACCTAAAATGGCACCCACAGATAGGTTTTTGGGGGTAGAGACAAATTTGTTGTGTTCCGGGAAGCCTGTAAACAATATTTCATGCTTCGTCCACGGTCATGCGGGAGTGAGGTACCGAGGGTGGGGTTCTCTTCCTATCTTTCTGACCACTCTTTCAGTGTTTTGTTCTCTGGCTCCATGTCATCTCCTCTTCCTCTCGCTATCGGGGTACCTCAGGGCTCAGTCTTTGGCCCCCTTCTCTTTTCTCTATACACAGCCCCAATTGGACAGACCATCAGCAGATTTGGCTTTCAGTATCATCTTTATGCTGATGACACATAACTATATACGTCATTCCCCGACCTTACCCCCGCTGTGCTACAGAACGCCAGTGACTGTCTGTCTGCAGTCTCCAACATCATGTCCGCTCTCTATCTGAAACTCAACCTCTTCAAAACTGCACTTCTTCTTCCCCCGCCGTCTACTAACCTCCCTAAATCTGACATTTCCCTCTCCGTGGGTGGCACCACAATAATACCCAGGCAGCAGGCGCGCTGTCTGGGTGTTATGTTTGACACCAATCTCTCCTTCACATCCCATATACATTCTCTTGCCCACTCTTGCCACTTACACCTAAAGAACAACTCTAAAATCCTCCCTTTTCTCACCATGGAAACAACAAAAACCCTCACTGTAGCATTGATCCACTCACTCCTGGATTATTGCAATGCTCTATTAATTGGCCTCCCCATTACTCGACTATCCCCTCTCCAGTCCATACTTAATGCAGCAGTCAGGGTCATCTATCTGGCTAATCGGTACTCGGACATGTCCACTCTTCACCAGTCCTTACATTGCCTGCCCATTCATTATAGGATCCAATTCAAAGTACTTGTTCTCACCCACAAAGCTCTCCACAGTGCAGCACCCCCTACATCTCCTCCCTCATTCCTATCTATCGGCCTAACTGACCACTGCGCTCTGTAAACGACTTTCGACTAACCTCTGTACTAATCCGTACCTCCCACTCCTGACTGCAAGACTTCTCCCGTGCTGCGTCAATCCTCTGGAATGCTCTACCCCAAGAAATTAGGACTATCCATAACTTGCATAGTTTCAGGCGCTCCCTCAAAACACATTTGTTCAGAGCGGCCTATCACGTTCACTAATCAAAGTAATTCTATGTGTAAATGTGCATGTGCAGTCCATTCACTATCTCCATCCATCTCTCACTCCCTCAAGATGGCTGGACCATCATTGTAAATACACCATGGCAAATACACACCTGTACTTTGCATCTCCCCCACCTCATTGTAGATTGTAAGCTCTCATGAGCAGGGTCGTCTTATCTTGCTTTAATTATTATATTGTTAACGTTGTTACTTATGACTTGTGTTTTGAAACTGTTAAACTGTAAAACGCTGCGGAATATGTTGGCACTATATAAATAAAGATTATTATTATTATTATTATTGTCTCTTACCTTCAAGGAGACAGTCAATCCTGGGCCTTCTCACTCCCATCTCACTCACTGTCAGTCCAATCAGTCGATTAATTATTTTGCTTTTGGCCTCGTTTATGATGACCCGGCCCGTTTTCCCTTTTCTAAACTACATAAGATCCAGCATGGAAACTGACAGGCAGAGGATTTTTGTTCAGAATTCGGTAGATGGTCCACTGACACCCAGTGGAATGACCCAGGCCTTAGGAGTTAGTTTTGTCAAGAACTGTCTTAAATGTTAAAATAGGCATTGACGCTGTACGAAACTCCAGCATCGTTGGAGGCTGCCATAGCTATTGTTATATGTACAGACAGACACCTCCGGTATAGACCAGTAGTGACCCAACCCCTGTTGTACTTCCTAGGAATGAAGTTCTCCCCGTGTGCTCTGTAGTGAGGGGCTTCTCCCTGTTATGGGTCTTTTGTGGTTCACCGCAAGATGAGGACGTGCTTTTCCTGTGGAAAAAAGGGCAATTTTATTGGGGTTTGTCCATCAATACCTAGACCCCAGAAATACTTGGAAAACTTCTGACCCCTGGTTGTGTTGAGGATTACAGCCTGGGAGTATATATCTCCTCCACAGTTGTGTCTCAGTTTATCCTACCTGCAGAATGGTACAGAAACTGAGACAATATCTGTCCTACTGGATAGTGATGCAGGAGCCAATATGATAGATATGTAAGGGTGTGACAGTGTCGGTTTACACTTTTTCCTTCCTCTTTAAAACGAATGCGCTTTAATTAATTAAAATGTACGGTTTTATGACTAATATATAAGAAGGTAAATTTGTATATTTATAATACTGCACTGTGTGTTGAAAGGGACCATGTAAGGTTAAAAATAATAAATAGACAGTATAGATAGAAATGGGAAACAGTTCAGCGGGGGGGGGGCATTATTAGTGCAGTAGTATTAGAATAAGATATGCCCACATAACAGGGGACTTTCCAAGTTGGGAGGGGTTAGAGATGGGCCTAGTATACTTTAGTGTAGAGACTTCCTGATTAGGATCATAGATAGAGAGATAGCATGAGAAAACAGAGCACAGAAAAGCCAAGGGGATGGAGAGCACAAGAGGATTAACAGGACCCCACAGGGAAGCAGCCTGCAAACAGTCACTATTGATTTTAGTGGTCATCCAGGAAATATCAGGGGCCTATGGCACGAATTAGGCAGAACTATGAGTGCCTCTTTCTTCCAAGGGAAGCCGAATGGGAGAGAGATTGAAGTTAGCGGGCCTAAGAGTCCTGGAGCTGCATGGGTGGAAAGAGCCTTTCTAGGACCAGAGTTGAACGAATATGAACTGTGCTGCATCCGTGACAAAACCTGTTATCAAGTAAAGTTGAACTGTTGATTATGATCAATCAGTCTGAAATTGTTTGTGTGAAACCGGATGCAGAATTTTAAAGGAACCGCAGTCCGGGAAGAGGAGAGAGAGAGAGAGAAAGAGCGAGAGAGAGAAAAAAAAACACCCGGATCCAACGGATGGCCATCCGTCAAGATCCGCCGGTAATGCAACTCAATGGGGAAAAAAACGGATCCGCCAAAAAAAATGGCGGAACCGTTTTTTTCAAAAACTGGCGGATTTTGACCGATGGTCAAAAACGGGAGTGTGAAAGAGGCCTTATGTGAGTGTTCTGCTTTGCATGTATCACACACAGCAGACGGGACATTGTATTTTCCTTGCGGGTTATCAGGGTGTGGGAGCACAACAGCCCCTCACTGTGACTACCACCCTATAGATTCTGTACCTCTTGGTCAGGGAAACTTTATCCCAATAGCGAATAAAGTTCTCTCCTCAGGAAGATCCTTTTTTGTTACCTTCTGTAAGGCCTCCCTACTCCTATTGTGTTGGGTCTTTCCTGGTTGACTAAGCATAATCCGGTCATAGACTCCCAGGCCATAGAGATAATTAAGTGGAGTGATTTTTGCAAGAATAATCGCCTAGGTACTGTTATCTCTAATGACTCCACTAAAAACATTCCATCTTTTCTCTCTGATTTTGAGGAGGTGTTCTCTGAAAAGGGGTGTCAAGAACTGCTTCCCCATCATGGGTGTGGCTGTCCTGTTAACTTGCTTCAAGGTGCAAAGTTGCCCAAGACCAGATTATATAATCTGTCAGGTCCAGAGAAACAGGCCATGAAAGACTATATCTCTGAGAGTCTTGCCAAAGGAAAAATATTAGACCCTCATCTTCGCCTGTAGCAGCGGGGTTTTTCTTTGTTAAAAAGAAAGATAAGTGCCTGCATCCCTGTTTAGGCTTTTGTGAATTAAACCGGATTACTATCTGGGACTCATATCCCCTCCCTCTCATTCCTAATTTGTTCAATCAGATTATTGGGGTAAAATGGTTCTCCAATTTGGATCTCATGGGAGTCTATAATCTCACTAACATTAAGGAGGGGGTTGAGTGGAAGATAGCTTTTAACATTTCAGAAAGGCATTCTGAAAATCTTGTCTTTCCTTTTGGTTTGACTAATGCTCCCGAAGTATTAGAAATATTTTGTTAATGACATCTTCTATCACCTCATGCGTAGATTTGTTGATACCTGCCCTATCTGATGGACCTCCTTAATTAAAGGGACTAAAAGTCGGCTATGGCTAAGTGTCTTCAGATACTGAGACGAACTTCCATTTACTGAAGCTAGCCCTTTGAAAAATGGCCAGTGCTGAAGGCACTGTATTTCTCTAAGGAGTTTGTGATCCAGATGGACAAGTCATATGTCGTGCTGGGTGCTGTCCTATCACAAGAGGTGAACAGGAATGTGCACCCGATAATGTATCTAAGTCAGAAGTTGTCATACTGCGAGAATAATTACTCCATAACAGAGAAGGATTGTTTTTCCATCAAGTGGGCATTGGACACTCTAAGATACTACCTCGTAGGCAGGAAGTTCAGGCTAGTGTCAGACCATGACCCATTAAAGTGGATGAGGGAGAAGGGGAACAGTGCCCAAGTGACCAGGCACTTCAGGATTTCAACTTCCATGTAGAGTATAGGTCAGGGAAACTGGATGACAATGCTGACGCTCGGTCGATAGTCCACTGTTTGATGGCAGAAGGTGCCAAGCCCCTTGGCTTTGGGCTGAGGGGGGTATGTAACATGGCCGCCAGACAGGTCATTGAGGGGAGATATGTATCATCGAGGTTGGCAGCTCTAGTGATGTAAGCTTGGGAATGCATGCTCCAGTATGTATAGTGCTGAGAGATTTATTAGAGCATTCCAGGGCTGAGTTTTATAATCAGTCAAAACAGAGGGGTGGGAATGACTTCTCACATATCACCATCCTGGGGGGGGGGGTTTGGCAGATAAAATGGAGACCAAGTGTCCCATTCAGGGTCTGTGACTGGAAGTGTGGAGGCCTCCAGTGTGTTTGCTGAAAGACATTGACCTGAGCAGGCGGACCCACAGTACGAAATGGACTGTTTATTTTCTGTTTATTTTCCCTTTGTGCCAGAGAATGCTATCTTTTGTTTGCTTATGCTTAAGTAGGTTTATGGAGTTTAATAAACCTGATTGGACATTTTTATAAAAACCACTTACTTTGCCTTCTTCAATCGCAGCTGAGGGAGTAAAACCCTACAACACTAATTTATTTGTACCAGACCTCCTGGGGAAGGGGGAGGGGACAGCTTTGTACATTAACAGTGGCATAATAAGGTTGAAGACATGGGCTCCTCTACCTTTAAGAGTACTCCCGGGACAGGGATATTTAGGGTCCCAGTTCCAGGGACAGTTTGACATCCCCATTCTTTACTGAAGACCGTCAAAGCATGCCAAGCTTTTGAAAAAAAGGCACATCCTTGTCTAATACCAACCTACACAAACTTTATATTCTACTGCTACACCCAATTCCATGTCTGTTGTTGCCTTACTTTATTTGCCTTTATTATTGCATCTATTACGGCATAAGTATTGTACTTAAGAAACATTACAATTACTATAATTACTCCCAAAAAAGTATAAAACATATAGCACCCCTGAAAACAACATTGCCAGATATATTGTGTGACCCAAAAATAGTGCGAAACACTGCCCAATTTTGTTTCCCAGATTGTAATGGTGCATACTGCACAACATTATAAAAGTCCCATATTTTTGTGCTTTACTCAATAGTAGTGATATTGTTAGTGTGTAAGGAGGAAGACGGGGCTGCGGGTACCTGTACTGAGCCAGGTCTGGAACTGTTGAGGCTGCATCCTCTGTTTCCCTGGGGAAGGAATAGGGGACCGGATAGGCCCCATAACCTGGATAGTGGGGGCATGTTTAGACAGGGAACCCGTCTGGAAGCTGAGAGAAAAGCGCACAAAGCAGCAGTGGGGTTCCCGCCATCAGAGTGCAAAGAGCAAGGTGGGCAGCGTGCTTGGTACCCGAAGTGCCGGCGCTGTGGCGCACTGCAGCAGACAGCTCCCAGTGTCACCAGCGAGACAGCTAGTGTAGGAGGCACTGCGCGCACAGTGACAGTAAAGTTAGTGCACGTGCAGAGAGCCCAGGTCCGGTTACAGGACAGAACCCTGTGGACCTTTCTGCCGGACAGCGTAATGCAAACCTTGTTTAACCCCCGGATTGCTGCAACTATTGTTGCAGTTGGCTGCACCAGCTTATAGACCAGGGGATCAGCGGAAGGTACCGGAGACCGTCCTCTGCCGCCAGAAGACGGATCACTAACTTTGGACCCCCCTTGAGGACATTTCCTTGACAGCTACAAGGATCACTACCCTCATTGGAACATTTGTGGCTGAGGAAACCATAGACATGATAAGTTTACTGAGTGAACTGTTGCTATTTTTGCTATTCACCGTTATTATTTCCCAGTTTAACTGTTTATCTCCCTCCGAGGAGTATCTTTATTGTTAATTAAGTTTGTTAACCCTTGATCTGCCTCCTGTTTGTCCCTGATTCCCGCAACCTGTTTACAAGTGCCCCAAATCAGTACTAATACTCCTCTTAGGCCGGGGTCACACTGGCGAGGAATACGGCCGAGTGAGAGGCGTTAAAAGCACGCATTAGACACCGACCAATGATGCTCTATGGGGTCCCTCGCACCAGCCGTATATTTCTCATCCGTATTCTACGCGCCGTGCCAATCGCAGCATGCTGCGATTGTCAGCGTACTACGACCGTAGTACGCCAATGCAAGTCTATGGGTGCGCAAAAAATACGGATTACACACGGAACACACATGTGACCTGCGAGAAATACGCACTGGTGTCTTTTAGCAAAGCCGGCAATTCAGTGCGCTATACAGTAAACTCACCCCGACAGGTTTAATAAAGAAACGAAAGAATAGATATAGACACATAGAATACATATATTATATATATATATATATAAATATATATATATATACACGCATTTTATGTGTCTATATCTATTCTTTCATTTCTTTATTAAAACTGTCATAGGGCTCCATTATATGTCCATTTTGCAAGCCTGCGAGAAAATCTCGCCATACGGATGCCATACGGATTACATACGGATGCTGACATGCGCAAAATACGCGACCACACCTTGATTACGGATGACATACGGAGCACTATTTAGGGGTCTGTCATCCGTATTACGCATATAAAATACTGACCGTATTTTGCGTCGGTTAGTGTGACCCCGGCCTTAGTGTCCTACACATTAATAATGCACATGATTGCGCCCCTTACAAAGTAATTATGACCCCTATATTCTCTATAAAAAGTAAAACATGCACAGATGGAAAATAATTATTGCCAATGTGTGCTCCCTAGAAAGCAACAATGCATGGCTTATAGGGGTTGTCTACTACTCGGACAACTACTTTTCAATGCCTATATTCCAATTCAGCGACTGGTCTCTGGTGACATTGTTATGTCTTCCTTCACTCTCACTTTCTTTGAATGAAAGTGACTTGTCAGTGCAAAGTGTGAGATCTGATTTGGCTATGTAAGACGCTTCTGACCAGGATCCAAGAAGTATTGTTTCTCCTTGCGGAGAGTGACATGTTAGGCATGCCAACATGAGGAGACTTAAAGCCGCAATGCTCCTCTGGGAAATATGCAAATTGTCTCTTCAGAGGAAGAGGACTAAAACTCTAGTGCTACCTTGAAAATAATCATGCTACCTCATTGTCCAACAAATAGTGATAATATCCCCCCACCCAAGTGCCTGAAAAAATATTAATGCCTTGGAAAAAAACTTGTACTCACCCAGCACTGAGTCCAAGTGGACTATGACAGTACTCCATGTATTCCTCTGTGCAAGAAATGTGTCTGGGCCCACTTCCTTTTATGGCAAAAAAATCTATCTATAAATTTTACATATATATATATATATATATATATATATTATATTATATACAGTATATATATATATATATATATATCTTGCATAGTCTCCTTTATTATGTACATAATATATGTACATCATAAGTGGATACATTATAAACTAAGGCACTGTGCTATACATGATAAGTGAGTACACTATGCACTAGTGCAGGGTTCCCCAACTCCAGTCCTCAAGGCCCACCAACAGAACATATTTTCAGGATTTCCTTAGTATTACTCAGGTTGATAATTGCTTCACCTGTGCATTACAAAGGAAATCCTGAAAACATGATCTGTTGGTGGGCCTTGAGGACTGGAGTTGGGGAACCCTGCACTAGGGGACTGTGCTATACATAATAAGTTAATACACTATATACTACGGGATTGTGCTATACATAATAAGTGAGTACACTGTATGCTAAGGGACTGTGCTACACCTATATTCCAGGGATATAATACTGTGCAGAAGAGAGCTGTACATGGGGGGACTCATGGGACAATATTAAATGGGTACTTAAGTATTGTTATAGGGGTACGAAGAGTATTGTATTTGTCAAAGGTGCACATAGGGGCATTATTACGTTCTGGGGGCAAAATATGGACACTGTTTTCTAGCATAGGTAATTACTATTTTCTAGGGGGCAATTTTACCATCCAGAGGGCACAAACATTTTGCACTGTAATGGATGCAGTGGTGGCATTATTATGTGGGGCAGTAAGAGGAGCCCTGTTTTTGTGCCACACAGCAGTCGCAGCAATAGGGATATATACAGCAGCAGCAGCAGCTCATCAGTAGGATGAGGACTTTGTGCAGGTTAGGAATAGGTGAGGATGATGCTAGAAACATGACAAGTCAAATGTATCTTTGTTGCACTCTGCACACAAGTCATGGCTGGAAGAAGCTGTCATGCCGGTCTGACTCAGATGGAAAAGACGGAAAATGTGAACAACTCCTTATGGCAGTAACATCAGTGAGGCTCTTTGTATGCAGATTTATTTTCAGTAAAACCATGGTTTTCTGCTGAGGTTCCCTTATACCCACAATTAGGATGAACCACAATATTTGTAAACAAGGTTACATGGTTAGGGGCCAACTCATATGTTTTGGCCCCCCTGAGCTGAACCCCTAAATAGGCCTCTAAGTGTAGGGTATAATGTAGAAGATAACAGCTTTGCTAAACACAATAACTAAAGGATGATGTCCTCTCATTATTTATTTTACTCACTTCTATAGCACCATTAATTCCACACATTAATTACAGACAACTTCATCACTGTTTCCATCGGGGCTCGCAAACCAGAGTAACTATAGGAAACCCACACAAACACAGTGAAACAAAAACTCCTTGAAGATGTTGTCCTTGGAGGGATTTGAACCCAGGACCCCAGCAAGGCTACCGTGCTAATCACCGAGCCACCATGTAGGCAGAGGAAAGTGACAAATTGTTTTTAGAAAAAAACAGTACAACTTAGGACCAAGGCGCCTATTTCTGTACTGGCCTGAGCTTCCCTACCTACTAGCGGAGACTGGCATCTTAGAAACCTGTGCAATGGCGCCCCCGCTCGACGACGACTCTCCCTGCTAGCCATATAAGGCCCTATTTGTGGCGGGGCGGTGATAAGGTGTTCATTAGGTGGGATAGAGAGAATGAAGGAGATATTTAGGTGTCTTGTATTGATGACATAAAGAATACCTATATGGATGACATGAAGAGTAACTAATGACTTCCCTATTTCTGTATAAAGTAATACTGAGGGCTTCTTCTCTATGT
The DNA here is from genome assembly GCF_039654945.1 of Dendrobates tinctorius. Lineage (NCBI taxonomy): Eukaryota > Metazoa > Chordata > Amphibia > Anura > Dendrobatidae > Dendrobates > Dendrobates tinctorius. The sequence continues at coordinate 10,328,729 of NW_027361712.1, read as the reverse complement.
CTGTATAATTGTACAAGTTCTTCCTGAAACTCCGATATATTCAATTGGCCCTGGCCAGTACTGGGATAGGCAACCCCCCCCATTGTATTTTTTTCATTTTTGTGCCTGATGTTGGTGTTGTTTTTTCATTTAATATTTTTTGATATTGGTCTATGTTAATATATCTAATAAAGATTGACGTTTTATCTTGAATGTAAGAATTTACGGTGAGCCCGTTAAATTTATACTTACAGATTCTATTTTTGGTAACTGAGAAAGACAATTGACCTTAAACAATTATGGCAGGTTTTCTTGCGGGTTCAGTCAATAGGGAAACATGGTTCCTGGATGCAAGGGATGCGTTCAATGAACCTAGTACTAGAGGTGACTCAACAAAATCACCAGACTTGAGGGAGCTATTCCATGAGTTAACCAGTTGCTACAGGGAAAATATTAAGTCCTGGTGGGAGGTCCATTCCTTGGATTGAATTATATCAAAAACAAGATTATTCCCAAAGGACTACAAATCAGTATTATACAGTATCAGCACAGAGAAGTAGAACCTCCCGAACTTATCCAACTGTGGCGCAGGGAACTCGTGGAAAGCTCTATTAGATTCATGCAAATTCTTTTGACTAAAGAGAAGCTGACTTTGGAAAAGACAGGCAAAAAAATTGACCCATCTAATTGATAATATCACTAAATTTAGGAGTGATCCTGACTTCAACAGAAGAGACTCCATTCTACAAACTAACATTGAACGCTTCCAGGCTGATATAAAGGAGAGGAAACAGAAACAGTACAATAGGGACAACCTTAATTTTAAGAACAATAAGGTGTTTAACCATTTAACTGAGGGTACTGGTACACGATCAGCTGTGAGCAAAGATATATCTTCCTCCGATATTGATATCTCGGGCAGTGAAAGAGTTGCAGTGTAGCTTTGAGTGTTATTTGTGTTGAATTGGCTTGCCAATCGGTGGTGTTTGTAGATGGTATTTTGTTTCTTTGTTTCTTTCTTGTAGAGGTGGAATACATGATTTTAGAAGAGGGGCTCTCTGATAGTAAATATGGGTGTTTCACTCTTTAAATAATAATCTGGGAAATGGCAATATTCAATTGATACCTGCTTCATGAATGTGATGTTATACATGAGATATTCCTGATGATACTTGCTTCATGAATGTGATAATATACATGAGATTCTCTTGATGATAATTGGCATATACTGTATGTTGTATTGTATACAGAGATGAGCGACTTTACCTTTTTTAGGGTCGAGTCGGGTTTCATGAAACCCGACTTTCTCAAAAGTCGAGTCGACCGAAATTGGCCAACTATAGTGAAAAGTCGGGGGTCCGACTGAAACCCGAAACCCAATGCAAGTCAATGGGGAAGCAAAGTCGGCAGGGAGTGGGAGGACAGTAAACACACCTACAGTGCCAATTTCAATGCCAACAACATCAATTCTTATTACTTAAGCTTGTCAACCTTAATTTACTTTATAATTGTAGTTGAAAACTGGGGGTTATTTGGCTAAAGTTGTGGGGGGGGTAGGGCTTGCTCCAGGTTTTTGTGTGCCCCGGGCCAAAGAGTTTCAGTGCGCCCCTTTAACACATACCACAATTCATGATGCTCCGATACGGCACAGAAATATAGGTATAGTACAATGAAAAATACTTCACTTCTTACATGACTGATATCTATATTAAATACTGCAATAGCTCAAAAAGCGGACAGTATATTACTCAAGACAGTATTATGGCCACCACCTAGTGCACCATACAGAATAATGAGCCCCATATTTTTCTCCATACAGAATAATTTGTCCCATATAATGTTCCATACAGTATATGATGAGCTCCACATAATGCTACAGTATATGATTGTCTCCATGGATGATGCTCCAGTGTGTTATGGGCCCAAATGATGCTCCCTATATAACAGGCCCCATTTTTAATGCTTCAGTGTATAATGGGCCCCATAGATGCTGCTCCAGTGTCTGATGTCCCCCATTTGGAATGCTCAAGTATATGATGGGCCTCATGGATGATGCTCCAGTGTATGATGGGCCCAAATAATGCTCCATATATAATGAGCCCAATTTCTAATGCTCCAGTGTATAATGGGCCCCATAGATGCTGCTCCAGTGTCTGATGTCCCCCATTTGGCATGCTCCAGTATATGATGGGCCTCATGGATGAAGCTCCAGTGTATGATGGGCCCAAACAATGCTCCATATATAATGTGCCCAATTTAGAATTAACCCAGGCATGGTATGTGAAAAGAGCTCCATGGAGTAATCTGAAGTGTGGGCTGCTGCATCCTTCACTTTTGGTGTGAGTGAAGGACCCAAGGAAATGGGTTGCTCCTGACCAGAAGTCTGCACTTACGACTCAGTGCTTGCATTTTTTGAAACTTCAGAAGAGGAGGCGATAGATCTGGAGGCTGTTTCAGCAATGTAAGGCAAAACCAGTTCCTGATGCTCCGGCTTTAAAAGCAGTTTACCTACTCCCAGAAAAGGGAGCCTTACAGGCCTTCCAGAGCCAGACCATGACGCAGGCTCAACACCTCCTGCCTTAGCTGCTATTGTGCTTTTGGCACTACCAGCCGATGCACCACCACCACCATCAGTATCAGCTGCCCCCCACCCACATTCACGGCCTCTTCAACCATACTTTCTCATGTTTGTGAAAATGTAACAAAAGTACCAGCAGACATATGGTACTGTGTTATGAGCTCATTTTCTGCTCCACCAGTTGAGAGTTCTACTTCCGTTCTCCCTCTGGTGGTGATAGGAGGTAGTGAGGTTGGTTTAAGTGGTAGTGATCTGCCACCTGATGAGAAGGATAACGATTGGATCTCTGGAGTATCAGACTGGATATAAGACAGCCGATGCCCTATCCTAGTGCTGGTGATTCAGTCTGCTTCTCAGGTCTTGGACTTCAGCTCTCTTACAGTCTTCTTAAGTTAAGATTGTTTTTTTGCTAATGTTCACACTTGCGTTTGTTGGTCAATTCAGTTTCTTGTGTGGTCAGCTTGCCCCTGCTGGGGCTATGCTGAACTTCCACTCCTATTTATCTGTATTTGCCAATTTACCTTTTTGTCCCTTATTAGATTGGCCTCTTTTTGCTCTGTTTCAGAATATTTCAGAGTGCTGATATAGTGGGAGAAGTCTAGTGACTTCAGGGTTAATTTTGCTATCAGACGTGTTGGACATTATTTTTGGTAGGGTTTTTTGGCAGATTGCAGACAATGGCTTTCCTTTCCTGTCCTTTCTAGTTAGTCGGGCCCCATCGTTTGCTCAGCCTATTTTCCTGCCTGTGTTTGTGTTTTCATCTTGCTTCACCGTCAATACATGTGTGGGGGCTGTCTTTTCCTTGGGGCCTGCTCTGGGGCAGTTAGTTTTCCCTTTTCTTGCTTTAGGTTTATGTAGTCCTCCGGCGGTGACGAGGCGTCTAGGAACAACGTAGGAACGCTCCACTGCTACTGTTAGATGTGTGGTTAAGAACAGGGATCTGCAATCTGCATAGTGACCAACCTCTCTGGTTTTCTGAGACTTAGCTTTTTGTTGTTCCTCCTCGGTGACCCATTCACAACAGTACTGTATGAGGAGTGTACAGCTGTATAAGATGTAGGGAAAAATTTAAATCTCCGTATATATTTCCTTACTCACAGACGCTCTCTCAGTATGTATTTGACCGTAATCCAACCAGCAGATATATGGTACTGTATCAGAAGCAGACAGCTCTATATGGTGTATGCATGGAAAAATGAAAATCTCCATCTATTTTTTTACGGGGTCACACCCAGATAGCATGTATTTGTCTGTGATACCAGCCGGTACATGGTAGTGTGTGAGGAGCATACAGCTCTATACGGTGTATGTATGGAAAATTTTAAATCTCCATCTATTTTTTTACGGAGTCACACACACACGCTATCTCTGTATAGATTTGACCGTAAGACAAACACCAGATATACGATACTGTTTGAGAAGCGGACAGCTCTATACGATGTATGCATGGAAAATTTAAATCTTCGTCTATTTTTTGATGGAGTCAGCAGCAGATATACGATACTGTTAGAGAAGTGGACAGCTCTATACGGTGTATGGAAAAATGGAAATGTCCGTCTATGTATTTACGCACTCACACACACACGCTGTCTCTGTATAGATTGGACCGTAATCCAAACAGCAGATATACGATACTGTTTGAGAAGCGTACAGCTGTATATGGTGTATGTATGGAAAATTTTAAATCTCCGTCTATTTTTTTACAGAGTCAAACACAGATAGCATGTATTTGTCCGTGTTACCAGCCAGTACACGGTAGTGTGTGAGCGTACAGCTCTATATGGTGTATGTATGGAAAATTTTAAATCTCCGTCTATTTTTTTACGGAGTCATGCACACACGCTTTCTCTGTATAGATTTGACCGTAATCAAACAGCAGATATACGATGCTGTTTGACAAGCGGACAGCTCTATACGGTGTATATATGGAAAAATGAAAATCTCCGTCTTTTTACGTAGTCACACACAGATAGCATGTATTTGTCCGTGATACCAGCCGGTACATGGTAGTGTGTGAGGAGCGTACACCTCTATACGGTGTGTAAAAAAATGAATGCTCTGTAACTGTGCAGAAAATCAGAATAAAAGTTTTTTTGCTTTTAAAAAAGCAGTCTGCACAGCAGTGTGCACACAGCAATGCAGCTATCAGGTAGCCTTATAAGGCAGTCTAATAACAACCAGCGCTGCTGCACACACAAAAATCCTCCCCTGTCACTGCACACTAACTGTACAGTTGAAATCGCTATCAGAAGAAGCATAGTTTTCTTTTTCTTTGTTGCCTAACGCTCTCCCTACTGAGAATCAGCAGCAGCAACCTCTCCCTATGCTAAGATCAGAAGGAACGAAACAGGGCGCATCCACTGTGTGAAACCTTTAAAGCACAATTGTAATGGTGAGGCAAGGAGAGACTCACCTGATAGGGTTGTGAAACTTCGGTCACAACACCTACAAACGCATGAAACAGCTGCTGCAGCCTGCACAGGGACCAAAGACTTGTAAGTGAAGATGGCTTTAAGGTGCAATGATACACTGCACTGCTGTAGGTATAATTCAAGGAACTTTATTGGTGCCTACACGTTTCCTGAGCTGTCCCAGCTCACTTCATCAGGGCATGATACAAGCATGCAATGCAGGAGTTTATATACAATCCAAAGTGGGAAAAAAAAAAAGGGGGGGCAGGACAAGTAACTGCCACGTCAGCAAGGCAATGGTATAAAACACATTAAAATAATTGTATTTTAATAGAATATATTAAAACCTCATATAATAAGAATACATACTCAAGAAAAATAAAAAAGAAAATATATATTTCTTTTGAAATAGACACGGGGGATCATGGTGTCCAATAAAAAAGTAGTTAAAACCATCCTCAAGGAGTCTAGAACACAGTTCCAAAGTTGAGAGTGTATGGTGTTTTAATCCACATGACCATGGTGACTAGTGAAGAATGGGGTATGATTTTTCGGATCAGTGTTAAGATCAATCTATTCTCTTCCAGAGTAAAGAGTAAATCCAAAGTGATGTACCCTGAATAACGGATAAAAAAAAATTGATTAAGGGCACTTATATATAAAAAAATATATATATACCGATTGTAAAAAAGAAAAAAATTTTGAAATAAAGTGCAGTAGTGTTTTAATATTAAATATATTAAATCATAAAAACATGGTAACAATGTAAAAAAAGGGGGATTGTAGTATTATAAAGAGACACTAGATGGCGCTAACACAAGCTTCAACGAAGTGTCAGAAGCTTGAAGAGAATACTACAGTTAAAGGAGAGAGCTTTCTGTGTGGAATGTAAGGATAAAACAAGATGTTCAGGCTAAACATCCCAATGGAGGGTTCAGTATGCATGGGAGGCAGGGACAAAAATCTCCAAAAAACAAAATGGACTTTTAATAAAAGACATCAAAAACAATATTTAGTCCAAAGGGTTCCAGAGATTTTAATTTGTAAATCCAGTACACCTTTTTCCTATTAAGTGTCTGGATTCGGATTGGTGTATTGTCTGGTATCTGTTCAATGGGGTAAATAGTCAGTTTCTTCATGTCACGACCATGTATAAGGTCAAAGTGACGTGACAGACCATGCTTCTGAAAGCCAATTTTAATATTATGTCGGTGGGAATTTAACCGACAATGAAGTGCCTGGGTGGTACGTCCAACATAGATTTTGGGACAAGTGCATGTAATGATATAGATGACGGTTAATCAAGGTTAATCAATTGAGTGGAATCTTTTAGATGACTATTTAGACTCATAACATGGTGCTGCATAATCCTGTCAATATAGAAAGCTAGACTGCTAGTGAGTGACCCTATGCCAGAAATAATAGGTCGCCCTGGTAACTATAAATGTCATCACTCTAAATGTAGTTGCTGTCACAAAATTGCACATCAGACTATCACTTTCTCACATCCCATCACTCAAGAAAAATTCCCCATCAAATACCACCTCACTTGTCTGTCCTCACGCGTCATCAATATCATTACATGCACTTGTCCCAAAATCTATGTTGGACGTACCACCCAGGCATTTCATTGTCAGTTAAATTACCACCGACATAATATTAAAATTGGCTTTCAGAAGCATGGTCTGTCACATCACTTTGACCTTATACATGGTCATGACATCAAGAAACTGACTATTTACCCCATTGAACAGATCATCCTGAACCTTTTGTACCTGACCCAGGAGTTTAGAGGTTTTAGATTTATGATAGTGCAGGCCTCTCCTGAAGGTTTTGTGATGGAGAACAGGGAGGAGTAGTGACCCCTGCCCAATTCTGCTGGGGGAACAGGGACTATGACCGCCAAGCTGACCAGCTCCTCCAGATCTCTCAACATGGTGGAGTCTGCTGTCACTATTGTAGGAGAAATGTATCTTTGCGGGGGGAAAGTAGAGCTCTATGCTGTATCCTTCTGCTATAATTCTGAGGACCCACCGGTTTTGGGTAATCTGGCCCCAGTTTCCTGCAAAGTGCCGGAGCCTCCCCCCAATGCAAGTGGCGTCATTGTCTCTTGGACCAAGAGCCTGATCCAAATAGGGAGCTCCTGCTCTTTCCACTCTAGCTATAGGAACTCTTGTAAGTTACTTTACTAGACCTTCCCTGACCTCTGTAGTCAGATTGTTTCCGGGTGGGAAACCCACTCTGAAAATACTGGGTCCTCCTAGGCCAGTCCTCAGGGAACCCCTTCTTTTTGTCAGATGCCACCTCAAGGAAGTTGTCTAACGCTGGCCCGAACACTCTAAGCCCTGAGAAGGGGATGGCGCACAGCTTGGCCTTAAAGACATTATCCCCCGACCAAGATTTTAGCCAGACAGCTCTACGGGTTGCATAAGACAGAGAGCTGTTTCTGGCGGCAAACCTTATGGATTCAGCTGAAGTATCTGCCAAGAAAGCCGTGGCAGATTTCATGAGGGGCAGGGAGGCCAGGATATCTGCCCTAGGGTTCTTATTGGATAGGTGTTTTTCCAATTGACCCATCCAAGGGAACATAGACCTGACATGAGAGATTGGATATAGAGGCCTCAACTTCGTCCCGTATCAGAGAACTCATTTCGGAGAGGAGGGATGGCTGTTCCTCCCTTATGACCCTGGATGTGCAGGGTCCGCGGTGTTTTGCCGTGGTTGTCAGTCAGCTTCATGTGACATACAGGGTATCTGTTGGACTTTGCGGAAGCTTTGCCAGACTTTTTGGCCATGGACAGGGGTGCAGCTGGGGTTCCCTTTTCCGGAATGGTACAAGATGGGGAATAGTCAGGCTACAGTACCTCGTTAAAGAATTCGGCTCTCTGGAACTTTTCAACCTTTTCCCCACATATCATGCTTCAAACATAAAGATACCAAATGTAAATTTTTGTTGAAGAATCAACAACAAGTGGAACACAATTGTGAAGTTGAACTAAATTTATTGGTTATTTTAAATTTTTGTGGAAATTCAAAAACTGAAAAGTGGGGCGTGCAATATTGCAGATGATATTGAGATGCAGCCAAGAGGCCCATGATCACTCTAGATGAACTGCAGAGATCTACAGCTGAGGTGGAACAGTCTGTCCACAGCACAACAATCAGTTGTACACTGCACAAATCTGGCCTTTATGGAAGTGTGGCAAGAAGAAAGCCATTTCTCAAAGATATCCAGAAAGTGTCGTTTAAAGTTTGCAACAAGCCACCTGGGAGACACACCAAACATGTGGAAGAAGGTGCTCTGGGGTCAGATGAAACCAAAATCGAACTTTTTGGCAACAATGCCAAACGATATGTTTGGCGTAAAGGCAACACAGCTCATCACCCTGAACACCCCATCCACACTGTCAAACATGGTGGTGGCAGCATCATGGTTTGGGCCTGCTTTTCTTCAGCAGGGACAGGGAAGATGGTTAAAATTGATGGGAAGATGGATGGAGCCAAATACAGGACCATTCTTGAAGAAAACCTGTTGGAGTCTGCAAAAGACTTGAGACTGGGACGGAGATTTGTTTTCCAGCAAGACAATGATCCCAAACATAAAGCAAAATCTACAATGGAATGGTTCACAAATAAATGTATCCAGGTATTAGAATGGCCAAGTCAAAGTCCAGACCTGAATCCAATCAAGAATCTGTGGAAAGAGCTGAAAACTGCTGCTCACAAGCGATCTCCATCAAACCTCACTGAACTCGGGCTGTTTGTCATGGAATAATGGGCAAGAATTTCAGTCTCTCGATGTACAAAACTGATAGAGACATACCCCAAGCGACTTGCAGCTGTAATCGCAACAAAGGGTAGCGCAACAAAGTATTAAGTTAAAGGGGCTGAATAATATTGCATACCCCACTTTTCAGTTTTTGAATTTTCACAAAAATTTAAACTAACCAATAAATTTTATTCAACTTCACAATTGTGTTCCACTTGTTGTTGATTCTTCACCAAAAATTTACATTTGGTTTCTTTATGTTTGAAGCATGATATGTGGGGAAAAGTTTTGAAAAGTTCCAGGGGGCCGAATACTTTCGCAACGCACTGGAAGTGCTCTGGCATGGGATGGGTGCATAGAACTAAGTGAGCACTGCAGGGCTGGCAGTGGTGAGAGTGTTCTGCGCATAGCGCACTTACCTCTCCATCCTTCCTCCATAGCGCTGACCCTTCTGAGTGCTGCAGGCTCCAGGGATCCTTCTGCTGCCTCTCACAAGACCAGTGCCTGTGACGTCACCAGAAGTGTGACGTAATTTCCCCGTGAGACATGGGAAGCCAGTTTGCTGCCCGTCTCGTCCACTTCCGCGTTCCACAGCTTGGAGCACACGGCGATATCCGGCGTAACATGTTTGCGTGGGTTTCCTCCGGGTACTCCGGTTTCCTTCCACACTCCAAAGAAATACTGATAGGGAATTTAGATTGTGAGCCCCATTGGGGACAGTGATGAAAATGTGTGCAAACTGTAAAGCGCTGCGGAATATGTTAGCGCTATATAAAAATAAATATTATTATTATTATCACCGGAAGTGTGACTCCTTCTACCCATCCGGGGATCGCAGCTGCCTATTGCGGTGTCGCTTCTGCATTCCACGATCTGGAACGAACGCCAGTCCCGGGCGCCCGTGACATCACCGGAAATGCGACGCCATCTCCCCACCGCGACTTCCGGAAGCTGTGGTCTGGCATCCGAGTCGAGAGCCTCCCACTGGGAGGAGCAGCTCTACCCAGGAGCTCTCTGGTATTTGAGGCAGAGGGACTCCCCACCGGGGAGTTTCGGCCCTGGGCCACTTGACAGGGGGAAGGGTATTGGACCAGCCGCACGATCCCCCTGAGCCCTCTGGTAAGCTGCACAGCGTTGCTCTTGTGCGTCCCTCAATGCAGGGACAGGAAAAACACTGAGGGAAGTGGGGCAGGGTGGGACTTTTTAACCTCTCGTGTGCTTTCCTGTCCCCGCAAGGAAGCGGAGGATGTCCTCCGGGGTACTGTCAGGAGGGACGTCCTGGAAAGATAGGTTGCAAATTGTCACTGTGCCTTACATGTAAAGTTATCTTTCTTTCTGTCAGGTCAAATAATGATGGGTCAAATAGTGAGCCATCAGTATGTTACCGGAGGATACTGCCAGACGGTGAGACCAGCCATGCGTGGCCTGAACTCAACATGCCATGACACAAATTGCTGTGTGATTTTGTTTCACAATCTTTCAGATATTGGTCGGTTACGGCCGATGCTCCATCTGTTTCTACCCATAGACTGCCTCCTTATGTCACAGTCGCGTTGCGTTTTATTTTGGCAATTGCAGAAGAACAGCACCGTTTTTTATGTCATTTCTAAGTCTAAATTTACGGCTTAACCATTCTCACTTTTTTGGACTGAAAGGAGAAAAGGTGCAATATTTTTTGAAAGTTGACAGCATTATGAATGTTATTTTTTTAACTTGTGCTCTGTTCACCAAAGTCAGGTGGAAACAGAATAATAAAAGTGATCCCGTGTCTTTTGACTGCAGCAAATGCTTTAAACAAGTGGAGCATACTGTACAAATGAAATCATTCCCTGGGGAGCAGTGACTCCCTTTCCAAGCAGCTGAATGTGGTATGTATGCTACTGTCACTAGCTAGAACCCAGGATAGAGGCATGTGCCTTGGACATATAATCCTCATCATTCTGCAGTGATTCATTTACCACATTTAGCAGTTGCTTCGGATACTTTAAATTTGCAAACGGAATGCGGCATATCACACCCCCCGGGCCCTGGAGAAAGTCTGTAAATGAATCTTAGCTACATGCAGAACATGAGAGCAATGGAGAATGGACTGAGGAATAGATTTCTATATGATAGATAAGATATTTTAACCTGAGATGTTGAATAGTAATTACAATCTGTAATGTTGAGAAGCCAAGCTAATTACTGACAGTCTAAATTTCAACACTAATGATATACACTTAAAGGGAACCTGTGCATAAACACAATTTAAATATTATTATTAATATTTATTATAGCGCCATTTATTCGATGGCATTTTACATGTGAATATCTGGCTAACATAATGGAGCAGCCAATGGAGCAGTCATCTGTGTAGTGCAAGGAGTTGTTAGAGTTACTGCTCACTATACATGCTGTTTCACTCCCTGGCACATTGATTGACAGTCTGCTCTACAGCAAATATAAGTAGCATGTGTGTGCAAAGCAGCCTATCTCAATCCATGTTTCGGGGAGTGATTGCAGAACACTCACTCTGCACTGAGCAATGACTGTAACAACTTATGACTGAAAGCGAGTGGAGTGGATGCAGGGAGAACTCCTTGTTGCTGCACTTCCAGTAAGGTTGCCAGACATAATTTAAATGCTATTTAGATGCATATTACCTCTATATCTGCAGGTTTATGGTACTATTGAAGATGAAAAAGATGAAGATGAAAAGATGAAATTCATTTCTTGAATATCAATACTTCAAGTCTTGAGAAATTCTTAAAGAAGATATTTCACCATATTTTTCATGTTGAATTGGACACAAAGTGTTAGGGTGTGTGCACATGTTGCGGATTCTGCTGCAGATCCGCAGCGGAACTGGCCCTGCGGATCCGCAGCAGTTTCTGCTGCGTTGTACAGTACCCTTTTAGTCTATGGGAAATGAAATCTGCAGTGCACACTGTGTGGAATTTTCCGCGCAGATTTGCTGCGGTTTCAAATCCGCAGCATGTCAATTCTTTGTGCGGATTCCGCTGCGGTTTGGCACCTGCTGACTTGACAGATGTAAAGAAGGCAGTCATTGACACTCCACAAGGAGGGTAAGCCACAAAAGGTCATTGCTAAAGAAGCTGGCTGTTCACAGAGTGCTGTATCCAAGAATATTAATGGAAAGTTGAGCGGAAGAAAAAAGTGTGGTAGAAAAAGGTGCACAAGCAGCTGGGATAACTACAGCCTTGAAGGGATTATTAAGAAAAAGCCATTCAAAATTTTGGGGGAGATTCACAAGGAGTAGACTGCTGCTGGAGTCATTGCTTCAAGAGCCACCACACACAAATGTATCCAGGACATAGGCTACAAGTGTTGCATTCCTAGTGTCAAGCCACTCATGAACAACAACGCCAGTATCGTCTTACCTGGGTCAGGGAGAAAAAAACTGCACTGTTGCTCAGTGGTCCAAGGTGTTCTTTTCAGATGAAAGTAAATTTTGCATTTCATTTGGAAATCAAGGTCCCAGAGTCTGGAGGAAAAGTGTAGAGGCACACAATCTAAGCTGCTTGAGGTCTAGTGTGAAGTTTCCACAATCAGTGATGGTTTGGGGAGCCATGTCATCTGCTGGTATAGGTCCACTGTGTTTTGATCAAGACCAAAGTCAGCGCTGCCGTCTACAAGGAAATTTTAGAGTGCTTCATGCTTCCTTCTGCCTACAAGCCTTTTGGAGATAGAAATTTAATTCTCCAGCAGGACTTGGCACCAGTCCACACTACCAAAAATACCAATACCTGGTATAAAAACAACTGTATCACTTTGCTTGATTGGCCAGCAAACTCACTTGACGTTAACCCCATAGAGAATCTATGGGGTATTGTCAAGAGGAAGATGAGAGACACCAGACCCAACAATGCAGACGAGCTGAAGGCTGCTATCAAAGCAACCTGGACTTCCATAACACCTCAGCAGTGCCACAGGCTGATCGCCTCCATGCCACACCGCATTGATGCAAAAGGAGCCCCGACCCAGTGTTGAGTGCATTTACTGAGCATACAGTACATTTCAGTAGGCCAACATTTTGGATTTTAAAATCCTATTTCAAGCTGGTGGTATCAAGTATTATAATTTACTGAGATAATGACTTTTGGGTTTTCATTGGCTGTAAGTAGTGATGAGCGAGCATGCTCGCCACTACCCGGTACTCGCCTGAGCATCTCACTGCTTAAGATGCTTGGAGCTTGCCGAGCATTTCCAGGGTTGCTTGGCGGAAGCTCAGGTCCCCGCCCTGCATATTTGGTGCTCTTTAAAGAGCCAATGAACATGCAGGGATTGTCTGCCACACACTGTAATGCCGCAGCCATGTTAATTGTGGCATTACAGTGATTGGCTGGCCACACAGTGTCATCAGGTCTATATCAGACCTGGCACCGCCATATTCGTCACAGTCTACTCCAGATTCAGGCAATGTAGGGAGAGATGCTGCTGAGCTAGGGAGAGATTTGACTGTTTCTTAGTTAGTGTAGGTATACCACAATATATTATATACATAACCATCTCAACTAACAGTCCTTATGAGGACTAATCCAGCTGATGGATATCAGTGCTAAGCAGGTAGGCAGTGTATATGACAGACTGCAGTGCATATAACAAGAGAGTCCAGTCCAATTCTGTCTGCTGTTGCTGCTTTTACAGATGTTTGTAGACATAGCTCCAGGTATCAGGGGCTAGAAATATTTTTTTTTCGGATCTTAATCCTGATTATTTGCTTAAAAAGCAATCCAGAGAACACAATGTTTCTGATCCATTTGCTTGTTGGCACTGCAGAATACAGCCAGATCCTTTCCATATTACAGCGCTAAAAAACGGATCACATATAAGTGCGCTCAAAATTCCGCCATTTCTGGCCTCATTTTAAATTTTGTTGCAGTGTGATAGTCACGTTATTGACACCAGTTTGCTGTTAAAAATAGTTACCTACAGGTCAGCTATTTAAAACTGTGGTTTTCTGTCACATGGATCAGATATAAGTTCGCTCCTCCAAATTCAGCTCTTTGTAGTGAACGTGGAAAATATTCTCCTCCATTTAAAATGGGCAAGGCATGTGGCAAGGGACAGGGAACAGGATGTGATGCTGATGTGATGGTGCATGCAGAGGTCGAGGCCAAGCTGAAATTGTGCCACAACAAACACCCACATCTTCTTGCCCGACCTTCTTGTTCCATTTCTAGGGGACCGCAGAACACCATTATTGAACCCAGAGCAGTGTCAAAAGGTTGTTGGTTGGATAGCAGATAATGCTTCCAGTCACTTTGCCACCACCACTCTGTCTTCCACATGGTCAAGTCTCAGTAGCCGTGATTCTGGACCGCATATTCCTCACCCTGATCCTTCTTCCTCCCACCATGCAGAGTGCCCGAAGACAACTGATCCCACATTTGGAAACACCGAAGAGCTATTCACTTTTCCATTTATAGATTCGGGCCTCTAGGCCTGGTCCACTTCAAGTGGGGCAAGAGTAGATAGTGTGGCGCCCCCAGGGGTATGGTCGCCACAGTGGCTTTGCCTTCCTCCAGGGGAGGGTAATGCCAGGCTTGGAAGCAGTGATGGGTCTCTCCAGCAGTTAACCTAATGCATGCAACACAGTTCCACTCCAGGCCAGCAGGGGGAACTCTGAACCAGGATAGAGGGGAGGGGGTGCTCCCTGAGGGCCAAGAGGAAGGAGTGGTCACAGAGTCTGCGGAGGGTGAAGTGTGCAGACGTGTGGAAAGAAGCTGGAGGTGGTTGAGCTAGGAAAGAGAGCTCCCTAAGCTTGAGAGCGCACGAACTGGAGCCTGGTCTCCACAGCTGTACGGATACTAAAGGTCCTACAGCAGATACCAGAGGAGTAGGAGACTGTAAATGCCCTGCTCCCATCAGAGACTTGGGACACAACAGCAATTGAGTAGAGAGCCAGGACTCAGGAGAGGAGTCCCCGAGAGAGGCTACAGCTGTCTGTCATACAAGTATAGTTCTAGGAACATCTGAAGAGAGGCATTCCAGAGTAACTAAGTACTGGGGAGCTTCACACCACAAGGCGCTAGGAAGGAGACTGCACAGCCCTTCTGCTGAGAGAGAATCCTGATCTGCTTCCAGGCTAACCTGCTCCAACACCATCTGTAATCAGGACCCTGGACTGCATATACTCAGTAAAGGTACAGAAACTGCAACCGCTGTGTCTTGTCTGTTCCCTACGCTTCCAGCACTGCTACATCCCCGTGCTGGTTTCATCTACACTGCCCTGGGACTACAGCTTCACCTGTGGGGAGCTTTTACATCTTTGCTGCACCCTACCATCAGTCCCAGCGGATCTGTATGCGTCGTTGGCCTAACACCAAACTTGCCAAACACCACGGGTGGCGTCACGAACTATTCTACCATTAACTACATCTCCCATTGCTTGGGCGCCCAGGGCCACGGACCGGGTCACCGCTGCTGTGACACATTCCCCTGACACCGGCCCGGTACCGAGTAGCTCACAGCCCTGGGAGGGCGACCCAATAGCATGTAGCGATGCCCAAATGTTTGAGCAGCCACAGTCACACGAAGGCGATGGTGGGAAAGTGTTACAAGAGGTGGATGATGATGAGACACAGTTGCCAGAAAGTCAGGAGGAGGACTAAGGTGTGGAAGTGGAAGACGAGGTGGTGGATGATATAGTAACTGACCCAAACTGGCAGGAGGACATGCAGAGTGAGGACAGCAGCACACAGGGGGAGGGAGGCGTAGCACCCCAACAGGCAGTAAGAAGCAGTGTGGTGGACACAGACAGAAGGCGGAAGTTGCAAGTACAGCTGTTAGGTCTTCCCGCATCTGGTTGTTTTTTAAAGACTCTGCTGATAACCCCAAAAAGGCCATGTGCACCACCTACCAGGCCAGCATCAGCAGGGGTAGCAAAACAACCAGCCTGACCACCACCAGCATGATCAGGCACATAGCAGCAAAGCACCCGACTGTGGGCCGAACCCCAGGGTCCAGAAACAGTGTCTGCGGGTGACACCACTGCTTCTCCCACTGTTGTGCGTGCAAGCCCATCCCCTGTCTATTGTGCATGCAAAGATGCCTCCTGCCCCACACCTGTCATTGCCCAAACTCAACTAGCACGATCAGCAAGCATGTCCATGTCCTGGTCCCAGCGCAGTGCTTAGCTGCCCATACCACAGTCCTTGGAACGCAAGCGCAAATACGCAGCCAATGCCCCACATGCCACACTACTAGAGATGAGCAACTTTGCCTTTTTTAGGGTCGAGTCGGGTTTCATGAAACCCGACTTTCTCAAAAGTCGAGTCGAACGAAATCGGCCGACTATCGGGAAAAGTCAGAGGTCCGACTGAAACACGAAAACCAATGCAAGCTAATGGCGAAACAGTCGTCAGAGAGTGGAGGACAGTAAACACACCTACAGTGCCCATTTCAATGCCAACGACATCAATTCTTATTACTGAAGCTTGTCAACCTTAATTTACTTTATAATAATAGTTACGCTTTGAAAACTGGGGGTTATTTGGCTAAAGTTGTGGTGGGCCCGGACAGCCCAGTTAGGGAGGTGGAAAAACTGGCATATGTTGAGGTGTAGGCAGGACGTTCAGCAACTGCAAATGGAGGAATTGCAGAAGTCGGAGGAAGAGGAGGACAAAGCGAGCCATTTTGCTGGCAACCTATGTGTCATCAGGGGAAGGTGGTACAAAATCCTTTGAAACCCAGGCATGGTTCATTTTAATGAAGGTGAGATCACCAACATTTTGGGTTGACAGCCGGGTCCTTCTTTCTGTCAGGATTGATCCAGCAGCACTGAAGACTCTTTCTGATAGCACACTACCAGCAGGGCAATCGAGCTCCTGTAAGGCATATTGTGTCAACTCAGGCCAGGTGTCCAGTTTAGAAGCCCAGTAGTCAAAGGGGAATGAACTGTGAGGGAGAACATCAATAAGGTAGGAGAGGTAATTTTGAACCATAGTTGACAACTGCTGTCTCCTGTCTGTTGCAATCGATTCAGTGTTAACAGTCGTGTGAGCGGTCCTCGAGAAATCAGTCCACAACATGGTCATGAAACCCGTCTCCAACGCCAGTTCGGCTGTGTGCACCATGAACACCTCTTCCATTTGGCCCAGTGCTGCTCCTGGTAGAACCTGCACTGCTGCTGTGTGCTGAGAATGCCTCTAACAAACGGTTTACCAGAGTTGCTTGTTTGTTCGCCAATATTAGCTCTAGGTTCTCCTGTGTTCTCCTGTGGCATAATGTTCTGTAATTTGCCTTTATAGCGTGGATCGAGCATGTTGGCCAACCAGTAGTCATCATCCTTCATAATTATGACAATGCGGGGGTTCCTCTTTAGGATCCGCAAGAGATAATCACACATGTGGGCCAAAGTTCCAGAAGTCAATGATGCACTCAGGGGTGAACCTAGCCTATCTGCTGCCTGAGGTGAACAGCAAAATGACGCCTCCCCCTTGCACACAAAGTAAATTTTCATATCTATCCTGTAAAACTGAGTACAATAGTGGACATTTTGATTTAGATAAATAGAAAAAAAAGGTGTTCAAACACAAGGATGTCAGCGCCATGACACGCACATACAAGAACAACACGAAATCATCCAGAACAAGGGTCAATATTGGCAATGGTAGGCCTGGCACAGGGACAGACTGAGACAAAAATGCAGCCCTGCCACACAAATTCCACCAGTCCACAAACTATAGCACTCATCACCCCGATCAATGAATTTTTGCTATACTTTGTCATCCCCTCATCACTCTCTTTAAAGGGAATCTGTCACCCCTTTTTAGAGATATCATATAATGATATCGTTCAATTGTGTGTCACATAAGGATTCTCTTAGTACTTTTGCTTCCCCCTGACCCCACACCTTTCATGCATAAATACCTTTTTTTACATCGGTTCAGATGTATGTAAACTGCCTATGTCCGGTCCGATGGGCGGGGCTTATTGAACTGCTCCCCCCCTCCCTGTCTTGCTCTACACAAGAAGAAATACGTAGCCCAAGACAGTGAGGGGGGAGCAGGTGAATAAGCCCTGCCCAGTGGACCGGACAGCGGCAGTTTACATACATCTGAACCGATGTAAAAAAGGTATTTATGCATGAAAGGTGCAGGGTCAGGGGGAAGCAAAAGTACTAAGAGAACCCTTATGTGAAACACAATTGAATGATATCATTATATGATATCTCAAAAAAGGGGTGACAGTTTCCCTTTAAGGAGTTATTTGAAGAGCCACATGTGAATGGCACCACAGTGCGTATGACTGACCACAGCTCCATTTACATGGTGCTCTTCAAAGCTACGTTTCCCAGGATTATGGGGGTCCCAGCGGTCAGATCCACAACAAACAGAAAGTCATTCCCTATCCCCACATAATGCTCAGTATTATGGGCCCCATATATTACTGCATACAGTATATTGGGCCCCAAATATTATTTCATACAGTATAATGGGCCCCATATATTACTTCATACAGTATAATGGGCCCAATATATTACTTCATCCAGTATAATGGGCCCCATATATTACTTCATACAGCATAATAGGCACCATATATTGCTTAATACAGTATAATGGGCCCCATATATGACTTCATACAGTATAATGGGCCCCATATATTACTTCACACAGTATAATGTGCCCCATATATTACTTCATACAGTATAATGGGCCCAATATATTACTTCATACAGTATAATGGGCCCCATATATTACTTCATACAGCATAATAGGCACCATGTATTACTTCGTACAGCATAATGGGCCCCATATATTACTTCATACAGTATAATGGGCCCCATATATTACTTCATACAGCATAATAGGCACCATATATTACTTCATACAGTATAATGGGCCCCATATATTACTGCATACAGCATAATGGGCCCCATATATGACTTCATACAGTATAATGGGCCCCATATATTACTACATACAGTATAATGAGCCCCATATATGACTTCATACAGTATAATGGGCCCCATATATTACTTCATACTGAATAATATGCATCATATATTACTTCGTACAGCATAATGGGCCCCATATATTACTTCATACAGTATAATGGGCCCCATATATTACTTCATACAGTATAATGGGCCCCATATATTACTTCACACAGCATAATGGACACCATATATTACTTCATACAGTATAATGGGCCCCATACATTACTGCATACGGCATAATGGTCCCCATATATGACTTCATACAGCATAATGGGCCCCATATATTACTTCATACAGTATAATGAGCCCCATATATGACTTCATACAGTATAATGGGCCCCATATATTACTTCATACTGAATAATATGCACCATATATTACTTCGTACAGCATAATGGGCACCATATATTACTTCATACAGTATAATGGGCCCCATATATCTAATATATAAAGCTCAAGTGTGTGTATGTATGTATGTATGTGTGCATGTGTGTATGTCCGGGATTGGCATCCGCACCGTCGCAGCTACAGCAGCAAAATTTGGCACAGTCACACGTCTGGACCCCCAGAGTGTTCTAGGCTTTGTTGTGAGGCGAAACACCACGTGCTCCAATTCACCAAAAAATTTTGCCCCTATCTACATAATGGGAAAAAAGTGTGTGCATCAAGCCTCGCCCCTCATTATGATGTCATAATGGTTGCCATGGCGACGCTGATGTCATCATAGGTTGCAAGCCCCGCCACTCATTATGATGTCATAATGGTTGACTATGGGATGGAGGATGTGTGATGGGTATATGGGCACTGGACTATGGGATGGAGGATATGAATGACGGGTATATGGGCACGGGAATATGGGTTGGAGGATGTGTGATGGGTATATGGGTACTGGACTATGGGATGGAGGATATGTATGACGGGTATATGGGCATGGGACAATGGGATGGCGGATATGTATGATGTGTATATGGGCACGGGACTATGGGATGGTGAATATGTATGATGGGTATATGGGCATGGGACTATGGGATGGAGGATGTGTGATGGGTATATGGGCATGGGACTATGGGATGGAAGATGTGTGATGGGTATATGGGCACTCGACTATGGGATGGAGGATATGTATGATAGGTATATGGGCACGGGCCTATGGGATCGTGGATATGTATGATGGGTATATGGGCACGGGACTATGGGATGGAGGATAATTATAATTTGCTCTAGCTAACCACAGTTAGTTACTATGCCCGAGCAGCGCTGGGCTCTTCAGCTAGTTACTTCATAAAGTATAATGGGCCCCATATATTACTTCATACAGTATAATGGGCACCATATATTACTTCATACAGCATAATGGGCCCCATATATTACTTTATACAGTATAGTGGGCCCCATATATTACTTCATACAGCATAATAGGCACCATATATTACTTTGTACAGCATAATGGGCACCATATATTACTGCATACAGTATAATGGGCCCCATATATTACTTCATACAGTATAATGCCCCATATATTACTTCATACAGCATAATGGGCACCATATATTACTTCATGCAGTATAATGGGCACCATATATTACTTCATACAGCATAATGGGCACCATATATTACTTCATACAGTATAATGGGCATCATATATTACTTCATACAGTATAATGGACACCATATATTACTTCATACAGCATAATGGGCACCATATACTACTTTGTACAGCATAATGGACACCATATAATACTGCATACAGTATAATGGTCACCATATATTACTTCATACAGCATAATGGGCACCATATATTACTTCATACAGTATAATGAGCCCCATATATTACTGTATACAGTATAATGGGCCCCAAATATTATTTCATACAGCATAATGGGCCCCATATATTACTTCTTACAATATAATGGGCCCCATATAGTACTGCATACAGTATAATGGGCACCATATATTACTTCATACAGTATAATGGGCCTCAAATATTATTTCATACAGCATAATGGGCACCATATATTACTTCATACAGTATAGTGGGCACCATATATTACTTCATACAGCATAATAGGCACCATATATTACTTCATACAGTGTAATGGGCCACATATAATTCTTCTACCCAAACCCCGCTGTTCTGGTCTCCTCAGTGTATTCTGATCCTCCGCAGTGCTTGGCACAGGGACATCATTAACTTTACCTATATAATTGTCCGCTTGGACTGATAGTAATAGCGATTTGTTTGTACCCTATTGTCTGGCGCTGGCCCACTTTATGGAGGTGCTCAGGGCATATGATTATACAAAAGTATGAGAAATAAAAATAAAAAGTATGAGAGGCTCAATGTGACCAGTGCCACCTAGTTTCCTACCCCTCTTATTTGACTGGTACTGTGGGCACACTGACTGGTACTGAGGAAAAGAAAGAAAGAACAGAGAGAAAAGAAAACAGAGAGAGAAAGAAAGAAAGATAGATACTATAGCAGCCCGGCTCCCACTGTAGTGCCCACCTGAGCCTCCTGATGCAGGACATATCATGATCTGCTCACATGGCCGGCATCCTGACCCTGATGTCCGTGCTGTTGAGGGAGTATATGGTGATGGCTCTGAAGCATTCCCTGAAGTGTCTCCATGGTTCCGTCACAATCTCCTCCCGAAATTACCTCATTTTCAGTCAGCTTCTAGCACGTCACTTCCGGTGGAACATCACGTGCGAATTTTAAAGTGCTCCTCGGGTCTCCGCCGTGTACTCCTGTGTCCGTGGGAAAAGTAAGCTCCCAGCCGGGGCACGGGGCAGTGGGGCAGAATCTCTCTCAAAATCGGGACTGTCCTGCTGGGAGGTATGAATGCTCCCCACCATACACCTTGTACACATATGGCTCCGCATACATCATACACACACGGTTCCGCTTTTTATGCCTCATACACACACGGCTCCATTCTGTACACCTTGCACACACACGGCTCCACTCAGTACACCTCGTACACATGCGGCTCTGCTCTGTACACCTTTTACACACGTGGCCACGCTCTGTAAACCTTGTACACAAATGGCTCCACTCTGTAAACCTTGTAGACATGCGGCTTTGCTCCATACACCTCGCACACACGCGGTTCCGCTCCATACACCTCACACACGCGACTCTGCTCCGTACACCTTGCACACACGCAGCTCTGCTCCGTACACGTGCGGCTCCGCTCTGTACACCTCGCACATGGCCTGCTTTGCTCTGTACACCTCGCACACGTGCTGCTCCGCTCCATACACCTCGCACACCTGCTGCTCCGCTCCTTACACACGGCTCCGCTCTGTTTATACACACGGCTCCGCTCTGTTTATACACACGGCTCCGCTCCATACACATCTCTGCTCCGTACACCTCGTACACATGCGGCTCTGCTCCTTACACCTCGCACACACGTGGCTCCGCTCCGTACACCTCGCACACAAACACAGCTCCGCACACCCCACACACTCGCGGCTCTGCTCCGTACACCTCGTACACACACACGGCTCCGCTCCATGTACACAAACAGATCCACTCCGTACACCTCGTACACACACACAGCTCCACTCCGTACACATCTCTACAACGTACACCTCGTACACGTGCAGCTCTGCTCCGTGCACCTCCCACACGCGCGGCTCCTCTCTTTACACCTCGTACACACGCAGCTCCGCTCCTTACACCTCATACACACGTGGCTCCGCTCCTTATACCTCGTAAACACGCGGTTCCGCTCCTTACACCTCGTACATACACGGCTCTGCTCCATACACCTCGTACACATGCGGCTCCGCTCCGTACACCTCGTACACATGCGGCTCCGCTCCATACACCTCGTACACATGTGGCTCCGCTCCGTACACCTCACACACTCGAGGCTCCATTCCGTACACCTCGTACACACACACGGCTCCACTCCGTACACCTCGTACACTTGCGGCTCTGCTCCGTACTCCTCATACACGTGCAGCTCTGCTCCGTGCACCTCGGTCCTCGTACACACGCGGTTCTGCTCCTTACACCTCATACACACGCGGCTCTGCTCCTTATACCTCGTACACACGCGGCTCTGCTCCTTACACCTCATACACATGGCTCTGCTCCGTACACCTCGTACACACCCACGGCTTCACTCTGTGTTCACACACAGCTCCAGTCTGTACACATCTCTGCTCCGTACACCTCGTACACACACACAGCTCCACTCCGTACACATCTCTGCTCTGTACACCTCGTACACACACAGCTCCACTCCGTACACATCTCTGCTCCGTACACCTCGTACACTCGCAGCTCTGCTCCGTACACCTTGTACACTTGCAGCTCTGCTCCGTACACCTCACACACTCGCGACTCTGCTACATCCACCCTGTAAACCCCCCTGACCCCACAAATAAACTTCCCTCATCCAGGATGATGACAGCCAGCACAGACAGCAGAGTCCTGCATAAAACAAGGGCTGATGCGCACAGGACCTGTGATGAGGTCATAGGAGGGGAGGGGTCAGGGTCACATGATATCCGGATTGAAGACGCTACAGATGAGGAGAGGAGCGACTACAGGACCTGTGATGAGGTCACAGGAGGGGAGTCACGGGTCTCCTGATCAGGGGGCCCTGACTCCTTCCCTCCTGTGATCTCATCAATTACAGCCTCTTGCATGACTGCAGCACCAGCGTGCAGAGGCTAAATTGTAGGCGCTGTGGGTAGAGGAGCGCATAATGCCACCCCCTGCTGCCTGCCGCTTCAGCACCTGGCTCAACTTGCCTCATTATAGCTGCGGCCCTGGATGCACTGACAGTGGTGGATGGAGGAGCACTTTCTGCCAAATCCACATCCCTCCAGTCACACACAAACCCTTGGCAAGCCAACATTTTCTCTTGCCCCCTGAGAAGCATCCTCCTCCCCAAAATAATCATCCCCCTCATCCTCCTCATCCTCCTCTTCCTCCACCTCGTCCAGGACAGTTCCCTGAGCAGACAATGGCTGACTGTCATCAAGGCTTTCGTCCTCCTCCTCTTCTTCCTCCTCCGCTGAAGACGCCTGATCCTTAATGTGCATCAAAGTTTGCATGAGCAGACGCATAAGTGGTATGCTCATGCTTATGATGGCGTCGGCTGCGCTTACCAGCCGTGTGCTTTCCTCAAAACACTGAAGGACTTTACAGAGGTCTTTCAGCTTTGACCACTGCACACCCGACAGCTCCATGTCTGCACTCAAACTGCCTGCCCATATATCCTCCCACAAATGCATTACAGCCTGCCTCTGTTCGCACAGCCTCTCAACCATGTGCATGGTGGAGTTCCACCTTGTTGCAACGTCTATGATTCAGCGGTGCTTGAGGAGGTGGAGCGATTGCTGCAGCCTCTGCATACGGCTGGAGTCTGCGGGCGAGCGACGGATGTGCGAGCACAGTCTTCACACCTTATGGAGCAGAGCTGTTAACTCTGGATAATTATTTAGGAAGCACTGCACCACCAGGTTCAAGGTGTGAGCCAGGCAAGGTATGTGTCTGAGTTTTGCAAGGGCTATGGCCGCCACAAAATTACGGCCGTTATCACTGACTACCTTGCATGCCTCAAGATCTAGACTGCCCAGCCACGACTCAGTTTCTCGCTGCAAGTAGTCGGCCAGTACCTCCGCGGTGTGTCTGTTGTTGCCCAAAGACATCATCTTTAAAACAGCCTGCTGACGCTTACCACTAGCTGTTCTATAGTGAGACACCTCGTGTGCAACACTGGCAGCTGCAGATGGAGTGCTCGTGCGACTGCGCTCTGTCGACGAGCTTTCGCTTCTGGAGGAGGAGGAGGGTCGAACGCCTACAGCCAACTGTTTTCTATACCATGGGCTAGGCAGCACTGTCCCACCATCGCTATCCCCTGTGGACTCTGCATACACCATATTAACCCAGTGCGCAGTGATGGACACGTAATGTCCCTGGCCATGCCTACTGGCCCATGCATCTGTTGTGAGGTGCAGCTTTCCACTCACTGATTGCTTGAGTGCATGGACAATGCGGTCTTTCACATGCAGGTGGAGGGCCGGGATGGCTTTTCTAGAAAAGAAGTGCTGACTGGGTAGGTCATAGCGTGGGACAGCGTAGGCCATGAGCTTTCGGAACGCTTCGCTTTCAACCAAACGGAAGGGCATCATCTCTAATGAGATCAGTTTGGCAATGTAGGCGTTCAAAGCCAGTGTACTCGGATGAGAGGATGAGTACTGTCTTGTCCTACTCAGAGTGTCTGGTAGGGTGAGCTGGACTTGAGAGCAGCTTATGGGGAACTAGCGGTGGACCTGATGGACTGACAGTGGGTTGGTGATGGTGATGGTGGTGATAGCCTAGATTCAGTCTTTCGTTGCAAAAACATTGTGATTCCCTGACTCCTTTAGCCTTACGACGACACCTCAGCATTTCTTGCTGCTGGTGTGCTTATCGGTGGGCTTACAGTGGGGGAAGTGATGGAGAGTTGCTGGCTACCTTTAGTCGGAGCAGGTGCACATGTGCTACCTGAGGTTTTGTAGTCCATCCTCGCTTGCAAGTGCATGGTGGTTAAATGTCTAAGCAGGCAGCTGGTATTCAAATTTTGGAGATTTTTCCCTTGGCTAAAGGTCCTTCCGCACCTCTTACTGATAACCTTTGCCTCATCAATAGGATTTTGGTCAAAAAAGTGCCACACTGCACTCTTCCTACTATGGTATAAATTTTCAGGGCTTGCATGCTGTGCTAATTTGACCGTCTGGCCAAGCTGTCCTGCTACTCTTTTGTTTTTTAACCACGTTTTTGGATAGCTACGGGCCTGCCAGATAACCGATGCTGCGATGACGATGCCTGCTGGGGATCCTTCTCCTCTTCTGACCTCTTGCCAGCGGCACCCTCTTCCCCCAATGGATGCCAATCCGGGTCAACAACTGGGTCATCCATCACCTCCTCTTCAATTTCATCTGCACCTTCCTCTGTGTCACCGTGTAAGGTGGTATAGTATGCTGGAAGGGACACCTGAGTTTCTTCAGTGTCAGATTCTGGCTCAGTAGACTGCAAGGGCAATGTAGTGCTCTGGGTCAATGTACCAGCAGAATCCTCTAGCAGTGGCTGTGCATCAGTGCCCTCCATGTCAGATTCATCTTGGACTGGGGAATTCAGGATTTGACTTGATAACCCAGGCATGGTATGTGAAAAGAGCTCCATGGAGTAATCTGAAGAGTGGCCTGCCACATCCTTCACTTTTGGTGGGGGTGAAGGACACAAGGAAAGGTGTTGTTCCTGACCAGAAGCTTGCACTGACGACTCAGTGCTTCAGAAGAGGAGGCGATAGAACTGGAGGCTGTTTCGGCAATGTAAGCCAAAACCTGTTCCTGATGCTCCGGCTTTAAAAGCGGTTTACCTACTGCCAGAAAATGGAACCTTACAGGCCTTCTTGAGCCAGACGATGATGCTGGCTCAACATCTCCTTCCTTAACTGCTATTGTGCTTTTGGCATAACCAGCAGATGTACCACCACCACCATCAGTACCAGCTGCCCCCCCCCACATCCACGGCCTCTTCCACCATACTTCCTCATGTTTGGGAAAATGTACCAAAAATACCAGGAGAAATATGTTACTATATGAGGAGTGTACAGATGTAGAAGGTGTAGTTAAAAATTTAAATCTCCGTATATATTTCCTTTGTCACAGACGCTCTCCTAGTATGTATTTGACCATAATCCAACCAGCAGATATATGGTACTATATGAGGAGCGTACAGCTGTATAAGGTGTAGTGAAAAATTTAAATCTCCGTATATATTTCCTTAGTCACAGATGCGCTCCCAGTATGTATTTGACCGTAATCCAACCAGCAGATATATGGTACTATATGAGGAATATACAGCTGTATAAGGTGTAGTGAAAATTTGAAATCTCTGTATATATTTCCTTAGTCACAGACGCTCTCCCAGTATGTATTTGACCGTAATCCAAACAGTAGATATACGGTACTGTATCAGAAGCGGGCAGCTCTATACGGTGTATGGAAAAATGTAAATCTATGTATATTTATTTCCGGAGTCACACACACACGCTGTCTCAGTATGGGTTTGACCATAATCCAAACAGCATATATACGGTGCTGTATCAGAAGCGGACAGCTCTATACGGTGTATGTATGGAAAAATGTAAATTTCCGCCTATTTTTTTCCGGAGTCACACACAGATAGCATGTATTTGTCCGTGATACCAGCCAGTACACGGTAGTGTGTGAGGAGCGTACAACCCCAATACCATGTGGGAAAAAATGAACGCGCGATAACTGTTCAGAAAAAAAGAATAAAAGTAGGAGTGCTGTGTAAAAAGCAGTCTGCACAGCAGTGTGCACACAGCAATGCAGCTATCAGGTAGCCTAATAAGGGAGCCTAATAACCAGCACTGCTGCACACAAAAAAATCCTCCCCTGTCACTGCACACTAACTGTATAGCACAATTGCTATCAGCACAAGCACAGAATGTTTTTTCTTCCCTGCCTATCTGTTTTCTTTCCTATCTAACATTCTCCCTATTGAGAAACAGCGGCATCCAGAAACCTCTCCCTATGGTAAGATAGGCAGAAGTAAAATGGCGGTCGGCGGTCAGGGCTTTTATAGCCACTGTGGCGCCACACAAAGCAAGCCAATCACTGTAATGCCCTTCTCTAAGATGGTGGTGGCCGCTGCCCATGTCATCGCGTTGCCCAAAGTGTGCGCCCTTGCTCATTGGCAGAGAAAAGGCACCTGAAAGCATTATGGGAAACGCGACTTTGGCGCTCGGGTCGGCGACTGCATGGCCGACCTCACGCTATGGTCGGGTTTTGCTCGGCGAAACCCGTCTTCAGCAAAAGTCAGCGACTTTTGAATATGACCGACCCGTTTCGCTCAACTCTGCACACTACTAAATTCACACATTTCGTGGCTGCTTGCGCTCAAAATGTTGCCTTTTAGGCTTACGGAGACGGAAGCTTTCCTCAACCTGATGGCTGCGGCCGTCCCTCAGTACTCGGTCCCCAGCCACCACTATTTCTCCCATTGTGCCATCCCCGCATTTCACATGCATGTGTCCCACAACATTGCAGTTACTCAACCATTCCCTCAACAATGCAGTTACTGGAAAAGTCCACCTAACCACGGACACGTGGACAAGTGCTTGTGGACAGTGACGTACATATCACTGACGGCACACTGGGTTAACATAGTGGAAGTCGGGACCCAGTTGGATCTCGGGATGGAACACATCCTCCTGACACCAAGGATTTTGGGCCCTAGGTCAATCAGGGTTGCCCCCACAGTCTACAGCTCCTGCACCTCATCCTCCGCCTTCTCCTCCTACTCTTCAGCCTTTATCTCCAAAATGACCACTTCAGTTACAAGCTGGAAGATCTGCAGCACTGCCTCAGCCAAGCGGTAACAGGCTGTGCTGAAGCTAATATGCTTAGGTGACAAACTGCACAATGATGAAGAGTTGTGGACTGACAGATCTGTGGCTGACACCGCTGAACCTATAGCAAGGCATTGTCATATGTGATAATGGCCGGAACCGGGTGGCGACTCTGAGGCGAGGTGAGCTCACACACGTACCATTACTGGCCCATGTGGTTCAGCGGTTTCTCACTACATACCTGGAGCTTCCGGATCTGCTTGTCAAAGTACGACGCCTGTGTGCCCATATTAGAAAGTCAGCTACAGCTTCCGCCGCCCTTGCTGTGCTTCGGCAGCATTTGCAGCTTCTGGCTCACCGACTGGTGTGTGATGTCCCCACGCATTGGAACATCACACACACACTGCAGATGTTGGATAGGATTTGTGAGTAGAAGAGGGCAGTTGCTGACCGCCAGCATCAAGAAGGCCGCCGGTATTCAGTTCACACTCCACACATAAGTCCTCAAGAGTGGACATGGATGTCAGACATATGTACCATTCTCCAAAACATTGAGGACTTCACCAAGATGGTGAGCAGCAATGACCCCATAATTAGCGTCACCATCCCGCTTCTCAGTCTTCTGCTCACAATCAAAGAGGATGCATTGCAGGCGGAGGATGATGAGACAGAGCAAGGAACCATACAGGGTGATTACACACAGACCAGCCTCATCTCATCCCAACGTGGATTGGGTGGCAATGAGGAAGAGGAGGAGGAAGAACAGGAGCTAGTATCATGCGCTATAGACGGAAATACCTGCATAACTGTCATACCGTATGTTCAGCGTGGATAGCCTGAGGACAGAGAGGAGGAGGAGAGCATGTTCAGTCATCCTCTTGGTGAAGACACGGAAGTTTTGCCTGTTAGCCTGTTGGCATGCATGGCTGAGTTTATGTTACGCTACCTTTCCCGTGACCCTTGCATTCTCAAAATTTTGGGTGACAGTCATTACTGGTTGGTGACACTTCTAGACCCACGCTACAAGGAGAACTTTCTATCTCTTGTTCCTGAGACGGACAGGTCTACTAAAATGGAGCAGTATCAGAAGGCCTTTGTTGTGGAATTATTAAAAAAAATCCTATCTGAAAACGCAAGCGACAGAGGTCACAGTTCGTTGGACAACCAAGGAGTGCAGGAGAGAGAGGCACAACTCCAATCCAGCAGATGCAGGGGAACACTGTCAAAGTTCTGGAAGAGTTTTCTCAGACCCTCCAATCGCACAGGCTCTGAGGTGCAGGGTACTCTCACAAGGAGTTCAAAGTTGGAGAAGATGCTGAGGGAGTACCTTGCTGACAGTACCAACGTCCTCCGTGATTCCCCTGTGCCTTTTAATAATTAGTTTCCAAGCTGAACACATGGCATGAACTGGCTCCCTACGCCTTGGAGGTCCTTGCCTGCCCTGTATCTAGCTTTTTGTCAGAGCATGTTTGTAGTGCCGCTGGTGGAATTTTAACTGGTAAGTGCATCCACCTGTCAACTGAAAATGCTGACATGCTGACTCTTATAAAAATGAATAAGGGCTGGATTGGGCCAGACTTCTCAACACTACCAAATGATAGCATAAACTCAAATCCAGTGTCTTTTTCTGGGAGGTCTATTCCCATGCACCTTTTCATACCCACACATGGGTATACACTTTATGATTTTGGCTATTTGCTGTTGGCCTCCTCCTTCTCATCTTCATCCTCCACCATCATGGTCCATGATGCAACACCCACATAATTTTTTTAAAGGGTGTTTATGATGCCGGTGAAAAAAATGTGTTATACAGCATGTCCATGTATACCCCTAAGGGGTAAATGTTTGTCAGCCCATACACTTAGTGCATGGGCATTACAAGTATAGGAGACCCGCTCCTTTCTAATGTGAAAAATAAAATTTTTATGAGGCCTTAATCCACGTCTCTTCCAAGAGGCATTGAAGTGCCTCCAAATTTTTGGCAGCTCTTGCATTCACTGCATAGGTAAACACTATGGGAGACCCACTTTCTAATAATGGGAACATTTTTCATGAGGCCCTCCTCTACGTCTCGTCAAAGGGGCATTGGAGTGCCTCCAAATTTTTGGCAGCCCTTGCATTCACTGCATAGGCAAACCATATGGGAGACACACTTCCTAATAATGGGAACATTGTTTTCAGGAGGCCCTCCTGTACGTCTCTTCAGTGGGTATTGGGGTGCATCCAAATTTTGGCAGCCCTGCCACTCACTGCATGCACAATAACAGTATAGAAAATTCTCTGTTTAATAATGGGAACAACAAAGCATAGCCAGCTGATGGCTCTCTAAGAATAGTGAGGGCCGACCGCTGGCCCTTTAAGAATAGTAAAGGTCACCTGATGGCCCTATAAAAATATGCTTTGTGACTTTCATAAATGAAACAGGATGTGTCTGATTTCTCACACACCACATGGCCAAATAAGGTTGTGAAATGTTAAAATGACATTTCCCAGTGAATACATTTGTCTTAGTTGAAAGCAATGCTAGCATTCAAAAACGCATCAAAAACGCTACGTGTGAACATAGCCCAAGGTGTGGAGGAGCATTTTTGTTCTTAGTTATTTACTTTTCCTTATACACAAGTCATTGCCCTGGAAAGGATGTTCTTTAACATATTTCCCAGGAAAATCCATTTTGGTTTCGTTTATGCATGTTTTAGTGTGAGTCTGTAACAGTGAGGTAAGACTCTGACATTGTTCACAGCAGTGATGCTTCCAGGGGTCTTCCCCATGTTGTTACCATCTCATTTGAGCATTGTTCCCATTGATTTCCGCATTTTCTAGTCCCTCTGCAGACCGCTGGAGGGGCCGCCTGAAAAATGCTTGAGTTTCCCATAGACTTACATTGGGCTCGTTGCTCAGGTCGAGTACCCAAGTATCCCAATTTGCTCGACCCGAGCAACGAGCACCTGAACATTTTATTGCTCGTTTTCACTCCATATAAGCTCTTTTCAAGTGGTGGTGAGTTTTATTCAGCCCACATATCAAGGCAAAGTTTCGGCTCAACTGAGCCTTTCTCAAGCAGTGGGTGTTACAGAAAAGTGTCTATTTATAGACCATATAACAATCTCTTAATAGTGTCAATCATTTTACATTGCAAAAAATACATTTAAATGCATTCAATTTCTTTCAGTATAGTCAATAGAGTCAGCATGTGCAAATAGTGCAAAAAATGCTATGTGCTTGTTACAATCTTTATACTTTATATTAAACTCCATCTCAATAGTGTTTATATGATTGCTCATTAGAGACCTGGGGTTGAGGTTTGTCATTGGGGTTTGTCTTTGGCCCATCCTGGTCAGACGGGGTTAATTGTTTCTGCCTCTCTCTGGCAGAGGGCGGCTATTTAATGCTCACTCGACCTAGGTCCGGTGTCAGTTATACTCCTGCCCTCGGCTGAGTTAGTTGACCTTGTGCGTACGTGTGCCTTGTGACTGTGATACTTTATGCTTGATTGGTTTTGACCCGGCTCTGTCCCTGTTACGAGTTCTGCCTGTTCCTTTGGTACTGCTCTGCTATTCCCATGTATGACTCTTTTGCCTTGGACCTGACTACTCTCTGACTGCCCCCCTTGTACCGCATTGCTATCTCTGTGTATAACTCATTGCTTACGTTCTGACTGTTCTCTGCTTGCTCCTCTGGTATCACTCTGCCCTCTCTGTGTATGACCCCCCGCTTGTCTGACCTGAGTTCCCCTAATCTTCACTCCAGGATTCCTGTAATAGAATAGATATTGTGGCTGAAAACGTGACTTTCTGTCTGGGGCCGGGCACCTGAAGCCAAGTACAGTGCTGTTTCCTTTTTTTTTCTATATATATATATAAGAGGTGAAAATATAGTGAAAAAATGTATGTTTGGTAAAACCCTAATAGAAGAAGGTGAAAAAAGTGAGGATGTGCTGCTTGAATAAAATTATTATGTGCAATCAATCAGTTCTGATGAAGAGTGGAAAGTAAAATGTAACAAAATGGGGAATGTATGAAGCGTGTAAAATGCACTGCATATGTATTTTAGTGCACAGTTTAGTTTGACATTGCACAGTTTAAATAAGCTTTGTACTGTAATAAAAGACTAGAATGCAGATGTCACATGCAGAGACATTCATATGTATGCATATCTGCTGCGTATGTATCTCACCATTTCTGTTTTATTTCATGCCCACAAGCACAGCTATGAGACATCTATATTGGGAGATGACACACTTTCTGACGCTGAGAGGCACAAGTTAATCGTCAGTTACATCATATCTATATTAAGAATGAACTTCACTAGACAGAATTTTCTGAGCTATACAGTATATTGAAAATAATTTAGTATAGCTTAGTTTTCCTGAACATACAGCTAATCAAGGCAACTACAACTAGGAGACTAATATGCTGTTTTATTACTCATATTTTAACTTAAGGCTCCTATGCACATTGTATTAAACTCCACCAAGCCTGCCAATTTCACTAATGTGTATATAAGACAAAGGGCTGTGTTGTTTGAATGCAAATGCCCCATCCTTTTGTTAGAATTGAAGATGAGGCTAAAGACCCTGATACACATTTTATTAAAGCTACAAAAATGTCCAAAAACATATCAATGCAAATATATAGGGACCTTCATCATAGAAGTGACTCCCAAGATGCATAAAGGTATAGGGGTGCGTGAAAAAACAGCCACCTAATAAATGGATACCAAGTATCCAACCACACCACTCACTGAAAGAGTGTTAAAGCATAACAAATTTTATTAAGGGTACAAAAATTTATAAAATCTTACAGTCATAATTGACATATAACAAGACATATTAAGAGGAAAAGAGTTTTTACCGAAGTAAGATGCACAAAGTGGGATAATGGGAATACATGCAGCCTATGGGATCTTGTAAAATTCATACAAGCACTAACACATCAATATGCCTTAAATAGACCATAACAATGGTGTTCAAAAGAGATCATAAAGTGCAAATGCATAGACATGTCAGCAAACATATAGCGTTCAACGCATACACATGATTATACGCCTGTCCACAGTACCACGGATGCCCCGACGCATGTTTCACGTACCGCTTTTTCAAGGGGAGGTGTCTTGTTATATGTCAATTATGACTAAGATTTTATAAAATTTTGTACCCTTAATAAAATTTGTTATGCTTTAACATTCTTTCTGTGAGTGGTGTGGTTGGACATTTTATTAAAGGTAGCTGAACACACTGGTATTGGAGGAATGGGCAGGTAGTATAATGTGGATGCGGACCTCCTGACTTTCTCCTGACATAATCTGTTGAAAAGGATCTGGCTGAATAGGCTGCTTCCAGAGGAGTGTTCTTGTGATAAGGGAAGATGACTGTTAACCAAATAATCTAATGTATATTGAGGTCTTTATTCTGCTTTTTCCATAAAAACTTGTGAAAGCTCAGATGAGATAAATGTTCATTTGTATGGAGTAGTTATGAGACATAGCATTTGGCCAATCAGCCAACAATTACTGCATCTAATATTTTTCAACTACTTTTCAAAGTAGCCTGTAGATAGTTGACTTGGTGTCTTGAATAAGCCAAAATGCTCCCCTTTGCTGTGGCAAATATTCAACTTTAAGGCGGCTAATCTTCACCATGTTGGCAGATGCACTTTTCCTTCATAAGACTAATGTGATGGCAATCATTACTAGAGATGAGCGACTTTGCATTTTTTCGGGTCGAGTCGGGTTTTATGAAACCCGACTTTCTCAAACGAAATCGGCCTATTATCGTGAAAAGTCGAAGGCCGACTGAAACAAGAAACCCAATGCAAGTCAATAGGCAAGAAAAGTCGGCAGTGAGTGGAGGACAGGAAACACACCTACAGTGCCCAAGCTTGCCAAGCTTAATTTACTTTATAATAATAGTTAGGCATTGAAAACTGGGGGTTATTTGGCTAAAGTTGTGGAGGGGTAGGGCTGGCTTCAGATTTTCTTGGGCCCAGGGCCAAAGAGTGTCAATGGGCTCCTTTAACACATGCCACAATTCGTGATCCTCTGATACCGCAGAGAAATAGAGGTATAGTGCAATGAAAAATACTTCACTTCTTACATCACATGACTGATATCCATTTTAAATTCTCCAATAGCTCCAAAAAAGGACAGTATATTACTCCATACAGTATTATGGCAACCGCATAGTGCACTATACAGAGTAATGAGGCCCATTTATTTCTCCATACAGAATGATTGGTTCCATACAGTATATGATGAGCTCCACATAATGCTACAGTATATGTTGGTCCCCATGAATGAAGCTCCACTGTCTTACGGGCCCAAATAATGCTCCATATATAATGGGCCCCATTTCTAATGCTCCAGTGTATAATGGGACCTGTAAATGCTGCTCCAGTGTCTGATGTCCACCTTTGGAATGCTCCAGTGTATGGTGGGCCCCATATATCATTCTCCAGAGTATAGTGCTCCCCAAAAATTGCTCCCAACCTTTAAAACAATTAAATAAGTCTCCTCGCTAGGGAATCCCTGTACCAGTCTGGACTCCTCGTTGTCCCCATCTTCCATCTCTCTGCACTTGGACTGTTTAGGCAGAGGGCGTACAGACGTGATGTCATCGCGCTCTCTGACCAGAATGTCACTGTCAGGAAATGCGGAAGACATCACGGCGGTGGAGCAGGGAGAGGTAAGTATTTCAACTTTTCAAATGCTGTGATCCTGAGCAAGCAGGGGGGGCCCACTCGTTGGCACTGGCACAGGGTCCCTCATAGTACGCCGGTGTGTCTGACGGCAGGTGTGCACCCCCACCATCAGAGACACTTGATTCTACTATGAGGGACCTTGTGCCAGTGCTGTTGCCAAACAGTGTGCCCACCCACCTGGCCAGGGCAATGGCACTCGCACCGGTGCGTGCGCCAGGTGGTGACCCCGGCCCTGTGGGGGGAGGCAGCCCAGTTAGGGAGGTGGAAAAATTGGCATATGTTGATGTTGGACATTCAGCAGCTGCAAATGGAGTAATTGTAGAAGTCATCGGAAGAGGAGGACAAAAGCAAGCCATTTTTCTGGCAATCTATGTGTCTGCAGGGGAGGGTGGGACAAAATCCTTTGAAACTCATGTATGGTTCATTTTAATGAAGGTTAGATCATCAACATTTTGGGTCAACAGACGGGTCCTTTTTTCTGTCAGGATTGATCCAGCAGCACTGAAGACTCGTTCAGATAACACACTAGAAGCAGGGCAAGCGATCTCCTGTAAGGCATATTGTGCTAATTCAGGCCAGGTGTCAAGTTTACTGGCCCAATAGTCAAAGATGAATGACCGGTGAGGGAGAACATCGATATGGGAGGAGAAGTAATTTGTTACCATAGTTGACAACTGCTGTCTCCTGTCACTTTCGATCGATGCAGTATTACCAGTCGTGTGAGCGGTACTTGAAAAATCAGTCCACAACATGGTCATGAAACCCCTGTGTCCAACGCCACTTCGGCTATGTGAACCACGAACACCTCTTTCATGTTGCCCCCTACGGCTTGTTGGAAAAACATCACCGAAGCTGTGTGCTGGGAATGCCTCAAACAAACGGTTTAAAAGAGTTGCTTGTTTGTTAGCCAATATTAGCTCTAGGTTCTCCTGTGGCATTATGTTTTGGAATTTGCCTTTATAGCGTGGATCCAGGATGCTGGCCAACCAGTATTCGTCATCGTTCATCATTTTGGCAATGCGGGGGTCCCTTTTTAGGATCTGCAAGGCATAATCAGACATGTGGGCCAATGTTCCAGGTGTCAATGATGCACTGCGAGTGCTGGGTGGAGGAGCACTTTCTGGCAAATCCACATCCCTACAGTCACGCACAAACCCTGTACCTGACCTTGCCACGCCAACATTTTTTCTTGCCCCCTGAGAAGCATCCTACTCCCCAAAATAATCATCCCCATCATCCTCCTCCTCTTCCTCTTCTTCCTCCACCTCGTCCAGGAGAGTTCCCTGAGCAGACAATGGCTGACTGTCATCAAGGCTTCCCTCTTCCTCTTCCTCCTCGGCTGCAGACGCCTGCTTCTTAATGTGTGTCAAAGTTTGTAGGAGCAGACGCATAAGTGGGATGCTCATGCTTATGATGGCGTCATCTGCGCTTACCAGCCGTGTGCATTCCTCAAAACACTGAAGGACTTTACAGAGGTCTTTCAGCTTCGACCACTGCACACCAGAAAACTCCATGTTTGCCTGCAAACTGCCTGCCCGTGTATCCTCCCACAAATGAATTACAGCCTGCCTCTGTTCGTACAGCCTCTCATCCATGCGCAGGGTGGAGTTCCACCTTGTTGCAACGTCGATAATCAGGCGATGCTTGGGAAGGTGGAGCAATCGCTGCAGCTTCTGCATACGACTGGAGTGTACGGGCGACCGGCGCGAGCACAGTCTTCGCACCTTATGGAACAGGGGTGTTAACTCCGGATAATTATTGAGGAAGCACTGCACCACCAGGTTCAAGGTGTGAGCCAGGCAAGGTATGTGTGTGAGTTTTGAAAGGGCTATGGCTGCCACAAAATTCCTGCCGTTATCACTAACTACCTTGCATGCCTCAAGATGTAGACTGCCCAGCCATGACTCAGTTTGTCGCTGCAAGTAGTCAGCCAGTACCTCCGTGGTGTGCCTGTTGTCTCCCAAACACATCATCTTCAACACAGCCTGCTGACGCTTACCACTAGCTGTTCGATAGTGGGACACCTCATGTGCAACACTGGCAGCTGCGGATGGAGTGCTCTTGCGACTGCGCTCTGTGGATGAGCTTTCACTTCTGGAGGAGGAGGAGGAGTTGGGTCGAACACCTACAGCCAACTGTTTCCTATACCGTGGGCTAGGCAGCACCTTCCCACCGCTGCTGTCCCCTGTGGACCCTGCATCCACCACATTAACCCAGTGCGCAGTGATGGACACGTAACGGCCATGGCCATGCCTACTGGACCATGCATCTGTTGTGAGGTGCACCTTTCCACTCACTAATTGCTTGAGTGCATGGACAATGCGGTCTTTCACATGATGGTGGAGGGCTGGGATGGCTTTTCGCGAAAAGAAGTGCTGACTGGGTAGGTCATAGCGTGGTACTGCGTAGGCCATGAGCTAGCAGAAAGCTTTGCTTTCAACCAACCGGTAGGGCATCATCTCTAACGACATTAGTTTGGCAATGTGGGCGTTCAAAGCCAGTGTACGTGGATGAGAGGATGAGTACTTTCTTGTCCTACTCAGAGTCTCTGGTAGGGTGAGCTGGACTTGAGAGCTGCATATGGTGGAACTAGCGGTGGACATGGTGGACTGAGAGAGGGTTGGTGATGGTGTTGATGGTATTGCTGATGGCCTAGATTCAGTCTTTCGTAGCAATAACATTGTGATTCCATGACTGCTTTGCCCTTGCGACGACACCTCGACATTTGCTGCTGGTGGTGTGCTAACCGGTGGGCTTACAGTCGGGGAAGCGATGTAGCGTTGCTGACTACCTTCATTCGGAGCAGGTGCACATGTGGTACGTGAGGTTTGGTAGTCCATCCACGCTTGCAAGTGCATGGTGGTTAAATGTCTAAACATGCAACTGGTATTCAAATTTCTCAGACTTTTCCCTCGGCTAAAGGTCTTTGCGCACTTCTTACAGATAACTTTTGCCTGATCATTAGGATTTTGTTCAAAAAAGTGCCACACTGCACTCTTCCTACTAAGGAAGACATTTTGAAACCTTGCACGCTGTGCTAATTTGACCGTCTGGCCAAGCTGTCCTGCAACTCTTTTGGTTTTTGTAACACGCTTTTGGACTGCTACGGTCCTGACAGATAACAGCTGCTGCGATGTCGTTGCCTGCTGTGTATCATCCTCCTCCTCTTCTGAGCTTTTGGCAGCAGCACCCTCTTCCCCCAATGGATGCGAATCTGGGTCAACAACTGGGTCATCCATCACCTCCACTTCAATTTCATGTGCACCTTCCTCTGTGTCACTGTGTAAGGTGGTACAGTATGCGGGAAGGGGCACCTGAGTTTCATCAGGGTCTGATTCTGCCTCAGTACACTGCGAGGACAATGTAGTGCTCTGAGTGAATATACCAGCAGAAAAATCTAGCAGTGGCTGTGCATCAGTGCACTCCATGTCAGATTCATCTTGAACTGGGGAATTCACGATTTGACTTGCTAACCCAGGCATGGTATGTGAAAAGAGCTCCATGGAGTAATCAGTAGTGTGGCCTGCCACATCCTTCACTTTTGGTAGGGGTGAAGGACACAAGAAAAGGTTTTGTTCCTGACCAGGAGCCTCCAATGATGACTCAGTGCTTTTATTTTTTGAAACTTCAGAAGAGGAGGCGAGAGAGCTGGAGGCTGTGTCAGCAATGTAAGCCAAAACTTGTTCCTGAAGCTCCGGCTTTAAAAGTGGTTTACCTACTCCCAGAAAAGATAACCTTCGAGGCCTTGTGGAGCCAGACGATAACGCAGGTTCAACACCTCCTGCCTTAGGTGCTATTGTGCTTTTGCCACTACCAACAGATGCAACACCACCACCACCACCATCGGGATCAGCTGGCAACTTCCACCCACTTCCATGGCGTCTTCCACCATTCTTGCTCATTTTTGTGAAAATGTACCCAAAATACCACCAGCTATATGGTACTGTAAAACAAGGTAGAAGGTGTATCTACTATTGGTGAAAATTTGAATCTCACTAGAGATTTTGTGACGCTGAACTATTGTCTCAGGCCCAGTAGAGATAACACCTCAATGTAACAGGCTGAAATTGGAAGGTGTATGACAAGGTGGAGGGTGTCTATAGGATTGGTGAGAATTTGAATCTCACTATAGATTTGAGGATGCAGAACTATTGTCTCTGGCCCAGTAGAGATTACACCTCAATGTAACAGACTGAAATTGGATGGTGAATGACAAGGTGGAGGGTGTCTATAGGATTGGTGAGAATTTGAATCTCACTAGAGATTTGAGGACGCTGACAATGATGCTCTCAGTCCAAGTATGGGTGCAGGCAGCCTAATAAGCAGTACTGCTGCACAGTGCACACACAAAAGGGTGGAAAAATGAACCCTTGGTAACTGTGCAGAAAAGAGGAAGAAAAGTATTTTTGCTTTTAAAAAAGTAGTTTGCACAGCAGTGTGCAAACAGCAATGCAGCTATCAGGGAGCCTTATAAGGCAGCCTAATAACCAACAAAGCTGATGCACAAAAATATAGCCTCCCCTGTCACTGCACACAAAGTGTTGTGTTGTAAGTGGAAATCGCTAAGAGCAGAAGCAGTTTTTGGTTCTTCTTCCCTGCCTAACGCTCTCCCTACAGAATCAGCAGCTGCTCTCCCTATGCTAAAATCGGCATAAGTAAGATGGCGGTCAGTGTTCACACCCTTTTATAGCCTCTGTGACGCCACACAAAGCCAGCCAATCACTTGCATGCCTTTCTCAAAGATGGTGGTGACCGATGCCTATGTCATTGCGTTGCCCACAGTGTGCGTCCTCCATCATTGGCTGAAAAAGGGCGCTGGAAGCATCTTTTGAAACGCGACTTTGGCGCTCTGGTCGCCGACCTTGTGGCCGACCTCACTCTATGATTGGGTTTCGTTTCCTGAAACCCAACTTCAGCGAAAGTCGGCGACTTTTGAATATGACCGACCCGTTTCGCTCAACTCTAATTATTGCACTTTCTCTTTAATGGGGGTATTTTCTTTCAGGCAGGATGGCCTCCTTAACCTGGGACAAACTACAAGCAGTTTAGGCTGGAACTTTTCAACTGTTTATCTGTTGCCCTCTCTAAAGCAGTGCATCTAAATATGGAGTGATATTCACCCCAACCCTCCACTTGCTGTCTAACATTTCTGCAGCCATTTCTTTCACCTATGCTTCTTTGTCCTGTCTGCATGTATCTGACCCCTACTTCTGGCAGAAAACAGAGAGTAATAATTGCATACTAATTCTGACCCTACACTGACCTATGTCATAGCCATGTCACCAGTAACTCAGTGCATTAACTCTTAAAGACACAGCAATACCCTCACTCCTATTGAGTGGCATAACACCCAACTACTCATTGATAAAATTGCAGAGGCATTATTGAACATGGATCATTTCTCCAATTTTATGTATTGCCCCTAAAAGCACCAAATGACTCATGCAGCATATAACTGTGATAGTACTGCAAAGAAGTAGCCAGCTTTACAACAGACAAGTGACAGTGGGATGGCAGAATCACTTCTCAGCAAGGCAAATTGGGGAACATAATAGAAGAGTCTCAGTGTGCAGATGAAATGTTGGCCAGACGTGGACATCTGCTATGTAGGAATATGGGGTCAGCCAGGCTGGAGCTCCTCAGTAAGGTGGTAGCTAGAGAGAGCTTCCCAAGGCTATGTGCACACGTTGCGGATTTAGATGCGTTTACGCAGGATTTTTGGATGCGCGGAATTGCATCAAATCCACAGTGTAGTGCACAGCCAATATTCGTCAATGTGAAGATAAAGATTGCTGTGCACATGCTGCGGAAAAATCCACGCAGATTTGCAG
Organism: Dendrobates tinctorius; assembly: GCF_039654945.1. Lineage (NCBI taxonomy): Eukaryota > Metazoa > Chordata > Amphibia > Anura > Dendrobatidae > Dendrobates > Dendrobates tinctorius. The sequence goes on along the minus strand of NW_027361712.1, from coordinate 10,288,134 downwards.
CATTTTTTTTTCCGCAGCATGTCAATTCTTTTTGCGGATCTGCAGCGTTTCTGTACCCATTGACTTCCACAAAATCAGGCACATCCGCAGCAAAACCACAGATGTAAAAAAGATCAGCGGATTTGCTGAGAATGTGGGTGCGAGAAACACTACAGATCGGGAGGAGGGAAGTGTGTGGGCAGAGACTATGTTTGTACAGAGAATATGTGCGTGTCTGTGTGCGGGTGTCTGTGGGAATCTGTGTCTGTATGTGGGGGTCTGTGGTGCTGTGTGTGTGTGTGTGCAGGTTTGTGTGTAGGCAGCCATCGTCGGATGGGACTACAAGTCCCATCTGGCTATGTCTGTTACAGTGATACCATTAGCCAATGATGGGACAGGTGGTAGTACCATCATCCGCCTAATGTGTTGAATAGTTAAAAAAAAAAACACATACATACATAAAGTACACCTACTCACCATATACTGCAAATCCCTTACGCCCTCGATCACCTGAAAAAAATAATAAAATTATAAACAAATAATATACTCCCTCTTCCAACATAATCCATTTAATAACGATTGTCACATGATGATCTCCTGTGGAGAGCTGTCACATCAGCAGATGCGTCCGTTCTCCAGGGGCTCCGATGTACAGTGACGGAGATAATCCTCTGCACTGTATCACTCCACCGCCGACGGGTCACCTGAGTTCATCCTGTCACTTACGGCACCACTGCATGAAAATTCTCACACAGCAGTGGTGCCGTAAAGTGAGAGCCTGAATTCCGATGATACACTACAGGAGGATTATTTCCAGTCAGTGTGTCATCGGAGGCCCTGTAGATGGGCCACATCTGCTGATGTAACTGCTCTATAGGGGAGATCGTCGTGGGACACTCGTTATTAAAGGGATTATGTTGGACCAGAGAGTATACTGTTGGTTTATTAGTCTTTGTTTTTTACTGGAGATTGATGGCTTCGGGGAATTAGGCGTACAATAGAAGATGGGATTCTGTGTGATGTTTTATTTCATTAAAATACTTTTTTCTGGCTGTGTCTTTTTTTAACCCATTAATAATTATAGGATTAGTAATGGATAGGCTTCTTATTGATGGATCTCCATTACTAATGGGGCTTGATGTCACCTTACAATACAAAGGTGACATTAAAGGGAATCTGCCACCCTTTTTATGCCGGCATTGACATCAGGGGCTTATCTACAGCATTCTGTAATGCTGTAGATAAGCCTCCGATGTAACCTGAAAGATAAGAAAAACACGTTAGATTTTACTCACCGGAGGGGCCGGTCCGGTCCGATGGGTGTCACGGTCTGGTCCGGCTCCTCCCATCTTCATACAATGATGTCCTCTTCTTTTCTTCCTGTAGTAGCTCCGGCACAGGCGCACTGCTCTGCCCTTTTGAGGGCAGAGCAGAATACTGCAGTGTGCAGGCACCAGACCTCTCTGACCTCTCTCGGCGCCTGTGCACTGCAGGACTCTGCTCTCTGAAGCTGTTGTGGATCATCCTGTGATGGAAGGTTGATAATGTGTAGGGGTACATACTTTGAGGGGGCCATCATACTGTTTGTGGTGTCATAATTTTTGGGGCTATGCTGGCTTAAATACTGTGCTGAGGGACTGTAGCAGCATCATACTTTGACTGGTGGCTGTGGGGTATGGATTTCTGTGTGAGAAGCTGTGGGTCTTTCATACTGTTTTTTGGGGAGCTGAATAACAGTAGCAATATGATTTACTGCTTTTTATTAAAAAAAAAAACAGTAAGTTATGTAGTATTGATCTACTCCATATTAAGGAAAACAATTAATATTAATTTTCTATATATATGTAAATGAGTGTATGTGTGTGTCGACGAAGTCATAATGGTTGCCATGGCGGCGATGATGTCATAATAGGTTGCAATGGTGATGATGTCAGAATGATCGCCATGGCGAAGATGATGTCATAATGGGTATATGGGCACAGAACTATGGGATGGAGGATATGTATGATGGGTATGTGGGCACGGGACTATGGGATGGCGAATATGTATGATGGGTATATGGGCACAGGACAATGGGATGGAAGATGTGTGATGTGTATATGGGCACTGGACTATGGGATGGAGGATAATCAATATAATTTGTAAGAACTAACCACAGTAATATTAAAAATAATATAAAATAAGACAAATATGAGTTTCCATTTTTTATTGATAAAAATGTCCATACCTTTCCAAATCTTTAGTCATGATTAATCATTGCTCTACCATGTGTGAAAGAAAGTAACACATGCAGAACTTAAATTTAGGTCATCAGCTATCACAACAGCTGCTGTATCCCCTTTGAAGCAGGTGCTCCCTCCAGTATGCACAATTATTTGTGCTAAGCATAGCGGGGAAATTCTTTTTCTATGACATTGCTGCTTCATCAGAGGAAGGCAGGAATTGTTCCAAGGGACGAGTCACATACGAGTTTGGCCTTTACCAGCTTTATTCTGCGATGTAAATTGTTTATAGGCTACTCTTTACATTGCTATTCTATTTCTTGCCCATATTGTATCTTATGTCGTGTTGGAATAACAGCTCATAAGTAGACTACCCTGCGACCTGCATATGTAATCATGTCAGAAAAAAATACACAACCTTACACCCCAATACACAACGCTCTTGTATGTGTAGGGTAAGGAGAAATGGCTGTTGACTATGGTTTACCCAACAGCTATTATATATGTTTTGTATGGGGGGTTAAAGAGTCTTAGAAAAGACTGACCATATGATAACTTTCTAGATCCATAAGAGACTCCACTGGAAAGAAACATCTTAATTTTCATTGGATATAGGCTTGAATGCCATGTACTCAAGACATAAACTTAAACTAAAGGGGTTATCCGAGACTTTTTTTCCCTACAGGGATAAGAACTTACCAGCAAGTAGTTGCTAATTACCTGTCTGTTCTGCCCTTTGACGACCTCTTCCAGCTCAGGGCAGCATGGGCTGCTCCTAAAGTCTCCTACCTGCTGTGACGTCACATCGACAGAGTAGCTCTATCTTTACCACTGGGCTCTGTCCTCGTGGCGTCACTTCCGACGTCAAGCTGATTTACAGCTGTCTCCTTGCTGCATCACTTCAGGAGTACAGCTGCCAATCAGCATGATGTTGGCAGTGACGCCCCGAGGACAGAGCAGTGCCAAAATGAAAGAGCTACAATGTTGCTGTAACATCAAAGGAAGCAGAAAAATTGCCTTCTGAATTGGGAGATCATCGCACGGCAGAATCGACAGGTAGTTAGCAACTGCCTGCCAATAAGTTATTAGCCCTATAGGGAAAGAAAAACTTTTTAAGTCGAAGGTGCACAATTTTTTTAGTAATAGGATAACTTTTTTCAACAAAGCCAGTTAGAATATCTGTTCATAGCAAGGTGAATATATTTTTTTCTGAGAGTTGCATTTGGCTGTCAGCATTTAATGTAGTGTTCAGATCCGAGAGCATGAAGCAATAAGGTTTCCCATGGACTAAAGATTTCTGGTAAACAGTTTCTAGGAAACCTAATCAAGTAAATAAGTATAGAGACAATGGTTCTAAGCAGTTGTTACAATGAATGATAAAATAATATTTTTCCAGGGAAATATATGAGAACTCTCAGTGCAAAATATGTTGTTGAATTCAAGCCTATCAAAATATAAATCCTTACCAATATTTTGGCCTATAACATGTATAGAATATGTTTCTTTAAACAAAATAATAATAAGGTACCAAATGTATTTTTGAGATGTGACAAGAAATTATTTAATACTTTCATGAGCTATCACATGTATTTTTGTGTTTAAGCATTGGGTCAAATATCAATCAACGCATTGCAACGCCTTGATGGAGAATTGAGATCACTTTGTGTATAGACCTTGCATGTGAATGAAGAGCAAAATGAAGACTGAAATAGTATATGTGAAGCTATATACACCTGTGTGAAAAAGTGTTTGTCCCTTCCTGATTTCCTATTCTTTTGCATGTTTGTCACACTTAAATGTTTCAGATTACCACACAAACTTAAATATTAGACAAAGATAACACAAGTAAACACAAAATGCAGTTTTTAAATGAAGGTTTTTATTATTAAGGGAAAAATAATTGCAAACCTACAGGGCTCTGTGTGAAAAAAAAAGTGATTGGCCCCCCTCCTTAAAACATAAATTAACTTTGGTTTATCACATCTTTGGTAAGCTGAGTTTAAATTCCTTCATCATACCCAGGACTGAAGACTTAAATAGGACCTACCTGACAAAGTGAAGTAGACCTAAAGATCATCAAAAACTAGACATCATGCCGCAACCCAAAGAAATTCTGGAACAAATGAGAAACTAATTAATTGAGATCTATAAGCTGGAAAAAGGGTATAAAGCCATTTCTCAAGCATTGGGACAGTGAGAGCCATAATCCAAAATTGGCAAAAACAAGCAACAGTGATGAACCTTCCTAGTAGTGGCCGGCCGATCAAAATTACCCCAAGAGAGCAGTGACAACTCACCCAAGAGGTCACAGAAGACCCCACAACAACATCCAAAGAACTGCAGGCCTCACCTTCCTCAGTTATGGTCAGTGTTCATGACTCCACCATACGAAAGAAACTGGGAAAAAATGGCCTGTATCGCAGAGTTCCAAGATGAAAGCCACTGCTGAGCAATAAGAACTTAAAGGTCAGTCTCAGTTTATGTCAGAACACATGTTGATGATCCCCAAGATTTTTGGGAGAATACTCTGTGGACTGACAAGACAGTCAAATTACATCTGGTGTAAAAGTAACACAGCGTTTCAGAAAAGTAACATCATACCAATAGTAAAATATGGTGGTGGAGTGTGATAGTCTAGAGCTCTTTTGCTGCTTCAGGACCTGAAAGACTTGCTGTGATAAATTGAACCATGAATTCCACTGTATACCAAAAAATCTTGAAGGAGAATGTCCAGCCATCTGTTCGTGACCTCAAGCTGAAGTACTCTTGGGTTACGCAGTAGAACAATGATCCAAAACACACCAGTAACTCCATCTCTGAATGGCTTAACAAAAGGAAAATTAAGACTTAATCTGAAAAGGCTGTTCATGCTCGGAAACCCTCCAATGTGGTTGAATTGCAACAATTATGCAAAGATTAGTGGGACAAAATTCCTCCAGAGTGTTTTAAAAGACTCATTGCCAGTTATTACAAAAGCTTGATTGCAGTTGTTGATCCTAAGGGTGGCCCAACCAGTTTTTAGGTTTAGGGGGAAATCACTTTTTCACACAGGTCCCTTTAGGTTTGGATATCTTTTTCCCTTAAATAAAAAAGACCTTCATTTAAAAACTACATTTTGTGTTTACTAAACAACCATGAATAAGACTCATTGGAGATGAAACGCATCTTTTGTATCCATTGTGACCAGAACCTTACACAAGCACAGAACCTTACATAAGTACATATCCCATAGCATCAGCTGTGCCCTTACCAATGCTGTGACAGGAAAGGTTCAGTTAACCACAGACACCTGGAAAAGTGCTTGTGGCCAGGGACGCTTTATTTCCCTGATGGCACAATGGGTGAAACCGGGTCTCAGTCAGACCCTGGGCGGAACACGGACTACTGACACTGAGGATTGTGGGCCCTGGTTCAATCGGGGTTACCCTCACCTTCTACAGCAGTTCCTGCACCTCTTGCTCCTCACCCTCCATCTCACAAACATCAACATCAGTTGCAAGATGGAAGCACTGCCTCGGTGAAGCAGCAACAACTTTGCTGAAGCTAATCTGCTTAGGTGACAAACCACACATCACCACCGAGATGATCAGTGTCTATCGCCCCTGAATCTGCAACCAGGAATAGTTATGTGTGACAATGGCTGTAACCTGGTAGCAGCTCTGAAGCTTGGCAACCTCGCACATGTACCTTGCCTGGACCACGTGCTCAACTTAGTGGATCAGGGGTTTCTCAAAACCTACCCAGATCTGCCTGAGCTACTTGTGAAAGTATGCCGTATGAGTGCCCATTTTCATAAGTCGGCTACAGTTGCAGCAACCCTGGCAGTGCTGCAGGGGCGTTTGCAACTTCCAGCTCCCTGACTGGTGTGCAATGTTACCACTTGGAGGAACTCAACGTTACATATTTTGGCAAGGCTTTGTGAGCAGCAGAGGGCAGTAGTTGAATACCAGCTCCACCATGCATGTCAGTATTCTGATCAGCCTCTGCACATCTGTGTGCTTCTCCGAAACTTTGAGGACTCGACCAAGATGGTCAGCAGCAAATACGCTATAATCAGTGTCACTATCCTGCTTCTCTGTCTACTGAAATGTTTGCTGCACACAACTAAAGAGGAGTCTTTGCAGGCAGAGCAAGTTGAGATGGAATAAGGAACTATACTGGGTGATACTACACAGCCTAGCCTTATCTCATCTTCTCAGGGGGAGGGACAGAAGCTGGTTGCCTGTGCTACTGATGGTAGTACCCACACCACCTTCATCCCGTCTGTTCAACGTTGAAGGCCTGAACACAAGGAGGAGAGGGAGGAGGAGGATGAAGAGGACAACATGGATAGTCGACCTTTTGGTGGGAACAGGGAAGTCTTGGTTGTTGGCAGTCTGACACACATGGCTGCTGAGTATATGTTCAACTGCCTTTCCCGTGACTCTTGCATTGTACACATTTTGGCCAACACTATTTACTCATTGGTCACCCTTCTAGACCCATGCTATAAGGAGAACTTAATATTTCACCTTCCGTGACGAAGCTTTCTAATAAAATGTTGCAGTACCAGAAGGTCCTAGTTCAAGAATAATTAAAAAAATTCCCATCTGACAATGCTGGCGGCAGAGGTCACAGTTCCTTGGACAACCAAGGAGTAGAGACTAAGGAGACACATACCAGATACAGCAGAGGCAGGGAAACAATCTCAAAGGTCTGGGTCAGTTTTCTCAGACCCTCCCAACACCCAGGCCCTGATGCATGGAGTGCTAGAGCAAGGAGGGAAAAGTTTTGGAAGATGCTAAAAGATTACCTTGCCGACCGTACCAGCATCCTCCGTCATTCCTCTGTGCCTTACAACTATTGGGTATCAAAGCTAGACATGTCTAACAGCCATTCCATTCCAGTGTCAGTTGAATTCCAACCAGAGTACACCTCATTCTACTTAATGTGCTTCTGATTAGGTGATCACCTGAAGCAAATCTTATTTAATGATGGAAAGGATAGAAAACCTTGCTGTGGTGTTCACAATCCTCTTGCAATAGGACTAGCTGGATGGCAAAACAAGTGCTAGTAATATCCCAAAAGTAAAGGGAATTAAAAGATAACTTTTAACCATGCCAAAGGAGTTGAAAATAAAAGTCTTGAGTGAGGAAAAGAAGGGCTCAATTATGGCCTTAGTAGCAGAGGGATACAGTGAGCGTCATGTTGCCTCCATCTTTAAAATTTCTAAGACGAAAGTCCATTACAACAAGGTCAAGCAGCAGACATTGGGGACAACAAAGCTACAGACCTTCAGAGGGTGAAAACGACTCTCCACTGACCGGGATGACCATCATTTTATTTCGAATGTCACTCAGCAACCGCAGGATGACATCAAGTGACCTACAAAAGGAATGGCAAATAGCAGCTAGAGTGAAGTGCATGGCAACAACAATTCATTATCCATTTTAAGTGCGGTTTTGTATGTTTTATTGTCAGTCCATAAAAGTGGCATAATACTCTGACAACTGTTCTCAGCATCAACCTGGAATTCAAAGATGCTTCCAGTGGTCTTTCCCATGCTGTTCCCATTCCATTTCAGTGCTGTTTTTATAATTTTCTGCAATTTGTAGACCCCTTCCAGACCTCCGGGGTGGGGGTGCCAGAAAAATGCTTCAGTTTTCCATTGAGTTATCTTATACTCGTTACTCGGGTCAAGCACCCGAGCATTACTATTTGATCGACTCAAGTAACGAGTACCCAAGCATTTTAGTGCTCGATCACCACTAATCAGGACTCGTAGAGGTGAAACTTAAAGGCAGCAGAAGGCACTATGGTACAAAATAACAGCGAAGATAAGGCCTACATTGGCATTTTTCTATAGAAGAATCTTGTTCCTGCCCTCCTACCATATTCTGGTGCTTTGGTGGGGCTATTTTGCTAAATGGTGTATTAATCTACACGTCATGATTTCACGATTTCCTTAGTATTGTACAGGTGATGGAATTACTATTAAAGCATCAGACATAGTCACAGGTTCTATTGGACCCGTGGAAGAGTTTTGGACTTGAAACATCCGTCGTCCGTCTTTGTTTCCCGCATGCCTCTGTTCACCTGCCCGAAAAACCGCTGTCCTCACCGAACATGGTAAAATAATGGACTTTGTTTACACAGCAATCTGGTGAGTGCCACATTTCTTCTCTTTCCTTGCTGGATAGTCACAGGTTATTTTACCTGTGCAATACTAAGGAAATCCTAAAAACATGATCTACTGGGGGACCATGAGGACGGGGTTTGGAAAATACTGATCTAGACTTTTAGTGTGGTTCCTGAAGTATGAAAGGATAAATCAAATTTCAAAATAGTTAAATGTGTTTGCTAACATCTATGTACACCTGTCTCTCATACTTTTAGTAAATGACTCACTGAGCAGAACCATTAAGCAATGAGCAGCAAAATTGACCTAATGTTTCTAGGAAAAGAACTGGCACAAAATTTTCCATGGGTTTTCGGTATCACATCAAAACCAAGAAAAGCAAGTCCATTCTATCTCAGAACAGTTAGACTACTATGGTTATGTTACTCAACCGTCCAGTATCGGGCTCTCTCGACATTAGCTAGCTAGTCGACATTGAGTTAATGCTGACTGTGGTAACTTGGAATACTCCTCTATCTTTATACAAGGTCTTTGAAGGCAGTCTCAAGTGTCCTCTTACTGCCAGAACATTGTATCTGCACAATAATCTGTATTGGCAGCAGTCGTTCAGCAGTGAACATATATTTATTCAGGAACAAAGATAAGACAGCTTATAACTGCTATTTCTTATAGCTTAGGATCTTAGACCACCCCCGGGTTAGCCCCCCCTTAGTGAGAATTTGGGTAAAAAATGATTACATTCGTTAGATCTTTGTTAGATCCGGTTTGATCAACCAAAACTAGCGTTAGATCACCCCTACAAAATGAGATATTTACGATCTTTTCCAGGGGGGGCTAACCCGTAGCTAGCCCCCCCAACTATGAAATTAGCCGTTTTTTGGACTATCACCTCACCTTTTTTTCTTTCCTGCCATGATGGCAGTCATTGATGGGGAAAAATTGTGAGCATGGACACAGCGTTATAGAGTATCTGAACCTTTACTCTGCATTCTGTCATGCTGTCATGCTGTGGCTGTTGCTTCTAAGGTGGCCAGCAATGAGTCCAGACCTGAATCCCATAGAACACCTCTGGAGAGATCTAAAAATGGCAGTTTGGAGAAGGCACCCGTCTAATATCAGGGACCTGGAGCAGTTTGTCAAAGAAGAATGGTCTAAAATTCCAGCAGAGCATTGTAAGAAACTCATTGATGGATACCGGAAGCGGTTGGTCGCAGTTATTTTGGCTAAAGGTTGTGCAACCAAGTGTTAGGCTGAGGGTGCCAATACTTTTGTCTGGCCCATTTTTATATGGATTCTGATAGATATTCGTTAGATCCGTTTGAGCAGCGGCGACTTCGGCGGAGGCCAGTTGTGGGCAGCATCAGGACTTCACTGGCGATGTGTCGTGGCGAGGAAGGGGGGGAAGTGTGCTGCGATGACTGCGAAGAGGCGGGCCTGTAGGCATCATGGGGGACGAGAATGACTCACTGACCGAACTTTCAGATTGTCCCACTCACTCACCACCTCCTCACTTCACTCTCTCTCTGTTGGTATCCCCCAATTGGACCCCTCCTCTTCTCCATCTACACCTCAGGACCGCTGCTGAACCGGATCTAACGAATATCTATCAGAATCCATCCAAAAAATGGCAAATTTCAAATTAGGGGGGGGGCTAACCCGTACCTAACCCCCCCACCTGACACCCCCAATATCTCAGGAACGAAAGGAGATCTAACGTTAATTTTTGCTGATCAAACCGGATCTAACGAATATCTATCAGAATCCATCCAAAAAACGGCAAATTTCAAATTAGGGGGGGCTAACCTGTACCTAACCCCCCACCTGACACCCCCAATATCTCGGGAACAAAAGGAGATCTAACGTTAATTTTTGCTGATCAAACTGGATCTAACGAATGTCTATCAGAATCCATCCAAAAAATGGCAAATTTCAAATTAGGGGGGGCTAACCCGTACCTAACCCCCCACCTGACACCCCCAATATCTCAGGAACGAAAGGAGATCTAATGTTAATTTTTGCTGATCAAACCGGATCTAACGAATATCTATCAGAATCCATCCAAAAAACGGCAAATTTCAAATTAGGGGGGGCTAACCCGTACCTAACCCCCCACCTGACACCCCCAATATCTCGGGAACAAAAGGAGATCTAACGTTAATTTTTGCTGATCAAACCGGATCTAACGAATATCTATCAGAATCCATCCAAAAAATGGCAAATTTCAAATTAGGGGGGGCTAACCCGTACCTAACCCCCCACCTGACACCCCCAATATCTTGGGAACGAAAGGAGATCTAACGTTAATTTTTGCTGATCAAACCGGATCTAACGAATATCTATCAGAATCCATCCAAAAAATGGCAAATTTCAAAGTTGGGGGGGCTAACCCGTACCTAACCCCCCACCTGACACCCCCAATATCTCGGGAACGAAAGGAGATCTAACGTTAATTTTTGCTGATCAAACCGGATCTAACGAATATCTATCAGAATCCATCTAAAAAATGGCAAATTTCAAAGTTGGGGGGGCTAACCCGTACCTAACCCCCCACCTGACACCCCCAATATCTCGGGAACAAAAGGAGATCTAACGTTAATTTTTGCTGATCAAACCGGATCTAACGAATATCTATCAGAATCCATCCAAAAAATGGCAAATTTCAAATTAGGGGGGGCTAACCCGTACCTAACCCCCCACCTGACACCCCCAATATCTTGGGAACGAAAGGAGATCTAACGTTAATTTTTGCTGATCAAACCGGATCTAACGAATATCTATCAGAATCCATCCAAAAAACGGCAAATTTCAAAGTTGGGGGGGCTAACCTGTACCTAACCCCCCACCTGACACCCCCAATATCTCGGGAACAAAAGGAGATCTAACGTTAATTTTTGCTGATCAAACCGGATCTAACGAATATCTATCAGAATCCATCCAAAAAACGGCAAATTTCAAAGTTGGGCGGGCTAACCCGTACCTAACCCCCCACCTGACACCCCCAATATCTCGGGAACGAAAGGAGATCTAACGTTAATTTTTGCTGATCAAACCGGATCTAACGAATATCTATCAGAATCCATCCAAAAAACGGCAAATTAGGGGGGGCTAACTCATACCTAACCCCCCCACCTGACACCCCCAATATCTCGGGAACGAAAGGAGATCAAATGTTAATTTTTGCTGATCAAACCGGATCTAACGAATATCTATCAGAATCCATCCAAAAAGCTGCAAATTTCAAATTAGGGGGGGCTAACCCCCCAACGCTCCCCCCCCCCAATATCTCGGGAACGAAAGGAGATCTAACGTTAATTTTTGCTGATCAAACCGGATCTAACGAATATCTATCAGAATCCATCCAAAAAACGGCAAATTTCATAGTTGGGGGGGCTAGCTACGGGTTAGCCCCCCCTGGAAAAGATCGTATATATCTCATTTTGTAGGGGTGATCTAACGTTAGTTTTGGTTGATCAAACCGGATCTAACAAAGATCTAACGAATGTAATCATTTTTTACCCAAATTCTCACTAAGGGGGGGCTAACCCGGGGGTGGTGGATCTTAGCATCTTTTCTGTCAGCTTGCAAAGTGAAAGTAAAAATGTGCCCACAGAGACACACAATGAGTGAGCAGGAACGTCCTGGTATTTTTTTAACAGTGCGTTACCGTTACATGCACTATTGCTGGAGACAGAAACTCAAGAAACCACTGGAGCCATAGGCGGAGGAGGACATGACTCGGGGATGGGTGGACCTTTACTCCTGCAGCTTTTTTGGTATAGTGGTGTAGATTTTAAGCAAGAGTGATGTTGCTTTCAGAGTAAGAAGCCCAGTATGTCTGTGCCTGGGGTTTACTGCGAGGAGGGTGGGGCTTATATAGAGCAGGAAATCTGTGTCTCTCCCTCTTTCATGCACAGGATGAACAGGAGAAAGCATGTCTGCAGGTTCAGGGATTATAATAGTGGGGTTATCACCTCACATGACAGATGATAGCAGCACATTCACCTCAGACATCATGTACTAGTGTAGTATCAGCACCTACATTATGTATGGGATCAATATTACCTCAGCAATTCATGTAGCTGCCATGTCCCTCAGGTGCATGCTACTTTTTCCTCAGACTGTGAGACAACGTCTGTGTGACCAACCTGCAGACATGTTTGATATACTACTACATTGTGTATTGTGTACTAGGGTAGGATCAGCTCCTACATCACATCTGGGATCAAGATTACCTCAGAAATTCATGTAGCTGCCATGTTCCCTCACTTATTGCAGAGGCAGCTTTTCTGTGACCTCCCTGCAGACATTTCTGATATACCACATTACTGCTGTATTATACAGAGTCTTCATGAGTTCTGGGTTTATGTATCATAGGACAGAGTAGGGACACATACAGTGTCTGCCAATACTATGGTGGAGCTGAGCAGTCACATGTATTAGAGACACTGGTGAGAGGAGCAGTCGGGGGATGGCATATGTATGATGATGAGAGGCTGCACTTCATGTCAGTGCACTGTATACTGATCCTGCTGCGTGCTGATTATCCCCCCTTCCCAGTTATGGAGTCTGATGATCTGTATGTGACCTCATCTCTGTTACATACTGTGAGGCTGGGTGTGCAGATCCAGTGTAACCAGGTTACTCACTATATGTGGTATACAGTTGTGGCCAAAAGTATTGACACCCCTGCAATTCTGTCAGATAATACTCAGTTTCTTCCTGAAAATGATTGCAAACACAAATTTTTTTGTTATTATTATCTTCATTTAATTTGTCTTAAATGAAAAAAACACAAAAAGAATTGTCCTAAAGCCAAATTGGATATAATTCCACACCAAACATAAAAAAAGAGGGTGGACAAAAGTATTGGCACTGTTCGAAAAATCATGTGATGCTTCTCTAATTTGTGTAATTAACAGCACCTGTAACTTACCTGTGGCACCTAACAGGTGTTGGCAATAACTAAATCACACTTGCAGCCAGTTGACATGGATTAAAGTTGACTCAACCTCTGTCCTGTGTCCTTGTGTGTACCACATAGAGCATGGAGAAAAGAAAGAAGACCAAAGAACAGTCTGAGGACTTGAGAAACCAAATTGTGAGGAAGCATGAGCAATCTCAAGGCTACAAGTCCATCTCCAAAGACCTGAATGTTCCTGTGTCTACTGTGCGCAGTGTCATCAAGAAGTTTAAAGCCAATGGCACTGTGGCTAACCTCCCTAGATGTGGACGGAAAAGATTGACAAGAGATTTCAACACAAGATTGTGCGGATGTTGGATAAAGAACCTCGACTAACAAGTTCTAGCTGCCCTGCAGTCCGAGGGTACAACAGTGTCAACCCGTACTATCCGTCGGCGTCTGAATGAAAAGGGACTGTATGGTAGGAGACCCAGGAAGACCTCACTTCTTACCCCGAGACATAAAAAAGCCAGGCTGGAGTTTGCCAAAACTTACCTGAAAAAGCCTAAAACGTTTTGGAAGAATATTCTCTGGTCAGATGAGACAAAAGTAGAGCTTTTTGGGCAAAGGCATCAACATAGTTTACAGGAGAAAAAAAGAGGCATTCAAAGAAAAGAACACGGTCCCTACAGTCAAACATGGCGGAGGTTCCCTGATGTTTTGGGGTTGCTTTGCTGCCTCTGGCACTGGACTGCTTGACCGTGTGCATGGCATTATGAAGTCTGAAGACTACCAACAAATTTTGCAGCATAATGTAGGGCCCAGTGTGAGAAAGCTGGGTCTCCCTCAGAGGTCATGGGTCTTCCAGCAGGACAATGACCCAAAACACACTTCAAAAAGCACTAGAAAATGGTTTGAGAGAAAGCACTGGAGACTTCTAAGGTGGCCAGCAATGAGTCCAGACCTGAATCCCATAGAACACCTCTGGAGAGATCTAAAAATGGCAGTTTGGAGAAGGCACCCGTCTAATATCAGGGACCTGGAGCAGTTTGTCAAAGAAGAATGGTCTAAAATTCCAGCAGAGCATTGTAAGAAACTCATTGATGGATACCGGAAGCGGTTGGTCGCAGTTATTTTGGCTAAAGGTTGTGCAACCAAGTGTTAGGCTGAGGGTGCCAATACTTTTGTCTGGCCCATTTTTGGAGTTTTGTGTGAAATGATCAATGTTTTTTTTTTTGCTTCATTCTCTTTTGCGTTTTTTCATTTAAGACAAATTAAATGAAGATAATAATACCAAAGAATTTGTGTTTGCAATCATTTTCAGGAAGAAACTGAGTATTATCTGACAGAATTGCAGGGGTGTCAATACTTTTGGCCAGAACTGTATGTGTAAAGGCTCTATTCCTGTGCTGTATACTTAACCTGTACCACAGGTCTGTATACATGATATCACGCCTCACTCTGCTATATACGGATCATGCTGGATATAAACATCCTGTGTCTCCAGGTCATTTTCCTGGCTGTACATATAATCTGGCATGACTTCCAGCTTAGTGCTGGATTTCTGTAGCTATTGCTGCCTTTAGTCCTCCCCCTCGTATGTTGCATGATCAGAGTATACCTACCAAGAGCTTATTTTATATTACCTAAGATGGTGGAGCGCACAGGCCTGAATGGATTATGTTTTATCATGTGTAAAATAAATAATCGTGGAGTAACTCGGCACATTTGAGTGGGCACTAATAACTCAGCAAATGGCGAGCAGTGAGTGGGCACTCCTAGTGTGATGCTGCACATTGCTCTGGAAAACACCTCATGGGCCCAGTTTTCAGTCCTGTCTCTCGTCTATTGTAATTTTATATAGTAGAGTGACTGGGATACAGAACTTGCAGTTTTCTGCTCACACACCTATGGCTGCAGGCAGCTTATATTAGACCTACATATTTCTTACCATTTATGCGCAGCTGGTGATTAGAGTCTGTATGTAACTGCTGTAGAGGAGCAGGCGGCTTCTCATTTATTGTTACAGCATATAACACAGCATTGCCCATCTCTGTCTATTTCCAGACCTTACGATGGGGGTATTTTCCATTATTAACCTGTTGTATACCTTGGTTGCAAAACTGCATGGTTTTCACCCTCGCTTATCTCACATCTTGTGCGGTTGGAGGGGTCCTTGAAGTTGGTTGAATATGGTCTGGGCGATCCAATGGGATATGGTTTCCTCCTTTTGGAATTTAATATGGTTCTGGATCTGGTGAAAGGTGGAGGGGAGTTTCGGCAAGGGTTTGTTGGATCTCCAGGAAATTCAAGTGAACATTGGAACCCTTGTGGTTATGGTGCCCCTGAGCTAGTGGGGTAATGGCTGGGAGTAATTGTTGGTACATTTTATGTTCACTTTATGTTTGGTAATCACTGGATTTTGGGAGCTTCAAGGACTCCTACCAGCGTGTTAATATTATTTATGCTTTGATGTTTTATTGTATGTTTGTTTTAATAAAGGCGTGAATAATAATTAAAAAAAAAAAAAAGGGATCGGTGTATACCCACCAAGTGCTTATTTTATATTACTTAAGATGGCGGATAGCACAGGTCTGAGTGGATTACCTGGAGGTTGGGGGGGTCCTTGAAGTTGGTTAGAAATTGGTCTGGGGGATCCATTGGGATATGGATTTTTCTTTTTGGAAGTTAATATGGTTCTGGACCTGGTGAAAGGTGGAGGGGAGTTTCAGCAAGAATTTGTCGGATCCCCAGGAAATTCAAGTGAACATTGGAACCCTTGTGGCTATGGTGCTCCCAAGCTAGTGGAGTAAAGGCTCAGAGTAATTGTTGGTACATTTTATGTTTGGTAATCACCAGATTTGGGACCTTCAAGGACTCCCCCCAGCGTGTTAATGTTATTTATGCTTTGATGTTTATTTTATGTTTATTTTAATAAGAACATGAATTAAAAATTAAAAAAAAAGTTATTTGTCTTCCTTTTAGTGGGTCCTTGAAGTTATTTATAAATTGGTCAGTAGGGGTAACCATATTAAGTATGGACCTCTGGGGTGGGATTCTTGGAGTTGACGCTGAATCAGCGAAAGAGAATTGGAAGTTAAAATTCCGGACAGTTAAAAATTGTTTCGGTGGATCTGGCTTTTGGTTACGGCTCTGGACGGGGTTTTACCTGGGAGCTTTTGGTGGTTTGACTTCCCGGAATGGGATGTTTGGTGCCCTCAAGCTGGTGGTTTACGGTTGAGGGTAAGGTGGAGTTTTAAGTTCTTGTGTTTTTGCCAAATATTTAGCCAGAATTTTTTGGAGCTCCAAGAACCCCCCCAGGTCGTATAAGATTGTGTATGTAATACTTATTGTAAATGTTTATGTTATTTGTTAATAAACTGGCCGCTGACCCCCCTGGGTTTGCAAGGGTAACCATTTCAGGTATGACACCCTGGTTTTTGAGGGGTAATCATCTCAGGTTTGGCCCCCTGGTGTGGAGGGTAACTATCTCGTGTATGGCCCCCTGGTATGGAGGGGTGACCATCACGGTATGGCCCCCTGGTCTACAGAAGCATTTATATTTTATAGGATCCTGATAGGGTAAAGTCCCTGGGGTCATGGCAATCATATTTTGCGTGCCTACAGAATAAATTGGCTCCTATGAGCCAGGAACAGCGGCTGGAGGGGAGAAGAGAACAAGGTAGGCATGCTTTTTAATACAATCTATAGCTTCAAGGACCCTCTCTCTTTTTTCATGTGACTTGAGAATGCCGAGGCACGGTTTTGACTGTTTATATTGACCAAACCATGTTTCTTTCCATGTTTCTTTCAAGGTTGTCATCTGGACAATGCAGTTATCTAGTGCATGAAACTGAAGAGCAATGTACCTGTGTGCCCTTGAGTCAGTGGGAGTAACTAAGGGTAAAGTAATCAAGTGCATTAACATGAAGGGCAATATGCCTATTCCTGATGCCCTTGAACTAGTGGGAGTGGCCAAGGGTATAATCTAGTGCATTAACACAAAGGGCAGTATGCCTATTCCTGATGCCCTTGAGCTGGTGGGAGCAGCTAAGGATATAATCAAGTGCATTAACACAAAGGGCAGTATGCCTACTCCCGGTGCCCTTGAGCCAGTGGGAGCGGCTAAGGCCGGGATCACACACAGCGAGATACGGCAGAGTCTCGCAGGTTAAAACCAAGCTCTGGCGCCGGCACTCTGGAGTGGAGCGTGCAGCCGCACAGCAATACATGGAGTTGCATGCTCCGCTCCGGAGTGCCGGTGCCAGAGCTTGGTTTTAACCTGCGAGACTCGGCCGTATCTCGCTGTAGTGTGACTCCGGCCTAAGGGTGAAGTAATCAAGTGCATTAGCACGAAGGGTAATATGCCCATTCCCAATGCCTTTGACCCAGTTGGAGAGGTCAACAGTAAATGTTATCAAGGGCATGAAAAACAATTAACAATGGCATGGCAGGGTTATTAATAATGCCTTTGTAGATTTTTTCTGCTTTAGGTTTATTTAAATTACTACTTATAATGTTGATGTTATATTGTGTATAGTTTTTAATTACTCCCTATTTATAATTTCTTTCTATTGATATGTTCATCACTTTTTGGGTAGTGATAGTAAGTGGGTTTAAGAAATTTTATTGCACAGCTACTGTAAATAATGGTGGTTTCTAGAACTAAAATCTGTGAATTGGTGAATTATTAGAGCTGGCTACAATGCATGTAGTATAATAGTTTTTTGAGGCATGACAGATGTCATTATACAGGTATTCAGATTGTAGCTACGACCTTAATTATGGTTTACTTTCCACATTCCCCATTATGGGATCCTCATTGCAGGATGTTTACCAACTGTTATTTTGCTGTAGTTACCATATTATCGATCATAACTTGGTAGCATGGCATTGACAAAATTCCAGAGCTCCGACAGATTAATTTTAATTTTTTTTATTACTTGTGTGCACAGTCTTTCATAGCATGTAGAAACGGTTGATGGCTTTATTAGGCATGGTTGATGGGGGTCGAGTCCATTTAAGGTGTCAAATGGCCTCTCTGGTGGCGGTTTAGGAGTCAGGTGGAAGTTGCAGACAAGTTAAGGGCCTGTCACACAAAGAGATTTCGCTAGCAATATCGCTATAACTTGTGACGTTATAGCGATATTGCTAGCGATATCGCTTTGTGTGATACATACCTACAACCCGCTCCCCCGCTGTTTATCGCGCGAGAACGTCCTGGACTGTTTCTCGTCGTCAGCTTCCTGCGGCGCTTCCTGCTGTGACGACGAGCGACGCGTGGAGCTGGGCGAGAGGACGCAGGATCGCCTGGTGTGACAGGTAAGTAGCGACCCCCGTTCCCAGCGATGTCGCTAGTGAGATCTGCCTGTGTGGCAGCTCACTAGCGACCACTTAGCGATGCACCAGTGATCCTGACAGCGTCATATCGCTGGTCGGGATCGCCTATTACATCGCTAAGTGTGATAGTACCTTTAATGCGGACTCATTTTAACTAATAAAGGATGTAAAACCTCATGGTGGTGAACAGGCTCGGCTTTGGTGGCCAGCCTCAAGGACGTTGTAATGGTAACATCAATCAGGGGTGGGTACAGTGGTTAAGCACAGGAGTGAGGATAATAGGGTCATTGGTGCCCTGAAAGTTTACTGGCTCTGCTTGAGTGGCAAGCCAGTGCATGCCGCCCCTTTATGGCTGTCTTGCCTGGTTCTGTATGTCAGACAGCTGGGATATCACAGTACTTGTGAATTCCAATGCACTAGCACTTCACCTGACTCCTACTGTGATTGTTTTAATCCTGTGATTTAAATAAAGCTGTGGCCATATTGACAACCAAAATAATGTGTTATGTATTTATTCTAGTGCCTTCGTTTACTGTAGTTATGATGGTTTTAAGATGGAGTGGAGGTCCGTCCCTTATCCATAAGTCAAGAAACCACTGGAGCCATAGGCGGAGGAGGTCATGACTTGGGGATGGGTGGACCTTTACTCCTGCAGCTTTTTTGGTATAGTGGTATAGATTTTAAGCAAGAGTGATGTTGCTTTCAGAGGAAGAAGCACAGTATGTCTGTGCCTGGGGGGTTACTGTGAGGAGGGTGGGGATTATATAGAGCAGGAAATCTGTCTCTCCCTCTTTCATGCACAGGATGAACAGGAGGAAGCATTTCCTGCCCTCCCGCCCCTGTTTATAATCATTGTCCTAAAACGTTTTAATTATTGCTTGTATGATGAATGCTTTATTGTATTTTTGAAATTACCATTATATATTTTGTTCCAGATTCAATTTTATCATGGCTATAAAGCATTAACAGCATTAACCTTCTAAGCCCAAAGGAAGAGCCATCCTTCAGCCATGGTTCCCTAGAGGTTTCCTCCACAGGGGGTTTTTCCTCTCCTGAGCGTTGTAAGATGACTCTTTGTGAGTCGGAGATTTGCCAAGTTAGTCCCCTTAATGCTTTTGCAGGGACTTCTAGTTTATAAGTTTACTAAAGTGATTTATTAACAAAAAAAAAAAAAAAAGGTGTCAAATGTGAATTTATAACCCGTCACAGCTTTGCGGTTTAGGAGTCAGGTGGAAGTTGCAGACAAGTTAAGGTGGACTCATTTTAACTAATAGAGGGTGTAATACCGCATGGTGGTGAACAGGCTCGACTTTGGTGGCCAGCCTCAAGGACTTTGTAATGGTAACGTCAATCAGGGGTGGGTACAGTGGTCAAGCACAGGAGTGAGGATAATAGGGTCATTGGTGCCCTGAAAGTTTACTGGCTCTGCTTGAATGGCAAGCCAGTGCGTGCCGCCCCTTTATGGCTGTCTGGCCTGGTTCTGTGTGTCAGACAGCTGGGGTATCACAGTACTTGTGAATCCCAATGTACTAGAAATTCACCTGACTCCTACTGTGATTGTTTTAATCCTGTGATTTAAATAAAGCTGTGGCCATTTTGGCAACCAAAATAATGTGTTGTGCATTTATTCCAGTGCCTTGGTTTACTGTAGTTATGATGGTTTTAAGATGGAGTGGGGGTCCGTCCCATATACATAAGTCATGTGCTGTTAAACAGTAGTAAATAGTAGCTGATGCAATATATACAGTAATAATTATTATGCTAACAAAATCATTCAATAACTACTTATCCTGTTAGTCCTTTAATTGTTCTGAATTCTTCAAATTTGACTCTTGGAAATGGCTGTGTTATGACATCAGCTATCATCTGGTTAGTCTCACAATAAACAAACTAAATTATGACACGTTCTATCAAATCACGCAAGTAATGATTTTTAACGTCAATGTGTTTTCATTTGTGCATTGATCTTTACACTGCATGAATGTTTAATGCATCCTTGGTTGTCTTCATATATCACCGTAATTTGAGTTAATGGCTTACCAAGATAGCCTAATAATTGGTTTAACCTAGTGACCTCTTGACCTGCGAGGGTTGCAGACACATACTCTGCTTCTGTAGATGACAAAGCTACAGATACCGGTTTTCTGCTAGACCACGAAATTGAACTTTCTCCACGCTTGAATAAATAGCCGCTTGTCGATTTATGATCACTTAAGTCACCAGCCCAGTCTGTATTCACACAGCCTATAAATTTTATCCTTAAATTTATGTCTTGGGTCTCTTTCAAATATCAAAGAACTCTCTTAAAGCCATTCCAGTCTTTTTGGAGAGGTTTAAAACATATCTGCAGATAATTCCAATTGTTGCTGTGATATCTGGTCGTGTCATGGTTGCTAGGTATAGAAGTGCCCTTACTGCCTGCCTGTAATTCTTTTTGTTAGGTAACAGATCATCTTCTCTTCCAAATTTCAGTAGGATGGTTCTATTGGGGTTGATGTACCTTTGGCTTGACATTCCAAACTGATTCAGAATATACCGTATTTTTCGGACCATAAGACGCACTTTTTTCCCCAAAAATTTTGGGGGAAAGTGGGGGGTGCGTCTTATGGTCGAAATATACTAATCTCCGGAGACTGGTGCGGGTGCCGCGGAGCTCTGTAGTGCGGTGGTGGCAGCGGGCTGTGCTCCGTTGCAGGGGTAGCGGCTCTCTGTGCTCCGGTGCAGGGGCGGCGGCTCCGCCGGCATTTCCTCCAAGCCCGGAGGCCCCCGCACATCCCTTGCTGGCCGCCGCCATGTTGCGGTGGCCTCCAGGAACATGGACGTCGGGAAGATGGCCACCTCATTGCCGAGATTTGAATCTTGTCCCCCGAGATCTCGGGAAGAGATCTGAACCTGCGCATGCGCCGTCCCCGGACCGGCGGCCATCTTCCCGGCCTCCATGTTCCCGGAGGCCACCGCAACATGGAGGCGGCCAGCAAGGGATGTGCGGGGGCCTCCGGGCTTTGAGGAAATGCCAGCGGAGCCACCGCCGCCCCTGCATCGGAGCACAGAGAGCCGTCACCCTCACCCCACAGAGCCCACCTGCTCCAGTCCCACCACAGCACAGCTGCCTCTGCCCCAGCACAGCCCACCTGCCACAGCACAGCTCAGCTGCCCCAGCACGGCACAGCTGCCCCAGCCCCAGCACAGCTGCTCCAGCCCCAGCACAGCCCAGCCGCCCCAGCATAGCTGCCCCAGTCCCAGCACAGCTGCCCCAGCCCCAGCACAGCTGCCCCAGCCCGAGCACAGCTGCCCCAGGCCCAGCACAGCTGCCCCAGCACAGCTGCCCAGCCCCAGCACAGCTGCCACAGCCCAGCTGCCCCAGCACAGCCCACCTGCCCCAGCCCAGCTGCCCCAGTACTGCCCAGGTGCTCCAGCACAAACAACCTGCCCCAGCACAGAGCCGCCACCGCACTAACCTGGACCACTGAATGACCCCTGTGACCACTCCTCCACCTGTGCCGGATCCCTTCCCAGGTAAGCTGAATTCGGACTGTAAGACGGACCCCCATTTGACACATTATTATTTTTTTCCCTATTTTCCTTCTGAAAATTGGGGTGCGTCTTATGGTCCGGTGAGTCTTATAGTCCGAAAAATACGGTAGTTGATTTTTGCACTTTGGTTTAGAAGAAAGCTTCCATCTTTTTCTCTTTGGACCTGGATTCCTAGATAATATGTCACTTCTCCAAGGTCTTTAGTTTCAAAATGCTTATTCAGAAATGTATTCATCTTTCCAATTTCTGTTTCCTTTTGATGAGCCTTAATCACATTGTCCACATGCAAGAAAATATACATCCATCTGTACATTTTGTGTATAAACAAGGATCTGCTTAACCTCTTTTAAATCCTTCTAAGACTTTTTTATTTTGCTGCTCCATGCTCTTGCCAATTGCTTAAGACCATATAATTTTGTAGTTTGCAAACGAGATTCTCTTCACTGTCTTTGATATAACACTCATGTTGAGTCAAGTACAAGTGTGGCACCCCCAGGAGTATGGTCGCCACAGTGGCATTGCCTTCCTCCAGGGAGGGTGATGTCAGGCTTGGAAGCAATGAAGGGTCTCTCTAGCAGTTAACCATGTCATGCAACACAGTTCCCACTCCAGGCCAGCAGATTGAGCTCTGAACCAGAATTGGGGGAGGAGTGCTCTCTGAGGGCCAGGAAAGGAAATGAGGAGTTAGTGTGAGGAGGGCAACGAGTGTAGACGTGTGGAGAGAAGCTGGAGGTTGAGCTGAGGATAGAGAGCTCCCTCCCAGTGATAGCGCATGAGCTGGAGCCTGGTCTCCACGGTTGTATGGATACTGAAGGTCCTGCAACAGAAACCAGAGGAGTAGGAAGCTGTAAATGCTCTATTCCCACCTAAGACTCGGAGGCACAACAGCGACGGGTGAGCCAAGAGAGATAGAGGGCTACAGCTGTCTGCCATATGAGGTAGTTCTAAAAGAAGATAAGAAGGAGGAACTTCAGTGTTACACAGTGCTGCATGTACCTCAACTAAGCGCTAGGAAGGAGACTACACAACCCATCTGAGAGAGAGATTCCTGAGTTGCTTCCAGGCTAGCCTGCTCCTGTGCCATCTGTAATCGGGACCCTGGACTGCATTTGCCAAGTAAAGGTAAAGAAACTGCACCCTGTTGTGTCCTTGCCTTATTTCTACAAACTCTCCGGCACTGCTACATCCTTGTGCTTTATACTGCACCCTCGTCCCCAACACCTATCTACACTGCCCTGGGAGCAAAGGCCCTGCCTGTGGAGGGCTATAACATCTCTGCTGCACCCCACCATCTGTCCCAGAGGATCTGTCTGCAGCGTCGGCTTAACACCTCCTTTGCCGAACACCACAGGTTGCATCACGAATCATTCATAAACTATTCCCATCACTCAATCCCCTTTTACATGGGCGCCCAGGGCCACGCACCGGGTCACCGTTGCTGTGACATTCCCCTCTGAAGGACCGGTCCAGTACCGAGTACCCCACAGCCCTGGGAGGGTGAACCATTTTGGCATTATGAACAGGATTACGGAGCCCGGTATCCCGGTCCTGTGTGCCAGAGACTCTGTTGTGTACTGTGGACTGTTTGCACCATTGCCGCCATTATCCCGCTGCTTGGCGCGCGCGGGAAACCAAAGAGGCGGTCCGTCGTGGGCGGAGCCTGCCAAAGAGCACAAGGAAGTGAAGTGCCGCGCGGGAAGAGAGGACAGCGTGTGAGAAGGGAGGAACTGAGGCCTACAGCCGGTAAGCCGCTCAACCCCGGGGCCGGGCAATCATTAGCTAGGGGGGAAGGAGAATGTCTGAGGCACACGCAGATGCAGCGGCGGACGCCCCCGCCAGCCCCTCAGCGCCACAAGATGCAGTGCCCAACGTGGCTGTGGCTCCAATAGCGCCCACCGCAGTGGTCACCATAATGCCGTTGTCTATTCCTTACATACCGGGAGCAGCATGGCTACCGCAGTATTCAGGGGAGTCACATACCCTGAGTGAATTTAAAGAGAGTGTGCAGTTTGTTTGAGGTGTAGACTCTGTCTGAAAGCCAGAAGGTGAACATCCTTATTGGGCAGCTAACAGGTGCCGCACAGAGAGAAGTAAAAGCCTGGCAGGACACTGACAAAGAGACTGACAAGATTTTGGCCAAGCTAAGAAGCACCTTTGACACCTGCACTGCAGCTGAAATCAAGATGAGGTTCTTTGGATGTAAACAGAAAGCGCAGGGCAATATAAGGAACTATGCTCTTAACCTGCAGGAGGCGCTGCGAGCCATCAAGCAGATTGACCCTGACAGTGTGAAAGATGGAGACGGACTGCTAAAGGAGCAATTTATTGAAGGACTCCTATCCAGCACCCACAGGGCACAGCTGCGCATCATAGCCCTATAGAACCCTGATCTAGACTTTGCTGATTTCAAGGACAGGGCTCTCCGGGTGCTGCAGGAACCAACTGTCAGCCGTCCAGCGCCCCCTAGGCGCCCAGCGATCACCTACCACCAGGAAGCAACAACTTCCCCTTCCATCCCTGTGGAGGCTGATGCACAGACTCTGGATAAAGATCCAACTGAAGAACTGCGTCTTCAAGTCCAGGAGTTGACCAAGGGTATGGCTGCACTTACTAAAATCATGCAGTCCCTGCAGGTGTCCTCCAAGGAGAAGATCCAGCTTGCTTCCAGTCCAGAGGATGTCCCGTGGCTCCGGAAGCGGAGAACCCCGCCACTCTGAGGGAGAAACAACGATCGCTATGACCAGGACGGACGTCCCATCTGTCGTCACTGCCACAAGGCAGGCCACCTTGCAAGATTCTGTTATTTAAGCGAGCAACCCCTGGGGCAGAGGGTCAACCCGCAGGAGCAGGACCACAAGGCCCAAGGAACTGGCGAGCCAAGTATGTTGGAGGGAGACCGATCCTTCCAGTGGTGATTGACGGCATCCCCATGAACGCTTTGCTGGTCACTGGCTCCCAGGTGACCACTATGCCCTATATCCTCTACAAGCGGTATTGGGCTGACTCTGAACTTACCCGTGGCCCAAGTGATGAACTCACAGTAGAAAAACTCATAAAGAAATTACTGTTAAATTGGGTTGGGTAGAGTTAAAATCTCAAGGTCTGATAGTTGTGGATATCGATCGACGAGAATGTAATCCCATGATGACTCTTGGTACAAATGTAATTGAAAATTGTCTTTCCGAGGTTATTGTCTTGTTGCAACAGGTGGCCGAGACTGCTGGTTCCAGTGAACAACGAGTCCTGCAGAAGGAGATCAAGGCCCTGATGCAAAGACAGCAGGTAGAACTCTCTGGCGGAGAAATTGGCAGCGTCAGGGTGAGTGATGCTTTCCCCATTGCAATACCCCCCAGATGTGAATTGTTGATTTGGTGTCGGGCAGCCATAGGCCTCAGAGGAAAAGATTACCAGGCATTGGTAGAGCCAGTATACTCTGATAGCAGGCCCACTGTCCTGACAGCCAGAGGGGGAGTTGATGTACATAAAGGGAGAGTACCTGTATGCCTTTTGAATTGTGGGGAGGAGGAGGCCACAATACCTCGGAATGCCACAGTTGCTAAGCTGCTCACTGTAAGTAACAATGCAATGCAGGCAGCAGAGCCCTTGGTCTTGGTCTCATCCAACCAGGTGGAGGACAATGGCTCTGTAAAACAGCTGGAGGAGTGGTGTCAGCAACTGCAGGTGGAACTGACTCCACCCCTTCATACCAAAAGATTGGGGTTTCCAGAGTGACTCAGGAGTATGAGCGGGTATTCAGTAAAAGGAAAAATGGGTTCAACATCATATTCCCACTGGAGATCATCCACCCATTAAAGAAAGGTACCGGCCTATACCCCCAACACAATACCAATGTGCCAAAGGTATGTTGAGAGAGATGAAGGAAGCAGGGGTTATCAGAGACAGTTGTAGCCCCTGGGCAGCCCCAATAGTTTTTGTAAAGAAAAAGGATGGTACCATGAGAATGTGTGTGGATTACAGGAAAATTAACAGCATTACACATAAAGATGCCTAGCCATTACCTAGAATTGAGGAATCATTAGCCGCCCTTAAAACTGCTAACTACTTTTCCACCTTGGATCTCACTAGTGGGTATTGGCAGGTTCCCGTGGCAGAGGCAGACAAGGAGAAAATAGCATTTACCACCCCAATGGGTCACCCCATTCGGGCTCTGCACCGCTCCTGGGACATTCCAACGGCTGACGGAGTGCTGTCTGAGACACAAGAACTTTGAGACAGTCCTGTTGTACCTGGATGATGTCATTGTTTTCTCCAAAACTTATGACGACCATCTGAAGCACCTGGCTGAGGTGTTTGAAGCCTTGTCCAACTTTGGCTTAAAAGTGAAGCCTTCCAAATGCCACCTCCTGAAGCCCAAGGTACAGTACCTCGGTCATGTAGTGAGTGCAGAAGGTGTGGCACCAGATCCTGACAAAGTCACAGTCATCCAGGACTGGCTGAAGCTCAGCAGCCTCCATGAAGTACGCCAATTCCTCGGACTGGTAGGCTACTACCGAAGATTCATCAAAGGCTTCACTGAAATAGCCACCCCTATGCAAAATCTTCTGGTGGGACAGTCCAAGAAAGACAAACAGAAGAGTTCCACATTTGGATGGATTGAGGAGTTGGAGAGGTCCTTCACCCGACTGAAGATGGCTCTCATAGGAGATGAAGTTCTGGCCTACCCAGATTATGACCAGCCCTTTGTGTTGTATACTAATGCCAGCAACGTGGGACTGGGAGCGGTACTGTCACAGGTACAGAATGGCAAAGAAAGAGTGATCTCCTACGCCAGTAGGAAGCTTCGCCCCACTGAAAGGAACTCTGACAACTACAGTTCCTTCAAGCTGGAGTTCCTCACCATAGTCTGGGCTGTGACTGAAAGATTCAAGCATTACCTAGCTTCAGCCAAGTTTACCATCTTCACGGACAACAACCCATTGACTCACTTGGAAACTGCCAAGCTAGGTGCACTGGAGCAGCGATGGATGGCTCGGCTATCTAACTATGAATTCACCATCAAGTACCGAGCAGGGCACAAGAATGCCAATGCTGATGCGCTGTCCAGAATACCTAATCTCCCAGATGCAGGAGAAGACCCTGAGGCTCTTGAAGAGATAGAGTGACCTCCCTTCCACCGGCCAATTGTGGCCCAACGTGCCCAAGAAGTGAGAAACAGAAGGTCTGGCTTGAAAGAGGCCATGCTAAATCCATTGCCCCTTCATGACTGGGCAGAAACCCAGGATAGTGACCCCACAGTCCGCCTAGTAAAGGAGCTACTGTCACAAGCTGACTCATGCCCAGCGTCGAATGCTCCTGAAGAAACCCAGCAGTTGTGGAAGGAAAGAGGCAGGCTGTTCATCTATGAAGGAAAGCTGTGTCAGAGAAGTATCAATGCACGCACTCACGAGTTGGTCTGGCAGGTAGTAGTCCCGAAGAGAGAGGCATCAATGGTCTTGGAAGCATACCACAATGGAGCTGGACACTTCGGATGGAAGAAGTTGGAAGCCTTGCTCCGGGAGAGATTCTACTGGGCTGGTATGAGGAAAGCCATTGAAAATTGGTGCCGGGAGTGTGAACAATGTAACCTGTGCAGAAAGGACCGTAACAGCCAGCGAGCTCCTTTGCAGCTAATAATAACCAAACAGCCACTAGAGTTGGTAGCCCTGGACCATGTGAAGCTGGTTCCAAGCCATTCAGGCTACATTTATGCTCTTACCATCGTTGACCACTACTCAAGATTCCTGGTAGTTGTGCCTGTCAAGGATCAAACATCTCTGCTGCACCCCAACATCTGTCCCAGAGGATCTGTCTGCCGCATCGGCTTAACACCTCCTTTGCTGAAAACCACAGGTGGCGTCACGAATCATTCATAAACTTTATTCCCATACTCAATCCCCTTTTACATGGGCACCCAGGGCCACGGACCGGGTCACCGCTGCTGTGACATTCCCCTCTGAGGGACCGGCCTGGTACCGACTACCCCACAGCCCTGGGAGGGCGACCCACAAGTCCTCTTCAATGTTACCATTTAAAAATGCAGTTTTGATGTTCAAATGTCTGTAAAAACACCTTTTGTACAGCAAATAGCCATTACAGTCCTGAATATTGCCGCTTAGCAACTGGAGAAAATGTGACATCATAATCTTCAACATATTTCTGAGAAAATCCTTTTGCAACTAATCATGCTTTAAATCTGTGAATCTTGCCTTCAGAGTCATACTTGGTCTTGAAAACCCATTTACATTTTGCTTTCTTGCCGTGTGGTGGTTTGGTGAGTTTCAAAGTTTGAAGTTGATGAAGGCACTTAATTTCCTCATTAGCAGCATTAAATCACTTCAGTTTTTCATGGACAGGTAGTTGTTCCATCTCATCCCATGACTGCAGCTCTGACTCAGGCAGTGTTTTGACAAAGTAGGATAGATACTTACAGTAGCTGGTGTGAGAGCAGGATTTATATTCATCTATCCTACTTTCCAAAATGGAATTTGAGCCATTAAAGTATGCGTGTTTTGTAATAAGAAGTTTTAGGAATGTCTTTGTCTAACAGACAACATAGGAAAGAAACTAAACCAAAGAGTAGAACAAAAAAGCCAAGAAGCCAGTGCTGACTATGGTCAGCATGCAATACATAAAGCGCACATGCACATATTAGTTTGTAACTGTACTTTAATATAAGACATTTAGCAAACAATTGATCAATTCTTTGAGCCACCCCGCCACGCCAAGGCATTCTCATATGGAGCAGTCCTACTCTACGTTTTATATTTGCTGTGCCATTACTGCCTCCTAAATGTGTTAAAAGCAAGACTGTATAAAATGCAAACTGTTTCACCCTTCATCCATGG
The DNA here is from genome assembly GCF_039654945.1 of Dendrobates tinctorius. Classification (NCBI taxonomy): domain Eukaryota; kingdom Metazoa; phylum Chordata; class Amphibia; order Anura; family Dendrobatidae; genus Dendrobates; species Dendrobates tinctorius. The sequence goes on along the minus strand of NW_027361712.1, from coordinate 10,259,196 downwards.
TTGCTGGTCTGGCAGTGTGGAAGTCAGATCTGAAATGTCCGGATGGTTCCAGACCAGGTCGGCCTTTATCTGCGCATGCCATTCTGGCACCATGGGAGTGATTCAGAAATTCTTCGGGTACGTTTTCATTTAATATAGTCTTGCTTTTTGCATGCTTTTTTGCATGCATTTGTGGATGCAGATGATACGTTTCAGACTCAAATGCTAATGTGAACCTAGCCTATCTAGAATCCTCTTCTTATACACTATCTACATCCTTTTATACTGGAGCAAGCCATTTTTCTTTTGTCCCTATATATGCTCTAAACCTTTATATTTGACTATAAACACCTTGAATAAGGATATAGTGCCTTCATCCCCTTTGCCTTCGGCCTTTGTGGACATCATTCTTATGATCCCAGAGTGTCTACTCCCATAATCAGCTATATTAGAGCATAGGACAGATAATCAGCTATATTAGAGAAAGGGGTAGATTATCACCAGCTAATGAATATTGGAATATTCGATTGAGGACACAGAGAAAGAGTGTATATCCATTTTGCATGCAGCTATTTGAAGACATTTTTAATGCACATTTTTTATAGAATAAATCATTATTTGAGGTCCTGTATATTCCATTGATGATATAGAGATAGAGTGCATACCTACTCAGCATGCTATTAATTCATGATATTTCCAACATACATTCTCTATATCCCACCTACTGAACACTTTTTCACCTTTCTGTCATTAATAGGGCCATATAGGGCTAGCAGGGTGAGCCGTCATGAAGTGGGGGCGCCATTGCGCAGGTAATTGGTGCCAACCTCCGATGGTAGGTAGGGAGACTCAGGCCAGCACAGGGATATCCACCTCCCTGTGGTGTTCATTTCTAAAGGCCCCGTCACACTAAGCGACTTACCAGCGATCCCGACAACGATATGAAGGTGTCAGGATCGCTGGTAAATCGCTATGTGATCGCTGGTGAGCTGTCACACAGACAGCTTCACCAGCGATCAGCACAGCGATGCCGAGCGCCCGGCATCGCTGGCCATCCTGTAAAAAATAGAATCAAAATAAAAAATATAGTTATTCTCACCTTCCGATGTCGCGTTCAGCCATCCCGCATCTCTCCACGCTCCGGTCCCAGTGATCCTTTGCGAGAATGACCGCGAGATGTCACAGTCTCGCGGGATAACAAAGTCTCGTGGTCTTTCGTGCAAAGGATCACTGGGACCGGCGCGTGGAGAGAGGCAGGATGGCTGAACGCGACGTCGGAAGGTGAGAATAACTATATTTTTTATTTTTTTAATTATTTTTTACACCTGATCGCTGGTCTCCCGCCTGTCACACGCAGCGATGCGTGCTGGCCAGCGGGAGACCAGCGACCAAAGAAATGTCCAGAGGTTTCTTCCAGCGATCAGCGATACCGGCAGGGGGGCCGCTCGCTGATCGCTGTCACACACAGCAATCTCGCTGGTGAGATCGCTGTTATGTCACAGAAGTTGTGACTCAGCAGCGATCTCGCTACCGAGATTGCTTAGTGAGACGGGGCCTTAAGTTTCCTGGTGTTGGTGTTTGTGGTTTTTCTTTTTTGAATTTTTTGATATTGGGTTATTTTTAATAGATATAATAAAGATGTTTGTTTTTATCTTTAATGTAGGAATTTATGGTGAGCTCATCAAGATACCATATAACCAATTCATCTTAGATATTCTTAGTGTTCCTTTTTGCTACTAAGGTACCTGATTTATTAGTTCTTTTCTACTGTTCTGATGCCATCCATATCTTCAACTCAACCGTGTCAAATTGCCTGGTAACCAACTTTATTCAATCATCAACTACCCACACTTGCAAATTTTCTGTTGGTATGAGTAGCCTCACTTCTGCTGCAATGTACCAGACTGTCTATACATCTCTGCTGGGCCCGGGCTTGGACTGGCCCACAGGAGAGCAGGAGAATCGTCCGGTGGACCCCTGTGCAGGAGTAGACCACTTCGCTATTATGAGCAGTAATTTACACAATATGCTTGAATCACTATGTACAGACAAAGGCAGCATCTTATTCACTTAACAATCTACACAGTTTGTTGTTATATCAATTTGTGATTGAGGATAATGTCACATTTGCATGTAGTTGAAAGTGGGGCCCAGGAGTTGGTTACTGGTGGGCTGTTGGCAGCCCAGTCTAACAATGGGGTCTGCATCTGTGTGTGTAATTTCCCTTCTTTAAAGGTACTGTCACACTTAGGCTACTTTCACACATCAGGTTTTCGGCGTCAGGCGCGATCCGGCGTCGTGCCGGAATGCCGGATCCGGCAAATGTTTTGTAAAACCTGATGTGCCGGATCCGGTTTTCTGCCGGATCCGTCTTGTTCTTGACAGACAAAACCGGATCCGTCTCATCCGGTTCATCCGTTTTTCTATCCGTTTTTCGACGGATTACGTTGGATCCGGTTTTTAAAATTGACCCTTGTGGCCTTCCGAACGGGATTGGCTACTGGAAAACTATATATAGCATGTTCCTACAGCCCTTCTTTGACAGGTTGTAGAGGAGAAAGTGCAGGTTGGAGAGAAGAGCAAGTTACTGGCGAAGATGGATGTTGTCATTGGAAATATTACCACTAGAAGTTCTGTGACGGTTTCAGTAATGAGGGACAATTTTGCACTATACTTTATGTCACCTCAAGGCAGAGTACACTGGCAGGATGACAGAGTGTGAAAGATTTGTGCCCTAACCAAACTTGTGTACCTTCTGGACCAACAGTATATACCTTTGCCAACCAAAGTTGGCTATCTTGTCATGGTCTCTATTTTTAGCTTTAGGCCACAGGTGTGTACCTGGTTGTGTTTTATGCAAAGTATTTCACCTTTTAACAAAAGTTGTGTAAATTGTTAGGAAATCACCAACAATAAACACAACTTTTCAGGTGAAATACTTTGCTTCAAACACAACCAGGAACACAACTGTGGCAAAAAGCTAAAATTTACCCACAGTTATATACCTGGTTTTGAATACCTTTTTACCTTTTAAATACCCTGTATTTAACCTTTTTTTTAAACATATTTCGCCGCAGAAAGAAATGACAGACAACCAGTGTAAACAATAATTTAACTTTTATTTAAAATATTTTTTTTTGTGTAAACTGTTTTTAAAGTTAAAAAAAACTTTTTTAATAAAGGTTTGAAACCAACCAAATGGGCATTTTTATTACAAAAAAAACATTATAACTCGGTGTAGTGTGGGGTGGAAATACTGCTGGAGGGGCTGCGGGACACTTCGACAATGGGAGTGTGGAGAGAGGACTGGGATCGTGGTGGGGAAGGAACAGTTAGAGGTGATGGTGTGGAAAAAGCTACAGAATGGGTGGACATGTGGGAGGCAGAAGAGGTGGTGGGCGGTGGAGTGGAGGGTTGGGCAGGGACTGTAGGAGCAGATGATGTTGATGGAAAGTTGTATGGGGAAGGAGTTTGGTATGGGGAAGGAGTTTGGTACGGGGAAGGAGTTTGGTACGGGGCAGGTTGCTGGAAGTGGGGAGATGTCTGGTACTGGGGAGGTTGCTGGTACTGGGGAGGTTGCTGGTACTGGTGAGGTTGCTGGTATGTAATAGGAGGGGGAGGATGGAAAGTGGCTGGAGGGGGTGCAGATGTAATAGGAGGGGAAGGATGGAAAGTGGCTGGAGGGGGTGCAGATGTAATAGGAGGGGGAGGATGGAAAGTGGCTGGAGGGGGTGCAGGTGGAGGAACTACAGTGGTGGGAGGTGGAGGTTGGGAGGTAACCGGCTGTAGAGCACCGTGGCACGAATGCATTACATGCATCTGCTGGGTAGGAGATAGTGTTGCCATGCGCTCCACAACAGACCTGAAAAAGGTGTGGTTTGGCGAAGATCTTGCTTCTGAATGCATGGTTTGCAGAAGTGTCTTCACCTCCAGAATGCTGGAGTTGATCTGAAAGCCTGCGGAGATTTGCTCTGACAAGACTTTTAGACAGTTCTGGAAAGATGCATTCAGATGCAAGGACTCTGGCGCATAACTCTTTTCCTGACCCCTCTGCCGCTGCCGCCCAGTACCCGCAGGTGTACTAGAGGTGGCAGGGGCAGAAGGGTGGGGTAAAGGGAAAGCGATCTCCTCACCAGCAGCTTCATGTAATGTAGGCGGCCACGATGCTCCTGTGCTGGTGGATGGGACAGATGGGTCGAATGTGTGGGAAGGCTGGGAAGGTGCAGATGTACCGGGGCGGTCGAAGTGTCCCTCGGTGCCGGTCTCCTCAGGGATCGCCTCAGAAGGGTCCAATCGTGTAGGCTCCCGAGTGCTGCTCACCGTGCTGTGGAATAAAGAGAAAAAAAAACAATTAAAATACTGACATGGTATGGCCCTGGCTGAAAAAAAAAAGTTACATCTAACTTTTTTTCACATGTGGTGTGTAATATTTACCTTCTAGTGACCATTGTTTCCCAGAGGAACGACAGGGCTTGTGCGTACTTGTACTTGCTCCTGCGTCCTCCAGATCCACTCGGGGTCCGCATCTCTTTATTGAACTCCTTCTTGAAACGATCCCTCACAGACCGCCACCGATTCACAATTCTGTTCCCTGAAACGAGAAAGGAGTGGTTAGTATACAACATCAGTGTTTCACAAACTCCAGTCCTCATGGTCCCCAGGGGTCATGTTTTCAGGATTTCCATAGTAAATAGAAATCCTGAACACATGATCCGTGGGGACCACGAGGACTGGAGTTCGGGAAACACTGGTTTACATCAAGCAACCGGTACTGTATATACTTACGCTCTTTAATCTGGGCCCGAACATCGAGGTCCTCCCAGCGGCCCACAAGGAGCGAACAGATTTCCTCCCAGAGTCGTCGGGTAACGATAAGGTCAGCGTGGCGGCGGTCAGCCATATTCCAGAGCGGCTCCCTTTCTCTGACGAGATCGATGAGGTGGTCCATATCGAGTCCTCCATCCTCACCGTCAGAGTCGGGAGCACGCTGTGAAGGCTGTTAAAGAAAAAGACAAAAATAACATAATTAGCCTCCACAAAAGAAATGAAATAAAAAGTGCAAAAAAACAAAGCAAAAATATTTATACTTACACGCTGGTGACCGCCGCGTTGCTGTCGCCGACGACCCTGGGAGGCACTGCGAGGACCTCTTGGCCGAGCACCAGATTGGGAAGACTAGAGAAGAAAACAAAAAATGTTATGTCTTTGGATGTAGGCATTTGTTTGCTGTGTGTGGTCTGCAGAACATTGTTTTCTATGTGTTGTGTGTAGTGTGATGTTGCGTTTCTGCGTTTGATGCAAAAAACTTACTAATTGTGAGCCCACTCCAAGTGTCTGTCCACCCCTTCCTTCTTCTTCTGGGAGCTCCTCTTCATCTTGTGAATCCTGTTTTGAAATAAAAGGCAATGAATAGACATATATTACAGAGATGATGGATTTTGGAAATAAAAACTTACCGTCAAACGCTGACGATGCGAGGGAGGGCTCCCAGAAGATGATGTGCTGTCTTCCTGGTGGCCACACTCCATGCCTGTGGGTGGTGTTCCAGCTGCTGCCATTGCTGCTGCTGCTGCTGCATCTATTGGGCGGCTGTTGAATAAAGAGAAACAAAGGGCCAATGAATATCTTGATATTCAATAGCCCTAGTTTGAAGGAATGGGGGATTTGATAATTACCGTCTCTCATCTGCTGCTGACCTCCCCTCCTCAGCATGTTCCATTTGCTGCTCCATTTGGGGTGGTGGTGGTGCTGATGGTGCTGCAGTGGTCTCCTGCCTTCTCCTGCTGCGCTTGGTTGCTTTCTTGGGTGGCATGTTGGGTGTGGCTGTGGGTCCCACTGTCTTGCTTTTATATATGTCTTGTGGGCAGAGCTACTGAGCATGCTCAGACCAAAAAAACCGGATCCGGCCACCGGATCCGGCTTTCGCCGGATCAGGCACATTGCGGCGCTCATAGGCTTTCATTGTGTGAAAAAGCCGGACGCGCCGGATCCGGCGTGTCAGGCTTTTTCGCCGGAGACAAAAAACGTTACAGTAGCCGTTTTTTCCAGACGCCGGATCGCGACACATTGCCGGATCCGGCGAAAACCGGATGAAACGCATGGCCATCCGGCGCGATCCGGCGCAAATGCAAGTCAATGGGGGGGAAACCGGATCCGGCATTGCATTTCGCCGGATCCGGTTTCTGTCAAAAGCGCCGGATCGCGCCTGACGGCGAAAACCTGATGTGTGAAAGAGGCCTTAGCGATGTACCAGCGATCCTGACCAGCGATATGATGAGGTCACGATCGCTGGTACATCGCTAAGTGGTCGCTAGTGAGCTGCCACACAGGCAGATCTCACCAGCGACATCGCAGGGGTCAGGGGTCGCTACTTACCTGTCACACTAGGCTATCCTGACGTCCTCCCGCCCGGCCACGCTCGTCGCTTGTCTCTCCACAGGAAGCGCCGCAGGAAGCTGACGACGAGAAACAGTCCTGGACGTTCTCGCGCGATCAGCGATAACCAGCGGGGGAGCGGGTCGTTGGTAAGTATCAGACACAGCGATATCGCTAGCAATATCGCTATAACGTCACAAGTTATAGCGATATTGCTAGCGATATCGCTTAGTGTGACAGGCCCTTTAGTCACCAGTTTTCCTCCACATCTCTGCTATCCCTGTTTGTAACTGAACTCCTGCTGCAAGACATTTTCTAGTGCTTCCAGCTCCACTTGTCTATCTGCCATAACGCACACACTGCTGCACTGGTCCTTGCTGATCTACGCTCTGATGCAACATTGACCCTTGCCTGTGCTGCTCATTCTGAGCTATGGTTGAAATAATCCACCTTTCCAGGTGTGCAAATAATAGATTAGTTTCTACAGGTCATTTTAGGGCTTCTCTACTGTACCAGCCAAGAGTCAATCATTTAGGTTTGGATATTCCTCTCCACTTCAAAAAAGTCAAAAGTAGTTGGAAGAGAGTGGTCACAATTCAGAGCCACTTCTCGCACTCATCACTCTCCCCCTCAACAGATCCCATACAGGTTATATTGATGCAGCAGTCCAGTGACTGACCCACTTTACTTACAGGAGCTGCAGTTAGGCATTTCATGGAAGGTGCCAGGTTACTTTAAAAGCAAAGAGCCTTGTTGCTCTATTACCCACATGGTGTTTTAATAGTAGCTTCATTGGTTCAATATAACCTTACTGCTCAATTAAATGTCTTCATATAAGGGTCTGTGTAGACGATCAGTAAACGCTGCGGTTTGAAGGCTGCGTACTTGTGCAGCGTCCAACCCACAGCGTCCAGATGTTACAGCATAGTGGATTGAAATCCCATGTTCACTATGCGGATCACCCGCGGAGACGGACATGCGGCACTTCTTTCCAGACTGCAGTATGTCAGTTTCTCTTGCAGCGACGTGAACCTCCGCAAGAGAAATTTCACCCATAGAATGGATTGGTCGCGGTGATTCCACGCGGTTCAGTGATCACATGTGGATTCACCTGCATTCAATAGATGGCAGCACTTTAGCCGCAATGAATATTATGTATGTATGTTGTATGTCTGTAGCATGTTGTATGTACTGTATGTATGTAGTATGTATGTACTATGTATGTATGTTGTATGAATGTTGTATGTATGTAGCATGTATGTAGTATGTATGTAGTATGAATGTAGTATACATGTAGTATGTATGTAGTATATATGTATGTTGTATGAATGTAGTATATATGTAGCATGTATGTAGTATGTATGTATGTTGTATAAATGTAGTATATATGTAGCATGTATGTAGTATATGTGTATGTTGTATGAATGTAGTATATATGTAGCATGTATGTAGTGTGTATGTATGTTGTATGAATGTAGTATATATGTAGCATGTATGTAGTATGTAGTATGTATGTATGTTGTATGAATGTAATATATACAGTATGTAGCATGTATGTAGTATGTATGTATGCTGTATGAATGTAGTATATATCTAGTATATATGTAGTATGTATGTATGCTGTATGAATGTAGTATATATGTAGTATGTATGTAGTATGTATGTATGTTGTATGAATGTAGTATATATGTAGCATTTATGTAGTATGTATGTATGCTGTATGAATGTAGTATATATGAAGTATGTATGTAGTATGTATGTTGTATGAATGTAGTATATATGTAGCATTTATGTAGTATGTTTTTTTTTTTTTTTTTTACATTCAACACATTAGCCGAATGATGGGACTACTGCTGTCCCATCATTGACTAATGTGTCAATCACTGTCATTGTAGCAGGCATAGCCCGATGGGACTTGTTGTCCCATCGGACGATGCATGCACACACACAAGACCCCCGGCAGCCGGCACAGACCACCGACAGCCGGCACAGGCCCCGGAGAGGCCCGTACAGACCACCGGCAGCCAGCACAGGCCCCCGGCAGCCGGCACAGACCACAGACAGCTGGCACAGGCCCCGGAGAGGCCCGTACAGACCACCGGCAGCCGGCACAGACCACCGACAGCTGGCACAGGCCCCCGAGAGGCCCGTACAGACCACCGGCAGCCGGCACAGGCAGCCGGCACAGACCACCGACAGCCGGCACAGGCCCCCGACAGGCCTGTACAGACCCCCGAGAGGCCCGTACAGACCACCGGCAGCCAGCACAAGCCCCCGGCAGCCGGCACAGACCACAGACAGCCGGCACAGGCCCCCGAGAGGCCCGTACAGACCACCGGCAGCCGGCACAGACCACCGACAGATGGCACAGGCCCCCGAGAGGCCCGTACAGACCACTGGCAGCCGGCACAGGCAGCCGGCACAGGCCCCCGACAGGCCTGTACAGACCCCCGAGAGGCACGTACAGACCACCGGCAGCCGGCACAGGCCCCCGACAGTCGGCACAGACCCCCGAGAGGCCCGTACAGACCACCGGCAGCTGGCACAGGCCCCCGACAGTCGGCACAGACCCCCGAGAGGCCCGTACAGACCACCGGCAGTCGGCACAGGCCCCCGACAGTCGGCACAGACCCCCGAGAGGCCCGCACAGAGCCCGCCCGCACACACAGACACGCACAGTGTCCGCCCACGCACCGCCCACACTCTTCCCCCCTCCCAAACAGGATGTACAAGGCAATAAAGGGTTTTTTTTAATTCCGATATTTCTGTCCCATTGACTTGAATGGGACTTCCGGGATCGGAATCGGCGATACCCGATACTTTTTTCATATCGGCCGATCCAATCCGATCCGATATTTTTCAATATCGGGTGGTATCGCTCAACACTGCCCACCACAGCAATATGCTCAATCCTATCTTATAGCTAAATCTTAGCCTATGTCCTTTGTATTAATCTTATCCTTACCCTGTATCTAAGGCTAGGTTCACATTTGTGTTTGAGTCCACAGTGTATCATCCGCATGCGAAAAAGCATGATGCAAACGCATATATACAGTATTTTTAATCCACATCATCTTACGCATGACGGCAAAAAAACGCTGCGTGTGCATGCATTTGCATGCGTTTTGGCAGGTGTTTGCGTTATTTATGCGCATGCGTTCGATATTTACAATGTTTTCCAGTTGCTTTTCCTTGACATCAGACACCCAATGGGTGTGTCTCATGGGATTTCTATATATATAGACACAATGCACTGAGGAAATCTTCGTCTTTGGCTGCTGTATCCAGCTGCAAGATGGATCTTGACATGATAATCTGGCTTTACAATTGAAATTGGCTGTTGACTTTGCTTTGCTTGTCAATATGAAAGAAAAAGACAAAGACTGAGAAGACGTCATCGTCACTACTGACAACACCCCATCCTTGAACTCAGAGCCAGCCATGGAGCCTACCACTCTTTGCACACCGAGCTGCGTGCAAACCCTCAGAAGTTTTTTGACTACATAAGGACGTATGAATGGAGTTTTGATGACTTGCTGTAACTAGGGATGAGTGAGTAAACTCGTTAGGATTCGGTGCTCGGAGAGTAATGCGGCACTCACGGTACTCGAATCCTAGCGAGTAAATTTTACTACTCACCTCGCAATATTCGGATCTCCCGCCCGGCATGTGTTAGCCAATCACAGTAAAGCTGCATTCTTCTTTGTTGTGGCATTACTTTGATTGGCTGGCCGCGCAGCGTCATAGTCATAGCCTATGAGTCATAGGCTATGACTATGTGTGTGCGGGGGTCTGTAAGGCTGTGTGTGTGTAGAATGTGTGCGGGGGTCGGTGAGGCTGTGTGTGTCTGTTTGCGGGGCTGTGTGTGTGTGCCGTGTCTGCGGGGCTGTGCCGGGCTCTGTGGGGCTGTGCCGAGCTCTGTGGGCTGTGCTGGCTTCTGCCGGGGCTGTGACGGGCCTGCGCTAGGCCTCTGCGGGGCTCTGCCGGCTGTGCAAGTATCGTCTGATGGGACTACTTGTCCCATCCGGTTATGCCTGCTACTGTGACAGCATTAGCGGATGATGGTAAAGTAGTATTTCCATCATCCGGCTAATGTGGTGAATCTTAAAACAAAAAAAGACATACAACATATAGCATACAGTACACCGTACACACCTAATTCCCCGAAGCCCTCGCTCCCCTGCAAAAAAAAATTAAAATAATAAACTAACAATATACTCACCTTTCTGCCATAATCCAATTAATATGATTGTCCCACGACGATCTCCCATGGAGAGCTGCCACATCAGCTGATGCAACCGCTCTCCAGGGGCTCCAATGACACCCTGACCAGATATAACCCTCCCGCAGCGTATCATTGGAGTTCACTTTACGGCAGCACTGCTGAATGTGAAAATTCTCATGCTGTAGTGCTGCCGTAAGTCACAGGTGAACTCCTGTGACCTCCCGGCGCTGAGGGTTATCTCCGTGTGCGCGATGAGTATGTACTCTATGTTATGTGTTGTATGTTATGCGTATGTACTGTATTTTATATGTTGTATATTCTGTATGTCTTTTCTTTTTTTTTTTTTACATTCACCACATTAGCCGGATGATGGGAATACTACTTTCCCCTTATCCGCTAATGCTGTCACTGTAGCAGGCATAGCCAGATGGGACAAGTGGTCCCATCGGACGATGCCCGCACAGTCAGCAGACCCCAAGCCCGGCACAGCCCTGCACAGCCCCGGCAGAGGCCGGCACAGATCCGCACAGCATCAGCAGAGGCCAGCACATTCCTGCACAGCACTGGCAAAGCCACCACACAACCCCGGAATGACCTTGCACAGCAACGGCAGAGCCCAGCACAAACCCACACAGCACCTTCAGAACCCGGCACAGACCCAGCAGAGGCCGGCACAGCCCCGCACAGCAGCGGCAGAGGCCAGCACAGCCCCGCACAGGCCAGGCAGAGCCGCTCACAGGCCCCACACACATTCTCTGCGCACACAGTCTCCGCCCACACACATTCTCCGCCCACACTCATTCTCCGCCCACACACATTCTCTGCCCATTACTCGCATTTCCCATAGACCTACATTGAACTTGCTACTTGTTGCGAATACATGAGTATTAGGAGCTGTCGGGGTCCTGTCAGCGTCGGCGTCCAGTCTCCGCTGAGCAGGGACTCATCTGCAATGTAGGGGGGCCCGGGGTCAGGTACAGCCGGGAAGCTCAGACAAACAGGACCTGGGGATGCTGAAGTTTAGCAAGCAGTGAAGGACCTACGGTCATGTGACTGCAAGGGGCGGGGCTTAGCATCCTGCTGCCAGAGATCAGCAGGACACAACTACAGGAATGATCAAATTAATCTAAATGAGGGTCATACACAGAGATAGCAGTAAAGTACCAGGGATGAGACAGAACGGATAGTCAGGGCCAAGCAGAGGTCAAAACCAAACAGACATAGAAGGTACCAAACAGAATCTAACAAGCAATATCCAGAGAACAGACGAGTCAAAACCAAAGTATCAGGCAACCAGAACACAGCACAAACACACTCAGGAGTCAACACACTCTGCCAAGGGCGAAAGTATAACTGACGGGGATTGGAGCTTCCTGAGGCTATAAGAAGCCTTCCCAGAACTAAGGAGAGGCCACAATAATAAGCCCCAGGTGTGCAGGTAAGAGTCTGCACTGAGATCATTACAATAACCCCAGAAGTGCAGGTCCACCAGCACTGGTTCCAGACATTAACCCCAAGCTTGCGGGTCCAACCCGCACTGGGATCATGACAGGAACTACTCGTAATCAGTACAGCGAGTCCGAGTATTTCACTAATCGCTCATCTCTAGCTGTAACGTGTCCGAGAATCCATCACCAGGCATGACACACAACTTCGTCAAGCAATTCCTGCTGTCGAATGTCTGTTGGTGACCCTGAGGTACGTAATTGTGACAAACTAACACATGTTTATAGTATTATTGTTAGAAAACCCATGTATTAATTTTTTATTTTTTTTTTACATTTTCTGCTCGGCAGATTCCTGGCTACCGGAGTGACCTTATCATCTCTCCATTTCCTGTTCCGGATTGGAGTGTCCACCCTTTCTGGGATAGTTGGAGACACCCTCAGGGCTTTATGTGATGTTCTGCATCAAGAATTCCTCCCCCAACCCACAATTGAACTCTGGCTGGAAAATGCTGAGAAATTCAAGGACATTTGTGATTTTCCTAACTGTATGGGGGTTGTGGATGGCAAACACATTCGGATTATGAAACCTGCTGGTAGTGGAACCTAGTATTTTAATTACGAACAATTCTTTTGGACTGTTCTCATGGCGATTGCAGATGCTGTCACCGTGGACATTGGCTCATTTGGATGAGGAAATGACTTTCAGACTTTCAAAAACTCTGACATGGGCTAACGTTTGTATCATAATTTCAATTTTCCACAGTCACGACCTCTTCCCAACACTGAAGGACCGCCAATGCCGTTTGTTGTGGTTGGGGATGAGGCCTTTCAAATGTGTGCCAACCTCCTAAAACCTTACGCAAGTAGGGACTTGAATCACACCCAACGGATTTTCAACTACTGACTGACAAAGGCACAAAGAACTGTGGAGTGTGCCTTGGCTTGCTGGTATCTAAATGGTGCATTTTGGGAACAGCCATAAATCTAAAAATTGATACAATTGATGAGGTCGTGAAAGCGTGTGTTATGCACAATTTCATCCTGGCAAAAGAGCAACCCAACTTAGAACCTGAGGAACCTGTTACATTGCATGATTACCAAGATCACCCTCTGAGAACTACAGTGGAAGTTGTCCAGATGAGGGATAAGTTTGCTGCATACATTGTTTCTGATAATAGACGTGTGGCATGGCAAGATGGAATGGTTTAAGCCGCTAAGTAAAATATACTTGTAATGTTAAAATGTACTTGTAATGTTAAAATGTACCTGTAATGTTTGCAGAATTAAATAATAAAATGCCTGTAGTAAAAAACCCTTTACAAGTTCCCTCAAAAATGCAATACACATGTGTCTGTTTGATGCAGCGGAGCTTAAAGAGACAAAGAAAACACAGACATTGCAAAGAAAATAAAAATTTTATTTAACAAAAAAATAATTGGGTTTAGCATCGGGGTCTATCTGAGGGTGAGATGGGGTGGACCTTGGGGGTGTGGAGCGGTGTGGATTGGGTGGTAGTTGGTTACAGGGGAAGGGGCAACAAATTGAAGGATTGGATCATGGATAGAATCATGGGACTGGATAGACAAACTGAGAGGTACAGACACATGGGAAGTTAGTGACACATTTGACAACAGAGACACATTGCTAGGTGAGTGTGAAGGTGGTGGGTCCAATTTTGGCAGGATTTTTTGCCTCCAGGTCTTTGTCCTGGTGGTAATCTGTTTTTTTGTCCTTTGTTTTCTTGGCAGAGTGGGAGTGGTGGCCACTGTAGCAGTCTTCTGGCATGGTGCTGGACTGGGTAGCGTGGTGGATGCTTCTGGCTGCAGGGGTGCTGAACTTGGGAGTGCGGTGGATGCTGCTGGCTGCAGGGGTGCTGAACTTCAGAGCGTGGTGGATGCTGCTGGCTGAAGGGATGATGAAGTTGGCAGTGTGGTTGATCTGTGAACTGAGGCGCTGGTGGTGGAGGAAAGTTCGGTGCTGCGGGAGTTGTAAAGTATATGTTCGGCTGCTGGTAATAACCTCTGGCCTGTGGATTGTAGCTTTGTGATTGCTGCAATGCATGGCTGTAAGCAGTCTCGCAGGCCTGCATGACGTTGAACTGGAATTGAGGCATAAGGTTTTCAGACACTTCCCGCTCTATTGCAGAAAAAAATGCGCTAGTCTCTCAAGGTCGGCTTCCAGGTGGTCAAGGCGTTTGTTGACATCCTGTATAAGTGTGTTCACATGATTGAACCCACTCTTCTGTCTATCACCAAGCACCTTAATCCCATCCTGGAAGACCGAGCTTAAGTGCATAAACTCGGGCATGAGTGACCTCTCCCAGGCCCTCTGCCACTGACGAGAAGACCCAACAAAAGCAGCGGCAGAGGGCTGGGAGAGGGGAAAACCTGATGGACCGGCGGCTGCCTGCTCCTCAGCCTGTGAGGCCTGACAGGTTGCTACATCGCTGGTGGATGATTGGGACTGCGTCTGTGTCAATCTGAAGTATGCATGTGTACGCATGTCCTTGCATACCAATGCGTTCCCATAGACAGTAACACACTCATCCGCATGCGCATGCCTGTGCATATTTGACAGATTTTTGATGCCACAAAAAATGCAACATGTTGCGTTAGCTGCGAAACGACTCATGCATACGCTAAAGAAAGCAAACACATGCAAACGCATGTCCCTGCATACACCATGTTAAATATATGTATGCATGATGCATGCAGATTTATGCGAATAAAATGCTGCGCACACAGACGCAAATGTGAAACCAGCCTAATACATTTATGAGAACACACTGAGTCACCCACATATTTTAGAAATGCTTTACCTGTGCATATAAGATCCGGGGTTTCTGGAAATGGAACATGTGCACAGCAATTTCATTTTGGCATTGCTGTGTACTATGTTCATCTTAAGTAGAGCTTTTGTAGTGATTTTACAGGCGGTTTATGCAAGGAATCTACCTGAAAAAGATGACATGTGCACATACCCTTTAAGTTTTTTTAAATTTATTTGAAAAAGTGACAAAGATCCTGCTGCAGGGCACTACACCCAGCTAATTGACTCTCTCTGCTGAAGATTATGCCCTTGTAAACTGCACAGGCTGGTTGTCAGTGGAGTTTCAGTCTTTCAATTAGAAATTGTCCAGACCTGAATGAGTAAGATGTTTCTTTATTGGTCATGTAGAAAGAATGACAGAATGTTATTATAACAGTGGTAGTCATAGGCAAGGAGCTGCTGTGTTCCCACACCCTGGCACCTTACCAATAAATAGTGTCCCATTTCCCATGGGCTTGTGGTGCAGTACCTGATTCCGGAACCGGGAACAACAGCACACAAATCAGGGGACACTTGCTTCTAAACAAACAGTTCAGCTTTACTTAGCATCTAGAGTTCAATAGCAGTTACAGCACAGTAGGTTTCCACATTCTCTGTTTGTTTCACCTGACCTATTCCTTCGCTTAAAGCTCCCTCATCCCCTGAGATACTCCATCTGACTTCATGGTTTCCATGAGTCCCGTTCCATCTACCTCATGTGTTCCCCTGGCTGGCTTCCACTTGTCGGAAGGGAGTAAGACACGCTTACCAGTGCCTAGTTCAGGCCGTAGGCCCCAGATGTTACAGTAATGTTTGCTGAAGACAGTTGCCGGCATTCTCATACTGCCAAATAGTTCATACTTCTTGTGCCCTCCAGCACTTGGCCTTGAAATCCTGCTAACAATTTATCTATCTCAGATCTAATCTCCAGCTCTAGACTCACTGAACTAACAAGGAAGTGTTCCCCTTTTTATCTAACCTTACCCTTTCCCTTGGTTGTGCTAAACCCAACCATTTTAACTGTTTCTAAACCTGTGAAACTTACTTCCTGTATCTAATTTGTCCATATGTGCACTTTTCCTTCTCCAACTTAATCCCTATATCCTATGCTATACTTTATGCTATTCTAAACTTATCCCTTAACTTTCCTTAAATGTTTTACATAAAATACATTATATATTCACCAAATTACAATACATTTACTAACCATATTAGTAGCTATAAGATTCAATGGAGTGTCACGTTTTACTTTACTCATACAGTACAATGCAATACAATATAATAAAACCATATTTTAACATGTATTCAAGTACAGTTACTGCAGACAAAAACCCAAAGGTATGAACTGAGATATAAAGTGGTGTGTAAGCACCCGTTCACACTGGCCACTGAAGAGAAAAAAACAAAGACAGAAATATAATGATTGAATACCCTGCAGTAGATAAACAGCAATAGTACATGAAAATAATATAGGGTACATAGTTAACATGTTTTTTCTATTCAATGGCCAGTGTGAACTAGTGCTTACACGCTGCATGCACACCAGTTTATATCCCAGTTCATACCTTTGTTTTTTCTTCACGGTTTGCATCATGTGCATATAAAGCTGAGGCCTGCCTTTCCTTGTGCTGGGCATTTTATTGATGTGGTCTCCCATGGTTGTATGTCCACTTTTTGGGCCCAGTCCATCTCAGCCCTTATCTACATGCATGTCACGACAAACGGTAAGGTTTTCAACATTAGCGTTAGGACTGTCCCAATTATGGTCACCGTGAAGTGGTAGGATGGCTTTTGCATTTTTTTATCAAAAAACATGTTAACCAAGTACCTTATACTATTTTCATTAACTATTGCTAATTATTTATTTACTGCAGGGTATTCAATCATCATGTTTCTGTCTTTGTTTATTTCTGTTCAGTGGTCAGTGTGAACTTGCCCTTACAGCCTGCATGCACACCAGTTTATATCCCAGTTCATACCTTTGGGATTTTTTCAGTTTGTTTGCATCATGTGCATATAAAGGTGTGGACTAACTATCCATGAGCTGGACATTATATTCATGTGATCTCCCGTGGTTGTGTGTCCACTAGCTGGACCCAGTCCATCTCAGCCCTTATCCACATGTAAGTCACTTGACAAACTGTAAGGTTTTAAATATTAGAGTTAGGACTGTCCCAATTAGGGTCACCAAGAAGTGGTGGGGTGGCTTTTGTATTTTTCTGATCAAAAACATGTGAACTAAGTACCCTATACTATTTTCATGAACTATTGCTGTTTATTTATTTACTGCTGGGTATTCAATCATTATGTTTCTGTCTTCAGTTTGTAGGCATTGTACTCACTCAGGTGCCACAGGAGGAAGACAGGATGCACCTTCCTTTCAAAGAACATATGGGTTTATTTGCTTGATGAACCCGGATTGACCAACACAAAGGTAAACAGGCTTTAGAGCAGGCAAAACAAAGCATCAGTGTTCATAGCACAGTCCATTAGCTGCTCCAAGAGCTATATGGGAGTTCCTCCTCTCCCAAGGCACCAGCCACTGCTAACTCACATGGCCAGGTCTTTTCCATCCATGTGACGGTCACATGACCCTGACCTCACACAGGTCCTGGCAGAATTCTGCTCACTCAGGCCTGTGGGCACACAGGCTGAGGTAATGATCAGCACTCAGGCTCAGTCTGGAGCCACATACACAGGAGGCCTTCTCCCTCCCAAGTCACAGACCACTCTGTAGTGTCCAGCCTGGACACATGGAAATCTGTCCACTCTTACAGACTCCCAAACACTCACTGCCATGTGGCAAATACACCTCCATTATGTAGGTTGTAACCACACCCACAGGTGAGGTATATGGGTAACCAGACCCTCCCATCTCTCATAGCTACCCACAATCCAGACCCAGGTGCACTAAACGACATCTTAGTGCTTACGTGCACTAAAGACAAATAGTCCGGGATACATCACAGGGAGCAGCCATTCCTGTGACACATATCTCCCACTGATTACGCGGCCATTAGCCTCCTTACAAGTTCCTGCAGAGGATGTCTTTAGGGGGAGATGCGTATGAGAGCTCCTGTCCCTCAACCCCAGGTCAGGTACCCTGAAGAAAATAGTGGGTATCTTAGCAGGTATAGGACACTTTGTGCTGAATGTCATTCATGGGTTACCTATCAATGATGTCACAACGGAGCCAGATGGGTTATTTCTGCACTCTCCATTACATGCAGTGGTAAATATATTTTCTTCAGTTCTGTACACATGTTTGTTTCACTCAGAGCTGCTCGCTCTTCAAACACTTCCCTCCCCATGCTGCTGTATAGGAGGGACTGCAGACGGTGAGTGTTTACCAGAACATTAACCTCCTGTGCAGGAAACAGAAGAGGGATTTCCTCAGTCTTTTATCTTTCCTGGAAAACCTTTTTTAAGAAATAGTAAGCAGTCAAAAGACAAGTGCAGTGTGTCTGTGATTCCCCTGTGCCCCAAACCTCCTTTCTGCTACTGATCGCCTACACAATCAGCTGCCAGTTTGCACCAATACATTTTTTTTACAATCTGGAAGCTGAAATAGAAAAGCCTAATTTCCTATCAATAGATCTATGCAAAATCATTCTTAAGTCAGAGCGGCAAAAATAAAATTATGCTGATATCTATTATACAGTCATGGCCAAAAGTTTTGAGAATGACACAAATATTAATTTTTACAAAGTCTACTGCTTCATTTTTTCTAATGGCAATTTGCATATACTCCAGAAT
Organism: Dendrobates tinctorius; assembly: GCF_039654945.1. NCBI lineage: Eukaryota > Metazoa > Chordata > Amphibia > Anura > Dendrobatidae > Dendrobates > Dendrobates tinctorius. Next base: position 10,240,605 of record NW_027361712.1, on the reverse strand, counting down.
GTTATAAAGAGTGATCAGCTTAACAGCAATTACTTGCAAAGTCAATATTTGCCTAGAAAATGAACTTTATCCCCCAAAACACATTTCAACATCATTGCAGCCCTGCCTTAAAAGGACAGCTAACATCGTTTCAGTGATTGCCCCATTAACACAGGTGTGGGTGTTGATGAGGACAGGGCTGGAGATCAATCTGTCATGATTAAGTAAGAATGACACCACTGGACACTTTAAAAGGAGGCTGGTGCTTGGCATCATTGTTTCTCTTCTGTTAACCATGGTTATATCTAAAGAAACACGTGCAGTCATCATTGCACTGCACAAAAATGGCCTAACAGGGAAGAGTATCGCAGCTAGAAAGATTGCACCTCAGTCAACAATCTATCGCATCATCAAGAACTTCAAGGAGAGAGGTTCCCTTGTTGCCAAAAAGGCTCCAGGGCGCCCAAAAAGACCAGCAAGCGCCAGGACCATCTCTTAAAAGTGTTTCAGCTGCGGGATCAGCCACCTGCAGTGCAGAGCTTGCTCAGGAATGGCAGCAGGCAGGTGTGAGTGCATCTACACGCACTGTGAGGCGGAGACTCTTGGAGCAAGGCCTGGTCTCAAGGAGGGCAGCAAAGAAGCCACTTCTCTCCAGGAAAAACATCATGGACAGACTGATATTCTGCAAGAAGAGGTACAGGGAGTGGACTGCTGAGGACTGGGGTAAAGTCATTTTCTCTGATGAATCCCCTTTTCGATTGTTTGGGACATCTGGAAAACGGCTTATTCAGAGAAGACCAGGTGAGCGCTACCACCAGTCTTGTCTCATGCCAACTGTCAAGCATCCTGAAACCATTCATATGTGGGGTTGCTTCTCAGCCAAGGGAATGGGCTCTCTCTCAGTCTTGCCTAAAAACACAGCCATGAATAAAGAATGGTACCAGAATGTCCTCCAAGAGCAACTTCTCCCAACCGTCCAAGAGCAGTTTGGCGATCAACAATGCCTTTTTCAACATGATGGAGCACCTTGCCATAAAGCAAAGGTGATAACTAAATGGCTCAGGGAACAAAACATAGAGATTTTGGGACCATGGCCTGGAAACTCCCCAGATCTTAATCCCATTGAGAACTTGTGGTCAATCATCAAGAGACGGGTGGACAAACAAAAACCTTCAAATTCAGACTAAATAAAAGCATTGATTTAGCAAGAATGGACTGCTATCAGTCAGGATTTGATCCAGAAGTTGATTGAGAGCATGCCAGGGAGAATTGCTGAGGTCCTGAAGAAGAAGGGTCAACACTGCAAATATTGACTTGCTGCATTAACTCATTCTAACTGTCAATATAACCTTTTGCTACTCATAGTATGATTGCAATTATATTTCTGTATGTGATAAAAACATCTGACAAACACACATAAAAACCAGAGGCCAGCAGATCATGTGAAAATATAATATTTGTGTCATTCTCAAAACTTTTGGCCATGACTGTATACTCCTCTGGTAGATTATTAGTGTTGAGCAAAAGATTTTCAGGACTATGGTCCAATGGCCACATCAGTAGTTCTTGCCTGCTGAACCATAGCCATGGGAATCTCTCTTTTTTTTTCACTCTGCTCCCATCCACCCCCTCCATAGGCTCAGGGGGCTGGCATTAGGGGCAGGCAGACCAGGCAGGTGCCTAGGGCCCCCGCTCCTCCAGGGGCCTCCAGCCAGCGGCACATCACACAGCCGCTATGGGGCCCCTGTGAGGCAGGGGGGCCCGCCTGCCCTCAGCGCCGACTCCCACAGCCGCCGCATTGAAGTAGGCAATGATGGAGGAGACTCAGGAGAGAACGTCAGCTGACGCTCCCTCTCCCATCATTCCCCGCTCTGCCTCTGACATAGCGGGGGCGCGATGATGTCATCGCGCTCTCACTGTGTGCCAGACAGAGCAGGAGGAGACAGGAGCAGCCAGCAGTGAGGGCACGAGGAGAAGGTGAGTTTTTTTTTTTAAATCAGTGTGAGTACTGGACTGTGGGGCCACTCTGGGGGGACTATATACCATGCTCGGCTGTATCATACCATACTGGGGGGCTATATACCATGCTGGGCTGTATTATACCGTGCTGGGCTGTATTATACCATTCTGGGCGGGCTATATACCATGCTGGGCTGTATTATACCATGCTGGGCTGTATTATACCATGCTGGGCGGGCTATATACCATGCTGGGCTGTATTATACGGTGCTGGGCTGTATGATACCATGCTATAACCTAAATTAATTCAAGTCTCCAGGACCAGATGAATTACACCCCAGAGTACTGAAGGAGATAGCAGAAGAAATTTTTGAACCCCTCTCCATAACCTTTGAAAATTCTTGGAGAACAGGAGAAGTGCCAGAAGACTGGAGAAGATCAAATGTTGTTCCTATCTTCAAAAAGGGGAAGAAGGTGGACCCAGGCAACTATAGGCCGGTGAGTCTGACTTCTATACCAGGAAAGATCTTTGAACAAATTATTAAACAACATGTATGTCAATACCTGGATAAGAATGAAGTGATTAAACAGAGTCAGCATGGGTTTGTAACTAATAAGTCATGTCAGACTAACTTAATTTCCTTCTATGACGGAATCACTGATTGGGTGGATCAAGGAAATGCTGTAGATATAGTATATCTTGACTTCAGCAAAGCATTTGACAAAGTCTCTCATAAAATCCTTATTGAAAAAATGACTAAGTATGGAATGGACAAGGCAACTGTTAGGTGGATTCATAACTGGCTTAGTGATCGGACCCAAAGAGTGGTCGTAAATGGCTGCACATCCAGTTGGAAGAATGTCTCAAGTGGGGTACCACAGGGATCTGTCCTGGGCCCTGTATTGTTCAACATCTTTATCAACGATTTAGATGAAGGAATTGAGGGTAAACTGATTAAATTTGCTGATGACACAAAGCTAGGAGGGATAGCTAATACTAGAGAAGAGAGAGAGAGGATTCAAAAAGATTTAAATAAACTGGAGAAGTGGGCAGCAACTAACAGAATGGTTTTTAACAGGGAGAAATGCAAAGTACTACATCTGGGCAATAAAAATGAAAAAAGCATATACAGAATGGGAGGAATAGGGCTAAGCAACAGCACATGTGAAAAAGACTTGGGTATACTAATAGATCACAGACTGAATATGAGTCAACAGTGTGATGCAGCAGCAAAAAAGGCAAATGCAATTCTAGGATGTATTAACAGAAGCATACAGTCTAGATCACGTGAAGTCATTATTTCCCTCTACTCCTCTTTGGTCAGACCTCATCTGGAATATTGTGTCCCGTTTTGGGCACCACATTTTAAAAAAGACATCAACAAACTGGAGCAAGTTCAGAAAAGAGCGACCAGAATGGTGACCGGTCTGCAAACCCTGTCTTATGAGGAAAGGTTGCAGGATTTGGGAATGTTTAGTTTGCAAAAGAGAAGACTGAGAGGAGACTTAATAGCTGTCTACAAATATCTAAAGGGCTGTCACATTGTAGAAGGATCAACTTTATTCTCATTTGCACAAGGAAAGACTAGAAGCAATGGGATGAAACTGAATGGGAGGAGACACAGATTAGATATTAGAAAAAACTTTTTGACAGTTAGAGTGATCAATGAGTGGAACAGGCTGCCACGAGAAGTGGTGAGTTCTCCTTCAATGGAAGTCTTCAAACAGAGGCTGGACAGACATCTGACTGGGATGATTTAGCGAATCCTGCTTTGAACAGGGGGTTGGACCAGATGGCCCAGGAGGTCCCTTCCAACTCTACGATTCTATGATTCTATGAAAGATCTTTGAACAAATTATTAAACAACATGTATGTCAGTACCTGGATAAGAATGAAGTGATTAAACAGAGTCAGCACGGGTTTGTAACTAATAAGCCATGTCAGACTAACTTATTTTCCTTCTATGACAGAATCACTGATTGGGTGGATCAGGGAAATGCTGTAGATATAGTATATCTTGACTTCAGCAAAGCATTTGCCAAAGTATCTCACACAATCCTTATTGAAAAAATGACTAGGTATGGAATGGACAAGGCAACTGTTAGGTGGATTCATAATTGGCTTAGTGATCAGACCAAAAGAGTGGTTGTAAATGGCTGCACATCCAGTTGGAAGAATGTCTCAAGTGGGGTACCACAGGGATCTGTCCTGGGCCCTGTATTGTTCAACATCTTTATCAATGATTTAGATGAAGGAATTGAGGGTAAACTGATTAAATTTGCTGATGACACAAAGCTAGGAGGGACAGCTAATACTAGAGAAGAGAGAGAGAGGATTCAAAAAGATATAAATAAACTGGAGCAGTGGGCAGCAACTAACAGAATGGTTTTTAACAGGGAAAAATGCAAAGTACTACATCTGGGCAATTAAAGTGAAAAAAGCATATACAGAATGGGAGGAATAGGGCTAAGCAACTGCACATGTGAAAAAGACTTGGGTATACTAATAGATCACAGACTGAATATGAGTCAACAGTGTGATGCAGCAGCAAAAAAGGCAAATGCAATTCTAGGATGTATTAACAGAACCATACAGTGTAGATCACGTGAAGTCATTATTGCCCTCTACTCCTCTTTGGTCAGACCTCATCTGGAATACTGTGCCCAGTTTTGGGCGCCTCATTTTAAAAAAGACATCAACAAACTGGAGGAAGTTCAGAAAGAGCGACCAGAATGGTGACCGGTCTGCAAACCCTGTCTTATGACGAAAGGCTGCATGATTTGGGAATGTTTAGCTTGCAAAAGAGAAGACTGAGAGGAGACTTAATAGCTGTCTACAAATATCTCAAGGGCTGTCACATTGTAGAAGGATCATCTTTATTCTCATTTGCACAAGGAAAGACTAGAAGCAATGGGATGAAACTGAATGGGAAGAGACACAGATTAGATATTAGAAAAAACTTTTTGACAGAGTGATCAATGAGTGGAACAGGCTGCCACGAGAAGTTGTGAGTACTCCTTCAATGGAAGTCTTCAAACAGAGGCTGGACAGACATCTGTCTGGGATGATTTAGTGAATCTTTCTTTGTGCAGGGGGTTGGACTAGATGGCCCAGGAGGTCCCTTCCAACTCTACGATTCTATGATATACCATGCTGGGCTGTATAATACCATGCTGGGCTGTATTATACAATTCTGGGGGGCTATATACCATGCTGGGCTGTATTATACTATGCTGGGCTGTATTATACCATGCTGAGGGGGCTATATACCATGCTGGGCTGTATTATACTGTGCTGGGCTGTATTATACTATGCTGGGCGGGCAATATACCATGCTGGGCTGTATTATACCATTCTGGGGGGGCTATATACCATGCTGGGCTGTATTATACCATGCTGGGCTGTATTATACCATGCTGGGGGCTACATACCATGCTGGGGGCTACATACCATGCTGCGCTGTATTATACCATGCTGGGCTGCATTATACCATTCCTGGGGGGCTATATGCCATGCTGGGCTGTATTATACCATGCTGGGCTGTATTACACCATTCTGGGGGGCTATATACAATGCTGGGCTGTATTGTACCATGCTGGGCAGTATTATACCATGCTGGGGGGGCTACATACCATGCTGGGCTGTATTATACCATGCTGAGCTGTATTATACCATTCCAGGGGGGCTATATACCATGCTGGGCTCTATTATACCATGCTGGGCTGTATTATACCATTCTTGGGGGGGCTATATACCATACTGGGCTGTATCAAACCATGGTGGGCTATATACCATGCTGGGTTGTATTATACTATGCTGGGCTGTATTATACAGCCCAGCATGGTATACAGCCCAGCATGGTATACAGCCTGCATACCATGGTGGGCTGTATTATACCATGGTGGGCTGTTTTATACCATGGTGGGCTGTTTTATACCATGGTGGGCTATATACCATGCTGTGCTGTATACCATGGTGGGCTGGGCTGTATACCATGGTGGGCTGGGTTGTATACCATGGTGGGCTTAGCTGTATATCATGGTGGGCTGGGCTATATACCATGTGGTGCTAGGCTATATACCATGTGGTGCTGGGCTATATACCATGTGGTGCTGGGCTATATACTATGCGGCTGTGTTATATACCATGGGGGTACATTTTACATTATATTCTATAGGGGGAGGCTGTGTTATATAATATGGGGGGCTACATTATATTCTATGGGGAGGTGGGCTGTATTATATTCTATTTGGGGCTACATTATATTCTATGGGGGGGCTGTATTATATTTATTATATTCGATGGGGGCTGCATTATACTATATGAGGAGGGCTGCATTGTATTCTATGGAGGGGCTACATTATACTATATAAGGGGCTGCATTATATCCTATGAGGGTGTTGCCATATATTCTATGGAGGGGCTGCATTATTCTATATGGGGGGTGGGGCTGCATTATATTCTATGGGGGGGTTACATTATGTTCTGTGGAGTGGCTGCATTATACTCTGGGGTAGATGCATTATTCTCTAAAGGGTGGCTGCATTATACTATAAGAGGGGGGCTGCATTATATTCTATGGGGGTTACATTATATTGTATGGCGGGGCTGCATTATACTATATGGGGGTGGGGCTGCATTATATTCTATAGGGGTTACAATATATTCTGTGAAGTGGCTGCATTATACTCTGGGGTAGCTGCATTATTCTCTAAGGGGTGGCTGCATTATACTATAAGAGAGGGGCTGCATTATATTCTATGGGGGTTAAATTATATTGTATGGCGGGGCTGCATTATACTCTGTGGGGTGGCTGCATTATGCTCTATGGGGTGGCTGCATTATACTATATATGGGCTGCATTATACTGTATTGAGGACTATGGGGAATACATTATATGAAGGACTATGGGGTGCATTATGCTATGGGAAGTGAATTGTACTACATGGGTGACTATGGAGGTGCATTATACCACATAGAAAACTATGAGGAGTGTATTATACTATATGGAGGACTGAGCAGTGTATTTTAATATATGGAGGGCTATGAGGAGTGTATTATACTATATGGAGGACTGAGGAGTGTATTATACTTTATGGAGGACTATGGGGCAGATTATATTATATGGAAGACTATGGGGTATAAACTGTAGATGTGCTGCTGATAACATGATACTGTATGGTGATCTGTTAGGGTGTGTGCACATGTTGCGGATTAGTCTGCGGCATTTTCTGCAGAGAATCCATATCTCTTGGCAGAAACCGCAGGGTAAAACACATGCATTTTTCCTGCGGATTCCTAGCATGTGTACAGCGGATTTGATGCAGGTTCTAGTGCGGTTTGGCAGTGCTGATGAGATAGAGATTGATTTGTATGTCCCGAAACGTACACTGCAGCTGCGGTTCCGCAAAAAAGAAGTAACATGCTGCGGAAAATAAACCGTAGCAAATCTGCACGGAATTTTCCGCAGCATGGGCACGGCGGATTTGGTTTTCCATAGGTTTACATGGTACTGTAAACCACATGGAAACTGCTGCGGATCCGCAGGACCAAATCCACTGCGGATCCGCAGCAAAAACCGCAACGTGTGCACACACCCTTAGTGATCCATTAGTGATCTTCTGTCCCCATCGTTCTTTCTCAGACGGTGGAAAGAGGCCAGGAAACAAGTGTTGAACGACTTCTTCAATTTTGTCAATCACACTCATTTAGCAGCCTGAACTCAGCGCATGTAACTACAACAGAAATGCTTCTGTGTGATGTGCAATATGTTAGCATTTGGGGCCCCATTTTAAACTTTGCCTAGGGCCCCACTTTGCCTAAAACCGGCCCTGCATAGGCTTATATACAACCAAGTAGCGGGCATTGTATACAGGAACATCTGCACAGCATATGGGCTAAGTTCCCCTAAGTCCAGGTGGGAGACCCCAGAAAAAGTGGTGGAGAATGAAAGGACTAAAATCCTGTGGGACTTCAAGATCCAGACTGATAAGCAGGTGGTGGCTAACCAACCAGACATTGTGATAGTAGACAATGATCAGAAGACAACAATGATAATAAATGTGGCAGTGTCAAGCGACAGAAACATCAGAAAGAAGGAATATGAGAAGCTGGAGAAATACCAGGGCCTCAAAGGAGAACTGGAGAAGATGAGGAAGGCGAAGGCAACAGTGATTCCAGTGATGGAGCAGTGACCCCTAAGTTGGAAGAATGGCTACAACAGATCACAGGAGCAACATCTGAGCTCTCTGTCCAGAAAAGGGCAATAGTGGGAACAACTAGGATCCTGCGCAGAACCATCAAACTCCCAGGCCTCTGGAGGAGGACCCGAGAAGACACCAACTATAATGGCCTTACTGTTTCAGATAAGGATATGATTCAGGGTCTTGCTACACTACAGAGCCCAGATGTGACTGTAACCTCTGCACCCATTAAAGTTGCGCCCCTGCCTGTAACCTAGTAGTTCATATTGTACTCAGTAAGCATAGGAATAACCGTATTAGTAGCAGGAGTTGTATGTACACTTGGGACCTGGCGCTTAAACGGAATCTGTCAGCAGGTTTTTGCTATGTAATCTGAGGACAGCATGATGTTGGGGATAAAACACATAATTCAGTGATGTGTCACTTATTAGGCTGGGTGCTGTATACTTATAATGAAGGCTTTATCACTATGAGATTATTATTGCCCTGTCCACAGTGCACGCAAACTCTGCCCCTGCCTGTCAATAAACAATCTGCATAGAGAGCTTAATGGGCACGGGGGTTATCTGTCTGAGCTCTGCTTCATGCTGCCTCTAAGATCTCTGATTGAGACACAACCGCTGCACCCAGTAAATAAAGTGATACATTGTTGGAATCAGGGTCTTTTTTCCAACATTATGCTGCTCTCAGATGAAGTAGAAAAAACAGGCTTCCCTTTAAAAGGTGCAGGAAATGTCTTTTTGAACCATATGAGAACATCAATATTAAAATACCGCAGTATGCAAGACTCAGTCTAGAAGGCAGAAGGAGAAAGAAATGAAGTGTTTCATGAATGGAGAAAGAATCATTTTTTCTCTTATAAATCATGTTTCAAATTTTTCTTACATTTGCTTGTATTATGGATTTATGCAAAATTTCATGAAATGACAGTGACCATTTAATGAGAAACTGCATTGCTAAGGCTACTTTCACATTAGCGGATTTTAGCGCAGCACTTCGTGCGCAATAGAAACGCATGCAAAAACGCATCATGCGTTTTGCATGCGTTTGCATTTTAACCAGTTTCTAGCCATGTTAACTCTTAAAACACATGTTTTTTTTAATGCAGGCGGGCACATGTTCATGCGCACACCTGCGTTCCCATAAACTGTAATGTGTTATTTTGTCGCATTCCGTGCGCAAGTGTGCTCATGCGTTTTTTTTTACGCTGTTGGACGGACCCAAAAATGCAACACCTTAAAAAACGCATGCGCACAAAAACGCATACGAACGCGTGCAAACGCGCCCCCATGTTAAACATAGGTGCACATGACGCAAGCGCATGGAAGCACACGATGCGCTGCGCAAAAAAACGCTAATGTGAAACCAGCCTAAGTTGGATCACCCTCCATTATTATCTATCACACTGTCACAGCTAGGAGGAATATTCTATGTTTAACTTTACACTTCACTAATGATTAGGTTTTCAATCAAGGATATTTCTATTTTCCAAGACAAATCCAGTGTGAAAATCTCCTAACAAAGAAATGTAACTAATTACTCCTTTTTTTTTACTACAGTTGCATAGTAATTATTTGGCAATAAAGCACATGTATTTTGGGGGTATCTATTTACAGTATTAGTAATTGAAATTAACATAATGAAGCAAAATCTGCCTGGATCTTTCCAATTTAATGATCCTAAAAAAATAAAAACCACTAGGTGTCAGTAAAGGAATATAACAGCCCACAAATTGGGGATTAACGTGTCTAGCAGTTGCATAATCTGCTTTACTTGTGCTCATGGTGATATGTTAGTTCTGAATAACAAAAAGGTGTTTTCCACTGTTGTTCTCATAAAAAGAGAATGAAAGCTCTTTAAAATGCAATATTTATATTTATTGATTCTGTTGCTTTATTTTGGAAGAGAAAATGAAGCCACTTTGAGATCTAAAGTTTACTTATTCAATGCTTTTCTAAGACGGTCAACTAAAGGGAATGTATAGCTTGCAAAAAAGAAGGCTAAGAGACTTAGGTTTTGTTTTAAAAGATTTTTTAATGTTTTGAGAATCTAATAAATGTAACTTTTACGTTACCTAGATGGTCGTGCTGGCCTTCACTCCTCCCCCCTGCTTCACCATTTCCATTTGGCCGTAATCACCGGCAGGATCAACACCCTCCAGAAAGATACTGTCATGATCCAGCGGGATCTGACAGTTTAATTGGACAAAGGTGAACTTTTTTTCATTTGGCTTGGTGCCAAAGTGTGTTGTGATTGCCCCCGGTGGCCATTAGAATTATTACACGTGGTGTTTCATTCTAAGTTGCCCAGTGGTGGTGAGTGGTATCGCACCTTAGTTTTAGGTTTAATGTGCATGCAATTATAAATCAGGTGTTAGGCTCTATAAAAGGGAGCCAGGTGGGTTCAATCACTGTTGGTGATAATGATTGTGTGTTAGTCATTCACAAGGAAGCCTGGGTGAATGAAGGAGCTGAACATGAGTCCTGCGCAGCCCAGCCAGAGGGGACGAGTGGCAGCTAGGTGGTCTGCAAGAAGGGCTGGCATGGCGTGGTGGAGTCACAGTTTATGGTGTCAGTAGGAGGTGTTTGCATGGCTTGGTGGAGTGGCGACGATGGTGAGAGTTGCACTCACCATGCTGGACCTGGTTGCTGAGAGCTGGACTCAAGCATGCTTGACTTTTTGGGCAGAAGCTGAACTCATCATTGGGACTCTGTTACTGGACTACTGCAATTGGTGGTGGACTCTGCTCCAAGGCTGCACTATGGTGATGGATCCCGGTGGAGGAGAAGATGCACACAGGCGGTGGGCTCTATTGCTAGGAGCGTACGCAACAGAGCAAAGTTAAGTGGTGTTTCCCCTGTTTTGTCATCTTTCCTCATGTGTGTTTTAGTGCAGTGGTGGGATTAGTTTCCGCACCGACCCATTCCCTAGTGAGGGTTTAGGTCAGGACGAGCTAGGGTTTTTAGGTTCCTGTTGCGCGCCCAGTGCAGAAGCGGCATAGGGAACATTAGGAGTGCAGGGACACTGGCTCAGGGGAGCTCAGGAGGTCTCCATTTCCCTATTCCCTATCGCAGGGCCCACCATTGTTAATGTTTCCCAGGTTTCCTTATTATTTAAATTCGCCTTACTGGAGGCGGGGTTTCCAGATTTACGTGTAATACCTAAATTCGCCTGTTGGAGGCGGCGTATCCAGCTGCACGTGTTATTATTTAAATTCGCCCCAATGGAGGCGGTGTATCCAGGGTCACGTGTGTCATATGGGTTCGCCTTGCGGTACTCGCTGCGTCCAGACACGTGACCGTGACCGATACCAACTGGGACCTCACATCATATGGCATGGTAAGCGGAATTCACCTTCCATTTTCTAAGAAAAGACTTAATAGCGGTCTACAAATGTCTGAAGGGTTGTCAGGTGTAGAGGGATGATCATTATTCTCATTTGCACATGGAAGCACGAGAAGCAATGGGATGAAGCTGAAAGGGAGAAGATACAGTTTAGGCTGGTTTCACACTTGTGTTTTTCTGCGCTGCGTTTTTGCGCAAACATGCGCATGCGTTTTTTTTCCATTATATTTTACATGGGTGCACATTGTCATGCGTTTGTACGCGTTTGTATGCGCATGTGTTTTTTTGTAGTGTGCACCCAGGTGCACAAAATGCAACCTGTTGCATTTTTTGTGCATCCGACCTGTCTCAAAAAAACGCATGTGCACACAATGCGTACAGAATTCACCCCAAAACACATTAAAGTCTATGGGAGTGCTGATGTGCGCATGTCAGCGTTTAAAAAACCATGCGCAAAAAACAAGAAAACGCATTAAAAATGCATGATGCATTTTTTTATGCGCGCTTGCACTGCGCGCGCAGCACAACAAAACGCAAGTGTGAAAGTAGACTTAGATTATAGAAAACATTTTGACAGTGAGGGTGATCAATGAGTGAAACAGGCTGCCACGAGAGGGTGCGAGTTCTCCTTCAATGGAAGTCTTCAAACAGAGGCTGGACCGACATCTGTCTGGGATGATTTAGTGAATTCTGCATGGGGGTTGGAAATGATGACCCTTGAGGTCCCATCCAAGTTTAACATTCTATGATACACAGAAACACTGTAGGAGAGAAAAGCGCCAATAAGGTCTTATCCGGTGATCATTTTTAGCAATAATTTTAGCTTGCACTCACCTAATATTCCACAATGCAAAGGCATATAGGACTCATCAGAGCCAACATTTGCTGCGGATGCACAGGTCAAACCATTGACCGATTCACAGTAACAGATAGAAGCAAATGTGGATATTACCCACGCTGCTGTAACAATAACGATCCAAGCTTGTAGATAGAGAAAGATGGTATTCTAGTCACTATTCTCTCAATGCGTCACATATTTATGCACAATACAGCACAGAAAAAATGCAATAGATGAGACAAGTGACGTGAAGCAGAATTATGATTATGGGAGAGGGAGAAACATAAATATTGGACCAGTTCATAGATAAGGAGTCCGGATGTTTTATTGTCCTCTGATTGGGGTCTCCTAATGTGTTGTGATGCCCCCACATGGTCTTAGGAGCAACTAATTTGCAGCAAGAGGAAGAAGAGGGTCTAGTGTCCTACTGACGTAACTGCGATGCTTACTCTCTTATTGAGGGCTCAAGAGGAGTTGGAGTTCGGTGGAGGTAGGATCCCTGGAAATTGTTTCAAATAGTATATGGGTATGTAGGTAACTTCTCATCTATAAATCTTCCTTCAATATCTCCCAGTGTCTTTTTACAATACTTTTCAATATTTGAGCATTAGAATTATATTTAGTAGTAATGGGCATATCTACGACTTCTTCACAGTTTTTATGACTTCCTTTGCTTCTGAAGAGGTTTGTTCTAGCGTTATCTTCCACTATAGTTCTAGCTCAGGTGATTGCCGAAACCTTTACTTAAAAATTTGTTAGTAAGTGTCTCTGCCTCATTATTGAAGTCTTACTAACCATTACTAACAAATTTTTAAGTAAAGGTTACGACAGTCACCTCCTTATAAGCGCTAGAAATACAGCTCAATTTTACAATCAAAGGGTCTGTGAACAAACAGCTAAAGCAACGTACTGACTGAAAGAAATGGCCGGAGTGAGCCTCCCAACCCCCTGGAGGAGGCGTGGGCGGAGGCCATCATGACGGGGGGTTGGAAGTTAGTGAGGGAAGGGGAAGGGTTAAAGGGGAGGGGGAGCTAAGGGGTATTTATGACAGGGTCTGGGGGGTGCCCGCCTTCTGTTCCTGTTTTCCCAGCTCCAGAACAGTCCCGCAACTCACCGGGATGTCGGGAGTGGATCAGGCCCTGGACAGTCTGCGGGCGGCAGCGGCAGGGCAGCCTCCTGGCTGGCTGGAGGCGCCAGTGGCTGGCCTGCTTCAACGAGCGCCGGGGCAGGCCGAGGTGAGGGAACGGAGGTCCAGGCGGGCGCGGCCTCCAGAGCGGCTATCCCCCGTTGCCGTCGGAGCCCCTCTCCCGAATCCTCACACGCGGCAAGGCCCTGCGGCGGCGTCCGGACCTTCGCCCCGGGGCAGGAAGGGGGCGGGGCCGGCGCGCGCCCGACATCCGGCAGCACCAGGTCCTTCGGGGGGCCGCGGCGGTGGTGGACGTGCCGCGCGGCCTGCCTCAGCGAGCGCTTCGGCCGCCGGCAGAGTGGCGGCCTGCCAGGCAGCAGGGCCGGGTCGCGTCGCGTCCCCCAGCGGTGAGGGGGAACTAGTTGGAGCGGAGGGGCGCTGTTGCGGTGCCCCTGCAGTGGCGCTTGCTTCTGACCCCCCGAGGATGTGCCACAGCCCTATGGCTGCAGTGGCACCGGAGGGCAGCCCGGCAGAGTCGGGGCCGGCTGCCAGAAGATTGGAGCGGAGGACACTGTCTGGCTCCCAGTTGCCGTGGGGGGCCCTGAGCGACCGGGTGCCTCACGATGGCTTGGCTGAAATGACTCTCGGCGGGGGGGGCAGGTACCTTCATATGTGGGGGTGCCGCGGCCCAGTTCCGTCGGGGGGTTCAGGCCTCTTACCCCGGCTCAGGCTGCAGGGGTGTTCGGGCTGCAACAACAAGGCGGTGAGTTTGCCGCCGGGAGGCGTGAGGTCCATGAGGCGTCAGGGGATCCAGGATTTCCGGCTGGAGGGCACACAGCCCCCTCGCAGCCCGGTGAGTATGCGTCTATGTCCCCTGTTTGTCACCCACTTTTGTCTTCGTCAGTGGTGGTAGGGGGCCCCTTAGCAGAGTCCAGGGGCGGTGGGGTTGAGGCTGGGTTGAGCAGTTCAGGGCCGGCAGGGGGAGTATGTGATATGTTGGTGGATGTGCGTAGCTTGCTTTTACATTTGGAGCAGGGTTTTGTGGGGTCGTCACCGGTAGCAGCATGGGTTGGGCCACAGGGTGGCGGGTTGGCGATTCAGGGCGCGGCTGCGTCGGGCCCTTGTGTTGGCGCGCCGGTGTCGGTGTCGGTGCAAACCGAGAGGGAAAAGGAGTGTCGTGTGCATCTGGATGATCGGGCGCATGGCGAGGTGTATGTGTGTTTTGAAGGTTCGTTGGGGGCCCATCTGAAAAAGGAGGTGAAAGAGCGGATTTGGAAGGATAAATATGTGGAAATATTTTCGCTATTGCCTCTTGAGAAGTTTAATTTGGATAAAAGTAAGAAAGAGGATAGCAAAAAGGAAGAGGAGGAAAAGCGGAGGTGGCGCTTGATTCCTCAGACATTTGTAAATTGGCAGCAGGCGTTTGCCATTTTGGCGAGTGTTATCGGGGAACAGGCCCCTGACAATTGATCCGCGTTATTTTGTTATTTGGATGCTATCGGGGAGGCTTATCGAGTATATGGCGGTCAGGCGTGGCTGCGGTATGATGAGCAGTTTCGTCAGAGGAAAGCTGTGCGTCCGGCTATCCGCTGGGACCAAAAAGACATTGGTTTGTGGATGCGTGTGATAGCGCAAAATAAGTCTGGGAGTTCCTTTCTTGGGGGGGCTGGAAGCACCAGCCAGAATAGCGGCACTTCCGGCTCTACGAGTGGCGGGGGTCAAGGGCAGTCGGGAACGCACAAGGCGGGGGTGTGCTGGCAGTTTAATGACGGCCAGTGCAAGTTTGGGGCCAACTGTAAATTTAAACACCTCTGCTCAAACTGCAATGGTACTTCACACGGGGCATCAAAGTGTTTCAAGAAAGGGAAGTCCAAATCGGGTGGGGGTAATTCGCAAGGGGGAGGCTCCAGTGAATCTGGAAAGGATGGTCCCCTATCTAAAAAGATACCCTGATAGGGTAAGAGCGGGGCTGTTGTATTCAGGTTTTCAGGAGGGTTTTCGCATTCCGGGTCCTCCGTTTGAAATCCCGTTTGTTTTAAAAAATTTGCGCTCTGCTTTGGAGCATCCGTCAGTTGTTTCGGAGAAGATCCGGAAAGAAGTTTCATTGGGGCGCATGGCGGGCCCTTTCGTGTCCCCTCCTTTTCCGAATTTGGTCGTTTCCCCATTGGGGGTGGTTCCGAAGAAGGAGCCCAATAAGTTTCGGCTCATTCAGCATTTGTCTTACCCACGTGGGAGGTCGGTTAACGATGGTATTGATCCGGAGATTTGTTCAGTGGTATACTCTTCATTTGACAAAGCGGCAAGTTGGGTCCGGAAATGTGGTCGCGGGGCCCTTATGGCTAAGACTGATGTTGAATCCGCTTTTCGTTTGCTTCCGGTCCACCCAGAAAGCGTGAGGTTGTTGGGCTGTTTTTGGGAAGGCAGGTTTTTTTGTAGATAGGTGTTTACCTATGGGTTGTTCATTGTCTTGTGCGTATTTCGAGGCTTTTAGTTCTTTTCTTGAGTGGGTCGTGTGCGACGTCTCTGGTTGTGATTCGGTAGTTCATTATTTGGACGATTTCTTGTGCATTGGCCCGGCGGATTCTTCACGTTGTCTCAGGATTTTGAAAGCGATTGAGTGGGTGGCGGATCGGTTCGGGGTTCTGCTGGCGCCCAAAAAAACTGAGGGCCCTAGTACGTGTTTGCGTTTTCTGGGGATCGTCATCGATACTGTTGAATGGGAATTTCGGTTGCCGGAGGACAAGCTAGAAGACTTGAGGTCTGAGGTGGTTCGTGCACGTTGGTTGCGTAAAATATCGTTGCGGGACCTTCAGTCGCTGTTGGGAAAGCTTAACTTCGCTTGTCGGGTGATGCCGATGGGTCGAGTTTTTTCACGTAGGCTGGCTAGCGCTACTTCGGGGGTTCGGGCTCCTCATCATTTTGTGAGATTGTCGGCAGAGCTCAGGGCCGATTTGGTGGTCTGGGAGTCCTTTTTGGAGGAGTACAACGGTCGTTCGTTGGTAATGGCTGATGTAGTTTGTAACGATGCTTTGGATTTGTTTACGGATGCGGCAGGTGGATTCGGTTTTGGTGCCTATTTTGGAGGGCAATGGTGCGCTGCTCAATGGCCCGCTGCTTGGGTTTTGGCGGGGTTGGTGCGTAACATCACGTTGTTGGAGATTTTTCCGATTCTGGTGGCTGTACATTTGTGGGGTCAGGATTTTCGGAATCGGCGCGTTCGTTTCAATTGCGACAACATGGGGGTTGTGAGCGCGATTAATGGTCTTACTGCATCGTCCCCTCCAGTGGTCAGAGTTTTGCAGAAGTTGGTGCTATCATGTTTGTCTTTGAATGCGCATGTGCCTGGAGTGAAGAACGAGATAGCTGACTCTCTTTCTCGCTTGCAGTGGGATCGTTTTCGTTCCTTGGCCCCGGAGGCAGAGTTCGAGGGTCTGATTTGTCCAGAGGAATTGTGGAGGGTGGCTTACGAGCAGCGGAGTCACTGATCATATCGTCTTTGGCACCTAAAACCTGGGAGGCCTACCGGAATGTGTGGTGTATGTGGGAAGAAGTCCTTACGGCTGGCCCCACCAGTGGGGTCAGGCTTGAGCAAGAGGGTCTGTTGTTGTCATGGTTGGGGCAGGGCGCAAACGAAGGTTGGTCTCGGGCAAAGGTGACACGTTTGTTGGCTGGATTGTCTTTCGGTTTTCGGTTGCGCGGGTACAGGGATTTGATGAAAACGTTTTTGGTTAGACAGGCGGTGAAAGGTTTTCACCATTTTCGGGGGGGGTGATTTAAGGCGGCCCGTGTCGTTTAATATGCTTGAACAGTTGGGACTGGTTCTGGGATCGGTATGCGCAGATGGTTATGAGGTTGCGTGTTTCGTCTGGCCTTTTCCTTTGCATTTTTTGGGGCACTGCGGATTGGGGAACTCGTGTCTCACAATAAAGAGTCTGTGGGTGGGTTGTTAGCCAGGGATGTGGCTTTGACTTCTCAGGGCGTCGAGTTTTGGCTACGAAGGTCAAAAATGGACCAGTCTGGAAAAGGCCGCCGTGTTGTGTTGGGTGTTTTGTCTGGTTCCGGAATGTGCCCGGTGCAGTGTTTGCGTAGATTTTGGGACCTTCGTCCCAGTCTGGGCGGATCTTTGTTATGTCACGCAGACGGCGGAAGTCTGTCTCAGTATCAGTTTGGCGCAGTGTTTAAGAAGTCAATTTGGTGTTTGGGGTTGGATGATTCTAGGTTTGCCTCTCATTCTTTTCGGATTGGCGCGGCGACTGAGGCAGCTGAGCGTGGTTTGGGTCCCCCTTTCATACAGCGCATCGGCGGGTGGAGGTCTAATCGTTATCGTAGTTATGTTCGGCCTTCAGGTGTGCAGGAGGTGGGCCCGGTTGGTGTGGTCCATGGGGTAGATTAAATGTTACAAGGGTTGGAGCGTTATCTTTTGCGATATGTTTCTGTGAGTGTCGTTTTGTGTTTCAGGTACGGAACCGCTGCTGGTCTGGATATTTGGTCACTCCTTTGTTTACTGGGGAGCGGTGAGAGCCGATGTCAGGAACGACGGCAGACAGTTGGGAATTTCCAGAACGGCGGCGGTGGTGCGGTGGATCGGTTTTAGGGGCCTGGTGTGGCGTCGGGTGTTGCCGGAAATTCACGAGTGTGTTCGGTTGGACTGGGCACCAGATGTTCTCGTTATTCATGCTGGGGGTAATGATCTGGCTGTCCGTCCCTTCCGGGAATTGATCAAGGACATTAAGCAAGATTGTTTGCGGTTGTGGGTGACTTATCGGGAAGTCACGATTGTGTGGTCGGAGATCGTGCCACGCAGGTGTTGGCAGTCCATGAGATCGTTGGAAAAGGTCAACCGGGCCAGGATCAAGGTCAACAGAGCGGTGTCCGCTTTTATAGTTAAAAACGGGGGAGTTGCCGTGCGACATTTTGATTTGGAGAAGGGTGAGGGCGATTACTGGTTGGCGGACGGGATTCACTTGAATGCAGTGGGTTCCGATATTTGGGCTCTTGCCCCTCAGGAGGGTATAGAGAAGGCTGTCGCTTGGCGGGTTGTGGGGGTCTCGGGTCATTGAGGCGTTCAAAGGCCCCTCGTTGTGGCGGTTTTGGGGGAGGGGGGAGTCCTTGAAGTCGGTGAAAATTGGTTTTGGAGACTCTGTGGGTAGGGTCTCCTTCGTTTAAAGGTATGCTGGTCGTGATCTGGTGAAAGGTGGATGGGGAGTTTTCCATCGGAAGAGGGCGGATCTCCAAGGAGTTTGTGGACAACATCTATTGGTGCTGGTGCTCCCGAGCCTGTGGGGTAACGGCTGGGAGCAAATGGTCGGGCGTTGTTCACAATATTTGGACTATTTCACCATGATCTTGTGGCTTCAAGGACTTCTCCTTCCAGGGTTAAATTCATTGTACTCATGTTATTTATGATACAGTGTTTATTGTTTGTTTATTGTTATAATAAAAGGCTGCTGTGGCCATAAAATTCCAAAAGAAATACCGGTGTCTGTGTATTAGTTGGTGCCGAGGTGGGGGTGGTTATTTTATGGTCACGGTGGGGTTTTTGGGGGTAAGTCAAGACGCTTGTTATCCCCTTACGAGGTAAATACTTGACAATACCAACGTCAAGGACTTAATTTGAAATGCACAATGTAATCATGATGTAGCCATGCTGGTTAGCAAAGGGACATCTGTATGGTCTCCATTTACTGTATTTAAAAAGTGATGTATCTGAATGAAGAGACGTCAGCCCTTAGGCACTGCCCACATGAGTTAATGATCTCTCCTATACTGATCCTATACTATACATAGCAGGCCATGGAGTTATTGCTTTTTCTATTTATTTTGCCAATACTCATATGTATCGGCAGCTCAGTGGTTAGCACTATTTCTTTGTAGCATTGGGGTCTTGGGTTCAAATCTCATCAAAGACAAAATTTACAAGGAGTTTGTATGTTCGCCCTGTGTTTGTGTGGGTTTCTTCCAGGTTCTCCCGTTTCCTCCCACACAGTAGACATACTGATAGGGAATCTAGATTGTGAGCCCCACTGGGGACAGAGATGATGATGTCTGTAAAGTGCTGTGGCATATTATGGTACAATGTAGGCAAGCAAAAATAAAAAAATATGTAATGTATAAATATATTGAATTCCATTATGTGGTCAAAATGGAGTTATAAACTCTAGGGCTATATTAGGCTTCGTGTTATGAAACTGACAATTTCTATTGCTATATTTTTTATGCCTCAGACTGACACCAACCTGCGGTATCCTCTGCCACAGCCTTCATATGACTTGTTCTATGATCATTGATCATCTCTAGTAGACAGATCTATAGCTGTGAAAATGTATTTGAAGTAGAATTGAAATCTACTAGAATTTTACAAAACTTTGCATTCTCCAGAATTTTTTTGTAATGCCTTCTGCATGAATTCTGCAAAATAGCGCTGAATCATAGAGGACTGACAAAAGGTTGAAAGAAAATACAGTACAGACCAAAAGTTTGGACACACCTTCTCATTCAAAGAGTTTTCTTTATTTTCATGACTATGAAAATTGTAGATTTACTCTGAAGGCATCAAAACTATGAATTAACACATGTGGAATTATATAATTAACAAAAAAGTGTGAAACAACTGAAAATATGTCTTATATTCTAGGTTCTTCAAAGTAGCCACCTTTTACTTTGATTACTGCTTTGCACATTCTTGGCATTCTCTTGATGAGCTTCAAGAGGTAGTCACCGGAAATGGTTTTCTCTTCAAAGGTGGGCCCTGTCAGGTTTAATAAGTGGGATTTCTTGCCTTATAAATGGGGTTGGGACCATCAGTTGTGTTGTGCAGAAGTCTGGTGGATACACAGCTGACAGTCCTACTGAATAGACTGTTAGCTGCTTTTTTCTTGCCATAATACAGATTCTAAGTAAAGAAAAACGAGTGGCCATCATTACTTTAAGAAATGAAGGTCAGTCAGTCCGAAAAATTGGGAAAACTGTGAAAGTGTCCCCAAGTGCATTGGCAAAAACCATCAAGCGCTACAAAGAAACTGGCTCACATGAGGACCGTCCCAGGAAAGGAAGACCAAGAGTCACCTCTGCTGTGGAGGATAAGTTCATCCGAGTCACCAGCCTCAGAAATCGCAGGTTAACAGCAGCTCAGATTAGAGACCAGGTCAATGCCACACAGAGTTCTAACAGCAGACACATCTCTACAACAACTGTTAAGAGGAGAGTTTGTGCAGCAGGCTTTCATGGTAAAATAGCTACTAGGAAACCACTGCTAAGGACAGGCAACAAGCAGAAGAGACTTGTTTGGGCTAAAGAACACGAGGAATGGACATTAGACCAGTGGAAATCTGTGCTTTGTTCTGATGAGTCCACATTTGAGATCTTTGGTTCCAACCACCGTGTCTTTGTGCGATGCAGAAAAGGTGAACAGATGGACTCTACATGCCTGGTTCCCACCGTGAAGCATGGAGGAGGAGGTGTGATGGTGTGGGGGTGCTTTGCTGGTAACACTGTTGCGGATTTATTCAAAATTGAAGGCATACTGAACCAGCATGGCTACCACAGCATCATGCAGCAGCATGCTATTCCATCCGGTTTGCATTTAGTTGGACCATCATTTATTTTTCAACAGGACAATGACCCCAAACACACCTCCAGGCTGTGTAAGGGCTATTTGACCCAGAAGGAGAGTGATGGGGTGCTACCCAAGATGACCTGGCCTCCACAGTCACCAGACCTGAACCCAATCGAGATGGTTCGGGGTTAGCTGGACCGCAGAGTGAAGGCAAAAGGGCCAACAAGTGCTAAGCATCTCTGGGAACTCCTTCAAGACTGTTGGAAGACCATTTCCGGTGACTACCTCTTGAAGCTCCTCAAGAGAATGCCAAGAGTGTGCAAAGCAGTAATCAAAGCAAAAGGTGGCTACTTTGAAGAACCTAGAATGTAAGACATATTTTCAGTTTTCACACTTTTTTGTTAATTATATAATTCCACATGTGTTAATTCATAGTTTTGATGCCTTTCACTGATCAAGATGATATTTTAAAAAAGCAGCTATTGTGTTCAAATAATACTGTTCTGAACACGTTATGATTTATGTAATCAGATTTCAAGGGTTATAAAGTGTTGCATTAGAGTATTATCTAATCATATGCAAGTCACACAAATGTTTATGCTAATACTGGCTGCTATTATGAATACTTAGCATCTGATGTGTTTCCATTAACAGTTGTCAAAACACTTTCTGCATTATGAAAATGTTCAAGCTTTTACTATATAATGGAGTTTTCACTTGAAAATGTGTAAAAGAGCCCTATAACTATTGCTCCCTATCTATATACATATAAAATTGAATATATGTATGTATGTGTGTAACACCAACCAATCACGAAGCATCTTTCATTTCACCAGAGCTGTTTAAAGAAGCTGAGCTGTGATTGGTTGCTATGAGCAACAGTTTTCCCACTTGACAACACCTCAGCAGACACTGAGCAGGTGGGAGAAATCTAGCATCCCTGGAAACATAAGCTACCAGCCATTGTCTGCCTCCCAAAAAGGAGCAGAGAGCACATGACAGAAATGAATCCCCCCTTCCCTACCCATCACACATCCTCCATCCCATAGGCACATCTTCCCTCTTAAAGGGATCTCCGGTATGGAAGTTAGGGCAAATCCCTCAGCGCTCTGATACTGACCCCAGGCTTCTATTAAAGGGATCATTGGTATGGAAGTCAGGGTAAATCCACCCACTCAGTGCTCTGGTTCTGATGCCAGGCCTCTCTTATAGGGATCCCCGGTATGGAAGTTAGGACCGTTCCAGTCAGCTCCAGGCTGATGGGCTGATGTGGGATATTAGGGGTAGTAGTCCAGTGGCTCTGTCTAACAGGATGATGTGGGATATTAGCGGTAGTAGTCCTGTGACTCTGGCTGATGGGATATTAGGGGTAGTAGTCCAGTGTGTTATGGATGGCGGAACGCACCAAATATAAATAGGAGGTGCGTTCACCGCCTGGGGTCCACCGGGCGGTAGATGACAAGACCGCTGCTGGACAATGGCAGACTAGCTAGGAGGCGGAGCACTACACTCGGGTTAGCATCACCCGAGGTGGTAGGCGCGGCTCTGTTACAGGCACAGAGACACCCTAGAGGAAATAAGGCGTAAGCGCCGGACCTGTTAACCTCACAGGCTGCCAGCGTGTGGCGTCGCAGCCGCGAACGCCAAGAGATACTGCTGACTGCAGCGCGGCGTAAACTGAGGCCGCTTAACGTCAGTGCCGAGGAAGCGGTCACTGACGGACGCCAGTGTAAGGTATGGTAGCTCAGTGGCGCATAGCTAGCCACTACCTGGCGCTGACTAAACCAACACTCTGTCACCATTCGTA
Source organism: Dendrobates tinctorius (assembly GCF_039654945.1). Classification (NCBI taxonomy): domain Eukaryota; kingdom Metazoa; phylum Chordata; class Amphibia; order Anura; family Dendrobatidae; genus Dendrobates; species Dendrobates tinctorius. The sequence goes on along the minus strand of NW_027361712.1, from coordinate 10,217,792 downwards.
ATATCCGAGGGTAGGGGTTTCAAATAAGTCAGTCACCAGACACATGCATCCATCACCATTCACACAGAGCATAATAAGTCTACACTAGCGCATGGCCGAGCTGCCATGCGGGCTTTTTAGAGCCATGCGCTTCCGGGACCTTCCAGTACTTTGGGAAGGACCAATCAGATCCGACGCAGGACCTGAGCATGTGACCCCTGCTCTCCACTGAGAGGTCATCTTGCGGGCATGCCCAGTAGCACAGCGAGAGGACTTAGCCTCTGGAGCGGTTCCCTGCCAAGCAGGTTGCACTACCTTTGCTGCACCAGAGGTGTCAGCAACATCCAGACTCACAGAGCGGGTCTGAGCAGGATGCCTGTATCGACGAGATTGCTGAGCAGAACCCTGAGCGGTCCGAGGGGAATGGGAGACCGCTGGATGTACGGCTCTAGATTCCTGCTGTGCAGAGTCAGAAATCCAATGCCTAACATTACACCCCCTCCTAGAGCCCCACCCCTCTGAGCCTCGTTACGCTCAAAGGCCGCGATCAGAAGTGGAGCATGGATATTTTCCACCGGCTCCCAGGTCCGTGCCTCCAGTCCATGACCCTTCCAATCCACCAAATAAAATTTTTTGACATGGACAATCCTACGTCCCACGATGGAGTTAACCTCGATCTCGTCAGATGACAAGTTTGACGACCTGGCAGATGACTCAGTGAACTGGGCCATATGAACTGGTTTGAGGAGGGACACATGGAAAATGTCCGAAATGGCTAAGTGTTGAGGAAGAGCCAGGCGATAAACCACTGAGCTGATACGCTCGAGAACCTTAAAAGGCCCAATGTATCGCGGCGCGAACTTGGTGGACTCGACTCGCAGTTTGATGTTTCGAGTAGAGAGCCACGCCATGTCGCCGGGGGGAGAAACCTGGAGCGGGTCGCCGACGTGTGTCGGCAGTCGCCCTCATCCTTTCTTTAGAGGCCCGGATAGCATCCTGAGTGCGATCCCAAATGTCGCGAGCTTCCACTGCCCAGTCTGCCACCCTGGAATCAGCGGAGGACACTGGCATCGGGACAGGGTCGCGTGGATGTTGGCCGTAGTTTAAAAAAAAGGGCGTCTGACCAATGGAATCGGCCACTGCATTATTCAGGGCAAACTCAGCCCATGGTAGCAAGGATGCCCAGTCATCCTGCCTGGCAGAGCCAAAATGCTGCAGGTACGTGACCAAGGTTTGGTTGGCTCTCTCAACCAAGCCGTTCGTCTCGGGATGGTAAGCGGAGGACAGGTTTAGCTCGATGCTGAGTTGACTGCAGAGCTACCTCCAAAACCGAGACGCGAACTGGGGGCCTCGATCACTAATGATTTTGTCCGGCATGCCATGTAAACGGAATACCTGCTTTATGAACAGAGTGGCAAGACCACGAGCGGAAGGCAACAGTGCGAGTGGCACCAGATGCACCATTTTGGAAAAATGGTCGGTGACTACCCAGATGACCGTAGTGCCGCCAGACTTGGACAGGCCAACCACGAAGTCCATGCCAACCATCTCTCAAGGGCTATCCACCACTGGCAGAGGAAAAAAAGTCCCACCGGCCTCTGTCTAAATGGTCTGTTCCGTGCACATGAGACGCATGCTTGTACGTATTCCTTAACATCTCGAGCCATATGTGGCCACCAATATGACCTTGCCAGGAGTTCAGTGGTCCGCTTACTGCCAAAGTGACCACCTACCCTGGAGGCATGTGCCCAAGTGAGAACCTCCGGCTGTAGCTGGGGAGGCACCAAGGTCCTGCCCGGTGGCACTGACTTGAGAGCAACTGGAGCCACGGTCGTAAAATTCTCCTGCGGGAGAATTAGCCGAGGCTCAGCCTCTCCTTCCACAGAAACTACTGAGCGTAAGATAGCATCCGCACGGACGTTCTTTTCCCCTGAGAGATAATGCAGGGTGAAGCGGAAGCGGGAAAAGAGCGACCACCTAGCCTGACGAGAGTTCAGGTGCTGGGACGTCTGTAAATAGACGAGATTTTTATGGTCCATATATACCTGGAAGGGAAACCGAGCTCCCTCCAGGAGATGTCTCCACTCGGAAAAGGCCATCTTCATGGCTAGCAACTCCCTGTCACCGATGGAGTAATTCTTCTCCGCCGGTGAGAAGGTCTTTGAAAAGAAGAAGCAGGGATGCTTCCGACCTTGAGCATCCTTCTGGAAAAGGACTGCTCCTGCACAGACGGATGAGGCATCAACCTCCAGAATAAATGGCTTATCTACATTGGGATGATGTAAGATGGGAGCGCCAGCAAAATGAGATTTTATAGACGTGAAGGCCTTGGAGACCTGTTCAGACCAAGCGTTGGGGTTAGCTCCTTTTTTTAGTGAGAGCAACCAAAGGAGCCACCAGTGTGGAAAAGTGCAGTATAAACTGGCGGTAATAATTCACGAACCCTAAAAAGCGCTGCACCGCTTTGAGTGAATGGGGTTCCTGCCAATCCATCACCGCCTGCAGTTTGCCAGGATCCATAGCCAACCCCTGGGCCGAGATGATATAGCCCAGGAACGGCAAAGACTCCTGCTCAAACTGGCACTTCTCCAGCGTGGCAAAGAGAGTTCGCCTGCAGACGGTCGAAGACCCTGCAGATGTCTCTCCGGTGGGTGGTCAAATCTGGCGAGAAGATGAGTAGGTCATCCAGATAGACCACCACCGAGGTAGAGAGCATGTCGCGGAAGACGTAGTTAACGAAATCCTGGAAGACAGCAGGCGCATTACAAAGGCCAAAGGGCATGACCAGATATTCGTAATGGCCATCCCTAGTATTAAAAGCTGTCTTCCACTTGTCTCCTTTGTGAATGCGGATCAGGTTGTACGCCCCCTGTAGATCTAATTTTGCAAAGATCCGGGCCCCTCACAACCTGTCAAATAACTCAGAGATCAACGGGAGAGGGTATTTGTTTTTGACCGTGATAGCATTGAGACCTCTGTAGTCAATGCAGGGACGTAACACTCCGTTCTTATGTACGAAGAAGAACCCTGCACCTGCCGGCCACACCGATTTTCTGATAAAACCTCTAGCCAGGTTCTCCCGGATATATTGCTACATAGCCTCTGTCTCACGGAGTGATAGCGAATTCACACAGCCTCTAGGAGGTTCTGTGCCTGGCAGGAGATCTATAGGGCAATCGTAAGGACGGTTGTTATGAATGAGTCACCGAAGGAGGAAAAAACAAAAATACAAGCTAAGTCCAGAAAACCAGAGAGGTTGGTAGCTATCGGATTGCAGACCCCTGATCCTATTCACCACAACTAACAGTAGCCGTGGGGGGTTCCTATGGTGCCCTAGACCCCTGGTTCACATCCGGAGAACTAAATAAGCCTAAAGAAAGAAAGGGGAAATCTAAACTGCCCCAGAGCAGACCCCAAAGCAATAGACAGCCCCCAACATGTATTGTCGGTGAAAAGCAGATGAAAACACAAACAGACAGACAGGTTGAGCAAACGATGGGGCCCAACTAACTAAATAGGAAAGGACAGAAAAGATGCTGGCTGCAATCCACAAAAAACCCTACCAAAAATGTCCCAACCATCTGATAGGGAAAAAGGCCCTGAAGTCGCTAGACTTCAAAATCACTATCAGCACTAGGGTATATTCTGAAAACAGAGCAAAGAGATAAACTGATCAGAGACAAAAATGGAGCTCAGCCCGTCCCAACAAAGGCAGGCTGAACACAAACACGAAGCAAACAGACAAAATCGCATGGAAAAATAAGAGAGCAAAAACTTAGCTTTCAGTAGACAGGACTAACTGGTTGCAAGAGCTCAGAGCAGAAAGGATCACCAGCACCCCTGTAGGGTGTCGGCTGCCTTATATCCACTCAGTGATTCCGGGTGTCCAATCAGGCTCCACCTGTTCAGATGACAGGTTCTTCTCAACCCAATCAATTTCACTACCTCTCTTCACCAGCAGAGGGAGTTCATCAGACATCAACGGTGAAGGGGAAAATTAGCTCACAACAGACGGTGCAGCGGGAGCGTCTCCGCAGACTTCTTAGAGAAGACATCCGTGTACTGATGGTAGGGCTTCGGAAGCGCGGAAAGAGCCGCAGGCACTTCCGTGGAAGCTACCTGAACACTGCCCCCCAGGCACCTTCCCTCATAGTCCTTGCTCCAACCCAGTATACTCCCCGAAGCCCAATCAATATGAGGGGAGTGGCAACGGAGCCAGGGAACCCCGAGAAGCACCTGGTCGATGCCATCAGGCAAGATGAGCAGGGACAGGACCTCACAATGAGAGGGTGAGATAGAGAGCCCGAGTGGCGCTGTCTGGTGGGTCACCTGAGATGGTAAAGGTGCACCGTTAACCACCCTAATCGTCAGAGGTTGAGGCAGTAACACCAGTGGAATAGCATTTTTCTGGGCGAAAGTCGAGGACATAAAGTTCCCTTCGGTCCTGGAATCCACGGTAACCTCTGCTTCCCAGATGGACGCCCCACTATCTAAAGGGCCCCGGAATACCGGTTTAGGGGAAAAGGGTTGCCTATTGGACTGACCACCACCTACGGCCACTGGACGTGGTCGTTTTTTCAAGCGCTGTGGACACACGTGCTAGCCGAATGACCAAATTGTCGGCATTGATAGCAACGTACGGAGCTTCGCATCGGACGTGGCTTGGGGTCAGTGCCAGACACCTCCATAGGATGGAGGGTGAGAGCTCCTGTGCGCGATCTCTTAGCGGCTTGGTGAAGGTGGGAGCCAAATTAACCCTTCGTCTGGATTGTGCACGTTCCAACCCGTGCTCCGTAAACCGGAGGTCAATGCGAGTGGAGACGGCAATCAGTTCCTCCAGACTTGTGGGAACCTCTCTGGTAGCTAGCGCATCTTTGACGTGCTCAGCCAACCCACTTCAAAATACCGGGACTAATGCTTTGTCCGGCCACTCTAATTCGGAAGCCAATGTCCAGAACCAGACGGCATAACGGCTAACCGAGAGCGACCCCTGTGTTAGGGAAAATAATTGGAGTGAGGTATCATGCATGATCCGTGGTCCCAAAAAGACCTGCTTCAGGGCCACGAGGAACTGAGCAGCACCCTGAACCATGGGATCATCATGTTCCCACAATGGTGTAGCCCACTGTAATGCCCTGCCAGACAGCAATGAGATGATAAACCCACCTTAGCCCGCTCTGTAGGGAACCGCGAAGCCAGTAACTCAAGCTGAATAGAGCACTGGCTCACGAATCCCCTACAGGTGGCGCTGTCACCCGAGAACTTGTCGGGAAGCAGGAGGCGAGAGATTGTCGGCATGGGCAAAAGTGCGGGCACACGTGAGACAGCCTCAGCGACTGTCTGGGCAGCAGCTAGCGCAGCATTTGCAGCTGAGTTGGCGCTCTCAATAGCCGCCAACCTGCTCTCCAGCTGCCGAATGTAGCGTTGCTGCTGCTGCAGGTCTGCCATTACCAGCCAGACCCTGGTCCTAGTGTAATGTTATGGACGGCAGAACTCACCAAATATATATTATAGGAGGTGCGTTCGCCGCCCGGGGTTCACCGTGCGGTAGATGACAAGACCGCTGCTGGACAATGGCAGACTAGCTAGGAGGCGGAGTGCTACACTCAGATTAGCATCACCCGAGGTGCTAGGCGCAGCTCTGTTACAGGCACAGAGATGCCCTAGAGGAAATAAGGTGTAAGCGCCGGACCTGATAACCTCACAGGCTGCCGGCGTGTGGCGTCGCAGCCGCGAACGCCAAGAGATACTGCTGACTGCAGCGCAGTGTAAACTGAGGCCGCTTAACGTCAGTGCCGAGAAAGCGGTCACTGACGGACCCTAGTGTAAGGTATGGTAGCTCAGTGGCGCATAGCTAGCCACTACCTGGCGCTGACTAAACCAACACTCTGTCACCATTCGTAATATCCGAGGGTAGGGGTTTCAAATAAGTCAGTCACCAGACACATGCATCCATCACCATTCACACATAGCATAATAAGTCTACACTAGCGCATGGCCTAGCCGCCATGCGGGCTTTTTATAGCCATGCGCTTCCAGGACCTTCCAGTACTTTGGGAAGGACCAATCAGATCCGATGCAGGACCTGAGCATGTGACCCCTGCTCTCCACTGAGAGGTCATCTTGCGGGCATGCCCAGTAGCACAGCGAGAGGACTTGGCTTCTGGAGCGGTTCCCTGCTAAGCAGGTTGCGCTACCTTTGCTGCACCAGAGGTGGCAGCAACATCCAGACTCACAGAGTGGGTCTGAGCTGAGTCAGAAATCTGACGCCTAACACAGTGGCTCTGACGGGATGATGGGGGATATTAGGGGTAGTAGTCCGGTGGCTTTGACGGGTTGATGTGGGATATTAGGGGTAGTAGTCCGGCGGCTCTGGCTGATGGGATGATGTGGGATATTATAGTGAATGTGGCTATGTGGAGTGGGCGGGGCTATACACTCAGCTTTATATATATATATATATATATATATATATATATATATAGATATACCGTAATCATAATTTGCTATAACTAACCGTAGCTAGCTACTATGCCTGGGCAGCGCCGGGCTCTTCAGCTAGTTCATTATGTTAGTGTCTTCATATGTGGCAAAGGGACCCCAGGGCCCCTCAAGAAACATGTAGCAGCTGCTACAATTACAGTCTTTCTCTGTAGAGTGCAAATTGTTAGACAGCTATAGTTTTGTAGGTAACATGTACAGCGAGTGAGCTATGTATTGAACATGTCACCAATTTTCTACATAAATATATTTCTAAACGTGCTATTGACATGAAATTCTCACCAGATGTCTGGAACAACCCATCCAATCCCGACAGGCAAATAAATAAATTCATAGCTGTCCATAAATTATGTGTAATAATGAGAAAAAGTATTGAACACATGACAAAAGAGAGGTGCAAAAAGCTATGGAAAGGCTTTAGAAAGGCTCACACAGAGCCAAAACGTCGCCATTTTGGGCTATTAAATAGCACTTTAAAACTGGTATGCTGCCTCCAATTTTTGTTTACTACTTTGAAAATTGGTGATGTGTTCCATATTTATTTTACCGGCTGTATTTTTGTGTCTTGTCTTCCCTGTATTATATTTTTGTTAATGTACATGTCATTAATCAAAGAGAAATTAGAATGATGAAAACACTTTCAATATTAAACAAGTATATGTTCTATTTAGCAAATGAATGCACAACTGATGAGTCTGGTTAATAGTTGACGAATTCAGCTATGGGGTATAGTTCACCAAGAACAGGTGACAAGTTCAAGAAAGTAAACAAACAGCAAAAGGCATGAAGTGTGGGAAGAAGCAGCAGAAGACCATCCCATGCCCAGAACTCCAGTTCCAGCAGACCACCCTGACTGAACACTTGTGTTTACAACTGAGCACTCGTTTAAAAGAAATGCCACAGGCGTAATTTCACATTTATGACCAGGAGGATAAGATGCCTACTAACATTTTGTACATATGTAAGAGTCCTAGGCAGATAAACTGTCTAAATGATCAGAGATTTAGGAAGCAGTTTTGCACTTGTCTTACATGTGACCATGAATGGGCAAACTGGAGGTGAACCGTTGCTACTACAATCATTTATCTCTATATTGCTATATTGTCGGCAGCACATCTATGTTTAAACAAATAAATGTGCTGCCGACATTCATTCATTTTTGCGCCTGCCGAAAAATTGAACACTGATCAGCTAACAAAATAATGTTCCAGTCAATGCTGTTTCTGCCGGTCATTCACCTATGTAGAAAGTCTTTAAGGCTATGTGCACACATTGCGGTTTGGCCTGCGGTTTTGCCCTGCGGTTTGCCACCTGGACAATGGAATAGGTGGCAAACCGCAGCAGAATCCGCAGAAATAATTGACTTGTCATTTGTTTCTGCGGATTCAAAACCGCAGCTTTTCCGCAGTTAAAAATCTGCAGCGTGTGCACAGCAGAATGTTAATCCCATAGGATAACATGCTACTGTACACTGTCTGCAGAACTGCTGCGGTCAAAACCGCAGCGGAACCGCAGCAAAAACCGCAGCGTGTGCACATAGCCTAAGTGAGAATATCCGTAGGCTACAACAGCCGTTTAAATAGCAAAGCTTTACTGTACTATGTTACGTTGAATGAAAATATAAAGCTATTGTGTCTATCAGGTAAAGGGCCTGGATTTTATGCCTGTTTAGCCAATGAAAAGTCTATTCAAGACCTGGTTCACATGAGCCTATGCAAACTCATCCATTTTTTTGAATATAAAAAAAGTTTTCATCCATGCTGTCATCCATATATCGTGAGTATGTAATCCATCTGTTATTTTTTTTTTACTTCTGTATGACATCCATAAGTTGTATCTGTTTTATATATCAATATTTTAAAATAACATTTTAAGCCAAATAAAGTTTTCTAGCTGAATAATTGTAATGGATTTCTTAAAATGCATGACGTATGGTTGGTAACCCGTGTGTGGTCCTTTTTTTGTGCACCCATTACAGATCAAGTAGTAAATGCTGTAACTTTTCATGCAGACCATCGGTCTACCACAGTGACTTTCATTGGTCAGTGTGCCTTCCGTATGCTATGGACATTTAATACGCTTGACTGACTAAGCCCCAAAAACGCATGTCTGTAACCAGCTTTAGGACTTATAGAGCAGAGCTAATTAATCTTCTGTCTACTGTCCATATGCAAAACTGATGCATATAGGCAGCGCTAGGACCAGTGCAAGTCAATAGCTCATATGAATGTTTTTACACATGGACCAATGGTCAGCTAGTAAAATATGGCAGCACGCACTACTTTGAGCCACAATTCAGATCAGACTCACTCATTACATGTTAGTGGGTGCGGGAAAAAAAAAGATCACATGCAGGTTACCATCCATATGTCATGCATTTTTCATGGATTCTGTCAGGAACACCGCACTGCACTTGCTCACTGAACCAGTTCGCGTGTCCTGAGTAAGACAAACTGTGCTCAGCGATACCTGTGGAGCGGGCAGCAGCAGAGAAGGTGCGTGCTTCAGACCAGCAGGACCTAAAGCACGTGACTGCTGGGGCATGCCCTAAACCTCAGAGCTAGGAGCTGCAGGAAAACTCCTAGCAGGGTAACTACGGGACAAAGTTACCAAGGGGCATAGACAGGCTGGGGTCAAAGCACGAGAGCACGACAAAACCAGAGGATAGACAGAACGGGGAGTCAGGACGTAGCCAATGAGTCATACACAGAGATAGCTGCAAAGTACAAGAGAGGCGAGCAAAGAATAGTCAGGTCACAGGCAAGGAGTCATACACAGAGAGGGTAGCACTGTACAGAATCAAAAGGCAAACTCATAACGGGGGACAGAACTGGATCAGAACCATATAAGCAAGCTAGAAGACAACGAACAGGCACACAGGGGTCAACACACTCGGCCAAAGGCAAAAGTATAACTGACTGGGATTGGAGTTTCCCAGGGCTATAAGAAGCTCTCCCTGAACCAAAGAGAGGCCACAATAATTAACCCCCAGGCATGCAGGTCAAAGCCTGCACTGGGCTCAAGACATTAACCCCTGACGTGCAGGTCAAAACCTGCACTGGGATCATGATAGATTCATTACAATTATTAAGATGGAAAACTGTATTTGGCCTAGTAATATATTTTAAAATGTTGATATATAAAATAAGTGCCGTACGGCGGTCATGTGAAAATAAAAAACTGACATATGCATGACATGCTGATGGCATACAGATGGAAATTCGCTGGTTTTTGCTGGATAAAGAAAAAAAGACAACTTTGCATACGCTCATCTGAACCGGGCCTTAGGAGGAGTTCGGTCATCCATTAAAAAGCATAATATAATATTTAATTCTGCAGGAATAACAATGAACCAACATTACATGGGACTGCTTCTTTTGCTAGGGGTCCAGATTTCATAAAATGCATTTTACACAAACACATGAAACGCCTCCATGTTTTTGTAAAGGTCAATGACTTACCTCCCAATCATCTGCTAATGGACTTCTAATGATTAACTGATTCCCATGTAGACTTCTTCAATAAGTTGTTAATAACTGGTTTTCCCCATTGGTGTATGTAGATGTTAGTAGGTCCTTCTTAGCACAGAGATAAAACCCAAACATTAGCATTATTAAAAGGTAAGAATATGAAGTGTAAGGTCACGCTGACAATCTCACAGGCTTATCAACCTTTGTGGTGCATTTAACTAAATGTGAAAGAGCAGTAAATAATTTGACATAATATTACTTAACGGCTACACCAACGCTCGCAAATTACAGCATGTCGCTGTGAAATAGTCCGTCTCATGGCAGGTATTTGTGAGCAGCATCTTGCACTTAGGTGGAACTGTTTGTCTATCTACAGTGCCTTTAAAATGGAATACATAGATTTCTCCAAAGAGAAATCAACACAGTGGTGTCACAAGTCAGGGACAGTCAGCTTAAGGTCATGTTATTGATTGTCCTCAATCCGAGGAGACAGAGGAGGTGCAAGCTATAACAGTTTGCACAGCAAAACATTGACATCTGTTCTAGATGAGTGGGAGACATTCCGGACTGGGGGAAGAGTAATACCTGTCAGTCATGTGATTTCAGTGATTTGTGTGTCATGTTCCAAAAACACTCACATGATTGACAAAATAATTAAACACATAGTAAGTCAGAATGTCAACATTTAATAATAATCTTTATTTTTATATAGCGCTAACATATTCCGCAGCGCTTTACAGTTTGCACACATTATCATCACTGTCTCCGATGGGGCTCACAATCTAAATTCCCTATCAGTATGTCTTTAAGGAGAACCCCAATTTACACAACATATTTGTGTATGATGTATATCTTCTAAAGTCATGGATACTTTTTACAAGAACATCCCTTGACTGACATTGTGCTGCGTTCTAAGTATAGAATGATTTATTCTCTGCTAAGGCAGAATGTTACAGTAAAAACTCTGCTAGAGACTTGTACATAGTGAGAGATTGATGACAGTGAGGCCTTCTGCTAGGAGCCCTTCAGAGGAACATTAAGTCCCTGTGGCATCATATTCATACCTGGGAACTTTCAGAGCAGACCTTCTGGGAGATACATATGTTTACTGATATCCCTGGCCCCTTTTGGAGACCACACCTGACCACACGCATATTGACATCCCAGGCCCTTTTTGGAGACCACACACCTGACCACATGCATGACAACTCCATCTACTTTCCCTCTGATTAGATGCCAAAGCTGGTTTCTGTGAGTTTTAGGTGGCGGACAATTTGCCATCTATTCTGGGAATTGTGGGACTTTTTTTCTGAGAGACTGGTTATCATAATACAGATTTTTAGGCAATGTGTGTGCCTGTGTATGGTTCCACTGTGCCGCACCTGATTCCCTCCTAGTATAGCATGACATGTGATGAAACAATTGTTTATGTGTAAGGGGTTGCAAAGTCTATATGTGAAGATGCTGTTGTACTGGTAAGGTGAGTGTAGTACCCAGGTCTGGCCATAAGATGGGGGTAGATTTTAGTGGTACAGTAGGAATAGTAGTGTAAATATTTAAGATAGGAGGGGCACAGTAGATAAGGTAGCAAGGACTTCCATATAGAAGTCAGTTGGGGCCAGGGCGCCCGTACAGCTCGCTTGAGATAACTAGCCCTGGACAACATCATGTCACGTAACATTGCCGAAAATTAATGCCCAGCTATATAGTGTTCGTGGCCAGGATTTCACCAGAAGGGGCAACAGCAACAGTGCTAGAGGTGCAGTAGTAGTGGGACTGCAGTTGCCGGCAAAGACTAAGCATTACAGGCAGGTCTCTCATTATATGGCAGCTTATTGCGTGGGCTGATGCCCTCAGGACCGGGGTAAAATGGCTGAGGGAGTCCACTAACGAAGTAAGGCTGAACAGAGGATGCTTTAGGATCAAAAGGTACAGTCCGTCGCGGAAGCGAGCTTAGTACAGGGAAAGAGAAGTCGCACGTTGTGAAACCAGAATTAGTAAAGTTACAAGTTTGAAAGCTTAATTGGGCTGTGGCTCATTTTGTATTAAACCGGACCGTGGAAGCCTCCAGAAGCGGACAGACGTCCCTGACGGTGCTGGTGAAGAAGCCATAGATATGCAGTGTTATGGCCAGTATGTGTATGTGACAGGAGGGCAAGGGTAAGGCATGCTATCGTAAATGCTATCAGCCTCGACTACTGCCCTGTACCTTTCTCACATATGTACAATCAAATATGTGCATTAAAAAATTATATTGTGGTACTGTGTTAGCCAGAAAAATCAATGTAAATACTATTATGCCCCCCAAAAAAATGGTATTTCAAGGGTACCCTCACATCAGCGTACTAAATATCGCTCCAATGTTCATCCCAAAAAGTTGGATGAGTGTCATGTGTATGCCACTTCGTATGTCATGCAAGTGTGGCACCCCAGAGGGTCCAGTCGCCACAGAGGTACTGCACCTGATCCAGAGGTGTGGTATCCCACTCTCAGATAAGGAGAGAGCACTACTCAGGACTCTAACACTCGCACCCAACACACACCAGTTCTGTCAGGGCATCGGGGTGTACCCTTAGGGAGGATGGCCTCATCCCAGGCTGGCTAGGAAAGGGTGTTGGGGAATGAGTGAGGAAAGTAGGAAAAAGGGGAGGAGCTTAGAAAGTGAGAATAAGTGAGCAGTGACATAGTGGGAGGCATTAGTGCTGAGGTAAAAAGATTGTTCTAGAAAGAGTCAGTCAGTCAGAGGGGAGTGAGAGGAGTGAGGTCTGACAGAGTCAGAGGGGAGTTGGTGAGGAGACAGAAGGAGTAGGAAGGCAGTAGGAGGAACTTAGAGAGAGTTGTGAGGGGAGCCTGAAGGAAGCTTCCGGAAGGATAGAAGGGGTCCTTGGGGCACGGAAAGTGCGAGGCCACCTGTGGGGCCCATATCCAGAAGTGGAAGGACTAGGTCACAGTGGGGGAGCCGGCCCCTAAGACTAGTGGAGAAATACAGGAATCAGCTAGCAAGCCGGAGGCTGGCGTAACTGTACGTACCTCAGCCACATTCTCAGTCATTCACTAAAACAGCAGCCATATAGGAGCAAGGGGACTCGGAGAAATTGACCCGACAAGGTCCGTGGCTGCCGGCTTGGGGACACTGATTGTGAAGGTGCTGGTCAGGAGGGCAGAAACCAGCACAGTGAGACGGCCAGGAGAGAAATACACAGAAGGGAGTCCTGGAAAGGTGTATCCCAACCTACCTGGGAGCTTGCTGGACCCCTCACCTGGAAGACATGGCACCAAGTGGGCACCTGTGTACACAAGAACTGTGAGTAAAACTCTGAAAACTGCACCCTGCTGTGTCATCTGCGTCATTTTACGTCTCACCTGCCCTGCACCGCACTCACCACAGCAGCCACCATCTTGACTTAATACATCTTAACTGCCCTGGGACACAGCTCTGCTCGTGGAGAGCTTGGCCATCTTTGCTGCCATAACACCATCCAAGAGGATCTGCATTGCAGCGTCGGCTACGATTGCCAAATACCACAGGTGGCGTCACGACTAAATCCCCTACAAACTACCCCTTCATCATCATCTTTTATCTATCCCACCATCATCATCTTTTATTAATTTTACTTGATGCCCAGGGCCACGGACCGGGTCACTGCTGCCGTGACATCCCCTTTAAGAACCGTCTGGCCCGGTACCGAGTAACCTAAGGCCCTGTGGGGCGCTTCACAAGCGCAATGCAAGTGTGTGATATTTTTCCATATGCAATCCATTTGTAATGTATTTTTAACATCATCTTTTACATACTATAATATATTCCCCACTGTAGTTTAAAAGGCTTTCTCTCACAAACAAAAGTACATTTTAATGAATAGATCTTGAAATAATAATTTCCACAATTGGATGTGTTTGGATGTGATATGATCAGATCATGTTCCTATATGGTCAAACACAGCCATTACACAGTACACCACAGGGACACATTTATAAGATTATCTCAGCGCAGAAACATTTTATTTAAAACACATCTAATTGTGGAACTTATTATTATTCCAAAATCTATTGATTAAAATGAACTTTTGTTAGTGGGAAAACCCCTTTACAGCTAGTTTTTTCAAAACTAGTTAGAGAGATGGAGTTGGAAAAATTAAGTATTTGATACACTGCCGTTCATCAAGTTTTCCCATGTAGAGGTCTCTCATTTTGTTTTAGGTACACTTCAACTGTGAGAGACAGAGTCTAAAAAAGAAACCAGAAATCACATTGTAAGATTTTTACACAATTAATTTAGCATTTTAATAAGTATTTGATCACCTACCAACCAGCAAGAATTATGGCTCCCACAGACCTGTTAATCTTTAAGAAGCCCTCCTACACTGCACTCATTACCTGTAATGATTATGAGAAAGGTCAGGAATCAGCCTAGAACTACACAGGAGGACCTGAAGAGAGCTGGGACCACAGTCTGAAACAATACCGTTAGTAATACCCTACGCCGTCATGGATTCAAATCTTGCAGGGCACGCAATGTCCCCCTGCTCATGCCAGCACATGTCCAGGCCCGTTTCCAATGACCATCTACCATCTGGATGATCCAGAGGAGGCATGGGAGAAGGTCACGTGGTCAGATGAAACCAAAATAGAACTTTTTGGTATCAACTCCACTTGCCATGTTTGGAGGAAGAAGACGGATGAGTACAACCCCAAGAACATCATCCTAACAGTAAAGCAAGGTGGGGCAAGCATTATACTTTGGGAGTGCTTTTCTGAAAAGGGGACAGAACGACTGCATCATATTAAAGGGAGAATGGATGGGGTAATGTATTGCAAGATTTTGGCCAACAACCTCCTTATCTCATTAAGAGAATTGAAGATGGATCATGGCTGGGTCTTCCAGCAGGACAATGATCCACAATACACAGCCAGGGCAACTAAGGAGGGGCTCTGTAAGGAGCATTTCAAGGCTCTGGCTTGGCCTACCCAGTCTCCAGACCCGAACCCAATAGAAAATCTTTGGAGGGAACTGAAACTCAATGTTGCCCAGCGACAGCTCCAAAACCTGAAAGATCTGGAGAAGATCTGTATGGAGGACTGGGCCAAAATCTCTGCTACAGTGTGTGCAAACTTGGTCAAGAACTACAGGAAATGTCTGACCTCTAATTGCAAACAAAGGATTCTGTACCAAATATTAAGTACTGTTTCCCCACTGTAGACACATAGATAACAGAAACATATTGGATATACTAGATGGTGGCCCGATTCTAACGCATCGGGTATTTTGGAATATGTATGTAGTTTTTTATGAAGATTTAATAATAATGCAATAATGCACCCCCAATCCTGGTATGCATGGTCATCTCACCCCCCAATCCTGATAAGCATGCTACCCCTCACCCCCCAATCCTGGTATGCATGGTCCTCTCACGCCCCCTTTGCTGGTATGCATGGTCCCATCACCCCCCTTTCCTGGTATGCATGGTCACCCTCACCCCCCTTTCCTGGAATGCATGGTCCCCTCACCCCCCTTATCCTGGTATGCATGGTCCCCCTCACCCCCCCCTTTCCTGGTATGCATGGTCCTCTCACCCCCCCTTTTCTCTTATGCATGGTCCCCCTCACCCACCTTTCCTGGTATGCATGGACCCATCACCCCCCTTTCTTGGTATGCATGGTCCTCTCACCCCCATTTCCTGGTATGCATGGTACCGCTCACCCCACTTTCGTGGTATGCATGGTCCCCTCACCCCCCCTTTCGTGGTATGCATGGTCCCCTCACCCCCCTTTTGTGGTATGCATGCTACCCTTCACCCCCCTTTCCTGGCATGCATGCTACCCTTCACCCCCCTTTCCTGGTATGCATGGTCCCCTCACCCCCCTTTGCTGGTATGCATGGTCCCCTCACCCCCCTTTCGTGGTATGCATGGTACCCCTCACCCCCCTTTCCTGATATGCATGGTCCCCTCACCCCCCTTTGCTGGTATGCATGGTCCCCTCACCCCCCTTTCGTGGTATGCATGGTCCCCTCACCCCCCTTTCGTGGTATGCATGGTACCCCTCACCCCCCTTTCCTGATATGCATGGTCCCCTCACCCCCCTTTGCTGGTATGCATGGTCCCCTCACCCCCCTTTGCTGGTATGCATGGTCCCCTCACCCCCCTTTCGTGGTATGCATGGTCCCCTCACCCCCCCTTTCGTGGTATGCATGGTCCCCTCACTCCCCTTTCGTGGTATGCATGGTCCCCTCACCCCCCTCTCGTGGTATGCATGGTGCCCCTCACCCCCCCTTTTGTGGTATGCATGGTACCCCTCACCCCCCTTTCCTGGTATGTATGGTCCCCCTCACCCTTAGGAAACTGCACACATACAAAAAAAAAATTTATACTTTTATACTCACCCATCTTTCCTGTGGTCCCGTTCTGCCGGAGGCTGGGGGAGGAGTGTGGCACTGGCGCCGGAGTATGTGCATGCCCACACCAAGCTGTCCGGTGCCATTTTCCTGAAGACACACTGCAAATGTGTCTTCAGGAAAATGGCGCCGGATAGCGCTATGCACATGCGTGTACTCCGGCGTCAGAGCCACACTCCTCCCCCAGCCTCCTGTCCCTGGCACTGTAAGAAGAGAAGCGCCGCGGCAACGCTCCACCCAGTGAGGTAAGTATGTAAGTATGGCTCCAGAGATCGCTATCTCCGGTGCCATACCCATTATCATACAGTACCTGTCTGTCTGTCACGGAAATCCTGCATCGCTGATTGGTTGAGCCCGGCCAGCTGCAACCAATCAGCGACACGGGATATTGGCTACAGACAGACATGATAAGACGAATATATATATATATATATATATATATATATATATATATATATATATATATATATAATATATATCATTTAGATATATAATTTCACAAGCCCCTTACATATAATTAGCTTACACCCTTTAGTGCATTTCATATGGCACCAAATTGTGTTTAGCCTGGTTTAAATAAATAATTTAAAAAAAACGCGTGAGGTCCCCCTATTTTTGATAACCAGAAAAGGTAAAGCAGACAGCTGTGAGCTGATATTATCAGGTTGGGAAGGTCCCTGGTTATTGGGCCCTTCCCAGCCTAAAAATACCTGCCCACTGCCACCACAGAAGTGGTGCATCTCATTTGGTGCGCCAATTCTGGCGCTTTGCCTTGCTGTTCCTGATTTTCCTGGTGCGCTGGCATTCGGGGTAATGGTAGCTGGGGCGCCAGCTGTGATTTGTTAAAAAATCATAGCTGCCATGAACCCATGGAGTTAGTAATAGAGGAGTCTATCAGACAACCCCATTAATAACTTAGTAAACAAAATTTTTTCCTCAGCCAGATTACAACTGATGAAAAACTTGTAGATGAGCACTGACTCATTCAATAAGATTGGTCAAAGTGCAATGCGATTTTTTTCACACATTGCACTCGTCAGATTTAGACACAGATGTGAGTTAACCCTGAGAGTGATGCCTTTAATGACGAAAATTTGATTTGCATTGAATTTACCATATTTCATCTCGATACCATACTATAAAGCCTCTGTTTAGCCAGAAAGGATGTGAATAACATTGACAAAGCAATACGTGAAACACAGATCAGACAGTAGGTGGCTGCCCGATCTCTATCAGCTCCAATTAGTAATGTAATAATCTACCTTTTTGCATTGTCTTTAGTGGTCATTCATGATTTAATCTACTTCAGTGCTCCTTGGGTGTACAGTGGGTACGGAAAGTATTCAAACCCCTTTAAATTTTTCACTCTTTGAGTCATTGCATCCATTTGGTAAATTCAAAAAAGTTATTTTTTTTCTAATTAATGTGCACTCTGCACCCCATCTTGACTGAAAAAAAAGCAAATGTAGAAATTTTTACAAATTTATTAAAACAGAAAAACTGACATATCATAAGTATTCAGACCCTTTGCTCAGACACTCATATTTAAGTCACATGCTGTCCATTTCCTTGTGATCCTCCGTGAGATGGTTCTACTCCTTCTTTGGAGTCCAGCTGTGTTTAATTAAACTCACAGGACTTGATTTGTAAAGGCACACACTTGTCTATATAAGACCTCACAGCTCACAGTGTATGTCAGACCAAATGAGAATCATGAGGTCAAAGGAACTGGCCAAGGAGCTCAGACAGAATTGAGGCAAGGCACGGATCTGGCCAAGGTTACAAAATAATTACTGCACTACTCGAGGTTCCGAACAGCACAGTGGCCTCCGTAGTCCTTAAATGAATGAAGATTGGGAGCACCAGAAGTCTTCTTAGACTTGCTCGTCCAGCCAAACTGAGCAATCGTGGGAGAAGAACCATGGTGAGAGAGGTAAAGAAGAACCCTAAGATCACTGTGGCAGATGCAGTAGGGAGATGGGAGAAAGTTCCACAAAGTCAGCTACCACTGCAGCCCTCCACCAGTTGGGCCTTTTTGGCAGAGTGGCCTGACGGAAGCCTCTCCTCAGTACAAGACATATGAAAGCCCACGTAGAGCTTGCTAAAAAACACATGAAGGACTCCCCAACTATGAGAAATAAGATTCTCTGGTCTGATGAGATGAAGATAGAATTATGACCAAAAAATTCTAAGTGGTCTGTGTGGAGAAAACCAGGCACTTCTCATCACCTGCCCAATACAATCTCAACAGTAAAACATGGTGGTGGCATCATCATGCTATGGGGGTGATTTTCTGCTGCAGGGACAGGACAACTGTTTGTAATTGAAGGAAACACGAATGCAGCCAGGTACAGAGATATCCTGAATGAAAGCCTCTTCCAGAGTGCTCTGACCCTCAGGGTGTGCATACGTGTTTTTTTTTCACTTTTTTTAAGCGTTTTTACCAGCAAAAATGCTTAAAAAACATTTAAAAGAAGCATCCCATTCATTTGAATGAATTCTGAATTTTTGTGCATATTGATGTGGTTTTTTTTGCGAAAAAAAATGCATCGCTGTAAAAAACGCAGCATGCTCATTAATTTCGTGGAAAAATCCACATTTCTAACTATTCTATGAGACTGGGGATGCTCCGGAAAAAATCGTGGCAAAAACGCATGGGAAAAAAACGAGCATTTTCTAGTAAGGAGTCCGTTTTTTTTGTCAGGAATTTTCTGCATATGTGGGTACATAGCCTCAGACTTGGCTGAAAATTCACCTTCCAAAAGACAATGACCCTAAGCACACAGCTAAAATAACAAAGGAGTGGCTTCAGAACAACTCTGAGACCATTCTTGACTGGACCAGCCAGAGCCCTGACCTAAACCTAATTAAGTATCTCTGGAGAGACCTGAAAATGGCTGTCCACTAACGTTCACCATCCCACCTAACGGAACTGGAGGGGATCTGCAATGAAGAATGGCAGAGTATCCCCAAATCCGGGTGTGAAAAACTTGGTGCATCATTCCCAAGAAGACTCATTGCTGCACTAGCTCAAAAGGGTGCTTCTACTCAATACTGAGCAAAGGGTCGGAATACTTATGACCATGTCATATTTCAGTTTTTCTTTTTTAATAAATCTTCAAAAATTTCTACATTTCTGTTTTTTTTTCAGTCAAGATGTGGTACAGAGTGTACATTAATGAGAAAAAATGAAATTTTTTGAATTTACCAAATGGCTGCAATGAAACAAAGAGTGAAAAATGTAAAGGGGTCTGAATACTTTCCGTACCCACTGTATATTGTGCCTGCTATATACAAATTGCTGGTGATACATTATGTTTGACTACCCCTTTCCTCTTCCTAATCTATGTACAGTGTCACTTTTAGGGCTCCCTCACACTACTGTATGTTCACTCATGCGAGAGAATAGGGTTAATTATGATAAAGACTCTTGGCTCAAACTCTCTCCAAGTGTGAGCTGAGTGTCATCTGTCTGTGCTGAGATTCTCTTGCATGAGAGTATCATAGCACAGGGGTGAAGACGGAGACCTTTTTTCCATCTTCTACATTGTCTGTGTCCGTGAATTTCGGACTGCATTCGAAGGTCATCTGAGTGGAGTCCAATGTTTTACAAGCACCCATAGACTTGTATGGATACGCATGGTCTGATTATCGGATGCACTCGCAGCATGCCGTTTTGGCAAGAAAAAAAAACCGCTGATCTGCACTGACTCATATCATAACATTGGGCCGAGTGCTATCCAATGAAACATCTAATAGCACTCAGCCATGTTATACGCTGGTGTGAGACCTTAAATTGTATTTTTTTATTCTAACAAGAGTGTTATCATGATATTACCCATTGTTATGTCGTGTCTTACACCTTGTTTGCCTCATCATGGTTATTGGGGATGCGGATCATGACTGTGTCACACAACCAGGATCTCCCTGCTGCTGTTAATCACTGAAATGTCAGTGTAAATCTCTGACAGCGGCTTTTGCAGCACACTGGCTGGGTGGTGTGCCGCTCTACACACCAATAGCCCCCAATGACATGATCACAAAACAATGATGGCTTGCCAAGACAGTTGGGTGTCTGCTGAAAACCCATGTGCCTGTCATAACGGTGCTCCGTTGAAGCCCAGCCTATGGCTAGACTTCATAGGAGACTGTGAACTTTACTATATACTGAAATACTATGGCATTAGAATATATAGAACAAGCGATGGGACGATCACAGATACAAGTCCCGTGTAGAGACTTAAAAAATAAAGTTATAAAGAACAAATGTTAAAAAAAAGAATGGAATTACCCCCATTAAAAATAAAGAAATTTTATAAATAAACATATATGGTATCACTGTTTATGTAAAAGTCCGAACCATCAACATATAAAGTAAATTAGTAAATGCTGAAAAGAGAAAAGAAAGCAATACACCAGAATTGCATTTTGTAGCACAACGAGACCTAAAAAAAATGCAATAAAAAGCTATCAAAGTGTCATATCTAGCCTAAATTGGTATTAATAAAAACAGGCCCTCAGACATGATGAAAAAAGGAAAGCTTATGGCTCACACAATAAAGTTTTTTTTTACAAATTTCTGAAATTTTTTTTCACCACTTAAATAAAAATTAAACAACTGTGGTATAATATGTAAGCATACTGACCTGGAGAATGATATTTGCATGTTAATTTTCCAGTACAATGAATGCCATAAAAAGAAAACATAACTGTAGAATTGCTTTTTTGTGCAATTTCACTTGACAAAGGGGGTATTCGAGATTCCTCGTAGATCCTATACCTGAATCCGTAACCCCAGCCCCTTTACCTCAACCGTCTCATTACCGCCCCTTATAATAAATAAAGACCCAAGCCAAGGATGTTGGATAATTTGGCCACAGGAGCCATTTATTTAACATAAAACAAACATTACATTAAATCACAACCGAGAGGGGGCGGTCCTCGAAGCCCGAAACCAAAATTCCAAGATGTTAACCATCCCGTATGGCCCCAGGTCGAGTTCTTTACCTCCAGCCGTAAAGCACCAGCTCAGAGGCACCAGAACAACCCGCCTGTCCAGAACCATTAGCCTCTCCCAGATCCTTCTCCCGTCCTCGGGATACCTAAAATGGTCGTCCACTTAAGCCCGCTCTGGAGGGAGTCCAGGACCCCATTCCGGTCCCCCCCCCCCAGGGCGTCCAGCCTCACCAACTTCGAGGACCCCCCCTGCGCACGACTGCCATGACAAAAACTTACAGACAATGAAATGGATTGAATACACCTACTTACAATCATAGACTAGATTGAAACAAAGGGGAGGGTGAGTGGGAGATTCCTATTGCTGCCAATGTGTACCCAAAATGGTTGTCCCTCTAAAATGGCTTCCCCTTTTTATACGAACAGCCCATGCCCCCTCCCCCCCAACCCATGTGACTGACGCACAACTTAGCCCAGCTCATCCATGCCAGCCCAGAAAATTAACCCCCTATTCAATGTTCTATACACCAACCACCTCCGTGTCTACTTCCCTCTCTACCCTGTCATGCCGGCCTCCCTTTTACGGCCTATGGCCTAGTACGGCCTCACTACACTTGAAATTTTTTTCCCCTTTTTCCTGTTCATTAAATGATAAAATAAATGGTGTCATTTAAGACTACAACTCATCCCAGAAAAAAGAGCCCTCAAAAGGTTATGTCAATAAGTTATGCTAAAAAGTTATGTCTTTTGCAAAAAGAGGAATAAAAAAAACTAAAGCACAAAGAAGGCAAATCGCACAATCAAAATGGGTTCACACTGTCTTCTTTGTTTGAAGTGTGACTGAAATAAAAAAATTGTGTTAATTAAGGTGCTGTACTCAGATCAATTAATTCAGTCACACTGACTCCCGTACCTCTTTGTAATATTGAGACAAACATTCCCATTTGCAATGCGCTTCAGAGCTGCAATAGTACACCACAATCACGTTTTGGCCTTTTTCCATCCTCATCTGTAGAAATTCGCTATGCAGTCTGACACTCTGTCCAAACGCAGTCAAAACCTAAAATAGCCACTGCATTTCCAGCTCTCGTCTTTTATAGTGCCTGTGATAGTCTTCACTGAGCAT
This sequence comes from Dendrobates tinctorius, assembly GCF_039654945.1. Classification (NCBI taxonomy): domain Eukaryota; kingdom Metazoa; phylum Chordata; class Amphibia; order Anura; family Dendrobatidae; genus Dendrobates; species Dendrobates tinctorius. The sequence goes on along the minus strand of NW_027361712.1, from coordinate 10,195,366 downwards.
GTGATGTGATAGTTGCAAGGCATTATGGGGATGCCTGCATGGTCAGGTCTATCATCATGAGCCTGCTCCCTGGCTGATACAATTTTTAGAAATATGTGAAATGGCACCAGGCATTTATTTTTCTATTCATGCAAATGGCAGGCACCGCACTGCCTAAGGAGAGTGCCTCTGACTGCTGCGCCCTCCCCTCTCTCACCCCTCTTTCCCCCAGCTGCCCATGGTGGGAGGAGTAGGGATGGGTGAGGGACCGTAAGCCAATCAGGGGCAGGGGTTTCAATTCACCCCTCCCTCCTCCTTACAACTCCTATATATGCTATGGTATGATTCCTATTACTTCCTCTTCCTCCCGGCTTGAAGCGGGTCCTGGAGGCGCTTGTGTATAGCGCTGTTTGGTTGGAAAAGGTATGGCAGACCCTCTGCTGGAGGCGCTGCATTCTAGGAGTGAGAGGGAAGGTGAGCAATGGCTGTCTGCCCTCACCCTCTGGCGCATCGCATGAGCCTCCTCTAAATCCCCTGTCGGTTGCTTACCTCCGCAACCCATCTGCAGTCATGCCACCGGCCCTGACGGTAAATACCTGAGGGTCAGCAGCATCAGGTACCAGGCAGGGAGGCGAACGGTCCGTGCGGCATTCCTGCCCTCCTAAGCGCCTCAGATAGAGCTCACACCGGGGCCATGACAGGAGAAAAGTCCCGCCCGCGAGGCTCCCGCCTTCTAGTCAGGCGACAGGAGCAGTTACATGAGTCAGCGGCGGGAACCCTGCATCTGCAGCGTCATTACCTCATCCTGTCCTCCCCTGTCAGCCGTCGCAGGGGCTTAGAGGTTATCACAGCAGGCGACGCAGTTGCGCAAGTGAGGGGCCTGGACTGCAGTTTAGTGCCGGCGGTCGCTGCTAAGGGAAGGAGGACTAGTACTCACTCCTCAGGCTCCACTGAAGAGCCAAACAAAAGATTACTTCGTCAGGTGTTTCACAACATAATATAACCCCTTGGTAACCTCTTTCCTAGACAAGCAGCTACAAGGGCAGTTTGCCCCATATCTGGCCTGTCTGAGGGGGACCCTGTGATGAATGTAGATTTGCTCGAGGTGTCATCGCCTCTGAGGAGCAGCCCCATAAGGACACACAGGGTAGACATGGGCGGAGGCGTGTCTATTCCTCATTTTCTTCATCCTTGCTCTCCCGTCATGGTCGCATTTAGCGGGCAGATGCGACAGGAGGTCCTCGCACTCGAGCTGTAGGTCCAGAAGCAGCCGTCACCATAGATCCCGGTCCTCAAGGCGCCGCTCTCCTTCTTCACTGTAAGAGAGGTCGAGCGCGTCTGCGAGCCCCGGCCGCGGGTATTGTCCTCCTCGTGACAACGTGAGTTGAGGGCTCATTTAAGAGCTTACAGTCTGGTCGAGCCAAGTACACCACCAGGGCAACAAGCTAAGGCATCCTATGTTACCGCATAATTGGAGCCGGAGTTCCTCCGCCAGTGGGAGTCCCTCCTCCAGCCGTGGATCATGGTGAGTGATCATTTTTGGTGTCTCGGATGGTAGCAATGGTTAATGCTAACAGCCTTCAAGGCTTTGGTGGAGCAATTATCGTTTCGGATGGTAAAAGTGTGTTACGGATGTTAACAGAGTGTTAATGGTAACAGCCTTTTAGGCTTTGGTGGAACAATCATCGTTGTTCCGAATGGTAACAGTGTGTTAATAGTAACTGCCTTTAAGGCCGTGGTGGAACAATTATCGTTGTTACGGATGGTAACTGTGTGTTAATGCTAACAGCCTTTAAGGCTTTGGTGGAACAATTATTGTTCCGGATGGTAACAGTAAAAAAAAAAAAATGTATGGAAAAATTATTAAAAAAAAAGATATAGAGGTGTGTATATGTGGGTATGTATGTTTGTGTGTGTATGTGTATACGTATGTGTGTGTGTGTGTGTGTGTGTATATATATATATATATTAAAAAAATAAATAGAATAAATAAATAAATGTGTATGTGTTTACATGTATGTGCATATATATAGAAATTATTTTTTAAAAAAAAGGGGGTTCACACGAAAGCTGTTGCGCATAATTTTTAAAGAACTAATAATTGGTTGCAAGTTTTGCCATGCTTTATGTTAGGCGTCAGACTCCAGACACTGCACAGCGGGAATACAGAGCCAGACATCCAGCGGTCTCCCATTCTCCTATGACTGCTCCGGGTGCTGCTCAGACTTGCTCTGACAGCCTGGATGTTGCTGCCACCTCTGGTGCAGCAATGGTAGCACAACCTGTTCTGCAGGGAACCGCTCCAGAGGCTAACTCCTCGTGCAGTGCTACTGGGCATGCCCGCAAGGTGACCTCACTGGAGAGCAGGGGCACATGCTCAGGTCCTGCGTCGGATCTGATTGGTCCTTTCCAGGGTACTGGAAGGTCCCGGAAGTGCATGGCTATAAAAAGCCCGCATGGCGGCTCGGCCATGCGCTAGTGTAGCATATTATGCTGTGTGTGTATGGTGATGGATGCATGGACTGGTGACTGACTTATTATGAAACCCCTTCCCTCTGATAATACGAATGGTGACAGAGTGTTGGTTAGTCAGCTCCAGATTGTGGCAAGCTACACGCCACTGTGCCTCCTGCACTGCCCACTAGTGTCCGACGGTGCTCGGTCTTCCGGCGCCGTCGTCCAGCGGCTTTAGTTATTGCCGCACTGCGGTAGCAGCGTTCCTTGGCGGTTGCGGCTGCAACGCCACCCGCTGAGCTTCCTGTGAAGCTATCAGGGCCAGCGTCTTTATATTTATTACTGCCAAGCGACTCTGTGTCTGAACAGAGCCGCTCTTAGCATTCGGGTGACGTTAACCCGAGCGCAGTACTTCACCTTCTGGTGCATCTGCCATTGTCCAGCAGAGGTCTTACTATCTACTGCACGATGGACCCCGGGCGGCGAACGCACCTTCTATTTATATCTGGTGCGTTCCGCTGACCCTAACATTACAATAGCGCCAGGGTCTGGCTGGTAATGGCCGACGTGCAGCAGTTGCAGCGCTATATTCGGCAGCTGGAGAGCAGGTTAGCGGCTATTGAAAGCGCCAACTCAGCTGCGAATACCGCGCTAACTGCTGCTCAGACAGTTGCTGAGGCTGTCTCACGTGTGCCCACACTATTGCCCACGCCGACAATCTCTCGCCTCCCGCTCCCCGACAAGTTCTCGGGTGACAGTGCCACCTGTAGGGGATTTATCAGCCAGTGCTCAATTCAGCTCGAGTTACTGGCTGAACGGTTCCCTACAGAGCGGGCTAAGGTGTGATTTATCGTTTCTTTATTGTCTGGCAGAGCATTACAGTGGGCTACAACGTTGTGGGAACGTGGTGATCCTGTGGTTCAGGGTGCCGCTCAGTTCCTTGCGGCCCTGAAGCAGGTCTTTTTGGGTCCACGGATCACACACGACATCTCTCTCCAACTTCTGTCCTTAACACAGGGATCACTCTCGGTCAGCCATTACGCCGTCCAGTTCCAGACATTGGCTTCCGAATTAGAGTGGCCGGACAAGGCATTTGTCCCGGTGTTTTGGAGAGGGTTGGCAGAGCATGTAAAGGATGCTCTAGCTACTAGGGAGGTTCCCACAGGTCTGGAGGAATTGATTGCAGTCTCCACCCGCATTGACCTCCGGTTTACGGAGCGCAGGCTGGAATGTGCACAATCCAGACGAAGGGTTAATTTGGCTCCCACCTTCACCGAGCCGCTGAGATACCCCGCACAGGAGCACGTACCCTCTGAACCTATGGAGGTGTCCCGCACCGACTCCAAGCCACCACCGGTGCGTAGTTATGTACTTTGCTACCAGTGTCGACAAGTTCGGCACTCGGCCAGCATGTGTCCTTTGCAGGCAAAAAAACGCCCACGTCCTGTGGTCATAGGAGGTGGTCACTCCAGCATGAAACCCTTCTCACCCAAGCCGGTATTCCGGGGTACCTTAGACAGTGGTCCCCTCACCTGGGAGGCGGAGGTTATCGTGGATTCCGGGGCCGAAGGGAATTTTATGTCCTCAACCTTCGCCCAGAAACATGCTATCCCTCAGATGTTGCTGCCTCAACCACTGACCATCATGGTGGTTAATGGGGCGCATTTACTTACCCAGGTAAGCCATCAGACAGTCCCACTCGGGCTTTCTAGCTCTCCATCCCATCAAGAGATCTTATCCCTGCTCATTTTGCCTGACCAGGTGCTACTTGGTCTTCCCTGGCTCCGTTGCCACTCTCCTCATATTGAGTGGGCATCAGGGAAAATACTGGCCTGGAGCAAAAATTGTGAGGGAAAGTGTCTGAAGGGCAGTCTTCAGGTGGCTTCCACTGAAGTGCCTGCGGATCTCTCCGCACTTCCTAAACCCTACCATCAGTACGCGGACGTCTTCTCCAAAAAATCTGCGGAGACGCTCCCGCCACACCGCCCATATGATTGCCCAATAGATCTCATGCCAGGCACAGAACCTCCCAGGGGTTGTGTGTATCCACTATCATTCCCCGAAACTGAAGCTATGTCACAATATATTCGGGAGAACCTGGCTAGAGGTTTTATCAGGAAGTCGATGTCGCCGGCTGGTGCAGGGTTCTTTTTCATTCAGAAAAAGAGTGGAGAGTTACGTCCCTGCATTGATTACAGAGGTCTCAATGCCGTAACAGTGAAGAACAAATACCCTCTTCCGCTGATCTCTGAACTGTTTGACAGGTTGCGAGGGGCCCGGATCTTTACAAAACTAGATCTACGGGGGCATACAACCTGATCCGCATTCGCGAGGGAGACGAGTGGAAGACAGCCTTTAATACCAGGGATGGCCACTATGAATATCTGGCCTGTGTAGTGCGCCAGCTGTCTTCTAAGACTTCATCAACGACATCTTCCGCGATATGCTGTCTACTTCGGTGGTGGTCTATCTGGATGATATACTCATCTTCTCGCCAGATTTGACCACTCACCAGAGAGACATATGCAGGGTCTTCGACCATTTACGGGCGAACTCTCTATATGCCAAGCTGGAGAAGTGCCAGTTTGAGCAGGAGTCCTTGCCGTTCCTGAGCTATATCATCTCGGCCCAGGGATTGGCTATGGATCCGGCCAAACTACAAGCGGTTGTGGACTGGCAAGAACCCCATTCACTCAAAGTGATGCAGCGCTTCTTAGGGTTCATAAATTATTACCGCCAGTTTATACCACACTTCTCCACATTGGTGGCTCCTTTGTTTGCTCTCACCAAGAAAGGAGCTAACCCTAATGCTTGGTCAGAACAGGTCTCCAAGGCCTTCTTGTCTATCAAATCCCACTTTGCTGCCGCTCCCATCTTACATCGTCCAGATGTGAACAAGCCATTTATTCTGGAGGTAGATGCCTCTTCCGTCAGTGCAGGAGCAGTCCTCTTCCAGAAGGATGCTCAAGGTCGGAAGCATCCATGCTTCTTTTTCTCATAGATCTTCTCACCGGCAGAGAAGAATTACTCCATCAGTGACAGGGAGCTGCTGGCCATGAAGTTGGCCTTTTCTGAGTGGAGACATCTCTTGGAGGGGGCTCGGTTTCCCTTCCAGGTATACACGGACCATAAGAATCTGGTCTATTTGCAAACGGCCCAGCACCTGAACTCCCGTCAGGCTAGATGGTCGCTTTTCTTTTCCCACTTCCGCTTCACCCTGCATTATCTCTCCGGAGAGAAGAACATCCGTGCGGATGCTCTTTCACGCTCGGTGGTTTTGGCGGAAGAGGGAGAGGCTGAGCCTCGGCTTATTCTCCCGCAGGAGAGTTTTACAACCGTGGCTCCAATTTCACTCGAGTCAGGGCCACCGGGCAAGAACTTGGTGCCTCCGCAGCTACGGCCGGAGGTCCTTGCCTGGGCACACACCTCCAGGGTAGGTGGTCATTTTGGCAATAAATGGACCACCGAACTCCTGGCTAGGTCATATTAGTGGCCACATATGGCTCGAGACGTTAAGGAATACGTGCAAGCATGCATTTCGTGTGCTCGGAACAGACCCTCTAGACAGAGGCCGGCGGGGCTGTTATATCCCCTGCCAGTGGCAGATAGACCATGGGAGATGGTTGGCATGGATTTCATAGTTGGCCTGCCCAAGTCTGGTGGCAGTACAGTCATCTGGGTGGTCACCGACCATTTTTCCAAAATGGTGCATCTGGTGCCACTCGCACGGCTGCCTTCCGCCCCTGGTCTTGCCACAATGTTCATAAAGCACGTGTTCCATTTACATGGCATGCCGGACAAAATCGTGAGTGACCGAGGTCCCCAGTTTGCCTCCTTTTGGAGGGAGCTCTGCAGCCTACTCAGCATCGAGCTAAATCTGTCCTCCGCTTACCATCCCGAGACGAACGGCTTGGTCGAGAGAGCCAATCAGACCTTGGTTACCTACCTGTGGCATTTTGTCTCTGCCAGGCAGGATGACTGGGCATCCTTGCTACCTTGGGCTGAATTTGCCCTAAGCAATGTGATGGCTGATTCCACTGGTCAGACGCCCTTCCTCCTAAACTACGGTCAACATCCACGCGTCCCTGTTCCAATGCCAGTGTCCTCCACTGACTCCAGGGTGGCAGACTGGGCAGTGGAGGCCCGGGACATTTGGGATCACACTCTCCGCTGACATGCATCGGCGACCCCCTCCAAGCTTCTCCCCTGGCGATAAGGTGTGGCTCTCCATCCGAAATATCAAACTACGGGTCGAGTCCCCTAAGTTCGCCTTGCGATATATTGGACCTTTCAAGGTCCTCGAGCGAATTAGCTCGGTGGCCTACCGCCTGGCTCTTCCTCTACATTTAGCAATTTCGGACGTGTTTCATGTGTGCCTCCTCAAACCAGTTCACATGGCCCTGTTTTCTGAGTCATCGGCCGGGTCATCAGACTTGTCGTCTGACGAGTTTGAGGTTAATGCCATTGTTGGGCGCAGGTGTGTCCGTGGCAAAAAATTTTATTTAGTGGATTGGAAGGGTCATGGGCCCGAGGCTCGGACCTGGAAGCCGGTGGAAAACATCCACGCACCTCTCCTGATCGCGGCTTTTGAGTGCAGTGAAGCGCAGAGGGCCTTAGGAGGGGGGGTAATGTTAGGCGTCAGATTCCTGACACTGCACAGCGGGAATCCAGAGCCAGACATCCAGCAGTCTCCCATTCTCCTATGACCGCTCAGGGTGCTGCTCAGCAATCACAGCGAGCCAGGTGTGCTGCTCAGACTTGCTATAACAGCCTGGATGTTGCTGCCACCTCTGATGCAGCAATGGTAGCACAACCTGTTCTGCAGGGAACCGCTCCAGAGGCTAAGTCCTCGTGCCGTGCTACTGGGCATGCCCGCAAGGTGACCTCTCACTGGAGAGCAGGGGTCACATGCTCGGGTCCTGCGTCGAATCTGATTGTTCTTTTCCAGGGTACTGGAAGGTCCCGGAAGCGCATGGTTATAAAAAGCCCACATGGCGGCTCTCTAGTGTAGCATATTATGCTGAGTGTGTAAGGTGATGGATGCATGGACTGGTGACTGACTTATTATGAAACCCCTTCCTTCTGATAATACGAATGGTGACAGAGTGTTGGTTAGTCAGCTCCAGATTGTGGCAAGCTACACGCCACTGTGCCTCCTGCACTGCCCACTAGCATCCGACGGTGCTCGGTCATCCGGCGCCGTCGTCCAGCGGCTTTAGTTATTGCTGCGCTGTGGTAACAGTGTTCCTTGGCGGTTGCGGCTGCAATGCCACCCGCTGAGCTTCCGGTGAAGCTAACAGGGCCAGCGTCTTTATATTTATTACTGCCAAGTGACTGTGTCTGAACAGAGCCGCTCTTAGCGTTCGGGTGACGTTAACCCGAGCGCAGTACTTCACCTTCTGGTGCATCTGCCATTGTCCAGCAGCGGTCTTACCATCTACCGCACGGTGGACCCCGGGCGGCGAACGCACCTTCTATTATTTATATGTGGTGCGTTCCGCCGACTCTAACACTTTATGGGACAGCCCCGAATGGGGCTCGGTATTATTCATATATCAGGATATGTTTATACAACGCTTATACGGTTTGCGCAGGTCCCAGCAGACGGAGTGCAAGGACCCCGATGAGCGTGGTTGTGATAGGGCCTGTGGTTAGACCATTACCCCACACAGGATGAAGCAGAAGTCTGCGTTTTTTGGTTCATGTGGCTTTTCATTCCGTTAAAGCTGTTCACTAATTGTGCAAAGAATTTGAAATCTGCTTGGAATACTCGGGTTATCGGTCACAAGGTCACTAAGAGACTTGCGCCCAAGCAAGAATCTGGAGCTTTCTGCTTTATTCAACATCTATTACATCCAAAAGGGCTTTTGGTAAATGACGGGTTCCGCTGTGGTTTGCATTGGTGATGCATGTGCTTTTATAATGCATTCGCTCTAGTTAGGGCTGTGGTCACGGAGCTTGGTTAGTAAAGGCCGTTATTGGCCCTGCTTTTCGTTTATGGTCAGTGCAATCCGAGTGTTTTTTCATAGTGGAATGGACTTCGAGTGCTTTACGTTCCCATGTGTTGCTCTTTTCATTTTACTATTTCAAGGTTTTTTTAGTACTTGGGTGGTGAGATATGAGTTGGAGTGAAGATCAGTTACCCACTACATAATAATAATAATAATCTTTATTTATATTGCGCCAACATATTCCACAGCGCTTTACAGTTTGACAGTTTCAAATCACAAGTCATAAGTAACGTTAAGAATACAGTAATTAAAGTAAAGTAAGACGACCCTGCTTGTGAGAGCTTACAATCTACAATGAGGTGGGGGAGATACAAAGTACAGGTGTGTATTTACAATGATGTATTTGCAATGATGGTCCAGCCGTCTTGAGAAGGTGGGGGACAGAGATAGTGAATTGGCTACATACTCACACTTGCACATAAAATGACTGATTAGTGAACGTGATAGGCTGCTCTGAATAGATGTGTTTTGAGAGAGCGCCTAAAACTGTGCAAAGTGTGGATAGTCCTAATTTCTTGTGGTAGAGCATTCCAGAGGATTGGCGCAGCGCGGGAAAAGTCTTGGAGTCGGGAGTGGGAGGTGCGGATTAGTGCAGAGGTTAGTCGAAAGTCTTTTGCAGAGCGCAGTGGTCGGCTAGGCCGATAGACAGAAATAAGGGAGGAGATGTTGGGGGTGCTGCACTGTGGAGAGCTTTCTGGATGAGAACAAGTACTTTGAATTAGACCCTATAATCAATGGGCAGCCAATGTAAGGACTGGCGAAGAGCGGACGCGTCCGAGTACCGATTAGCCAGGTAGATGACCCTGGCTGCTGCATTAAGTATGGACTGGAGAGGGGAACGTTGAGTAGCAGGGAGGCCAATTAATAGAGCGTTGCAGTAATCCAGGCGGGAGTGGATCAATGCTACAATGAGGGTTTTTGTTTCCATGGTGAGAAAAGGGCGAATTCTGGAGATGTTCTTTAGGTGTAGGCGGCAAGAGCGGGCAAGACATTGCATATGGGATGTGAAGGAGAGGTTGGTGTCAAACATAACACCCAGACAGCGTGCCTGCTGCCGGGGTGTTATTATGGTGCCACCCACGGAGAGGGAAATGTCAGATTTAGGGAGGTTAGTAGATGGCGGGAGCAGAAGAAGTTCAGTTTTTGAGAGGTTAAGTTTCAGATAGAGAGCGAACATGACGTTGGAGACTGCGGACAGTCACTGGCATTCTGTAGTACAGCGGGGGTAAGGTCGGGGGATGACGTATATAGTTGTGTAACATTAGCATAAAGATGGTACTGAAAGCCAAATCTGCTGATGGTCTGTCCAATTGGGGCCGTGTAGAGAGAGAAGAGAAGAGGGGCCAAGGACTGAGCCCTGAGGTACCGCGACAGCGAGAGGAAAAGGAGATGACGTGGAGCCAGCGAACAAAACACTGAAGGAGCGGTCAGAGAGATAGGAAGAGAACCAGGAGAGAGCAGTGTCCTTAATGCCTAGTGACTGGAGCCTATGGAGTAGGAGCCGGTGGTCCACAGTGTCAAAAGCTGCAGAAAGGTTGAGAAGAATGAGCAGAGTGTTCACCGTTACATTTTGCTGTCAGAAGGTCATTGGTCACTTTGAGTGCAGTTTTAGTCGAATTTAGGGGTCGGAAGCCAGACTGTGAAGGGTCTAGGAGGGAGTGAGTGGAGAGGTAACGGGTAAGGCGGCAGTAGACTAGGCGCTCCAAGAGTTTAGAGATGAAGGGGAGATTGGAGACTGGTCTGTAGTGGTTTGTGCAGGATGGGTTGAGAGCAGGTTTCTTTAATAATGGAGTAATGATAGAGTGTTTGAAAGAGGATGGGAAAATGCCTGAAGAGAGGGAGAGATTAAAGATTGTAATTAGGTGAGTTGTGATGACTGGAGAGAGAGACTGGAGGAGTTGTGAGGGAATGGGGTCGGTAGTGCATGTGGTTTTCTCTATAAAATAGGAGGCCAGGTCATTTGCACAAATGTCTGAGATAGGAGCTTGCGCTTTTCGCCTGAGGAGGGAGTGAAAGGTGTCAAAAAGTTTCTTGGGGTTGGCTAGTGAGGAGATCAGGGTGGTGAAGTAGGTCTGTTTGGCAAGGTGAAGGGCAGAGTTGTAGGTTCTTAGCATAAATTTGAAGTGGATGAAGTCTTCTGGTGTGTGGGTTTTTCTCCATCGGCGTTCAGCACTCCTAGAGCATCTTTGGAGAAATTGAGTTTGCAATGTGAGCCAGGGATGTTTTACTCTATGTTTGGAGGTTCTGAGGGTGAGGGGTGCTACCTGGTCAAGGGTGGTTGTAAGAATGTTGTTGTAGTGATGAACACTACATAGATGACTTTAATTTTATCGGCCCTGGAAACTCAGAGTTGTACTCTGTCGCGATGAGTACGTTTATGGTCATAATGCATCATTTCGTGCTCATTTGTCCTCCAAAAAAAAAACAAAAAAACATTTGTACGGTGTGGGTTTCACATTTCTCGGAATAAAAAATCAACACCATTGCAGTGGTATATTGGCTTCTCTACGAAAATTTCAAAAAGCAATTTTTTTCTGATCCCCAAGCTTGTTTATGTCTGTAGGGTCACCCCCTTTTGCAAATGCAATCTTTGCTGGGGTTTTGGTCTTCGCTAGTAGAATTATGCCGGTAGACAGGGTCTTTTTTGCTGCAGTGATTAATGGCAACTTAAAGCTTTTTATGCCCGTCCACAGATTGAGAGTTATGTTTACGATGAAGGCTGATTTGGAGGTGTGTAAGGTATTTTGATTTCTTTTAATGGTTATGCTAGGTTCATGTTACTTGAAACGTCAAAATCGGGAATTACGGTTATTCAGTTTGGGCACAGTGCGCAGTGATCAAAGCACATGGTTTCATTGGCCTTTTATTATAGGAGCCCTAGTTTGTGTCAGGACATTTATTTTATGCAAAGTTTTTTCTATTGCATTGATCGTAGAATTTCGGGGGGCTTAGTTGTTCAATACGAAAGTTTGTTTTGTTAAACAGCCTTGGTGTATTGCATTGTATAAACCTCAGGTCGTCCATGTCACCCACGGTGTTGGGTCTTCTTCGTTGTTTAGTGTTATGTCTGTGATTTAATGTTTTATCACAGGTGCGGCATATGCCGAAAACAGACAACACTCTTGCTAATATTATGATTGTTTAGTTTGTCAAGCCGTCAAAGAAGACTTTCCCGATATTTTCTGAGGAGTTTTTTCCTTGCCCTTCTTCTCTAAGGGAAGTGGTGGTGATCTACTAATGCCGCTGGTGCGTTCTTCTGTGGCTCCATAGATTTAGCAAGCATTCGGTTAGGCATGGGTAGAGTGGTGTTTACTGGTAAATAACAATCTGTTTACGTCTTGTGACCAAGCACGCTTGCAGGTTTCCATGTAGTTTCTGTTGCAGAATCATCGATGGGGTTTATCGGTCACGTATGCTCAGCAGCGCTTATCTAGGTTGGCCTGTTTTTCAGTTGTTGAATTGGACGGATGTTGCGAAAATGTTATTATTCGTCAAGCTAGGAGGGTTTGCAGGAGGTTGCAACCTAGCATTGAGTGCAAGCATTCCGTCTCTTTAACTTTGCTTAGCAGTATTATAGCCTGTACTGAGTTTCCATGCAGCTCTACTTTTAAGTCCAAGCTCTTTTTCGGCTGCTTTCGGGATCGCCTTTTTGGTGCGTTTTGTTCTTGGGGTCGAAGTTTAGCTCAGTAGGGGGGTTGTTATTTGCCAATGTCATGGTTGTACAGAATACTATTCGTCTTCGTTTCCGCAAGTCGAAGAAAGACCTGTTGGGTAAAGGAGCTTGTGTTATTATACGGCCGTTTGAAGGCCTTACTTGTCCCGTTACTTTAATTAACGATTATTCGTTGCGCAGTGCAAGGTCTAGTTTTGTCTTGTCACATGTTGTGGTCCTCTTTTCACGAGGTATCAATTCCAGTCCATATTTACGATAATTTTGTCGGCACTGGGCGTTGAGCCACGGGAGTATGGCACCCACACATTTGGTTTGGGGATGCGACAAAGGCAGCTAGGTGGATTTACCGGATTTCAAGGTGCAGAGATTGGGTTGGTGGCGTTTGACGTTCTTTGTTAGGTGCCTTTGGCCCGATTTCTTGTATGGTTGCCGTCTATTTTACTCGCAGGTGCCATGAGGCATAGGGTTTGGCCTTTGGGCCACTCATTTATATTCTGGGTTACCCAACGGGCTGAAGGCCATCCTGGAGGTAGAAATTTGGGTTTTGGGAGGTGAATTTTATGTGTCAGGGTATAAGGGGTTTACATTGGCCACAAGTGCTTACTGATGTCGTGTACATCCCCAGAACAAACACTGGTACGATAATCCTTGTGCTGCATGGGGGGAAATGACTTATGCCCCTGCAAATTGGCAGAGTTTCATGATGCGCTCAGATGTGAACCGCTTGCGCAGTTTTTCCAGAGTTAGTCTTCCTTTGGTCTAAAATAATTCGAGAGCATTGCGGCAAGGGCAAGAGATGGAATGGCTGTTGAGTGGACAAGAAGGCGTAATGCTCGTATTTCCATATTCATTCAGGAGAGATTTGGGTTTGTCATTCGTCACAGGCAGCTGGAAGAGGACAATGTGGCATTATTGAGGTCGGACGGCGTCCACCCAGCTGATAGGCTATAAATCTTTCTATCAGGGCTTTAAGAAGGTGTTGAGCTGGCTCTGTTATTGATGGGTGGGGGTCGAAGTCATGTCTAATTTACAGGATCCTCCGTGGCGGTAAAAGAAAGAAAGGATACAAGACTATGCCTCTTTGGCTGACTTGCCTGTGAATTGGAAACAGGGCATTGGGCGACGAGCATGTCTTAATAAAATATAAGTGCCTTTTTAATGGTTGTTATTAAAAGATAATAAAGCTGTGACCGACCTTCACCCATCACTTTGTGTTATGTGCATTTTTTGGTTGGGGTTTGTGTTTTGGAAAGTGTGCTAAAGGAGGGGGTCCGTGCCCTGGCTCTGGGGTCGCTGCAGTCTGGCAGGCACCGCACTGCCTAAGGAGAGTGCCTCTGACTGCTGCACCCTCCCCTCTCTCACACCTCTTTCCCCCAAGCTTGTCTGAGGCACACTTTGGTTCAGCTGCCCATTGTGGGAGGAGTTGGGATGGGGTGAGGGATTGTAAGCCAATCAGGGGCAGGGGTTTCAATTCACCCCTCCCTCCTCCTTACAGCGCCTATATATGCTGTGGTATGATGCCTATTACTTCCTCTTCCTCCCGGCTTGAAGCGGGTCCTGGAGGTGCTTGTCCCACCCTCCCTCCCTTATTGAGATGAGTTTGTAATATTTTTTCTAATTGTTTTGTTGTTTCCTAGATTTCAAGTCACAGCGGTAAAAGAAAGGACACAAGACTATGGCTCGTTGGCTGACTTGCCTGTGAATTGGGAACAGGGCATTGGGCGACGAGCACGTCTTAATAAAATATAAGTGCCTTTTTAATGGTTGTTATTAAAAGATAATAAAGCTGTAACTGACCTTCACCCATCACTTTGTGTTATGTGCATTATTTGGTTGGGGTTTGTGTTTTGGAAAGTGTGCCAAAGGAGGGGGTCCGGGTCCTGGCTCTGGGGTCGGTGCAGTCATCACCTCATCGGGACCTGCAAATTTCAGGAAATTAGACTCGAAATTAGTTTGCAGATGATTGATCTGCTCATCTCTATTGTATATTGATGAAAAAGTGAAAGGTGTAGTAGTGATGAACCTAAAAACTATCCGACCATACACCAAAATACATGCAGATGTGGAAAAAAGGTTCCAAAGTAAGAATACTTTCAAAAGTACCGGTGTTATGTTCGCATGCAGTTTTTGTCCTGCAGCAAAAAGGTGCTTTGTTAAAACAGTGCTTTAAAAACACCTATTTTCAGCATTTTCGTGGCACTTTTCACAGCACTTTAGATCATATTTTTGCAGTGTTTTTGGCTGCGGATGACATGTGTGCTTTGTCTACAGTACTTGATTAATAAAGTCAGTTTTATTCACCAAAAACGCTTCAAAAAAGGCAAACATGGCGTTTTGTTATTGCAGCTTTTTGCTTTCTACGAGTGATAAATGCTGCAAAAACACTGAAAGAATTGACATGCTGCTTATTTCAAAAACAAAAACGTCGTAATTCTCAAATTTAACAAGAGGAAAAAAAACATGCGTGTGCGTGAGATTTCTGAAATCATATATTTTTGGGCGGTACTGTAAAACGCAGATTTTAATTTGCATATAAAACGTGCATAAGAAAAACGCTGCAACAATCTCACGTGTGAACATAGCCTTATTGGTTTAATTTTATCAATTGACAATGTGGACATATGGCGTAAATGAATTCTATTGGACTCACACTGTATAAAACACTCTACAGTGCACTACAGAAATGACAGAAAGCTCTGCTTTTTCAGTTGGATATCATATATTGTAATATGTTCCTGTTCCCTGCCTGGGCCAGGTAGCTGCCATGCTTAGCCATGGGTTATTGTTCTCCTAAGAACAGATCCTTTTACTTGGAAAGCCGTGTATTTCAAGAACATGCCGGGCTAATATAAGAGCTGTACTTTTTATATATCCAAAGAACGAACAAGGAGCAAGCGAACTAGCACAAGTACACGTAGACTTGTTTTCCCCATATTTCAATGTGAAAGTTAACATACTTTTACTCAAAGTCCGAGTGCCAACAAACCGGCTACTCAGAATGTGAAGTGATCTGTGAAAGAATAAGGTGTCCTGTGCTTCCCGTGAAATGCAGGCTATTTTGTCCTCACATCTGAAGAATAATATTGTGATTTGTTCTGCCGGTAACGTGTTTTCTATAACCTTTGCATTTAAAGGGGAATTCATACCTCAGATAGAAGTCTGTGTGAAAGTCTTCTAAATATGTAAGGTAAGATGCTTACATAAGGAGCGGTCAAGACTTCTTCATAACCATCGCGGAGGAAAAAATTTGCAAATAGGAAGAAAGCATTTTGGCCAGTTGGACGCATCATAGCAAAAAAAAAACTGGCATCCTTTGTGTGATTTCTGCATATGGTAGGCTGGATTAAATCATAATAATATTTTTTTTTATATTATCTTCCTACAAACAGCATTTATACAATATAAGGAAACATATATTGACTGTCAAGCCGAAAGTTTTCTAGGTTTTCCTTCACCTAGGAAAAAGACACATCTTGATGCCCTAGCCCTCCATCTAAATAACCTTGCACCCAGAATGCAGGGCACATGCTGAACTATAATTCTCAGCAAGGTAAAATAACAAGCATGATAATATTTGTTAGATGAAAACAGTATTATTATTATTTATATAGCACCATTGATTCCATGGTGCTGTACATGAGAAGGGGTTACATCCGCTACAGTAACGCCAGCACCGTTTGTTAGGCTGGTTTGTGGCGTCCATCAGGGAGGACACTGCACACGTTGCAAGCAGTGGTTCACACCACCATGACCTGTGACGCTAACAGGTTGTGGTTGTTTGCCGGCTGGTACGTGTTACGTGAAGTAACGGAGCTCGTGCCTGCTAGCACCAGCTCAGTGGTTACCCACTGGTGTCCGGCTTTCCTCCTACATGCCTTTCCCGCATTGTTCAGCAGCAGTTGGTCACCTCTGCACGATGGGCCGTGGGCTGCGAATGCACCTTATATAATATTTCATCTTTATTATTTGGTGCGTTCCGCCAGCCCCGTAACAATAACACTGGTAACTCGCCCTTTCTTTTTCAATCAGCTTTGGAGGAAGAATTTCATGCAGATGAGTGTCTAGCCCAAAGCCCTGAACAGCTCACAGAAAACATGAATTTCTCTGGAATAAGACATTGGATTGAAGATACTAAGGTAACATGTTGTTCAGCTCCCTATGACCTACATGCCCTTACTGATGGCTTAGAAGAGTAGAACCTACTGACCTATTCCCTTTAACACAATGGTTGCTGGTCTCTGCAACTGATTCTGGAACTACCAATAATGCCTCTATGCTGTTTTTGGATAAGACTCATACACGTTTCTGAATAGCACCTACTTGCATTGCTGCAAGGAAATTATTATTCCATTATAAAGTGGATAAAGTGGGAAAACCTCAGGAAAATGAGCTGGAGCTGATTGTCTGGCTTTTCTCATTCTTGCTGTAATCATGAGTAGATCTATGACTGGCAGCCATATATTTCCTTTCCAGGAAGCGCACAATGGGAAATGCAGTACTACATGCTGCTATTCAAACTAATGGCTATCCATGAGATTAGTAGGAGGATAAGGAGTAACAGGTGAATACAATAAAAGCATACATTTTTATTAGAAAAGCATTAATAAGAATGAGTAACAAGATAAAAGTGATGCAATACAAAGACAACCAAATATAACAAGTGCACCCATCATACGAGTATAGGAAAAATGGAATATTATCTGTGTAAAATAACAATGCATAGAAAGTGCGTGTATAGCAGGTACTATACACTGGTAAGGTCAGTTCCCAAGTATGAGCAGAGGAGGTAAAAGCCAAAGTACAAATTAACCCATTTGTACAAGGAAGTAATATGTGGGGGGCAGAGCTTACCAGGAGTGAAGAGGTAACCCTGAGCCAGATGGCAGGACCCCAACGTACATTTTGCATATTTCAGACACGGCTTTCAAAAGGGGATGCGGTGATGTGTACAAAGACCTTAAAATAGCCCAGATGATTGGTTACAAGGTCTCTCTGGACCAATGGTAATCGTGCACATGGCAGGTCCCGGCAGATACAGCACAGTCACAAGGTCACAATGGAGCAAAAGCAGTGGACCAATGTTAATCATGCGTAAGACAGGTCCCGGCAGATACAGCGCAGTCACAAGGTCACAATGGAGCAATAGAAGCAGCGCAATGCGCCCGGAGAGTCTCAGCTACAACAGCACAGGGCGTTAAGCATCAATGCGCTCACGCAGGGAGGGAGTCCCTGGGCGTGTGCAGGAGGCCAAGAGGCACCCGGTCAAGTGCAGGACACAGAGGGAAGCAGTGCGCCTGTGCACGGCCGCAAGTGCTAAGGTGCATAGTACCGGACTACCAAAAAGGAACCAAGTCCCAAAAAGGAAAAAAGCATGTCCCTTACAGTGCAGCACAAATAAGCATACAAAGCACAGTATATCACATTAAGTAGGACATTATATGTCAGCAGATGCATCTCTAGAGTACTGTGTAAAAACACTTGCTGTAGATGGTGGTAATTCAAAAGGGCAAAGCAGGAAGTCAATGTGGACAGCGTTGGTCACATATGGCTCTGAATAATATAAATAACAATAAGTGGAAGAAATAGCACTATGCCAGTATATAGTGCATGCTATACACGCACTTTCTATGTATTGTTATTTAACACAGATAATGTTCCATTTTTCCTATATATATGATGGGTGTACTTGTTACATCTGGTTGTCTTTGTATTACTTCACTTTTATCTTGTTACTTGTTCTTATTAATGCTTTTCTAATAAAAACGTATGCTTTTATTGTATTCACCTGTTACTCCTTATTCTCCTACTAATCACATGTTCTTTGGAGTTGGTGTTGTCCTCTATAGGGTGGGCCACCACCCTTGCATTCAGTATGCAACTGGGATTTTTGCTATCATTAATGGCTATCCATGTAATATATGTGTAAGAGAAGGCAATGGTACCCCTGAAGAGCCCCGGCATGATGTGGCATTAGTGAGGAGGGAAGGTTGCCATCTACTGGCTAGAAGGAACCATGCGGAACTAACCGGTATTGGAAACGTTGCAGGGCTCCCCAACTCCAGTCGTCATGACCCACCAACAGATCGTGTTTTCAGGATTTCCTTTGTATTGCACAGGTGAAGCAATTATAACCTGAGCATTACTAAGGCTGGTTTCACATTTGCGTTTTTTAGCGCTGGAAAAAAACGCATATGTGCGCATGCGTTTTTTCCCCTATATTTAACATGGGTGCGCATACCTGCGCGCTTGTAAGCGCATGTATGCGATTTTCATGCGCTGCGTTTTTTTGGGGTGTGCGTTTGTATTTTCCAGACGCAGCATGTTGCATTTTTTGGCCCTGCAAAAAAGCGCATGCGCACATATGCGCACGTTTTGCGCTAAAAATGGCCATTATAGCCTATGGATGCGCATATGTGCGCACTGGCATGCTCATGTATGCGTTTTTTTGCATATGCATTTTTTTTTTTAACCATGGAATTTAGGGGTTTGGGTTAGAGTTAGGGTTAGTTAAGGGGGTTTAGGGTTAGGGTTAGGGTCAGGGTCAGGGTTAGGGTTGGGGTTTGGGTCAGGGTTAGGGTTAAGTATGGTTTGGTTAAGGGTTAGGGTCAGGGTTAGGGTCAGGATTAGGGTTAAGTATGGTTTTGGTCAGGGTTAGGGTTAGGGTTAGGGTCAGGGTTAGGGTTAAGTATGGTTTTGTTAAGGATTAGGGTCAGGGTTAGGGTCAGGATTAGGGTTAAGTATGGTTTGGTTAAGGGTTAGGGTCAGGGTTAGGGTCAGGGTTAGGGTCAGGGTTAGGGTTAGGGTTAGGGTTAGGGTCAGGGTTAGGGTTAAGTATGGTTTTGTTAAGGGTTAGGGTCAGGGTTAGGGTCAGGATTAGGGTTAAGTATGGTTTTGTTAAGGGTTAGGGTTAGGGTTAGGGTCAGGGTTAGGGTCAGGATTAGGGTTAAGTATGGTTTGGTTAAGGGTTAGGGTCAGGGTTAGGGTTAGGGTTAGGGTTAGGGTCAGGGTTAGGGTTAAGTATGGTTTTGTTAAGGGTTAGGGTCAGGGTTAGGGTCAGGGTTAGGGTTAGGGTCAGGGTTAGGGTTAGGGTTAGTTAGGGTTTAGGGTTTGGGTTAGGGTTAAGTATGATTTGGTTAAGGGTTAGGGTCAGGGTTAGGGTTAGGGTTAGGGTCAGGGTTAGGGTTAGTAAAGTCATGGTTTGGGTAGTGTGAGGGGCCACCTAAAAATGTTGGAAAAAAACGCAAACGCGGTAAAAACGCACTAAAAACGCATACAAACGCATAAAAACGCTGCGTTTTTTTCATGCATGCTCATAAAAATGCTTGAAAAAAACGCAGCAGTTGTATGCTTTTGTATGCGTTTTTTCAATGCGTTTTTTTGCGGGAAAAACGCGCTGCAAAAAAAAGCAAGTGTGAAACTAGCCTAAGGAAATACTGAAAACATGATCTGTTGGTGGGCCTTGAGGACTGGAGTTGGGGAACCCTGCTTTAGATGAAGAAGTTCCCAGATATAAAGATCCTGCATCATACGTTGGGTACACCTTGACGCTGGTGGGATGGCTTTTACACTTTATTTGATCAAAAACAGTGTTTACTCATAAGAACACAATATTTATATGCACAATTGCTTTTACTTATCTGCTTACAGCAGGGTATATGTTTATATTGTGTCTGTATTAGGTTTTATGTGTAAAACAAGTATAATTAAAGACTTCCATGAACCATAGTTATATATTTTAAATTGGCAAATAAAAATCTTCAAACTATGTGATGATATGTTTACCCTAATACAGATCGCGGATACCAGATCATTCATCAGAAATTAGTACATCCATATAATAAGACGAGTCCATCTATAAATACTCCTGACATCTCTGGGAAAAAATCGCTCAGGCGTTTGTGCAATGTGTTTGTAAGCTCTGACAAGACAGTGGAGCGGTGGCACATGGTAACCCTGACTATGGTGGCACAGTTTTCTTGGCAGATGAAACAAGCTGTCCTGCAGGCTACTTAATCTATGTAATCTAATGATGGATATGCACATGAGCAGTAAATGTAGGCCATGCACAAGTCACAAGGTGCTTAATGATCTTTTGCAGACAGGTTTTTTGCCCATCTGCTTTCTAAATTCACTGCTCAAGGACATTAGTGTCTGTGAATTAGCGTCCAAGAATAGCTTGGTCTGGTTTTATAACATATTTCTATCTACTATTGATATGGAGAAGGGGTTAAGGAAGATAGATAATTTGTGCCTTATAAAGTAAGACATGCATAACTTCATACATAGCATTTGTTCACATAGGTTTGATCCTAAAATTTCCATTTTATCTCCATTCATAAGTGTAGAATGAATTTTAAATCACAGACATTTCAGCATCAAATCTGCTGTATATGAATATAATCTTAAGGTGCTCATATATAATTTCTCTAAATCACTGCATGATATTATTTACTTATGCAAAATCAAAAACCTGAGCTGAAGTACAAAATTGGTATACATGCAACATATAGAAGCATGTTCACACTGTGACAATTTAGTAGAAAAAAACCTAAGAAAGAAAAAGAATGAGCAGATGCACGGCTCTAAGTAAAAAATAATAATACATATAAATAGCATAGGGTGCATAATAAGCTCTGTTTTTGATTTAAAAAAAAAAAATGTATAAAAGCCATCCCACCGCGACAAAGTGTACCCAGTCAGGACGGTACTATACTCAAATATTACACCCTCACCTTTTTAGAAGACATCAATGTATATGGGGCCCGAGCAGAACTGGACCCCATCTGTTCAGACAAGGGAAGCTATATAAATGAAAATGAAATGCCGAGCGCAAAAAGGGGGAGCAACACCTCTGTTTGCAAAAACCACAAGAAGCTAAAGCAAAACCAAAAAAATGAGTCAGCGAATAAGTTAGCAAACATACAACATATAAAAGCCTATTCACATTGTGACCATTTAGCGGACAAAGCCTAAATTACAAACAAAATATGCATATACCCTATTGCAAGTAAGTAAAAATAACAGTACATATAAATAACAGTGTACTTAGTAAACACTTTTTTTTATCAAAGTTTAAAAGCCATCCCACCAGTGTCAGGGTGGTCCTATATTCTAACATTAATCCGATCCCGGCATATGACATACTGGCACATCATATTTTGTGGTGCGTTCCCATAAATGGATGTGCCGCAAAGTCATGGCGATCGGAGATTGTCATGGTGATCAAAAGTGATTGCAGGGGCTCCCTCTCTCATCCCATCCATGCCCCTGCGACATCATCGCGAGAACCCAATGTTTGCCATGACAGCAGGAGGTCACATGAGGGCTTCTTGATCTTTCAGCTACACAGACCTGCTTAGACCATGCCAGGAGCATGGTCTATGAGGTGTGGTGTAGTAACCACGGAGTCCGCTAGGGGGCGCTGTGTGGATGTCCCAGGAGAAAGGATGAATGTCAGAATACTGAATGACCGTTATGTATCTCAAAGTGAGTGGCTTTGGGATGGAGACATATGTGTTGATCAGCAGTGATACTGCTGAGGTGTTGTTTCAATGTGTAAGGGAGAAGTCTCCAGGTAACTAGAGAGATGGGCGAGCCTGGTTACCTACAAACCCACCCAGGGGGTGTGTTTAAAGCACTATTGTAAAGAATATGTAAAGGCTTGAAGGACCTGTGATGAGGTCAGAGTCATGTGACCCAGTGAACATGGCTATGGACCATATAATGTGGCCAGGGTAGATCACATGGGGGTGAATGCTGGGACCTGGTTGGTCCAGTGTGGAAGGTCCCGCTGAGATGGGGCTTCCTGCCTGACAGCACATGTGGACGCTGTGTTTAATGGCTGCAAGTGCCTGAGAGTTCCCTGGAGGGGATGAATGTCTGCAGTATGGAGAAGCAGCCATGAGAGAACCCTGATGGGGTGAGATATAACTGTGAGGCTGAAAAGCCTGCGTATTGGACATTGTGCAACCTGTGTGAACACAGGGTTTACAGAGTGAAGCTGTAATGGACACTCTGCTGTTTATATGCTGTTGCATATTGCTTTGGTTTATGATGATGAATAAACCTCATGGACTATACTGCTTTATGAAAACCCGTGCTGGATCAGGTTTTGTGGCGGCTAAGCGAGAATCTCCTATCTGAATGACAGCGCTACCTCACAGAGGCTTCTGTCAGTGTAAAACTGACAGGTATAATGCATTGCAGTGCAGGTGCATTGTAATGCATTGTACCAAAATTAAGAGTTATAAAAGTTAAAGAGAACCTGTCAGGCTCCCAGTGACCCCAGAACCACTGGCAGTCGTATCTTCATATGTAGACACACTGCCTAAAAGTCCCTGTGGTAAATTACATACATAAGCAGATCTTTAGAAAAAGTATTTCTAAAGTCGGCTTATGATATGTAAATGAGGGCTTTGACTAGTCAACGGGGCATTATTGTCTCCAGACTAATCGGCCTACTAAGTATGTTATGCCCCTGTTGAGTTGTTCTGCCTTCATACAGTTGTGGCCAAAAGTATTGACACCCCTGCAATTCTGTCAGATAATACTCAGTTTCTTCCTGAAAATGATTGCAAACACAAATTCTTTGGTATTATTATCTTCATTTAATTTGTCTTAAATGAAAAAACACAAAGAATTGTCCTAAAGCCAAATTGAATATAATTCTACACCAAACATAAAAAATGAGGGTGGACAAAAGTATTGGCACTGTTCGAAAAATCATGTGATGCTTCTCTAATTTGTATAAATAACAGCACCTGTAACTTACCTGTGGCACCTAGCAGGTGATGGCAATAAGTTAATCACACTTGCAGCCAGTTGACATGGATTAAAGTTGACTCAACCTCTGTCCTGTGTCCTTGTGTGTACCACATTGAGCATGGAGAAAAGAAAGAAGACCAAAGAACTGTCTGAGGGCTTGAGAAACCAAATTGTGAGGAAGCATGAGCAATCTCAAGGCTACAAGTCCATGTCCAAAGACCTGAATGTTCCTGTGTCTACCGTGCGCAGTGTCATCAAGAAGTTTAAAGCCCATGGCACTGTGGCTAACCTCCCTAGATGTGGACGGAAAAGAAAAATTGACAAGAGATTTCAACGCAAGATTGTGCGGATATTGGATAAAGAACCTCGACTAACATCCAAACTAGTTCAAGCTGCCCTGCAGTCCGAGGGTGCAACAGTGTCAACCTGTACTATCCGTCGGTGTCTGAATGAAAAAGGACTGTATGGTAGGAGACCCAGGAAGACCCCACTTCTTACCCCAAGACACAAAAAAGCCAGGCTGAAGTTTGCCAAAACTTACCTGAAAAAGCCTAAAACTTTTGGAAGAATGTTCTCTGGTCAGATGAGACAAAAGTAGAGCTTTTTGGGCAAAGGAATCAACATAGAGCTTACAGGAGAAAAAAAGAGGCATTCAAAGAAAAGAACACGGTCCCTACAGTCAAACATGGTGGAGGTTCCCTGATGTTTTGGGGTTGCTTTGCTGCCTCTGGCACTGGACTGCTTGACCATGTGCATGGCATTATGAAGTCTGAAGACTACCATCAAATTTTGCAGCATAATGTAGGGCCCAGTGTGAGAAAGCTGGGTCTCCCTCAGAGGTCATGGGTCTTCCAGCAGGACAATGACCCAAAACACACTTCAAAAAGCACTAGAAAATGGTTTGAGAGAAAGCACTGGAGACTTCTAAGGTGGCCAGCAATGAGTCCAGACCTGAATCCCTTAGAACACCTGTGGAGAGATCTAAAAATGGCAGTTTGGAGAAGGCACCCTTCAAATATCAGGGACCTGGAGCAGTTTGCCAAAGAAGAATGGTCTAAAATTCCAGCAGAGCATTGTAAGAAACTCATTGATGGTTACCGGAAGCGATTGGTCGCAGTTATTTTGGCTAAAGGTTGTGCAACCAAGTATTACGCTGAGGGTGCCAATACTTTTGTCTGGCCCATTTTTGGAGTTTTGTGTGAAATGATCAATGTTTTGCTTTTTACTTCATTCTCTTTTGTGTTTTTTCATTTAAGACAAAATAAAATAAAGATAATACTACCAAAGAATTTGTGTTTGCAATCATTTTCAGGAAGAAACTGAGTATTATCTGACAGAATTGCAGGGGTGTCAATACTTTTGGCCACAACTGTACACGTTGACACGGTGTGCACTCTAGCATACAGCATAAACCACCTTCTATCTTCCAAAATAAGCAGACTGTTCTCTGTAGTCTAACTTGTTTATTGATGGAGAATAGAACATGTGGTAAAACTATAATGAAAACAAACGACATGGATAAGTATTGGGTAGATGATCACACAGGTAACACAATTAAAGGAAGTATAATAGTATGATGCAAACTTTACATAGAAACACACAGGTGACTAATTACATCTGCTGTGCACTGGCTGCCATACAGTTAATAACATATCTAAACAAAGCTGCATTGCAAGAAAGATATTAATCTTACCAGATATTCTTTACTCGGATAACGAACTCAAGTAGGCGAGTTACAGGAAGACAGATAAACAACGTGCGTCCTATGATATACACAAAAGAAAATGGCATCTTCTTTATCCCAGAATACACTGCTTTGTTGCCACAATGCATTGCTTCAATCCCACATGCATTGCTTCTGTTAAAGACACAGGCTGTAAATGCTATTTCAGACACAGCTATAAATTCAGTCACTACAAGATGGTGCTAACTAATCCAGAATGATACAAACATATTTGCCCTGTATTCAGAGAGCAGAACAGGAGTGATAACATAACTTACAAGTGCCAGCAACATCGCAAGCACCATATTTATCTTAAACGTGCGTGCGACTTCTTTCCCGTTCATCATTGATCCTCTGAAGCCAGGTGTATGTGTCCTGGCTTCAGAGATGCGGCAGTGCGCATGATCAGAAGTGCAGAGACTTCTGATCATACGCAGTGCGCCTCTGCGTGTCTCCAGCTGGGCACAATATATGTGCACTACAATGTATTGGGCACTACAATGGCATATTTGCAATTTTCACTCTGCAATTTCTAGTGCATATTTGTTTCTAGAAAGTGCCCATATCAGTCCTTACTACACAGTGTGATGCCCCAACATAATATTACATCCCTACAAAGCCCCAAAAATATGTAATGATGCTCTCACATTCCCCACACATGCAGTATAATGCCCCCACAATGTATCCCCCCACACAGAATGGTGCACCCACAGTATATTCCCCCACAGACAGTATGATGAACCCACAGTCCCTTTTACAAACAGCATAAAGCCATAAAGCTCTCACAGGCCTCTTCGCATAGCATGATTCCCCAACAGAACAATTCCCCACACACTGTATGATGCCCTCAGAGTATATCTCCCACACTCATTTGATGAACGAACCATTTCATGTTACACACAGTAAAAAGTTCCCACAATACATCCTCAAACACGCAATATGATTCCCCCACAGTTCCCACACTAGTGATCCCACCAAGGACAACATCTGCAAGGAGTTTGTATGTTCTCCCCGTGTTTGCGTGGGTTTCCTCCGGGCACTCCGGTTTCCTCCCACATTCTAAAGACATACTAATAGGGAATTTAGATTGTGAGCCCCATCGGGGACAGTGGTGATGATGATGCGTGCAAAATGTAAAGCGCTGCGGAATATGTTAGCGCTATATAAAAATAAAGATTATTATTATTATTATCGGTCATTCCGAGACAAAGAGCTGGCTTCCTGGGGTGAACGATGGGAGCAGGCATCCCAGTGAGAGCCACTAAATTCTTTTAATGGCTCCCACTGAGCATATAATTCCCAAGTTCAGCAGACATAACCCCGCTCACCTGAGATAAACCCCGCCCATTCATGAATTTAATTGGCTGTCTACACATGGGCCTGGTTTCGACCACTGATGGATGGAGTTTCAGCCATATTAACGTCACCTTAAATATATGATCACCTGTGGTGAACACATTTAATAGGGATCCATTTAGGATCCAAAAAGAGCTGGCTCTTGATGGTGAGTGGAGCCATAAGCTGAATCACCAAAAAGAACCAGACTGCCCATCACTATCCCACACACACAGTATGAGGCCCTACAGCCCTCCTCACACAATATGATGCCCTCACACAAAGTATGGTGCCCCCTCAGCTCCTTTTGCAAAGTATCATATTTTCAGTCCACCACACACAATATAATGCCCTAACAGTCCCTCTACACAGTATAATGCCCCCACATACCAAATGATGTCCTCATAGTGTCTCGAACACAGTATGATTCCCTCAGTACACCAACTTACTCTAATGCCCCATAGTTCCCCAACATGGTATGATATCTCCTTACAAGCATCAGACTTGCCTACCACATCCAGGGTTGCTGGGCTCTGCTGACTGTTGATGTAGTGGCTGATAACTTGCCAAGACACTTGCTGTCATACATCTCAGGTCATATCGAAAACTTTAGTTTGACCAGTAGAGTGCAGTACAGTTCCGCACTTGCATACTACTGTGTTTGCTCTTATTCTGATCGTAAACTGCTAGTTATGCCATGATATTTCAATATTCCATAGCCACCACTGCACAAATGTGGTCCTCTTACACATTTAAAAAAAATCTACAGTATGTATCAGGAAAATAATTGCATTTCCTTGACTTTTTTTGTTGAGCTTGCGGCATGGTGCAAGGAGGACCCAGTTGCTCAACTTTCTTTTGTCATTTGTCCTAGAGGGTTTGGACAAGTGATATTTACAATAGATGTACACGTTGAAATGCCTGGAGAAACAAATGCACAAAATCCAAATAAATCATTCTTTATATTCAAGCAAAGCAAACGTCTGCAGATATCCAGGTCTGAGTGCTCAGTATCTGCAGGTCACTGTGACATGTTAAGTACGAAGTCCTGCCAACATATTTCTGAGAAATTGGTTAACTGAATCAGTCTTTTTTAGTTTATGACCGTAATCACTGAGTAGAGAAGTAGAGTACTCAAACAATTAATCTTTAAAAAGTGTTGATCAAAACTAGAGAAAGGGGTCTGCAGTGTTTTTTTTCTGGAAACAGCGCCCCATCTGTTTATGGACAGTGTCTGGTATAACACCCCATCCTTATTCAAGTGATTGAAATACCATACATTGACCATGGACAGATGTGGCACTGCTTCTGGAAACAGTCCAATTTTTTTAATCCTGTAAACCACTTTCTGGCTTACACATCACTATGTAACTACAGTAAGTACACAATTTATTAATTTTTCTTCATAAATGTATCAGATATGATTAGTGTAGTATAACTTGCACAAAAAAACATGCTCACAGGGATTGTCAATTATGGACAATGCCTTTTTAAACTGAAGGGTCCTTTAATAAGAGGATGACTACTAGGTGCCCTAGCGATCAGCTGTTAAAGGGAAGCTGTCATGTGATTTTTCCATAACATATTAATAGTATCCTGAAATGTGATTTGGGCAGCCCTTTCAGAATATTTAATGTTTATTGCTGTAGCTCCTCCTTTTTTCTTGCTGTAAGCAGCGAAGAATTCATAGCCCTGCGCCGGCTAGTCGAGAGTATGTAAATCAAAAGTAAATATGCACCACAACCCCATAATCAGTCCCACCCCTCGGCACCAATGTCAGTGATAGTTGAAGTTTTGCGCATGCGAGATGCTTCCTTAGGTACACGCATGTGGGATTTCATTTATTCCTATACTATCATTTAGTATCACTGATGCTAGCGCAGACGGGTTGCAAGGATTATGGGTGCGTATTCATTTTTGATTTACATACACATACCTAGCAGGTGGCGGCACGCGACTCTGAATGTCCCGAGATTACAGCGGCGGCCTTTTCCTCTGCAGCATCTCTCTGCCATTCAGGTATTGTCCTTGGTGTATGGCTGCTTTTTATGTATGCTGACTTATTCTATGGCGTTACAGTGAATACAATTTGTGAGCTGGATAATATTTAGACTGCATGGCTGCTGAATTTTGTTATGCAAATATTGCTTGCTATTTTATGAGCACTGCCTCTGTTTGTACTGCAGCCCATATGCATAGTCTGTGTGATGATATATAAACTGTCCATAGTTATTTTGCGCCATATACTTATGTGCTCTTCACCTATATGATTGGCAATATGCCTTTATTTGTTAATATTGCCCACACCATGGTTTGAGTAATTTGGTATATACATGCATCTGCTGAGGTTTTGGTGTTTATGCCCATTAATTGTAGGTTCAACGGTAGTGCATAATACTTTTCCCTGCCCCTGCCATTGTACTGTGTGTACTTTTAATATTATATGTAATAAAATATACATTTTATGGGATCCTATGGCTGCCTTTGTTTTTCTCTAGCATACTCAATACTAAGCAAAGGGTCTAAATACTTATGACCATGTGATATTCCAGTTTTTCATTTTTAACAAATTTGCAAAATGTCTACATTTCTGTGTTTTTTCAGTCAAGATGGAGTGCAGAGTGTACATTAATGAGAAAAAAAATTAACTTTTTAAATTTACCAAATGGCTGCGATGAAACAAAGAGTGAAAAATTTAAAGGGGGATTCCACACCTGCTGCTTCACCACTCCCCCATCACCACAAGACTTTGAAGTGATTAAAGTGAGAAAGAGTTGCGCAGGTCGTCAGCCTCACTCTCTCATCCATTCCTATTGAGTCCTTGTCTCAAGAGCTAGTCGAGACAACTGGAGATTGCTGGCCATCCATTGCATCCTGACTAGTGTTGAGCATTCCGATACTGCAAATATCGGGTATCGGCCGATATTCGCTGTATCGGAATTCTGATACCGAGTACCGATATTTTTTCAATATCGGATACCGGAATCGGAAGTCCCCATAATGCAATGAGCCACTGTTGTGGCTGTGATTGGCTGCTGAAAGGATGTCATCATGATGCGCGGTCTGTGCGCATCATGATGCGCGGTCTGTGCCGACTGCGGGGGGTCTGTGCCGACTGTCGGGGGTCTGTGCCGGCTGCCGGTGGTCTGTACGTGCCTCTTGGGGGTCTGTACAGGCCTGTCGGGGGCCTGTGCCGGCTGCCGGTGGTCTGTACGGGCCTCTGCCGGTGGTCTGTGCCGGCTGCCGGGGGCCTGTGCCGGCTGCCGGTGGTCTGTACGGGCCTCTCGGGGGCCTGTGCCGGCTGTCGGTGGTCTGTGCCGACTGCCGATGGTCTGTGCAGGCCTGCCGGGGGTCTTGTGTGTGTGCAGGCATCGTCCGATGGGGCTACAAGTCCCATCGGGCGATGCCTGCTACAATGACAGTGATTGACACATTAGCCAATGATGGGACAGTAGTTGTCCCATCATCTGGCTAATGTGTTGAGTGTAAAAAAAAAAGAAAAAAAAGCATACTACATACATACTACATATATATTACATTCATACAACATACATACATACTACATACATGTTACATATATGCTACATTCATACAACATACATGCTACATATATACTACATTCATACAACATACATACATACTACATACATGCTACATATATACTACATTCATACAACATACATACTACATACATGCTACATATATACTACATTCATACGACATACATACATACATATATATGTATGCATGTTGTATGAATGTAGTATATATGTAGCATGTATGTATGTTGTATGAATGTAGTATACATGTAGTATGTATGTAGTATGTATGTATGTTGTATGAATGTAGTATACATGTAGTATGTATGTTGTATATATGTAGCATGTATGTAGTGTGTATGTATGTTGTATGAATGTAGCATGTATGTAGCATGTATGTAGCATGTAGTATGTATGTATATTGTATGAATGTAGTATATATGTAGTATGTATGTAGTATGTATGTATGTTGTATGAATGTAGTATATATGTAGCATGTATGTAGTATGTATGTATGTTGTATGAATGTAGTATATATGTAGCATGTATGTAGTATGTATGTATGTTGTATGAATGTAGTATATATGTAGCATATATGTAGTATGTAGTATGTATGTATATTGTATGAATGTAGTATATATGTAGCATGTATGTATTATGTAGTATGTATGTATGTTGTATGAATGTAGTATATATGTAGCATGTATGTAGTATGTTGTATGAATGTAGTATATATGTAGCATGTATGTAGTATGTAGTATGTATGCTGTATGAATGTAGTATATATGTAGTATGTATGTAGTATGTATGTATGTTGTATGAATGTAGTATATATGTAGTATGTATGTAGTATGAATGTAGTATGTTTTTTTTTTTTTTTTTTACATTCAACACATTAGCCGGATGATGGGACTACTACTGTCCCATCATTGGCTAATGTGTCAATCACTGTCATTGTAGCAGGCATCACCCGATGGGACTTGTAGTCTCATCGGACGATGCCTGCACACACACGACCCCCGGCAGGCCCGCGCAGACCACCGGCAGCTGGCACAGGCCCCCGGCAGCCGGCACAGACCCCCGAGAGGCCCGTGCAGACCACCGGCAGCCGGCACAGGCCCCCGGCAGCCGGCACAGACCACCGACAGCCGGCACAGGCCCCCGAGAGGCCCGTACAGACCACCGGCAGCCGGCACAGGCCCCCGACAGCCGGCACAGGCCCCCGACAGTCGGCACAGACCCTCGAGAGGCCCATACAGACCACCGGCAGCCGGCACAGGCCCCCGACAGTCGGCACAGACCCCCGAGAGGCCCGTAGAGACCACCGGCAGTCGGCACAGGCCCCCGACAGTCGGCACAGACCCCTGAGAGGCCACCCGCACACACAGACACGCACAGTGTCCGCCCTCGCACCGCCCACACTCCCCCCCCCCCCCCCCCCCTCCTGAACAGGATGTAGAAGGCAAGAAAGGGGTTTTTATAATTCCGATATTTCTATCCCATTGGCTTGAATGGGACTTCTGGTATCGGAATCGGCGATACCCGATACTTTTTGTGTATCAGGCCGATCCAATCCGATCCGATATTTCTGAATATCGGATGGTATCGCTCAACACTAATCATGACCAATGTCCTATATGTGCCCTGCTGCTCCCTCTTAGCGTTTCATCACACTTTGCTGGGAACTGCTTTTCTGTACATTGAATCTTACATGGTTTCTGCTTCATGGTCCGCCAAATCCAGCCTTCACAGCCAAACCCTGAAAGTCACCATGGGCCTCAAAATCAACAGCTACCCACTGCCACATGCTAGCAGTTACATGTAGGTACAGGTGAGAATGGAGTACCATATGAGGGCCAAAGCGGTATTACTATGGTTTAATGAACACTTGTGCAAGATTTGGACTCGGTCATATATATATATAATCATTATAATGTGTTATAACTAACCACAGTTACAGTATTTACTATGCCCGGGCAACTCTGGGCTCTTCAGCTAGTTTTATATAAAGTGGAAAATCATGGCACATACTGAGTACTTTGAATGCTCCCCTTCATCTATTATGGTTCTATTTTTGTATCAATGTCCTATTAAAGCATTGCATTATCTGGATCAAAGTAACAATCTTTATCCCTAAAGCAGTAGACGACATGTATCTTTCCAGCTGTTGCCTGATTATGACTGTCAGCATGCTATGTACACTGGCCAGGTGTAGTAGCTCATTGGCAGCTGGAAAAAGTTGCCTGATCCTGCCCTGGAGGATGGAAATCTCCATTTGGAATTTTACAGTGAAAATGAGGTGGTGGCACATGCTAATACAAATATGCTACTAATGTGACATATTTTCCTGGATGCTCAGACCTTACATGAAAGTAAGCAAGCTGGGGTCCCACAAGCACGCATGGTAGCGCGCGTGCTTCCCTTCAGCTGTCTTATCCCAGCTCAGACACATAGACTACAAACAGCATTATAAGCCTGTCTAGCAGATGGGCAAGGCACGATCACATAAGTGCTGCCGATGATTAATCTGTCACCTGTCTCTGAAAGACGAACGCTGGTGTTACATGTGGGTAAACTCCTGACTCACAGGAGAGGCCGTGCACATAACCCACTTAGATTAGCACCTATCACAGGAGGGATAAAGCCGCCGCAGAAAACACCCATGTGACATGAAAACGTACTCCTCTTACTTTTAATCTGGAATGATCAAGGCTGGATGGTAGCTGTGAATCAAAACTAATTTAGTAAAGGTCATTTACATAACTCATCAAGTGGCTGAACTCACCCCCCTTCATTCGCTTTATTTAACCCCTTAGTGACGGAGCCAATTTTAACCTTAATGACCTGACCATATTTTTTAAATCTGACCAAAGTCACTTTATGGGCTCGTACCCACATGTGTGGGAAAAAACATTCCGATATCAGAACCAAAAAAACGGACGAGTGTCATGCACTTTTTCTGCAAGTACAATCCGATTTTTCACACCCAGCATCTGATTTACATCTGAATACAGTGTGATTGATATCCAACTGCAATGCGTTTTTAACATAAGCTTTTACATACAGCAATTATCTGTCATTTACACATCATTTTTAAAGGAAGTATTCGTCAAAACTTACTATTATATATACACTCACTGGCCACTTTATTAGGTACACCATGCTAGTAAGGGGTTGGACCCCCTTTTGCCTTCAGAACTGCCTCAATTCTTCGTGGCAGAGATTCAACAAGGTGCT
This sequence comes from Dendrobates tinctorius, assembly GCF_039654945.1. Taxonomy (NCBI): domain Eukaryota; kingdom Metazoa; phylum Chordata; class Amphibia; order Anura; family Dendrobatidae; genus Dendrobates; species Dendrobates tinctorius. The sequence continues at coordinate 10,162,651 of NW_027361712.1, read as the reverse complement.
GGAAGCATTCCTCAGAGATTTTGGACCATATTGACATGATGGCATCACACAGTTGGCGCAGATTTGTCGGCTGCACATCCCTGATGCGAATCTCCCGTTCCACCACATCCCAAAGATGCTCTATTGGATTGAGATCTGGTGACTGAGGAGGCCATTTGAGTACAGTAAACTCATTGTCATGTTCAAGAAACCAATCTGAGAGGATTCGAGCTTTATGACATGGCGCATTATCCTGCTGAAAGTAGCCATCAGATGTTGGGTACATTGTGGTCATAAAGGGATGGACATGGTCAGCAACAATACTCAGGTAGGCTGTGGCGTTGCAACGATGCTCAATTGGTACCAAGGGGCCCAAAGAGTGCCCAGAAAAAATTCCCCACACCATGACACCACCACCACCAGCCTGAACCGTTGATACAAGGCAGGATGGATCCATGCTTTCATGTTTACGCCAAATTCTGACCCTACCATCCGAATGTCGCAGCAGAAATCGAGACTCATCAGACCAGGCAACGTTTTTCCAATCTTCTACTGTCCAATTTCGATGAGCTTGTGCAAATTGTAGCCTCAGTTTCCTGTTCTTAGCTGAGAGGAGTGGTACCCAGTGTGGTCTTCTGCTGCTGTAGCCCATCTGCCTCAAAGTTCGACGCACTGTGCGTTCAGAGATGCTCTTCTGCCTACCTTGGTTGTAACGGGTGGCAATTTGAGTCACTGTTGCCTTTCTATCAGCTCGAACCAGTCTGCCCATTCTCCTCTGACCTCTGGCATCAACATGGCATTTCCGGCCACAGAACTGCCGCTCACTGGATTTTTTTTCTTTTTCGGACCATTCTCTGTAAACCCTAGAGATGGTTGTGCGTGAAAATCCCAGTAGATCAGCAGTTTCTGAAATTCTCAGACCAGCCCTTCTGGCACCAACAATCATGCCACGTTCAAAGGCACTCAAATCACCTTTCTTCCCCATACTGATGCTCGGTTTGAACTGCAGGAGATTGTCTTGACCATGTCTACATGCCTAAATGCACTGAGTTGCCGCCATGTGATTGGCTGATTAGAAATTAAGTCTTAACACACAGTTGGACAGGTGTACCTAATAAAGTGGCCAGTGAGTGTACAGTGGGGGAAAAAAGTATATAGTCAGCCACCAATTGTGCAAGTTCTCCCACTTAAAAAGATGAGAGAGGCCTGTAAACCACAACTATGAGAGTCAAAATGAGAAAACAAATCCAGGAAATCACCATGTCTGATTTGGCAAGATTTATTTTGCAAATTATGGTGGAAAATAAGTGTTAGGCCGGGGTCACACTAACCGACGCAAAATACGGTCCGTAGTTTACAGGCGTAATACGGATGAATGACCCCTAAATAGTGCTCCGTATGTCATCCGTAAGCAAGGTGTGGTCACGTATTTTGCGTATGTAAGCATCCGTATGCAATCCGTATGGCGAGATTTTCTCGCCGCCTTGCAAAATGGACATATAATGGAGCCCTATGACAGGGTTTCTAACAGAAACCAAAGAATAGATATAGACACATAGACTGCATATATATATATATATATATATATATATACACACAAGTCATTGTGACAAACATATATATATATATTTATATTTCACAGAGTTCTTCATAGCAGAATAGCCGCTAATTAAATTGCCGGCTTCTATCAAATCATTCCCCAACCCGACATGAAATGACACATGGTTTACATTCAGGGTCACCTTACAATCGAATGGTGACATTAACCCTTTGTTAGATTAACCCACTCGCCACCAATATAGGGCAATGGGAAGCCCACGCATTTTTTAACAACGAATTAACCCCTTAAAATAACAACTACAACTCCCAAATTTTGCACACAATCCCTCATCTAATTATTAGTCAAGGACATATGAAAAAACATGAAATGAAATGCTTTACTGAATGTAAACCATGTGTCATTTCATGTCGGGTTGGGGAATGATTTGATAGAAGCCGGCAATTTAATTAGTGGCTATTCTGCTATGAAGAACTCTGTGAAATATAAATATATATATGTTTGTCACAATGACATGTATGTGTGTGTGTATATATATATATATATATATATATATATATATATATATATATATATATATATATGTATTCTATGTGTATATATCTATTCTTTCTTTCTTTATTAAACCTGTCAGTGTGAGTTTACTGTATAGCGCACTGAATTGCCGGCTTTTCTAAAAGAATTCTCGCAAGTCACATGTGTGGTCCGTGTGTAATCCGTATTTTTTGCGCACCCATAGACTTGCATTGGCGTATTACGGGCATAGTACGCTGACAATCGCAGCATGCTGCGATTGGCACGGACCGTAGAATACACCAGAGAAATATACGGCTGTTGGGAGCTGTCCCATAGAGAATAATTTGTCCGTGAGTAATGCGTGCTTTTAACGCCTCTCACTCGTCCGTATTCCTCGCCAGTGTGACCCCAACCTTAGGCGTCAGGTTTCTGCGTCTGCTCTGCAGGAATCCAGAGCCTCACATTCTGCGGTCTCCTGCTGTCTATCTACTGCAGAGAAAATTACTTTGCAGCAGACTGCTCCAGAGACTAAGTTCCTCTGTGCTCATACTGGGCATTCTCATGAGATGATCTCCCATTGGCGATTGGGAGTCATGTGCCCAGGTCCTGCTCCAGATCTCACTGGTCTATCTTGGAGATCTAGAAGGTCCCGCATGGCTATAAAAAGCGCACATGACCGTTCGGCCATGCGCTAGTATAGACTATACTTGCTATGTGTGAATGGTGACGGATGTATGATTCTGGTGACTGACTTATTAAGAAACCCCTTCCCTCTGATATTATGCATGTGGATAGGGAATTAGTTCAGCAGTCAGCGCCAGTCAGTGGCAAACCTTAGGCCACTGTGCACACCGCGCCTCTGCACTAGCGTCCGACAATGCGCCTGCTTTGTAGCTGTGTCGTCCTGCCGCAGTGTCCTACACAGCGCTGCAGTCGCAGCCCTTCTTGGTGCTCGCAGTAGCGATGCCGCACACACTGTAGGTCTAGACGGATGCAGCTCCTCTGTCTTAGGTCCTGCTCCTGTGACCTGATACCGTGTGTGCATTTACCTGAGGCCTGTGATACTAACAGGCTCAGTGTTTTTGTATGTTTATGTTGCGGCGCCTGAGTGTGAACAGAGCCCGCTTTGCGCACTTTGGGTGAAGTCTAACCCGTGCGCATTATACCGCCATATTGCTTGTCTGTCATTACCTAGCAGCGGTGTAATATCTACTGCACGGTGGACCCCGAGCAGTGAACTCACTTTATTATTTATTTTTATTTAGTGCGTTTCGCCGTTCCTGACATTATACTAGTGCCAGGGTCTGGCTAGTGATGGCAGAACAGTAGCAACTCTTACAGTATATTCGGCAGCTGGAGGGCCGGTTGGCTACTCTTGAGAGTGCTATCTCAGCTGCAAAATCCACTGAAGCTGCCGTACAGGCAATCGCAGACGTGGTTTCACGTATGTCCACGTCCTCCCACGCACCGACAGTTACCCGCCTCCCATTGCCCGATAAATTTTCTGGCGATGGCGCCTCCTGTAGGGGTTTCGTCAGCCAGTGCTCTATACAGCTGGAGTTACTGGCTGTGCGATTCCCTATGGAACAGGCCAAGGTGGGGTTTATTGTTTCTCTTCTGTCGGGCAAGGCGTTGGAGTGGGCTACGCCACGATCGGAGCGTGGTGACCCAGAGGTTCGGACCGCTGCTCAGTTTTTAACAGCTATTAAGCAGGTCTTCCTGGGACCACGGGTCAAGCATGACACCTCTCTTCAGCTACTTGCTTTGACTCAGGGATCCCTCTCGGTTAGTCAGTATGCTGTTCGTTTTCGGACACTGGCTTCTGAGCTGGAGTGGTCTGACAAAGCCCTCATCCTTGTGTTTAGGTTTGGCGGAGCATGTTAAGGATGTTCTCTCTACCAGAGGTTCCTGCAAGTTTTGAAGAGCTGATTGCCATTTCCACCCGCATTGATCTCCGTTTTTCAGGGCGCGGCCTGGAGCCTGCTCAATCCAAATGGAAGGTTACCTCGGCTCCCAACTTTTTTGAGTCTCTGGAACCACCCGAGCCAGAGACTCCACTCCCAGAGCCCATGGAGGTGTCTCGCGCCATTCTCGAGGCGCGTCCGGCACAAAACTCCGTTTGCGGTTACCATTGTCAACACGCTGTTCCCCAGGATAACGAGGCCCCGCAATGGCCAAACTCTGTGCCGCCGGGCAAGACCTTTGTCCCCCCTCGCCTTCGGCCGATGGTTCTTGCATGGGCACACGCGTCCAGGGCGGGTGGTCACTGTGGCTACATGCAGACCACAAAACTCCTGGCAGGGTCTTATTGGTGGCCGCACAGGGCTCGGGACATTAAAAAATATATTCAGGCATGCGCCTCATGTGCTCGGGTTAGCCTCCTTAAACAGAGTGGAGATGTCCGCCGACAAACCGCGGAGTTCCACTTCAACTTATGCTCCGTGAGGTTTTGCCGCTCCCGTTGTCTCCCATGTGTCCCTTCTTAAACCTGGCGATCTTGCCGCCTCTGATACCTTCCACGTGTCCCGGTTTTTCGTGTCACCAACCAGTACATCAGACTTGCCTTCGGACGAGTCTGAGGCCTATGCCTCTGATGGCCACAAGGTGCTGGATTGGAAGGCTCAGAGGGGAGGGGGCCCTAGGAGGGGGGGTAATGTTACGCGTCAGGTTTCTGCATCTGCTCTGCAGGAATTCAGAGCCTCACATTCTGCGGTCTCCTGCTGTCTATCTACTGCAGAGAAGAGTACTTTGCAGCAGATCGCTCCAGAGACTAAGTTCCTTTGTGCTCATACTGGGCATGCTCATGAGATGATCTCCCATTGGAGATCGGGAGTCATGTGCCCAGGTCCTGCTCCAGATCTCATTGGTCCATCTCGGTGATCTGGAAGTCCGGCACGGCTATAAAAAGCGCGCATGACCTATCGGCCATACGCTAGTATAGACTATACTTGTTATGTGTGAATTGTGACGGATGTATGATTCTGGTGACTGACTTATTAAGAAACCCCTTCCCTCTGATATTACGCATGTGGATAGGGAATTAGTTCAGTAGTCTGCGCCAGTCAGTGGCAAGCCTTAGGCCACTGTGCACACCGCACCTCTGCGCTAGCATCCGACATAGCACCTGCTTTGTAGCTGTGTCGTCCTGCGGCAGTGTCCTACCCCACGCTGCAGTTGCAGCCCTTCTTGGTGCTCGCAGTAGCGACGCCGCACACACGGTACGTCTAGATGGACGCAGCTCCTCTGTCTTAGGTCCTGCTCCTGTGACCTGATACCGTGTGTGCATGTGTGCATTTCCCTGAGGCCTGTGATACTAACAGGCTCAGTGTTTTTGTATGTTTATATTGCGGCGCCTCTGTGTGTGAACAGAGCCCACTTTGCGCTCTTCGGGTGAAGTTTAACCTGTGCACATTATACCGCCATATTGCTTGTCTGTCACTACCTAGCAGCGGTGTAACATCTACTGCACGGTGGACCCCGAGCGGCGAACGCACTTTATTATTTACTTTTATTTAGTGCGTTCCTCTGTTCCTAACAATAAGAATCTGGTCACCTGAAAGCATGCAAGATTTCTGGCTTACAGACCTGTAACTTCTTATTTAAGAGGCTCCTCTGTCCTCCACTCATTACCTGTAGTAATGGCACCTTTTGAACTAGTTATCAGTATAAAAGACACCTATCCACAACCTCAAAGTCAAACTCCAAACTCCACTATGGTGAAGATGAAAGAGCTGTCGAAGGACATCAGAAACAAAATTGTAGCCCTGCAACAGGATGGGAAGACTGAATCTGCAATAGGCAAGCAGCTTGATGTGATGAAATCAACTGTGGGAGCAATAATAAGAAAATCGAAGACATACAAGACCACTGATAATCTCCCTCGATCTGGGGATCCACGCAAGATCTCAAACCATGGGGTCAAATGATGACAAGAACGATCAGCAAAAATTCCAGAACCACACGGGGGAGACTTAGTGAATGACCTGCATAGAGCTGGGACCACCGTAACAAAGGCTATCATCAGTAACACTACGCCGCCAGGGACTCAGATCTTGCAGTGCCAGACGTATTCCCCTTCTTAAGCCAGTACATGTCTGGGCCCGTGAGAAGTTTGCTAGAGAGCATTTGGATTATCCAGAAGAGTATTGGGAGAATGCTTTATGGTCTAATGAAACCAAAGTAGAACTGTTTGGTAGAAGCAAAACTTATCGTGTTTGGAGGAGACAGAATGCTAAGTTGCATACAAAGAACACCATACCTACTGTGAAGCTTGGGGATGGCAACATCATGCTTTGGGGCTGTTTCTCTGCAAAGGGACCAGGACAACTGATCCGTGTACATGAAAGAATGAATGGGGCCATGTATCGTGAGATTTTGAGTGCAAATCTCCTTCAATCAGCACGGGCATGGAAGATGAAACGTGGATGGGTTTTTCAGCATGATAATGATCCCAAGCACACCGCCAGGGCAACGAATGAGTGGTTTCATAAGAGGCATATGAATGTCCTGGAGTGGCCTAGCTAGTCTCGAGATCTCAACCCCATAGAAAACCTTTGGAGAGATTTAAAAGTCCATGTTGCCCATCGACAGACCTAAAACATCACTGCTTTAAAGGAGATCTGCATGGAGGAATGGGCCAACATACCACCAACAGTGTGTGCCAACCTTGTGAAGACTTACAGAAAACGTTTGACCTCTGTCATTGCCAATAAAGAATTTATAACAAAATTTTGAGATGAACCTTTGTTAATGACTAAATACTTATTTTCCACCATAATTTGCAAAATAAATCTTGCCAAATCAGACAAGGTGACTTTCTGGATTTGTTTTCTCATTTTGTCTCTCATAGTTGAGGTCTACCTGTGATGTCAATTACAGGCCTCTCTCATCTTTTTAAGTGGGAGAACTGGCACAATTGGTGGCTGACTAAATACTTTTTTTCAGCAGCCGCTTACAGTAAAATCACAGAGTGACAGGTTAGAATAGAATATATATATATATATATATATATATATATATATATATATATATATAGAATAAATAGATATAAAGATGTGTATATATATACACACATATATATATATACACACACACACACACACACACACACACACCGTCAGAAAGGTCCTGGGAGTTCACGGTATCTTCACCTAATGACGTCAGCGGGAGCGACGTGGGAAAATTTCTAACTTAGCACATTGTACTTTATATTAGAGGCAAATTTAGGTCGATATATTTTGCATACCGTATTTTCCGGCGTATTAGACGACTGACCCCCCAACTTTTCCAGTTAAAATATAAAATCTTCTTAAAGATCAGGGGTCTTCTTATACGCCGTGTGTCATCTTATAGGGTGGGTGCGGACCAATCTGTATATGGTGGGGGGGAGTGGTCCCAATGACGAAGGGAGGGGGCATCTCACAGGGAAGGTGTAAGTGGAGTATCCCCTATTACCTCATTGTGGCAGCGGTGCTCTCTGCAGGTCTCTGTGCTGTGGGGTGGCGGCGGCTCCTCTTTCAGCAGCGTGGCGGCTCTGTGCTGGGGGTCGGCAGCGGCGGCTCCTCTTTGTGCAGTGTGGGGGCTCTGTGCTGGGGGGGCGGCGGTGGTGGCTCTTTGTGCAGCGTCGGAGCGCCTCCGGCATTTCCTCAAAGCCCAGAGGCCCCGGCAGCTTCATTGCTGCGATGCGGTGGCCTCCGGGAAAATGGACGCTGGGGGCGGCACATGCTCAGATTCAGATCTCGTCTCCCGAGATCCGAAAAATACAATGTATGCTGCTGGATAAAATAGCACAATAGGGTATTATACGAGAAACAAATGATGGAAAAGATAATATTGTACTCACCAGATTGAGCCACGAAACAGGCTTGTAGAGATATCCGCTGTAGCAGATCCACTGGTCCACTCGTGACCAACCGAAGACATTGTGGTGTTCCTGATGAAGAAGTCGTGTGCTTTGAAACGCTTTGAATAAATCCATAATTGAATGGCTACATGTCTTGGACCTTGAATCATTCAGCAGCGCAGATTAAATCCACAAGCTACCCATTTTTTTAAATCCGAAAAATACGGTATTCTTCTAAAATGTTGTTTTACCCTACATTTTTTCATTTTTACATGGAGTAGAAGGAAAATGAACCCCACAATTTGCTACTCAGTTTCTTTTTAGCACGTTAATACCCTACATGTGATCATCAGAAAACTCTGTTTTAACAAAGGCAGGGGCTGGAAGAGAAGGAGCACCATTTGAATTTGGAACACAAATTTGTCTGAAATAGATTGCGGGCCCCCTGTTGCATTTGCAGGGTCTCTAAAGTGCTTAAACATCAGAAACCCCTCACAACTGACCCAATTTTGAAAACTACACCACTCAAAGATTTTATCCAGCAGTATAGGGAGCATTTTGAACCAACAGGTACTACACAGAATTTGATAACATTAGGTTGTCATATTGAAAATGTTATGTTTTCTGGAAAATGTTGCTTTAGCCCTAAATTTTTCACTTTTGCAAGAGGTAAAAATTCTGGTTGGACATACGGCAGGGCTTGGAAGGGAAAAAGAGACATTTGGTATTTGGAATGTAAATTTGGCTGGAATAGATTGCATACATCATGTCTGAATTGCAGTGTCCCGGAGGAACCAAAATAGCAGACACCTCCACATGTGACCCCATTTTGGCAACAAGGCCCATCAAAAAATTCAACTAGGGATTTGTTGTATGCTTTAAACCCTTATGTAATTTACTGCACTTTTAAAAATGTGTCTGTGACTACGAAAATTACACTTTTTCCACTAAAGTGTTGCTTTAGCCCCAAATTTGTAATTTTCACAATGGATAATAAGAAAAAATGGACCCCATAATTTGTTCCACAATTTATCTCAAACATGATGAAACTCCATATGTAGTCAAAACTGCTGTTTGGACACATGGCAGAGTTCAGAAAGACAAGAGCTCTCTTTGATTTTTGGAGTGTAAATTTGTCTGAAATTGATTATGACTGCCATGTCACATTTGCAGAGTCCCTGAATTGTCAAAACAGCAGAAACTCCCAAAAGTGATCCATTTTGGAAACCAGACCACTCAAGGAATTTATCTAGGGGTGTATCGAACATTTTAACCTACAGGTGATTCACAAAACATTCCAACATTTAGATTAGAAAACAAAAAATTAAATTTCTTACACTAAAATATTGTTTTAGCACCAAATTTATAATTTCCAAGAGTGGTAATAGGAGAAAGTCGACCAAATAATTTGCTATGCAATTTTTATTGAATGTGGCAATGGCTCACATGTGGTTGCACACTACTTTTTGAGCACACGGCAGGGATCGGATAGGAAAGAGTGTTTTTTTTTGCTGTTTTTTAATGCAAATTTTCTGCTGCATTTTACAGTACCAGCAAAGTTTGAGATTTCAGAAATCTCATGTACATATCTTGTTTTTTTTCCCCTCAGTGTTTTGTGCTTTGGTTGTTTTTTGCAGAATAGAGTATGTCACTTCTTTCAACATTTTCTCAGCGTTTTTCATCCATTAAAAGTAATGGGTGGTGAAATAAATAAATAGCTGAAAAAATGCAGGTGTAAGGTTTTGCTGTGTTTTTTGTGCAAAACCTTATGAAGTAGAATATGATTTGTCACTAAACTTTATTAGCATACACAAGAGAAATGTAGCATGACAGCAACACAGAAAAAATGCACAAAAAACGGAAAAAAAACAAAGCCTACTTTTTTCTGCAGCTTCTTTACTAACACGACAGCAGGTTTTGCTGCAGAAAAAAAATGCAGCTAAGACGCCACATGTGAACACAGCCTTACAAGAATATACCAATGTAAGAGCTCAGCGGAGAGCACAGGACAAGTGTGAACCGAGCCTTATTCCGCTTTTTGGAAGGTGAAATAAACAAATAGAAAGCAGTACAAGAATTTCTTTTTTAATTTTTGTCTGGGTCATCTTGTCGTTCACACGTGGTCAAAATTGTTGGTACCCCTCGTTTAATGACAGAAAAACTCACAATGGTCACAGAAATAACTTGAATCTCACAAAAGTAATAATTAGATAAAAAATCTATGAAAATTAACAAATGAAGTCAGACATTGCTTTTCAACCATGCTTCCACAGAATTTTTTAAAAAATAAAATAAAATGAAATACGCCTGGACAGAAATGATGGTACCCTTGACTTAATATTTTGTTGCACAACCTTTTGAGGCTATCACTGCAATCAAACAATTCCTGTAACTGTCAATGAGACTTCTGCACCTCTCAACAGGTATTTTGGCCCACTCCTCAAGTGCAAACTGCTCCAGTTGTCTCATGTTTGAAGGTTGCCTTTTCCACACGGCGTGTTTCAGCTCTTTCCAAAGATGCTCAATAGGATTTAGGTCAGGACTCATAGACAACTTCAGAATTGTACAATATTTTCCTCTATGCCATTCTTTGCTGTTTTTAGCTGTCTGTTTTGGGATATTATCCTGTTGCAAGACCCATGACCTGCGACTGCATCCAAGCTTTCCGACACTGGGCAGCACATTTCTCTCTAGAATCTCCTGATAGTCTTCAGATTTCATTGTACCATGCACAGATTCTAGACACCCTGTGCCAGATGCAGCAAATCAGCCCCGGAACATAACAGAGCCTCCTCCATGTTTCACAGTAGGGACAGTGTTTTTTTCTTGATATGCTTCATTTTTCCATCTGTAAACATAGAGCAGATGATGTGCCTTGCCAAAAGTTCCATTTTTGTCTCATCTGTCCATAGGACATTCTCCCAGAAACTTTGTGGCTTGTCAACATGTAGTTTGGCAAATTCCAGTCTGGCTTTTTTATTATATTTTTCAACAATGTTGCCCTCCTTGGTCATCTCCCATGAAGTCCATTTTAGCTCATACAATGACTGATGGTGGGATCTGAGCTTGAAGTTCACCTTTAGGCTATGTGCACACGTTGAGGAATTGCAGCGGAAATTTCCGTGGCAATTCCACAACTCCCTGCCAAGGGAAATACGCTAGAATTCCGCATGCGTAATTCCTGTGTATTTCCCATGTTTTAACTAGCATTTTGCAAGCGTAATTAGCTTGCAGAATACTAGCGTTTTCCAGGCGATCTGTAGCATCGCTTGGAGAACTGATTGACAGGTTGGTCACACTCGTCAAGCATAGTGTTTGACTAGTGTGACCAACTTTTTACTATTGAGGCTGCCTATGCAGCATCAATAGTAAAAAGATATAAAGTTAAAAATAATTAAAAAAATAAAAAATCGTGTTTTTCTAACCTTCCGGCGTCCCACGCAGCGTCCCCGATCCTCGCGATGCTCCCGGCAAGTCCCGTTCCAAACGATGCCTTGCGACAATGACCTTTGATGACGTAGTGGTCTTGCGATACCGTAGCGGTCTCGCGAGACCGCTATGTCATCAAAGGTCATTGTTGCAAGGCATCGCTGAGAACGGGAGCATCGCTGAGGCCTGGGAACGCTGTGGGGGACGCCGGAAGGTGAGAAAATCACGATTTTTTATTTTAATTTTTTTCAACAGGGATATGGTACCCAGAGCCTGGAGGAGAGTCTCCTCTCCTCCACCCCCTGGGTACCATCCGCACATTTTCCGCTTACTTTGCGCATGGTGGGAATAGCCAAATGCGGAAAGTAAGCAGAACAATGCATTCCTATGTGTGTGCAATCTCCGCGATTGCGCACAAAGAATGAGCATGCTGCATATTTTTCTGTGATCCGATTTTTCCACGGAAAAATGCGCAGCATTAGCACAGCATGTGCGGAATGCCATTGAATACAATGGCTTGCTTATTTTATGCATTTCATTTTTAAAAAATTCTGTGGAAGCATGGTTGAAAAGCAATGTCTGACTTTCATTTGTTCAGTTTCATAGATTTTTGAATTATTATTACTTGTGTCAGATTCAAGTTACTTCTGTGACCATTTTGGGTTTTTCTTTCATTAAACGAGGGGTACCAACAATTTTGACCACGTGTGTATAAGTGATAAGATGGCTTTATATTTGGGGTCAGTGCAATTACAGCAATGCCAGATTTATATGCTTTTCGTTATTTAAAAAATATTTTTTCATCACTCCATTCTGAGAGCTGTAACTTTTTTCCTTTTTGGCAAACAGAGCAGCATGAGGACATTTTTTGATCGCTTTTTATTCAGATTTTTCAGATGCAGAATTATCAAAAATTTACAGTCTTTCTTAGATATTTTATATCTTGCACACTTCACAGTGCGGTAAAAATTATACGACTGATTTGTTCTTTGGGTCAGTACGATTATAGTTATACCAGATTTATATTTTTTTATGCATTGCTATTTTTACACACTAAAACTCATATTTTACAAAAATGATTTTGATTTTGCATCGCCATATTCTTAGAGCTGTAACTTAAATTTTTCTCCGAATTTGACATATTATGGCTTGTTTTTTGCAGATCCGTTAAGTGTTTTCATTTATACCATATTTATTTACATATGACATTTTGATCACTTTTTATTCAATTTTGTGTGTCAGTATGATGAAAAAGTGGCATTTTTGACATGTTTTTACTTTTTATTATTATTTTTTACAGCGATCAGTGACAGTTTTATAGATCTTGTCATTTCAGGCGTGTCAATTCCAATTATGTGTACTTTTTCTTTTGTTTATTTTTTATTTTAATATAAAGGCTATGTTTTTAATGGCGAAACAAGTTTTCATGGTTTGTCTGTGTTTTTTTTCACGCATTTTATTTTACTTTTTTCACTTTTTCAGTTACTTCCACTGTGGGACATCAATATTTTTTACTTTTAACATTGATCTCATGTATTTCAATAGTACTCGTGCTGTGTACAGAAGTGCCTGATACAGTGCTGTGCAAATTAATTGGGACAAAGCATTTTTTTAAGTAAAATCGTAAGTTGGTTACCAGTCAGTGATTCAAACCAGTTTTAACTGTTTTGATCAGGTGTGAGTGCCTGTTCAAAGCAGTTAAAACTGGTTTGAATCACTGACTGGTAACCAACTTACAATGCTTTGTCCCAATTAATTTGCACAGCACTGCACCTGTAGGTACAGTATCTCACTGACTGTGATTATAGCAGGATCTAACAGGCCACCGTACCCTGGGGTCATCAGATGATCTCAGGGTACCATGGCAATGATCAGCACCTGCAATTGTGATCGCAGGGGGTCAATCTTGTCAAAGGGGTTCTTTTCACCACCTTTTAACCAATTGTATGCCTCTGTCGCAATTGATCATAGATTGTAACCTTGCGAGCGGGGCCTTCACTCCTCTTGATAACTGTTGTTTATGTGATTATTGTTATTCTGTAATGTCTTTTACTGTCTGTACAAGTCCCCTCTAAAATGTAAAGTGCTGTGGATTATGTTGGCACTATAGAAATAAAATTATTATTAATTATTGACAGAGGAAAAAAGCTTAAAGTATTAACACTAGATTTATTATTGCAGGTTTACCGTTTTCTGAGGTGCATCTACTGCTATAGGTGAAGAAGGCTTTAACAGGTTTCACCATCATCAGTGATGGCTCACTATTGCTGGACCAGTGTTCATTAATGATTGCCTATTGAGCTGCTTTACTGATCATAAAGCAGTGTACCTCCCCCAGGCTAGAACCGACACCATGTACTTTAGGTTTGCCTGCCATAGAAGACTAGAAGAGGTCACAGATGTAGACAATGATTTCTTACTGAAGAAGTGAGCTGCCCCCCAACCAATACCAGAATGTGTCTGCACAGCTGTTGGTTTCCATAGAAGAATTCTTCTTAGTAACAAACTTATGTTTGAACATATGGCAGTGGAGATTACAAGATGATCTGCAGGTCATTCACCTGCCCAGCTGCTGTCGTAGAGTGTCAGTGGGCTCATGTTTTCTGCCTTCATGATGTTTTACCTCAATAGTATACAAAAGATACAGTATAACACTTACATCACAATAGTATTGGCCAGTCACAACGTGTTCCCATGTAAGGGGGGAATTTGGCCGACATCTACAGTAATTCTGCCTCCTTAAACACATAACATAGGGGTTCCCGAGTGTGTAAATGCATTGCGTTTCTGTTACAGACACTTTCAGGTTTAGTTCTGGCCAGGGGCATATATATAAGCATAAAAAAGATATGATGTAATAAAAACCCAAATAATTGTTAAAAATATATATCTTTATTGAAGCAAAAAGTTTCTTTCATATATATATAAAAATTAATACAATAAATACCAAAGCTAGCCACAAAGTGGCGCTGCAAATAGATATAAAGCACAAGTAAATAAGACTAGTAAATAACATGTGAAAGTGAAACTAATGGTTCTGGCACAATTTGTGCGGAACTGGACCCCTTTAACTTCACAATTTTGCAAAAAATAAAGTCTTGTTTACTGAAGTTGAAACAAACATACAAGAGATAGCAGGAACAATGCTTGTTTTTCTATTCTGCACAATACAGAGGCACATTCATAGTGATTATGGACAGCGGTACATTACTTGTGAAGAATATGCATAACAGATCAAGGTGGGGGCCTCCATCTTCCCCATAGAGAGTCACACATGTCAATGTGTTACAATTTGCCCACTGCACCCTAACTGCACTCTTGTGAACAGTGTAAGGGAGCTCTACCTAGCTACCACCTTATGGGCGTGCCCAAGCCTTTACACTCCTGCTGAGTAACCCAAAATAATAAGACCATACACCAAGATGGAATGGACTGGGCACCACAGCCGTTTATTAAAATTTACCAACATACTGGAAATAACCACAATTCCCAAACCCTCCTATCACCATCCCTTAATGAACAACTAAAAATAAAAATTGGTAGGGGATGGTATGGGGTACAACATACCTGCTTAGGTTGTATTACCTCTAACCACTTTCCTGCTCCCCTCAACCATTTACCATTCACCTGTTACTACATCAAGCAACTTGCAGGATCCCCCGCCAAATGACCAGCTACAATTATGAAATTAACTCAACTCCCTAAGCTGATCAATCCTAATCTATCTCAATATTCATGCAGCGTACTTTACTTAAAGTGATTGTCCTAAACCTATAATGCTTTTTATAATATCTACCTTTAAGCCCTAACAACTTTTGTAATTTTCTAAAATTTCTCACTGTACCTTTACTGCTAATTCCTATATCTGTTTTTTTTTACCTTTATTCCTGTGACTTTTCATTTGAGGGAAGTCTAAAACAAGACATCACAAGGGGATTGCCCTGATCTTTCATATAGTTTTTTTCAGCCCTCCTGAAACAGGATTTCATCAGGGGACAGCGATGTGGTCACTTACCAAAACTTTGTCACTGCTGTTCCCTGATGATGTCCTATTTCCGGGGGGTGATGGAGAAGTGACTGCAACTTCAAAAGGCCACAGCCACAGACTTTTCTTTTATTACTGCCATGTCTCTCCATGAAAGGAGATGTCATCAGAGAACGGTGAAAGAAACAGGGTGAGTGACAGTAGCACCACCACACAGCTTCTATCACTCTCCACAAACAAATCAACATCTGGGAGCGGTGATTGAAGCAGGGTGAGTGACAGTAGCACCACCACACAGCTTCTATCACTCTCCACAAACAAATCAACATCTGGGAGTGGTGATTGAAGCAGGGTGAGTGACATCAGCATCTCCCTGTGATGTTATGTTTCAGAATGGTGATAAAAGCTGCAGGGCCATCATTTTGATAACATCTTCTTTGAGACGCCACTCAAATAAAATTTCAAACAAAGTAAAAAATATATACATTTGTGGGGAGATTGGTAGAGAATTTTATAATAAAGCTAACTACAAAAGTCTATGGGGCTTCAAAATAGATATTTATAAAGGGCATTTCAGATATTGGATCACCAATTAAACCAACCACAGACCCAGTGAACTCCCCCCAGACATAAGTAAACCCAAACCCCAATCCTGCTTCCACCATGAGTAGTGGGGTAGGAGTCAATTTAGCCCTCCAAGGCTCAATCCATGCATTTATTGGCTTCCCTTGACCTCTTTGCAGACGTCACTCTCCATTCACCCCCTGTACTAATTACTCACTTCACCTTTGCCCAAACACTTTTATGTTGGCATACTTGCTAGACGTCAGGCCTCAAGTTAGGTCTTTCTAAAAGGTGCATTAACAAAATGCCTTTAAAAAATCAAACCTGGCAATATTGTAGGATCACATGATGCAATGATATATTACAATATACAGTATGATATATAGTATCATGCAACATAAAGAGCACAAAGTCATGAATGAATCGCACTCACAGAATGTGACAAAATAACCATAAACAAGTAACCGATATTACAGATTTCTAAGAAAGCTATGATTTCTGTCCAAAAACCTAAGGAAGAAGACGAGGCATCTGCACATCCTTTCTATAATGTGTTCAGTGTAATATAATGAAAAGATTGAATTGTACATTGAACACCTGCAGGAGATATTGTGCACTTAATTGATTTGCGCAAAGAAGCACCTTGCCCTTCCACGAACCTTGCAGACCAGAAATCTATGACTCATTGGAGATAATTATTTCTCGTGACAGCCATGTTCTCTCTCCAAATCAGACATATCAATAGTAGAGTTGAGCGACTTTTGGTTTTTTAGGGTCGCGTTTCGTTTCGTGAAACCCGACTTTTCCAAAAGTCGGGTCGAGCAAGATCGTCCGATTGTAGGGAAAAGTCGGGGTCGTCCCGAAACACGAAACCCAATGTAAGTCAATGGGGAATAAAAGTCAGCAGTGAGAGGAGGACAGGAAACACACCTACAGTGCCCATTTGAATGCCAAAAGCATCAATTCTTCTTACTTAAGCTTGTCAACCTTAATTAACTTCATAATACAAGTTACGCACTGAAAAATGGGGGTTATTTTGCTAAAGTTGTGGGGGGGGAGGGCTGGCTGCAGGTTTTCATGTGCCCTGGGCGAAAGAGCGCCCCTTTAACACATACCACAACTCATCATGCTCCGATACGGCAGAGAAATAGCGGTATAGTACAATGAAAAATACCTCACTTTTTACATCTCATGACGAGGCCCATCTATTTCTCCATACAGAATCATTGGTCCCATATAATGTTTGAAACAGTATATGATGAGCTCCACATAATGCTACAGTATATGTTGGTCCCCATGGATGAAGCTCCACTGTCTTATGGGCCCAAATAATGCTCCAAACATAATGGGCCCCATTTCTAATGCTCTAGTGTATAATGGGCTCTGTAAATGCTGCTCCAGTGTCTGATGTCCACCTTTGGAATGTTCCAGTGTATGGTGGGCCCCATCTATCATTCTCCAGAGTATAGTGCTCCCCAAAAATTGCTGTCCCAACATTGAAAACAATCAAATAAGTCTCCTCGCTAGGGAATCCCTGTACTTGTCTGGACAGGTGCTGTAGCTTGCTTAACAGCTCGCCAGCCGTTCTCACGCCCAGTATGGATTGCACGTGATTGCACAAAGGTTAGAAAGGGTACCGTATCCCTGGATAACATGTATGGATAGCGTACACATTCAAAATATATGTCTCAGGAGGCAGGCTCAGACGGTGTCAGGCCCAGTATGGATTGCACGTGATTGCACAAAGGTTAGAAAGGGTACCGTATCCCTGGATAACATGTATGGATAGCGTACACATTCAAAATATATGTCTCAGGAGGCAGGCTCAGACGGTGTCAGGCCCAGTATGGATTGCACGTGATTGCACAAAGGTTAGAAAGTGTACCGTATCCCTGGATAACATGTATGGATAGCGTACACATTCAAAATATATGTCTCAGGAGGCAGGCTCAGACGGTGTCAGGCACAGTATGGATTGCACGTGATTGCACAAAGGTTAGAAAGGGTACTGTATCCCCAGATAACATGTATGGATAGCGTACACATTCAAAATATATGTCTCAGGAGGCAGGCTCAGACGGTGTTAGGCCCAGTATGGATTGCACGTGATTGCACAAAGGTTAGAAAGGGTACCGTATCCCTGGATAACATGTATGGATAGCGTACACATTCAAAATATATGTCTCAGGAGGCAGGCTCAGACGGTGTCAGGCACAGTATGGATTGCACGTGATTGCACAAAGGTTAGAAAGGGTACCGTATCCCCGGATAACATGTATGGATAGCGTACACATTCAAAATATATGTCTCAGGAGGCAGGCTCAGACGGTGTCAGGCACAGTATGGATTTGACGGCCCAGATTACACAGCGGAGGAGCAGGGAGAGGTAAAGATTGCAAATGCTGGGGCCCTGCCCAAGCAAGGGGGTACCACTCGTGGGCGTCGGTACTGGCACTGGGCCCCTCATAGTACAGCGGTGTGTCTGACGGCGGGTGTGCACCACCACCGTCAGAGACACTTGATTGCACTATGAGGGACCCTGTGCCAGTGCCCGCGCCCAAGAGTCGGCCTACCCACCTGTCCAGGGCAACGGCACTCGCACGGTGTCGTGCGGTAGGTGGTGACCCCGGCCATGGGGGGGGAGGCAGCACAGTTAGGGAGTTTTAGAAAGTGGCATATGTTGATGTTGGACATTCAGCTGATGCAAAAGGCGAAATAGGTGAAGTACCAGGAAGAGGTGGACCAAAGCAAGCCATTTTTCTGTCACCCTATGTGTCATCAGGGGAAGGTGGGACAAAATCCTTGGAAACCCATGCGTGGTTCATTTTAATGAAGGTTAGATCATCCACATTTTGGGTTGACAGACGGGTCCTTTTTTCTGTCAGGATTGATCCAGCTGCACTGAAGACTCTTTCCGATAGCACACTTGCAGCTGGGCAAGCGAGCTCCTGTTAGGCATATTGGGCCAATTCAGGCCAGGTGTCCAGTTTAGCGGCCCAATAGTCAAAGGGGAATGACCTGTGTGGGAGAACATCGATATGGGAGGAAAAGTAGTTTGTAACCATAGTTGACAACTGCTGTCTCCTGTCACTTTCCATCGATGCAGTATTACCAGCTGTGTGAGCGGTATTTGAAAAATCAGTCCACAACATTGTCATGAAACCCCTGTCTCCAACGCCACTTCTGCTGTGTGCACCACGAACACCTCTGCCAAGCTGCCCCCGGCCCGTACGGCTCGTGTGAGAACCATCACCGCTGCTGTGTGCTGGGAATGCCTCAAGCAACCGATTTACCAGAGTTGCTTGTTTATTAGCCAATATTAGGTCAAGGTTCTCCTGTGGCATGATGTTTTGTAATTTGCCTTTATAGCGTGGATCCAGGATGCTGGCCAACCAGTAGTCGTCATCGTTCATCATTTTGGCAATGCGGGGGTCCCTTTTTAGGATCCGCAAGGCATAATCTGACATGTGGGCCAATGTTCCCGGTGTCAATGATGCACTGCGAGTGCTGGGTGGAGGAGCACTTTCTGGCAAATCCACATCCCTCCAGTCACGCACAAACCCTGTACCAGACCTTGGCACGCCAACATTTTCACTTGCCCCACGAGATGCATCCTCCTCCCCTAAGTAATCATCCCCATCATCCTCCTCCTCCTCCTCTTCTTCCTCCACCTCATCCAGGAGAGGTCCCTGAGCAGACAATGGCTGAATGTCATCAAGGATTCCCTCCTCCTCTTCCTCCTCATCAACATTGGCTGCAGACGCCTGCTCCTTAAGGTGCGTCAAAGTTTGCATGAGCAGACGCATAAGTGGGATGCTCATGCTTAGGATGGCGTCGTCTGCGCTTACCAGCCGTGTGCATTCCTCAAAACACTGAAGGACTTTACAAAGGTCTTTCAGCTTCGAGCACTGCACGCCTGTCAACTCCATGTCTGCTCTCAAAGTGCCTGGCCGTGTATCCTCCCACAAATGCATTATGGCCTGCCTCTGCTCGCACAGCCGCTCCACCATGTGCAGGGTGGAGTTCCACCTTGTTGCAATGTCGATAATGAGGCGGTGGTTGGGAAGGTGGAGCAATCGCTGCAGCTTCTGCATACGAACGGAGTGTACAGGCGACCGGCGGATGTGCGCGCACAGTCTTCGCACCTTCTGGAGCAGGGCTGTTAACTCCGGATAATTTTTGAGGAAGCACTGCACCACCAGGTTCAAGGTGTGAGCCAAGCAAGGTATGTGGCTGAGTTTTGAAAGGGCTATGGCTGCCACAAAATTACGCCCGTTATCACTAACTACCTTGCCTGCCTCAAGATGTACACTGCCCAGCCATGACTCAGTTTGTCGCTTCAAGTACTCGGCCAGCACCTCGGCGGTGTGTCTGTCGCCCAAACACATCATCTGCAACACAGCCTGCTGACGCTTTCCACTAGCTGCTCGATAGGGGGACACATCGTGTGCAACAGTGGCAGCTGCAGATGGAGTGCTCGCACGACTGCACTCTGTGGACGAGCTTTCGCTTCTGGAGGAGGAGGAGGAGGAGGAGGAGGGTCGAACGCCTACAGCCAACTGTTTCCTATACCGTGGGCTAGGCAGCACTGTCCCACCACCTCTGTCCCCTGTGGACCCTGCATCCACCACATTAACCCAGTGCGCAGTGATGGACACGTAACGGCCCTGGCCATGCCGACTGGACCATGCATCAGTTGTGAGGTGCACCTTTCCGCTCACTGACTGCTTGAGTGCATGGACAATGCGGTCTTTCACATGATGGTGGAGGGCTGGGATGGCTTTGCGAGAGAAGAAGTGGCCACTGGGTAGGTCATAGCGTGGTACTGCATAGGCCATGAGTTCGCGGAAAGCTGTGCTTTCCACCAACCGAAAGGGCATCATCTCAAACGAGATTAGTTTGGCAATGTGGGCGTTCAAACCCAGTGTACGCGGATGAGAGACTGAGTACTTTCTTGACCTACTCATAGTGTCTGGGAGGGTGAGCTGGACTTGAGAGCTGCATATGGTGGAAGTAGCGGTGGACAGGGCGGACTGAGAGAGGGATGATGATGGTGATGGAGTTGGTGTTCTTTCTGATGGCCTAGAATCAGTCTTTCGTTGATATAACAGTGGGATTCCCTGACTGCTGTGGTCTTGCAACGACACCTCAACATTTGCTGCTGTGCTAACCGGTGGGCTTACAGTGGGGGAAACAATGTAGCGTTGCTGACTACCTTCATTGTGATCAGTTGCACATGTGGCACTTGAGGTTTGGTGTTGTGTCCATGCTTGCAAGTGCATGCTGGTTAAATGTCTAAGCATGCAACTGGTATTCAAATTTTTCAGATTTTTCCCTCGGCTAAAGGTCTTTGCGCACTTCTTACAGATAACCTTGGCCTGATCATGAGGATTTTGTTCAAAAAAGTGCCACACTGCACTCTTCCTACTTTGGCAGACATTTTGCGGCCTAGCACGCTGTGATCTTTTGACCCTCTGGACAAGCTGTCCAGCAACTCTTTTGATGTTTGGAACCTGTCTTTGGAGTGCTCCGGGCCTGCCAGATAACAGCTGTTGCGATGTTGATGTCTGCTGTGGATGCTCCTCATCTGAGCTATTGGAAGCAGCACCCTCTTCCCCCAATGGATGCCAATCTGGGTCAACAACTGGGTCATCCATCACCTCCTCTTCTATGTCATGTGCACCTTTCTCTGTGTCACCGTGTATGGTGGTATAGTGTGCGGGAAGGGGCACCTGAGTCTCATCAGGGTCAAAATCTGGCTCTGTACACTGCGAGGACAATGTAGTGCTCTGAGTGAATGTACCAGCAGAATCATCCATCAGTGGCTGTGCATCAGTGCACTCCATGTCAGATTCATCTTGGCCTGGGTAATTCACCATTTCACTTGATAATCCAGGCATGGTATGTGAAAACAGCTCCATGGAGTAATCAGTAGTATGGCCTGCGTCATCCTTCAATCTTGGTTGGGGTGAAGGACACAAGGAAAGGTGTGGTTCATGAACATGAGCCTCCAATGACGACTCAGTGCTTTTACTTTTTACAACTGAAGAAGAGGAGGCGATAGAGCTGGAGGCTGAGTCAGCAATGTAAGACAAAACTTTTTCCTGATGCTCTGCCTTTAAAAGCGGTTTGCCAACTCCTAGAAAACTAAGCGTTCGAGGCCTTATGTAGCCAGACGATGACGCAGGGTCAGCACCTCCTGCATTCGGTCCTATTTTGCTCTTGCCACTACCATCAGATCCACCACCAACACCATCATTACCAGCTGCCAACCCCCGCCCAATTCCACGGCCTCTTCCACCAGCCTTCCTCATTTTTGGTAGAAATGTAGACAAAATCCAACAAACTATATAGTAATGTAAAACAAGGTACAAGGTGTCTATAGGACAGGGGAGATTTAGAATTTCTGCACACACTTGTGGACAGTGGACACTTTTGGATTGTGTGAGGCCCACTGATATCTGAGCGCTATGTGACAGGCTCGATGGCACAGCTGCCTGTGACCAAAGTGACGAGAGGATAATGGAGATTTTGAATCTCTGCGCACACTTTTGGACACTGGACACTTGTGGATTGTGTGAGGCCCACTGATATCTGAGCGCTATGTGACACGCTCGATGGCACAGCTGCCTGTGACCAAAGTGACGAGAGGATAATGGAGATTTTGAATCTCTGCGCACACTTTTGGACACTGGACACTTGTGGATTGTGTGAGGCCCACTGATATCTGAGCGCTATGTGACACGCTCGATGGCATAGCTGCCTGTGACCAAAGTGACGAGAGGATAATGGAGATTTTGAATCTCTGCGCACACTTTTGGACACTGGACACTTGTGGATTGTGTGAGGCCCACTGATATCTGAGCGCTATGTGACACGCTCGATGGCACAGCTGCCTGTGACCAAAGTGACGAGAGGATAATGGAGATTTTGAATCTCTGCGCATACTTTTGGACACTGGACACTTGTGGATTGTGTGAGGCCCAATGATATCTGAGCGCTATGTGACACGCTCGATGGCACAGCTGCCTGTGACCAAAGTGACGAGAGGATAATGGAGATTTTGAATCTCTGCGCACACTTTTGGACACTGGACACTTGTGGATTGTGTGAGGCCCACTGATATCTGAGCGCTATGTGACACGCTCGATGGCACAGCTGCCTGTGACCAAAGTGACGAGAGGATAATGGAGATTTTGAATCTCTGCGCACACTTTTGGACACTGGACACTTGTGGATTGTGTGAGGCCCACTGATATCTGAGCGCTATGTGACACGCTCGATGGCACAGCTGCCTGTGACCAAAGTGACGAGAAGATAATGGAGATTTTGAATCTCTGCGCACACTTTAGGACACTGGACACTTGTGGATTGTGTGAGGCCCACTGATATCTGAGCGCTATGTGACACGCTCGATGGCACAGCTGCCTGTGACCAAAGTGACGAGAGAATAATGGAGATTTTGAATCTCTGCGCACACTTTTGGACACTGGACACTTGTGGATTGTGTGAGGCCCACTGATATCTGAGCGCTATGTGACACGCTCGATGGCACAGCTGCCTGTGACCAAAGTGACGAGAGGATAATGGAGATTTTGAATCTCTGCGCACACTTTTGGACACTGGACACTTGTGGATTGTGTGAGGCCCACTGATATCTGAGCGCTATGTGACACGCTCGATGGCACAGCTGCCTGTGACCAAAGTGAGAGAGAGGATAATGGAGATTTTGAATCTCTGCGCACACTTTTGGACACTGGACACTTGTGGATTGTGTGAGGCCCACTGATATCTGAGCGCTATGTGACACGCTCGATGGCACAGCTGCCTGTGACCAAAGTGACAAGAGGATAATGGAGATTTTGAATCTCTGCGCACACTTTTGGACACTGGACACTTGTGGATTGTGTGAGGCCCACTGATATCTGAGCGCTATGTGACACGCTCGATGGCACAGCTGCCTGTGACCAAAGTGACGAGAGGATAATGGAGATTTTGAATCTCTGCGCACACTTTTGGACACTGGACACTTGTGGATTGTGTGAGGCCCACTGATATCTGAGCGCTATGTGACACGCTCGATGGCACAGCTGCCTGTGACCAAAGTGACGAGAGGATAATGGAGATTTTGAATCTCTGCGCACACTTTTGGACCCTGGACACTTGTGGATTGTGTGAGGCCCACTGATATCTGAGCGCTATGTGACACGCTCGATGGCACAGCTGCCTGTGACCAAAGTGACGAGAGGATAATGGAGATTTTGAATCTCTGCGCACACTTTTGGACACTTGTGGATTGTGTGAGGCCCACTGATATCTGAGCGCTATGTGACAGGCTCGATGGCACAGCTGTGACCAAAGTGACGAGAGGATAATGGAAATTTTGAATCTCTGCGCACACTTTTGGACACTGGACACTTGTGGATTGTGTGAGGCCCACTGATATCTGAGCGCTATGTGACACACTCGATGGCACAGCTGCCTGTGACCAAAGTGACGAGAGGATAATGGAGATTTTGAATCTCTGCGCACACTTTTGGACACTGGACACTTGTGGATTGTGTGAGGCCCACTGATATCTGAGCGCTATGTGACACGCTCGATGGCACAGCTGCCTGTGACCAAAGTGACGAGAGGATAATGGAGATTTTGAATCTCTGCGCACACTTTTGGACACTGGACACTTGTGGATTGTGTGAGGCCCACTGATATCTGAGCGCTATGTGACAGGCTCGATGGCACAGCTGTGACCAAAGTGACGAGAGGATAATGGAGATTTTGAATCTCTGCGCACACTTTTGGACACTGGACACTTGTGGATTGTGTGAGGCCCACTGATATCTGAGCGCTGTGTGACACACTCGATGGCACAGCTGCCTGTGACCAAAGTGACGAGAGGATAATGGAGATTTTGAATCTCTGCGCACACTTTTGGACACTGGACACTTGTGGATTGTGTGAGGAACCTGTCTTTGGAGTGCTCCGGGCCTGCCAGATAACAGCTGTTGCGATGTCGATGTCTGCTGTGGATGCTCCTCATCTGAGCTATTGGAAGCAGCACCCTCTTCCCCCAATGGATGCCAATCTGGGTCAACAACTGGGTCATCCATCACCTCCTCTTCTATGTCATGTGCACCTTTCTCTGTGTCACCGTGTATGGTGGTATAGTGTGCGGGAAGGGGCACCTGAGTCTCATCAGGGTCAAAATCTGGCTCTGTACACTGCGAGGACAATGTAGTGCTCTGAGTGAATGTACCAGCAGAATCATCCATCAGCGGCTGTGCATCAGTGCACTCCATGTCAGATTCATCTTGGCCTGGGTAATTCACCATTTCACTTGATAATCCAGGCATGGTATGTGAAAACAGCTCCATGGAGTAATCAGTAGTATGGCCTGCGTCATCCTTCAATCTTGGTTGGGGTGAAGGACACAGGAAAGGTGTGGTTCATGAACATGAGCCTCCAATGACGACTCAGTGCTTTTACTTTTTACAACTGAAGAAGAGGAGGCGATAGAGCTGGAGGCTGAGTCAGCAATGTAAGACAAAACTTTTTCCTGATGCTCTGCCTTTAAAAGCGGTTTGCCAACTCCTAGAAAACTAAGCGTTCGAGGCCTTATGTAGACAGACGATGACGCAGGGTCAGCACCTCCTGCATTCGGTCCTATTTTGCTCTTGCCACTACCATCAGATCCACCACCAACACCATCATTACCAGCTGCCAACCCCCGCCCAATTCCACGGCCTCTTCCACCAGCCTTCCTCATTTTTGGTAGAAATGTAGACAAAATCCAACAAACTATATAGTAATGTAAAACAAGGTACAAGGTGTCTATAGGACAGGGGAGATTTAGAATTTCTGCACACACTTGTGGACAGTGGACACTTTTGGATTGTGTGAGGCCCACTGATATCTGAGCGCTATGTGACACGCTCGATGGCACAGCTGCCTGTGACCAAAGTGACGAGAGGATAATGGAGATTTTGAATCTCTGCGCACACTTTTGGACACTGGACACTTGTGGATTGTGTGAGGCCCACTGATATCTGAGCGCTATGTGACACGCTCGATGGCACAGCTGCCTGTGACCAAAGTGACGAGAGGATAATGGAGATTTTGAATCTCTGCGCACACTTTTGGACACTGGACACTTGTGGATTGTGTGAGGCCCACTGATATCTGAGCGCTATGTGACACGCTCGATGGCACAGCTGCCTGTGACCAAAGTGACGAGAGGATAATGGAGATTTTGAATCTCTGCGCACACTTTTGGACACTGGACACTTGTGGATTGTGTGAGGCCCACTGATATCTGAGCGCTATGTGACACGCTCGATGGCACAGCTGCCTGTGACCAAAGTGACGAGAGGATAATGGAGATTTTGAATCTCTGCGCACACTTTTGGACACTGGACACTTGTGGATTGTGTGAGGCCCACTGATATCTGAGCGCTATGTGACAGGCTCGATGGCACAGCTGTGACCAAAGTGACGAGAGGATAATGGAGATTTTGAATCTCTGCGCACACTTTTGGACACTGGACACTTGTGGATTGTGTGAGGCCCACTGATATCTGAGCGCTATGTGACACGCTCGATGGCACAGCTGCCTGTGACCAAAGTGACGAGAGGATAATGGAGATTTTGAATCTCTGCGCACACTTTTGGACACTGGACACTTGTGGATTGTGTGAGGCCCACTGATATCTGAGCGCTATGTGACACGCTCGATGGCACAGCTGCCTGTGACCAAAGTGACGAGAGGATAATGGAGATTTTGAATCTCTGCGCACACTTTTGGACACTGGACACTTGTGGATTGTGTGAGGCCCACTGATATCTGAGCGCTATGTGACAGGCTCGATGGCACAGCTGTGACCAAAGTGATGAGAGCATAATGGAGATTTTGAATCTCTGCGCACACTTTTGGACACTGGACACTTGTGGATTGTGTGAGGCCCACTGATATCTGAGCGCTATGTGACAGGCTCGATGGCACAGCTGTGACCAAAGTGACGAGAGGATAATGGAGATTTTGTATCTCTGCGCACACTTTTGGACTCTGGACACTTGTGGATTGTGTGAGGCCCACTGATATCTGAGCGCTATGTGACACACTCGATGGCACAGCTGCCTGTGACCAAAGTGACGAGAGGATAATGGAGATTTTGAATCTCTGCGCACACTTTTGGACACTGGACACTTGTGGATTGTGTGAGGCCCACTGATATCTGAGCGCTATGTGACAGGCTCGATGGCACAGCTGTGACAAAAGTGACTAGAGGATAAGGGAGATTGGATTGCTTTTAAAAAAGCAGTTTGCGGAGCAGTGGGTAAACAGCAATGCCTGCGTGTCAGGAAGCCTTAAAAGGCAGCCCAACAACCATCACCACTGATACACCACATAGCCTCCCCTTGCACTGCACACACAGTGACTGTGTGTTGTGCAGGCCAAATCGCTAGCAGCAGAAGCAGTTTTTTTGTCTTCTTCCCTGCCTAACGCTCTCCCTACAGAATCAGCAGCAACCTCTCCCTATACTAAGATCGGCAGAAGTAAGATGGCGGTCGGCGTGCACGCCCTTTTATACCCCCTGTGACGCCCACCAAAGCAAGCCAATCACTTGCATGCCCTTCTGAAAGATGGTGGTGACCCGTGCCTAGGTCATCACGTTGCCCACAGTGTCCGTGGATCCTGATTGGCTGAAAAAGAGCGCAAAACAAACTTTTGAAACGCGACTTTGGCGCGTAAGTCGCCGACCTCGTGGCCGACCTCATCCTAGGGTCGGGTTTCGTTTCATGAAACCCGACTTTGCCAAAAGTCGGCGACTTTTGAATTTTTTCGACCCGTTTCGCTCAACTCTAATCAATAGACTTTATTCTGGTCTATAGAAGTCAAGAAAAAATTGAATCTGCAGGTTGATTATTTTAAAGCTATCTATTCAATTTACTAATTTACTTGATTGAATTAAATAAATAAGCATTGTACAAGTTTCAGTTGACATGCCCTCAAAAACATTGGGATCAATAATTAAAGGGAAAGCCCGGCTGCTGGGAGGAAACGAACTTTATTCCTCCTAGACGTATTTTTTTCTTTCAGACCTAGAAATGGGCCAGTGCAGCGTTAGTTACAGTACATAGTAACTAGTGAACAGCGTCTAACTACGCATGGCAATAACTGACAGCATACTCAGCAGTGCACTGATTTACAGCCGGCTGAATAATGAAACTACTCTGTTGACGGGTGTCCTGGGACCAGGGTCTCATTCTCTGTCTCTAATTCTAGGGGCGCCCTAGCTCGCCCTGTTCCCCGGATTACTTCTTATGGTGAAGATGCCAGGGCCATGTACCTTGCCTTAGCTCCTGAATCTGCCCTCAATCTGTACGATTCCATCATCCAGGGAAGGGGAGCGTAGTAGTGTACCATAATACACAAACCAGACTAACAAGGTAATACAAACAGGGGTAACGAAAAATACCAAACATACAAATATACTCACACATATAACAGAGAAATTCACTGGGAAGTGGAGGATGGGGTTAAACCAAATTAGGAGAAGAAAGGGAATTATCACACACTCAAAACGTAGCAACAGTCACAGAGAAATCCACCAAACACCTTCTCCAGCCAGTGACCAGCCATGCAATGAGTGCTAGCCAGGGCCCAGATTATTCAGCAGATGGGAGTGGATAACAGTGAACAGTGAGAGCCTTAATGCAGGAGAGCTTCCAGGAGCTCTCAACTGAGCAAATTAAACCCTGCACTGCTAAAAGAATTTTACACTGTTTAATATGAAGGTGAAATGCTTCTAATCCATACACGAGTATGAGAAATTAGACGATGAGATCTTCTGGCTCCTCTCTGTCATGATAAACCCATGACATCAACAGTGAGGAGCTTACTGTCAGTGCCAGGATGTTCTTACGACTGCTGCTAATGAATTTCTGAGCAGTGACTGAAGCCATGTCTCTATGATTGAACGCCCGAAGCTGCCAAGAAGAATAAACTTAACTTCTTCCAGCTAGCTGGGCTTTCACTGAGGCGACGGGGCAGCTTTGAACAGTATTGACCTGTAGATTAGCCCAAGGGTGGACTGGGACAAAAAATGCAGTCCTGCCACATAAATCCCACCAGCCCACATTCTATAACACGTAACACCCCAGATCAGTGAATTTTTATTTACTTATTCCAGCGGTTTGTTGTTTTTCAGCGCTGGAGTGGAGCTTTAACTGTAAGCCCCCTAGCGCCGGTGATATATTCACCCTCCGGAGTGTTCCCCACTTTTCAGCACTGCTCCAGTCCCCTTTCACCATTCTGAGAGCACAGCTTCTGATATGGCACCTAAGGAGTCTGGTTGCCACAATGGCCTTGCCTCCCTCCAGGGGGAAGTGATGTCATGCCTGGAAGCAAATAAGGAATCCCCTTATCAGGTAGTTCCAGCATACAACACAGTTCCTGCTCCAGGCCAGCAGGGGGAGCTCTAAACCCAACTTCAGGGGAGCTGCTCTCTCTGGTCAGGAGGAGGAAGTTAGTGGTAGTTAGAGCCTGAACAAGGTTGAGAGAGGACATGTGGAGAGGAGTTCCATCTGAGATCACCCCAGACTTGAGTGCCAGTGACCGGGCACCAAAGCCCGAGGCTGTGTGGGTACTAAAGACCCAGCAGCAGAATCCGGATGGCAGAAGATCATTGACCCTCTGTTCCCAACTGATACTTGATGACACAGCAGCACGTGTGAGCCAGAGATGCCAGATAGGAGCGACCTTTGAAGCAGGCTACAGCTGCCTTTCATGCGAGTGGAGTTCTACCTAAGCCTCAGATATAAAGAGGAACTTGAATAGAGTTTACAGCAGCAAGTACCTCAGAGAATAGCGCTATAAAGGAGGCCTCACAACCCACCTGACTAAGGAAATTCCCAAATTGCTTCCAGGCTGACCGTCTCTAGAACTATGTTTAATCTGAGCCCCGGACTGTACCTGCACTGCTCTGTAAAAGGTAAAGGAAACTGCACCCTGCTGTGTCCTCTGAATCATTCTTGCACCACACTCAACGCCAACATCACCTTTAATATCCTAACTGCCATGGGATACAGCTCTACCCGTGGAGAGCATAACCATCTCTGCTGCACTATCATCATCCCAGAGGATCTGCATTGCAGCGTCGGTCCCCTGACTGAATACCAAAGGTGGGGTCACAAATAGAGTTGAGCGAAACGGGTCGGTCAAATTCAAAAATAGCCGACTTTAGCTAAAGTCGGGTTTCGCCGATCGAAACCCGACCATAGCGTGAGGTCGGCCATGAGGTCACCGATCAGAGCGCCAAAGTCGCGTTTCAAATAATGCTTCCAGCGCCTTTTCTCAGCCAATGATGGAGGACGCACACTGTGGGCAACGCGATGACATGGGCAGTGGCCACCACCATCTTAGAGAATGGCATTAAAGTGATTGGCTGGCTTTGTGTGGTGTCACAGTGGGTATGAAAGACTGTGACCGCCGACCGCCATCTTACTTCTGCCGATCTTAGAATAGGGAGACGTGCTGTTGCTGATTCTGAACAGGGAGACCGTTAGGCAGGGAAGAAGAAAAAAAAACTGCTTCTGCTGATAGCGCTTTTCACTGTACAGTTAGTGTGCAGTGAAAGGGGAGGATTTTTGTTGTGTGCAGCAGCGCTGGTGGTGATTAGGCTGCCTTTTAAGGCTACCTGCTAGCTGCATTGGTGTGTGCACACTGCTGTTCAAACTGCTTTTTTCAAAGCAGTCCAACTTTTATTATTTTGTCCTGGTGAGATACTGAGCGTTCATTTTTTCACACACCGTATAGCGGTGTGCGCTCCTCACACACTACCTGTGATATGTGTAGACTATAGGAAAGAAATAGGGTCTTATCCGGGTAGATATTGGAAGAAATAAAAGAAATTTACACTTTCCAGGAGAGATTAAGGTATATCAGATCAGTTGTCAGCTTGCTGCATGTCCAAAGGTCCACTCCGTGACCACCAATATCAATCTTTTATGGAATAAAATTCTTGGACTTATGTGCGCTGCTAGACAAAGTATCAAATCCAGCGCACATAAGTCCAAGAATTTTATTCCATAAAAGATTGACACTACCTTTGATGTCACGGGTGACTGGATACTCCTCCTCCAGCAGGGCAAATTTCTATGACACCCCTGACCCTGGATAAACCGCCTCCAGCAGGGCGAATGTAAACAATGAAACGTGCAGCCGGATACACCGCCTCCAGCAGGCAAATTTCAATAGTTACAGGTGTATCTGGATGCACCGCCTCCAGCAGGGCGAATTTACAGAGATAAGGGAAACACGAGGGAAACCGATACAATGGAGGGCCCTGCAATAGGGAACTGGGATGTGGAGACCTCCTGCACTTCCCTGAGTCAGTGTCTCTACACTCCTGACGGTCCCTAGGCAGGTTCCGAATCTGGCGACGAGCAGGATGCCTAAAAACACTAGCTCGCCCTGCACCTATCCCTTTCTAATGAATTGGACGGTGCAGAAACTAATCCCACCACTGCACTAAAACACACACAAGGAAAGTTACAAACAGGGAAAAACCTCTTAGCTTTGCTCTGTTGCTATTGCTCCCAGCAACAGAGTCCAGCACCTGAGTGCAGCTTTCCTCCTGAATAGCTGCTACTTCATCACAGCTTTGTCAGAGCTGCAAGAAACTCCTCACTGTTGCTCCTTCACCACCAGGACTCTGGCTGAGCTGCAAGGAACTCTTGTCTAGCTCCTTCCTCCACCAAGGATGGTTGGAAATGACCAATATCACCAACAGTGAGTGAGACCACCTGACTCTCCTTATAGGCAAGAGGTAGTGCCATCACACCTGCTAGTGATTCCCATGTAAAAATACTAGCCACCACTGGGGGTAAAACTAGAACTAAAGACTCCACTGTGCAATGACCCTAATGGTCACCGGGGGCAAAGCTAACTTTAAGCAAACAGCTTAAAGGAAAAAAAAAGGTTACATGTGCTTTTATCTGTGACAATCCAGCATGGATTGTGACACTACTGTGTACCGCTGGTATCACGGACAAATAGAAGCTCTCTGGGTGTGACTCTGGAAGAACAAGCCGAGGAGTTTCTCCATTTTTCCAGACCTACACCTTAGAGAGCTGTCCGTTTTTCAAACAGTTTTGTATATCTTCTGTTTGAGAACGGTCAAAACTAGACAGAGACAGCGTGTGTCAGTCCCTATACAAATAGAAGGGGATTGACAATTTTCCATACAGACACCATATAGCGGTGTACACTCCTCACACACTACCATGTACCGCCTTGTATCACGGACAAATAGAAGCTTTCTGTGTGTGATTCTGGAAAAAAAAGCCGAGGAGTTTTTCCGTTTTTTTCCAGACCTACACCTTAGAGTGCTGTCCGCTTTTCAAACAGTTTCGTATATCTGTTGTTTGATGACGGTCAAAACTAGACAGAGACAGCGTGTGTCAGTCCTTATACAAACAGACAGAGATTGACAATTTTCCATACACACACCGTATAGAGCTGTCCGATTCTCAAACAGTATTGTATATCTGCTGTTCACATTGCAGTCACATCTATACAGAGTCAGCGTGTGTGTGACACTCCGTAAATACATATACGGAGATTGTTAGTTACACAAAAATGTATACAGCTGTACACTTCTGATATAGTTCCGTATATCTGCTTGTTGGATTACGGTCCAATACATACTGTGAGAGCGTCTGTGATTAACAAAATATATACATAGATTTAATCTTTTTAATACACCTTACACAGCTGGTCGCTCCTCATACAGTACCATCTCTCTGCTGGTATTTTTGGTACATTTTCCCAAACATGAGGAAGTATGGTGGAAGAGGCCGCGGATGTGGGCAGGGGGGTTCTGATGGTGGTGGTGCATTGGCTGGTTCTGGCAAAAGCACAATAGCAGCTAAGGCAGGAGGTGTTGAGCCTGCATCATCGTCTGGCCCAAGAAGGCCTGTAAGGTTGCCTTTTCTTGGAGTAGGAAAACCGCTTTTAAAGCCAGAGCATCAGGAACAGGTTTTGGCGTACATTGCCGAAACAGCCACCAGCTCTATTGCCTCCTCTTCTGAACGTTCGAAACCTGCAAGCACGGAGTCGTCAGTGCAGCATTCTGGTCAGAAAAAACACCTTTCCTTGTGTCCTTCAACCCCACCAAAAGTTAAGGATGCGGCAGCCCACACTTCAGATTACTCTATGGAGCTCTTTTCACATACCATGCCTGGGTTATCCAATCAAATCCAGAATTCCTCAGTCCAGGATGAATCTGACATGGAGTGCACTGATGCACAGCCACTGCTAGATGATTCTGCTGGTACATTGACCCAGAGCACTACATTGCCCTCGCAGTCCATTGAGCCAGAAACTGACCCTGATGAAACTCAGGTGCCCCTTCCCGCATATAATACCACCTTACACTGTGACACAGAGGAAGGTAAAGAGGAAGATGCAGATGACTTTGAAGAGGAACTGATGGATGACCCAGTTCTTGACCTGGATTGGCATCCATTGGGGGAGGAGGGTGGTGCTGGCAATAGTTCAAATAAGGAGAAGGATCCGCAGCAGGCATTGACATCGCAGCAGCGGTTATCTGCCAGGCCCGTAGCTGTCCAAAAACGTGGAACAAAAACTAAAAGAGTTGCAGGACAGCTTGGCCAGACGGTCAATTTAGCACAGCGTGCAAGGCCAGAAAATGTACAGTATACCATAGTAGGAAGAGTGCAGTGTGGCACTTCTTTGTCCAAAATCCTACTGATGAGGCAAAGGTTACCTGTAAGAAGTGCAGAAGGACCTTTAGCTGAGGTAAACAACTCAGAAATTTGAATACCAGTTGCATGCTTAGACATTTACTCAACATTCACTTGCAAGCGTGGACGGATTACAAAACCTCAGGTAGCACATGTGAGCCTGCTCCGACTGAAGGTAGCCAGCAACGCTTCATCGCTTCCCCCACTGTAAGACCACCGCCACCGTTAAGCACACCACCAGCACTAAATGTGGAGGTTGTCGTTGCAAGGCCAAAGCACAAATCACAATGGTTTTGCAACACAACACTGAATCTAGGCCATCAACACCAATACCATCACCAATCCCCTCTCACTCCGTCCAGTCCACCGCTACTTCCCCCATATGCAGCTCTCCAGTCCAGCTCACCCTACCAGACACTCTGAGTAGAACAAGAAAGTACTCATCCTCTCATACACGTACCCTTTGTTTGAACACCTACATTGCCAAACTAATCTCATTAGAGATGATGCCCTACCATTTGGTTGAAAGCGAAGCTTTCCACGACCTCATAGCCTATGCTGTCCCACGCTATGACCTACCCAATCGGCACTTCTTTTCTCGAAAAGCCATCCCTGCCCTCCACCGGCATGTGAAAGACCGCATTGTCCATGCACTAAAACAGTCAATGAGTGGAAAGGTGCACCTCACAACAGATGCATGGACCAGTAGGCATGGCCAGGGCCGTTATGTGTCCATCAGTGCGCACTGGGTTAATGTGGTGGATGTAGGCTCCACTGGGGACAGCGGCGGTGGAACAGTGCTGCCTAGCCCACGGTATAGGAAACAGTTGGCTGTAGGCTTTTGATCCTCCTCCTCTATCAGCGAAAGCTCGTCCACATAGCTCAGTCGCACGAGCACTCCATCCGCAGCTGGCAGTGTTGCACACGAGGTGTCCCACTATCGAACAGCTAGAGGTAAGCGTCAGCAGGCTGTGTTAAAGATGGTGTCTTTGGGCGACAACAGACACACCACGGAGGTACTGGCTGACTACTTGCAGCGACAAACTGAGTCATGGCTGGGCAGTCTACATCTTGAGGCAGGCAAGGTAGTCAGTGATAACGGCCGTAATTTTGTGGCAGCCATAGCCCGTGCAAAACTCACACACATAACTTTCCTGGTTCACACTTTGAACCTGGTGGTGCAGTGCTTCCTTAATAATTATCTGGAGTTAACATCCCTGCTCCATAAGGTGCGAAGACTGTGCTCGCACATCCGTCGCTCAAACGGCCACTCCACTCGTATGCAGAAGCTGCAGCGATTGCTCCACCTCCCCAAGCACCGCCTAATCATAGACGTTGCAACAAGGTGGAACGCCACCCTGCATATGGTTGAGAGGCTGTGCGAACAGAGGCAGGCTGTATTGCATTTGTGGGAGGATACACGGGCAGGCAGTTAGAGGGATGACATGGAATTGTCGGGTGTGCAGTGGTCAAAGCTGAAAGACCTCTGTAAAGTCCTTCAGTGTTTTGAGGAATGCACACGGCTGGTAAGCGCAGACGACACCATCATAAGCATGAGCATCTCACTTATGCATCTGCTCATTCAAAGTTTGACGCACATTAAGGATCAGGCGTCTGCAGCAGAGGAGGAGGAGGGAAGCCTTGCTGACAGTCAGCTATTGTCTGGTCAGGGAACTGTCCTGGACGAGGTGAAGGAAGAAGAGGAAGAGGAGGATGAGGGGGATGATTATTTTGGGGAGGAGGATGCTTCTCAGGGGGCAAGAGAAAATGTTGGCGTTCCAAGGTCAGGTACAGTGTTTGTGCGTGACTGTAGGGATGTGGATTTGCCAGAAAGTGCTCCTCCACCCACTACAAGCAGTGCATCATTGACACCTGGAACATTGGCCCACATGTGCGATTATGCCTTGCGGATCATTAAAAGGGACCCCCGCATTGCCAAAATGATGAGGGATGACGACTACTGGCTGGCCAGCATCCTCAATCCACGCTACAAAGGTAAATTACACAACATCGTGCCACAGGAGAACCTAGAGATAATATTGGCTAACAAACAAACCGTTTGTTTGAGACTTTCCCAGCACACAGCAGTGGTGCTGGTTCTCCCACGAGCCGTTGTGGGCACAATGGAAGAAGTGTTCGTGGTGCACACAGCCGAAGAGGCGTTGGAGACAGAGGTTTAATGACAATGTTGTGGAATGATTTCTCAAGTACCGCTCACACGACTGCTAATACTGCATCGATTCAAAGTGACAGGAGACAGCAGTTGTCAACTATGGTTACAAACTACTCCTCCCTTATCAATGTTCTCCCTCACAGGTCATTCCCCTTTGACTATTGGGCCTCTAAACTGGACACCTGGCCTGAATTGGCACAATATGCATTACAGGAGCTCGCTTGCCCTGCTGCTAGTGTGTTATCTGAAAGAGTCTTCAGTTCTGCTGGATCAATCCTGACAGAAAAATGGACCTGTCTGTCTACCCAAAATGTTGATGATCTAACCTTCATTAAAATGAACCATGCATGGGTTTCCAAGGATTTTGTCCCACCTTCCCCTGATGACACATAGGTTGCCAGAAAACTGCCTCGCTTTTGTCCTCCTCTTCCTCGGACTTGCCCAATTCTGCCCTTTGCAGCAGCTGAATGTCCAGCCAACACATCAACATATGCCATTTTTTAAACCTCCCTAAGTGGGCTGCTCCTCCCAATGGCTGGGGTCAACACCTGGCGCTCCCGGGCAAATGCCGTTGCTCTGAACAGGTGGATGGGCCCACAGATGGCCGACAGCACTGGCACAGGGCCCCTCATAGTACAATACAGTGTCTCTGATGGAGGTGGGGGTCCACTCCCCATCAGACACACCAGCGTACTAAGAGGGGCCCTGTGCCAGTACCGTCGACCATGAGTGTGCCCCCCCCTGCTTGGTCATGGCCACAGTACTTGCAAGTTGCAATACATACCTCTCCCTGCTCCACCGCTGTGTAGTCTGGGCAGTTAAATCCTTCACAGGAACGGCCACTAGAAATTTGGTGCATTGATCAATGATGGTTAAGATGTAGCTATGCCCTGTCCAGCTGGCCTCTACTTTCAGATGATCAATGGCTACCATATGTAATGGACATCAACTTACAAGCAGATGCAGTGGTGCTTTATGATAACCTTTCACAGTTGTGATAGTCACAGACGTGTGAAATTCCAGCCACCATTTTTCAATGTCTCCTCTCATGCCAATCCAATAGAATCGCCTACGGTCTGTGGCAGCGAGGACCATGTCTACATCTCTCCCTGTGATTACAATTTGATGGAGATGAGTAACGGTGATGTTATCCATGCTGCTGCGATAATGCTGCCGATTTCACTGTCTCCACAGACACAGTAATTGAGGGTCTG
The DNA here is from genome assembly GCF_039654945.1 of Dendrobates tinctorius. Classification (NCBI taxonomy): domain Eukaryota; kingdom Metazoa; phylum Chordata; class Amphibia; order Anura; family Dendrobatidae; genus Dendrobates; species Dendrobates tinctorius. Next base: position 10,125,625 of record NW_027361712.1, on the reverse strand, counting down.
CATCGCCTCTGCAACATCTACCCAAATTTCTGTTAACACTCGACTTTCCATCTGTACTTGTATCCATGTAGTTTCCAGTAGTGGAGAGTCTGGACTGGCTTACTGAGATTGAAATATATACGAAGATTTAAAAGTACCACAACACTGTATACTGTTGTACGCTTCGACTACCTTTCCCTTTTTCTACTTGTTAGATTTTGGTGTAATACATACTGAGCCTGCGAGTAATTTACAATTACCCCTAGATTGGATACACCTGGTATGTGCTGATACAGTACCTTTGTTCAAAATTTTGTGTTACGGTATCATCCATAGTGAGAGAGCGTGTGTGGTTTACACCTTCTATATATACGGTGAATTGGAGATACAAATTTTTACCCTATACTCGATACAGCTTGTATCTTGTTATACAGTACCTTGTTTGACATTGGATTTGTATTACGGTCAAATCCATACTGAGTGAGCATCTGAGACTGACTACGGGACTATGTATATGGAGATTTTAATTGTACCCTATAATATACAGTATATACTTGCTATCTTGTTATCCAGTACCTTTTTTACAACATTTTTTATTATGGTCAAACCCAGACTGAGTGAGCGTCTGAGGGTGACTCCGGAAATATATACCGAGATTTCAAATTTGGCCAACACTGTATACAGCTGTATACTTGTGTTACATTACCCATTTACAGCTTTTCATATTCTTGTGTAATCCATACTGGGCCTGAGAGCGTTTGTGTCTGCCTCCTGAAATGTATGCGGAGATTCAGAATGTTTACACTATACTATATATGCCTTGTATCTGGTGATACTGTATCCTTTTTCACCTTTTTATTTTATTGGGTAATCCATACTGAGCCTGTGAGCGTCTGTGTATGACTCATGAAATATATACGGAGATTTACTGTTATCCCTAGACTGTATAGAGCTGTACGCTTCTTATTGAGTACCATATATCTGCTGGTATTTTGGGTCAATTTTCTAAAACATGAGGAAATATGGTGGAAGAGGACGCGGATGTGGGTGTGGGGGCCACCTGGTACTGATGGTGGTGGTGGTGCATCTGCTGGTAGTGCCAGAAACACAATAGCAGCTAAGGCAGGAGGTGTTGAGCCTGTGTCATGGTGTAGCTCTGGAAGGCCTGTAAGGCTCCGTTTTCTGGGAGTAGGTAGACTGCTTTTAAAGCCAGAGCATCAGGATCTGTTTTTTGGCTTACATTGCTGAAACAACCTCCAGCTCTATCACCTCCTCTTCTGAAGTTTAAAAAAATGCAAGCACTGAGTCGTAAGTGCGTGCTTCTGGTCAGGAGCAACCACTTTCCTTGTGTCCTTCACCCACACCAAAAGTGAAGGATGCGGCAGCACACACTTCAGATTACTCCATGGAGCTCTTTTCACATACCATGCCTGGGTTAATTAAAAATGGGGCCCATCATATACTGGAGCATTCAAAATGGGGGACATCTGACACTGGAGCATCATCCATGAGGCCCATTATACACTGGAGCATTCTACATGGGGCAGATCAGACACTGGAGCAGCATCTATGGGGCACATGATACACTGGAGCATTAGAAATGGGGCCCATTATATAAGGAACTTTATTAGGGCCCATAAGACACTGGAGCATCATCCATGAGGCCCATCATATACTGGAGCTTCCTAAATGGGGGACATCAGACACTGGAGCAGCATTTACAGGGCCCATTAGACACTGGAGCATTAGAAATGGAGCCCATTATATATGGAGCATTATTAGTGCCCATCATACACTGGAGCATCATCCATGAGGCCCATCATATACTGGAGCATTCCAAATGGGGCAGATCAGACACTGGAGCAGCATCTATGGGGCACATGATACACTGGAGCATTAGAAATGGGGCCCATTATATATGGCGCATTATTAGGGCCCATAAAACACTGGAACATCATCCATGAGGCCCATCATATACTGGAGCATTCCAAATGGGGGACATCAGACACTGGAGCAGCATTTACAGGGCCCTTTATACACTGGAGCATTACAAATGGAGCCCATTATATATTGAGCATTATTAGGGCCCATCATACACTGGAGCATCATCCATGAGGCCCATCATATACTGGAGCATAATGTGGAGCTCATCATATACTGTATGGAACATCATATGTGGCAATTATTATGTATGGAGAAATATATGGGGCTCATTATTCCGTTTGGCGCACAATGTGGTGGCCATAATACTGTATGGAGTAATATACTATCCTTTTTTTGAGCTATTGTACAATTTAAAATAGATCAGTCATGCCATGTAAGCAGTTACGTATTTGTCATTGTACTATACCTATATTTCTGTTCCGTATCGGAGCATCATGAGTTGTGGTATGTGTTAAAGGGGCGCACTGACACTCTTTGGCCCAGGGCACACGAAAACCTGGAGCCAGCCCTACCCCCCACAACTTTAGCCAAATAACCCCCTGTTTTCAATGCGTAACTATTATTATGAAGTAAATTAAGGTTGACAAGCTTCAGTAATAAGAATTGATGTTTTTGGCATTGAAATGGGCACTGTAGGTGTGTTTACTGTCCTCCACTCCCTGCCGACTTTGCTTCCCCATTGACTTGCATTGGGTTTTGTGTTTCAGTCGGCCTCCGACTCTTCCCTATAGTCGGCCGATTTCGATCGACCCGACTCGGGTTTCATGAAACTCGACTCGACCCTAAAAAAGGCAAAGTCGCTCATCTCTAGTCACAAACACTTTATTACAAACCTTATCCCTTTTTCACTATCTCCCCTTTTATTGGACGCCCAGGGCCACGGACCGAGTCACAGCTCCTGTGACACTGCCCCTTTAAGAAGCCGCCCGGTACCAAGTATCCCCATTGCCCTGGCGGGTGATCCACTGACAGTCCATCCTGTGACATATATGCCCCAGCATCTCCTGTGATGTACAGTGGGTATGGAGAGTATTCAGACCCCTTTAAATTTTTCACTCATTAATGTTCACTCTGCACCCCATCTTGACTGAAAAAAAACAGAAATTAGATATTTTTGAAAATTTATTAAAAAAATAAAAGCTGAAATACCACATTATCATAAGTAATCAGACCAATTTGCTGAGTATTAGAAGCACCCATCTGAGCTAGTACAGCCATGAGTCTTCTTGGGAATGATGCTACAAGTTTTTCACACCTGGATTTGGGGATCCTCTGCCATTCTTCCTTGCAGATCCTCTCCAGTCCCATCAGGTTGGATGGACGTTGGTTCACCATCCAATCAGAGAAATAAAGGTCCAGGTGTCCCCTGGATGAAGCTTTTCATGCGAAACGCGCTTCAGCTGTGATGGATGCCTGAAACTTTATTTCTCTTATTGGTAATGTATGATATTTTGTTTGACATCTTTTGAATGTCTTCATTTGATATTTATTATGCTTGTAAGTATACTCTATCATAAGCAAGACTTATCCATTTGGTATACTACTGTTAAACACTATAGCTTCTTTTGTCTTACTACTGATTTATATATAATCCAAAAATAGCTCTATACCAAGTGTGTGTTACTCAATATGTATGGGCACAATGGTTAATTTGTTACATGGTGAATCTAATTACTACTTTTAGTCTATGTAAACTCATTTGAGATATATGTATTAATATTGACTATTGTGTGTATACTTTATATCCATTACCTAAGTACACATGTATTTATGCATAGATCATTATTGTCCAGGCTGTACCACCATTTTTTCCTTATTTGTGTTGTTCTCTTCAGTCCATTTAAAATGTTTTACCTTTTTGATGTTTTTAATATATTCAAAATAAAAAGTGGTTTTATTTATGAGTTGCCTTTGAATGAAGCTTTCTTTAGTGAGTTGTTTCTCAAGGTTTCATCACCTTAAAGGCCAGGTGATGCAAATTTCAAAGCTGTACAAAGCCAAGCCTTCTCTAAACTTGTGCCAAAAAACAGCAACCATTAGTTCTTCTAGGCAGCTGCCTAGCATTCTGAAAATGAAAATGGTGGCCCACAAAGCAGGAAAAGGGTATAAGAAAATATCAAAGTGTTTTCAAGTTGCCATTTCCTCAGTTCAAAATGTAATTAAGAAATGTCAGTTAGCAAGAACAGTGAATGTCAAGATAAGGGCTGGAAGACCAAGCAAAATTTCAGTGAGAGCAGATTATAGGATTGCTAGTGGTGCAACTCAGGACCCCCGCTTGACTGCAAAGGACCTTCAAGATGATTAAGCGTACTCTGGAGTTGTTCTACTCTTCAGAGACACCTGCACAAATATCATGAAAGCGTCATCAGAAGAAAACCTCTCCTGCATCCTCACCATAAAATCCACTGTCAGAAGTATGCAAAAGAGCATCTATACAAGCCTGGTGCATTTTGGAAACAAATCCTGTGGACCGATGAGGTTAACATATAACTCTATGGACATAATGATCAAAAGTATGTTTGGAGAAAAAAAGAACACAGAATTTCAGGAAAAGAACATCTCCCCAACGATTAAGCATGGAGGTGGATCCATCATACTTTGGGGTTGTACTGCATCCAATGGCACAGGGAATATTTCATGGGTAGAGGGAAGAGTGGATTCAATTAAATTTCAATAAATTCTTAACGCAAACATAACACCATCTGCAAAAAAAAGCTGACGTTAAAAAGAGGATGGCTATTAGACATAGATAATGATTGTAAACAGAAGTCCAAATTCACAATAGACTACCTTAAAAGGCGCATGCTGAAGGTCTTACAATGGCCCTCACAGTCCCATGATCTGAACGTCATTGAAAATCTGTGGCTAGACCTCAGAAGAATGGATGAAAATCTTCAAACAAGAACTAAATACTGTTGGCTGGCTACAAAAATTGTTTACAAGCTATTATACTTTCAAAAGGGGGTTCTACAATCTAACATATGAGATTCCCTTTTTTTATTTAAATAAATTATTTTTGGGCGAAATTCTAATTTTGTGAGATACACCTGTACTCTTCTTCTGACGACAACATTATTATAGTGGCACAAAATAAGATATTACCACTGTACGGGGGCAACATTTCTTAATAGGGGTACAAAGTGAGACATTACTACAATTTAGCGCCAGAAAAAGGGGGATGTTACTACTGTATGGGAGCACAATAGGTAATACACCAATTCTATGTTTGTCTACAACATTCATACACTATGTACGTTTTATGACTGGGCAACACCTGGAATTTTCTCACCCATGTCCTGCAGCATGGGTGTTTGCTTGGGTATATCTCTTGCTCACTATGGAAAAAAATGTGAAGCTGCACCATATAGCGTCTGTAGCCATCTGATAGGTGTTTAATTTTGCAATAGCATTCTTCAAATTGTGCAACATGCTGTAATTATATTTCTGGAGAAAAAAAAAACTGTTATAATGAGCAGACGATAAATGCCTATAGATAGCAATGGCAAGCGAAAAGAGACTGACGTGGGCTTTATATACTGTACTTACTAGACCTCCATAAGCTATGTGAAAACAAACTATAACACAAGGTGAACTGTCTGCATTAAAGAGCAATGTTAAATATGTAAACCACAAGCAAGTTTAAGCTGGGTGAAGAATTCTTCATGTAGTGCCTCATTTTGTCCACATGGGATCCAAGCCGCTTTACACAAATAACTCAGACAGCGGTAAAAGTTTCCCAGTTACCTCACTAGAATATCATGTGCTGAGGCTGGATTGTCCTCTGGATCGATGCCAAAGGTTCACGAAAAAAACTATCACACTAATCTACCAATGATAGACTATGGTGGGGAATGTACACTATTGCAGGTGGCTGAGCTCGAACCTCCTCAATTAGATTATGGATACCGCATCAGCTTGCAATGTTAAAGGGTGGGATAGCCTAAAAATAAAAAGCAGACACATGGCCTACAGGCATCAGTGAATGTTCTCATGCTTGAATTGAAATACTTACACATTCTGTTCTGTGCCCAGAACAACTCTAATTAAAGCTAAAGGATACATTATCTGTCAGCAGAAGGGAAAAGACATCAACCTGGGACACTGTATATAATGGTTATTTCTTCCTAATGTCACCTAACTACAGTGGGGAAAAAAAGTATTTAGTCAGTCAGCAATAGTGCAAGTTCCACCACTTAAAAAGATGAGAGGCGTCTGTAATTTACATCATAGGTAGACCTCAACTATGGGAGACAAACTGAGAAAAAAAAATCCAGAAAATCACATTGTCTGGTTTTTTTTTCATTTTATTTGCATATTATGGTGGAAAATAAGTATTTGGTCAGAAACAAAATTTCATCTCAATACTTTGTGATATATCCTTTGTTGGCAATGACAGAGGTCAAACGTTTTCTGTAAGTCTTCACAAGGTTGCCACACACTGTTGTTGGTATGTTGGCCCATTCCTCCATGCAGATCTCCTCTAGAGCAGTGATGTTTTTGGCTTTTTGCTTGGCAACACGGACTTTCAACTCCCTCCAAAGGTTTTCTATAGGGTTGAGATCTGGAGACTGGCTAGGCCACTCCAAGACCTTGAAATGCTTCTTACGAAGCCACTCCTTCGTTGCCCTGGCGGTGTGCTTTGGATCATTGTCATGTTGAAAGACCCAGCCACGTTTCATCTTCAATGCCCTTGCTGATGGAAGGAGGTTTGCACGCAAAATCTCACGATACATGGCCCCATTCATTCTTTCATGTACCCGGATCAGTCGTCCTGGCCCCTTTGCAGAGAAACAGCCCCAAAGCATGATGTTTCCACCACCATGCTTTACAGTAGGTATGGTGTTTGATGGATGCAACTCAGTATTCTTTTTCCTCCAAACACGACAAGTTGTGTTTCTACCAAACAGTTCCAGTTTGGTTTCATCAGACCATAGGACATTCTCCCAAAACTCCTCTGGATCATCCAAATGCTCTCTAGCAAACTTCAGACGGGCCCGGACATGTACAGGCTTAAGCAGTGGGACACGTCTGGCACTGCAGGATCTGAGTCCATGGTGGCGTAGTGTGTTACTTATGGTAGGCCTTGTTACATTGGTCCCAGCTCTCTGCAGTTCATTCACTAGGTCCCCCCGCGTGGTTCTGGGATTTTTGCTCACCGTTCTTGTGATCATTCTGACCCCACGGGGTGGGATTTTGCGTGGAGCACCAGATCGAGGGAGATTATCAGTGGTCTTGTATGTCTTCCATTTTCTAATTATTGCTCCCACAGTTGATTTCTTCACTCCAAGCTGGTTGGCTATTGCAGATTCAGTCTTCCCAGCCTGGTGCAGGGCTACAATTTTGTTTCTGGTGTCCTTTGACAGCTCTTTGGTCTTCACCATAGTGGAGTTTGGAGTCAGACTGTTTGAGGGTGTGCACAGGTGTCTTTTTATACTGATAACAAGTTTAAACAGGTGCCATTACTACAGGTAATAAGTGGAGGAAAGAGGAGACTCTTAAAGAAGAAGTTACAGGTCTGTGAGAGCCAGAAATCTTGATTGCTTGTTTCTGACCAAATACTTATTTTCCACCATAATATGCAAATAAAATGAAAAAAAAACAGACAGTGTGATTTTCTGGATTTTTTTTTCTCAGTTTGTCTCCCATAGTTGAGGTCTACCTATGATGTAAATTACAGACGCCTCTCATCTTTTTAAGTGGTGGAACTTGCACTATTGCTGACTGACTAAATACTTTTTTTCCCCACTGTATGTGTATCACAATGACGACTGAAGTAATGGATCCATAGTGTATTGTGCGTTTTATATTGGGTCATGACCTCAGGAGTAAAGATGAGTGAATATGTTCGGAAATCGGTCACCGAATCCGAATGTGCCATATTCATGCCGAATTTAGGGCATGTTCAAACTGGGTGTTTTTTCTGCGTTTTATGCTAATTTTCAGCTGCTTTTTACAGTACCAGCAAAGCCTATGAGATTAACGAAATCTCATTAACACAAATTGTTTTTTTCTGTCATCAGGATTTTGTGCTTTGCTGGTTTTTTTGGACATAGAGCATGTCACGTCTTTCAACGTTTTCGCTGCATTTTTTCAGCGATTTTCACCCATTGGCTTGAATGGGTGTTGATACCTGCGTTTTTTTGCAGCGTATTTTCATTATTTGCAGTGTTTTTTCTGCAGAAAAGTCATGGACATTAGCATGGACAAAGACACAAAACACGCATCAAAAACACACCTACGGCCGGCGTCGCACTAGAGAGGAATATGGACGAGTGAGAGGTGTTAAAAAAACGCATTGCACAAGGACCAATGATTCTCTATGGGGCAGCTCCCAACAGCTGTATTTTTGTCGCATATTTTTTACGGGCCCTGACAATCGCAGCATGCTGCGATTGTCAGCGTACTACGACTGTAGTACGCCAATGCAAGTCTATGGGTGGGCAAAAAAACGCATTACACACGGAACACACGTGACTTGCGAGAAATACGCACCCGGTGTCCTTTAGAAAAGCCGGCAATTCTGTGCGAGATACAGTAAATGACAGGTTTAATAAAGAAACGAAAGAATAGATATATACACATAGAATTTCGTTTGGGTTTTAACCTGTCATTGGGCTCCATTATATGTCCATTTTGCATGCCTGCGAGAAATTCTCAGCATACGCATTACATATGGATGCTTACATAGGAAAAATACACGGCCACACCCTGACAACGGATGACATGCGGAGCACTATTTAGGGACCATTTATGCGTATTACGGCCATACAATACGATCCGTATTTTTCTTCGTTGTGTGTGACGCCGGCCTAAACCTGCGTTTTTGCCGTAGCTTCTTCGCTGCCAAGAAATCAGGTTTGGCTGCAGAAAAAAAAAGCAGCAGAAACGTCCAGTGTGAACTTACCCTTATGTTTGATGATTGGTTCCAAACATATTCGTTCATTTCTACTTCCATTGACTAATTACATTTGGCTAACATTGCAAAAACAATATTTGGCGCGATCAAAATCGAAACCGAATTTTGAAAAATTCTCTCAACCCTACTCAGAAGCAAAGATCCCACCGATGCAGTCAGTGCAGCCGCATACGGGCCCAAGAAGACACAAAGGGTGCATTATAATGAGCTATAGGACTGCAAAGGGCCCATATACTGTTTTTGTACAGGAGCCCTATTCTGTCCCTGCATAACCTTCATTACTTATCGTAAGTCTCCAAGTATAATCAAAGCAGCGGAAAATACCCTCATAAAACAAAGATGAGGCAACGAATCAGGGAGAAGTGGTTTTTATGGGGGACTTCAACTATCCTGTTATAAATTGGGAACTGAAAACTGCGGGTCCGGCAAAGAAAATAGGTTTATGACAAGGCAATTCATCACACGACTGGTATAGGACTCAAGAGGATGAAGCCCTTCTGGACCTAATTTTAAGGCTATGTGCACACGTGCGAAATTCCCGCGGCAATTCCGCAATTCCCTGCGGCGGGAATACGCGAGAAATCTGCATGCGTAATTCCCACAAAAGACTAGCGTTTTGCAAGCGTAATTAGCTTGCAGAATACTAGTGTTTTCCAAGTGATCTGTAGTATCGCTTGGAAAACTGATTGACAGGTTGGTCACACTTTTCAAACAGTGTTTGACAAGTGTGACCAACTTTTTACTATGAGGCTGCCTATGCAGCATCAATAGTAAAAAGATATAATGTTAAAAATAATAATAAAAAAAAAAATCGTGTAATTCTCACCTTCCGGCGTCCCCTGCAGCGTTTCCAGGCCTCAGCGATGCTCCCGGCAAGTCCCGTTCCCAGTGATGCCTTGCGACAATGACCCCAGATGATGTGAGACCGCTACGTCATCACAGGTCATTGTCGCAGGCATCGCTTGGAACAGAACTTGCCTGGAGCATTGCTGAGGCCTGGGGACGCTGCGTGGGATGCCGGAAGGTGAGAATAACACAATTTTTTTTATTTATTTCTATTTTTTACAGGGATATGGTACCCAGGGCCTGGAGGACAGTCTCCTCTCCTCCAGACCCTGGGTTCCATCCGCGCATTTTCCACTTACTTTGCACATGTTGGGCACAGCCACATGCGGAAAGTAAGCGGAACAATGCTTTCCTATGTGCGTGGATCCCCGCGATTCCGCACAAAGAATGAGCATGCTGCATATTTTTCTACGATGCGATTCTGCCGCGGAAAAATAAGCAGCATTAGTACAGCATGTGCAGAATGTCATTGAACTCAATGGGTTGCTTATTTTATGCATTTTTGTGATGAAAAAATGCGGCAAAAACACATAAAATCTGCAGGAATTCCACACGTGTGTGCATAGCCTAAACAGTAAGTCAGATAGAGAATCAAATGCATGTTTTCTGGGTCACTTAGGTAATAGTGATAATGAAATTGGGTATCGTTTAACCTCTTTACCCCCGAAGGACAATTTTTACAATTCAGACCACTGTTCTTTTATGAGGTAATAACGCTGGAACGCTTCAATGGATCCTAGTGATTATGAGATTGTTTTCTGGTGACATAACTTCATGATAGTGGTAAAATTTGTTTGGTATGACTTGCGTTTATTTGTGAAAAAAATGGAAATTTGGAGAAAATTTTGAAAATTTTGCAATTTTCCAACTTTGAATTTTCATGCCTTTAAATCACAGAGATATGTCACATAAAATACTTAAATAACATTTCCCACATGTCTACTTTACATCAGCATGATTTTGGAACCCAATTTTTTTTTGCTAGGAAGTTATAAGGGTTAAAAGTTGACCAGCGATTTCTCATTTTTATAACACCATTTTTTTGGGACCACATCACATTTGAAGTCACTTTGACGGGTCTATATGATAGAAGATACCCAAAAGTGACAACCACTTAGCTTGAGAAAACAACCGAGATGTCACACGAGCAATCCTTCAAAGTTCCTCAGGGAAAGGCACTAGCCGACTGCTAGACTTCCAACAAGACTCAGGCAAGTATAAGCTAAAACTCACACTATGCTGCAGGAAAGATGTATATCTTTGTACCGTGTTAGCCAGTAGATAGAAAAATATTCAGGATTGAGAGTCCTCAGTAGTTGATACCTATGCTGCAGCAAATGAGTGTATTTAAACCTTCAGCCCAGACATGTGACTTGCAGCACAAGGTGGAGGTAACTATTGGATCCTAGAGGGAGAAGGATATTGCTCCATAACAGAGATGCAAAAATCAAGAAGGTGCTTGAGCTAAACGCAAAGACCTTATACAGCAGGATCCAGGGTGACTGTCACGCCTGACACACTCGTGACAGAAGCACTATGTGGGGCCATTAAACAGTGGTGCACTACATGGGGCCATTATACTGTGGAGCATTATGCGGGGCCATTATACTGTACAGAGCACTATATGGGGCCATTACACTGTTGAGCACAACACATTTTGGGGTCCATTTTATCATATTCCCTTTGTGAAAATGTAAGTTTGGGGCTTAAACAATATTTTGTTTGAAAAAACTATTTTTCATTTTCACTGACCAATGCTATAAATTCTATGAAGCACCAGTGAGTCCAAAATGCTCACCATACCCACAGTTGAATTTTTTGAGAGGTGTAGTTTCTAAGGCTCCATTCACATGTCCTGATGTCTCCAGTACTGGAAAAACAAGTACCAGTGCTATCCATATCCATGTGTACGTGTGTGTCATTTGTGTGCCATATATGTGAACGCGTGAGTCACCCGTGTGCATCATCCATTTGACACATACTGGAATAGAATGCAGAATAGAAATTACAGATGTTTAGTTGTTAAAGATTTGTTATTCACCATTTTAATATAGTGCTGGGATTTAATTGCTATCAATCTTCAAGTAATTTGGTTATTTTAAGGAATCTTGAATGGAACGACATAGTCCTGGACTGTAGTGTGTACCTTATCTAGTTCTGTGTAACCACTTAAAAGTGCAATGTGAAAGTACAGTCGGCTGATAACATGTTTCACGAGGCAGCAGTATGCTCTGTTCTATTAATATTTAATATGATTGTAAAAATAGCTGGAAACTTATTGTAATTACAGTGGAAATACTTTCCAGGCAGACAATGGAAACACAAATTAGCAGCTCTGTAATCAGTTTCTGGAAATGTGCCAATGTTATGGCTTTTTGATTTAATCTTTTCAAGAGTCAGTTTTTTTCTGGAATAAAAGGTGCCATGTTGCTAGATTAAACAATGGACTAGAGATTGTCTGCACATAATACTATGAGGTCCCATGCTTTGCTTAGTTTTTCTACCTTCAAGGTGTTTCCAAAAGGATTAGTCTTTGGTTTAAAGGCTTTAAAAGATTATTAAGTCTACCTTCATAGAAGTGATGAGTTAAATATAAAAGAAAAGTAACTGGATAATTACATAAGTTTATATGGTTATGAGAGTGGAAGTACGGGAAATATATATATATATATAAATATATTATACATATATTCACATGTGGCGCCCCTGAGGGTTCAGTCGCCACAGTGGTACTGCACCTCCTCCTGAGGTGTGGTACCCCACCATCCAGGTAAGGTGGAGATACCTGACTGCACTCCAACACCTGCACCCCACACCACAAAGTAGTGTAGCAAAGCACCTTCGGCGGCTCCCTGCTTGGAGTGTAGCATAGCACCCCTTGGTGGCTCCCTGCTTGGAACAAGAAACATGCTGGGAGGTGGGTGGAGTTTAGTTCACATAAAAGAGCGGGAAGAGTTGAGTCAGTCAGTCTTTCATTCAGTCAGTGAGTGAGGATGTAGAAGGACAGAGTGTGAGAAAGAGATCCCCGGGAGAGGGATGGAAGAAGGAAGTGCTGCAGCAGGCCACAGTGATCTGGGTCTGCTGGCACAGGAAAGAGACAGAGAAAGGAAGCTTGATTCTCCATTGGGAAGAAGGATTAGCACGGAACGTGAGGAGAATAAGAGAACAAGGACCAGGGTTAGAGGAGAACCCTTTTCAAGTTCTAAGCGCAATGCCGGGGTCTGGTCCCTGAGGTTGTACGGATACTAATGATCCTGCAGCAGACACCGGAGGAATAGAAGTAGTGACCACTTTATTCCCATACAAGACTTGGGGGGAAAGCAGCAACATATTAGTGAGCCGGGACTTAGTAGCAAGGAGTCCCCGAAGCAGGCTGCAGCTGTCTGCCGTACAAGTAGAGTTCATAGGAACATCTGACAGGAGGAACTCCAGTGTAACTCAGTACTAGGAGTACTTCATTCAAAGGCGCTATAAGAGGAGACGTTCCGAAAAGGCACCTATGTTGGCGGAGTGTTGGAAAGGAGTACTTCATCTTGCCTGGAAGTTGGCTGAGCTCCTGACCTGGAGGACACGGCACGGATGCGGGCACCTGTACCTGCAACAGACTGTGAGTAAAGCTTTGGAACTACATGCCCTGGTGTCCTCCACTTATTCATGCGCCAACCTGCCAAGCACGGCTACATCCCTTGCGCCTGACACTACACCATCTAAGTGTCAATTTACCTACACTGCCCTGGGACTACAGCCCTGCCTGTGGAGGGCTATAACATCACTGCTGCACCACACCATCTGTCCCAGAGGATCTGTCTGCAGCATCGGCTTACATCTCTATTGCCGAACACCACAGGTGGCGTCACAAATCACTCATCATAAGCACACTGATCATTCCCCTTTTACAATGGGCGCCCAGGGCCACGGGCCGGGTCCCAGCTGCCATGACATCTCCCATTGAAGCTCATCGGGCCCGGTACTGAGTACCCCACAGCCCTGGGAGGGCGACCCACACACACACACTTTCCTCGTGAAAGTAAACTCTCTTGGGGTTGTGAGCTACCATCCTAAATTCTGGTACAGATGAATTATACAACTGTAGAGGAGAAGACCAGGGTCCGGAACTGCTGGGGCCGAACTTACTGTTGCAGGGGGGGAAGAAGACCGTTGACCTGTGTAGAAGGGAGTGTCGAGCTATCCGCCAGAGAGAGGACAGTGAGGACCGGCACCGGGCTGCAGGGAAAGATAGACCGCAAAGTAGTGATCACGGCCAGGTGTAGCGAGGACTCCCAGGTTTCAGCAGGTGTGCGAAAGAACACACGCTGAGTGGAGGATTGCGGTGGACTCCACTCTCCTGCGCTGCAGCATAATGGACTAGTTGCTCAGCGGGTAAGACTAGTGACGGCCCGCTGCCACCAGAAGTGAGACCAACTTGTTAGGCAGGGAAGCCGGAAGAACTCAGCACCGGCCTCAGCCGGCAACCAACCAACCATCTGACTCAGGAAAAGAAACAGACAAGTGAGTCATGCTAAGTGGAATTAATATATAGACTGTCATTTTGAATTACTCTTTCCCTGTTTACCCCTAGTTCTTTACTTGTTTATTCCTTGTTGCTCCCTGCGAGAAGGTTACCCCTCTACTTATAAAATGAGTAATTGTTAACCCCTGCTCTGTGCTTCTGTGTTACTGCATCTGAACACCTGTGTTACATTTGGTGTAGTCGGCAGGATGCAGTCCTTGGACACAGATGCTGCAGACCAGTTCACTATGAGTACTCAGAGGTCTAGCTTACCATTGGGGGCTATGCTTAGCAATCTCCCAAAGTTCACATGGAGTAATACGATGTTATGGGACTGGACTCCGAAGGTTAAGAGCATGTTTCCAATGCACCCCATGACCCCTGCTATGCAGGCTGAGATAGCTTTAATGACCCTGGATGGTGAGGCTTGGTACCCTGTTATGTTTCGCCCCACTCACGAGTGGGATACATTGGATAAGGTAGTGCAGATCCTAGAAGAAATGCATGGTGATCCCACTGATGTGGGAAGAGCTATGGATGCGATTGTTTCACCGCATTCAGAGAGAGGAAGAGATTGACTCAGTATGTCAATGCGTTGCAGGAGGAGCATGTGCACATCACTAAGAGGGATGATGTGGGGACCATGGGAGTGGGGCCCCCTGATAGGATATTGAAATATCAGCTTGTGTCGGGTCTCAGGGATGCTTGAGAGAGCAGGAACAGGGGGTGGTGGCCATAGCAGGGATGGTCCTGAGCAATGAGGTAGCTACCCTGCCCGCAGCCGAGCCGGAGTGGGCCCAAGAGATCTGGAGGGAAATACAAGAAATGTGGAGTAAATGTTCCAGCTTCAGAACAGCCCCCAATCCGGCCCAAGGACCATCAAGAGTGGCCCCTTCACAAAGAGAAAGGAATGATGCATGGTCCTGCCCTTCCGTCTGGCCCCACCAAGGAGCGAGACAGCTTAGTGCAGAAAGGGACCCAACTTGTTACAAATGTGGAAACACAGGACACTACGCTCGAGGCTGTGCAAGCCGAGGTCGGCCCCTGCCACGGCAACCATGAAACTAGTGGGCTGAGGGACACAGCCTGAAGCCTGAAAGACAGAGGAGAGGAGGAGGAAGACCCAAAGGCATAGTTTCTGCGAGCCCCACAGTCTGGGCTAAAGTAAATGGGCGAGCTGTTCACTGCTTGATTGACACCGGGTCGCAGGTGACCACCATGCCGGAAGCTACTTCAGACATTTCCCAGAAGTATTGCAACCAGAGTGGGGGCCGGTAATTAGATTGACAGCAGCCAACCAATTGCCCATTCTGGTTGCCGAGATGGTCTGGATGCAGATCAGAGTGTGCGAGAAGGATACAGTATAGGCTGTAAAGGGGTCGTTTCAGTTGCTGGAAATGTAGGCTGTGAGCCTGTAATGACTCTCAGAATGAATGTACTGAAAGAGATGGGACAGCTTCTAGTCAATGAGCCACGAGAGTCTTTTTGAACCAGTTGAGCCCCGAACCCCTCAACGGAAGGTGTTTCAGCAATTGATCTGAGCTACCCAAGCTCAGGAGACTGGGGAATGAAAAGTCTTGGGGAAGGCGATGGTTCCTGTGGCTGTGAAACTTAAGGCCCATTTACATTTAGCGATGCACCAGCGATCCCGACAACGATACGACCCGGTCAGGATCGCTGGTGCATCGCTAAATGGTCGCTAGTGAGCTGCCACACAGGCAGATCTCACAGCGATGTAGCGACGCAGCAGCGTTAGTAACTTACCTTTCAGACGTGGCGATCCTGACGTCCTCCCGCCCGCGTCCACGCGTAGCTCGTCGGTGCCAGCAGGAAGCGCCCGACGAGAAATGGAGCTGCACGATCTCGCGCGATCAGCGACAGACAGCGGGGGAGCCGGTTGGAGGTAAGTATCACACATAGCGATATAGCTAGCGATATCGCTGCTGCGTCACAAAATCGGTGATGCGCTAGCGATATCGCTATGTATAAAGGCCCCTTTACCCTACTGCCTGGTCAGACAATGCTCACGTTACCAGCACAGGCTTGTACACCCCTTGAGGGGGTGGAAATGCAAATAGAGCTGACATCAATGGATCAAGTGCCCCCTAGACTGCTCGTAGCCCAGACATTAGTCACAGTCTAAGAGGTCAATGTTGTAGTATGGTGCGTCAACCTGGGGAAAGACAGTCTCACCTTCCTACCTAAGAGTGAAGTGGCCCAGATCCTGGGAATGCCAGAAAAATTAATACGGCCTGAAGCAGTACACTTGGCTGTCATGTGAGGAGATCCCCGGACTTTAGCCATTACAATGGCACAGGGACCCCCACCTGGCAACACAAAGGAGGGTCGTAGGATCAGATGCGGGCTGAACTGACAGGACGATCACAACAGCAAGTGGAAGATGTGCTAGAGAGTTATCAAGTGGTTTTTGCCTGCCATGGAGATGACTTCGGTTGCACTCAGACCATCGTTCATGAAATCCCTATGAGGTGTGCCATGCCAGTTCGAGAAAGATACTGACAGATAACTCCCCAGATGTACAAAAAAGTGAAGGAGATGTTAGCCCATATGTTGCACAGTGGAGTGATACGAGAAAGTCAGAGTCCGTTGGCTGCTCCCATTGTTCTGGTCCAAAAAAGAGATGGGACCTTACTAGTGATGAGCGAGTATACTCCCAAGCATGCTCAAGTGTCCTAAGTATTTTGACGTGCTCGGAGATTTAGTTTGTGTCGACGAAGCTGCATGATTTGTGGCTGCTGGTCAGGCTGAATACATGTGAGGAATGCCTGTTTGTTAGGAATTCCACACATGTATTCAGGCTGGCTAGCAGCCGCAAATCATGCAGCTGTAACAAACACTAGATCTCCGAGCATGCTAAAATACTTGGAGAACACCTGAGCATGCTTGGGGAAATCCGAGCAACAAGTATACTCACTGATCACTAGACCTTACGTTTCTGTGTCGATTACAGATGGCGGAATGCCTGGACGGTGCGGGACTCCTATCCATTGCCAAGAATTGAGGAGTCACTATCTGCATTGGGACAGGCGAAGTACTTTTCTTCCCTTGATCTGGCCAATGGGTACTGGCAGGTGCCCATGGCATAACATGACCAGCCAAAGACAGCATTTGTATTGCCCATGGGACTATTCGAGTGCAACCGTATGCCCTTTGGCCTGACTAATGCTCCCTTGATGTTCCAGCGCTTGATGGAGAGATGCCTGGTGGACTTGCATTTTGAGGCCACACTGATCTAGCTCAACAATATCATCGTCTACGCGCCCACCTTTGAAGAAGAACACCTCCAGTGGCTGGAACAAGTGCCAAGTCGGTTACAGAGACACGGCCTGAAGGTAAAGCCAAAAAAAGTCATCTCTTTCACAAAAAGATTGAATATTTGGGGCATGTCGTGTCCAGTGAAGGAGTAAGACCTGCATGTGAGAAGGTGGCGGCTGTGCAAGAGTGGCCCACTCCAACAACGGTGGAAGACTTGTTGGCATGTTATAAAACGACTAATTGTTAACGCTTGTTCTGTGCTTATGTGTCACTGCATCCAAATACCTGTGTTACACATCTAAACCCCACACTATGAATATGGATTTATAAAACTTTATAAAAAACTTTTTCAAGTAACAGAAAAGTATTAAGCTTGATCCCTAACCTGGACCCCATTCAAGTGAATGAAGGGCCTGAACATCCAGTGATTCCCACAATGTCATCTGTGTGACATCGTGGGAAATACCGGCTCTGACCGGCGGTAACTTTACTGAAGTCGCTGCCGGCCACAGCTGCTGGGTATCGCGGTTACCACGCTGCCATACAGAGAACAACATTTGAGCCAGCAGCTGTGACCAGTGGTGAAAATGTTACCACCGATCAGGCGTCGGCTGATGATTACTACACTCATCATTGTATGCCTGGTCTTGCTGATAGCAGCGAGAGCAGGCAACTCAGATGAGAGTATTCACCAGCTGGCACCTCTACATACAAAGAAAAATGTCAGTGAGATATTTAATTAGTGCAGTGCATGTGAAATAAAGAAATAAATCAGAAAAAGGCATGGGGTCCCCCTTATTTTTAATAACCAGCTCAGGGAAAGCAGACAGCTGGGGGTTAGTGTAAATATTCTGATAAGAGGGCAATAAACATGGAGCTTCACAGGATATTAACCCCTTCACTACCAAGGGTGGTTTGCACGTTAACTCCCGGGTCAATTTTTACAATTCTGAACACTGTCCCTTTATGAGGTAATAACTCTGAAACGCTTCCATGGATCTCGGTGATTCTGACATTGTTTTCTCGTGACATATTGTACTTCATGTTAGTGGTAAGATTTCATTCAAATAACAGAAATTTGGTGAAAATTTTGAAAATTTCGCAATTTTCCAACTTTGAATTTTTATGTTCTTAAATCACAGAGATACGGCACACAAAAAACTTAAGTAACATTTCCCACATATTTACTTTACATCAGCACAATTTTGGAACCAAAATTTTTTTCTGTTAGGAAGTTATAAGGGTTAAAAGTTGACCAGCGATTTCTCATTTTTGCAACATCATTTTATTTTTACGGACCACATCACATTTGAAGCCATATTGAGGGGTCTATATGATAGAAAATACCCAAAAGTGATGCCATTCTAAAAACTGCACCCCTTAAGGTGCTCAAAACCACATTCAAGAAGTTTATTAACCCTTCAGGTGCGTCAGAGGAATTTTTTTGAATATTTTAAAAAAAAATGAACATTTAACTTTTTTTCACAAAAAAAATACTTCAGGTTCGATTTTTTAATTTTACCAAGGGTAACAGGAGAAATTGGACTGCAAAAGTTATTGAGAAATTTGTCCTGAGTACGCTGATACCTGATATGTGGGGGGGAACCACTGTTTCGGTGCATGGCAGAGCTCAGAAGGGAAGGAGCGTTTGACTTTTTCAATGCAAAATTGGCTGGAATTCAGATCGGATGCCATGTCACGTTTGGAGAGCCCCTGATGTACCTAAACAGTGGAAACCCCCCACAAGTGACCCATTTTGGAAACTAGACCCCCCAAGGAACTTATCTAGATGTGTGGTGAGAACTTTGAACCCCCAAGGGCTTCACAGAAGTTTATAACGTACAGCCGTACAATTAAAAAATCATATTTTTTCCACAAAAACGATCTTTTCACCCTCAGTTCTTATTTTTCCAAGGGTAACAGGACCCTAAAAGTAATTGTGCAATTTGCCCTGATTACGCTGATACCCGATATATGGAGGTGTAAACGACTATTTGGGAGCATGGCAGAGCTCGGAACGGAAGCAGCGCCTTTTGACGTTTTTGGCTGGAATTGAGATCGGACAGCATGTCGCGTTTGGAAAGTCCCTGATGTACCATAACAGTGGAAACCCCCACAAATGACACCATTTTGGAAACTAGACCCCACAAGGAACTTATCTAGATGTGTGGTGAGAACTTTGAACCCCCAAGGGCTTCACAGAAGTTTATAACGTACAGCCGTACAATTAAAAAATCATATTTTTTCCACAAAAATGATCTTTTCACCCTCAATTCTTATTTTTCCAAGGGTAACAGGACCTAAAAGTTATTGTGCAATTTGTCCTGAGTACGCTGATACCTCATATGTGGGTGTAAACGACTATTTGGGCGCATGGCCGAGCTTGGAAGGGAAGCAGTGCCTTTTGACGTTTTTGGCTGGAATTGAGATCGGACACCATGTCGCGTTTGGAAAGCCCCTGATGTGCCTAAACAGTGGAAATCCCCCACAAATGACACCATTTTTGAAACTAGACCCCCTAAGGAACTTATCTAGATGTGTGGTGAGCACTTTGAACCCCCAAGGGCTTCACAAAAGTTTATAATGCCCGGGCATGAAAATAAAAAAAATCATATTTTTTCCACAAACATGATCATTTAGTCCACAATTTTTTATTTTTCCAAGGGTACCAGGAGAAATTGGACCCCAAATGTTGTTGTCCAATTTCTCCTGAGTACGCTGATACCCCATATGTGGGAGAAAACTACTGTATGGGCACACGTCGGGGCTCGGAAGGGAAGAAGTGACGTTTTGGAATGCAGACTTTGATGGAATGGTCTGCGGGTGTCAGGTGCGTTTGGAGAGTCTCTGATGTGCCTAAACTATTCAAACTCCCCACAAGTGACCCCATTTTGGAAACTAGACCCCCCACGGAACTTATCTAGATGTGTGTTGAGCACTTTGAACCCCCAAGTGCTTCACAGAAGTTTATAACGCCCGGGCGTGAAAATAAAAAATCATATTTTTTTCCACAAAAATGATATTTTTGCCACCAATTTTTTATTTTCCTAAGGGCAACAGGAGAAATTGGACCCCAAAAGTTGTTTTTCAATTTGTCCTGAGTAGACTGATACCCCATATGTGGGGGTAAAACATTGTTTGGGCGCATGGCAGAGCTTGGAAGGGAAGGAGCACCATTTGACTTTTTCAGTGCAGAATTGGCTGGAATTGAGATCAGATGGCATGTTGCATTTGGAGAGCACCTGATGTGCCCAAACAGTGGAAACCCCCCAATTCTAACTCCAACCCTAACCCCAACACACCCCTAACCCTAATCTCAGCCCTAACCCTAGCCCTAACCCTAGCCCTAGCCCTAACCCTAGCCCTAACCCTAACCTTAGCCCTAGCCCTAACCCTAACCGTAATGGGAAAATGGAAATAAATACTTTTTCAATTTTATTATTTTTCCCTAACTAAGGGGGTGATAACGGGGGGGTTTGATTTACTATTTATGGCGGTTTTTATATTTGGCAGCTGTCACATGCTAAAAGACGCTTTTTATTGTAAAAATAGTTTTTGCATGACCACATATTGACAGCTATAATTTTTCCATATTTTGACCCACCGAGTCAGGTGAGGTCTTATTTTTTGCGGGACGAGTTGACATTTTTATTGGTACTATTTTCGGGCACGTGACATCTTTTGATCGCTTTTTATTCCGATTTTTGGGACGCAGAATGAACAAAAACCAGCGTTTCATGAATTTCTTTTGGGGGTGTGCGTTTACACCGTTCTGCGTGCGGTAAAATTGATAAAGCAGTTTTATTCTTCAGTTCAGTACGGTTACAGCGATACCTCATTTATGTCTTTTTTTATCTTTTAGCGCTTTTATGCAATGAAAACAATTTTATATAAAAAATAATTATTTTTGCATCACTTTATTCTGCGAGCTATAACTTTTTTATTTTTTTGCTGATGATGCTGTGTGGCGGCTCGTTTTTTGCGAGACAAGGTGACATTTTCAGCAGTACCATGGATATTTATATGCGTCTTTTTGATCGTGCGTTGTTGCACTTTTTGTTCGGCAGTACGATAATAAATCAATATTTTTTTTATTCTTTTTTTATTTTTATTTTTTAAGGGGTTTGCTAAAGGGGTTAACTAATGGGACAGTTTTATAAGGTGGGTCGTTATGGACGCGGCGATACCAAATATGTGTACTTTTATTGTTTTGTTTATTATTTCCAAAAAATGAATTTATTAGGGAATATTTTTTTTTTTAGTTTATTTAACGATTTTTTAAAAATTATTTTTACACTTTTTTTAACTTTATTAGGTTGTCCCAGGGGGGACATCACTGTCCTGTGACAGATCGCTGATCTGTCACATCACAGATCACTGTGACAGATCAGCGATCTTGGATTCAGGCACCTGCAGGGATGGAGCCCCCCGCAGCAGCGCTGTCCCCTCCCTGCCGATGCTTCCCTTTAACCCCCGGGACACCGCGATCGTGTTTGATCGCTGTGTGCAAGGGGTTAACGTGTCGGGGGCGGTCCGTGACCACCCCTGACACATTGTGCCGGGTGTCACCTGTGATAATCAGCTGACACCCGGCCACGATTAGCGGCGCTCACCACGTGGGCACCGCTGATCGCTATGACGTAATAGGTCACATGGACGTAATATTACGTCCATTGTAGGAAAGGGGTTAATATCAGCTTACAGCTTTCTTTGTAGACTTTACTGGTTATTAAAAAGGGGGAACCCCACAAAAAAATGGGGTCCTCCCTATTTTTAGCAATCAGCAGAGGCTAAGCAGACAGCTGCAGAGTGATATTAGGCTGGGAAGGTGAACAGGGAAACATTATATGCACAATTCTGGTGCTGAGCCTTGGCTCTTTCTGCTTCCACTGGTGCGATAGCAAGCGGGGTAGTGGTTTTGGGGTTGATGTCAGTTGTGTAACATCCATTGACATCAACCCCAGGCGTTATTAATGGAGAAGTATATAAAACACCCCATTACTAAACCCGTAATCCAAAGTAATAAACACATACACAGAAAATGTAACCCCTTTCAGATATCGGGCATATATTTATGCCGATGTCAGACTTCAGACTTCCTCCCTTTGATGTGGGCTTCGGCGGTGAGCCCATATCTTTCCCAGGGCATGTCAGCTGTTAAATGTCAAACGCTGACAGCGGCATTTAAATGGCGCTTCCGGCAATTGCGCTGGAAATACGAACAACGGTGACCCACGTCACATGAACGTGGGTCACCCGTGTGTCGGCATGACAACCCAAAGGCTCCTGGAGACCTCTATGGTTGTCAATGCCAGATTGCTGTGAGCACCACCCAGTGGTCGGCGCTCATAGCAAGTCAGCAATTCTACTACATAGAGGTGATCTCTATGTAGCAGAGCCGATCGGGCTATGGCAGCTTCTAGTCTCCTATAGAGACTATTGAAGCATGCCAAAAGTAAAAAAAAAAAAAAGTGTTTCAAAATATAAACGTTCAAATCATCACCCTTTCACCCCATGCAAAATAAATAAAAATAAATTCAAACATACACATATTTGGTATCGCCACGATCTGAATCGCCCGATCAATAAAAAAAAGGATTAACCTGATCGCTAAACGGCGTGGCGATAAAGTTAAAACGTCAGAATTGTTTTTTTGGTCGCCGCGACATTGCATTAAAATGCAATAATGGGCGATCAAAAGATTGTATCTGCACTAAAATGGTATCTCTAAAAATGTCAGCCTGGCACGCAAAAAATATGCCCTCATCCAATCTGAGATCACGAAAAATGGAGACGCTACGGGTCTCGGAAAATGGTGCAATTTTTTTTTTTTTAGCAAACTTTGGAATTTTTTTTCACCACTTATTTAAAAAAAGAACCTAGGCATGTTTGGTGTCTATGAACTCATAATAACCTGGAGTATCATAATGGCAGGTCAGTTTTAGCATTTAGTGAACCTAGTAAAAAAAGCCATACAAAAAGCAGTGCGGGATTGCACTTTTTTTGCAATTTCACCGTACTTGGATTTTTTTCCCCCCATTTTCTAGTACATGACATGGTAAAACCAATGGTGTCATTCAAAAGTACAACTCTTCCTACAAAAAATAAGCCCTTACATGGCCATACTGATGGAAAAATAAAAAGTTATGGCTCTGGGAAGGGAGCGAAAAACAAAAACGCAAAACTGTAAAAAGCTCTGGGGGTTACGTGGTTAATTGTACAAAACTCTCCCTACTCTTTTTTACCCATTTATTACCTTTAAATAAAATAATCCAAAGGGGTCCGCCGTAAATCCATCAAACGTCTCACGCCAATCCCCAACTTTGCTACAGCCAAATGCAGTGCTAATCGGTGACATCAGTAAAGTGACCGCTCAGTACAGCGTCCGGAAAACAATGACAGTAGCGTGTGAATCTGGCTGTTGCGACCAGCGCTGAAGGATATTGCAGTTCATAGCCGATGAACTGCGGTAACTTTACTGATGTCAGTGCTGCAGAGTTGGGGATGGTAATGGGACGTGGGATGGATTTGGATTATTTGATTTTTTTAATCTCTCCAGCCCCGGGTCATTTTCCGTTTTTTGTTTGTTTTTCCCCTTCTTCACAGATCCATAACTTATTTTTCTGTCAATATGGCTATGTGAGGGCTAAATTTTCATTAATTTTACCATATATTGTACTGGAAAGTGGTGAAAAAAATTCAAAGTTTGCAAAAAAAGGCGCCATTTTCCGAGACTCAGTCTCCAATTTTTGGGATCTGGGGCTGATTTTTTGTGCGCCGAGCTGATATTTTTATTGATATTATTTTGGGGTAGATATGATGTTTTGATCACCTGTTATTGCATTTTATTGTAATGTTGCGGAGACCAAAAAAACTTAATTCTGGACTATTTATTATTTTCACGTCATGCCGTTTACCGATTAGATTAATTCTTTTTATATTTTTTATAAATTCCTCAACTTAGCAATAATTAATATGTGCATTTTTTTTATTTTTTTTTACTGTTTTATTTTGAATGGGGTTTAAGGGGTACAATTTGAACTTTGTTTTTTAAAAAACATTTTTCTTCTACTTTTTGCTTGCTTCTATAGTCTCTCTTCTGATCACTTGGGCTACACAAAGCAGAGCTTCAGCCGTTATATGTGTAGCAGAAATGGTCATCTGCCATGAACACTGCTGGGTGGTGCTCATAGCAGATCGGCAATGACAACCATGGGGGGTCTCCTGCAGATCCCCGGTTGTCATGTCAACCCATAAGCGCCCCTCGATCATATGACAGGTACGCCGATGGGTAGGGCTAGTGGGGTGTATCCACCGTGAGCATATTAAATGCTGCTGTCAAAGATTAACAGCGGCATTTAACATGTTAATCGCAATCCACCCCTGGCTGTAAGGCTGAGTGCACACGTATTTTTTAGCCCTGTGGATTTTTCCGCACAGAATTGAAGAAAATCGCAGGTCAAATGTCCTGCATTTTTCCTGCGGATTTCTTCCATTTTTAATGCGGTTTTTGTGCGGTTTTCCACTGCGGTTTTCCCCCTGCAGATTTGGAGACAGGGGAGGTGGAAAACCGCACAAAAGAAGTGACATGCTGCGGATTTTGTACCGCAGGAAAAATCCGCAGCGTCTGCACAGCGTTTTTTTTTTTCATTGACTAAAATGCTACTGTACATCACAATGTGGATATGCAACGTTTCTGCGCGGTAAAATCCGCTGCAGATCTGCTGGATATCTGCATCGCGTGCACACAGCCTTAGAGGCATATGACAGCTGATTAAATCAGCCGTCATGTGCTAGAAAAGATGCAGGCTGGAGCCCACATTAAAGGGGGATACACTACATATGACGTACCTATACGCCATATGTCGTGAAGGGGTTAAAGGTAATACACAGGTAAAAAGGTCGGTAAGTGGTTTGTACAAATAAAGGACTTTTCTCTGTGTGTTTTTGCTTTAAACTTATGGGGTTAGTAATGGAGTGTCTTATACACACCTCTCCATTACTATCCCTTTGGCTTGATGTCAGCTGACATTACAAAGTTGTCATCAACCCCAAAATATTACCCTGCTTGCCAATGAATCAAGGCAAGCGGGAAGAGCCAGGCAAAGCACCAGAATTGGCACATTTAATGGATACTCCTTGTCTGTGGTGGCTGCTGAATTCTATTTTTAGGCTGGGGAGGTCCAAATCTCCATGGACCTTCCCAGCCCGAGAAAAGGAGCTTCCAGCTGATGGCTTTACCTTTGCTGATTATCAAAATTAGGAGGGACCCTATGTCATTTTTTTTCCATTTATTTATTACTAATAAATGCACTTAAGAAACGAATAAATAAATTAAATAGCAACGTGTGGCTCCTACTATTTTTAATGACCAGTCATAAAATCATAAAATGTTACAGTTGGAAGGGACTTCCAAGGTCATCTGGTCCAACTCCCTGCTCAATGCAGTGCAGTATTCATTAAACCATCGGACAGATGTCTGTCCAGCCTCGGTTTGAAGACTTCCATAGAATGAGAACTCAAACAACTCTCTTGCAGCCTATTCCACTCATTGATCACCCTCATTTTCAAAATGTTTTTTCTAATATCTGATCTGTATCTTCTCCCTTTCAGCTTCATTCCATTGTATCCATAGGCAAATGAGAATAAGGATGACCTCTATTCTGTGACATCCCTTTAGATATTCGTAGACAGTCTCCTCTTAGCCTTCTTTTTTGCAAGCTAAACATTCCCAGATCCTTTAACCATTCTTCGTAGGACATACTCTGCTGTCCACTCAACATCCTGATAGCTCTTCTATGAGCTTGCACCAGTATTTCAAGGCAAATCAGACAGCTGTGAGCTAGTCTTATTGTGCTTGGAAATGGCCATTATTCGTGGCCCCTTCCCAGCCTAATAAGACCTGTCCGCAGCCACCCCAGAAATGGCACATCCATTAGATGTGCCAATTGTGGTGCTTAGCCTCACCTCTTTCTACTTGCCCTGGTGCATTGGAAAGCGTGGTAATATTTTGGGGTTGATATCAGCTGTACAATGTCTGCTGACATCATGCCCAGAGGTTAGTAATGGGATGGCAGCTATCAAACATCCCCAATACTAACCCAGGAAAAAAGCTATTTAGCTAGGTCTAGTGTCAGTTGTAGATTTGCTTAGTTAGGCCTGTTTCACACTTCAGTTTTTCGACGTCAGTCAAAATCCGCCAATTTTTGAAAATTGCAGATCCGCTGTTTTTTCCCATTGAATTACATTAGTGGCGGATGGTTGTCCGTTACGTCCGCTATTTGGCGGATCCGCCAGATTTCTGGTGGATTCTGTCAGAGGTGGACAGACTTTGTAACGTTTTTTGTCTGCGTCAAAATGGCAGATCCGCCATCGTCCGCCATTTGATAGAATGGCCGCCTATGGGCGGCGGATCCGCCGGGATCCGCCATTTAGCAGAATCTGCCGGCGGAATCCGCTTTTTCGCACTGAGCATGCTCAGAAAAAAAGATACTTTTCCAGACAGTCCAAAAACTATATAAGGTGGGCTAATTAATCATTGGGCCCAGACATCCGGCACCAGCAGCAAGAGACAAGAAGAGATAAAGCCTGTCATCACCTGCCCAGCACCAAGAGGCCTGCCACCACAAGCCAGGAGCAAGAGGCCTGCCAGTGCCAGCCAGCACCAACAGCCTGCCAGCAAAGAGGCCTGCAAGTGTGAGTATAACCTATTTGTGTGTGGCATGTCTGTGTGTATCTGTGGCTTCCCTGCCTGTGTGTGTGTGAGTGTATGGCCTACCTGTGTGTGTGGTCTGCCTGCCTGTGTGTGTGTGGCCTCCCAGTGTTGCATGTCTGTGTGTGTATTTTTACTATGCATTTTTTTTTCATACTTTACTTGTTTTTCTGTTGTTGCATGTGTACTGCATTTTATTTTCATACTACTGTAATTTTATTTGAATATTTCCAAGTGTGCTGTGATTGTGTGTTATGTGTGTATTGTATGTGGTGTGACTGTGGTATTGTATGTGGTGTGACTGTAGCATGTGTTCAGCAATTTTTTTTTTCATGTACTGTGGTATTTAAAATAAAAAGCATAGTAGCTCCTACTTGTAAAAAAAAACTGAAAACAAAAAAAATATAATAAAAACTGAAAACAAAAACTGTCCGTAGTATCATTGTAAAACCAGGTCACCTTAAGTGTGGGTATACGTGCAATACCTAAACCAGGTCACTTTAAGTGTGGGTATATATTAAGAAACTGCTGCGGCCTGGCTGGCGGGTCTGCTGCGGCCTGGCTGGCGGTGCTTCCTGAACGGATCTGCAAGTATAAAAGACACTTGTAAAGCTACTATACAAAGGATAAAAAAAGCTTTCAGGCCTTGTCTTTTTATACTTGCAGATCCGTTCAGGAAGCACCGCCAGCCAGGCCGCAGCAGACCCGCCAGCCAGGCCGCAGCAGTTTCTTAATAATGTCTTCTTCTGGGAGCCCCCCCTCACAGCATCAGCGAACTGAGGTAATATAAATAAAAAAAATTTTTCCTGTTATTTTACACTTTTTTTTTAACCATATATGCATGTATTCTGTTTTCACAGGAAGCTGAATCTGAGGAGCTTCCAAGAGGAGACATGCAGGGTCGTGAAATGCAAGGAGGGGGCGCGCAGAGTGTAAGTTTAGAAGATACAAATACTGACATACATAATGCTACACCCAACACAAACATTCATCACAGCACACACAATAACTACACATCCATCCAAGCACATAATCATAAGAAAAAACACAAAAATTGAGCTTGGTTTGAGTTGGTACACTTGCAGCATATAAATGCATGTTCACATGGCCAAAAAGCATAAGAAAGACTAAATAAAAAAAACCCTGCTGTAATTAAATAAGTAAAAAGCAAAAGTGCTTTTAAATCATAGAGTTCTTAGCAAAACTGTATTTGATCAAACATAGAACTCTGTATGATTTAAATGCACTTTTGCTTTTTACTTATTTAATTACAGCAGGGTTTTTTTCATTTTTTCTTTTGTAGGTTTTGCAAGCACATAATCATGTATTTATTTTCTATAGTCTTCACAATCCGGTGCCCGCACTAGAGCGACTCCCAGGACATTCCAGCGTCGTCGAGGTGATGCTTCCGGTGGTCAGCGAACAGTAAGTAACACTTTATTTGGGTGATTGATTAATGAACCTCATGTGTCTGAATTTAATATTAATTTTTTTTTTCCACAGGTTTCACAGCGTGCTCCCGACAGACTATTTGAAGAGGGCATCATTGATGTGGACACCCTCGTCGAGGCGGTGCGGGAGCCGCTGTGGAACATGGCAGACCACCGTCATGCCGACCAACCAACCACCCGACGGCATTGGGATGAAGTGTGTTCGGAGGTCATAGAAAACTGGGAGGAGCTCGATGCGAGGGACAAGGATTTAGTGTGTAAGTATTCCAATTTCAGTAAGTTATATTACAGCGTGTGAAGTGTTGAATACTAACCACTTTGTTTTTTCTGCTTCACAGGTGACAGGGATATCTCGCGGTGGCGGTCACTCAGGGATCTCTTCAAGAGGGACTTCAACAAGGAGATGCAGGCCCCGAGTTGAACGAGAGGATGCAGGAGCAGCCGGTATAAATACTACAGAGCCCTGTCGTTCCTCCGGTCGACGATGGTGAGCAGAAGGTAAATATTCCACACACTATTTCTGTAGTACAAATGTTTACATGTTTAACCTAATTTTTTTTTCAGCAAGGCCAATGAAATATCAATATATTAATATATATTTTTTCTCTTTTATAGCACCATCTGCAGCACTCGGGAGCCTGCTTCTGAGTTGCCTCCCTCTGGAGGGATCCCTTTGGAGACCGCCACCGGGGACCACATCGAGGTATCCGACTCCTCTGTACCTTCCCTCTTGTCTCGTCCCTCTTTCCCATCCACCAGCACTGGAGCAGCAGGACAGTCTTCATCACATGAAGCTGCAGGTGATGATTTACAGTACCCTTTACCCCACTCCTCTGACACTACCGCAACATCTCTACCAACATTTGGTTCTGGGCAGCAGCGTCTGAGAGGTCAAGAAAGGATGAGTCTGTCTGACTGTTTGAATCTGAATTCAACCATCCAGAATGCATTCCGACTTTTAGGGCAACAGATAACTCCTGGGTTGAACATGATAAATCAAAATATCATGGAACTCAGAAGTTATATGGAGAGGATGAATTCAGAGTCAAACCAGGCGCCGAGACATATTTTTTTTCAATCAGTTGTCCGGCACATGGAAGATTTAAATCCTCACCTGCAGATGCATGTGATGCAAAGCTGTCATAATGCTCTAGTGACAGCAATCTCCCAGGCCTCCCAACCTACCCATGTACCTATTCCATCACCTTCTCATTCCACTGTCCATCGTCCGTCCGTCCATCCTCCCACCGTCCATCCTCCTACCACTCCTTCTCCTTTCTCAATGTCACCATTCCATTCTTCCCAGTACCTTCCTTCCCCATTGCATTATACCCCAATGACCTCACCGTACCCACCCCCAGCCACACCTTCAATGTTCCCACAAACCTCCTCTGTCCAACTCCCGTCCCAACCTCATGTTTTAAACCCCCCTTCCACTTCTGATCCTCACCAACTCCCTTCCCAGTCCTCCCCCCCTCGATGTGGTCAGCCCTGTTAACCCCTTCGATGATATCTCCACCGAACAATACCGGCATCTGTAAATAATTTGTTAAAAATTGTTAAAATAAATAATTTTTTGGTTCAAAACAATTTTATTATGTTTAATTTTTTTCTTTAGTGTTAAGTAAAAAAAAAAAAAAATACTGGTGGTGTTGAGGTTAAATACACAACACTTTTCAGTAAAGGTACAAAAAGGTTCAAGGTACACCGGTGGTGTACAGGTATATGCACAACACTTTTCGGTAAAGGTACAAAAAGGTTTAAGGTACACCGGTGGTGTACATGGAAAAAACACCACACTTTTATTACACAAAATTGGTGTAAAAGTACCAAAAGTGAAACAAAAAAGGAAAAATTACAAAAGTAATTTTTGTTATACAAAAAAGGAACCTTGGTATAAAATTAAAACAAAAAAAAAATGATACCTTGTCATCTTGCCAGTCAACTCTTCCTTCCGGTGATACAAAATAATCAGCAAATGTGTCCCTCATTTTTGTCACTGACAGTACTCCGAACACTTGTCTGGTGATAATCCCACAAGGTGGTTTCACAAACATTTTCTTCAATGGAAACAGGTTCCTTTGAAATTAAAAAAAATTGTGCAGGATCACATATGCCTTCACCACCCCATCCACAGTCTCAGTTTTCATTTTCTATGGCAGTTAACAGCACTCTCCATTTTGATGTTAAAATCCCAAAAGCGCACTCCACCACTCTTTGCGCTCTTGTTAATCGATAGTTAAAGATTTTTTTTCCTGTGGGTCAATCCATGACTTCCATATGGCTTGAGAAGATGTTTAGACAGTTGAAATGCGTCGTCACCAACACACATAAATGGCATTGGTGGGCCTGTTGTTCCAGGGAGTGGTCTTGGAGGTGGGAATTCAAAATTTTCTCCATACAAACGATGGCCCATTGCGGACATCTTGAATACCTGAGAATCATTGGATCGACCATATGCACCAATGTCGACCCCAATAAATTTGCATTTTGAGTCTGCAATGGCCATCAATACAATTGAGAAAAATTTCTTATAGTTGAAATATTCAGATCCGGATCCAATGGGTTTCATAATCCTTATGTGCTTCCCATCCACTGCACCAACACAATTAGGAAACTGACATATTTATTGAAAGTTTTCTGCAATCCCGAGCCACCTTTCCTGTGTTGGCTGTGGGATGTACTCCTCCTTTAGACAATCCCACAATGCCTGGCAGGTCTGTTGGACTATTCCAGAGATTGTAGATATCCCAAGCCGGAACTGGTAATGGAGGGAGGTGAAGGATTCTCCAGTTGCCAGGAATCTGTTAAAAAAAGGGGAAAAAATAAATTTAATACAAAATACAAGCAAGAACATGACAATAAAAGTCTGCAGAATCAGGAAACTTTAAAAAAAAAAGATAACTTACCGAAGGGTCACCATCAAACACTCCGCCGGTGATATCGAAAAACGCAAGTAGGTGTCCCTTCTCTGGATTTGCGCTCCGACACGCTCCACCAAATCTCAAACAGGTCCTGTCTCATCCACACATAATTGAAGAACTTGTCTGGGTTATCCCCGGGTTATCCCTCAATTCCAGATAAAGTGTCGAAAAAACTCCAAGGGTCAATCTCTGTGCATTTATATGATGAATCCACTGCCGTCTCTTCCTTCTCCGATGCAGGATTCGCAGTCTTGTTTGCTCCTTCTGCCGAGCAATAATTGCACTCAAAAATCCACACAGATGCTATTAATATTCGCTATTACTCCTTCCATCTCTGCCACTAGCTCTACAACCTTTCAAAGATATTGTGTTAAAACAGCCTAGATATATTTTTCCCCTAGTTTCCAGGATCCAATCACATTTGGGAGCAGTTTCCAAGAGCAAATCATATTTGGGAGCATCCCATTTTGAAGGTGTGGAAAAACGGATCCGTCAGAAAACGGATCCAACGGATGACAAAAATGGATGCAAGCGGATGGTATGGATCCGTTTTTTGACGGATCCGTATAAGAATCCGTATAGCGGATCCGTCAAAAAACGGATCAGTATCATCCGCTTGCATCCGTTTTGCCACATTTATAGCTGATCCGTAAATCCGCTGCGATGTCGGATCTTGACTGACGTCGAAAAACTTAAGTGTGAAACAGGCCTTAGATGTGTGGATGTGCTGACTACCCTGTCTCACGGCTTGCCACTCAGTGTCACATATTGATTTCCATACCCCAGAGCTAATGAGTTATTAAGCTGTGGCAATGTAAGAGGGTGAAGGTGAACTTTAACTAACCTGTTAACAGTTAGTAGAGATGAGCTAGACCTGAGGGCAGAGGGCCGAATGCTCCCTCTAGGTCTGTTTCTTAGTAACTGTTCAGGGTCGTTGGGTGCTTCAGTCAGCGCTGTATCTTGTGTTAAATCATCTGCAGTAACATCACAGTCTGTAAAATGCTATTGTGATGTGACTGGGTGGTTTAATGCAAGGTACAGCACTGCTCAGCCACCTGGCGGCCCATAGCATGCCTCAGTAGTGCTGTATTTTTTAATTTTTGGCCATGCCAGGAAGAGTTGTAAGTGTGCACATGGAGGTAAACTACGCACGTCTGAGGACATATCTCTTCTTTCCTAACAATCAGAGACCGTGGAATGATATACTGCATGAGAAGGCTGTATACTGTGGATGAGGAGCGATGTACAGATGGAAGCTTTATATAGTGGCTGAGGAGTGATGTAATGCATATGGAGGCATGATGTACTGAATATGGAAGCTGTATTGGGGGGTTGAGGAGTGATATACTGCATATGGAAACTATATACAGTGGCTGAGGAGCAATGATTTGCATATGGAGGTTGCATACAGAGGCTGAGGAATGATGTACTGCAGATAGAAGCTGTATACAGGAGCTGGGGATTATGTGTTGCAGATGGAGACTGTATACAGAGGTTGAGGAGTGATGTACTGCAAATAGAGGCTCTATACATAGAGTGAGGAGCGAAGTACTGCATATGAAGGTTCTATATA
The DNA here is from genome assembly GCF_039654945.1 of Dendrobates tinctorius. NCBI lineage: Eukaryota > Metazoa > Chordata > Amphibia > Anura > Dendrobatidae > Dendrobates > Dendrobates tinctorius. Next base: position 10,092,494 of record NW_027361712.1, on the reverse strand, counting down.
GAGGAGCGATGTACTGCAGGGTGTGATTGTATATAGTGGGGCTGAGAGTAGTATATCTGCAGCCACACCGCCAGGCAGCAGGATGCTCCTTCATGCTTCCTGTAGGAGCACAGCACTTTTGGATCAGGAGACGCCATAGTCCATGGCTGACATTCCGAAGACATACTGATAGTGAATGTAGATTTTGAGCCCCATCGGGGACAGTGCCAATAATGTCTGTAAAGCGCTGTGAAATTAATGGCGCTAAACAAATGAGTAAAATAAATAAAAAAAATACATCTCTAGAAGTAGTGGAATGGATAATACATTGGAATGAAAAATTATGATAAACCAAATATTAATACAGCATCTTCCATTAGTCACTTACCGCTATGTACCTTGCATTCATTTACTCATAAATTTATTATTACTGGCAAAAGCGAAACATCACGGGAAATTTGTGGGTAACCAGGATGCCTGCTATAAACTGGAATCCATATGCATCCTTGTAAATCACTCTCCTAGCAGTGTGTTCAGGGACAACATCTTCTCAGTAAATGATGGTAATTTAGTTTCAAAGGCATTCGACAAACAGGAAGGATGCACGCACATTACTTAGAAATTAAACCATGTATCTCCCCAGATATTCCTGGAAGTCCCTCATTTTCTAGGATACTCTGGTACAGATGCTTTTATAGCAGCATGCCCAACTGAAGAGTCTTAACTATTGACATTGTTGTAGAGGAAATTCTAATGACACAAGGACAGACTACTGAGGACTTGTGCAGCATGTTACTCGGAGATATTTCTTATTTATAGCTACCTCATAAAATATTAAGCTTCCAGAAAATTGTTAATGTTAATTTGAGCAAACCAATCAATGATGGGGAGCACTAGCAATAATATGTACTGTATATGCAGTATGAATGGAATCTGTGACGCAAGAGGGACGCCCTCACACCCAGGGCAGTGGGGTACTCGGTACCGGGCCCGATGGTCCGCAGAGGGGAGATGTCACAGTAGCTGGAACCCGGCCCGTGGCCCTGGGCGCCCATTGTAAATGTTCAGTATCAATGTGTAAGTCGTGACGCCACCTGTGGTGTTCGGCAATGAAGATGTAAGCCGACGCTGCAGACAGATCCTCTGGGACAGATGGTGTGGTGCAGCAGTGATGTTATAGCCCTCCAAGGCAGGGCTGAAGTCCCAGGGCAGAGTAGGTGAAGTGACACATAGATGGTGTAGTGTCAGGCGCAAGGGATGTAGCAGTGCTGGGCAGGTTGGCGCAGGAATAAGTGGAGGACACCAGGGCATGTAGTTCCAAAGCTTTACTCACAGTCTGTTGTACAAACAGGTGCCTGCCTCCATGCCGTGTCCTCCGGGTCAGGGACTCAGTCAACCTCGAGGCCAGATGGAATACTCCTTTCCAACACTCCGCCAACATGTGCCTTTCTGAACGCCTCCTCTTATAGCACCTTTAAATGAAGTACTCCTAGTACTGAGTTACACTGGAGTTCCTCCTGTCTGATGTTCTTATGAACTCTACTTGTACGGCAGACACCTGTAGCCTGCTTCGGGGCTTCTTGCTGCTAAGTCCCGGCTCACTATCCAGTTGCTGTTGTGCCCCCAAGTCTTGTGTGGGAATAAAGTGGTCACTACTTCTATTCCTCTGGTGTCTGCTGCAGGACCATTAGTATCCATACAACCTCAGGGACTGGGCCCCGGCCTTGCGCTTGGAACTTCTAGGAAGGGTTCTCTTCTAACCCACATCCTCTGTTCCCTTTTATTCCTCACGTTCCGTACTAGTCTTTCTTTCTTATGGAGAATCAGGCTTTCAGTCTATGTTGCTCTCTCTCTTCCTTTCCCGTGCCAGCAGACCCAGATCACTGGGATCTGCTGCAGCACTTCCATCCATTTATCCCTCTCTCTAGGGATCTTCTTCTCTCCAACTCTCTAACCAACTGACTGACTGTTGTCCTACACTCTTTTCGCTCCTTGTATGTAATCTAACTCCACCCACCTCCCAGCACATCTCGTGTTCCAAGGAGGGAGCCACCAATGGGTGCTTTGCTATACTCCAAGCAGGGAGCCGCCGAAGGTGCATTGCTACACTACTTTGTGGTGTGGTGTGCAGGTGTTGGAGCGTAGTCAGGGGTCTCCACCTTACATGGATGGTGGGATACCACACCTCAGGAGGAGGTGCAGTACCTCTGTGGCGACTGAGCCTCATGGGCGCCACACAAGTCACAGCAGTAAATATATATACTACTTACCATAAGTAAAGGGAGGTCAAGCAATCCAAGGTCAGGTCCAGGAAATGGTGCAGTACAAAAAGGGAAGTCAGAGAAAAAGTCCAATACATGAGTCGAGGTCAGAAAAGCCAGAGAGACAAAACATTACACAGGGAGCAGGCACAGGTAAAGTCAGGTCACAAGTAAAGGCTCTGAGTCCAGGAAGAGAATCAAGTCAAGCAGGGTCAGGCACAGAGTGCAGAGGGATCAATGTTCCACAGGCAACA